>NC_045795.1:69772603-71022603 GCF_009873245.2 Balaenoptera musculus | reverse complement strand
TAGAAAGGACACAAAATTGCATGTTATTCTTTGTCTTATTATAAATTCAGAGTAAATCTTTTCTTAGGAAAACATAACATTGTTAACAAGCTGTCTCTGCTGTTCTTTTAAATGAAATGATCTTAACTTACTCCTCATTCTTTAACTCCATAATGTTTAGCAGAAGTTTTACAAGCTGGAGACCCACAAGGTGAATCCAATCCACAGATTTAGTTTAATGGACTCACCCAGTGTTCTTTTTTTGTTTTTTCCTTAAAGAAATTTAAAAAAGGTGCTAGAAATAAAAATATCAGGACGTGTCACATAATAATGTAGATTTGTAGTTTCTCTTAAATAAGGGGAAGCTCTGCAGCACTGGCATGGTTCCCTCTTGGCAGCCTTGCCCAGGGGCTGAGAGGGTCGCTGCCCCTTGGGATGAGATGTGTTTTCCCCAGTTCACCCATTCCCCACCCAGCCAGAGTTACTCTTTCGTGTCACTGGCTTGACCTCCTTGGCATTTAATTTGCAGCTCCAGTCTGCTTTGTAAGTGAAATTCAGGGAGGGAAAGGTTAGCCAGTGAACAGTTGAATAAAATATGAGTGTAAGAACATCCAGGTGACAAGGATCTGGTAATGATTGTTATTGAAAGTGCCTGCCCCATCTTACTGGATTTGAAGTTTAATTCCAAAAGGAAGCCCAAGCAAAATCCATTTTTATGCCCCCAAAGCCAGCACAGGTTGCAGAGGATGAGGGGAAGCTGGGATGCTTCTTGGCCAAGACATATATAGCCTACTTTCCTCAGCTCAGAAGGTCTCAGCACAAACGTCTTGACTCTCTCCCCTGAGGCTTAGAGCAACCCAATTTCCTCTTGCTGAGTGGAGTATTTCCAACTTAGTACATTTTCTTCTCTAATGAATGACTTCCTCCCCTACATTACTGGGACACTGAAACTATAAGGGCTTCTCCGGGCCCTGATGTGGGAGGCAGAAAAGCTGAGTTGTTGAATCCTGTTTGTCACCTAAGTCCTCCAGGTCCATAGTGTCCAGGCTATTCTGATGCGCAGACAAGGCTCAGTTCTGACTTCTAGTGGATGTGGGGTCATGCGCTAAGTCCTTCACTTTCCTGAGGCTCACTTTTTTTCTCTGAAAACAGGAGGAATGATACTCTCTGCTTCATCATCATACCCTTAGGCTGGCATGTAGTACTTAAGGCATTCAATAATTAGCAGTAGTTTTGTTACTATTACAATGTTGTTGTTTTAAAGAGGGACTGAAATGAGCCCTTCAAAAATCATATGGGAATAGTGAAGGCATATATATGAATAATGTGAACTCTTTGAAGGAAAACCGTTGCTCTCTTCTGTTAAATTACAATATTGTTATTGTCCAACGTGTAAATGCTCTTATCTTCATTGGTGACATAAAGCAGCTCTTGTGGTGTTTGTTTTCCTGAGGTATGAAAAGGATTATGGAGGTGCAGTCTGGAGGCCTACATGGCCACAGCTCAAAGAGTGCAGGTTCTGTCCACTCATCTCTAATCACAGCAGAGAATGGCTGCTTTTCAGAGCAGGCATCATCCTGTCCAATGAAATGGATCTTTATTTTCATAGTCTTTACAGAGATTAGAAAGAGCAGAGTTTCATTCATCTTTGCCTGGAAAATAACTTTGCATTCAGAACTGTACCAAGAAGAGAAAAACAGAGGAGGATTTTTTTCCTCCATAATTTGATTTACCCCAAAATTTCTGTGTTGAGGACAATTATCAGAGGTAAGAGAATGAATTTTAAGGCTCCCTTCCTTGTAATTCCATCTTCCTTATAATTTTTATAGCATGTGCAGTCATGAAATAACCAAGAGATTATTTTTACAGCTCTTAACTTTACCATGATTCAAGCATAAATATATTGCAATTTAATAATGTTAATGAAAGTAACTTGTGATGATGGGGAATATATAGAAAGGAATGGAATGAAAGCACACTTTAGCCCTGATCTTCTGAGGGAAGGTATTTCAGAAAATGTCTTTTTTCAAGTTCATGGGGATTCTTAACAAAATTTGTCAAGACAAAATTTGGCATTTGAAAAATGTAAATTTTATAGGCTATTTTACTCCTTTGTATAAACAATACTTAGAATTGCTGGCAATCAAAATGAAAAAAATTTCCTTCCAGTGGGACTCCTCTAACCCACTTTTAGTATGTGACCATTTTGTTAAGTATAGATTTAAATCATGTTGCATTATGTGTGGCCATGTAAGCTTCTAAGGGAATCTCCTAAATGTTATATTTCTAAGAACTGCCACTGTGCCCTGGACTTGGGTGCTTAGTCCATACTGCTAGTGCAGTATTTTCACAGTATGTTCCCTGGGATATTAATAGGATGTTATAAAAAAGAGTGTTGGAGTTAAATAAGTGTGGGAAATGCTGATTAACCAAAGTTAAAGTGGACTTCACAGAGCATTTTGCAAATTCTAGAAAGAGGATTTCCCAAATTAATTTTACCTTGGAACATTTCCCCCACTTCACTCCCAGTCCTTTTTCCCCCAACAAGAGTACTTGTAGAACTGGTTTTCTCTGGAAATACTTTTGGAAATGCTAGGATTACACATAGTAATAAACTACCACAAAATTGGTGGCTTAAAACAACAAAAATTTATTGCCTGACAGTTCTGGAGGCCAGTTATCCAAAATCAAGGTGTTAGCAAGGCTGCATTCCTTCCAGAGGCTCTAGGG
This sequence comes from Balaenoptera musculus, assembly GCF_009873245.2. Classification (NCBI taxonomy): domain Eukaryota; kingdom Metazoa; phylum Chordata; class Mammalia; order Artiodactyla; family Balaenopteridae; genus Balaenoptera; species Balaenoptera musculus. The sequence continues at coordinate 71,019,894 of NC_045795.1, read as the reverse complement.
GAGAATCTTCCCTTGTCTTTTCCAGCTTCTAGAGCTCCAAGCATTCCTTGACTTGGTCTGCATAACTCCAGTCTCTGCCTCTATCTTCACATGGCCTTTTCCGTCTTCAGAGTCTGTGTCTCTGATCTGTATGTCTTTTATAAGGACGTTTATCATTGGATTTAAGGTCCACCCAGATAATCCAGGATGATGTCATCTCAAGATCCATAATTACTTATGGAAAGACCCTTTTTTCAAATAAGGTCACATTCACAGGTTCTAGAACATGGACGTATCTTTTTGGGAGCCACCAGTCAACCTACTGTAGATACTATGAAGGTTTTTCAAGATTGGAGGATACTTAAGAAAAGCCTAATTCAAGGACAGGGAGCCAGCTGTGCACATGAGGGTGAAGGTTCAGGGTTGGGTGTTCTAGATGCAGAGATCCAAAATTGGCATACAGTTGTTGTGCCTAGCAGACATCACCTCTTTATCTTGCCAATCTTCTCACCAATTCTGGATGTAGCCTCAGGATCCTTCTTAACAAAGGGCTCTATAAAGCTACTTCCGATCAGCTGGAGTGGGCATGTGAGGCAAGAGAATCCCTGAGGTGATAAACAGGGCAGGTACTCTAAGAGGCATGAACAGACAGTCTCATTGAAGGAGTTCCATAAGAGGCTAAGGAATTCAAACTTAATGGACATGGGGCACAAACGTATTATTTTGTCCAGCAAAACATGTATTCCTCTTAGGGAATGCTTTGGGGATAGGGTGGAGGTGTTTGTGCATGCTTCTGGTCCTTTATGTGCTTTGCCGCAGGATCCAAAGTGCCTGGTGAGAAGAAACTTAGGAGGGAAGAATTGCCCTCCTGTATGCTCCACTTCTAAATCTATAGAAGAAATTGGGACTATTCTGGTTAATGGTGACAGCTTCTAAAAGACTCAAATTCTGCTTTCTACATGGATATGTGTGAATCTGGCAGTATGTTTGTCCTGACAACATCCTTTCTCGTCTTTTGTGTAAATTAGGTTGTATTTGAAATGCAGTGAAGTGGCAAGCTCACTTGGTGCATTTGGTTTCCCCATCATCAGAAGGTTGTAGTTTCTAGACATATTTTCCCCCCTCTGGCTCAGACAGTACTTCCTTTTAGATTACTGCTCTCATTTCTGGGCATTTCTTGTGTTTCAGCTAGATAGGATGCTGTCAGCACATTTCTCTCCTCTCTCTGTAATTGGTAATTGTGAAAGGTAGGGCTATGATTTTTAGTTATTTTCTATCCAAGACACTTCTGTTTGCAAGACTAAAAGTGATGCAAAGTGCTGTCTTTCCCCCTTCCTTATGTTGCAATGAAAATACTGTTTAAATGGGTAAATGCCCAGTGACCAGGTTTGCCTATAGGATATCAGGCTGCTCAGAAATAATAGTCCCTTAGTTTGTGGGTGGTTTGATGCATTCCAGTGTTGTAGAATATGAACTAACAAAATAGAATCATAAAATCACAGAATGTCAGAGTTGGAACTGGAACAGTAAGTTCAATTTCCTCATTTTACAGATGTTGAAAATGGTGGGAACTCCCAGTCACCAATTGTTACTCTTTGAGCAGCTCACTTGTGATTTCTGTCATAAAATTGTAGAACTCTAAACAAAGAAACCACTGCTGGAAGAAGAATACAGTAGAATATTATTGACTCATTGCACACATGGTAAATTCACACACATACACACGAAAATTTACATACCAAAATGTTCCCTGCCATAATAGTGCTGTGATCACGGTAGATTCTTTTCAGGAGCAATGATGGTGAACCCAGAAAGAGATGGTTGTTTGTTTTCCTTTAGGGGAAAAAAATGACCAAAGAATGTATGTAGCATGGTTTTAATTTTTAAAACATCGTGGCGGGTTTTGCTTCTGGTTTAATTGGTTTTTATAGCGATCGTCTTCACTCCTGGAACTCAGTTTATTTCCAACTCCATGTTCCTTAGTAACAAAATGCTTCCAAGTTGGAAGAGTCTATAACAAGTCCCAGCAGAGAAACAATTGCTTACTCTGGCCAAGGTAAATTTGCACAGGGTTTGGTGGTACCACCCATTTCACAATCATTTATGCTCTACCTAAAAGTCAATGATGTGAAGCCTCAACTTGGCTTAAGAGCGAATGTGTTCCTAAATTCAGCACACACCCTAGTGGGGTGTGTTACAGTGGAACTTCAGTAGTGAACCTTCCTTTCCTTCAGCTATCTGTGTGTGTAAAAGACCTGTCTGAATATCTTAGGATAGAAAAAGTGTTTTCACTATTTTGAAAAGCAAACCTATGAAAACTATTTCTGTAGTAAATATTGGGCTCATGTTGAAACATCATAAGAATATGTAGATGGAATGGTGTATACCTATAGGTTGCATTTTGCAGGATTTTCTCACTGATGACTTTTCATTAGGAATTTGTTTTCGTCATGAGGAATTAGGTAAGGATTTACCTTTATTATTATTTTTCTGAATGGGTAGTCAGAGTTTAGCCATTATTAATTGAATAATCTATTTTTTTCTACGAATCTAGTGCTACTATTATCATATACTAAATTTCTCTAAGTATGTGAATCTATTTCGGATTTCCTCTGTCTTTTTCTTCCTGTATCAATACCAGACTGTTTTAACTATCAAAGCTTTAAAATATGTTTTAGTGTCTGGATCACTCATCTCCTGACATCATGAAAGTTTGGAGTAGGTGATGACCTTAGAGGTTATTGAGCAAAGTTTTGTTGGTTTATAGAGGAGGTAGATGAGTCCCTAAGAAGCAAGTGACTTTCTTGAAGGTCTCACCCTCAGGTTTTGGCAGAGCCAGAAATGAACTTGGGATGTAGGCTGGAGTGGATCTTGAACTAGAAGATAGGGCTTTAACACAGTCTACCACATTAGCCCTGAATGCCCTCTGAGCTTCAATGTCTTAACTTGTTAACAATACCTACCTCCTAGATGGCCCTGAGGAATGCATGAGACACCCTGGTTCATCACCTAACAAACTGCTAGCCACAGAGGACGTCTCACATGTATCTATTGACTCTGAGCCAAGGCCTTCTGAATCTAATCCAGTGGTGTGTCCCCATTTCACCAGACTCAAACGTTTCATATCTATGCCATGCCTTAAAAATTTGATTGCTAAAAGATACTCGAGAACAATCTTTCATAAAATTTTCTGAAGGGTATCGTTGTGTTCTTAGAAAAATACAGGTTCTGTGGTTAAATTGATTTGGGAAAAGTAAGTAAGGTCTCGGCTATGGGACTTCAGAACCTTTAGTATGATAATGTCTACCATAAATCAGGAGAGCTAGCTGTGTTTCCCAAGTTGACTTGATCATAGAACGAACCTCCACTCCCCCAATTAATTTTTGCACAACACCCAGGAGGGTTTCAAAGAACAAATACTGTTTACTTTAGAGCAGTGTGTCTCACACTTGGGAAGAAATTCCTTTTAAAAGAAAAAAAGAACATTATAGACACCCAGTATTGTTTTATGTAATAATTATTACTTACATTACTTAATTAGGTACAAAGATAAGACTAGGTATGCTTATAACTCTTACAGAACTATGAAACCAAATCAAAATTACACACTAAATTAAAATACAATGTCAAGGCCTATAAAATTTAAATGAATGATATTAACTTTATATGGAGAAGAATTGTATTTGCTGGATGTAAATTTATACCTGATATGAATATGGTGCCCACTGCTATGGCTCAGATGCTAGCTCAGAAGTCTGCATGGTGGTGTGCTGTGTATTAATCTAGTTTCCTCACTGATTGCTGTTTCTCTAGTGCTGATAAACCCCTTGTTTGCATGTTCACCGTGATGTCCTGTGGCCAAGATTTGAAGGAGGGAATATATCAGAGAAATAAGATATATTTCTTCTATGCTTTCTCCATTTCATTCCCAAAGAATCTTAAGTGCAAATACAAAGGCAGGTATTGAGATCGTTTAACAATCCTTGATTATAAGGAGTTATTTACATGATCCAGAATAAGTTCACTTTAACTTTTGAGATAATCATTAAAAAGAAAATATAACATAAAATATGTCTTATAGCCAACTCATGGATCCTTTAACATAGGTCCCCATCCTCCAGGAGTATGGGCCCTGATTTGAGAGACATGACTTCAAAATATGGGTTTAATTCTCTTTTAAATAAAAGGACTGTGGTTTTTAATTTGTTAGTCAGTTACAAACATGTCACGCATACCTGGATGGAGGTTACTTATTTGAATTTATTGAAAATAACTGACCTTGAGATCACAAAATTATTACTTAATCTTGGTACTAAATTATCAGTGATTTAAGTTCTTTGGGCTTCAGTGATAGTTTAGAAAGTTGACGGCATATCTAAGTAGGACCAATATTTAAAAATTTTCATGTTTAAACTTAATGTGCTTACTTGAAGGGAAAGTGCAATATGAATGATACATGGTGTTTTCTTAAACTTGTTTTTTTGGTAATACTAAATGTTTTGAAGACGGGCTTTTCAAATGCTAGGAGGTACTAAGATTGATAGCTTTGCAAATTGGTTTTAAGTATTTTGAATTTATAACTATCATCATGTTGCAAAATAACATTGACTTTGGAATGGCTTACTTCCTTTTGTAGTAATTCAAAAATATTATGACAGCTATAGTTTTATAGTGAGCATAAAAACCAGTGAGGTAAGTTCAATGAGGTAAGGTTAGTGTTGGAAGTTTTATTAACAAAAACTTTAAGTATTAACACATGAGTTACAATTCCCATGTGTTTTCAGAAATTTGCTGGAACTGAACTAAACATTAAATTTTGAACTTTGGACTAGTCACTTAAAACCACCTAATTTTAGTGTAAGAAGTAGCCAAAAACTTAAGTATGAAAACAGGCTTTATAAAGTTGGCTGGATTATTAACCCACATATGATATGAATCCTTCCATGTAGGTGATACAAAGCATTCTTAACCCAGTAGTGTTTTCTTCAAGTAGGTGGCATGTGGGAGTTGGGTATAATTTTTTGACGGGTAGGTAAGACAAAATGCATCTTTACAACCTGAAAATTTTAACTGTGTTAACAAGTTGGTGATTGTAACTTAACTTTTATAAGCACAGCATGTGTTTATGCAATACTGAATATACCTGAATTTTATTTTTTGGATTGAAATTGTATGAAAGAACAGACTTATAATTTAAGAGAAAAGTATATTGTAAACTATGAAGCAATGTATAATACAGCCATTATTGTTACTCTTTGTGCTATTTAAATATCTTAAAATATAGTATAGATTGTTTTTCCTTGGTCAAATGTTTAAGTTTTGGGTTGCTAGATGAAAGCCAGCACACGGAATTGGGATTATCTAGTCTTTTTTTCCCCAGTCAGTATCACTCCATTGATCAACAGGAGGGTAAATACGTGATTGACATTAACTGGTCGTCTTGAAGAGCTTAAGGGTGTAATTGATAAGATCAAATCTCTTGTTACTCATGACTGTGACGGGTAGGGAGACCTTTTAACTAAGACTGAAAACCAGGGACCCTTTTAGGAAAGGGATTTCTCTCGGTTTTCAGTTGTGTAGATGTCCTCTCCTCACAAGTTTTTGTTGACTTGATCTCAGTGGGAGTAAACGCATCTATGTGGAAGTAAACGCATCTATGTGGAAGTAAATCTGTAAATACGCAGAAGATGTCCTCATTAGTCTTCTGGAGGAATGTTGATATAATTACAGGACTGCTCGCCCACAAGTGGGTTAGACTCTAGTCCAGGTTCTGTTGTCTCAGGAGCTTCCAATTCATATAGCCATTTACCTTTTTAATGTTTCCTAGCATCTCAAGCTACATGTACCTAATCCTGAACTCTTGATTTCCTACCTCAAGTCTGATTCTCCCTAGTCTTTCCCATAACAGGCAATAATTCCACTGTCTATTCCAGCCAGTAACCCAGGAGTAACCTTTGATTCCTTCCTTCCTTCCCCCCTGCCCATAATTGCAAACCCGCAGTTCTCCCAGCTGCCTCCTGATTGTTTCTCAAAATATAGCTCAAACACAGCCACATTCCCCTTCTCCACCACCTCCATCCTAGTTGTGGCAGCCAGTGTCTCTCCTCTGGTTGACTGCCTGTCCCTGGCCTCCATACCCCCCACCCCCACCCCCGCAATGTCTGTTCATACAGTAGCATCAAATTGTCCCATCCTTGCCCAACAAAAAGACTATTGTTTTTTCACAATTCCTTGCTTTCTGGTTCAACAAGGTATTCTATACTTACTGTGTACAGTTTCTTGCCACAGACCTAAAATCAATCATTTCTACAGTGAAACTGATTTGTTTTAGTTAGAAATGGTTTTAAGAGACAGTATTTGGGGTGGGTGATCATTGTTACTGAGATGGTCGCTTTTTTCTAAGCTTTTTTAATGGACAAAACTAGAAAATAATATTTTAAAAAAGAATACATACCATGTGTTCATCCTTACTAGTATTACAAGGCTCTTTTTTAACGACTTAATTTTGGATTTTAATAAATTTATCTTGAAAGCAGAGGAGCATGTATAAAGCACAACTTATTTAAAGATCAATAAAGACCATTTAGGGAATTCCCTGGCGGTCCAGTGGTTAGGACTCCAAGCTTTCACTGCTGAGGGCACGAGTTCAATTCCTCGTCGGGGAACAAAGATCCCACAAGCTGTGTGGCACAGCCAAAATGAAACAAAGCAAAAACAAATCAATAAAGACCATTTAGTGTTCTAAGATGGGATAGTAAAGAGTAGCCGTCAGTTAAATAAACCATTTTAATGAATATCAAAGTGTCAGTCCAAGTCTAATTTATAATAGCTGATAGACATTTGCTAAATCATGAATTTTATTATTTTGTTTGTACCCAAACACACAATATACATTTTCACCAATAAACACAGATATCCACATATTAGCCTTTTTTCATCCAGTTTTTTTTTACAAGGCTTTTACATATGTTCTTAGATTTTATATTTGTATTACTTTCCTCTTACCCTAAAAGTCATGTTTACTGATAATATTTACGTAATACTTATTTGCTCTACCTCACCTCCAACTTCACAAATATATGGTTCAGTAAGTCATGACCTGACAGTCTTGTTAAAAGGCTGTATCTCTAAACTAGGACAGTGCCTGGCACAAAATCAAGTCTTCGTATTTGTTGAATGAATGAATAAATAATTCTAGTTATTGGAGATAAAAAGAGCACCTACAGAGAAGAGAAATATGAAATCAAAATAGCTGCAGAAGTCGAAGAGTAGAAAGACATAACCTAAGTATAGGGTAAGAGATAGACACACCCTCATCTGTAAGTTAGTTTTTAATGGTGCAGTTGCTGAAGGTCATTTTTTTCTGAAAGGCAACTTTTGCTATAATTAGAGATTTGTATGAAAGAGCTTTTAAAAAGCAATGATTATTCTGAATTTTTCTTTTCAGCAAGACTCCAGAAGGATCATGCTAACTAAATCACCAAGCCAATTAGGTGGTTCTCTTTGGTAGAGATCAGTAGCCTCTGATGGTGAAAGAAGGGAAGGCTATAGGACTCCTGCCCATGACCCTGCCTCCAGTTGTATCAGTCATACAACCTCTCTGAGGGCTCCTTGAAATTCCAGCTCTCTGTCCTTTTGAGATCATAAAAGGTTCATGAGAGGTCAGTGTGACACTATTTCCTGTGGCAAGGCTCAGCCAACCATGTTTGCTGTTGGTCCAAAATCCTTCCTGAAGTGTCTATATGTGGGGAGATCAAAATCTAAGGGTTGAAACTTTGGGGCTTATTAGAATCATAGACCTGCATGGTCCAATATGGTAGCCATGAGCCATATGGGACTATTGAGCACCTGAAATGTGGCTAGTTCTAATTGAGATATGCTAAAAGTGTAAAATAAATGCTGAATTTTGAAGACAATACAAAAAATGTAAAATATATTATTAATTTTTAAATATTGATTACATGTTAAAAGAGTAATATTTTTGATATAGTGTTATCAAAGTTAGGGTTTTGATATAGGGTTAAATTAAATATATTATTAAAATTAATTTTACCTGTTTCTTTTTACTTTTTAAACTTGGCTACTAAAAAATGAAAAATTACATATGTGGCCTGCATCATATTTTCATTGGACACACTGTCTTCAGTCTTGTTTCTGGAAGGGTGGAAGTGTCTGTGCAACATTTCTAGCCAATCCACACATCTCGAACACCGCCCGTTTCACCAAGGAAAAATCACTCCTCACATCAATTATGTTAATTGACCAAATTTCAGGTACTCATCAAATATAAAGAATATTGAGGCACTTTTGGTAGTTGACTCTGGCATCTCAGCTTTTAACTGAAATCTTTCATAGGCTAATTAACTACCCCTGGAGAATTTTTTTGCATTTGGGAAATATACCCATCCACCCACCCACCCAGGCACCACCTCCACATAGACACATATATCATACTGTGTATGCTGAAATATTTTAAAGTAAATGACAGATTACCAGGTTTATGGTAATCTCTATTGTCTGTCATTTATAACACTCTGGTACATGTTAGAGCACAAAACCTTACTTGCTGGTTCTTCACTTTTCCTGAGGGTTGTTGATTAGCAACCTTTATTGCATTCCTACAGTATATAAATCATTGGGTTAGAGACTGTGGAAAGCAGAATAATAAAATATAATAACAATAGCAAAAATTTATTGAGTGCTTCTAGGTGCCAGGCACTGTGCTAAGTGCATTATATGTGTTATTTAATTTAATCTTTAACATAACTTGGTGAAAGAGGTACTCTTATTATCCACATTTTGGTGAAAGAGGTACTCTTATTATCCACATTTTGCTCATAACACCTTAGTTTTGTTCCCGACATTTGGAAGGCCTGTGGGTAAGTCCTTGGCCATTGCCATGAGTTGCTTGAACACATATATTTGCAATGCAGAGACTTTGCAAAACAGAGTTGTCTACTTGAGCCACTTGTTGATATTGATACAAACTGAAGTGCAAACCAATGTGCTTAAGGAGACTCTTCCTCTTCGATCTCTCTTTCTTTTCTCCCCAAGGTCTTGATCTTTAACCTCTGTGTTCACTCCCTAGGGTTCTGCTACTTCTTCCTTTCAGCTCTGGCCTTGGCCCTCTGACATTTCCCCCCCTTCTTTGGAATCGGAGTGAAAGGGTAGGGGAAAGTAGATTTTGAGGTCTTAACACACATGGAAGGAGTAGAGGGAAGTACAATGGCCCAATTTCGTTTAGGTTTATGGTAATCTCTAAGACAGACCTTTCTAGCTTTAAGGCGCACACTTTTTAGTAAAACCAGGGGAAATTATTGTAATTATTGATGAGCAGTTTAACACATCATACTGTTACGTCCAACCCATGTTGGGGATTGGGGGGCAGGAGGTTCGGGGTGATCCTGCTTCTCTTGGTCACTTGAGGATCCAGGTTTATGGAGGTTCTGCCATCATCTAGCTCCACCATCTGGAAAATGTTGGCTTTAAGATCTCTGAGGAAGGGAAGGAGTGTGGGGATGGCATAGACAGGAAATGATGTATGTCGCTTCTGCTTACATTTCATGAATAAAACACATGGCCTCATCTTCCCACAAGGGGGCTGGGAAGGGAAATTTTTCCTGTGTTCAGGAAGGAAAGGAGAATTGGATGTGAGTGAGAAGTAGTGGTTACTACCACAGCAACTTTTAGATTTTAGGTTATTTTTAGTGTTTGTGTCTTTGGAAGCTATGTACTTTATGCATACTTCCAACTTTGAAACTGTCTCCCCATTTGAATGATTGCAAGTTGAATCAAATTCAAATATACCCTTAACCCAAGTCTACTATTAGGAAAAACAAACAAACGACACTTAGAATGTGAAATAAAACTATATTGGGAGCTTTTGTGTATGTTCCAGTTTCATTTCCTTTTAAACTTGTTCTTTGTGATAGCATGTTTATTCAATGCCTGAAGTGTTGTCAAGTAAGTAGTATTCAATCTGTGAAAATTTTCAATGACCCCTTTTTCTCTCTCAAGTGTTTTTTTTTTTTCTCAAGTGTTGCTGTAGTCATTTTAAGATTGAAATGAACCATTTGATTTTTAAAAATTATTTATGGCACATCAAGTAGCACTTTGTGTTTTGTCACAATATTGTAACCATTTCTGAAGGCCCTATGTGACCTTATGGGAGAAAGGTCAGGAGGCTTATATATAGAACTTCTAGAAACATACCTCACCATTGGAACTGGTTATAATTCCTGGGTGATGACAATGAAGATTAAGAATGTTTAACTCTGATTTTGGCAAGTTTTGACAATTTCATTGCCATGGTCCTTTTCTTTCAAGTTATTACCTGGAACAGAAGTGATAACAAATGTTTCATGTTTTATACTGCCAGGTAAAAGGTTAAATTTTCATACGTTATATGCTTTTAAATATACACACACATGCACCCACATATACACACAAATACACACACAACTGGATCAGAAGGCAATGAGTAATTCTCCTAAAATGAAAAGATTGTCTTAGTTTTAACATTAGGTGACTAGTTCCCATGTGTTTAAGTCATATGTAAAAATTGGAAATTCAACCTATGGATCTTTGTGCACTGACTGTATCATACAGTTCTAATTTTCTTTTTTTTTTCTGGGAAATGATGGTGCTCTTTGCTTTGCCAAGTTTTATTATTGAGTCAACTGCCAAAGTTTGAGAGAGAGTCAAGGGCCCTTAAAATTATTTGGTGTTGAGTGACGAGGCAGAGAAAGGTATTTCATATTCCCAAACATTTTAACTTTTATGTCTATACCTGATGTTGGAATATAATCTACACTTTAGGGCTTTTCTGATTCTTTTAAAAATGATGTACACTGTCGAGTGAGGTTCGAGTATTAGCGAGGGGAACTTTAATCCTACTCATGATACTCAGTTTGGAACTACATATTCTAATTTTTAATAGACTATGTTCTTTCTGGCCTGATCTTCCTTGTATTTAAACTTCTGTGCATCAGAAGGTCTGTGTGCCTGCTTGTGGTTTTGCACCATCTGGAAGTTAAAATTTGACTTTAGAAATGATGTCATGCTTGCTTACTACAAACTGGGCTAATGTTGGTTGAGAATTGGATACAGTTCAGGTCAAAGTTTTGTCTTAAAGAAAAGACCCTTAAGCTTCATTTCTTGATTCTAGGAGACTGTGCAAAGCTGTAAAGATAGAGTGAAGGTGGCTGAAGGGCACAATTCAAATTCCTTTGAAGCTAAGAACATGCTGTCAGGCACATGGAAAATAAATTCCCAAAAAGAAGACCTTAGCTGGCACAGACTCCCTCCTGCCATGTAGAGTTCGGGTGTTGTGAGTAGTGTGTTGATCACGACCATCTTTGCTCTCCATTTTATTCCTGGAGAAATAGTCTTATGGCTAAGGTTGCGGTTTATCTCTTCTGGGCTCAGTAAGATGGGGCAGGACACTGATAGATCACACATAGCCAGAAGGCACTACAAATGTTAAGCTTATTATTCATCAATAGAGAGTCTCTTTTCCTAAACTCTCTCTAGCACCACTCAGTACCTCCCATATTGTGATTTATTTATATCATGGTTTTGGATATTGGGTGTTTCCTTCGGTCCAGATATAGACCATTCATCTTTGATAGGTAGAATGTGGGGCTAATGGGACCACAGTTTTTTCTCACATATACACTGAATCCTGGTCAGCCTGTGTGCAAATCTCTACAATTGAATATGTCACCCCTTCTAACCACTGCTGTAATCTAGAGTGCTCAGCATGTTCCACCAGTTTCCAAGGAACCCACTAAATGCCATCCTTTATGTATAAACTAAAAATCATATTTTTTCCACCAGATAAGAGGAAAGCCCGAAGAGAAATATTGATGTTACTCCAGGTTGGTAGATGAAGATAACTTTAAACAAAGATAAGCCACTTGAGAATCTGGGATGTTTAAGCTTTAGTGCAACTGGCATGAATTTTCACTTAGAAAAGGGGAGATCCCCAGGACATGAGTATCCCCTTCACCCACCCGCCCCAGACCTCTATGGCCATTATGTAAGAAGACGCACAGCTATCAGATGTCTGAAGAATCTGCAGTTCACACCCTCTGCAAGCACAGAATGCCCATCCTCTCTCATAGTGCAGTCTGGGTCATTCGGCCAACTGGGCTTCAAGCACTTGTCATCACTTCTTCCCTTGCTGGGACCTCCCAGCTTCATCCTCCTCTCTGGGACAGAAACTAGAAAGACTCCTCACCAACCTCCCCATCACCTTTGACCTTTAAAAACACAACTTTGGCACCCCTTTCTTGGAAGGGGTAAGAAAAGGAGATTCTACTCGGATAACTTTATCTCTAATATCATCATCCTTCCCCGATGTATTCTGCCTATGACTGATTTCTGTCTTTAAAATCATAAAATGTCAGGCACTTAGAGACAGTCTGTTCTTACCACTTTGTTTTATGAATGAAGAAACTGAGGCTGGAAGCCTGGGTGTGGGGAAGTGAGAGTTACTTGTCCTGATCCTCACAGGTAGAAGATGGAAGCAGAACCTGGCCTAAACCGAAGTGTCCTCTTTCCGTTGTTCCAAGTTGCCTTTGACTTTGTGTCCTCATAGTATTTACATATCTATTTATTTTGGCGTATTACAGTATTCTTGCATCCTTTTAAAAAAACTTTTGTTTTTTTCCCCTTTCATCCAAATTTTACTATCAGCTCATTACGCTGACAGTGTAATGAGCAAAATGTTCAACAAGAATTGCTATCAGATGCAGCAGCCCCCAGCTCACCCCTGTCCCATTCTTTTTCCTCAAGACCACACGTTTAAACTCTTTATGCCTGGTTATTTTGATATCTCTGAATAGCATGCTTGCATCATTACTTCCTGAATGTTGATGTAGCTTCTATCTGTCCAATTCTTGGTACGGAAGGTGAGGATTAAAGTCTTCCATCACCCCCACGCCCCACATCACCCATGTAAACTTTTTTTTGCACATGGTCTTTGGAATGTTAACATTTAAAAAATAAAGGTTATGTTTCCTCATTTTATTACCGACACTTGAAAAGCAGAAATTGTAATAATCTAAGTTTTGAGCTAAGGTAGAAATAGGAATTTTATTGTATGCTGTGTCTTTTTTTTTTTTTCTTTAGTATTTGGAAAGCAGTCTTTTTTTTTTTTAATTTTTTATTTATTACTTATTTATTATTTTTATTTTTGGCTGTGTTGAGTCTTTGTTTCTGTGTGAGGGCTTTCTCCAGTTGCGGCGAGTGGGGGCCACTCTTCATCGTGGTGCGCGGGCCTCTCACTGTCGTGGCCTCTCTTGTTGCGGAGCACAGGCTCCAGACGCTCAGGCTCAGTAGCTGTGGTTCACGGGCCCAGTTGCTCCGCGGCATGTGGGATCTTCCCAGACCAGGGCTCGAACCCGTGTCCCCTGCATTGGCAGGCAGATTCTCAACCACTGCGCCACCAGGGAAGCCCCTGGAAAGCAGTCTTTCATAAGCTGGAGAATGAGTGTCATTTCCACAGCATTTTCTTCTAGCAGCATTTACTTCCTCTTGGCAACACGTCTTTTTCTAATTTAGGAGTGTTTCTCAACGTGTCAGTCTTGTTCTCCCAGATATCCGTGGCGTGGCTCATTGTATTCTCTGAGGAGAACATGAGCATCCCTGGAGGATGCTGCATGAGACATGTTGTACCCTCCCTGGGCTCTCAAAGACACAGAGAATTAGTGTGCTTTGTTTCCCAACCTTTGGTTTTACAACATGAGACATACTACTATTTTATAATATCTTATTTCATATAAACCTTATATTTTAAAAAATGTATCACTGTTCGGGTACACATGCAACAGGACTTTAAGGTAGAGGTAGGCTTTAAAACACATGGAAGTGCCCATGAGCAGTGTTTGATCACACTGCTCAGAAGGTATATTGCTGCCCCACGCTCCTCCCAGGGCAGGACTGATGGTTACTGATGACCTCTCTGTAAAACTACAACCCTTTTTCTTTTTCCTGATTTCAGGTAGATGCACTGAGATTACGACTAGAAGAGAAAGAATCTTTTCTCAATAAAAAAACAAAACAGCTGCAGGACCTCACAGAAGAGAAGGGGACACTGGCTGGAGAGATTCGAGACATGAAGGATATGTTAGAAGTGAAGGAAAGGAAAATCAATGTTCTTCAGAAAAAGGTGAGTAGCTGACATAAGCCCTTCATGTTGAGAATTGATATCATCCATGTTTTGTCATTTCAGAGAAACTTTTGAGCACGTGGAAAAGAAGAAATTATTGTTGGAAGAATCTTAGATTAGGGAGTATAAACTTTAAATTTACTGGTATTTAACTTACTGATGGTTGTACTATGTCATTTTTAGCATGACCTGTTGAATTTTCTATTTGATTATCTGGAAAGTAAATAGTGATGATTTTTTTTTTTCATTTACCATCTTAAACATAGAGATAATTGTACAAATTTAGATATAAAACTAAAATTTATAGTTAATTTTTCCTTTTTCCTTACTGAGAATTGAGCAATGTGTTTTGTGGGCCTTAAAGGTATTTTAGATGCATTTTGTATTTACATAAACTTTAGTAGCTCTTATCCTGTCAAACCCATACAGATTTTAGTGCAAGAGGGGTAATGTTTACACCCATTACTTAATTGGAATCAGTGAGAGAATGTATAATAAGTTCTAATACAGTGACTTAACCCAGAAGATGCTTGACCTGGTTAGGGCTCTTCTTTCTTTCCTTCTTTCAGCAGTTCATTTTCTCCATTGTAGGGGAATGAGATTTGGGGACAGCACCCAGATTTTTTTTTTTTTTAAGAATTCTTATTTGCTACTGTGTACAATTTTGGTGGGACCATAGGGTCCCTTGCCTTCCCTAAGGAAAAGTGTAGGCAAAAAGAGAAACCAACACCTGCTCTTTTAATAAAAAGAAGCTGTTGGGAAACACAGGGGTCTCAGATTAACAAGCAGGCAGCATGGAAACTGGGCAGGAACCAGTGGGGGGAAGCACGAGCTGGCTGGCCAGGACACTGCCGTAGACAGGCATGTTGCCGGGCACCAGTGCTGCAGCTGCAGGCAAATGGAATCTAACCGGCCCTCCTCTTGGTGTCATTTGCCACCATCACCTCTCACCTTGTTTATATTGACAGCATCCTACCTGTTTTTCCTGCTTCAACTCTTACCTTTACTACAGGCTGTTCTTAACACAAGCTGGAGTAATTCTTTTAAAACATAATATAATTCTTATCACACTGACCAAACCTCTCCAGTCACAACCAGGTACCTAATTTGTGGGGCCCAGTGCAAAATGAAAATGTGGGACCCCTTGCTCAGACTTTATTGAGAATTTCAGGATGGTAAAGCAAAGCATTAAACCAAGCATGGGGCTCTTCTGAGTCTGGGGCCCTGTGACCCTACACAGGTTGCACGCCCATGAAGCCGTGTCCCCATCCTCAGTGGCTTCCATCCTCACAGGATATTGGTGGTCTGATAGATCATATTATTATTATTATTATTTTTTAATAAATTTATTTATTTATTTATTTATTTATTTATTTAATTTATTTTTGCTGTGTTGGGTCTTAGTTTCTGTGAGAGGGCTTTCTCTAGTTGTGGCAAGCGGGGGCCACTCCTCATCGCGGTGCGCGGGCCTCTCACTATCGCGGCCTCTCTCGTTGCGGAGCACAGGCTCCAGACGCGCAGGCTCAGCAGTTGTGGCCCACGGGCCCAGCCGCTCCGCGGCATGTGGGATCTTCCCAGACCAGGGCTTGAACCCGTATCCCCCGCACTGGCAGGCAGATTCTCAACCACTGCGCCACCAGGGAAGCCCAGATCATATTATTAATTCATTTCTGTTAAGATTTTACAGACAAGGCCCTGGTCACCATTACAGCTCCAGCTAATTGATACAGGTGATTAGAAGAGGGCTGGGAAGAGATGACTGAGGACCCTTTGAATCAAAGGACTGTCTAGGGCAGGTGGGACTAACAGAGAAATAGTTACAGTGGCAGTTCTTGGAGCATATACTAAGGATTCAAAAGAAGAATCACCACCAGCAAATGATACCAAAAGCTGGCATTTATTGAACTTAACTTATGTTGAACACTGTATGCTAGATACTCTGCTATGGTTATTACGTGCACTATTTACTTACTTTTGACCATATAACCCTGTGAGGCAAGCACAGTTATTAACCCCAGCGATGCTGAGGCTTATGGTAGGCTTACCCAAGGTCAAACAACCTAGATACAAGTTTATGTCTTTGGGAGTATAGAATAAAATGATTATTGCAAATTAAGAGAATAAGCCTCCTTTTCCTTTGGCCCTCAAGTTTATGATGACACCAGGTGCAAGAGCAAATCAAGTAAGAACATCACAGTTGCACAACCAGGAGTTGAGACTAAGCTCTCTCGTTCTTTCTTTTTTTTTTTAATTGAAGTATAGTTGATTTACGGTGGTGTGCCAATCTCTGCTGTACAGCATAGTTACTCAGTTATACACATAGAGACATTCTTTTTTTAAAATATTCTTTTCCATCATGGTTTATCCCAGGAGATTGTGCTATACAGTAGGACCTTTTTGTTTATCCAGTCTAAGCTCCTTCATTCTTGAGGAATAAATGGCAACAATTTTCTCAGTAAAGATTTTGGGACGGCACTTTCTTTTTATCTTTTTTCTTTTTTAAAAAAAATATTTATTTATTTATTTGGTTGCTCCAGGTCTTAGTTGCAGCAGGCAGGCTCCTTAGTTGTGGCTTCAGGGCTCCTTAATTGCGACACATGAGCTCCTTAGTTGTGGCATGCGAACTCTTAGTTGCAGCATGCATGTGGGATCTAGTTCCTTGACCAGGGATTAAACCCAGGCCCCCCTGCATTGGGAGAGCAGAGTCTTATCCACTGCGCCACCAGGGAAGTCCCTGGGAAGTCCTTTCAATGCAGAAGTGACAGTTGACCACTTTTGCTGGTGTGAGTATTTTGCAAAATTTTAAACTTTCCCTCACAGCCAGATTCAAAGGTTTGGGAATCAGTTTGGGAATTCTAGAACAAAGCCAGTTGTGTATTATGGCTCCTTTGAGCAACAGGATCACGATCCCACTTATTTAAGCCACGCTGATAATGGATTTGGGAATATTTCATGTATATTTGGAGAGGTTGTTTAGCTTCAAGTTTTTTTTTTTTCACTGAGTGTTTACCAATACATTTGGCGGAGGATATAAAACCACTGGCAACATAGTGATGGGGCAGGAGTGCTATTATACCTGCAGTGTGAAAGAGAAATAATTCCTAAAGAAGTGATGCACACAATTCAGAAACTACTACTTCAGAATGTGGAAATAATGCAGAAGCTGACGGGCTAATGAAACACTGTCTTTGGGACTGGGGACTCCTTAGAGTTTTGACCACATTCAGCATAATTGGCTGTTTTAGGGCAGGCCTGGACTGGGACAGCATAAGCTTTGGACTAGGGTGTGTTGGCATGGAAGAATAATAAACTCATGTCAATGTCAGAGGTGCAGTGTTACTTAATATTTCTTTCTTGTAGACTCTTTGGCAACCAGCACTGTGTTTTGATGCCAGCAGAACTGGGTATGCTGCTTCCCTAGCCATGTTTAACCTGGCCAAGCTAGGCTTGCACCTCATATCTGTCAGCTTTGCCTTCAGAGCCTTGGGTCTCAGAAGTCTTGTGTACTCCATAAGCCATGTGCACAGGTCACATGTCTGGGCAGCAGACACGGGCATAATGCTCTAAGCATTTTGTTACTTGAGGAAGGAAGTGAAATTGAATAAACAGAGAATCCCAGGTGGCATAATATCTCTGATCAAACTTGTGTAGGAGAACAAAAGTCATCGAGAATGGATTTGGTCCTACTACCATGTTTCTGGCTCTACTCCATAATTCCAAGAAATGGAATTCTTTTAGTAGGGGTCAAAAAGGTGCATGTATGAAGATTGTATAGTGGATTATCCCTGTGTGGCTATGATACTGAAGTCAGAGAAGCAGCACAGTTTTCATGCTACAGCCGTAGCATTCTGTTCCCATACCTGAATTCAAGCTTCCACTGATGAAGTGCTACCTGACTATTGAGTTTTTGTAGTAAATGTCATAAAACCTTGATGACATTGTACATTTGGAAAGTGTATAATGCCTGGGATTTTAGAACATGGTAGCATTATTTGAACCAGATCAAATTCAGACTGTTATGTAGCTCATAGATTCTTGCAGCATAAACTTACTACCCAAGAAATTTTTTTTAAAGCCATTAAATTGGACAAAAATTCGATCTCCATTTTCATTCTAGGTCTCAGTCCCACAAGCAATGTGAATTTATAGAGCAGAGGTACTTTATTTATTAGGGGTAGAAAAACAGATGGTGATTTCTCTGTACGCCAAGTTCACTAGCTGCCTACTGAGCTTCATAGATTGCCCCGTGGGTTGGAAAGGGCAGGGAGAGGGGAGTGTAGTTGGCTCCTGGGAATGGTATATATGGACCTGCCCCTTTAGCAGTTTTATTCTACCCATTTGGAGGTATGATGGTGAAAGTTCTGAATGACAATAGAGGAAAGAATGCTACAGGAGTGTGGTTATTAGCATACTGCATTGCTTCATGAAGTTTATATTAAAAAGTTAAATTTGAGAAGATGGCTAGGGAACGTAGAGATTTCCACGTGAGTGTAAAATTGACGTAAGGTATGGAGGGCTTTTTGACTCAACTGAGCTCTTTCTCAGTGTTAAACATCCAGTTGGACTTTTATATTTATTATTGGCAAACCTCCTAATTTTTTAAACATGTGAAAAATCATATTCATTTTGCATTTACTAGTATTTCCTACGTGTCAGTCAGTCACTACTGTAGGCCCTGGAGGTTTAAAGAGAAATAAGACATTCTCCAGTCCTCAAGAAGCTGACAGTCTGGTTGGGAAGGTAGACTTGTATAATGTGGCATGTTACCAGAAACAAACCACTTGATGGATGTAAAGAGCAGAAGCTAATTCTGGCTACCTTAAGCAAAAGGAAATTTACTGCAGGAATATCCAGAGCTCCAGTATCTGGCTGGTAGAACCAGATTAGGGATGATCAAGAACCAGGACAGCTCTAGGAGACCAAGAGAAAGCAGACAGTTCCCTGACCTTGTAACCCGGAGTGTCTGGTCAAGTGTCTTCTCTGCTGATGGCTGCCCTCACCCCTCTCCCGCTCCCCCGCCCCACACCCTTACATCATGCTGTTGGTCAAGATTCAGAGTCCTGGGACAGAGCTCCAGAGTTCACACAAATGCCTCTTATTAGCAGGATCTAACCAGACCCTACCTAAAAGGAATCTGGGAAATGTGGTTCCAAGCTTTACATCTGAGCTTTCCACTCAGTTCTTGTGTCACTTAGGGAAGTCTTTGCTGACACTGCAGGCTGGGAGAGGTTTTACACTCTTAGATAACCATTTCTTGGCTCACTTTGAAGTTATGCACCCCGTTAATGAATGTTGGCTTCCTTCCAGGGCTAAGCTCCTTGAGTGCCCCAGCCGTCATCATTATCAAGATACCTCCAGCTCCTTGCAAAATTCTTGGCAGGTGATGGTCCTCAGTCAGTATGCATTTGATGAATAAATTATGTCAGTAAATTCTGAATGAATGAGAACTTGGGAGAAGAGAAATCACTTTGAGATCCACTCCTGGCTCAAGAATATTGTTTGCTGTGAGAAGAGTCATTTGCCCCAGTGAAATGTCAGACCCACTTGTTGTTCCCAGAACAGTGTGTTCTGTGTAGGCTGCAAGATGGAACCATCCTATGAGTAATAAAGCACAGATAAGGAAATGATTATTGCTGCACCTGCATCTAACACCTCCAGCCTCTGTTCCATTACCCTGGGAAGGTAAAAATGGATGAAACCTTGAGTAAGGGAGCTTAGCCACTCTTCTTTAGTTTTCCCTTTTAATAAAAAGAAAATGTGGCATTTATAGAAAATACTGCTTTGTTCCCCAAAGAGAATGCTTCTTCCTCCAGTTCTCACTTCTAACTTACTGGATTGTTAGAGTCATGGCATTTTATGAGAGTGATACAATGAAATTGCTGATTATCCATGGTAATTTCCAATTATGACCATGCAAATGATAATTTTTATAACAAAAGGATAATCTACTATTGATTGAATCCTTACTATATACCAGACACTGTGCTAAGGGCTTTGCATTCTTAGGTCGAGTCCTTATAACAAACCTAACGGCATGTAGGTACAATCATAATCGCTATTTTTAAAATGGGAGACTGTGGTTTAGAGAGTGACTTGCCCAGAGTCCCATGGCAGGGAGGTGATAGAGCTATTCTTAACCACCACACTATTCTGGTGTTTTTCTATTTATGGTTCTGCTTCCCTCATGAGACAAGTGGGATCATTAACTTTTAGGGATTAGCTAAACTATAGTCTGAGCAATTTACCTGAGATCGATACACAAGGATGCCTGTTTTTAATACCAAACTGGCAGAGATGCAGCTACTAAATAATGTGATGAAAAATAGGAAAACAGTTAAATTAAAAAGTACGACATCAGATCTGGATTTTTAAAAGTTTATGTTAGTCTGTATTTAGAAAAAAGAAAGATTGTGATGACCTTCAGTTTATGTTTATATTTTCCTCCATGAGATTCTTCACGTACCATTCTAAGCCATTGGACTGTTTTGCAGCTTCCTTTTCAAAGGATTGCACCATTTTTGCTCTCTTAGTAGTTTCACTTTGTTTTGGTTGTTGGCTTTAAGGACTGAGACCTCAAAAGATGATTTGAGACGTCTGAGCATCTTTCCTGGACTAGTGGCAGATGAACTCGTGATTCAGTAGACTCCTCCCTTAGTCCGAGAGGAAGTGCTCTGGGAAGCCATTCCATTTTGCAGGGAGCTGTTCACCCAAGGTCAGACCTCCGTGTAGTCAAGCTCACTCTACATCTGAAGCCAAGAACTGGGCTGGCACTCAGGGGTGGAGCCACAACCGAGGTGGCTGTGAGTCTCAGGCAGTGGTTCTCAACTGGGGTACACTTTACAAGCCCCAACCTCCCGAGGAACAGTTGGCAATGTCTGGAGGTAGTTTTGGTTGCCACAGCTGGAGGACTGCTGCAGGCGTCTGGTGGGTAGAGTACAGGGGTGCTGCTAAACATCCTCCAATGCACAAGAGACAGCCCCTTGGCCTCTGCCGAAACAAATTACTATCCAGACCTAACCCTGGTCTATTGGGGTCCTTTTCTTCCTGTGTATGGACCACCCTTCTCATCTTGGATCTCTCTGCTCCCTGCCTTGAGATAGTATTCCTTAAAGTGATTTTTACTTAGTATAACAGACATTTCTCTGTAACGTTTTTAGCTACACCTTTTTTCTGGCATGATTATAGGCAGTTTACAGAGGTAAACGTCTTGGGTGGGTGGGTGGGTGTGTGTATGATTGAACTATTAATATTACTTTCTCTTTTATAATTTTCACATATATTAAGTAATCTATAAAGAGTATGTATATAGCACTCGTGAAGTATTAAAATTTTTAGAATTATTAAAACTGATCTGACCATACTGATCAAATCAACTAACTTGGAGAGAGGTGGTGGTCAAACTTCAGTATAGGGAATATATGATAGAAATAAAACATCTGATTTAGACAGAATAGAGATGAGTCACCTATCAGTTATCACCCAGTTTAAATTTTTTAGCTAAATGCCAGCATTTCAGTCATCTGGAAAATACCTTTAAGACTAATTTTTTTTTTCTGACAAAAAATGCACTTTATTTTAGCAGCCATTTGGGCTGAAAATACGATTTCTATAGTCACATTTAATGCATTTTTCATATATTTTGTCTAGTCATTTGGGATAAGGTACCATCATTTGTTCATGTTGACTGATCGTAGGTTAACCTAAGTTGCTTAAATATTTGCAACTAAAAAATGTATTGTCTAGGTTAGTGTTTGTGATTTGCCCGTTTTCTTTTGAAACTGCCTTCTTCAGTAGAAAATATTGGAAAAAGCTAACTTATTATATTATAGTATAATAAATTCTCTGTGTGTAGTCTATGTTTGTAAGGTAGCAGTATGTCATTGGGTCTAAGCAAAAGCATCTTTACTCTGGCATCATTTAATACATTGTGTCTTTATTATGGCATGTGGTTGATGTCAAGGGTCCTAGGGCAAATTAAATTCCACAGGACAAACAATCAAGCATTCATGGATGCTACTCTTATCTGGAATTATTTGCCCAATGTTAGCAATGGCCTAGGGAAGAAACAGCTTGATTTTAACCAGTTGATCCTACTGATCATTTTGCCCCAATGAAGTGATATTTCAAAGGTCACTTTGTGTCTCTTGAGTAGAGATTGTGGCTTCCTTGGTAAGCCTTAGCTTCTTTGATAAGCAATGAATTCACCAGCCTCCTCCATTGTGCAATTGCTTTTTTCCTAAGGGATTTGAGGTTGCCTTTCTCTTAGAGATGACACTGATGAAATGACATTTTATTATCAAAAGAACCAAAGCTAAAAAATTTACCTTCTGATGGAGCAATTAAAGAGATTTAGGAAGCCTGCTCATTTATTCATGCATTCAGTCAGCATCTATAGGCACTGTACTCAATTAGCTGCATCTTTCTACCCCCTCACTCTATTGAACCCAACTGAATATTATTTGACTTTAAAAGACATGTTAAAATGGTTATGCTGATAAAGCATGGGCAGTCCGGAAGACAGAAAGATATGAGAGAACATAAATCTGGAAGAGACTTGATGAACCCTCCTAGTCCAACCTTTTTATTTTCCCACTCGGGACACAGAGGTTCTCAGAGATGAAGTGACTTGTTTAGGGTCAAAGAACTAATTAGTGACAGAGCCTGGGCTCTGATACACTTTTCCTTTTTCTTCTCTCCATTCCCCTGTAATAGCTGAGGCCTGGGGCATCATTGCCCTATTCTGGCCAGTTTGCCTTCCCTTCCTTCCTACCATTCAGTCATCCAGCAATACGTATTCAGCATCTGTAATGGTCTGGATGCTCTGCAGGCACTGGGGGACACAGAGGCTATTGGAGAAGGTATAGTTTCTGTCCTTTGGGAGCTCACACTCATGGAAAAGACCACTGAACAGGCAATTGCAGGGCAAAGTGTGATATGTGCTATGCCAACCAGGTACATGGTGCATGTAGGAGGGCCACCTCACCTATTGTGGGGAATAGGATGGTCAAGGAGGACTTCTGGAAAAGTTGATGACTAAACCGGGATCTGAGGGAGTAGGAAGTGTTGTCCAGTCAAAGTGGCAAAAATAGTATTTGCAAAGGTTTGGCTGGAAGAGGCAGCACAGTGCATTTGGTGGAATTAGAAGTAATTTAATATAGATGGACCACACTCCCCTGCCCCATTTAGGAAACAAATTTCAGAGAAGTTTTTCTATTCTTTACGTCTTCTAGAAATCAAATATATTTTATAATTAGCTTTGAGAGTCATTTTGACTTCCATATTATGAATGTTCTCTTCCAATCCCTTATGACTTGCTAGTGGCAATAGTGATTATCTGTGTTATTTCAAAATGCAGTTCAGGGCCAGATCGTACTGAGAACTGATTCTTATTCAATGAGAGAGCTGATCCTGAGCCAGGGGAGGCAAATTCTCTTTTAAATAAATATTTGCTTCTGGGTTAAGACCTTATATTCTGTACTCAATTTCAGCATGATGGATTTTTTAAAAGTTTGTTTGTAATTACCTGCAAAACCCCTGAAGATTTAAAATAAAAATGCCCAGAGTGCCCTGACTGTGGCTGCTACCCTAATGGGTACAGGCATCTTGACACATTTGTCAGTCTCAGCTGCCAGCTGTTGTTGTTTTGTGGTATGGAATTAGAGGTGTTTGAGCTTTTACAGATTTCAGTCTGGAGATGGTTCCATTTTTCCTCCCACATACTCCCCAAGCCATTTAATTTAAATCAACCTTAGGTATGTGGGAAGGAACATTTTCTGTCTGTCTTTTTTACTTATCCTGTGTTTGACAATGGATTCTACCTTGCTGTGAAGAGTTTACACATATCTATATTAGCATTTATCATGTTATATTGTACAGAGAAGTCCATAATTCAAAACTTTTATAATATGTGTCTTAAGTTTCCCATAAGGCTAAATGTAAATTAGAAGTGATGCATTCTTGGGGCACATAACTCCACAGTTATTGTGGGAAAGGGGCACCTTAATATTGTTCTGATATTGCAGTCTTGTTGCCATTTTTTCCCCCTTTATCCTTACTTGATTATACTATACCTTTTGCAAACTAAAAGATATAGCTGCTTTAAACAGACTGTTTTCCCAGAAGTTGAATTCTAAACTAATGGCACAGGGTATATGGCAGTTTGGGGTCTTCAGCATAGCATTATATCACACTTACATCCTTTTAAGATTGCTGGTTTATGAGAACCAGCAATAGCAGCGACATGGGGACTTCCCTGGTGGCGCAGTGGTTAAGAATCCACTTGCCAATGCAGGGGACACGGGTTTGAGCCCTGGTCTGGGAAGATCCCACATGCCGCGGAGCAACTAAGCCCTCGTGCACCACAACTACTGAGCCTGCTCTCTGGAGCTCTCAAGCCACAGCTACTAAGCCTGCGCACCACAACTACTGAGCCCACACGCCACAACTACTGAAGCCTGTGTGCCTAGAGCTCGTGATCCGCAACAAGAGAAGCCACTGCTGTGAGAAGCCCACACACCGCAACGAAGAGTAGCCCCTGCTCGCTGCAACTAGAGAAAGTCCGCACGCAGCGACGAAGACCCAAGGCAGCCAAAAATAAATAAATTAATTAATTAAAAAAAAATCTGATCAATTTATCTAAAAAAAAGAAAAAAATAGCACCAACATGTACTCGGCCCTTGGATAATATAATTAGTTTATAAAAGTAATTTATAATTTTAACAAAAGTGCTATGGTAGGTAGAATTCTAAGATGGCCCCCAAGATTTCCCACCTCTCCAGTATATATTCCTTGAATAATGCCCAGGACTGTGAATGTGATGGATTTAACATAGATTATGTTATATGGCACAGATGACTTTAAGAAAGAGATTATCTGGGTAAGCTTGACCTAATCATATGAGCCCTTTAAACCTGGATTCTAAGGTCAGAGTCAGGGAAGTCACAGATTCAAAATAGGAGAGAGATTCGCTGCATGAGAAGTTCTCCACTGTTGATTTGAAGATGGAGGGGACCACATGGCATGGAATGCGACAACCCCTGGAGCTGAAAGTGACTCCCAGTGACAACAGCCAGGAAGCAAGTACCTCAGTCCTATGACCACAGGAAATTGAATTTTACCAATAACAAGAGTAAGATTGGAAGTGTTTTTCTTCCCTCTAGAGCCTCCAGACAAATATTCATTCTGACCAACACCCCGATTTCATCCTCAGGATACCCTGAATAGGGACCCCAGCCACACTGTGCTGGAAATCTGACCTACAGAATTGTGAGCTGATAGATGGATGTAATTTTAAGCCACTGGATTAGTGGTATTTTGTTGCACAGCAATAGAAAACTGATACAAGTGCATATTAATATAACTGTTCAGTAGTAATAAACCTCTCACAGAAATCCAGAGGCAAGTGGAGAGTAGTGGAGTTCACAGGATACTTACAAGGGGTGTTGGCTCACTAAAGCGGTATCGCTTGTAACTGTAATGAAAGCAGTTTCCTGTGCCTTTGCTCAGTTTAGAAACCATGGAAGTTTTGATGAATTTTTATAATTTGAGGGGGATTTGCATGATTTCAAAATGTATGCATAGCAATGAACCTTTATTACACTTCTCAGGTTGTATTACTTCAGGTTGCATAACTGAGATTTCTTACAGTATGATATTATGTGTTTGTTTCCCCATTAAATCCTGAGCTCAGCCGAGGAAGCCACTGGGTCTTACTCATCTTCTTATCCCTAGTAACAAGCACAGTGCTTGGCACCTTGTCGGTGCTTAATAAGTGTTAGTTGGAAAGTTGAAATGTAATGGCATGAATAAACAAATCTCTCCAAAGTTCTGGTGAGATTCAGGATGAGTAAACAAATAGGAATGGCTGTGTTCCAATAAAACATTATTTACAAAACAGGCAGTGGATCAGATTTGGCCCATGGGCTATAGTTTGCTAAGCTCTGGGGTAGATCACAAGTTATTATAGCCTAAAGGCAATTCTAACATATAACAACCTTCATGGCAAGTTTGAGAATTTTAAAAAATATACTCCAAATATTTAATAGAGCTGAACAAGGTATACTTCTTTTGGGGGCTTTATTTACTATTTGCCTCAGACATTCCTGTTGGTGCAATGGAAAGTAAGTCACTTGCTTCCAAGGATGAGTTCTTCCCAAGTTTCTGTTGCATTCTGTAGCTTTTTTGTGAGTAAAGTCCGAATGAAGCAAAGCTAAGCAAATAGGATGCTCGAATGAATAGCACTGATTGACTTGGGGTGGGAATATTTCTTTAGTATTGAAATATGAAGTTAAATTCTTTAGGTTGCATGTGGCACTTTGACTTATAAAAGGCTATAAAGGGTAGCACATACATACACTGAGGCTTTCTCCAATTTATGAATGTTTGTGAACTTGTGAACCAGCTGGAGGCATAGACAAGGGCGGTCAGATGGGAAGGTAGGAGTAGAGGCAAAGATTCTTTGCTGCCGTTCTGTGTTACCAACACTTTTCATTAGAGCTTGCAGGGGAGGGGTCTTTGAAAAGAAATAGAGGCAGGTATAAAGTGTCAGGTAGCTGGGGGAAAGACAAATATGGGGGTAGTAGACCAAAGCTGCTTCATCTACTGATTCTTCACCTAGGAATTCATTCTAAGAAAAAATTAAGGAAGTAGGCATAGATTTAGTCACAGCCTTGTTCATAGCATGGTTCTTTAATTTAAAAAAAATTTTACCTGAAGAGTGAAAATATTATAAAGTGGAGGAGTAAATAAATAAATGATGGTATATTTCTACATAGAAATTCAGCCCATAGAAATGACATTATAGAAGAATATTTAATGACATGGAAAGATTCACATTATTTTGCTAAGTGAAATAAACTGTCTACAATACATATGTACGGAAAATGAGAATGCCTGTTTTCTCACACCCTCACCACCATGTGACCCTATTTTTGTTTTTAAAATTTTTTTACACACATATACATATATGCACGCATCAGCAAAATTAATTTTTTAAGAGCATGGACTGTGTCAAGCCTGGCTTTGAATCTCACCTTAAGGACATTTTAACCTTAGGCAAGTTACTTACAATTTCTCTGCCTCATTTTCCCTATCTTTAGAATGAGGATGAGCTGACTTTCCGTCTCAGTTCTTCTCAACATAGTAGTAGGTGTTCAAAGGAGTACTGTTGAATGCACAAGGTGCCCATTACTGCTGCTGCACAGGTAATTATTATTTTATATTAAAAATCAGAATTTAAATGTTGGATCCATCAACTCTTTCAAAGAGCTTGGAAAGAAAACTGAATTACTTTGTAAGGATTACTTAAAATTGATTTTTAAATTTACATACAGTAAAATTCACTCTTTGTGTTACAGTTCTGTGGATTTTGACAAAAGCATAGAGTTGTATAACTACCTTCACACTCATGATACAGGACACTTGTGTCACCTCAAAACCTCCCTTGTGCTGCCCTCTCTGTAGTCAGCCCTTCTTCTCAGCACCCAATCCCTGGCAACCACCAGTTTGTTCCCCATGCTGATAGTTTTGCCTTTTCCAGAATGTCACAGAAATAGAAGTATACAGCATATAGCCTTTTGCATCTGACTTCTTTCACGTGGCATAACGCATTTGAAATTCATCCATGCTATAGCCTTTATCAATAGTTCATTCTAAAGATAAAACTTCTAAAGATAATGCCTATTATTTATGAAACATCTGTATCATAGCCACACAAGTGTTTTTCTTTGTCCCTGAGGTTGCCCTGAAGCCAGAGTTGTGACAGTATAGAATGTTAGCACTGAAGAAGACTTGAGAAGCAGCCTGGTCTGATTCAGCCTGTTGAGGAGGTGAGGGTTCTAAGAGCCAGAAGTCAGATACATAACCTCAGGTGAGCTCAAGTCAGAGTTAAGACCAGAATTCAGAGCTTTGATGCTAAACTAGCAAAATTATATTGGAGGTCAGATAGGGGAAACCATTTTAGTGATGAACTAGTGGAAAGGTCCCTGAAGGGCAGTGAGATGGCGGGGGGGCGGTGGTGGTGGTGCATGCGTGCGTGCATCTGATGTGATGTATTGCGTTGAAATGATGACCTTAAATTGCTTTTAGAAAGAGAACAAACCAGCACTTTTTTGTGTTTAGGTTGAGAAGAAAGGACCTTCTATCATTATTATTTTTTTAAATGAAGTATAGTTGATGAATAGTATTATTTAAGGTATAGGTGTACAATATTGTGATTCACAATTTTTAAATGTTATACTCCATTTATAGCTATTATTAAAAATTGGCTGTATTCCCTGTGTTGTACAATATATCTTTTTAGTTTATTTTATACATAATAGTTTGTAACTCTTAATCCCCTACCTTCGGATTGCCCCTCCCCGTTCCCTCTTCCCACTGGTAACCACTAGTTTTGTGCTTTATATCTGTGAGTCTGTTTCTTTTTTGTTATATTCACTAGCTTGTCTTATTTTTTAGATTCCACATATAAAGGATCTCGTACAGCATTTGTCTTTTTCTGAGTTACTTCACTTAGCACAATACCCTCCAAGTCCATCCATGTTGTTGCAAATGGCAAGGGGTGAGTTTGTGTAATCTACCTCAACTTTCTATCATTCATAGTAAGCACTGGTTTGGAGAATGGCCAGCAGGTATCACAGTTGTTTCTTTCACCCCAGGGGTGTGTAATATATATGGTAATTGGCAGGTTAGCAGACATTTGGTCTGTCCAAAATGTCCAGTAGACATTTAGTGCACGCCAAAAGGTCCTTGATATTTGGTCCTGTCCAAAACCATTTGGCATGGACCTAATATGCTCATGGACATTTTGGGTAGGACCAAATTTTAAGGACCTTTTGGCATGGTCCAAATGTCTTTATGGATATTTTGGACAGGACCAAATATGACCAAATATCAAGGACATTTTGGCATGGACCAAATGTTTTTATGGATATTTTCTATAGGACCAAATACGACCAAATATCAAGGATGTTTTGGCATGGACCAAATGTCTTATGGACATTTTGGACAGGACCAGATGTCCTGCAAGTATTGGCTAAGTCTTTTAAACATGTAAGCTTGGTTTGATGAGCGCCAGATCCCCACAGAAAGCTCACACCAGATCCTGAAGTGTGCAGAGGTGTGTAGTTTGCTTTGAAGCCTAAATTGGAATGAGTCCTTTTATTGTCTATTATTTATCCTGTTTATGTTTTATTTCTAAAGGCATAGTACTACTTTATCTAAAAATAACTAGATAACATATAAGTACCATATTATATCTCTGTCTTTAAGAAATAAAAATAGATTTTTATTAAAAATTGAATTAGGTTTTTAAAAATGGTATCTCCTGAGGGGAGGAACCAATATGGCAGAGTAGAAGGATGTGTTCTCACTCCCTCTTGTGAGAACACCAGAATCACAACTAGCTGTTGGACAGTCATCAACAGGAAGACACTGGAACTCACCAAAACAGATACCCCACATCCAAAGACAAAGGAGAAGCCACAATGAGACGGTAGGAGGGGTGCAATCACAGTAAAATCAAATCCCATAACTGCTGGGTGAGTGACTCACAGACTGGAGAACACTTATACCACAGAAGTCCACCCACTGGAGTGAAGGTTCTGAGTCCCACGTCAGGCTTCCCAACCTGGGGGTCCGGCAACAGGAGGAGGAATTCCTAGAGAATCAGACTTTGAAGGCTAGTGGGATTTGACTTCAGGACTTCGACAGGACTGGGGGAAACAGGGATTCCACTCTTGGAGGGCACACACAAAGTGGTGTGTGCATCGGGACCCAGGGGAAGGAGCAGTGATCCCAGGAGAGGCTGAACCAGACCTACCTGCTAGTGTTGGAGGGTCTCCTGCAGAGGCGGGGGATGTCTGTGGCTCACTGTGGGGACAAGGACACTGGCAGCAGAAGTTCTGGGAAGTAATCCTTGGCATGAGCCCTCCCAGAGTCTGTCATTAGCCCCACCAAAGAGCCCAGGTAGGCTCCAGTGTTGGGTTGCCTCAGGCCAAACAACCAACAGGGAGGGAACCCAGCCCCACCCATCAACAGTCAAGCAGATTAAAGTTTTACTGAGCTCTGCCCACCAGAGCAACAGCCAGCTCTACCCACCACCAGTCCCTCCCATCAGGAAACTTACACAAGCCTCTTAGATAGCCTCATCCACCAGAGGGCAGACAGCAGAAGCAAGAAGAACTACAATCCTGCAGCCTGTGGAACAAAAGTCACATTCACAGAAAGACAAGATGAAAAGGCAGAGGGCTATATACCAGATGAAGGAACAAGATAAAACCCCAGAAAAACAACTAAATGAAGTGGAGATAGGCAACCTTCCAGAAAAAGAATTCAGAATAATGATAGTGAAGATGATCCAGGACCTTGGAAAAAGAATGTAGGCAAAGATTGAGAAGATGCAAGAAATGTTTAACAAAGACCTAGGAGAATTAAAGAACAAACAAAGATGAACAATACAATAAGTGAAATGAAAACTACACTAGAAGGAATCAATAGCACAATAACTGAGGCAGAAGAACAGATAAGTGACCTGGAAGACAGAATGGTGGAATTCACTGCTGTGGAACAGAATAAAGAAAAAAGAATGAAAAGAAATGAAGACAGCCTAAGAGACCTCTGGGACAACATTAAATGCAACAACATTCTCATTATAGGGGTCCCAGAAGGAGAAGAGAGAGAGAAAGGACCCAAGAAAATATTTGAAGAGATTATAGGTGAAAACTTCCCTAACATGGGAAAAGAAATAGCCACCCAAGTCCAGGAAGTGCAGCGAGTCCCATCCAGGATAAACCCAAGGAGAAACACGCTGAGACACATACTAATCAAATTGGCAAAAATTAAAGACAAAGAAAAATTATTGAAAGCAGCAAGGGAAGAACAACAAATAACACACTAGGGAACTCGCATAAGGTTATCAGCTGATTTCTCAGCAGAAACTCTACAAGCCAGAAGGGAGTGGCATGATATACTTAAAGTGATGAAGGGGAAGAACCTACAACCAAGATTACTCTACCCGGCAAGGATCTCATTCAGATTCGATGGAGAAATCAAAAGCTTTACAGACAAGCAAAAGCTAAGAGAATTCAGCACCACCAAACCAGCTCTACAACAAATGCTAAAGGAACTTCTCTAAATGGAAACACAAGAGAAGAAAATGATCTACAAAAACAAACCCAAAAGAATTAAGAAAATGGTCATAGGAACATACATATCGATAATTACCTTAAACGTGAATGGATTAAATGCTCCAACCAAAAGATGCAGGCTTGCTGAATGGATACAAAAACAAGACCCATATATATGCTGTCTCCAAGAAACCCACTTCAGACCTAGGAACACATATAGACTGAAAGTGAGGGGATGGAAAAAGATATTCCATGCAAATGGAAATCAAAAGAAAGCTGGAGTAGCAGTACTCATATCAGATAAAATAGACTTTAAAATAAAGACTGTTACAAGAGACAAGGAAGGACACTACATAATGATCAAGGGATCAATCCAAGAAGAAGATATAACAATTATGAATATATATGCACCCAACATAGGAGCACCTCAATACATAAGACAACTGCTAACAGCTATAAAAGAGGAAATCGACAGTAACACAATAATAGTGGGGGACTTTAACACCTCACTTACACCAATGGACAGATCATCCAAAATGAAAATAAATAAGGAAACAGAAGCTTTAAATGACACAATAGACCAGATAGATTTAATTGATATTTATAGGACATTCCATCCAAAAACAGCAGGTTACACTTTCTTCTCAAGTGTGCACAGAACATTCTCCCGGATAGATAACATCTTGGGTCACAAATCAAGCCTCAGTAAATTTAAGAAAATTGAAATCATATCAAGTATCTTTTCTGACCAGAATGCTATGAGATTAGAAATGAATTACAGGGGGAAAAAATGTAGAAAACACAAACACAGGGAGGCTAAACAATACGTTACTAAATAACCAAGAGATCACTGAAGAAATCAAAGAGGAAATCAAAAAATACCTAGAGACAAATGACAATGAAAACACGATGATCCAAAACCTCTGGGATGCAGCAAAAGCAGTTCTAAGAGGGAAGTTTATAGCTATACAAGCCTACCTCAAGAAACACGAAAAATCTCAAATAAACAATCTAACGTTACACCTAAAGGAACTAGAGAAAGAAGAACAAACAAAACCCAAAGTTAGCAGAAGGAAAGAAATCATAAAGATCAGAGCAGAAATAAATGAAATAGAAACAAAGAAAACAATAGCAAAGATAATAAAACTAAAAGCTGGTTCTTTGAGAAGATAAACAAAATTGATAAGCCATTAGCCAGACTCATCAAGAGAAAGAGGAAGAGGACTCAAATCAATAAAATCAGAAATGAAAAAGGAGAAGTTACAACAGACACCGCAGAAATACAAAGCCTCCTAAGAGACTACTACGAGCAACTCTATGCCAATAAATTGGACAACCTGGAAGAAATGGACAAATTCTTAGAAAGGTATAACCTTCCAAGACTGAACCAGGAAGAAATAGAAAATATGAACAGACCAATCACAAGGAATGAAATTGAGACTATGACTAAAAATCTTCCAACAAACAAAAGTCCAGGACCAGATGGCTCCACAGGTGAATTCTATCAAACATTTAGAGAAGAGCTAACACCCATCCTTCTCAAACTCTTCCAAAAAATTGCAGAAGAAGGAACACTCCTAAACTCATTCTATGTGGCCACCATTACCCTGATACCAAAACCAGACAAAGATACTACAAAAAAAGAAAATTTCAGACCAGTATCACTCATGATTATAGATGCAAAAATCCTCAACAAAATACTAGCAAACAGAATCCAACAACACATTAAAAGGATCATACACCATGATCACGTGGGATTTATCCCAGGGATGCAAGGATTCTTCAATATACGCAAATCAATCAATGTGATACACCATATTAACAAATTGAAGAAGAAAAACCATATGATCATCTCAATAGATGCAGAAAAAGCTTTTGACAAAATTCAACACCCTTTTATGATAAAAACTCTCCAGAAAGTGGACATAGAGGGAATCTACCTCAACATAATAAAGGCCATATACGACAGACCCACAGCAAACATCATTCTCAATGGTGAAAAACTGAACACATTTCCTGTAATATCAGGAACAAGACAAGGATGTCCACTATCCCCACTATTATTCAACATAGTTTTGGAAGTCCTAGCCACGGCAAACAGAGGAGAAAAAGAAATAAAAGGAATACAAATTGGAAAAGAAGAAGTAAAACTGTCACTGTTTGCAGATGACATGATACTATACATAGAGAATCCTAAAAATGCCACCAGAAAACTACTAGAGCTAATCAATGAATTTGGTAAAGTTGTAGGATACAAAATTAATGCACAGAAATCTCTTGCATTCCTATACACTAATGATGAGGAATCTGAAAGAGAAATTATGGAAACACTCCCATTTACCATTGCAACAAAAAGAATAAAATACCTAGGTATAAACCTACCTAAGGAGACAAAAGACCTGTATGCAGAAAACTATAAGACACTGATGAAAGAAATTAAAGATGATACCAACAGATGGAGAGATATACCATGTTCTTGGATTGGAAGAATCAATATTGTGAAAATGACTATACTACCCAAAGCAATCTACAGATTCAATGCAATCCCTATCACATTACCAATGGCATTTTTTTGGAACTAGAACAAAAAATCTTAAAATTTGTATGGAGACACAAAAGACCCCGAATAGCCAAAGCAGTCTTGAGGGGAAAAAACGGAGCTGGAGGAATCAGACTCCCTGACTTCGGACTATACTACAAAGCTACAGTAATCAAGACAATATGGTCCTGGCACAAGAACAGAAACATAGATCAATGGAACAAGATAGAAAACCCAGAGATAAACCCACGCACCTATGGTCAACTAATCTATGACAAAGGAGGCAAGGATATACAATGAAGAAAAGACAGTCTCTTCAATAAGTGGTGCTGGGAAAACTGGACAGATACATGTAAAAAATGAAATTAGAACACTCCTTAACACCATACACAAAAATAAACTCAAAATGGAATGAAGACCTAAATGTAAGACCGTACACTATAAAACTCTTAGAGGAAAACATAGGAAGAACACTCTTTGACATAAATCACAGCAAGATCTTTTTTGATCCACCTCCTAGAGTAATGGAAATAAAAACAAAACTAAACAAATGGGACCTAATGAAACTTCAAAGCTTTTGCACAGCAAAGGAAACCATAAACAAGACAAAAAGACAACTCTCAGAATGGGAGAAAATATTTGCAAACGAATCAACAGACAAAGGCTTAATCTCCAAAATATATAAACAGCTCATGCAGCTCAGTATTAAAGAAACAAACAACCCAATCCAAAAATGGGCAGAAGACCTAAATAGACATTTCTCCAAAGAAGACATACAGATGGCCAAGAGGCACATGACAAGCTGCTCAGCATCACTAATTATTAGAGAAATGCAAATCAAAACTACAATGAGGTATCACCTCACCCCAGTTAGAATGGGCATCATCAGAAAATCTACAAACAACAAATGCTGGAGAGGGTGTGGAGAAAAGGGATCCCTCTTGCACTGTTGGTGGGAATGTAAATTGATATAGCCACTATGGAGAACAGTATGGAGGTTCCTTAGAAAACTAAAAATAGAATTACCATATGATCCAGCAATCCCACAACTGGGCATATACCCAGAGGAAACCATAATTCAAGAAGACACATGCACCCCAATGTTCATTGCAGCACTATTTACAATAGCCAGATCATGGAAGCAACCTAAATGCCCATCGACAGACGAATGGATAAAGAAGTTGTGGTACATATATACAATGGAATATTACTCAGCCATAAAAAGGAACAAAATTGAGTCATTTGTTGAGACATGGATGGATCTAGAGACTGTCATACAGAGTGAAGTAAGTCAGAAAGACAAAAAACAAATATCGTATATTAAAGCATGTATGTGGAACCTAGAAAAATGGTACAGATGAACCCGTTTGCAGGGCAGAAGTTGAGACACAGATGTAGAGAACAAACGTATGGATACCAAGTGGGGAAAGTGGCAGGGGGGTGGGGATGGTGGTGTGCTGAATTGGGTGATTGGGATTGACATGTGTACACTGATGTGTATAAAACTGATGACTAATAAGAACCTGCTGTATAAAATATAAAATTAAATTAAAAAATTTAAAGAAAGTTATCTCTTGCATCTATATCAAATATTTATCCATTTTTATTACATAATGCAATGAACAAAATAAATATTGAATCTTAAGGAAAATTCAGAGTTATGGTTTATAATATAAAAAAGTTCTATAAATAACATTAAGCATTTATTTGCTAATTTCAGTTGGTCACAGTAATGCAAGTTTTTACCCATGTGCATATCAGCTCATTTTCCTCTACCTTATTTTAAACCTTCTTTTTGATATTTTTATAACAGTTGGTTGAATGTCATAGATACAGAACTTAGTTAGGCATCCAAGGTGATTTATATATTGTTCTTACAATAACTTCAACTGAAATCTTTGGTAAACATGGCAGTTGTCATAAGGAAATATACGTTGTTTGTCATGTTTAAATCTGAACTCTTGGAAACAGTTTTTAAAGGGACTGTAATTGTGTCTTTAGTTTGGTATTTTATTTTTGTTTAAAGTTCAAACATTTGTTGTACATTTCTGTGTGGTTTATATATTTTTTAACATCAGTGCCCCACAAGACCTTCACTTAGAATTTTAAGCGAAATGTTTTTTTCTTTGAATAATTTATCCTGTAAAGTCCCTTCCCTCCTTCTGTAGCATCTCTACCATCAAGGATACGGAAAGTTGCAGAGTGTGCTAAGTGTTATGGTAGTTGACAAACTAGTTCGGTTAGATAAGTCTCCCAATTGGAGTGTCAGCACAGATTAGTCTAGTCCATGGAGAGAAGAAAAACGTAGAAAATATTGTCCAAATGCTTACAGAAGCAATGAGCTGTGACAGAGAAAGGGCCTGATACACCATCCTTGTGTTGAATTGGAGGAAAAATTAAAAACATCGATTTCCGCTATTGAAATTGCCTTACAGTACATGGGAGGTGCTAATTTGTTCAGACATCTTTTGGCAACCTTGCATGTAGAATCTGCTCAGTCCTGTTGTTATTTATGTGCAATAATGCCTGCAGCCAGAGAACTATATTTCTGGACTTGGCTCTTTCTAACTGAGAATAAAGGCTTGAGGAATATGGGAGATGTCAGTAGCAACAAGCAACTTGAATTCCTCAAGATAAAGACCATGGCTGGGAAGAACTGAGCAGGCAAGAGAAGGTTACTGACTCCACGTTAATAATAAATTTACGAGAGTACAGAACAAATCATGCCAGGCCATCTTTATCGTTTTCTAGGTGGACGTGCAAGATTAAAGAAAGGAATTCAATAGCTTTAATATCTGGAATTGAGTAAATCATCTAATTCAGTGCCTCCACAAATCTTTGGGGGCTGTGGGGGTGATGGCAGGGGATAGGGAGAACCTCAATGAGAATTGGCTCAGAGCACTGTCATGTGGATTCAATTTGGCTGTTGTAATAAATTACAATGGAACAATGTCCACTGGGACGATGTTGGGATCAATAGAAGGTCAGGCTGTAGCATCTCCAGCAGTGGTCTGGAAGAATGGAAAACACACTTTATTAAGCTTGGCAGGCCAGGAGGTTTTGGTACTGTTGTGGTCCACCACTGTCATTAGCCTTTATGAAGTACCTGTTGGGTATGGGGCACTCTGGGGGCTGCTAGTAGAGAGACAGAATGTGTACAATTGTCCAGATGGTCAGCGTGTTTTAAAATGATGATAACAGGTACAATTTATTGAATACTTACAAGGCTGCCATGCACAGTGTTGAGCCTTTTTTTCATGGATTATTTCTTTTAATCCTAGTGGCAATACCTGAGGGGGTTTTCTCTCTTAATTTTGTGGATGGGGAAAGTGAGATATAGAGAATTACTGTAGGTAATGAAGATGGTATGTATAGTAATAGGTTACGAAATGAGGTAGTCTGATTTTTACTCTTAACCACTCTTTATGCGTATAGTATCACTATGTGCTCATGGGGAAAAAGTATGTTCATTTGTTAGTTCATTCATTCGTTTGTTTATTCATTCAGCAAACATCCTAAATATACTTAAGATGTTCTTGGTAGCAGAGGAGACAGGACCCATTCAAAGACAATTTTCAAAAATTGGTAATATCATGACTCTGATATAGATATAAAGTGAATATGTGTTCAAGATTTTACTTAACTCATTAATCGATGAAAGAACCAGGCAGATATTAGAACTGGATAGAGAATCTCGAGGTCAGAAATATTTATAGATCAGAAATATTGAAATGAATATGCAAATGGGTGCAAAACTGTTTTTCCCCAAGTGGAGAGAGAAGTCAATGTAACCTCTACTGGACAGGTCAGAATTTGTATGATTATAGGTGAAAATTATTTTCTTTGCTATAAGTTGTCTACAATTTACCAAGTTGCAAAATAGCTCAAAGAAAATGAAAGACTAGAAATCAGATAACCTGAAAGAGTATGATCTAAACAATAGTTTTTACTGAAGCACAGTTTTTACCTACAAGACTAAAGAGAGAGAATTGTGATGCAGCACAGTAGGGTATGATTTGGGATAAAAGACCTAAATACAGAGAATAAGTCCAGCTCTCCTAAGTTGTTCAGAAAGGACTTCTGGGCAAATATGGGAACTAAAATGAGAGTCTCTAAGCTGGAAAGCATCTCATTTTTCACATGGGGAATTTGAGGCCTAGAGAGCTAAAGGAAATTGTCCAAAGTCACTAATCTCCTTAGCCCAAGAAGTTTTGTAACTTTCTGCCTTTCCATGATCCCTTTACTGGCCTTTGGCCAGAGAAGAGTAGGAAGGCCCCAGACCAAAGTGTCTGCGGTGGTGAAGTAAAGACCAAGTGCATTACTTAGGATTCTCCAGAGAAACAGATCCAATTGAATGGGTAAAAACATACACACACACACACACACACACACACACACACACACACACACACACACACACACACACACACACACACACACACACCTTTCTATTTATAAATTTAGAGAAAGATTTATTTTAAGGAATTACCTCATGTGATCGTGGAGGCTTATGAATCCAAAATCCGATGAAGGAGGTGGCAGGCTGGAGACTCAGGATAAAGTTGCAGTTTTGAGTCTAAGGCAGTATTCTGTTGAACCAGAAAGAACTGATTTAAAAGGTGAAGTTCGAAGGCAGTCTGCTGGAGAATTCTCTCTTACTTGGGGGAGATCAGTCATTTGTTCAATTCAGGCCTTCAGTTGATTGCATGATGTCCAACCCACTTTATGGAGGGCAATCTGCTCTACCCAAAGACCACTGATTTAAATGTAAATCTCATCCAAAAACACCCTCACAGCAACATTCTGAATAATGTTTGACCAACTATCTGGGCATTGTGGCTCAACCAAATTGACATACAAAATTTACCATCACATCAGGTCAAAGGGCAGAGGGTCTTTGCCAGTCCAGAGAGGTAATTAGGGGTGATGGCAGAGTTGGTGGGGGAGATACTGGATACCAGGTACCTGGAGAGTGGTAGGGTCAGCATTAACAAAGTCATAAATCTGAAGGTAAAATTTTTTCAGCTTCACAACTTTTGCAAGAGCCAGTCCTTGAAGTAAGCCCATGGGTCACAACAATTACGGACACCGGTCACGGGTCTGTATACATTCCTTGTCAGGGTATGTGTCTCTTTAAATGTGAAGGAGAGGTGTAGGTTCAGGATGGGTTTCCAGATAGTCACTACTTTAGAGTATGTTTGGATATTGGGAATTATAACTGAAGGATTATAAAGTATAGGATATTTTAATACAGAAATTTGTAATCTGAATTGATGATTTGTTTTACAAGAGCTTGTCTGAAAATCATATTGATTACATCTCTATGAGTATACCCGCTAACTAGAAATCAGTTATTTAGAGAAAAATTTAGTGTGAACATAATGCAAAGAAAAGTAATAAATTTTTAATTTTATTTTTCACTTCTGTAGCTTTATCAGACCTCCTGGGGCAAGATCAAGAAGATATTTATGATTGTTATCATCATTGTGATTATTATTTTATTTCATAATAGCAGCTAATATTTACTGAGCTCCTCTGTGCTGGGTGTTAGATACTTTACATGTTATAAAGGTAACTTCCTCACCACCTCCAAGTCTTTCCTCTACTGTCACCTTCTCAATGAAACCCTCCCTGAACACCTCATGCAAGTAGTGCATCCTGCTTGCCCCCCACTCCAGCAGTCTTTATCCTCCTTATCTTGCTCTATTTGTTCTTTTTTTCCCCATAATATTTCACCTTTCAATACACTCTATCATTTACTTACTAATTATGTTGCTTTGCTGGATCTAAGTTCCACAGTGGCAGGGATTTTTGTGTGTTTTGTGTACTCATGTAGCCCAAGTGCACAGATCAGCCTTTGCCAGGTAATAGGAGCTGAATTAATATTTGTGGATTATATTGAATGAATATATCATTTAATCTTCATGACACCCTCATGACAGGTACGTACTGATCTTATTCCAATTTAACAGAAGAAGACAAGGTTCTGGGAAGTTCCTTTGGTGCTGTATTTTAGGCATATCAGAGAGACGCTGAAGAATCACATAGGTAAGTCAGAAGCCTACCCAGTCAGCTGAGGTCTTGCCATAGGCTTTGCAATTGAGAAGAATCCAGCAGTTCTGAAGTAAGGCCAAGATGTGCTGAGGCACTGTGGGTCCTGATGCTGACAAATTAAAAGAAAAAAAAAAACAACCAAAAAGTGTTAAGGTGAGAGTTATTGTTTAATAGGTACAGAGTTTTAGTTTTTCAAGATGAAAAGAGTTCTGTGGATGGATAGTGGTGATGTTCACACAATAAAGCAAATGTGCTTAATGCCACTGAAATGTACACTTAATAATGGTTAAGATGGTAAATTTTATGTGGTGTGTGGTTTACCAGAATTGAACTTAAAATATAAAAAATTAGAAATTTTTTTAAAGTTAAGATTTAATAGCCATTGTTTACGATATGTGTTTGTGTTGGAGGAAGGAGGAACAGATGAGAAATAAAAAACATTTCATTGGAACAATGGGAAGCAGAAAACACCTGGAATTAAATTTTGGCTTCTGTTATTTTGACTCTGTGGCTTAGACCAGTTCTTTAGCTGCTCTCAGCCTCAGTTTCTCTAATCTTTGTGATAAACATGATCGTAGTACCCACCTCATAGAGAAGTTGTAAGGATTCAAGAGAGAATGTGTGAAAAGGGCCTGGCAGAGTGCCTGGCTCCTAATGAATCCTTTTTTGAGGAGCATTTCTAACCAAATGATCAGGGTAGATACCTTTATTCTTGCCAAACTCTTACTAT
Organism: Balaenoptera musculus; assembly: GCF_009873245.2. Classification (NCBI taxonomy): domain Eukaryota; kingdom Metazoa; phylum Chordata; class Mammalia; order Artiodactyla; family Balaenopteridae; genus Balaenoptera; species Balaenoptera musculus. Next base: position 70,979,296 of record NC_045795.1, on the reverse strand, counting down.
ATTGATTAATTCTTTTTATAAGACAGTGAGTGCAGGATTGAGAGCTCTGTGAGACCAACACCAGAGAGTACTTTCCACATGGTCCTTTCTATTTTCTAATGGGATGATAGTAAGTAATGACCAATTATTACCAACAGTGATTTCTCAGCTCTTGAAGGTTGATGCCCTTTTGTGTGAGTTTCTTCAAAGTCTGGGCAGTGCTAGGAGACCCGGTCAGTATTGTTCATTTGTATCTTTCTCTTATGTCTGAGATGGTTGACAGTGAGGCCACTGAGTTGTAACTCTTCCTTTCTTATTTGGGGCATTGAGAAGTAGGTTTCTCCTGTTTTTCAGGAGAAACATCACCAAGTTGTAGCAAGCATGCAAACATCCTTATGACTTTGAGAAAGCTATAGAGACCCAATGACGTTTCATGTCTTCCTTCCCTCCCCTTATGGGAATCAGTGTAAGTTATATCCTAGGAATGGAACAGACTAACCTTGTGTCATCTAAGGACAGGTTTTTAAAAGTATTTGTCTCCAGGTGAAGGAAAGATTGTCACATGGCAAGTAGTTAAGGTGTTGCCTGGCAAGGCAGGATGATCCGAGGGTTTTCTGGACATTGCTCAATAAGCATTAGTTGTTACTTAACAGAGATGAATTTATTGGGAACCTAGTTATGCTCAAGTTTGTGTCCCCTCCCTTTTGCAGGTGTCTTCCAAAGCACTGGGAGTGTATTCTCATGTTACGTTTTTTTAATTTGCAAAACTAAGATATTCCTGTATTTCTTTAATGAGCTTTCCCCACTCCCACTCAATTCAGGCCCCACAAAATCTCGATCCACCCCTGTTGTTATTGTTGTTGAAATGTGGGCAGATAGTAGCAACCACAAGAGGGCAACCCTCAAAACAGAGGGACAAGTGCAGGTAGAAAATGCTCAGACCAGGGTGGGCCAAGAGGTAGAGATAGAATGAATTCAACAAAAATAAGGAGAGTCTCTGCAGCTGGGTTGTGCTAGTAATGGGGCTAATGGGCCTCCAGATAGTGGCAGATTTGGAAGCCAGCATCCCGTACCTCGGCAGTCTGTCCGTCTCGCCTATTACACAGGATGTTCTAGTAGAAAAGTACTGCTTGAGCTCTTTGGGGCGGACTTGATGACTAATGTCTTTTAATGTCTTCAAATTTTCTCTGAATAATAGAAGCTAAGGTTGCATATTAGAACCAGACATAAATATATTTGGCCACGGATTACAATAAAATTTACTGGTGCTAAAGATAATCAAACCATTTCACTTTCCATGAGTTTTATTGTCTGAAAAAAGTGATATCACTTCTTGGAAGGGAGGAGAATAACTTGCTTTATTTGCTGTTCTGCTGGGAGAGAAAATCTCTGAAACTTGACAGCAACTGATGCCTGTCTTTTCTCCTTATGTCTGCCCTCCCCATCAGGGAACACTGCCATCTCATCTAGAATGCATAAGCTCAGGTTGTTCGCTTGGCCTATCCCGGCTTTATAGCAGGGAGGCTGTATCACATTCCCTTTGCTGGCTGGTGCAAAGAGGCAAACTGTTAAGCAGATGTTGATTAAAGGGACCCAGGTTGCCATGTTTGGCCTTTCAGTTTAAGTGTAGTGGGGCTTTGATAGTTTATACACAGAGGGTCTGTGTCTCGCCCGAGGTAACGAGTGCTGCAACCCAACACTAGCATTGTCTTTGGTAGCCCCTGTGTTGGAATATTGAATTACATTGCACTGCCACGAGTGCTGTGAACCTCTGAAGACCAACATTTGGCCCATGTCAGATCGTAATTGCTTTTTAATAGAAAAGTGCATATACTGAGCATGAGGGCAGTTTTGAATGAATGAATAAAAATTGAAGCATCTTGAAAACAGGCATTTGCTTATGTTACTGTATTGATTTTTCCATCTTGCTTGGTTGGGTATTGGCAAAACCACTTGATTTTAACCATTATTCTAAAAGATCTGGCCCATGTTTTTATTGATAGACAGTGTCTTGAGCCAGTGATCTAGCTGGGTGGACTTAGTCAAGTTATTTTACTCCTTTAAGCCTCAATTTTCTCATTGTTAAAATAAGAACACGTTTTCCCCCATAGGATTGTTTTGAGAGTGGAATGAGATGATGGGTGTTCAAAATACCCAACAGAGTACGTGGGGCGTAATAAACACTTAATACACAATAACCCATTTTTATATATACTGAGGATCATATTATATATACAAATGGCACTTATTCAGTCATTTACTCAATATTATTGTTCACCCACCATGTTCCATGTCTAGAATTCATTCGTATGTTATCTCAAAATAAAATTGGCTCTAGTGGTTTGAACTGGAGTTTCTCTAGAATTTTTATTTTGAAACCCTTGAACCCCTTTTTCCCTGTTCAGCAATGTTTGCTTTCCTATTTCAGTTCAAAGCAGGTTCATCACTTTGGGCCATGCTTGGGCATAGTCCTGCTATTTCTCTTTAAGCGCCATCTGAAGCACTATCCCCTAAAGAAATAGCTCTATAGCCCCAGGTCGGGGCGCAGGTACCGTATAAAACTTTATTTAAAGGATGACTTTATATTATTCTCACCTGTTTTCCTAAAATAATATGACTTACTTCTACAAGACAGATGGATATAATGACTGCCATACAATTGATAGCTGTTGCAAAGTTTAACTTAGTAAGAACTTGAAGGTAGAGTTCACAGATGGTTTAAAGGCACACTTTTGAATAAATGATCTCAGGCTAAGGGAAGAAGGTACCATGAACTGCAGTTGGCTTGCCTGTCTCTTCGTATCTCCTACTGCAACTTTGAGGAGGTTACCAGTTTTATTTCCTGGAATTAAATGGGGAGAAAATGTAAACTGCTTCTAGATCTTTGAAGTTTTGGTTTTCAGGGGGTTAGCCTTGTTAATGTTTTACCCAAAGAGTCAACTGCTTCTTAATGTTGTCACATTACATTGGGATAGGGCTTTACAGTTTTCATAGGGTACATGTTGTCCCATTCAATCCCCTCCACAATCCTGTGGGGTCATCAGGACAGCTATTCTTATAGATGAGGAAGCCGAGGTCTAGAAGTAGTTAAATGGTCTGATTGAGATTATGAGATAGAAAAACAATGGGAATCAAGTTTTCTGACTACCAGTAAACAACAACAATAATCACAATGGCAAGAATATTTGAAAGATCGGCAAGTGATCTTTTGTATCAGCTCCTATGCTAAGTTCCTGATGTGTGTAAGTCAGGTACCAGCTGAGGTCAGCCTGTCCTTTGAGATGAGTAAATACAGCTTTCTTGTCCTGTCCCACATCCAGTAAGAAGCCCACCCCTTCCCCAGAGTCCTCACCATCCCTCAGAGTCTCCTGTTCTCAGGATGCCCTTCAGTTGTGAATTTCTACCCTTGTTGTACTGTTGAGCTCACCTATATCTCCTTCCTTGCGGTCTGGTTGTTCTGTTTACCTGGTCATGGAACACAACTGCCCTTCCTTAATTTCCACTCTTACCACTCACATAAGGCATGTGGGGGCTGAGGAGCCTTTCCTGAAACTTTGAGGTGGGAGAGCAGGTCACAATCGGGCAGACTTGAGTAAACAGAGCCTCGGGCTTCCCTGATTCTTCAAAAATCTAGTGCTGCCTCATCATGTGGAGTTTCTCATTGGTCACCTTTGTCTGCTCATTTCAGCAGCTTGCCAAGAGGCAGTTGCTCAGCCCTGTCTCTTGCCCACTTCTCTCCCTGGCCCACCTGACTACCTTTCTTCTCATCTTGGCCATAGCCCACCTGAGTGTAGTGGAGTTCAGGTCTCTGTGCTCCTGTTTCCCTGTAGACTACACCTTTAGCTCCTCATCTTTTCTACATAAAAAGGACTGTGTAATATTTCATATTTCCCAAAGGAAAGGCAATTTTATCCCTCATATGAAATTCAGGTGCCAGCTCTAAAAAAAATCCCATTTCCTCCCAGCTTTCTACAGTTGTGTTAACTCCTGTAGCCACCATATTTATCCTATGGGATAGATATTCTTATTTTCTCATTTTACAGTTGATGCACCCAAGGCTCAAAGGGATTAGCTAACCTGCCTAAGGTCACGCAGAGATCTAATCTCCTCCTCATGTCCACTGCACTGGGGGTTATCAAGTATTTTCTTAAAGGACTAGATGGTCTCTACTGCAACTACACAACTCTGCCATTTGAAGCAAAGCACTAAAGCAGGTATAGACACAAATGGACATGGCTGGGTTTCAATAAGTTTTGTTTACAAAAACAGGTGGTGGACTGGAAACTGGCCTCTGGGCCAGAGTTGCCTACCCTGCACTTTACTGCCTTTTTCCATAATACCGGCTCTCTGTTTAATGTCTCTAAAGCCTAGAGTGGATTGAGAACAGAATCCAGAACAGAATCCACATGGGTCACATCATTTCAAGTTCCTTTTCATTTTTTTCCTGAAAGCAATCTGTAGCTTTGCACAGAGCAAACAAGTCTGTGATGATTGTTAAACTACCCATAGGATATCCATGATGGTGCTGCCTCTGACCTTGGTTGGAGACATGCTGGAATTTTAAAGTCTGGGTAAAGGACACATTGCTGGAATTGTGTGACTTATTTATACTTTTGTTTAAGCAAAATGGACAGTGCGTGAACTGCCCACATTTCTCAAAGTCTGTTTTTCTCTCCAAGGCCATAAGGGACCTAAGAGAGCATAGTTTATGCTCAATTTATTGTATCTAAAGAACAGCAGGAGTTGCTGTTTCCTACATCTTGGGACACTGAAAAACAAATGTTATCAGATTAAATTTGTGGGTTTTTAAAAAATGGCTGCCCAGTGTACCATGGTGATGGAATCAACACCCTGTTTTTCTGAGTCAACTTTCCCATGAAACCATTTCCCATATTTATGCAGTGGTCTCATCTCTGATCACCGGTTCTGAAAATTAATGTTGAAAACAAAGGTATTTTCTCTCTTACAAGGATGATTTAAAGAAACACTGAAAACTGCTTTTCAGTTTTTCTCTTTTTGGCAATTTAGTAACTTGCTAGTGGCCAAGGGTTGGACTTTTTCTCTCTCTCTTTCTTTCTCTTTTTCTTTAAAAATATCTGTGAATACAGTCTATCATTATTTGGCAAGTTTCAGTTCAGAATTAAGTTTTACAGCTGACTTATCGTATAAGTCCCTGAAAATAGGGGTTTATAATGGAAATGTTGAAACCACCTTAATCTGTTGGTAAATGTTTTCATTCTAGCACTTATCTGAGTTCCAAGAGGGCCATGGAAAATTACTTCTGTACCTCTTACTGAATCTACAAATCAGGAGTTGCATTCATTCTGGAACAAGCAGAGCAAGGTTCCCATTAAATCTACAGCCTAGGGAAGCACCTCATTCTGAACTGTAAATAGGTCCTGCATGTGTCTTATCTTGAGTATTTCAGCTGCGTGCATCAGGGAAATGAGTGGGGAAGGAGCTTTCTTCTCTGTAAAAGTCTTACGAGTGTTTCTCACCTGCTTTCCGTAACTATTAATTTGGAAGAGTCAGGAAGATGTTCCAGAGCATCTTCAGCAGATCTAGTATTTCTAATGAGCAGCTTATTGAAATTCACTTAACACATATGTATTGAGGGCCTACTATGTGCTAGGGGCTGGGAATACAGCAGGAGATGAGAGAGAGAGATGGATTCTCTGCCCCATGGAGCTTCAGTGGAAAATGGTAGTCAATAAACAAAAGTCAAGCTACAATTATGAATATGGAGTTAATGACCTGATGTAGTTGCAGAGAGTGTCATGAAGAACTGCAGGTGCTGAGAGCGTAAGAGAGCAGGAGTTGGGGTGGGGAGAGGGAGGGAGGGCACTCGTCGGTCAGGGGCAGGAAGGTCTCAGGGAGACCAGGGGAAGAGGGAAAGAAGATAAGGTATTTGCCAAGCCAGAGAGGGTGGAGCTGGGGGAGCTTAGCAGTTTGAGGATACAGTATGACTTTAGTAAAGAGGAATGATTGAGAGGAGGCTGGGAGTTAGGCAGCGCCAGTTTGCGAGGGTGTGTGTGCGTGTGGGGGGGGTATCTTGTAGGCATGCATGTATTTCACCCTTGACCCCAGCACTTTCCCACCTCTTTTTGCAAGTGAAGCAGAGACAAGGGAGTCTCAACAATCCTCCAGCTGGCTTCTACCTTAGTCCCCTGCAGATCCCACACCCAACTATGGGGTGTTTCAGAGTGAGGAAGTTGTACAGAAACAGATCCTGGAGGCCATGGGCTCTGCCTCTCCCTTGAGTGTTAGTGGTACAACCTTTAGACCTATAAGCACTTTTTAGGGGTCCAGTGACTTAAAATATATGATATATAATTTTTATACAGTAAAGTATACCCTCTTTGGTGTATAACTATGCATTTAAAAAAAATGCATACAGCAACACTTTGGAGACAGTAAAAAGACAGTGGTTGCCAAGGGTTGTGGGTGGAGAGAGGGATGAATACGTGGAGCACAGAGAATTTTTAGGACAGTGAAAATACTCTGTATGATACTATAGTGGTAGATACTTGTCATTATATATTTGTCCAAACCCATAGAATATATAACACCAAGAGTGAACCATAATATAAAGTATGGACTTCGGGTGATTATGATGTATCATTGTAGGTTCATCAGTTGTAACAGATGTACCACTGTGATGAGTGATATTGAGAACGAGGGAAGCTCTGCATGTGTGGGGGCAGAGAGTATATGGGAAACCTCTATGTCTTCCTCTCAATTTTGTGTAAACCTAAAATTGCTTTAAAAAACAGTCTTAAAATTTTTTTTAAATTCTTTAAAAAATGCATATAGTCATGTGACCATCACTACAATCAAGATATGTAACAGTTTTATCATCCTGCAAAATTCCTTTGTGCCCCTTTGCAATTAGCCTGAGCTGCTGTCAACCACTGATCTGTTGTTTTGTCCTTCTATGTTTGCCTTTTGCAGAATATCATATAAGTGGACCCATACATATGTAGCCTTTTTGGGCCTGGCTTCTTTCACTTGGATAATGCATTTGAAGTTCATCCATGCTTTGGTGGGTATCAGTCTGCGGAGTATCAGTAGCGTTCCATTGCATGGATGAACTGCAGTTGTTTGTCCATTGACCTGTTGAAGTTGTCCAGTCACTGTCACGTTGGATACCCCTTCACAGTATCTTGCCTGCATGGCTGTGGGAGCTTCTTGCCCATCCTGCTTGCGTTCAGCCCCTCCCATACATTGACCCACAGCAGCCAGCATTATCTTTATCAAACACAAGTCGAGTCATGCTGTCCCCATGCTCCCAACTTTAAATACTCCCATTGCCCTTGGGATAAAGGTCCCTAGAATTCTCATAGCACCCTATAAAATATGGGCCTCCTCTGTCCCACCACCCTTCTTTACACTCTTTTCTCCTGCCATTTGGAACTACGTTCAGGTCCCAGAACGAATCATTGCTCTCTCTTTCCTCTGCTCCTTGCAAGGTTTCCTCCCTCAGTCTGGAACATTCTCCTCTCCTGTCATCTCATTTCCCAGCTTGCTAATTTTTACTTGTCCCTTGAGTATCAGCTTAGTTGTTACTTTCTACAGGACATCTTCATCGACCTCACAGAATGAGGTAGGTACTCTCTCTTGGTGCCACAGTGGCTCTATACTTACTTGTAACAACACACTATATTGTAATTCCCTGTTTATTTCTGGGTCTTCTCCCCTTAGACGTGAACCTTGAAGATAGGAGCTGTTTGTTCACTACTGTGTTCCAGTACCTCATGGTGTCCAGTGCTCACCTAGTATTTGTTGCATAAATGAGGATAGCTGGGGAAACATTATTATTCCAGTTAGGGAAATAAGAACCCTGAAGCTTGGGATGTCCACATGAGTTGCTTTATGTTGCTCAGCTAATTGGGAGAATTCCAGCTTCTCACAGGCCTGCATATGCTGTCATATGTGATACGACTCCTGAGTGCAGGAAGCCTCTCCAGATTTCTGTAGCACAAAATGTCTTGTTGCTGCAGATACGTTTCTTCCCCTTTCAGCCTTGATTGAAACCTTGTAGTGCCCCTAGAAATAGAATCCCAGGTTCTCTGAAGTTCAAGAACATGTTCCAGCATCCCACCCAGTGTGTTCGAGACTGAATACCGCTTGACCAGCTTGACCTCAGAGGATTGCCCAGTCTAATACTGAGTTCCCCTTGGGACTGTCTGGATTTGGGGGGAAGGTTCTGTTTGGGTCTCCAGGCATCAGGTTTTGCTTCTCTTCTCTCTCTCTGGTATCTTCTCTGATAGGCTGTTGGTGAATTGACCCCTAGGCTAGGAGTCCCACAGCAGTTTACGTATCTCTATAAATCATCTAACTAGATAGCCCTCATGTAGTAGACACTCATAACAAAAGAATAGATGACTGCCTCAGTTTTTGCAGAGATTTCAGTCACATCTCTTTGGAGAGTAAAAGCTTTGTTACCAGGTGATATGATGCTTTCTGTTGGCCTGTGTTTGTGAAGCCTTCTTGCTGTTCCTGAACTCCCCTGTCTGCTTTTCACCTCAGAGCCTGCACTGCTGTTCTCCCCAGCCGGTTCTTCACAGCATTTATGTCTCTGCTCAGATGTTATCTTCTCTAAGAAGTCTTCCTAAGCGCCCTGTCTGACATAACTCTGTTCCAACTCCCATCATTCTCTATTCCCTGGTCTGATTTATTTATTTTTTCCCCGTAGGACTTCATACTTATCACTATCTGAAGTTACTATGTTTTATGAGCATTTGTTGACATGTTTATTAATTTTGTCCCCTAATGTGCATATAAGCTCCATGGGGCCAGGGAGCTTGTCTGGCTTCTTCACCAGGTCTGCAAAGGTACCTGGCAAACAAATATTAGCTCAATACTGAATAAATTTAAAAAAATATATAAAATCAGACATATCGGTAAATAAGATGCCTTGATTTTCTTATTAATGAACAATTTACTGCACACTGTCTTATCACTGACCTTTACCGAGACTGTATCTGGGGGGTGGGGTGGAGGCAAAGGAAAGTGCTAATCGTATGTAGTCAGGCCAGTCTGGAATAAGTGCTTAGAGAAGAGCCGTTCTTGAGCATGCTGTGTCCGATTCACATTAAATATTAAAAACTAAAGTGGTGGCTAGGTGACTATGGTTAAAAAAAAAAAGAAAGAAAAGCAGTGTTTAGAATCTGACAGACTTGAGTTCAAGTATTACTTCTCCATCTAGTAGGTACGTAATGGTTTCCTTGTCTGTGGAATAGGGATTATTGTCACGAAATCATAGGGTCGTCATTAGGATTCAATCAACAAACATAGCACCTGGTGTGGGAGGCCTCCCTCTGGACATACGGTTTCCTTCTTGTTCCCGTCCTTCTTGAATTAAAAAAAAGACTGAGGTAGAGTTAGGCCAAACACTGAAGGAAATTAAGGCTTAATATTTAGACCAAGATAAGTATCGTGAGCAGATTTAACTTGTTTATCTGAATATAATTCTAGTTTTTTGGTGGTTCTTATTTACTTGTTTTAAAGAAAATCACCAAGGTAGCACATTTTGGGGGACTAAATAGAGCTGTACCTCATGTCTATCTACTGCTGGGTTATTGTGTTGCCTCTGTTGGAGTTCCACTGCATTTAGGCCTCTATGGTATAGAAACTGCTGCTTTTTTTGTGGGTACAGTTCTACATCTGCAACTGATTGAGTTTGCAGATGGGCCTGTACAGAAATAATTAGCCACTTGCCCCTTATTTTGAGGTGCAAGTGGCCCCTCTTGCCAGCAATTACTGAATCATGGAAAAGAGGAAGCCTTAGGGGAGAGAGCCTGTGGAAATTTAAGTATGAGGGCAAATTTCTTTTATTTTTTTTTAAAGTTACAGCTATCTTTTTCTTTTAAAAAAGCACTTGTAAGTATGTAAAAGCCACCTTAGAACGGACCTATCAGTAACTCAATGTACCTTTCCCAGAGTGAAATACTTCAAATATTTCCCATTTCCCTCCCCCTTAATTTTATTCTAAGGGGTTATTTAAATATGCCATGTGCTTGAATTGCTACATTTTGTTTCACAGTTGGTTCACACTACACATTAACTAATTATTGGTAAAATATCTGGCTTATGAGCTCTGATCCATTTTCCTTTGGAAAGATCCCTGCTGCTTTGCAGCAGCCCCTTGCATTTTACTATACTTTTGTGGAGAATTTTGCAGTGATCTGTAGTGTTGCACCTTTGAATACATCTAGATTTGAATCACTAAACCTTACTGTTTCCTCTGATTAAGGACAGCACCCCGTGGTATTAGGGCACCAGAGGAGTTTGTTAATAAAGGATAGAAGTTGTTGATGGCCATCTAGAAACATCAATCCATGAGATTCAGAAATTACGTGGGGAAGATGCCTTGGACAATAAAAGAACAAAATGCATTCTAGATCTTAATAGGAAACAAAAGTGTATAAACAAAAGCAGACTGCTTCTTTAAATATCCAATTTCAGAACAAGACTAGCCTCCTAGGAAAGTTTAAGGAACCCTGAATCTAATTGGGAAAAGAAGCAGTTTACGTTTTCTTTAGTGTCAGACTAGCAGACGAGATTGAATTTTTGACACTTTGCAGAAGACAGACCCCTTTCCATTAGCTGAATAAATCTGGAGCCTGAGTCATTATTTTATTCTGTAAATTCTGCATGTGCTGTAATCAGACCTCTCAAGCACAGATGGTTACTGCTGGAAGGAATGATGTTAAACTTTGAAGGGAAGAAAATGAAAGGGCTGCTTACCCATTTCAGCTCGTCTGTCCAACCCCAGGGTTTAAATCACAGGCCTGCAGGTTTGCTGTTCGTAATCTTTTTGTGCTTCTTTTCTCCCAATACATTTAAGATCCCATGAAGTTCTTTTACCAGGAACTTGAGAGGCAGAGAATATACAGAATCTGTTTCACTTATGCTGAAGCGCTGTCTGCTAGAATTTGCCAGGTCCTGTTGTTTTTATGAGTGCTTGTTATATCTTCATCTCCTTAGTTATGTCTTTGGCCTCCAGTGGGTACTAAGTGAAGATAGGTTGTGGATAAGGTTTGCCATGTAACTGGTGATTTCACGTGTTCAGAGTCTTTTAGGGAGACTGGATCTTCACAGGACCTTGCTTTCTCATAGAAGATGCTCCTATCAAATGCAAAAACCACTTACGTATATTCGATTCACGAGAAGGAAGGTACAAGGGAAAAGGAACCTTCTCCCCCGGCCTCTACCTGGATCCATATTCTGGAGATGCTTTTTGAATTCTCAGACCTCTGAAAAATAACTTCAGTTATGAGGGACTGAGGGAGAATATTGTCCATTTTTCTTGAAGAAGATGATGATTGAGGGAGAAATGGGTAGTTACTATTCATTTTGGACTCAGTTTGATATAAAAAGGTTTCCCGTTCGGTGTTTCTAAAACTTTGGTCCATGGACTGTTAGATCAAAATCACCTGTGGCACTTGTTAAATATGCCGATTACCAAATCTCTCCATGGACCCAATGAGTCAGCACCTCCAGTCCTGGGACCCAAGAATCTGCATTAGCAGGTACCTAGACGATTCTTGTATGTGGTCAAGTTGGAAGCCACACTTGTTTTGGATAATTTTTATATTTTAATAATTGATTATAGTTTTTGCAGATGTGTGACTCATCACAAGACAGTGAGTGATAGGAATAGATTATTCCTTTGGGACCCCTGACAGTATTTAGTTGTTTAAATCATTTGGATGCTAGTGTCTCAGAGGTTGCTGAATTACATTCTCATGGGCGTTTTGTCCACCCACTCCTTTGTTCCAATGAAGAACATAACTCATTATGTCATAAAAAATTCTCAGGAAGGGATTTGGCCTTAACCTCATGAAAACTCTTCATTTCCAGAGATTCTTTCATGCTTAGTTTCCAAAATATTTGAGATAAATGTTAAAGATGCTCAGAATTACTGTATAACATTTGTGAGGCTCAGACACAACACCGTGGCTTTAGTAAGAATGACATGTAAGATTATGTGTCCCTGAAGAAATTCATCTGAAGTGAAGGGAAGCTGGGGCACAGGTAGGATCTATCTTTGAGGTCCTGCCAGAGCCATTTATGACTGGGCTCTAGAAGGTTTAGGCTGGGGCAAGTCTTGCCAAGTATAGATAAAACACATTGTTTAAAGAGTCAAATGTAAAAACCAAAGGTAAAAAAACCCCACTAAGATACAGAGTGATCTTTTAACAGGTCATTCTGCTCGTGTATCTATTTGAAGAACTGTTACTTTTTATACTTCATGTTGTTTCTAAGATGAAAATAAAGAGTGAATTTGCAAATCTTGTCTCTAATACTTGTATATAACAGAACTCTCTTTTAGAGGTAGCCTGGTGATGGTGAAATATACTTTAATTTCTATTTCATAAAACTTTTATTCCAACTGACAAAGAATTTTGATATACTGTTGGGTTATTTTACATATTATATTGATAGTGAAATTCATACATAGTGAGCTTCAGTAATAATGTGCATTTTTCTAATCCACCACAAATACATTCTATAGCCACCAGACGTAATTCTTTGGTGGTTTCTATTTCCAGCACATGTTACTATGTTTTTGAAATGGAACATTTGCTGTAGGGGACAGAACAGTTAACATGAAGGATACTAACCAGTAACAAAATAAATTGTCTGCAAATAATGATGTAGGGTGCTTTGACATAATGTTTCTATTTTTCAGTCTAGTAGTTCATCTCCCTGTCCTTCCTTTGGGTTTGTATTTGATTTGGGGAGAAAGAGCCAGGATTTGTTTATTTAGGAAGTAGATTCAAGAGTCCAAAAATGGACCATGTCCTAATCCTCCCCACAGTGGCTCGTAACAACATGGTGGGGGAAAGTTTTGAAATGCTATCTCTTCTTAGCAGGAAATTTTCTGCAATGTGAGTATTTTATCCTATTAAGTATTTCTTAAATTAAATTAAAGAGCATAGATAGACTACTTTAAGTTGGAAAATAGTTTCTTGAGTACTAACTAGAGTGTTGTCATTTCGCCCCCAAATGCATACATATTTTAATCTCAAATTCAGTTTCTTCTATTATTTCATTTTTGAACTCAAAAGATATAAATTTTATTCTTATCCCCTCCACGGGTTTCAAATGTTTAGCTCATAAAATTATATAACCTCTTAAAAAGCAAAAGACCCTAAGCCAAATTTAGAGTTCAAAACAAGGACTATAAATAAAATAATTTTTTAAAAATAAAAAGCCTCTTAAAACCCCAAGAAGACAGTCAAAATTGTGAAAAGACATCAACTTGAAGTAATTTAAATGACACAGTTTTATGGTTGTCTTAGAATGACCTTGAGAAAATATTTCCCGAAATGAATTCTCTCTTAAATAATTCTTTTAGACAGGGTCTTGAAGAACAAACTCTCTTGAAGTGAATTGTTTTCTTTGATGCTGCTATTTTCCTGCAAATTCCAGAGGACAGAATCTTTGGTTTTAACTTAAGATAATGAAAGTAATTTTCCTTTGAGAACGAGGTTTTCGGCTGAATTGTAAAGCCTGTCTGCAGGTGAGATTTAATTTAATCCTTTGAGTACTTAAGAAGCATTCCTGAGACAGTGGCCAAAAAAGTGACAAGATTAGCACTTTGTTTATTGACAGTGTGTGGAGAAGAAAAGACTTTTATCCTGAAGAGTTTAATGATTTTTTTGAGTGATCTTAATGGCAATTTTTAATTACTAAAATATTCATTATTTAAATAGTCAAAGATTAGATGATGCACTTAAAATTTAAAGCCAGTTGCAATTGAATTGCAGCCTAGGAATTAAATAGCAACAAAGCAAGCATGAAAGGCAGGTAGTATCCTGCGAACTAAATTTCAAGTTTAGAATAGAGAGTGAAAAATCAACGTGTAAATATTAAAAGAAAATACATAACTGAAAATCTGCAGAAGATCAGTTACATTGATATCTTTCTCAGAATCATATATAAGATTATGAGATTTTAAAGATTTTTCTATTTGTCCCATTATTTCTTTTTTAATCCCTCTTTTCCATGTGAGTTTTGTGTGTTCCAATAAGCGAATTATTTTTTGAGATGTCAGATACTATTAGAATAAAGAAGTCCATAAAAATTAAAGGTATATGCATTGTTGAAACTTGATACAAAAGCTATATAATGTGTATAGCTATGACTTTCAGGTAAAAGCAGTGTTATATAAATTTTAAAACTATTTCCTGTTCAACGTGTGTGCAAATGTACTTTTGCTGCATATAGTGATTCCCCTGTATACATTTTTCTTTTTCTTTTCTTTTGGGGAGTACAAAATATGAAAAAAAAATGCAATATTTTACATTCTCAATTTGATGGGTTTTCAGTTTTTTATGTGGAAAACAAAAGTAGAATCTTTTTATCGTGACGTTCAGCAGAAATCAGTTTGCAAGACATTAGGAAACTTCTCTGTTTAGGAGGCTCCAGACCTCTTAACCACCCTGCCATCCTCTCAATAAGTTTAGCTATGGTTAGCAAACCATGAAAGTAGAGTTTACAACAATTATTTATTAATATTTTTACATCATGAGAGTTTCTAGGAGCTCTTTTGGACCTTGCCTGTCATTTTCTCATTGGACGTTTTTGGGATGTTCCATCTTAGAACAATTTAGGGATGTTTTAAATTTGCTGCCTATTCATTTTATGTCTAAAGGAAAATTATACAAAATTCCATACTATTTGGGAACATGCTGTCTTGGTTAGGGTTTGGATCACATTTTGAAATTAGTTTTAAAAGAAAGGAAATCATATAAATGCTCTGGAATTCAGATAAGCACCAAGCATGGGAAGCAGGCACTTTTATTTGAGAGAGCTTATCCATTGGGGTCAGACTGCTGATGATAAAAGAACATTCTAGACCTTTAAATACTGATTATGCGCTTTGCAGAGCTGTTTTCTCTTCTGCTTTCTCCCTGTCCATTTGAATTTGGGTGTTGGTAGAACTTGCTGAGTGCAGTGTCTCAAGTATTCCACAGGGTGTCATGATGTGGTTATTTGTTCTCAGGAACACTGTTGTGGGAGGTAATTTGAGCCAAGGCTCATCTAGAATTTAAAAGGACTGGTTCATTTTGGTTACAGTCAAGGAATATTTACCGAGGGCCTACTATGTGCCAGCCCCGTGATAGGAAATGTAGATCTTAGTGGTATCATGCAAGTCCCTTTCTTCACTTTGTGTTAAGCATTTTCGCTGAGGGAATATTTGCCAACACAGTGAGTTTGTTTGAGTTTCTTTGAACTTATTTGCCATGTAACTTCATGCCACTTGGGAGTGAATCTCAAATGGAGTCTGATTTGGAAACTTCTCAACCCTCCAGTTAGACTCTGGTTCCTTTCCATCTATCATCTGGTGGGAATTGGTCCCTAGGTGTGCTGATATAGGAAGGGGGCTGAGAGTCTCTGCTCTGAAACGCTCCTGAATAACCGTGGGGAATCTGAGGCGGGGCAGGGGTCTCTAGAGTCAGACAGTCTGAGTGTGAACCCTCCTTTCACCACTAGTTGTTTGGATTACCTTAAACAAGTTACTTTGCTTCTTTTCATTTTAAACCAGTGATGGGATTTTGAAGAGCAAGTTAAACAATCCATTTCTAAAAAAACATTTAGTGGCTTCCAGTTCTGGGATAAGATGGCATAAACTCACTTATTCCTGCTCCTTCTCTCTAAATACAACTTAATTTAGATTGTCTGGAAATAATTCAACAGACCATCATAAAAGGACCCTGAAAGGTGGAAAAGAAGAAGGAGGACTGGCTATGGGCCTCGGGAATTGAAGGATGCCTCATTGAGTTCCCTGGGTTATCTTGTTATTCCTTATATATCCCTGACTGGAGCTGGAGAGCCCTGCAATTCTGAACTGCCAACAGAAATAGATGAAAAGAAGGAAGGGAAGAAGGAAAAGAGAGAGAGACAGGCACAGTGAGAGATACAGAGAGACAGAGGAATGAGGGTGGGAGGAAGAGAAGAAGGGAATGCCTGCTTTCCCTTTGGGAAAGGGGAAGCCCAGCTGGGACTTAGCAGTGGCCCAGTCTGCCCACAGCAGCATTGCTAGCAGAGCTCCAATGAGCCGATCCATCCTCCGTCTCACACCTGCCAGCAGTGGTGGGCTCAAGTTGCCCACAGCAGCTTTATCAGTAGAGCTAGGGCAGCCTAACCCATCCCCAGCCCCAAAACCCCTAGCAACAAGCTACTCTGCCCCTAGCAGTGATGTCAGCAAGTCAAGGAAGCCAACCAGAGGAAGCCATACTAAACTGAAATAGGGTGACTGCCTGCTAAAATCGAAGCTATAAATAGGAAAACAAAACAAAACAAACCTTTTAAGGTATATTCAAAATGTCCAGGATGCAATTGAAAATCTCTCATCATACCAAGAACCAGAAAAAAAAATCACAATTTGAGTGAGAAAAGAGAACTAATGCCAACACCAAGATGAATCAAATATTGGAATTATCTGACAAAAAATTTAAAACAATTATCATAAAACTGATTGAACAAGTACTGAATCCCTCCAGTGAGGTTTTCTACTTTTTGAAAACCTCACTGGAAGGATTCAGTAGTAGAGTGGAGACAACAGATGATAGAATCAAGTGAAATTGAGGACAGATCAATAGAACTTAGTCTGAATAACAGAGACACTGTAGACTGGAAAATAAATGAACACAGCTCAGGGACCTGTGCAGTAACAAATATCTAACATGTTACTGGAGTACCAGAAAGAGAGGAGAAAGAATATAGAGCTGAAAAAGTATTCAAAGTAGCAATAGCTGAAATTTCCCAAATTTGGCAGAAGGTATAAACCTACAGATTCAAAAAGATGAGTGAACCCAAAATAGGATAAACCCAAACCCAAAGAAATCTATACCAAGACACATCATAATTAAATCTCTAAAAACTAAAGATAAAGAAAAAAAATCTTAAAGCAATCAGAGAGAGACCACTCAATATTTATAGGGAAATAAATACCAATTAAAATGATGGTAGATTTGTCGTCTGAAACTATGGAATCCAGAGAGATTTGGCACATTTTTCAAGTGCAGAAAGAAAAAACTTTCAGCCACAGGTTCTCTATCTGGTGAAACTATCCTTCAGGAGTGAATAGGGAACTAAAGACATTTTCAGATAATGGGAAACCAAGAGTATTTGTCACTAGCACATATATCCTTTTTTTTTTTTTTAAATTGAAGTAAGTTGATTTACAATGTTGTGTTAATTACTGCCGTACAGCAAAGTGATTCAATTATACATGTGTATACATTCTTTTCTAACGTATTCTTTTCCATTATGGTTTATCATAGGATATTGAATGAAGTTCTCTGTGCTATACAGTAGGACCTTGTTGTTTATCCGTTCTGTATACAAAAGCTTACATCTACTAACCCCAACCTCTCACTCCATTTCTTCCCCAATCTCCTCCCCCTTGGCAACCACCAGTCTTTTCTCTATGTCCATGGTTCTCTTTCTGTTTCATAGATAGGTTCATTTGTGTCATATTTTAGATTCCACATGTAAGTGATATCATATGTATTTGTCTTTCTCTTTCTGACTTACTTAATATTATAATCTCTAGTTGCATCCATGTTGCTGCAAATGGCAATATTTGGTTCTCTTTTATGGCTGAGTAGTATTCCATTGTATATATATACTGTATCTTCTTTATCCATTCACCTGTCAATGGACATTTAGGCTATTGTGAATAGTGCTGCTATGAACATAGGGGTGCATGTATCTTTCTGAATTATAGTTTTGTCTGGATATAGGCCCAGGAGTGGGATTGCTGGATCATAGAGTAATTCCAGTTTTAGTTTTCTGAGGAACCTCCATACTGTCTCCCACAGTGGCTGCACCAACTTACATTCCCACCAACAGACTAGCACATATATCCTTAAAGAAAGACTAAAGAAAGCTCTCTAAAAAGAAAGGAAATGATAACAGAAGAAGGACTAGCACTTCAGAAAAGAAGGAAGAACAGTGGAATGGAAGAAAATAGAACTGAATGTAATAGACCATCTTTCTCTTTTAAGTTTTTAGAATCATATTTGATGGTTGAAGCAAAAATCATTAACAGTATCTGTTGTGCTCAATGTATATAAAGGAAATAATTTGATAACTGTATATTAAAAATGGGTAAGGTAAAAGGACCTTAATGGAAGTACAATTTCAATACTCCATTTGAAATGGTAAAACATTTATATCAGTAGGTTGTGACATGTTGCATATGTAAATTGCACCACATATGGCAATTTCTAAGAAAATATGCAAAACTATATACTCAAAAATTGTTTAAATAATTGAAGGTGAAATCCTAAAAATACTTCAGGTAGCTCTCAGGAAAGCCAGGAAAGAGAAACAGAGGAATGAGAAACCAAGGAAGTGAACAGAAAACAAATGATAAAATAGCAGAAGTAAGCCCTAACATATCAATAATTACTTTATATAAATGGTCAAAATATACCAATTAAAATACAGAGATTGCCAAAGTGGATTCAACAACAGCAATAACAACAACAAAAGTGTGACACAACTATATACTGTCTATAAGAAATTCACTTCAAACACAGTGTCATAGGTAAGTTGAAAGTAAAAGAATTGAAAAAGATATCATGTTAAGACAAATTTTTTAAAAGGAGGAATGGCTATATTAATATTGGAAAAAGTAGATTTAACAGCAAAGAAAATCACCAGGGACAATAGGTGACATATAATAATAAAAGAAGTAATCTACCAAGAAGACAGCAAATCTAAATGTGTATGCACCAGCTAAAAGAGCTTCAAAATATATGAACTAAAACCACATAGAAATGAAAGGAGAAATAGACAAATTCACAATATTAGTTGGGGACTTCAGCACCCCACTATCAACAATTGATAGAACTAAATACAGGAATTAGCAAAGATATAGAAGAACTGAACAGCTATCAACTAACAAGAGCTATTTGACATATATAGTACACTCCACCCAACAACTGCAGATTATACATTACTTTCAAGTATGCATGTAACATTCACCAAGATAGACCATATGCAGAGTGGTAAAACAAACCTCAACATAGTTAAAAGAATTTAATTCATAGAATATGCCCTATGACAATACTAGAATCAAACTAGAATTCAGTAATAGAGAAGAGAATCTACAAATAATTCATGGTTCACAGATGCTAAATAGATAATAATCCATGCTTCAAAAGTGAAGTCTCAAAGAAAAAATATACATATAACTGAATGGAAATGAAACTACAACATATCAGAATTTGTGGAATGCAGCTAAAGCAGTGCTGAGAAGGAAATTTATAGGGTTAAATACTTACATTAGAAAATAGGAAGGGTAGCAAATGAATAGTCAGAGTTCCTACCTCAGTAAACCAGTAAAAGAAGAACAAAATAAACCCAAAACAAGTATAAGTAAGGAAATAATAAATACAGAGCAGAAATAAAATTGAAAACACAGAAAACATAGAGAAAATCAATAAAATTGAAAGCTTCTTCTTTGAAAAAAAAATCAATAAAATTGATAAAAAGGTAAGAGAGAAGGTACCAATCAACAATATCAGAAATGAAACAAGAGACACCATTATAGATTCTGTAGTCATTAAAGAGTTGAGAGAGGAATATTACAACTTCATAGTCATAAATTTGATAGCTTAGAGGAAATGGTCCAGTTCCTCAAAAACTGCAAACTACCAGACTCAACCAAGATGAAATGGATAACATGAATAATCTTATAACAAATAAGTTGAATTTGTAATTTAAAAGCTCTTGAAAAAGAAATTTCCAGGCCCAGATAGTTTCACTGGAGATTTTTACCAAATAGTTAAAGAATTAACACTAATTTTACTTAATCTCTTGCTGAAAAAGGGATCTGGGAATATTTTCCAACTAACTTATAAGGCCAGTATTACCTTGACACCCAAAACAGAAAAATAATATTAAAAAAAAAAAAAGCAAAAACAAAGAAAAACCCTCCAGAACAAAACTACAGACCACTATCTCTCATGTGTGTTGTCCTGTATCCTGAGACTTAACTGAACACACAGAAATTAACTACATTTGTATAAGCTAACAATGAATATGTGGAAGCTAAAATTAGAAACATAATACCATTTATAATAACTCCAAAGAAAATGAAATACTTAGATATGAACTTACCAAAACATGTACAGGTTCTGCATGCTGAAATTAACAAAATGTTAATGAAAAAAATCAAAGAAGACCTAAACAAATGAGATCTGCACTGTATTCATGGTTTGAAAGACTCAACATAGTAAAGGTGTCAATTCTCCCAAAACTGAGCTGTAGGATAAATGAAATTTCTATCAAACTTCCATCCAGGGTTTTTATTGAAGTAGACAAGCTTATTATAAAAATTTTTCGGAAAGACACAAGCCCTAGATTAACTAAAGCATTCTTTGAAAAAAAGAATAAGGTAGGAAATATCACTTTACTGGTATTAACTCTTACAATATAAGTACAGTAATCAAGAGAGTGTTGTATTATTAGAGAGACAGAGACAGAAATCAGTGGAACAGAACAGAGAACCCAGAAATACACCCACACAAATATGCTTAACTGATATTTTGCAAAGGTGCAAAAACATTTCAGTGAAGGAAGGATAGCCTTTTTTTTAACAAATGTTGCTGGATCAATTGAACATCCATAGACAATAAAAATGAACATTAACCTAAATCTCACACCTTATGCAAAATTAACTCAAAGTAGATCATGGACTTAAATGTAAAACATAAAACTATAAATTTGTGAGAAAAACTATAGGATAAAATCTTCAGAATGTAGGGCTAGGTAACAAGTTCATAGAATTGATATTAAAGGCATGAACTATAGAAAGAAAGGGTAATAAATTGGCCTTTCTGTTCTGTGAAAGCAAGTATAAGTGGTGCAGCCACTCTGGAAAACAGTTTGGCAGTTTCTTTTACAGCTAAATTACAACTCTCATAAGACCCAGCAGTTGTACTCTGGCAGCACTTATCCCAGTGAAAAGAAAACTTATGTTCATGGAAAAAACTAGTGCATGAATGTTTATAGTTGCCTATTTGTAGTAACTAAAAACTGGAAAAAATCCAATGTCCTTAGATAGGTGAATGGTTAACCAAGCTGATGTATCCATACCATGGAATACTAGTTAGCAATAAAAATGAATAGATTATTGGTAAACATAACAACTTGGCTGGATCTCCAAAGAATCATACTGCGTGAAAAAGAGCCAATGCCAAAAGACCATACTTTCAGGGATAATTTCTATGGTATATGGTCACCTTATCTTTGATAAAGGAGGCAAGAATATACAATGGAGAAAAGACAGCCTGTTCAGTAAGTGGTGCTGGGAAAACTGGATAGCTACATGTAAAAGAATGAAATTAGAACACTCCCTAACACCATACACAAAAATAAACTCCAAATGGATTAAAGACTTAAATGTAAGGCCAGACACTATCAAACTCTTAGAGGAAAACATAGGCAGAACACTCTATGACATAAATCACAGCAAGATCCTTTTTGACCCACCTCCTAGAGAGATGGAAATAAAAACAAAAATAAACAAATGGGACCTAATGAAACTTAGAAGCTTTTACACAGCAAAGGAAACCATAAACAAGATGAAAAGACAGCCCTCAGAATGGGAGAAAATATTTGCAAATGAAGCAACTGACAAAGGATTAATCTACAAAATTTACAAGCAGCTCATGCAGCTCAATATCCAAAAAAAACCCAATCCAAAAATGGGCAGAAGACCTAAATAGACATTTCTCCAAAGAAGATATACAGATTGCCAATAAACACATGAAGGGATGCTCAACATCACTAATCATTAGAGAAATGCAAATCAAAACAATGAGGTATCACCTCACACCGGTCAGAATGGCCGTCATCAAAAAATCTACAAACAATAGATGCTGGAGAGGGTGTGGAGAAAAGGGAGCCCTCTTGCACTGTTGGTGGGAATGTAAACTCATACAGCCACTATGGAGAGCAGTATGGAGGTTCCTTAAAAAACTAAAAATAGAACTACCATACGACCCAGCAATCCCACTATTGGGCATATACCCTGAGAAAACCATAATTCAAAGAGAGTCATGTACCACAATATTCATTGCAGCTCTATTTACAATAGCCAGGACATGGAAGCAACCTAAGTGTCCTTCGACAGATGAATGGATAAAGAAGATGTGGCACATATATACAATGGAATATTACTCAGCCATAAAAAGAAACGAAATTGAGTTATTTGTAGTGAGGTGGATGGACCTAGAGACTGTCATACAGAGTGAAGTAAGTCAGAAAGAGAAAAACAAATACTGTATGCTAGCACATATATATGGAATCTAAAAAACAAAAAAGGTTCTGAAGAACCTAAGGGCAGGATAGGAATAAAGACGCAGACATAGAGAATGGACTTGAGGACACGGGGAGGGAGAACGGTAAGCTGGGATGAAGTGAGAGAGTGGCATGGACATATATACACTACCAAATGTAAAATAGATAGCTAGTGGGAAGCAGCCACATAGCACAGGGAGATCAGCTCGGTGCTTGGTGACCACCTAGAGGGGTGGGATAGGGAGGGTGGGTGGGAGATGCAAGAGGGAGGAGATATGGGGATATATGTATATGTATAGCTGATTCACTTTGTTATAAAGCAGAAACTAACACACCATTGTAAAGAAGTTATACTCCAATAAAGATGTTAAAAAACAAAAAAGAAAAAAATTCATATGGAATCTCAAAGGACCCTGAATAGCCAAAACAGTCTTGAAAATGAAGAATGAAGCTGGAAGAAATCACACTTTCTGATTTCAAAACTTCCTGCAAAGTTATTATATTCAAAACAGTGTAGTACTGGCACAAACACAGACCATGAATGGAGAGTCCAGAAGTAAACCCTCACATATATGGTCAAATGATTTTTGACAGGGGTGCCAGGACCATTCAGTGGGGAAAGGAGTCTTTTCAACAAATGGTACTGGGAAAAAACTGGATATCCATATGCAAAAGAATGAAGTTGGACTTTTACCTGATGCCATATACAAAAATTAACTCAAAATGGATCAAAGACCTACATGTAAGACCTAAAACTCTTAGAAGAAAATATGGATCAAAAGCATCACAACACTGGATTGGCAGTGATGTCTTGATTATAACACCAAAGGCACAGGCAATGAAAGAAAAAGTAAACAAATTGGATTTCATGAAAAAATTTAAAAATTGTGCATCCAAAGACAGTATCAGCGGAGTGAAAAGGCAACCCATAGAATGGGAGAAAATACTTGTAAATTATATATCTGATAAGGAAATAATATGCAGAATATAGAGAGAAATTCTGAAACTCAACAACAAAAATCAAACAACTTGATTTAAAAATTGGCAAAGGACTTGGAGAGACATTTTAAAGAAATACAGATGGCCAGTAAGCACATTAAAAGATCACACAACATCATTAATCACTGGGGAAATACAAATAAAAACTACAATTAGATATACAAATCAAAACTACAATTAGATACTATTTCACACCTGTTAGGATGGCGACTATCAAAAACAAACCAGAAAATAATAAATGGTGGGCAGGATGTGGGAAAATTGAAACCCTTATATACTGTAGGTGGGCATGTAAAGTGGTACAGCCACTGTGGAAAACAGTATGGTGGTTCCTCAAAAAATTAAAAGTAGAACAACCGTATGATCCAGCAACTCTGCTTCTGAGCATATAACCAAAAGAATTGAAAATAGGGTCTCAAAGAGGTATTTGTACACTCATGTTCATAGCAGCATTTTTCACAATAGCTAAAATGTGTAATCAACCCATGTATCCATCAGCAGATGAATGGATAAGCAAAATGTGGTATATACATACAATGGAATGTTATTCAGTATTAAAAAAGGAAGGAAATCCTGATGTATGCTCTGGATGAGCCTTGAGGACATTATTCTAAGTGCAATAAGCCAATTACACAAAAACCACTATATGATTCTACTTGTATCAGGTACTCAGAGTACTCAAAATTGTAGATGCAGAAAGTAGAATGGTGGTTGCCAGGGGCTGGGGGTAGGGGGAATGGAAAGTTATCATTTAATGGGTAGTTTCAGTTTTATAAGATGGAGTTTTAGAGGTGGTTGACGGTGTTGGTTGTACAACATTATGAAGGTATTTAATACTACACTGCTGCTGAAGTATACACTTAAAAATGGGTTAGATGGCAAATTCTTTGCTGTATGTATTTTACCACAATAAAAAAAAGAAAAGGTATTTCTGAAGCATTATGAGAGATTTGCAGGCCTGTAAATTCATGCTTCCCAAGCTACCTGTTTCTTTTTTAAAATATCTAATTTGTCGTGGAACAATATGCGGTCCTACTGTGTATGATCATTGTGCGGTTCTGGCCACATGTGACTCATGCGTTCAGAAACATCTCAATTTGTCTATACACTGCTCACGGTGACAAGTCCATCAGTCTTGTTCTTGAATATTGGTGTGATACATAGGCACTCTCGATTTTTGTAGTTATCTTATCATAGACTGGCAACAAAGAGTTGCATGGACCACATTTGGACAAGTGTCTAAGTCAAATCTTAGCTTTATATACGTATAGGAACTTGAGAGAGAGAGACAGTTGAGAGAAATTTGTTTCAGGACGGTTCAGTTTCCAGGTTCAGGAGCTAACAAACACGCTCTCCCTAGGTAGGTAGATATGGGTTCTTTTTCTTTCTTTCTTTCTTTTTTGTTTGGCTACCCATATTTTGAACTCTCTTCTGATCTTACGAAGGACCTTTCCTGATGGAAGGTGAAAATGTCAACACTTGGTTTCTCAGCCTCCTTTGCAGCTGGGCTGTGTACCCCACCCTGGCTCTGCTCATTAGATGTAGCTGCCCCAGAGTTGCTGGAATGTTGAGAATGTGACGCGCTCTCTGCTGCAGAGCCTGTAAGGTTGAGGCCATGGCACTGCACAGCTACAGGGCTAGTGGTGGTGTTCAGTGGTCCATGGCAGCTGGGTTTGTGCTGTAAATCTCAGTTTCTGGTATTCTGCAGCTGGGGCAATAGTGTCTGCACTAGACCAGTCGCATCAAAACTATGGGCATTGTTCTGGGTTATTTTCCCCAATCCTGGTTCTCCAGTACTGCTGGTGGTTTGTAAATCCTCCTCCTTTTCTGCTTAAACCAGACTGTGTTGTTTTTGTTGATTCAGCTGAAAGGTTTGACTGATACCCTAGATTTGGATAACAGAAACTACAGAGATATGTGATATGGAGAAAAGAAAATTTTTTTTTAAGTAAGCAAATCTCAGAACTCTATAAAGAAAACAGCCAAAAAGATACCTTTGGGTAATATTTGAAAGCATAAAGATGCTTCAGCATGTTTTAGGTACTCTGGCTAAATATGGAGCTTCTCCATGCTTTTTCTTCTTTGTAGGATCTAAGAACTGAAGGGACTCAGCTATCACATGCTCTGGTCTCTTCCTTTCATACAAGACACTCTCTTTAGGGTTCCTTCCATTGTTCTTTCATTCATTTAATAAGTGAATATGTGGTATTGCCAACACAGTTGGGTGCTATGGCCAGAAATACAACAGTGAGTATGACAGAATTCTTGTCTTAATGGAACTCACAGCCACATTGTAAAGAGACAAGTAAAGAGGTGATTTTAAAAGTGTGTGAAAAGTAGGAGACTTAGCCTGGGCCAGAGTGGGTGTTATGGACAGAGAAGGCTTCCTGGAGGAGGTGAGGAATATGTTGATACCTAAATATTTGAGTAGGACTAGGGTAAAAAATTGGGATGAGAAGAAACTCCCAAGCAGAAGAAACGAATAGGCAAAGATGGAGAGGCTATGAGAAAGCCTGGTCCTGGGAGATAGCAGGAGTGGTTTGGCAAGGCTGGGGTAAGGCTGGGGATAGTGGAGGACCAGGTGAGCCTTCCCGTGAAGGGCCTCATGTATGATGTCAGGGAGTTTGGGCTTTATCTGGAGGCAATGGGGGAGCAGTTGAAGAGTTCTAAGAAAGGAAGTCATTCAGTCAGATCTGCATTATAGGAGACCAGATGGGAGGCGAGCAAATGTGGAGTAAAGGAGGCTGCTGCTGTTTAGTCAATGACAACTCTTCCACTGAGGGCTGCATTTGTGTGAAAACTCACTAAAAAAACTCCCTCTTGTCATTACCCCTTCTCAGGCTTGGCAGGCCTGGAGCTACAGAAGTCAGTCTGAAGCCATTAGGATTAGGGCAGCCTGGTGACCTCCAGGGCCTGAGCTCTCCCTGACCCCTGTCCCCTCTCCAGTGGTCTCCTCTGAGAGGTGCAGGTACCACTTCAGCAGAACTGGCTCCTGCTGAGTCTGCTCAGCTGTGATGAAAAGGCAGCTCAGTTCAAAGGCAAGGACAACCCTGTGCTCAGGCCCATCTCTCATTTTATCACGTCCCAGTGACCAGTGAGTTGACTATGTTGCTTAGGTGGATTCAGTTTTTTGCAGCATGTGGAATTTCTCACAGAATCCTCACTTTCCATCCCCAATCTTAAACCCTGGTTTTCAATTTGCTTATTTTTCATTGCCTGCTATTTCAACCTAGTACAACCTCACCCTTTGAAGAAAAGTTTCTACTTTTTTTCTTGTAAATGTTGTTAATAATTTACAAATATTAGAAAGCTGCAAAATATTTTTTTAAAAGCTACAGAATTTTACATTTGCTCCAGTCTCCTAAATTTAAAATTTTAAGAATTGAGTCCTCCTTGGAGTAACAAAGGAATATTTCCTTTTACAATGAGTCCTTTTAAAAAGCACAAACTTACTGTTCAAAACACATTTAAAGAACCATTCTTATATTTTGTAGTTGGTCTTAAATATCTTTTATTCTGTCTGTTATGTTCAAGGAGAACAAGCTGGCAGATGCAGTAAAGTATAAAGAAGAAAAGTAAAATCATCAGTCATACCACTGCCAAATAATATTTTAGTGAGTTCCATATATATATTTTGTTGTTGTTGTTGTTCTGTGCTAGAATTTTCTCTTTTTACAAAGAAATGTCATATGATTTTACATTCTACTCTTTTTCCTTCTCATTCTCCGATTTCTACTTAGTTATCAGTTGTATGCAAACATGATTTTAAATACTTGCATAATGGTTTAAATTTTTATATACAAATATAAACTAAAAATTACGCGTAATTTTACCAACCAGATAATCTTGGTTGGCATTAAAATTGAATAAAACCCACATGGTTAGAAAATTCAAGCAGAGAACTACAGAAATGTTCAAAAACAATAAACAGAAGGCCTCTTCCACAGTCTTGTACCCTAGACCCTTTCCCCCAAAGTTAAACACTATTAAAATTTCTTGTGAATTTTTTTTCCAGAAAAAAATTTTATATTAATAGCTGTGTATATGTATCTATTTATAGGCTTATTTTTTATTTACACAAGAGGCTATGTTCCCCACCCTGGTCTCTACCTTGTGTTTATTAAGAATCATTCTTGGTGATCTTTGTGCAACATTTTTAAAGTGGTGTATCCCTACCTCTATAAATGTCTCCAGTTCCAGCTCTATTTTTCAATCTTGTCTGTGGTATAATTGGCTCTTCTGCTGAGCTCTTAGATGTGAGATAATAGCTATGTCACTCCTGTGTCTCACCAGCCCACGTTTCTCCAGCTCTTATCTCCTACCTGAGTATTCCTTGGACCACTGACCCTCAACATCCTTAATCTCCCCAGTAATTGAGGAGGCCCCAGGGAGTCTCACAGCAGTCTTCTTTAGCCTCTATTTGCAGCTCCCGAAGTCCCTTGAAATCAGTGATGCCACTACACCAGGGTTGATGCCCTGAGAGAAAGTCCTCTTTCTTCTGTCCAGGGCACTGCCTCGCAGGGTGAACACGGGGAACTTAATCAGTTTGCTTGGAGCCACCATGGATTTGCACACGTGTGTACACAAATGTGGGTGTGAGTGTACTCAAAATAATAACACACACTCTCTCAAGAGTCAGTCCTCTCAGCTGCTGGTTTCTTCTATGTAATGACTACATTCTGATATGTAACCATCCATATTTTTGCTCACTCATATATTTGCTTATTGTGTTGTGTAACCCCATGAACACTTGTCTGGAAAGGAGGGAGCCTTTGTTCTGACTGCAGATGATTATACCTTTTGAGTTCCTGTGTTTTGCATGGAGGGACAGTTCTTACAGTGGTAGCTGAATAGGAATACAATGCATTTTGATGAAGGAGAAGGTTAATTATTTCCCCAAACCAGGATGTGTGTCTCAAGGCAGAAAACATGTCTTATTAAAAAATACATTGGCAAAAAAAGGAAGGAGAAGAAGGAAGGGGGAGGAGAAAGGGAAAAATAAAACAAAGAAGGAAGGAGCAAAGGAAGGTGGGAAGAATGGAAGGTGGGAAGAATGGAAGGAGGAAATGTCCATCTCCATTAGGCCACATCTATTTTAATCATTGGAAAAATTAGCCACGTCCTCTGTCCTCAGATTGAGGGTCAGCAGGGTCGTTATCTTTGCATTCAGAGCTATTTTGATGCTGCTACTGCTGCCATCTCCACTGTCAACCTTCCTCCTCCTCATTACTGCTTCTACTCTTGTCATTATTTGTATTGCCATTCCAGATTCATGCTACGTGAATCAAGTAATCCCCAAATTTGTCTGAGTCACACATTGTGAAACATGCATTTGGAATGATTTCCTGAGAAAGCCTGGGTGCAGAATACAAATATTTTAAATGGACTTATCTTAGAGTTGTACTGCTTTTTTTCCTTGTCAATTTAAAACCCTTAATATGAATAAATTGTTTGTACAGTGGGACTTTTTTTTAATCCTTAGATAAGAAATACATGGTTTGAAAGCAGAGAATAAAAACATGAATGATAATGTACGCAATGCCCAAGAGAAGGTCCTTGCTGTTGCTCCTGGGCAGGCGTTACAATCGGCTATTTGGTGTGTTTATTTCAGGCTGCAGATAGTGGATAAAAGTGGCTGGTTGGTTGCCAGCACATGACTTATTTGCCAGATGGAGTGTTTAGTACTTGTTACATTTGATTTATATCACAGGTTCTTCCCATTAACAGTCTACTGGTGATAACCTACTTGGCTTTTCATGTGGTTACTTTGAAACAGCCACTTGACAACATTTGGCATATCACAAAGTTTAATACTGAATAAAGGAGTGAGTGAATGACTACATAGGTTCTGCCATATACTGACATGGTGCTCAGTGCAGAATGAGCACCCAGTACGTGTCTGTTCATTGAATAAAGGAATCCTGAATATGTGTTTCTCTGATTCACTGCACCAAGATTAGGCTTATGGACTTGAGACTTAAAGGGCTGGTGAAAGAGGTAGAAATAGATAGAAATAATAGTGCTTACATGTCTGAAGGGCTTGCATTTGCATGGAGGGAGATATTCTGCTCATCTGTATTGCCATTTAAACACGAAGTTGAATTACATGGAAGAAAGAAGGTCTCATCAAAATGGCCTTGATTCTGAGTCAAAGTGTAACTTCATAATACTGACAATTTCCATAATCTTGGGTCTTTTTTTTTTTTTTTTTTTTTTAGATAGGTCCACTTCAGGGACCTAGGCACTGAATATGTAATAAAATGTGCATTAAATATGGTGATCTTTACTTTCAGATTGAAAACTTGCAAGAACAACTTAGGGATAAAGACAAGCAACTGACCAATCTGAAAGACAGAGTGAAGTCCTTGCAGACTGATTCCAGTAATACGGATACTGCACTGGCGACGCTTGAGGAGGCTTTGTCAGAGAAGGTAAGCTTGGACTAAAAATTAGCGGGGGTATCAGGATTTAGGGAAACATGGTTGGGAGGAAATGATCCAAATGCATTTCAATGTGCTTGTTTTTCTCCATGCACCCACACTAAGCCTAGTCCCAGCTGGGCCTCGCACTCCCGTGCTCGCCCTTTGCAGTAGACTTGGCACACTGAAGCCAAAGGTGTCTTTTTGAAATGCATACCTGGTCACATCACCCTTGTCCCTGATTAAAAACCTTCACTACCTTGTCATTGTTTTTAGGATGATAAATATTGAAATCTTTAACCTCACCCATAGGGTCCGTCCCTTCATCTGCTTTGGCTCTTATCTGACCAGCCACTTCTCTGCCTGCCTCACTTCCCTCCCCTCCCCTCCTCTCCCCTCTTCTTCCCTCCCCCCTCTCCTCCCCTCCCTCCCTCCCTTCCTCCCATCTTTCCTTCCTTCCATCTTTCCTTCCTCCTTTTCCAACCTCATCCCCCATCTCTCTTCCCTCATTCTTTGTGCTCTAGGCATACTGGCCTTTTGGGTTTTTTTTTAAATTAATTTATTTTATTTATTTTTATTTTTGGCTGTGTTGGATCTTCGTTGCTGCGTGCAGACTTTCTCTAGTTGCGGCGAGCGGGGGCTACTCTTTGCTGCGGTGCTCAGGCTTCTCATTGCGGTGGCTTTTCTTGTTGCAGAGCATGGGCTCTAGGTGTGCGGGCTTCAGTAGTTGGGGCATGTGGGCTCAGTAGTTGTGGCTTGCAGGCTCTAGAGTGCAGGCTCAGTAGTTGTGGCACACGGGCTTAGTTGCTCCGTGGCATGTGGGATCTTCCCGGACCAGGGCTCGAACCCGTGCCCCTTGCATTGGCAGGCGGATTCTCAACCACTGTGCCACCAGGGAAGTCCCGGCCTTCTAGGTTTTTAAGTGCACCATTGTTCCCTTCTGCCTCAGACACTTTGCACATGCTATTACTGAGCCTAGAATGTTCTTTACTCTCTGCAGACTTAATTCCTCTTCTTCGGAGAGCTCAGCTTCCTGAGAAGCTGTATTGCACAGTAGTCAAGAATGTGGACATTGGAGTCAGACTGCTTGGGTTCAAATCCTAGGTCTGACACGTACTACTTTGGACAAGTTACTTAACCTCTCGCTTTCTCAGTTTTATCATTTGTAAAAGAGGATAATAATAGTACCTACTTTAGTGGAATATGTTGAGGAGAAAATGCATTAATATATGGAAAGTGTTGAGAATAATAGGCATAATAAGTTATAGCTGTTATTATTATTATCAATCATTTCCTCAGGGAAGCCTCCTAGGTAAAATCCTCTCTTATGTTCTCATGAACACTGTGAATTTCCCAGAGCTCTTGTCACAATCTTAATTGTTCATTTATCTGTTTTAATGTGATTAATTGGTCTTCTCTGCTAGACTCCAAGCCTGAGCAACATACCCCTATATATGTGTTATTTGTGTGTGTTAGCTTACCTTCCCCCAGTGCCTAGCACAATACCTGCATGGGGGAGTGCTCAGCGGGTGTTGATGGAGTGAGTCGCCACCATATGACAGGCACTGCTGTGGGTACTGGGGGTCCAGTAGAGAAGAGAATGGGTGAAAATCCTAGCTCTCGTGGAGGTTAGATTCTAATGGGACTGAGGAGACACAGACAATAATTAAGTAAGTAAAACACATGGGACTTCAGAGGGTAATAATTTCCATAGAAGAAAGCAAGAAGAGGGTACAGGGAGTGCTGGGGTGAAATGGCCAGGTAGAGGGTCTTACTGAGAAGGGGGCATTTGAGGAAAGTGGGGGATGAACCATGAGCACTTCTGGAGGGAGAATGTACTGGAGGGGAGAGCAAGTGCAGAGTGGGAGGGGGAGGGGGGAAAGAGTATCCCTTGAAGCCCCTGTGAGAAAGGATGAAAAATTTTGACTTTCACTCCGAAGGGGATAGGAAGCCATTTGGAGGGTTTTGTTCTGACTGACATTTAAAAGGATTATTTTGATTAAAAGAATGAACAAAATCTATTAGGCAAATAGGTCATTCTGATGTTTACCGATTCCTAAAATGATTTCTAGCCCATTTCATTCTAGTTAAGTTAGTTCGTTCATTCTCTGGGCACTTTTGTAGGACTCATACTGTGCAGAGTGTGTGTAGTGTGCTCAGTCTTAGCTCTGCCACTAACTAACTGGGTGACCTTGACAAATAACTCTCTCTCCCAGGGCCTCAAATTTCCCATTTGTAGGATGGGAGAATTAGATTAAATAGCCCACTGGTTCCACAAGTCAGCGAATCTTAAAGAAGTCTTCTCTGAACTCTACTTCAGAATCACCAGGAGTCGTCTGTTGAAAATATAATTATTAGGCCCCATGTATACCTACTGAATCAGAACCTTGAGTAGTGCCTAGAAGTCTGCACTTTGGCAAGCTCCCTAGGTCATTGTGATATATACTGTAGTCTAAGAACCACTTCTCTATGCTAAAAATATAGAAGGTAAAAAAAGGAGCCATAATTCTATGCCTAGATAGTCTTAATGTTCCTATTAAAATTATAAGATTATAACTTTAACATTAAATTATAAATAAGATACAAAATTTTATGTGGAAACATAAGAATAAATAAGATGACTTTTCAGGGAAATATATTCTTTTTACAATTTTCAAGAATTTAGTACCAAAACTTTTTTGGCTGTTTTGGGTCTTCGTTGCTGCGCATGGGGTTTCTCTAGTTGTGGCAAGCAGGAGCTCTTTGTTGCAGTGCGCGGGCTTCCCCCTGCGGTGGCTTCTCTTGTTGTGGAGCACGGGCTCTAGGCATGCGGGCTTCAGTAGTTGTGGCACGCAGTCTCAGTAGTTGTGGTGTGCAGGCTCAGTAGTTGTGACTTGCGGGCTCTAGAGCACAGGCTCAATATTTGTGGAGCACGGGCTTAGTTGCTCCACAGCATGTGGGATCTTCTTGGACCAGGGCTCAAACCTGTGTTCCCTGCATTGGCAGGTGGATTCTTATCCACTGCGCCATCAGGGAAGTCCCTCAAAACTTTCTTGTAGTAATTTTGTTTGTAAAATTTGAATAAAGGAATGTTGTTTCAAAAACTATTAATAATCATGTATCCCTTTTGCAGTTTTTGAGTGATACGATGTCAGTCCATTTGTACCCTTGATTTCTTTCTCCAAATATACAGAAATAAACTTATACCATATACATTTCCATATCATGTATTCTTGGCAGCATTTTATCCTTTTCCCCCCTACTAAGATTTGATTTATTCTAGTTTAAATCCCAAAACAATTCTCATACCTGAAACTACTCCCTTTACTTAAGTACTTCCTTTGAGACTGAGGAGATGTTCAGGAAGGAAAGCTGAGGTCTGTGGGAGTCTAGCCCCATCAAACTGTCCCCACTACTTGATAACTGCATCATGTGGGGCAAGCCTCTTCTCCTCTCAGGGCATCTCAGTAACTTATCTTCAAAATGTGCATTTAAACTAGCTGACCTCTAAATTCCTCGAAATCTTTTGGAATTACCTTGACAATAATTATTCAGTTTGCTGATCCACAATCTCAGGCATGTGAAATCTGTACTGGACCATAGATGCGCAGTTGAGAACTTAGATGCCATGAAGGGCCATGCAGGGAGCAAAAATGAAGGAAGTGGGTTTGGTGTTAAGCAGTAGGGACTGCTGATGACTATGGCAAGATGGAGCGTCTTTGACTTACCGCAAAATATTCAAGTTCAATTTTATAATATGATGCTCAAGCCAAACAAAATAGCTCTTTGGACCAGCTGTGGCCCATGAGCTGTTAGTTTCCAAACCCTGTTTGCCTCTGATTTTTAGCCTTTCACCTGATGAAGAATAAAAGCAAACACAGAGAGAATTTTCGAAAGGTGCCAAAAATCAGAGCATTAGTGTATTTGAAAAACACAGACAAAAACATTGGATAGGAACTGGCAAAGTTCTCTATCATGGGACAAAGAATAGTAGATTTATTTTAATTATTTATTCCGGTGGGTATCAGACTTCTATCTGTATCTAAAAATAATCTTATCATCTACAGAGTGTCTTAAAATACGGTTTCCTGGGTCCCATTTCCTAGTGATTCTGATTCAGTGCTCTGCTGTGGGCTCTGCTCTGCGGAATCTTTGTTTTTTAACAAGCATGCGCAGTGATTCTGATGCAAGTGTTTGGAAGACCACACTTTGAGGAACAGTAAATCCATGCTCTTTCATTTTAAATATGGGAAGTGGGCTCAGTGAGGTAAAATGACATGCCCAGAAATGCAAATCTGGGACGTGTGCAGCACTGTTCCTCATCTGTGGGCCCTGGGCGGACATCGTTAATCAACCGTGGCACCAGTTAACTTCTCAACCCAGCACTCTGGGAAGCCACTTCTGCTGTCTCTAAGTTAGCCCTTAGCTGGGACTTTATTGCCTCCCCAAGGCCACTCAGCTCATGGGTGATGGAATGGGACTAAAACTTAAATGTTCTGTTCTTTGTGTGTTTGACAATGCAATCTCTTTTAATAGCCTTTCCCTCACAAGTTCCATTTTTATCCACATGTAAGTGGACAGATCCTCTGCAACAAGACATGGGGCAAAAGATAAAATGATTAATTAAAAATCGTGAACTTATAAGAGCATTTAATTATTTGCTGTCCTTTGGCTGATGAATAGAACCCATTAGGCACTATTCACCATTTCACTTGGATTATTCCTTTTAATTTCTGGGAACTTATTCAAATATCCAGAGTGTGTAAAAATAAATAAATAAATAATGCTGCTTGGTGAGTTAAGATTGAGTAGGACTTCTGTGTGTCTAGGAATGACACACAGAAGCTCAAGGAACCCGCAGTATTTATAAAGCTGGTCTCGCCAAGCCTTGCTGTGGCCACGTAGCAGATAAGCAGTTGAGAAAGCCGGATAGCAGAGCTGCAGGCCACTGCAATGTGGTTCCCACCCAGCGATAAAGCACAAATAGATTAGACCTGTGCGGAGCCAGATGGGTGCGCAAGGAACACTTGCCAATGCAAATAAGACTAAAACAAGAACACATTGTTGGAATTTCTGCAAGTTGGTTGTTAATCAAGTAGATCATGGCATATTAGGACCTTTTAACACATGTTTTTGACATCTGGCCCTGCGCGGCTGACAGTTAAATTAGTTTTGTGATTGACGGAGAAATATTTTGCAGTATTGAATCATCAATAACACTTAAAAACATTATACTGCTTGCTGATTTTCTTTGTCATCGATGCCCAGTCAATAGTACAAGAGCTTAGAGCAAATCAACCTAATTTCCAAGTGACTCTGACACCTTCTGGATGTTAACATGCATACTTAATTCCCCTTCCTTTGAAGACAGGATGATCCCTAATTTGAATTTTTTTCCTTCCATCAGCCTTTTTAATTGCCTGTTGTATGCCAGACAGTTTGCCCAGCCCTGGGTTAAGAGATTCATAAGATTTGACTGTTGCCTTTTGGAAAGCTAGGCTGAGAGAGTGGACATGCAATAAAACCAAGCAAAGGGTGCCTAGTGAGAATAAATGCATGTTTATGTTCTGGCCAGAGTGATTCCAGGGAAGGTTTCTAAATAGTGATGTGACATGGTCAGTTTGGGGCTTTAAAAATATCACTCCAACAGCCATGGGGTGGAAGTGATGGGATGGAGATGGCCTGCTCACTGGTTGACCAGTTGTGAGGCTTTTGCAATAAGTGCAGGCGAAAGGCAGTGTGGGCTCCATTGCTGAAATTGTTAAAAGTCCTTGAGAGACTTACCGTGCACTGAGGCCATTTCCTTCTTCTGTCAATCACATAATCATCTACTCTACAATGGCACAG
Source organism: Balaenoptera musculus (assembly GCF_009873245.2). NCBI lineage: Eukaryota > Metazoa > Chordata > Mammalia > Artiodactyla > Balaenopteridae > Balaenoptera > Balaenoptera musculus. The sequence continues at coordinate 70,943,741 of NC_045795.1, read as the reverse complement.
ACAGAGTAAAATAGCACGGTAACTGAAATCAAGAAGAAACAAATATAGGCAATGTAATAGACTCATTTGTTCTATTTCTACCCCCACTGTTATAGTAATAATATACTTCATTTTAAAGTGTTTTTGAGTAATTACAAAACAACAATGGTACTTTTTTCGCCCTTGAAAGCATTAGACATAAATTATCGTCATTGGGGTAGAACAGTTGCTCCCCTGGGGGAACTTAAATCACAGGCTAAGTGTTCAAACTAACTTCCCTCTACATTAAACACCGTTTTACAGTTGTCTTATATATCAGGCATCATCTTGTACTATATACCTGTAAGAATATAAAAGACAATATTCTTAAGAATCGTTGCACCAACATTTTTTAACATGACCATCCAAAAGGAAATTCAAATATGTGTTAGGTAATTTGAAACAAGTTTCAGAAATCGAACTTAAATTTTACCCAAGCAGAATTTTCCTTAAAAAAAGAAGGTTCTGGGACTTCCCTGGTGGCGCAGTGGTTAAGAATCCGCCTGCCAGTGCAGGGGACATGGGTTCGAGCCCCTTGGGGAAGATTCCACATGCCGCGGAGCAACTAAGCCCGTGCGCCACAACTACTGAAGCCCGTGTGCCTAGAGCCCGTGCTCCGCAACAAGAGAAGCCACCGCAATGAGAAGCCTGAGCATCACAGTGAGGAGGGGCCCCCGCTCGTCGCAATTGGAGAGGGCCCGCGCGCAGCGACGAAGACCCAACGCAACCAAAAATAAATAAATTTTTTTAAAAATCCTTAGGGAAAAAAAAAGGTTCTTATTTTGATATCAGTAAGATTTCACACTTTTGGAAAACATGTCTACCAGAGTAATGTTTTTATTTCAATATAAAAGTCAAGGGCAGACAGACCCTCAGATCTCCTTGAATGGCTCCAGGTGTATGTTTGTGGCAGTGTGTTCTTTTTGGCGTGGCTAAGACTCAGACAGCCCTGGATGCCAGGGTGGGCCTTCTGTTTATGAGCTGGATCACCTTGGACGAGTCAGTCAGCCTCTCTGAGCCTGGGTTTCCTCTGCACTACTCTGTTACCAGAAGTACTGGTTCAGATCTCACAGATGTGATGAGGACTAGATGAGAAGGGTATATCACAGTGCCTAGCATGTAGCAACCTCTCAATAAAAGAAGCTGCTGTTTGAACTTTGCTCAAATTCTAGCAATGTTTTTGAGTCTCTACTGATTGCCAAGAAACCATTGAAAAAATGTGGAAGTAAATAAACACCTCCAGACACATTGGAAAATCACTTATATAAAGAGCTTATTCTTTCTTTTGTCTCAAGTTTTCACTGTGAGTCCAGCTCTAAGTCCCAGAGGGGTCTAGGTCCTGCCCCACTTTGATCCCCTTTCTAGTGAGAAGAGTCTTCAGAAACCAAGGAAAGTTCTTTGACATCAAATGGGAAAGCCAAGCAAAGAGGGTTGATCCAAGAGGTTAGTTCTGCCTCTTCCCCTTACCCATACAAGACTTTAGGTCTTGGTGCCTGAACCTCCCTCTTCTGGAATTGCTCTTGGAATTTTCCTGGTACCACCATGAACTTGAACATTGAGATCCCTTGCAACCCTATGATATTAAATAACTTTGATTAACAAGCTGAAAGCTTTATTGACTGTCTTTCCCAAATACTGTTATGCACAGCTTCTCTTCACAAACCCAGTTTTGAATATCTTGTGTTTGTTGATTCCTCTAGAACATTTCTTATGTGTATTTCTTCTTATTTCCTTTCATAGCATGCCTTGGCGTGCACACTGATCGGTTCTCACCTCTTTTTTTGGGCAATTGCCTCACAGGAAAGAATAATTGAGCGTTTGAAAGAACAACGGGAGAGAGATGATCGGGAAAGACTTGAAGAGATAGAATCATTCCGAAAAGAGAATAAAGACCTGAAAGAGAAGGTCAACGCTTTACAAGCTGAACTGACTGAAAAAGAGGTGAGTCTGGAAAAACAACCACACTGATAGTACTCATAAACCCATATCCACGTTGCCTTGAGAGACTAGAGACTTAGTTTGAGGGACTGTGTGAAGGCTTGGGGGACCTAGTTACCTTTGCTTTGTAAAGCTATCTGAATTCAAAGAACAATATTTACTGTAATTCCCTACATCCAGTGATGCTCTGTGCATATCTTCTGTACTCTACTGACCACATACCATTTAGCTCCTTGAAAGTTTTCTTGATGTCTTACCGTATTCATACGGCTTGGAGGATTCCAAGCCGTATTTTTTTTCAATGTCTCATGACCCCTTGTTTGAGATAACAATAACAACAACAGCATTGATAATAATAACAATAGTTCCACTTCGCTGAGGGCCTGTTATGTACTAATCCTTGTGTTGGGTGCTGTACGTTCATCTGTGCTTCTCAAATGGACCACTCAATACCCCCAGGTTAGGAGATATGGTACCATGCTGGACACATAGGTATAGATTGTGGCTGCTCTTCTGGGACATCATTTTTACATTACGGTAAATAATTTGAAAGAGTATTTTAATGCTAGCGCAAACATGGATACAGAAAACAAATCTCACCTGCATTTTTTAATGTAAAACAATATGCTTTAAAGAAATTTTTTGTTTGGTGGTTATGGAGAGTACCCCTATTCTGAGGGATGGCTATAACCCCTTTAGTTTACTTAGGGATACTTCGGTGGAGAAGTTTGAGAAGCAGCAATGCACATTCTTTTATTCAGTCTCCGAAGCTCTGAGATATGTGCTATTGTCCACACCTGGTCCCCTCACACTTATTTTTGTCTGTGGAAAATGTCTATCTCCTTTATGACATGTCAATCCTTTTGCTCTGTTGGGTTGTATCACAGCATAGTTGTATATGTCCCAGCTCCAAAGTATCACCTCAGACCTTGGGTTTTGATAATTCTATACAAATTAAAGTACTGTCTAAATTAGGAGTCCAAGAAGGGAACAATTGATGAGTAATAGGAATTTTGAGGAAACTTAGAAGCAAAATTTATATTCTCTAAAACTTAAGCTCACTAGTTTTTAGAGAAGAGATTATTTCTTTGATATGAAAATAAAGAATGTAAATCCTGGAGGATCTGTAATTACTGTAGTTAGTATGTAACAGAAGGCACAGAAGCTTCTATCTCGTTTGCAGCATTCTTCACAGATCGCAAGTGTTATTCATGGGTTTGCACCTTAAAAAAAAAAAAAGAAATATATAGATAGATATGCTTCTAATTGAAAAGAGATCTTGATGACATGGTGGACCATAAGCTTTAAATGAAAATAATTTTGTAAATAATGCTTACATTGTATGAACTTCAGATAGGCATTTCTGCAAACATTTATTGTTCCTGTGTAATAATGTGCCTGCCACTGGGCTAGGTGTGTCAGTCAAGGTTCCACCAGAAAAACAGAACTGTACCAAGGAATTTAACCATATTAAGAAATTTACTGCGAGGAATTGGCTTACATAGTTATGGAGGCTGGCTAAGCAAGTCCAAAATTCACAGGGAAGGCCATCAGGAAGGGCGGGCTGGAAACTCTCAGACAGAAGCTGATGCTGCAGTCCACAGGAGGAATTTCTTCTTCCTAAGGGAAACCTTAGTCTGCTCCTAAGACCTTTCAACTGATAGGATCAGGCCCACCCAGATTATGAAGAATAATATCCTTTACTTAAAGTCAACTGACTGTAGATGTTAGTCACATCTACAAGATGCCTCCACAGCAACACTTAGATTAGTGTTTGATTGAATAACTGGAGGCTATGACCTAGCCAAGTTGACACATAAAGCTATCACCCCTGGCAATTTTAAATTTATAAAGGAAAACAGTGTATAATTGTTGTTAGCATGGAGCTTATAATTTAGTTGAGGTGGTAATAATCTTCACCATGACAGAGTACCTGGATTATAAGATTCTTTATTATTTCTGTGGTAGTTACATGATAATGACCAATTGAAATTGGAGTCAGAGACCTGGGTTCAGACCTGTATCTCCCATTAATAGCTTGAGAACCTTGGAGAAGACAGGGCCTCATGTGAGCCTCAGTTTCCTTACCTGAAAAATGAGAATGGCTAACCTGTCCCTCAGAGGGTTGTTAGGACCTGGGTGGTTCGCTGGGTGATTGTGGTGGTATCTTCTTCAATAAGGTTGTTCCAGTGCCCATGAAGCAGTAAAGTGTTAGACCACATCATTTACTGAGAAACTGCTGTGTGCTTAGTGTTTTCCTAGGCACTGCAAAGGGATATAAAGGAAATGTACCCTGTCTGATTTTGGGTGGAACCTGAACAATTTAGTCACATAGTTAGACGTTGCTAACCATTTCGTGTTTGCTGGTGGGCATTGCTCTCCTAGCTAGCAACGTTGTGTTCTGTGGTATATGCTAGTATTTACTTCTTTACCTTCTGGGATTTGTACTCTACAGGGAAGCTCTTGGTTTCTGGGCGTGATTAATGAATGGAACAACTTGGGTAATCCCATGTCAGAGTTGGAGAGATTCATTATATTGCTGAATCTGAATTTACAAAGCACTAGGCCGTAAAGTCTACTCTGAATATTTAAGTAATCTTATCTTTGATTCTGTAGAAGATGTTTGAGAAACCATTGGTCATTTTTCATTAAAGAAATGGAATTTGATAAAAACTTAATAGGATTCTTCTTTTATACTTGATTTGCCCTTTTGGGGGAGAAAAGAATTGAAGTTGGTATTTTCTTTCATATTTTTCTTAGAGTTTGTGCCACCTGACAGCAATAAACGTAAATGGAAGGTTCAGGGTGTCTGTTTTGCCATGACATGTAAAGACCACCTTGGGACTTAGATCATTAGCATAACTTTGAGACATGAAACATGCATTTACTGACCACACCATTTGGTCACATTTGATTTTACTGCAATTAGATCCTGCTTGGTTCTGTAAACTGGCCAACTTTAATTTCCTGGCCAGGGCCGACTATTGTTACCTTAGTAAGACTATATTTACCCTCTCTGTCTAATGCACACTTTATTACTACGTATAGAATCAATGTATTCAAATTGAAGGCATTACTAGTAGAAATTATAGTGTTCTACTTACTAGTGTTCTTTTCCTTTCAGTCTAGTTTAATTGACCTCAAGGAACATGCATCTTCATTAGCCTCAGCGGGGCTGAAAAGGGACTCCAAATTAAAATCTCTAGAAATAGCCATTGAACAAAAGAAAGAAGAATGTAGCAAATTGGAAGCACAGTTAAAAAAGGTAAGTGAAGTCTAAGAAAAAACATGCTCATTTTACTGAATTTATAAAATAGGAAAGGAAGAGACATTTTTCAAAAAGTAAAAATCCCTTATCTTTTGTCATCTGGTGATAAAAGGATTAATTAAGCAATCTTTATTCCTAAGAAGTCTGCATCAAGTCTGTCTGTGAACCTGAAAAGTTATCTTAGGTTTCTTGTCTGGGGAAAAACAAAACAAAACAAAACCAAACCTTGACAAACAGATGAAAATTGTAGTAGAAGTGAAAAATATTATAAAAATCAAAAACCAACCGTTACTCTCTGGGCAAATCTCAACTATCAAAAAAAGATAAATGGAAGTGTTTGCAATAAACCAAAGAATCCAGGGGTCCCATTATACATTGATAAACTTTTACTACTTTGAGTAGTAGGTCAATTTTTTTAATTGGAACTTTGTAAAACTTTACCCGACAATGTTAAATTTCTAGAAGTTCACCAAAATAATCAAGTCCTTGTAAGATGTATGGATTGACTATTTATACTTGACCAGAAATGGCCTGAATGTCTAAGCAAGTTTGTATGTAGAAGGCTTCAGAAAAGAAAGCAGGATCTTTGCATTGCAGCATTAACATGTTTTCTCTGAACTGGACATTTTTGTGGAGTACATTTCCAGTCATGCATTGTTCCTTTGACTTTTTCCCTGTGTTGTTTGGTACGTCTGCATTCATTGTTCACGTAAAACTCATAACATTATGAGTTTAAGCATTTTGTTTCCCTTTGACAACTTTATAAACTTATTCAAAAGAGATGATAAGAATCTAAACAATCAAACGAAGCATATAATAAAATTTGACTGTATAATTCATAGCATATTGGAATGGGGATTTATTTGCTAGAGTTATGAAAATATATGATATGGTTGATAGGGATGTGAAAGCATCATATCTGTGGAGAAATTCTGGATATTTTAAAATTTAATATACTATTTTGTACGTATGATGCAATATATAACTGAAATGTGATTATACTGTGTTCACTTTACCACAGAATTTTAGGGAATTGTCATGAGATTTCACACTAATAAAGTCTCTTTACTAATACAGAAAAAGATAAATATACAGGTCAAATCTCTTTACAAAAAAACAGCCAGAAAATCTCTATATTACAAAGTCTATTTCCTAATCCACTCAACATCTCACTTTTTTCAAGCAACATCTAGTTAAGCAGAAATCTTGAACAATAAATAGAAGAATTTAAACTGCCTATTTGAGGGTGTTTACATGGAGACTGACTTGGCTATTTATGCATTGGGTGTATGATACATATTCTTAACACATATATGAATGTTTTCTGCAATATGTTATACATGCATATGCATATCAAGAAATGAACCTAAGAAAGGTACTTTTTATTTAATGAACAGTTTTGTGATCATAAGGCAGACTCTCAGATAACTCTGTTGAGAGAACTTCTTTGGCTTCCTGTGGTGGTCTTTGAGTTATCTTACCTCACTTGCAATGTGCTGAGTCCTGAAGGAGGGCCCCAAATAGACCTGGGCATGAAAGATGCCCTTCATCAACTCTGAGGAGCCATTGTGGAGTTGAGGGCATCCCATATATTATTTCTGCAGATACATACTTGACACCCTCCCTTTTAGTGTAAGTCATCTATGGAATTTGAAATCCTCTAAAAATTAAAAGAAAGAGGTTCATGTATTGATGCTTGTAGTTTCCATGTATATGACTTAACTAGTTTAATAAATGAGTGTCTATGCAATTGAATTTAGTTTCTTTCAACATAGTTATGGTTAACCCCCAAAAGTCAATTAGAACATGTGGTTTCCTTAGACTCTCAGATAGACACCATGTTCTGAAATTCATAGATCAAATCCTATAAATATTTTAGCATTATTCCTGATGACATTTTAACATTCTGCTACATCACCAGAATTAAAGTAACAAATACGGTTGTCTTGCTGTAAAGGACCTATTTAATTTATGAAAAGATAATTTGTTTCTAAGTATATAAATAATCTTTGCTTATACTATCTCCTAAATGCATAGTACAGTGAGATTAAATAAGGTAATTATAATTTAAATATTTTTATACCTAACCTGCAGATGTTATTTTGTTATTTTTGGCCCTCTACATCAACTAAATTCGAAAGTTCAAAATACTTTTTCTAGTAGTCTTTAATTTCTGCTAATAAATAGTTCTGTAAAAACCTCAAGTACCCATCACCTTAAAAAGAATTGAGATCTACATGAAATATTTGAAAATATAAGCCAACAGTATGTGAATATACATAAAACACATCATTTACTCATGGAAAAATAAGCAGCTATAAAAGCTTAAGGAGTGTCTGGGCCTCCTTTTAAATAAAAGGGTATGTGACTTGTGAATAAAATATAAGGGGTTACTAAATGAAAGCTGAAAACATAATAGTTTTATTATGTCATAAATAAACCATGAGTTCCCAATGGAATTTTGCTTAAGATTTGTGAGCGTCCAGGTATTTTTATCATAAAATCCATACAGCATTGTAGATGTGTTTAGCTAAACAGAAACCTTGTTTGCTAGTGACAATGGAATCCAAATGGCAATTTAAATTTGCTTTTGTCTTATAAACAATGCTTGAAATTGGTGAGTTTTAACAGAAAAGTTTGTGGAGAACATTCATACACATAGTTGCTTTGAACCCTTTACTATACTGTGTCAATTTAAGACATTTCCAAATACTTTGTGTCAAAAATGGTTACTATAGGCAGAAAAGGAGCTATTCCTTACATATTCCATCCCACCTCTTAAAAACAAACAATCCAAGATTCACTTGTAAGGAAATCTTTACTGATATTAGTGAGGCTGATAAAATGATATTAACCAAATAATTCTTAAGTACTAGCTATGAGTGTACTTTATAACTTAGTGCATTCATTAATCTTAATTAGACACCTAGGGGTTGAGAAGAACCTAGTGGCATGTGGATCATTTTGTCTTTCAAAAGAGTATTTAGTGTTCAATATGTAGAAGTAAATTTACCTTAAATTACTAGAAATCATTTGAGAAGCAACAGCAATTCAAAATGTTTTGATTTGTCTTATTTGGTAATTTTCCAATTAATATCATTTTGAGGAGGGTGTTTTTTAAAACCACAATAAAACTATCATTTACTTTATCAAAGTTGAAGAAAGAAAAAATTCATGTTCTTCAAAGACATGTCTTGGCTTAAAGCAAATGAAAAGATCCTACAATATTTCACCTTCTACACCTTGACATTGAGCCCCAAATTAATGATGCAAGTATTTAAGAAATATAACTTGAGGATGCTATTTAAAATATTTAGTACATTTAAATCTGCAAACATTTAAATCTTCTACACAAAATAGAAGGGCATCACAGATTCCAAAGGACTTGGAACATAGTAGGGTAGACACAGAAAATGGTATTTTTTGTTATTATGCACTACCAGTGGAAACTGGCAGTAGACAATGGATAATACTGTATTTGGGTTCCCTTTAATCTTCCTACTGACTTAAATTTTTTCTTTTCCCATTTGCTGTTAATCCTGTAATGTCTTGCTTACTGATATTTTGCTATTGCTAACCTGCTGTTTGCTGATCTGTATTTTTCTAAAGTTAGACTGAACAGAAAATTCAGGCTTGTGTTAATATAAAAGAAGAGGTATAAATTCAATGATAAGAGTTAATTAATCTTTTATTATTACCATCTTTGAAGTTCAGGTAACAAATTGCAGGCTTGGCCAAAAGCACTTCCTCTGATTCATTGTTGGAGGCCAGCACTTCATGTATCATCAAAAGTGGACAGCTTTCTTTATTTCATGGGTTATTTAACTTGAGAAAGGGAAAGTAACACAAACCTTAAATTTCTTATTCCAGCTATTCTTTTTTAGGAGCCAAAGTCAACATTTCTATTTCCCTAGAGCCTCTCACTTTCACTGTGGAATGTTTAGAAACTGAAATTTCTTCCTTTTAACCATGAGTTTGTCTGTGCAAATGCACTAGATTTGTTGAGCTAATGCTGTGTTTCTGGATCTTTCCTTCTTTCCCTGTCTGTGCTTCAATGCCTCCCCAACTTTGCAATGTAGCAAGCTGAGCAGTTGTTCAATCAGATGTACAACCCAGTAAGTCATTTCTGAAAGTTCCCGCTGTAACATATCAAAGCATGAGGATCCATTGATCACGTCACAGTGTGCCATATTGGGGATGTTTCGAAAATATTTATACGTCTCTTCCCATTTCCGTTCTGTCAAAAGAAATGACCTGTGCAGAGGCCACTGCCATTTCTTTTGAAAGTGAAATTTTAAAATTAAGAACTCAGGGAAATATTGCCAGCTCTGATATTACCTCTGTCTTAACTTCAACCCTAAGGCGATAGAAAAACAGAGGTCAGCTGCAGATCTAGGCTCATAGGATTCTTTCCCAGATCCTTCAAACATAGAGTTATCTATGCCAAAAGGGATAGCATTTGTAAAATAGCAAACAACTCAATGTATGTTATATTCAAGGGATAGAAGTTAAAGTAGGTTTAGATTTTAAAGTAGGGCTATGCCCTTTGAGACTAGTAAATGCCTAACATTACTGTGGGTTTTGTAAGAGTTAAAAACATATCACTTGAGAACAAAGTAAAATATAGTCTCCTAATAACAGATAGTAACAATTCTGATTATAGCTTAATGGTACAAAAAAACAGGTAACTAGTAAAAAATATGTGTAAAACAGCCCAGATGCCACCACTGATTTTTTTATCCTCATAACAAGTGTGTGTTTATATGAAGCAGTTTATTTGTTTCTTTAACTTATTAAAGAAGAAGGGCTTTTTTGTTTTGTCAACTTAGGTGACTTAATGGGAGAAATAATACATAAAGGTGACTGGGATTTGTTATGTGGCAGATGTGATCTGTGCTATCATGCATTCTAATTATCTCTTATTTATAAATTCCCATCATGGGAAAAAGGAATAGCAGGGATAAAGGAAACAATTCAGCCAACAACTTTTTGTTAAGCCGCTGCTCCAGGATACATACAGCATGATACACAAGATGCTTGGGTGTATTTCATTAGATTCAGCCTCCACCCTCCATTCTTTAAAACAAATTGTACTTTTGAAAACAGAATTCCTCAAGCCTCGTTGGAGCATCTTTATTAACCTCTTTCCCCATATGTGATTTTTAGCAGAGCAACAAAAATAACCCAAATTTCCTTTCCCTTAATATTTGAATGGTTAATAAGCAGGTTTAGGACAGTGGAGATGTGAAGAAAGACAAATTAAGATTGGGATATCTTCAAGCTTGAAAATTGACTCCGGGAAAAATAAGTGTTTTCTGTAGATCATTTTAAAGAGGTGTAAAGTAATCCCACTGAAATTGTCTCACACTTACTACTTAAGGACAGGAGAAAAACCTAAGTATGTCATGTTTTCGGTGTGCAGGGCAAATGGGGAGGGCTTTGTTTCTGCAGCAGCTATGATTTATCAGGACCACAATAGGAGTTCACCATCCCTGTTAGGATAGGTAGGGCCAAAGAAATAGTTCTGTTAACTTTTAGACCATTTCCAGAAATATTGATGACATGGCACATATTGGATTTTGCCTTCATTTTAACCCAGTGATGGGTCTCTAGGATGCAAAAGCAAACTTTTCAGTCCTTTAGGTGACTAATTCAAAAGTCGTTGACTGATTTTTCTCCCTGAGTTAATTAAGCTAACCCATTGTTTTGGCATCCTGGGAATATAGCCAATTATTAATATAGCCAATTAATATAGCTCATTATTATTACTTTTTAAAATTTATTTTATTGAAGTATAGTTGATTTACAGTGTTGTGTTAATTTCTGCTGTACACTGAAGTGATTCAATTATACATGTATATATTCTTTGCCATTTTCTTTTCCTTTATGGTTTATTACAAGATATTGAAAATAGTTCCCTCTGCTATACAGTAGGACCTTGTTGTTTATCCATTCTATATATAATAGTTTGCATCTGCTAATTCCAAACTCCCAATCCATCCCTCCCCACCCCTCTGCCCCTTGGCAAGCACAAGTCTATTCTCTCTGTCTGTGAGTCTGTTTCTGTTTTGTAAATAAGTTCATTTGTGTCATATTTTAGATTCCCCATATAAGTGTTATCACATGGTGTTTGTATTTCTCTTTCTGACTTACTTCACTTAGTGTGGTAACCTCTAGTTGCATCCATGTTGCTGCAAATGGCATTATTTCATTCTTTTTTATGGCTTAGTAGTATTCCATTGTATATATGTACCACATTTTCTTTATCCATTCATCTGTTGATGGACACTTAGGTTGTTTCCGTGTCTTGGCTATTGTGAATAGTGGTGCTGTGAACATAAGGGTGCGTGTATCTTTTTGAATTATAGTTTTGCCCAGATATTTGCCCAGGAGTGGGATTGCTGGATCATATGGCAACTCTATTTTTAGTTTTCTGAGGAACCTCCATACTGTTTTCCATAGTGTATAGCTCAGTATTTTAACTCCCCTGTCTGCAGATATTCTCAGGGTTCAATTCTTTTTTATTTATTTATTTTTGAATTTTTAAAAAATGTATTTATTTACTTTTGGCTGTGTTGGGTCTTTGTTGCTGCTCGCGGGCTTTCTCTAGTTGCGGTGAGTGGGGGCTACTTTTTGTTGAGGTGCGCAGGCTTCTCATTGTGGTGGCTTCTCTTGTTGCAGAGCACAGGCTCTAGGCATGCGGGCTTCAGTAGTTGTGGCACGCGGGTTCAGTAGTTGTGGCTCATGGGCTCTAGAGCACAGGCTCCGTAGTTGTGGCGTGCGGGCTTAGTTGCTCCGCGGCATGTGGGATCTTCCCAGACCAGGGCTCGAACCCGTGTCCCCTGCATTGGCAGGTGGATTCTTAACCACTGTGCCACCAGGGAAGCCCTCAATTCTTTTTTAGACTGATAGAGATGCAGCATGATGAATTTTCTATACTTTAGAGTGTTTTAAAAAATGACTATGTTTTTCTGGTTATAGAAATAAGGTATGGTCTCAGCGGAAAGTTTGCCAAAGTATAGATGGATATAGGAGAAAATAAAAGTAACAAGACACCTTAGTGCACAGAGATGATAACTAGGAACATCTAGGTTGTTCCACACCCAGACATCTTTTGATTGATTGTTAGTGTTCTTTCATCTCCTGTCTCCTTTTCTACCCTTTTCCTTCTTTCTTTCCTTTCTCCCCCTTCCCTCCCTTTTCCTTCCTTCTCTCCTTCCCTCTATTCGTTCTTCTTTTTCTTTTTTCTTATCTAATATCTATTTCTTTTCATGAAGTTGTGTCAAAGTGTTTGTTGAGTTTTATATCCTATTTTTATGACATAGCATCAGAATTTTCTCATGTAATTAACTGTTCTTCTAAAACACCTTTTTAATGGCTGTATGATATTCCACTCTATGTTCTCATTCTCCAAACGTTAATCATTTCTTCCCTCTTTTTTTTTTTTTTGCCAATATAAATAATACACTGAAGAACATCTTTCCATAATAATTTTCCCACATTTCTATTTTTTTAATAGAATAAAATCCTGGGCCAGTAACTTTTAAAAGCTCCCAGTAGTTCCTGCTATGTTGCATTTTAGAGAAGTTCTACTAAGGCATGGTTCTTCCAGCACTGAATAAAGGCATTCTTTCTGTAACATCCAGACCAACACCAAGGACTGTCATTTTACATAACTTTGACAAATGCACAGGTGGAATATTTTTTCTCATTTTAACTTTCCTTTCATTAATTACTAGTGTGGTTGAGGTTTTTAATTCATTTATTAGCTGTTTGTATTATTCTTCTGTAAATTGTTTCTTTAAGTCATTTAAGCACTTGTTTTTGAGTTTTCTGTTTTGTTCATTGGATTGTATGGGTTATTCTGTGCTTTATATGGAAACTTTGTCAGATTTGTGGCGAAGTTTTATTTACTTTAATTTTTTTCTATAGAGAACTATTTTTACATTCTTGACCTGTGTTTCCCTTTAGGATTTCATCATTGCCTTTATGCTTAAAAGTCATCCTCTGATTTCAAGCATAGACACTCACCTATATTAAATTTTTTAAATGTTACTTTTTATATCAATTTAACCACCTTATCTATCTTTAGATTACTTTGATTCATGTTGAGTGGTGGGGTTCTAACTATATTTTTCTAAATGATCAACTAGTTATCCCAGCACCATTTATCAAGTAATTCTTTCTGTATCCACTGATCTTGCTACTGTTTTATACTAAATTCTTATATGGATGAATATCTTAATTTCTGAGCTTCTGTTTAGTTTTATCAATTTCCATTGCTTGTTGAGTCAGAATTTTATTTATTGTGGCTTTATAATATTTTTAAACATCTAGTGCAGCAAATTCCACCCTACTTCTCTCTGCTTTTTATTAAGTCTTGGTTTGTTTTAATGTTCTTAGCCTTTAATTTTCTGTCATTCCAAGTAAACTTTAGGATCACCTTGTCAATTAAAAAGCACAGTTGTTTATTTTAATTTGAATTATATTCAACCTATAAAATAATTTTAGAATGATTGCTATCTTTCCAATATTTTTTTCCCCATTTCGTGAACTTGATACAACTTTTATCTATTTCAGTTATCTTTTACAGTAAAGTTTTGACATTTTCCTATTATAGGCCTGTGATGTTTCTTTTTAAGGATAGCCCTAAGCATTTCTATGTATATAATTTTTAGGTTACTGTTGTGAATGCTATATTTCTCCTTTTATTTTCTAACCAGTTACTGGTACCTAGGAAATTTATTTTATTCTTGTTTATTTATTTTGAATATGGCCACCCTACAAAACTTGGTGAATTATAACTTGCTTTTGTTAAATAAGATAATTTTACAGTCAGTCCTATGTACATCAGTCTAAACTAAATCAGAATAAATAAAAATTAAGCTTTGAAGTCCTCCTGGGAGTATTCTTATCCTAGAGTAGAAATAAACCTTCTACTTTGAAAAACCTTTTACATTAGTCACTCTGTTTTACTAAATGATACTCTAATGCCATGTCTTAGGAGTCTAAAATGTTGTCTGTGTATCCTTATTACTTCTTATAGTAATAACCTTTCTTCAGCTTAACTACCAGTCTCTACTCCTGAAGGAGTTTTGTCTTGTCATTATAAACACTGTGCAGGTTATCTTCAGGTGAGTTCTCTTCTTCCTTTAGTTCTTAATTCTAGACAAGTAATATCATTTTTTCATCAGTCTCCAATACCTTCTTTGCTGTAGCCCTAATGGTTATTGTGCCCAGAGATGGTATCCAGAAGCCTCTTATAAATTTTTAATAAATCTTTAGACTTTCTGGGTCCTAAATTTAGTGCTTCATTTAATACCATCATTGCTGCAGGGCAAATGTTTGATTTGGAGGTACTGGGGCAACTTTGCTACTGGCTAAGATGCACTTGAGACCCCTCTGTTGTTCCCACACATATGAGTCCCCCCTGCCTGGTCACTATCTTTTGAAATCCCATCTCTTCTACAAATTCACCTTTTGTGGGACTCATATTTTATGTAAGGTTTTACAAGAAAAAGACCAAGCATTTTTCCAGTCCAAAGGGGAAAAAAATTTTGTTCATGTTCAGTGTACTCTTCCTGATTTATATGTCATTATAAGACTGCAATCCCAGGGACATGATAGGCTGAATTATAAATACTTTCACAGTCCTTGTCTAGGTACAGTGGTTTCTTTTTACGATTTTTTTTTAGCCAGTGTCTGAAAATTATTTGATTCACTCATAGACTAGCTAGCTCCCCTGACACAATGGAAAATTACAACTATTTAAGAGATAATTCAGAGCATACATGTAGCATGTACAAACACACATGTACACACAAACAAACATACCTCACACTGAATCTAGGCTTTCAGTACCTAAAGAATTCAAGTTATATTTGAAATAACACTTAATATTTGAAGTCACATGTTTTGTATCAGACCATCCAGATAATTACTCAGTTCTCTACATTGCTAATTTTAGGAAATTCCATAGTTAAAAGGTATTACATTAATAATTATATTTTTGTGTGAAGGGTCTTAAGAAGTGTTAAGCGTACAGTTGGTTCTTTTTATTTTGTATATGTGGAACTTAAATGTTCAAAATAATTTTTCTTATGTTTATTATACATATCCTATTTGTCTCATCTATGACAAGAAATTTCTTTTTGGAATGGTTGTTATAATATTCAAATTGTGAATATTCTGGATGTAGTTAGCTGGAATTGTGAAAGAATAATTTCCTTTAGCATTAAGTAATGTAAGACTCAAAGGTACATCGTTATTAGTTTCCAGACGTATTTTTTAGACTCACCTATTATATTTGGTATTAATTAATTGGATTTAAAATAAAATTTAAATTTTATAACATGTTAGAGTTCTAAAATCACCCTAAAAACTCTATTTTAAAAAGTAATATTTTGTTTATAACTCAGAATTATGTGAAGATTGGAACTTCCTGTAGCAGATTGAAATAATGTTTAGAGTAGTTTATATACCCTGTTCTGCTGTTAAGATATGAAAGGACCGTTAAAGTGTTGTTAACAGACACTAAACCCCCAAAGTGCTGCAATGGAGAATCATATTTTTAAAGTACATAAATTTAACAAATTATTGCTAAAAGCATAAGCAGCATGAAAAAAAGTCCTCAGATTCATTAGTTAGTGTTCTGCTTGCACTGTATGGTCATGACTAAATCATTTGTTTATTTTGAGAGAAATGATTTTTCATTAAAATTGTTAAGGCCCATTTCAAAGAGAGAATGTTATTTAACATTATAATTGAATATTCCCTGCCTAGTTTCACATCAGGTTTCTGGACCAAAGTTAATGCTTTCCTTTCTAGGCACTTGGAATGACGAACTAACATTTTATTGAAAATAATCAATGGCTAACTTTCACACAAGGAGTGTAAATAAACTTGTGATTTGTCATATTGATACTATCAATCCTGGTATGGTTTTAATCACGTTTGCTCTTAACTTTGATTTAGATATAGTATTAATCTGTAATTTTGCCTTATTTCCTGAAATAGTTCTAAATTGTTTCATTAAAATAACCACTAGGTATTGTTGTGTACTCCTTGTCCTAAGTCATGACCAGATTTCTCTTCTGTGCTTGATTCAGGCTTTCAGAACCAGTTCACATCAAAATGCCAAGCTTGCCCACATCTGTGAGGCTCCAAACTTTGTTTTGATTGTTCCCATTTGTGGGGAAATTTCCTTACATATGGAAATGCAAGAAACATAATTGAGGGACCATCAAAATTTACTGATCTAATATGTAATACAGACATTTTTGAAATGTTCTTTTCTCAATTTTCTGTGTTTCTATAAGATGCTTGAAAGTTGCTCTAAAAGTTACCAGAAATATTTTGAAGCAGAACCAGATACCTGGATTTGTTTTTAAACTGACCTGTTTAATCAGAAAAATTAAATCTCTACATTAGGAAAAAAAATGCTCATCGGTATTCCTTTGGTTTTAATGACTGGTGTACGTCTTTGAAAGTGACAATGTGCTTCACTATATTTATGATACATAAGTTCTGAAATCATTAAAAGAAAATCCACACCAATCTGCATTTTTCAAGAGCTAGATTCCTGACTAGTTAATGAAGTTGATGTGTCTTAGATGAATGGAATGGGCAATTGCTTCCTGACCTTTTGGGGGTACTAATTTAAAACCAACAGATTCATAAGGGGAAGTACTTATTGTATATTTTCAGTCTAAACCTTGAATAGGTCAGAATGCCACGGTAGGAATTTGTTCAGGTAATGATTTATTCAAATGTATTTTTATGTTTTTGCAGTGCCTAAAGTACATTAGGCCCAAATCTGTTGTCTACTTTTGATCCCTATCAGGAACTACCAGTCCAGATTAAAGAACCCATGTTTTAATTTGAAAAGGCAAGAGTATTGCCTAAATGCAAAGAAAGTGCTTCCTTCTCTCTATTTTTAGAGGAGGCTCTGGCCTTACAATTTTGAAGGAAGCATTGGCTTTGTAAGCTCAATTTCCTCCTGTTTTTCTTTAGTATAGTATCTCCCCCATGTCTGTAGATCACAGTATAACACACTCATGCTACACTAGTTAACAGTTTCAGCCGATCTTCTGAAAAGTTGTGATTCATGCTGAGTAGAGCTGGTTAAATTCTGTGGAAGACTTTTGCCTCCACTGCTTAGGTTGGATCAGGGATCACCAACCTACAGTCATGTGAAACTCTCTCTTCCCTTGGGTCTTCACATGGACCCTAGTGATTATCCAAAAGCAGCTGTTACTCTTCCATCTCTATATGACTCTTGCAGTTTTCTATCGACTTAAATTTTTTAAAAATGATATGTATCTACACCTTTATTTAATAACCTTTCCAAGAATTCTGGCACCAATATTGAAGGTGATTTGACATAAACTCTTTTGCCCAGAAATCAGTAGACATTGATATGGAGATAAATAGATATATTTAACTCAAAGGTGTTCTTCAGGTTGTCTATTCCTTTTAAAAGGAAGAATCATTAGCACCTACAAATTATCTAACAGACACCAGGCCAGCTGTAAACATGGCTGTGGTCTTTATTTTAATAACATGATCTAACCGTAGCATCACACACAGTGGTCAACATGGTCTAGATTCAGGATTGTTTTTTCCTAGGCTTTCTGTACCTCTAAACATCCCATGAGTCCCTTAACCATACTCACTTGGTAGGTTTAAAAGATTGCCAGCCCATTGAATTTCACCCTGTGCTGAAAACTTGCCTTGGTTTATCTTCTTCTCTTCAAGTAGCTAAAATAAGGAATGTGCTTACATACCTATCACCAGCAGACTGCTTTCTCTGAAAACCTAGCAGGAGGCTTCTCTAAGGTGTATGCAGTATCTTGTGAATGAAAATTAAATAAACATATCAACTTAGCTGTATAACAAGCCCCACTGATGGGATGCATATTATAAAATAATAATCACAATAAAAACACAAATGAATAATACCTTCCCCATGTTTGTCATTTTATAGTTTTCACTGTCCTTAGAGAGGCTTATTCATTTGCCCATAGTCATAAGACACAAGGCCATATTTAGAATCTAGGTCTTACAACTAGTAATCCTATACCCATTTATTAAAAATCGTGATAATAATAATCTTAAGAATAAAAACAACCAAAATAAACCACAGCAGCTAACTGCTAGCTCTTTGTGAATCTTCAAATCTGAGTCAAAAAAGGAATTTTCACTCATCAGAAATAAGCTACAAAACATTTATTCATTTATTTTGAGTGTTTCTAGCTGGTCATTACTTAGTTCATTAATTCTTTTTTTTAAAGATCTTAATGTCACTGGTTGGTTAGTTTGAGAAAACTGCCATGGAAAGGTTTTTAGCTGCCATAAAATAATGGTAATATAGTATAAAAGTAGAAGAGAATTAACATGAAATTTTTGTTTTCTTTCTCATAGTAATCGAAAAGCTGTATATTTTAAATGCTTTTCTGTTATAAGAGTAATGAGTTGATTATTATTATCACAAATAGAAGTAGTTATATGGAGTATTTTGTTTTAAAATAGAATACCTGCTCTACATTTTTTGACGGGAGATTAACAAATTAATATTCATTACCTCAATTTAAAATAAAATTATTAGATGAATAAACTCCTAAAGGAATATTAGCTCAAGATTCTCTTTCAGATTATTTTAATTATACTGAAAAAGCTCACTAATTCTATTCTATTCTATTATAATGAAACTCAGTGTACGCACTAAATAAATAAAAATAAATATTTTCTGAGAAATTTGGATGACAGGCTGCCTGGTACTGTGTTGAATTGATATATTTTTTCCAAGTTCTTTTGCGTAGTTGAGTTTATTTCTTGAATAAGGAAATCTTAGATTAAAGAATGTGAAAGCAAATTATTCCCCATCTATCCTCATGCTTAAATAATATGTTACACGCAAAAATATCCTAAAAATAATTAGTTTGTCATAAATAAGAAATTTATTTTTATTTATACTAATTTTTGAATTTTTTCTACTAAATTATTGCAAAGACTGTCAACCTCCTAACAGTAGTATTAGTGTTAATTTTTCTAACCATGCATGATTCATTTGACCCCACATTAGTTGTAGCTTGCTTGCCTTGTTTTTTCCCTGAAATTTTTTTTAAAAAGTGTATAAAAACACAATGGACATCTGCTCTACGTAGAAGACAGCAGGATAATTTAAGTCCTAATAAATTGTTAACATTTTATTAGTTCACACATGGATTTTGGAGATATATACATTTATGACCTCTCTGAACTTTCTATGTTGAATGTGCACTGTTGTTAAACTACTTGTTTTTTCCCTGCCTGCTCTTTGAAGAAGTCAATTAGGAATAATGGGAAACAAGGGGTAGGCAAAACATTGCAGTGCAGTGTTATTTCCATCTGTCTGGGAATATTTCAGCCAAAAGTTTATTTTGGGAAAAAAAAAAAGCCATAACGCACTGTCACACACACAAAACCACAAATACTTTGGCTGCAAATTATTCTGCAGTGTTGTTGCTGTGTTGTTGCCTGTGTCTGTTCTCCTGTGTAAAGCTGCCCCCCACCCCCCATGCATGTGTTTGCAGATTCTCGTCTGTGTGCTTGCTCATGAATTAGCTCATCCTCCTCCCGGTTCAGGTTTATTTAATCAAAAGAACAAGAATTTATGGGTATGACTGTTAGCTGGAAAACCCTTCTGCTTTTTCAAGGCTTTGTTTCATTCTACATCTTCTGCTGAAATTTCTCAGTGGGATGAAGTGTTCAACGATCAGTCAGCCAGTCTCTTATATGTTACCTGGCTTTACATATACCCTTGATGGTTCCTGGAAAAATAATTTAATATTGTTTTTTCTCAGTTTCTCAGTATTGGAAAAGGAAGCTGTTGGTATGAGTCACTTACGTAACTGTGAGGAGTTGAATTGTCTTAGTTCTGTTTGCCAAAACACCAGAAATAAACACATCACTGTCTCTACCTCCACCAAGCCCCCGTTTCTTGTGGGGAGAAAAAAGCAAAAAGTAGCATCATTTAATGAGATAAAATATTAACAATAAAAGAAACTCCCTTAAAAATCAAGATAGTTCTAAGGTAGCTGAAATTTGTGATTTTTCTATTTTGCCTTTTAACTGACAGTATACCCATAATTCTTGATAGTTATTATTTTTTTTCTCCAAAGTTAATTTCTGGGCCATTGGTGACTGCACTATCTATTGTTGTTCTAAATTGTTATCTTAACTACATTCTTTAAAAATATAATGTTGAAGGCTCATAATATTGAAGATGACTCCAGGATGAACCCAGAATTTGCAGACCGAATAAAACAGCTTGATAAAGAGGCATCTTATTACCGTGATGAGTGTGGCAAGGCCCAAGCAGAAGTCGACCGGTTGCTGGAGATCCTCAAGGAGGTGGAGAATGAAAAGAATGACAAGGACAAGAAAATTGCAGAACTTGAGAGGTAAACTTTGCATTCATGTTGTGAATTGTCAACAGTGAGTGAACATTGACTGCTTAGTTGCCCTTCTCAGGTTGCAGTAAATTTGGAATGCACATTCATATTTCACGGAGGAAACAAGTTATGCATGAGGAATATGGCCTGTAGGGTTGATGTTGTGTTTCTGTGGGATACTCGGAAGTCAGCTGGCTTATCTTTTGAGGGCTTATGTACTTCTTCAGTGTTTGAGAAAATAATGGTCAACTTTCTTGAGTGATATCCATGATCTAGCATTTGTGCCAGCAAAGTGTGTAAGAGACTGAAGCTTTGACGGCCTGGAAAAAAAAAATCACTTAAAAAGTCTTAGTATTTGATGGTAATCTGATTTTTGTTCAGTGTGACCCATTTTAGAAATTACGTCAAGTTGTGTTTTTTTTTCTGATAGGCAAACAAATTAAAATCCTTAAGGGCTTCATTTTAATTTTAAAGTGTGGAAATATTCTGCCAGCCTACTGGTTCTTAAAAATACTGTTAATTTTAGATGTATCTACATGGTTATTTTGGAATGATATTTTAGGACCAAAATTTTTCTTAAAAAGATAGTGTGAAATCACAGTGAAGTTATGATCATATTTTTCTTATTGCTGAGAAAATTGAGACCCTGAAGGGTTGAATGACCTTCTGAAGATTGGTCCTGTGGTCAGAAAGAGACAAAACTGTAGTGTAGGTTTCTTGACTCCTAGTCCACTTCTCTGAGAAGAAGGGAGCCATAGTGAGGATGCCCTAGATAATATTACTAATAGTAATTATGATTCATAATAGATTATATATATTTTATGCGCACAGTGTAACAGGTACTCTGCTAAGCACTTGACCTGCAAGTACTGTATACCATTTAAGTCTACCCACAACACAGAAAGTCTCATTATCATCATTTTATAGATGAGAAAACTATGACTTATACAGATTAAGTAACTTCCTCAAGATTGCAGAGTTTATAAGAATCAAAGTCAGGATTTGAGGGCTTCCCTGGTGGCGCAGTGGTTGAGAATCTGCCTGCCAATGCAGGGGACACGGGTTCAAGCCCTGGTCTGGGAAGATCCCACATGCCGCGGAGCAGCTGGGCCCATGAGCCACAATTACTGAGCCTGCGCGTCTGGAGCCTGTGCGCCGCAACAAGAGAGGCCGCGATAGTGAGAGGCCCGCGCATCGCAATGAAGAGTGGCCCTTGCTTGCCACAACTAGAGAAAGCCCTCACACAGAAACAAAGACCCAACACAGCCATAAATAAATAAATAAATAAAAATTAAAAAAAAAAGTCAGGATTTGAACCCAGGTCTGACAAATGAGTGACTGAGAACAATCCCATCCAACAATGGGCCAGAAAGAAGGAGCTAGTCCAGTAGCACTCAGTGGGCACGTAGCTGGCAGAGAGGCATCGCTGCTGGGCCACAGGAGATCTGCCTCATCTTTATTAGCTTTCATGAGAGAAAGTGATGTGCCCCACATTTAGAAGGCATTTTTCTGCACTAACCAGCCCTTCAGAACTGTAATTGAAAATCAGGATCAGCTACTATAAATATTTGCATAAAATAGCATAATTGTCTAGTTGGACAAACAGGTCTTAGCTGAACGCTATTGCCATTAAATCATCAAGAATATTCACGTTTTTATTTCCGCAATATGGAATGCATTAAAACAACAGTGATTTTACAGGCATTTATCTTTATGTACTTTCTGCACATTTTCTTTATCTCTGCCTTTGCCTCCCCTTAAAGCTGATGCCTCCCAGGCACTGTAATTCATAAAACGTGTGGTGGGACTTGACTCTGTCCCAGTTCTCTGCCTGCCTGTGTCTTGCGTCCAGCAGCAGAGCATAGTCTGGGAAATGTCTGAGCCCCAGTCCCAGCCCAGACAGAGAAAGGGGTGGGAGTGGAGATCAAGAGGGGAAGTTTCTTGGGAAAAGGAGAGCTCAGCCTTGACCTGTCTTTCTGAAGCATTATCTGCTGGGCTACATGTGTATTCTGACCAAAGCATCTTCCTCGAGTTGTCAGGCAACCCTTTTCAAATTGGGCAGTATCTCCATTTGCTGGCTTAAACTACAAAATTCATACCTCATAATGTTGGGAACTAAAGATTTCTTAGCAATGTGACATATAGCTCCATTTTGGAGTCATGGAGGAGTGTTTGCAATTAAGTTTGTGATTTTGAAAACCAAAAAATTGAACTCGAAATAAATTTGTGGTCTCTGGTCTGTAATGTGACCTACCAGAGTCAGTAGACCTTTTTTTAAAAGCAGCTAGTGTTCTAAAATATTCCAGAACTTCAGTCATGTGCGAGAAAAGGTACGGGGTTAGGGATAACTCAAACTACACTGACACTTGCCTACTTCTCTCTCAGAGGGCAATTTGTGTTTGCTTTCTATTCCGTTAATATTCCCATTTTTTATTTTCTCCACAATATATACATTCTAAATGGCACATGCCTGGCACTTACATGGATGCAGTTACCTCTTAAATTCTACATGAATGATGTTTTTCATCAGCCATTAAAGATTCTGCTTTTCAAAGTGCATGTTGCTCCAGTGTGGTCCCTATGTGCAGTTCTGCCTATAAACCCTTGCACTTGATGCTGATGGCTCAGCAGGGAGCTTCTTCCTTGGACTGCAGGCTGCTCTGGGGGAATTTGACACAATGTGGTCAGGGGACCTTGAGCAAGCCCCTGAGAGCTGGTCCAAATCAGGCTGAAGTCATTATGAGATCACCAATGCTAGATATCTTGTATGTGCACAATCAAGTAGCTAGAGGCAACATTAGAGGCAATGAAATATGTAGTCTTTCTGTGTCAGTGCTCATCAAGTTCTCTGATTTTTATTTAGAGTTTCAGACTTAATCCTTTAGTGCCTTAGGGGAAGGAGAGAGGTTAACAGAGTCTGTCAAACAAGGCTTGCTGCCACTGGATTTCTGGCATCTCACGCATGGGAAGGAATCAGTCAGGTGACCTTTCATGTAATTATCTTAAATATATTAGGGGCTTTGTCAGCATTTGTCTGGAGGGCAGGGAATGCCCAAATTGAGCCCTCAATCACATCCCTCCCCACTGTGAAGAAGAGAGTGGGTCCCTCAGGGGGTTTTCCTCCTAAAACATAAAATCAGAATAGAAAACAAGGTAGCAGTGTGCCCTGGGATAATCCGGTCGGTGCTGGAGCTCCAGGCTGAGAGGCAGCCCTGACCCTATGTAGTGGGGAGCGAGGTGTCAAACTCCATCAGGTGGATGCTGTGACAGTTCACATCTTTGGCTACGAATGAAATACTTTGGATAAAAAAGCAAGTGTATGTGTCAGAATCTCTCCAGTTCTACCAATGTACCTACAGACAAGACTGAATGAATTGAAATGAAGTGTTCTCTGCACCACTAAACTGGGGTCTGAAGGAGGTGTGTTCACCATTTGGGCTCATCTCTAATCCTGGAGATTGCAAGCAGAACCAGAGGAAATGAGGAGCCCCTGAAGAACCTTCGTGAGATGTGTCCAAAAGACCTGGGCACACAGTTGTCACTCACTGTGTGCCTGACAGAATCTTGGTGCTCCAGCTGGGTGTCAGACCTGAGTCTCTAAGGTAGGAGAGCTGAGTTCAGGACATTGGTCCACCAGAGACCTCCCGGCGCCAGGTAATATCAAACGGCAAAAGCTCCACAGAGATCTCCATCTCAATGCTAAGACCCATCTCCACTCAATGACCAGCAAGCTACAGTGCTGGACACCCTATGCCAAACAACTAGCAAGACAGGAACACAACCCCACCCATTAGCGGAGAGGCTGCCTAAAATAATAAGTTCACAGACACCCCAAAACACACCACCGGACGCGGTCCTGCCCACCAGAAAGACAAGATCTAGCCTCATCCACCAGAGCACAGGCACCAGTCCCCTCCACCAGGAAGCCTACGCAACCCACTGAACCAACCCTACCCACTGGGGGCAGACACCAAAAACAACAGGAACTATGAACCTGCAGCCTGCAGAAAGGAGACCCCAAACACAGTAAGTTAAGCAAAATGGGAAGACAGAGAAATACACAGCAGATGAAGGAGCAAGGTAAAAACCCACCAGACCAAACAAATGAAGAGGAAATAGGCAGTCTACCTGAAAAACAATTCAGAGTAATGATAGTAAAGGTGATCCAAAATCTTGGAAAGAGCATGGAGAAAATACAAGAAATGTTTAACAAGGACCTAGAAGAACTAAAGAGCAAACAAACAATGATGAACACCACAATAAATGAAATGAAAAATTCTCTAGAAGGAATCAATAGCAGAATAACTGAGGCAGAAGAACGGATAAGTGACCTGGAAGATAAAATAGTGGAAATAATTACTGCAGAGCACAATAAAGAAAAAAGAATGAAAAGAATTGAGAACAGCTTCAAAGACTTCTGGGACAACATTAAATGCACCAACATTCGAATTATAGGGGTCCCAGAAGGAGAAGAGAAAAAGAAAGGGACTGAGAAAATATTTGAAGAGATTATAGTTGAAAACTTCCCTAATATGGGAAAGGAAATAGTCAATCAAGTTCAGGAAGCGCAGAGAGTCCCAAACAGGATAAATCCAAGAAGAAACACACCAAGACACACATTAATCAAACTAACAAAAATTAAATGCAAAGAAAAACTATTAAAAGCAGCAAGGGAAAAGCAACAAATAACATACAAGGGAATCCCCATAAGGTTAACAGCTGATCTTTCAGCAGAAACGCTGCAAGCCAGAAGGGAGTGGCAGGACATATTTAAAGCGATGAAAGAGAAAAACCTACAACCAAGGTTACTCTACCCAGCAAGGATCTCATTCAGATTTGACGGAGAAATTAAAACCTTTACAGACAAACAAAACCTAGGAGAATTCAGCACCACTAAACCAGCTTTACAAGAAATCCTAAAGGAACTTCTCTAGGTAGGAAACACACGAGAAGGAAAAGACCTACAATAACGAACCCAAAACAATTAAGAAAATGGTAATAGGAGCTCACATATCGATAACTACCTTAAATGTAAATGGATTAAATGCTCCA
This sequence comes from Balaenoptera musculus, assembly GCF_009873245.2. Lineage (NCBI taxonomy): Eukaryota > Metazoa > Chordata > Mammalia > Artiodactyla > Balaenopteridae > Balaenoptera > Balaenoptera musculus. Next base: position 70,918,031 of record NC_045795.1, on the reverse strand, counting down.
ACCAAAAGACATAGACTGGCTGAATAGATACAAAAACAAGACCCATATATATGCTGTCTACAAGAGACCCACTTCAGACCTAGGGACACATACAGACTGAAAGTGAGGGGATGGAAAAAGATATTTCATGCAAATGGAAATCAAAAGAAAGCTGGAGTAGCAATTCTCATATCAGACAAAATAGGCTTTAAAATAAAGACTATTACAAGAGACAAAGAAGGACACTACATAATTATCAAGGGATAAATCCAAGAAGATATAACAATTGTAAGTATTTATGCATCCAACATAGGAGCACCTCAAAACTTAATGCAAATGCTAACAGCCATAAAAGGGGAAATCGACAGTAACACAGTCCTAGTAGGGGACTTTAACACCCCACTTTCGCCAATGGACAGATCATCCAAAATGAAGATAAGGAAACACAAGCTTTAAATGATACATTAAACAAGATGGACTTAATTGATATTTATAGGACATTCCATCCAAAAACAACAGAATACACTTTCTTCGCAAGGGCTCATGGAACATTCTCCAGGATAGATCATATCTTGGGCCACAAATCAAGCCTTGGTAAGTTTAAGAAAATTGAAATCGTATCAAGTATCTTTTCCGACCACTATGCTCTGAGACTAGATATCAATTACAGGAAACAAACGGTAAAATATACCGACACATGGAGGCTAAACAATATGCTACTAAATAACCAAATGATCACTGAAGAAATCAAAGAGGAAATCAAAAAATACCTAGAAACAAATGACAATGAAAACATGATGGCCCAAAACCTATGAGATGCAGCAAAAGCTGTTCTAAGAGGGAAGTTTATAACAATACAATCCTACCTCAAGAAACAAGAAAAATCTGAAATAAACAACCCAACCTTACACTTAAAGCAATTAGAGAAAGAAGAACAAGAAAACCCCAAAGTTAGCAGAAGGAAAGAAATCATAAAGATCAGATCAGAAATAAATGAAAATAGAAATAAATGAAAAAGGAATGAAGGAAACAATAGCAAAGATAAAAAACTAAAAGCTGGTTCTTTGAGAAGATAAACAAAATTGATAAACTATTAGCCAGACTCATCAAGAAAAAAAGGGGAACACTCAAATCAGTAGAATTAGAAATGAAAAAGGAGAAGTAACAACTGACACTGCAGAAATACAAAGGATCATGAGAGATTGCTACAAGCAACTCTATGCCAATAAAATGGACAACCTGGAAGAAATGGACAAATTCTTAGAAAAGCACAACCTTCCGAGACTGAACCAGGAATAAATAGAAAATATCAACAGACAAGTCACAAGCACTGAAATTGAGACTGTTATTAAAAATCTTCCAACAAACGAAAGCCCAGGACCAGATGGCTTCACAGGAGAATTCTGTCAAACATTTAGAGAAGAGATAACACCCATCCTTCTCAAATGCTTCCAAAATATAGCAGAGGGAGAAACACTCCCAAACTCATTCTACGAGGCCACCATCACCCTGATACCAAAACCAGACAAAGATGTCACAAAGAAAGAAAACTACAGGCCAACATCACTGATGAACATAGATGCAAAAATCCTCAACAAAATACTAGCATACAGAATCCAACAGCACATTAAAAGGATCATACACCATGATCAACTGGGGTTTATCCCAGGAATGCAAGGATTCTTCAATACACGCAAATCAATCAATGTGATACACCATATTAACCAATTGAAGGAGGAAAACCATATGATCATCTCAGTAGATGCAGAAAAAGCTTTTGACAAAATTCAACACCCATTTATGATAAAAACTCTCCAGAAAGTAGGTGTAGAAGGAACTTACCTCAACATAATGAAGGCCATATATGACAAACCCACAGCCAACATCGTTCTCAATGGTGGAAAACTGAAACCATTTCCTCTAAGATCAGGAACAAGACAAGGTTGCCCACTCTCACCACTATTATTCAACCTACTTTTGGAAGTTTATCCACAGCAGTCAGAGAAGAAAAAGAAATAAAAGGAATCTGAATCGGAAAAGAAGAAGTAAAGCTGTCACTGTTTGGTTATGACATGATACTATGCATAAAGAATCCCAAAGATGCTACCAGAAAACTAGAGCTAATCAATGAATTTGGTAAAGTAGCAGGATATAAAATTAATGCACAGAAATCTCTTGCATTCCTATACAGTAACGATGAAAAGTCTGAAAGAGAAATTAAGGAAACACTCTCATTTACCACTGCAACAAAAAGAATAAAATACCTAGGAATAAACCTACTTAAGAAGACAAAAGACCTGTATGCAGAAAACTATAAGACACTGATGAAAGAAATTAAATATGATACAAACAGATGGAGAGATATACCATGTTCTTGGATTGGAAGAATCAGCATTGTGAAAATGACTATACTACCCAAAGCAATCTACAGATTCAATGCAATCCCTATCAAACTACCAATGGCATTTTCCACAGAACTAGAACAAAAAATTTCACAGTTTGTATGGAAACACAAAAGACCCCGAATAGCCAAAGCAATCTTGAGAAAGAAAAACGGAGCTGGAGGAATTAGACTCCCAGACTTCAGACTATACTACAAAGTAATCAACACAGTGTGGTACTGGCACAAAAACAGAAATATAGATCAATGGGAAAGGATAGGAAGCCCAGAGATAAACCCACACACATATGGTCACCTTATTTTTGATAAAGGAGGCAAAAACATACAATGGAGAAAAGACAGACCCTTCAGTAATTGGTGCTGGGAAAACTGGCCAGCTACATGTAAAAGAATGAAATTAGAACACTCCCTAACACCATGCACAAAAATAAACTCAAAATGGATTAAAGACCTAAATGTAAGAACAGACACTATAAAACTCTTAGAGCAAAACATAGGCAGAACACTCTATGACATACATCACAGCAAAATCCTTTTTGACCCACCTCCTAGAGAAATGGAAATAAAAACAAAAATAAACAAAGGGGACCTAATGACACTTAAAAGCTTTTGCAAAGCAAAGGAAACTACAAACAAGATGAAAAGGCAACCCTCAGAATGGGAGGAAATATTTGCAAACGAATCAGTGGACAAAGGATTAATCTCCAAAATATATAAAGAGCTCATGCAGCTCAATATTAAAAAAACAAACAACCCAATCCAAAAATGGGCAGAAGACCTAAATAGACATTGCTCCAAAGAAGATATACAGATTGCCAACAAACACATGAAAGGATGCTCAACATCACTAATTATTAGAGAAATGCAAATCAAAACTACAATGAGGTATCACCTCACACCAGTTAGAATGGACATCATCAGAAAATCTACAAACAACAAATGCTGGAGAGGGTGTGGAGAAAAGGGAACCCTCTTGCACTGTTGGTGGGAATGTAAATTGATAACAGCCACTATGGAGAACAGCATGGAGGTTCCTTAAAAAACTAAAACTAGAACTACCATATGACCCAGCAATCCCACTACTGGGCATATACCCTGAGAAAACCATAATTCAAAAAGAGTCTTGTACCAAAATGTTCATTGCAGCTCTATTTACAATAGACAGGACATGGAAGCAACCTAAGTGTCCATCAACAGATGAATGGATAAAGAAGATGTGGCACATGTATACAATGGAATATTAGTCAGCCGTAAAAAGGAACAAAACTGAGTTATTTGTAGTGAGGTGGATGGACCTAGAGACTGTCATACAGAGTGAAGTAAGTCAGAAGGAGAAAAACAAATACTGTATGCTAACACATATATATGGAACCTAAAAAAGACAAAAAACAAATAAATGGTTCTGAAGAACCTAGGGGCTGGACAGGAATAAAGACACAGACGTAGGAAATGGGCTTGAGGACATGGGGAGGGGGAAAGGGAAGCTGGGACGAAGTGAGAGAGTGGCATGGACATATATACACTACCAAATGTAAAACCGATAGCTAGTGGGAAGCAGCCGCATAGCACAGGGAGATCAGCTCTGTGCTTTGTGACCACCCAGAGGGGTGGGATAGGGAGGGTGGGAGGGAGACACAAGAGAGAGGAGATATGGGATATATGTCTACATATAGGTGATTTACTTTGTTATACAGCAGAAACTAACACACCACTGTAAAGCAATTATACTCCAATAAAGATGTTAAAAAAAAAAGAAAAGAAAAGAAAACAAGGTAGCATTTAGTTATCTGGATCGGGACTAATGCTACCAGACAATTGGACAATGAGAAATCATTTTAGATGCCTAAAAGCACCTTATCTAAGGTTGAGAAACAGACTATTATTTTTCCCTCTGAATTTGCTCAATAACGTGCTGACATAATTTCTTTGCTGCCTTTCAGAACTCTTTTCACAAAATCTAAACCTAAGCTTTCATTTTTAAAAAATTATGATAATGTGATCTAGAAGTCTGATGGTACGTGGAGAAAACTTGATACCAGTTGTATTTGTTTTGATATAAACTCTTGTTGCTAAGTAATTCCCATTTATGTTTGTAAATGTATTTGAAGGAATTTCTTTAAAACAAGTGACAGATGGTTTTATACCATCCCTAGTAGCTTTTTGGGGAAGGTCATGGATATCATAGATGCCTTTGAGTTGGCAAGGGAAACTAGGGACCCTTGGAAAAGGCAACTAAGTCGTAAATGTTTGCTTGCTGTTTCAGTTTAGGATTCCCTAAAGTTTGACCATGGACCTCAGTTTGGCTTACCTCTGCTCCAGACAGATTTCAAACCGCAGCAGCATCACTAGTGTCCCCACAGAGGCCATGGCCTGACTTAACTCTTATTTTTGATCAGTTGTGCATTCGTTATCACGAAATACTCTGCAGGGGAATTTCAGACACGAGGGATTATTGGATCAATGCTTTCACCAAGTGTTTAATCTTGAATTTTCTACTTGATTTGTATCATTATAGTCAGTGCTGTTTTCATCTGAAATGTTTTTGTTTAAGCTTTCTCCTGAGGATTTGTTGTGCTTTTCCTTTCTTTGTGAAATGCTTAAAACTACTTCTTAATAGTATGGGATGGTGGGGTCCCACTGAGCAGATGGCTGATACAGTATGTGTTAATCCACTTGGTTTTTTGCAAAGGGCATTTCATAGGTTAACAAAATGAATGTCCACTATGATTTGTGTGGTAGCCTGAAGAGGATATGACTTTTAATTTTTGCTTCGCATTAGAGACTTTATTCTTTTGACAAATTAGAAAGACATGCTACATATTTTTCTACAAATTAGTTATCAAGTGTTTGGATATTTTCAAAGATGAAGTTTGATCTTCATTTTCACAACCAAAAAAAGTTACTCTCAGCTTTGGAAGTTAATCTGTCTTTTCTTGGGAGGCTGATAGGCAGGTGGCACCTGACCTGAAGCTGTCCTCATAGTCCTTGATCGTTGCTAGGTGCAGTGCTCTGTGAGCATGTAAAATGGAAATCTTTGAACAGAAAGCTCAATTGCTCAGATCCTTTTGGTTTTTAGGGATGAAGAAAAAGTATCTCATAGGATATAATCTTCCAACTTACTGGTTCTAATAAAATCTTTCTGACATAAGTCCTTACCACCAGTTCTAATACCTTAGTAATTTTCATTTCAGTTTATTAAATAATAAAATTTTACATGCACACAGATAGGAGCTTTCTCTATAAATATTCCTCCAGAAAAGAGCAAATTGTGCCATTGGGTTGCTGGAACACACCTCTGTTTCACATCAGTGCTTGTAATTATGTGCATGAGAGCAGATACTGGTTTCTTATATGTAATAATTACTATAACAGCTTAGAGTGTATGCCCAGGCTTTTGGGGGGTAATATCAGATAGAAGTTGCTTTATTGTCTTTCATTTGGTTATGAAACCTGCTAATATAACATCTGTTGGCTGTATGTTTAAAACTAATGCATTTACTTCCTTTTATTCTCTTTTGCTATCCCTTTTCCTTTCTGCTTATCCTCCAAATTGCTGCTTTCACCCTTGCTCCAATCAGCTTGACTCTCAGGTCAGTACTTTCAGTTTTTCTTCTAACCACCCTTCCCTCCTAAGCTCAATTTATTGCTTGCACTTGTTTAACAAATACATTTCTGAAATGGTTTTCCTCTGGCCACCACATTTTTTTTTCCGTTTCATCCCATGCCTAGGGAAGGTTTATTTTATGAGAAGGCTGTATAGGTGGGAAAAGGAAAAGAAGAAGATGAAAATAAATCATAGTTGGATTATTTGATACATTTCTCTTCCTGGATTATAAAATCAGTAAGAGAAATCATTCTGAAAACTCCCGAGTGCATTTCTCCTGAGCAGCTCAGAAAATTGGCTGCATGTTGATAAAACATGGAGCAGTGGAAAAAACAAAATTGCAGGATGCTAAATTTAACCTAGGAGAACAAAAGATTTGCCCATGACACAGCAACTTAAAAGCTAAATTTAATAGTGCAAATCGTTCAGAATTTTCGCTTAATAAATCACTGTGTTTTGAAAGATTTATAATACTTTCTTTTTAAAGTCACTTTTGAAAATTATCAGTGTGTTAGTAACATATTGTACACACATGTTATTTCCTGTCATTGTTTTGGTTTTAACCTTTTTAACTTCATTTTTATTAGCCATAAGACATACTTTAATTACCTAGCATATGGAACAAAATGTAAAACTAGATTCATTGTTGACTGTGTGCCCCCCACTATTAAGAAGCGAAATGGACATTTTGTTTGAAAATGCATCCCAGGTTTGATTCTTCTAAGGCAGGGGGCCCAAGTCAATAATTGGTTCTCCTTTAAGTCAAGCTAGACTTCTCTTTCCAATAACAACATAATAATATCTAGTGATTTCTTTATAATTCAATCAGTGAGTTTACTACAAGATGCTCATTGTGTGATCTGGGCTTACCCAGACCTAAAAAAAGATTCAAATTAAATTGGTAGCCAATATAGTTGCTCTTTTCAGAGGCAAGCTATATTATTTTCTTCTCTTTATTCAGGGTCTGCACCTCTTTATTCTGTCCACTGCTATCATCTAAGCCAGCAGTGAATAATTTCAAAACAAGGCCTCCTGCCCACACATCAATTTTGCCCCCTCCACCCACCCACCGCCTGCTCCCAGCCTGGTGGAGGGGCTCATAGTCCTTCAAATTGAAACCACTTCTCTGCTGTTCCCACATACCACACTGGGTGTCCCACAGGAACTGCCTTGAACTTCATCACGCTGAAGGAAGCCCATTCTCAATAGTTCCCAAAACAGAGATCTAAACAGAGATTAAAATCACGGTCCTACAGAACTGCTCTCACCAAAAACCTAATGACTGTTAATTCACTTTCTGGTGCCCTTATGTGCAGGAACAGACATCATAATGAGGGTGGGGAGGAGGGCCTTGGCCACATGGCATGCAAACCCTTCCTCCAAGTTTTGGATTCGCTCATTTAAGAAGCTCTAAGCTTTTCTCCTTGCCTGTCTTTTTTTGTTTTCTTTCTCCTTTTGCCTTCCCTTTGCTACCCCTAATCTGCACCTGTTGATATTTAAGCCCTTGAGACCAGGGACCCCTTTTCATTCTCACACCTCAGGCTCCCAGCCTTTAGATGCTATCCACAGTTATTCTACTGTGTCTTTTCTGTGCCAGGAACTGTGTTGTTCAGTATTTAGTTTTTTCCTATTGTGTAGTGAATGAATGTGATCTTAGACTGTCAGAAGATGGGCTGCAGGGTTAGGGTTTGGGGAGTTTGTGGGTAATAAAGGGTTCTCTGGACAAGGGTGTGCTGATTGGGTTTGATAAAATGTTCAGGCCAAGTCTAATTGGGAGAACTATAGTGGTCAAAAGAAGATTCAGACCATTTCAATATCGTTTAACCTCTTGCCTCAGATGAACACAGTGGAGAAAATGTACAATCATTGCAAACCGTATCTAGTTATACTTTCAGTGTAGGAAGAATTGGGCAGCCCTGCTCTTCTGGAAACAAGTCTGTGGAGTCCTAGAACCTTTCTGAGCTTTGACAAGTTTTCAGAGCTAACTATGCTTTTTGTCCAACCACTTCCAGGTTTACCAGCTAAAATAAAATGAAATGTAACAATTGAATTGAATACACGATCTTTGGCCATTGTGCTTTCTTTACATAGCTCACAACTGAGATACATATATTTGTGTATGCATACATACATATATATGTGTGTATACTTTTATCATATATATTTTTTTAGATGCCTGATCATTCTTACCTTAAAAGTCTGTAGTCTGCCATGAACCTTTTTATCTCCCAATCTGAAATTGGAAAATTTCACTAACTCTTGGGTCTTTTCTATGTGCTGTGGACTCCATGAGAAATTCTCTCCTCCAACTACTTTTTAAAGTGACCTCATTTATTTTTCAAACTCTATGTAGTCTCTCCTGCTTTAAATTCAGGTAGACAGATGTTAAGTATTGGGTTTGGTAAAATGCAAATGTCATATGCTAAACCTGTTTAGGGTCTCACTCCAGAAAACTCCACTTTTGTCTCTTTACACGCAAACCAGTGGGAAGCTGGAGAGGTATAGCAAGATCCCTGCCTTGCACTCGGGGAGGGTTTATGTGAAATTTGCTCATTTCTAGGAACTATTTGTGAGATTAGTATGTGACTTATGAGAGATGAGGTTATCTAGATAAATGTATGCAGCAGTTGACCAAAAAAAGGAATAGCATCCTTTGGGATTCAGTCCAAAATCCTGCCAGAGAATCAACCAAGTAAAACCAGAAGGCGCAGGCCTCTCCTGGGCTCTCCCAGCCTCCGATTCGCTTTGGATTCTGGGTCGGCTGCTTTCTTGTTTGTGCCTCAGTATACCCTCTTGGAGAGGAAGTAGCTGTCTTCGGAGTGGGTGTTTTGGGATCCTCCCTGCACATGTCTGGTGAGGGGCTGTTGGTGAGGGGCTGTGTGCATCTCCCTGGCAAGCAGGCTCGAGCTGATGGTTGGCGCCTGGCAGCAGGCGTGAGCTCAGTGTTACAGAGTCACTTCAAACACTTCTACCAAAATCAACTCTTTGTGATGTTTCCCCAAAGCTGAACACTGCACTCTCAATCCCTCATTCTTCTAGCAAAAGATGAAGTCACTACTCCCAGACCTCAGAGGCCTGTTGCCCAAAGAAATAATGAAGAACACCTTGCCCAGAGCATCCTGCAGTTTGCTCTTTGCTAGGGTCAGTTCTTGGCTCCATTCCCTCCACAAAGACAGAGTAAGCACCTCCTGTGTGCTAGGCTGGGCACTACATGCTGGCCTGGGATTTCCAAAAAATAGCTGACGAAAAACTGACCAGACTGTTTTGTTTTTGTTTTTGTTTTTTTTTAAACATCTTTATTGAAGTATAATTGCCTTACAATGGTGTGTTAGCTTCTGCTTTATAACAAAGTGAATCAGTTATACACATACAATATGTTCCCATATCTCTTCCCTCTTGCATCTCCCTCCCACCCTCCCCATCCCACCCCTCTAGGTGGTCACAAAGCACCGAGCTGATCTCCCTGTGCTATGTGGCTGCTTCCCACCAGCTATCTATTTTACATTTGGTAGTGTATATATGTCCATGACACTCTCTTACCCTGTCACATCTCACCCCACCCCCTCCCCATATCCTTAAGTCCATTCTCTAGTAGGCCTGTGTCTTTATTCCCGGACCAGACTGTTTAAGAAATGCTATGTATTACATTCTTCATTTTTATGTTCATGATGCACATTGATCCTAGTAATAATCGGAATAAGAGAAGTAGCAGCAGCAGTAATAACATTGAACGTTAACTAAATGCCAGCACTGATTTAATCTTTTTTTTTTTTTTGTAGTATTTACTTCTCATAACAGCTGTATGAGATCAGGACTGTCATTTCTTCCATATTAGAGAAGAAGAAACTGGAGTTCATAAAAGTTAAATATTTTGCTCCAGTTAATATAGCTAGTAAGTGAAGGTATTGGGGTTTTTCCCCCAAAAGCCAATCCTTTCTGATTTAGTTTAAAAAAACTTTTTTTGCTACTTCTGCTCCAATTGCATAATAAAAACTCTGAGAGGCCTATAGGAGGGAAATTTAGTGTGAAACTTAGTGTGCAATTGTGTTTAATCTATGATTTCCCAAACACAATATTTGTAGATTATATTCCATGAAGCATTTTGGGGGACTACTGTCTGCCGTGCAGCCAGCCTCTTCCTTCATCCTGAGATTCATGCCCTCCCTCCCCCTCCACCTCACCTCCTCTACCCTGAGCTGGTTCCTTGTGCACAAATCCTGCTCTGGCAGGGCCACCTCAGCTATCTTCTCTTCCCTGAGTGCCTTAGGCAGAAGCACTTTCTCCCAGTCTTGATCTCCTCAGAGCTTTATCTAACCCTTTTCCTTGGCTTGTGTCATATCCTACCTTGAATTAGGGCAGTTAATCAATGCACTGCGTCTCCCAGTAGACAGCAGCCTCCTCTAGCACTGCATGGGTCTCTAGCTGCATGCGGTGTTATGTCACACACTGGAGGTGGCAGTCATACTCCTGAAGGTTGTTGAATGCATGACTGTTGAAGAAAGGAACTTCTGTTAGCTTCGTCTCACCCCTTCTACCTTTTACTTGGTCCCCACAGAGATTTGCTATTTGCTGGTGGGCTCTTTCTGGAGGTTGAGTTGACTGCCCTGGATATCATATCTAGCTTCAGACAGGAAGCTCTAAGAAAAGATATGATTGGTTTTCTCTCAAGCTGGATGCTTGAAAATTCAAGAAAAATTAAGACAAATAAAAGGAAAAGGGAAAATATCTCTTTCTGAACTTACCTCATTTTCTCCTTCTCTTCCTCACTCCTTCCTTTGTTCCCTCTTCCCTCCCTCCATCTTCCTTTCGTCTTTCCTCTCCCTCCCTCTCTCCTTCCCCTTCCCCTCCTTTCTTGACTATTCATTAAAATCCTTCTCCATGCAAGGGTCTGTGCTGGGTGTTGAGGATATAGAATGACCCCTCCTCTCACTGAATTCAAAGACCAGTACTTCCTATAAGGAAGGATTTGGCCACTTATGAAAAATAGTTTGTGCCATTTATACTAATAACTGGAAAAACTGGGTTTCGGGTGTTTTTAAAAATTCCTTTTCCTGTTGGCTTTGAAGGGGTTATCCACAGGTCAGAAAATCATTTTCCTCTTTAAAACTGCCTTATACTAATGCTGACATTTCTGGTGAAGTGTCAGAAAATTTTATGCCCAAACAGAACTGGTAGAAAGCCAGAAATCAATAGATTTTGCTTTGGGTGCAAATATTTTATTGGGGATGGAAAAAAGTTGCTTTCTCTGATTTACAGCTCCTGCAAATATAAAGTGGGTTCTATATTTAGAAATGGTTTTGAACCTTTGAGATGTAGCCAGGGGTTGGTTCTTGCACCTTTCCGACCTGGCCTTGATGGGACTTGCCATGGCTAATGTTTTGCTGAGCCAGTTCCAGTTTGTAGAACTAAGGCTTTAAGCTCTGTATTATTTTTACTTTTTAGCTTCTGCTTAAGTTGCTGCTCTGGCACTCTATCCGTACCTTCCAGAATAGTGAAAAAGATTGAAGGAACACAATTTGCATTGTAGTTGAAATATTTTTGTAGTGCAGTGTGTTTCTGAGGTTCCTTGAAATGAGTAAAACCATTCTCAACTTGCAAATCTGTTAAAACAATGACAACAATAAAACAACAGGAAAATCAAGAGAGAGTGCCAGGTAAGCCTATTAAGTCCAGGCCTCTGAATAAGAGATATCAAATTGGTAGAGGTAATGATTCATTTGTATTTTTTTCAAAATCTTTTCTTTTCCCTTTTCCTCCCCTGCTCCTGGCTTTTGGTTGGTGCTACCATATGGATGAATATCAGCAACTAGTAAATCTCTCAAGATATGTTAGCCTTTTCTGTAAATGTTGAGAAGGGGAAGGAATTTAAAAAAAAAATAGTTTCTCAGTATTATTATAAATCACTTTCTAGAAAAATAATACCTTGTTTCCTTTATATGGCTTTTCTTATGAAATGTGAATTTTGTCACTTCATTACCCACAATACCAGCTTGAGTTGTAGGGAAACCTATCCAACTAGTGCCTGGGACTTTCTTCCATATTGGGTAAAGGTGCTTGGGCTTTGCACACTGCATAATGTCACGTTTTTGTGAAGCCTATGTTTTGGGGGTACCTGTTTAAAAATGAGTGGGTACCTGTTTAAAAATGAGTGGGTACTGTGTGTGTTTCTCTGAAGAAACTAGTTTGTTGTTGGTATATCTCATAAAGGCTTTGGAAATTTTCTTTTTAGGGAATTCTGATGATTTCAGTATTTGCCACTCTTTTATTTTACTGTAAATTTAATGAATACTATATACATGAAAATTATTTATAATAGTAAATTAAATAAATATGAAAACTAGAGTAGAATAGTAAGGCAGAAATTGGCTGACTTTGCTTCGGGTGCAACTGTTTAGTAGAGATGGAAAAAAATTGTTTTTCCTAAATCACAGCTTCTGCAAACATAAAGTGGGTTGTATAGAACCATTTTTGTGGAAAAACTTTAATTCTAGAAACTACAGAGTGGGTCGGGAAATGGAAAGAGATTTCCCCTTGAAGAACCTCTTTTTGCTCCTTTTTCATTCCAAGAAGAGTGAGACTTATATATTAACTCCAGCTTGCCCATTGATCTTTTCTTCCAGTTTTTTTTTCTAGTTGGTAACATTGTTAATATAAGTGTTAACATTATTGGTATATACAGCTGAGTGTGCAAAAACTTAAGATTTACAGTAACTTTTTCAGGGAAAGCTGAAAGTGTGTGATTCTCACAGTGTGTTGAAGAACTGTACTGTTTCTTGTACGACCCCACATACAACTGTGACGATGTAATGGTGAATATAAGCAACTCTTGAGACATTTTAATGTGGGGTGGGGGCAGAACTTCATACAGAGAGCTGCTCTGCCAAATTTTACTTCACGTCCTAGGAAAATCTCTTTAGAAAGTTTTGAGAATGTAATCACCACCTTTCTCAGATGGGAACGTGAAGTAAGGGAATATTCTCTCCCTGGTCTTTGGTATTGGTTAACTGGAATATTCCCATGGCTGGACAGATCTCAGTGTGATGTGTGAGTTGAAGTGTAAGAGAGTGGTTTTAAATTTAACTTCAGAACCCTCTGCTATTTAATCATATGTCAGTTTGATGGTTCCAAGGACAGCATGATATGTTGCTCACAGATAATTACCGTGGAGAGAATGAGTTGGTTATAATAACGAATAGCTGGAGAATCTTCTGATAACCTGCGATGAGTGGGCCTTGGTGAGAAACACTCACTGGGCAATTGGCACATAGGTGTCCTATGACTTTGGTGAGTGTGGGTGCTCTTCTGCTACCTAAACATGCAAAGCAGGGGCTTTTTAGGGATTCCTGAACAGATAAAAAAGCACTATTCTTGGATTTTGTGTGTGTCATCTATCCAAGACCTGTTATTACTTTTGTTACCATTTCACTTATAATCCAGGTTATTCAAACTGCTATTTGTTGTCAGAATATTACATGTAGAAAATTAAATAAACTCCATCCTAAGAAACAACATCAGCATTTCTGTGGCATGCCGTACACAAGTCCACATGTCTTTAAACCTATCCCTGTGTCTGTAAAATGGGGACAATCATCTTATAGCTCATCTCTCATGAGCTTATGGTCAAGATACATGTTGAGTGTGGAGCACAATCTGGCACATAGTAGATGTTCATTAAGTGGTGATGGTTGTGGTTTTCATGCTTACAGTTGTGTTGAAGGTTTTCCTGGTGAGAGTCGCAGGGAGTTCGTGCAAGAGAGAAGTGGGAGATGATCCTGTCAAGGCTTCCTTTGCTTTCCTAGTTGTAGATAATTCAGTTGCTGGAGTAAAGACTGTAGACTTCTTTTCTCCCCTAAGCCACTGAGGGATTTTGAGGGAAAGGTTGAAAACAATATCATCCTTCTGAATGCTGAATGCTTTATTCCTGAGAGATATGAACACGTGAACTAGAAAATTCATGTCATGCTTATTGAAAAGTAATTTATCTCTATATATACATACATACAAGTTAATTTATTGAATACGTTTGTCTCATATAAGGATGTATTTTAGGTTTTTCTGGAACTAGGGAACTAGATAGCCAGGATTCGGCCACAACCTTTTTGTATCCATGTATTAAAGTACCTGATATTGAGTTTTGAGGACAGGCCCAAGTGTGTTCCTTCATCCATTTATTTTCTTTATTCATTGATTTATTCACTTTCATCAAATATTAATTGTATATCTGCTCTGTTCCAGGTACTGTGGTGTAACTAAAACTATTCCCGGAAGTAGCATCTAGAGAGATGGAAGCAAATTGATAGGATTTGTAGTATGATATTTATGCATGTGTCATAATGTAATACACACTGTTCTGCACCTCAATTTTCTTTATTTTAAACAAAATATCTTTACAGATCTTCCCGTATTCATACATAAAAGTTTTCTATTCTTTTTTTACCTCTATGTACTGTTCCATTGTACCTCCTAAAGGACTTATAGATTGTTTCCGATCTTTTCCTCTCATACAGACTGCTATAATTAATAAGTGAATAGACTTAATTTCATACATATATGTATATATATGAATATATCTGTAGGGTAAGTTTCTAGATGTGGAATTGCTAGGACAATGCATTTCTAGTTTTGCTAGATTTTGCTAGTTGCCTTCTACAGAGACTAAACCATTACAGTCCTAGCAGCAGTATGTAAGAGTGCCTTTTTACACATTAACTCTGTCAGTGCAGTGTGGTTTGCAAGCTTTTTGATCTTTGTCAATATGGAAGGTGAACCATGGCATTTAAATGCCATGTGAAGTGTGCATCTTTAAGTATGTTTATAATTTGTCGTATTCTTTTGTTGGTCTTTTTCTTACTTATTTGTAGAAGCACTTTATATGTTACAAAAATGACCCATTTGTCTTTGATTTGAGTTTTAAATGCTCCCCTCTGCTAGTTTGTCTTTTTTCTTTTTTCTTTTTTTTTTTTTGCTAATAGTGGTTTTTGTTACACAGAAATGTTAAAAATATTTCTATGTAGTCAAATGTATTCAGTCTTTTCTTCAATGTCTTCTGAATTTTGTGTTGTAGTTGAAAACCTCTTCCACACAAAAGAGTATAAGAACAATTGTCCTGTGATTTCTTTTCGTATTTTTATGGTTTGATTTTCTATATTTAGTCTTTAGACCATCTGGAATTTATCTTACTCTAAGGTATGAAGTATGGATATAACTTAATTTTTTTCTAGGTCAAGTGAAGTTTAAATATCACTTCCTCCGTTTGCCTTTAACTGGAGCTAGCCCAGCCCAGGTTAGGTTTGTCTCTTACAAATTCATGTAACTTCCCACTAGAACATGAAGCACAGTCTTAATTCTTGTTCAACGTTTGTCTTTTAGTCTAGGGTGGAACTTCCATCTGGAAAGGACCTGTCTTTATTCATCCAGTGTCTGTAAAATAGTAGACACTTAATAAATATTTATGGAATGAATTAAGAACACGAGTTGTAAAGATCTGAAGTTATGAGGAGGTAGAAATTATGACTAACCAGAAGCTATGGAAAAGGCGTGCAGAGTGGAATGTGAGCCATGGAGGCTCACATAGAGGGGAACCGAGTCAACAGGGTGGTGGAAGATTAGCCAGCCCTTGCTATACAGGACAATAAAACAACCCTGTGTCAAGAGTCACCTTGGACCTCAGATGGCTTTCCCTTACCCTGCTTTGTGAGACCCAGCCAGGATATCATTTTTTTTTTTTTCTTCATAGGAAGCCTAACTTCTCAGCGTTCCCTGGGTTCAGTGAGACTTACCTACATGATTGAGACCCCTGCCTAACTCTTGCAGGATGTAGGAACAGGTGTGGAAAATATGTCAGGAGCTAAGAACAGAAAGGTTTTGTCCAGGCTGTGTTTTAGATGCTTTAGGATAGCTAGGTAGGCCTGTCCAGTAGGCAGAGTGGAATGAAAAATCTGGAACTGGACAGTTGAGGCATTACCCATGGAAGAGTGTGGCAAATTCTATATGAATGTCATGGGCATTCACAAGAGGGAGGGGTCGGGGAAATTTCTATGAACACGATGGTATTTGTACTGGAACAGAAAAATGGAAAAGATTTTATCAGATGTAGAACTAGGTGGGGAGCATGATCAAAGATAGCAGAGGTGGGAAGGTACAAGCCATGCTTGGAAGAGAGAATGGGGTTCTATAGCTTAGGCTCTGGAGTAGGGGGAAGAGTGAACAATAAGGGTTTGCTTGGACAGGGAAAACCTTGAGTACTTAGCTAAAGATTTTGAATTTTTTGAGCCTGGGAAGAGCATAGTCAGGAGTATCTTAAAGAATGATTACTTCTGTAACATCTCTGTTCTGGAAGGGTAGGCAGTAGACCAAGCTAAAAGGAACAACAGCACTGAAATAAGGTGGTGGCACTAGAGGTTAGGAGGAGGCAACAGGATAATTAATAAAACAAGGAAACAGACAAAACACAAAAATCAGCAGCCTGTATAGTTTAACAAGAGCCAGCAAGACAGGAAAAACCAGCAGATAAAACCTAGCTACTATGATAGCAGGAAGAAAATAAAGGTGTGGTGGCAGATATTTTGCTCAAGCAGTCTGTAGTTGTAATTGTTGCTGTTACAGCAGCAGAAATAAGAAAAGACGTAATTGGCTACTTACTTGGTGCTAGGCATGGTGCTGTACATTCTTCAAGGTTTATCTCACATTTTCTTTATAGCAACTCCAAGACAGTAGGTGCCATTTGTGAAATTATTCGTCTCATTTGTGAAATGAAGACACTAAGTCTCAGAGAAGTTAAGTAACTTGCCTACTATCACACAGCTATTGGTGGAGCCAGGATTTAAACTCAGCTGTTGTGATTCCAGAACCCAGAAATCACTGGACGCAATCACTGTGTCCTGTTCTGCAGCGAGACTTTTTGTGCTAGGATAAATTGGTTTGGCCCAAGAACTCCTGATACCATAGGGACCTCTCTTTAATGTGCTTCTTTTGGGATGGAAAGCTATTTCTATAATACAAAGGATTCCAAGCACTGATGAAAACGTCTTACAATGGAAGTTGAGAAGCTGTTTGTGTTGGCAGTTCTAGCAGCCTTTTCTGAGCTGCTGGTCTGAGTCTTCACCCTCTCTTGAGCCGGAATGTGGAATTCCTTTTTGAAGTGAGTTTGAGGGGGCCTGGTGACTTCGCCTCCACAGAGGCAACAGCAGCTTTGTAGGTTGGAGACAGTCATCAGCTCTGGACAGCTTTCAAGAAATGTGGACAGCAGAGATGGGGAAGACCTCAGGCCATCCATCCTCCTGCCTGCTTAAGACAGTTCCTGGTGGGGAATTCTGGGGAAGCAGCCAAGAGAAAAGATGTATTTCCAAGAGGGGTTTTCTGCTTCTTCCAGGAATCATTCTTGGGACAGTTTTTCATGGCCCCACACAGTATAATCAGAGAATCCCAGCAGCATAAAAGCTGAAAAGAAATGAAAGCCTTTTCTGTGATATATGATGATGTTCCTTTTGGAAAACAGAACAACTCCCTGATAGAGAGATGGTCTTCTCTGCAGCACAATATCTGCATCTCCCTTGATCTTGTCTCAGACAAGTGGGAAGGTTGGCAGCACATAACAGAAACTGAGAATTCAAACTCATGTACTAGTGCCCTTGTCCAGGCAGTAAACATACTGTGGAATCATTTCTTCCTCATCATGTTAGGTCAGGGTAGATATCATGCCATCAAAATGCAAGGTCTTCCTCCTACAGAGCTCAGATTTTTTTTTTTTTTTAACTTTTAAGCCTTAAACTTTTAAGCTTTAATGACTTCATCTGATAGGATCTGTGTTGGCTTCTCAGTTCTTATAGCTGCTGGGGAGAGGGGAATTTCTTTTCTGCTTGTTGTTTGTCAGTTTATTTGGTTTACCTTCTCATCTCTCATAGACTTTTTACTTTTGTCCAGTCCTCTAAAAGTAAGAAGTTTTGGATAGAGTGAATAACATAGCTTTCTTCACCTTCTCTAAATTTTAAGTGTTTTTGGCAGATTGTTTTTTATCATACAATCAACTAAGTTTTAAAAGCACATTAGACCTTTAAAAGACCCTATATTTTTAATGTAATTTGGGAGAAAGATAATTCTAACTGCCTTTCTTTGAAAACTTTGCTGCCATTCATTCAGTACTTTCCGTGGGGCCAGGTTCTGTACAAAACACTTATGTGAAATATTTTTTTAAATCTCCACAACAATGCTGTAAGAAGGATAGTAATAATTTACAATAGGCAAATGAGTAAACTGTGGCTTAGTGAGGTTATTGGTAACCTTCTCAAGGTCACTCTGGATCTGAACCCAGAGTTCTTGTTCCTCAAGAACAAAGGACATGTGGATACAAGCACACATGGATGCTTCCTTGCGTGACAGAATAAAAACAATTAAAATGTTTTCATTGTGAAGGCAATGGGGAGCAGGATTGTGTTTTAGAAGGATGCTTACCTTGTGTTTCCGATATAACCACAATTGGACTCATCACCCTTTCCTTCACCCATCCTCCCACTACTCCATCTACTTAGCATTTACTCTTGGAACTGGTACAACGTTCGCCTGTGTTAAGATAGAAACCTTGCCTCATGCCTCATCGTGCCTCATCCGTCATCGTGTCTAATCCATCACATTTCATTTCTCTCATTTCCTCTCTTCCTTCTTGGCGCTGTTATCCTCATGGGTCATTTGGACTATTACAGTAGCCTCCACAGAGTCACAGTCTGCCCCCGCCCTCTACTCCAGATAAAATCAGTGAGGCAGCACCCCCTGCCTAACAGCCCTTGCTGCCTCCTCGCACACTGGGCAAAATGGCAAACTCTATGCCTGGCTTATAGAGTCCTCCACACTCTAGCCCTGGGTTGCCTTCAAGTCTTATCTTAAAGCCCAACATACACACACAGCCCCTCCACCTCCTCATTTTCCACCTGCTTGCATTACTGAATTTTTTCTTTTTTTTTTTTTTTTTTTTTTAATTTTTTTTTCTTTTTTTTTTTTTTTTGTTTTTTTTTTTTTTTTTTTTTTTTTAAATATTTATTTATTTATTTATTTATGGCTGTGTTGGGTCTTCGTTTCTGTGCGAGGGCTTTCTCTAGTTGTGGCAAGTGGGGACCACTCTTCATCGCAGTGCGCGGGCCTCTCACTATCGCGGCCTCTCTTGTTGCGGAGCACAGGCTCCAGACGCGCAGGCTCAGTAATTGTGGCTCACGGGCCCAGCTGCTCCGCGGCATGTGGGATCTTCCCAGACCAGGGCTCGAACCTGTGTCCCCTGCATTGGCAGGCAGATTCTCAACCACTGCGCCACCAGGGAAGCCCTGAATTTTTTCTTATTCTCTACACTTGCTAGACCTTTCCCATCCATCTACATTTGCACATACTCTTCCCATTACTTAAATGCCCGTTTCCTCCTCATTTCGTGCAAAACTCCTACTCATCTTTGAAGTCCCAATTCACATGTCACCCTCTGATTTCTCTTAAAAATCAGTAGTTCCACC
The DNA here is from genome assembly GCF_009873245.2 of Balaenoptera musculus. Taxonomy (NCBI): domain Eukaryota; kingdom Metazoa; phylum Chordata; class Mammalia; order Artiodactyla; family Balaenopteridae; genus Balaenoptera; species Balaenoptera musculus. Next base: position 70,898,557 of record NC_045795.1, on the reverse strand, counting down.
TTGTGTTCTGACAGCACTTATTTAATGTTGTAAAAAGCATTTTGTTATTTTCCAGCTACACGTTTTTCCCTTCTACTAGACTTTGAACTGTCTAATGATAAAGAATTTCCTTTTCATCTTTGTGTCTTCTTTTCCTGGCACATGGTTATTGCTCCATAAATATTTGTTGGATGAATAGATGGATAAATGGATGGAAGGATGGGTGGGAGGACAGATAGATAGATTGGCAGCAGAGAAGCCAGATAGGAGCTATTTCAGTGTCTGGATAAAGAAATCAAAGGCGTGAGCTAAGCTGGCAGCAATAAGAATAGAGAGGAGGTAACTGTTTTGATAGACATTTTAAATTAAATGAAAATGGCTGATTGCAGTGATGCATTGCATGTGAAGTGTTAGGAAGATGGAGGACTCACTCCTCCTTGACTCCCAGTCTTGGATGACTTTGATGGAGAAGAAACTGCAAAAGAAGTAGGGTGATTTTGGACTCTGGAGATGGGACAGTTGAGAATTTAGTTTTGAATATATTGAGATTCTGTGTGGGGTATCCTGGCAGCGTTGTTCAATGGACATTTGAAAATTTGAGAAACTGACAGATTCTTGCTCTTCCAGAGGGTGGGATTGCAGGTTGTTGCCTGGCATTCCCTCTTTCAGCTTCACCATCTCACTCCAGTCTTTTATCCACACCCCAGTCTATATGTTCCTTACATGGAAAGATGTCCAAGATATATTGTAAAATATATAACATTGTCTGTTTGTATTTCAAAGGGGGATATTGTGTCTATTTGTGCATTATGCATAAAAAATTTCTGGGAAGACTGGCAAAACCCCCTAATAGTGGGAGTGGTTATTGGGGCAGGTGGAGAGGGAATATAACTTTTCTTTTTATAAATTCTTTTGTACTATTTAATTTTTTAATTACTAGCATGTGTAATTTTTAAATTAAAATATAATTCATATACCATAAAATTTACTCTTTTAAAGTGTATAAATTCAGTGGTTGTTGGTGTATTCACAAGGTTGCTCAATCATCACTCTTATCTTATTCCAGAATTAAATTTTTGTCACCCCGGGAAGAAACCCATATTCATTAGCAGTCACACTCATTTCCCCAGTTATTTCCTCCCTTCCCTCAGCCCCTAATCTACTTTCTGTCTCTATGGATTTGCATATTTGAGACATTTCGTATAAATGGGATCCTATAATATGTGGTCTTTTGTGACTGGCTACTTGCACTTAGCATAATGTGTTTGGAGTTCATTCATGTTGTAGGATGTTTCAGTACTTCATTCCTTTTTATTGCTATTATGATTAATGCTGCTATGAACATTCATGTGCAAGTTGTTTGAATATATGTTTTCATTTCTTTTGAGTATATACCTAGGAGTGGAATTGCTGTGTCATATAGTAACTCTGTGCTTAACTTCTTGAGGAACTGCCAAGTTATTTTTCACAGTGGCTGTGCTATTTTTACATTCCCACCAGCAACATATAATTGTTCCAATTTCTTCACATTCTCACCAACACTTGTTATTGTCTGCCTTTTTGATCATAGCCATCCTAGTATTATGAAGTGGTATCACATTATGGTTTTGATTTTCATTTCCCTAATGACTAGAGATATTGAATATCTTTTCATGTACTTATTGGCCATTTGTGTATCTTCTTTGGAGAAATGTCTATTAAGATCCTGCCCATTTTTAATTGTATTTGTCTTTTTATTGTTGAGTTGTAAGAGTTATTTACATATTCTGGATACTAGACCCTCATTAGATATATGATTTCTTATATTCTTTTGTGTACTGGTAATTTTACATTTATATTTGCTGTGTTCTATTTAAAAAATTGTCCAATACACAGTAGTTGACATTTCAAATAAATAAGTGATATTTTAAATAATAAAATGACAATTTAAATAATAAAGTAATAGCTTTAAAAATTAGGCTCTCAGGGAAAGTAAGTGAATTTGTACTATTGTAATTAAATATGTTGCTTACAAATAAATTACCAGCTGACAGTTTTACCTTGGCACTGCTTTTTCAAGGGTTCCATGAGGTAGGATTAGGAACGCTTTACCAAATATTAAGAACTTATTCAAAGTGTAATCTAGACCCCAGATATTCATACTCCTACAAACACACATGTGACCACTCATATCAAATAAATGCTTACCCTCTTTTGGTGAAGTCTTAGTAGCTCCATTTGAAATGGACTTTATCTTGAATATTCACTTAGCTTTTGTGTATTGATATGACTGAACTTCAAAATTTGAGCTCCTTCCAACCAAATAATTTGCCCATTTAAATGCTCAGGGTATGGCCTTATTTTATAGTGCCATAAAATGAAATTTAAAAAGCCTCTCCAGAGAGCTGTGATTACCATTTTTTCTTTAGTTGTTAGCCAAGCTAATAAATATTCTTAGCAGTTCTGTCATCACATGTCATATAAAACTAGATCTAATGATCAAATCTAAGAGAGGATCCCAAGCACCACAGCCCTCTCTGCAGCTTGAGAGGGAGAAGTGATCCACCTGATCCATTAGACACGGATTTTCAGAAGCAAGGCTTAACACACCCTCCGCCCACTCCAAGAAGGTGTATGAAGGGGCCCTTGAAAACGTTTGGCTTGCTGAGGATCGGCTGGCTGGCTGGCTGCTCAGAGAAGGGAAGTTATAACTGCATGGCCCTGGGGTGCGGTATGTCCCCAGTTCTTACTGAGGAAGCACTTGGCTGTGATTGGAGATAGTCACATGAGCCTCTCCTCCACCATATATATGTATTTATTTTTCCAATTCCTGACCAGGGGCTTTCCAGTCTTCCTGCTTTTCTGGCTCCCCGGCATCCCTCCTTGGGTCCTCCAGTACGTGGTCTCTCTTTTCAAAGGTCTCCATTAAAGCCTGGGACCTTTCTCAAATTCTTGACAGCCAGTAATTCATAAAGGAAAAATGAATTAACTCCATTTTAGCATAGCTGTAGGGCAAGAGAGTTGTTCGGAAGTGATTGCTGCAGGCTGTTAAGACAGCTACTTAGCTTTCAGGGCTGGCAAGACAAGGATGAAAAGTAATGAGTTAACCTGCTAAGAATTTGGCCATTTTAATCATTAGAGTCTGGGTATACTTTGTCTCCATTTATACCAAGGGGGGAAATAGTTATCTTGATAAGCAGGGATTTATCTCACCCCACCTCTCAGTGGCTGCCTGGATTCAGAGTAGAATGGACTCCTTTATGTAGCAAGGGGAATGGGCATGCTTTGTATGAGTAAGAAAAAGGAAAAAAAAGCCATTGGTATTTTTTCAGAGTTCTTATCAGCAAAGAGCATTACCGAGAAATCCAATAGGGTAGTGATGACATTCAATTTTATTTGTACCAGGAATGCACAGATGGCTGGAGTTAGCAGCGATTCATTTTTAGCACATATCTCTCATTAATGTTAGTGGGAATTACAGCAGACCTATCAAAGGGGCAAAATAGAGGAGCGTCTGTTGTATCAAATAAATGTACATCATTTTTGTGCAAAGGTCACATACTTTGAATAATTCCTTTCTGTAATTGTAACTTCCCGTAGTTAGTTTATTCTTCTTGCTGAATTTGTATGTTGTCATTGGTATTTTTAATGACCTGAAGAAAAGCATTTCAGCAAACTGCCCAGGTCTGAGACTTATAATTAGTCATTGCAGCTTGTGGGATCTTTTGTAAATAGCTCAATCGAGATGTGTTTTTACATAAAAGTTCCCCTTGATTAATTGCCCAGGAAATGCTTCCAGTTCGTAGAGATTTGTAAATCTGTATCATAAAATATTCCATTCCCAACAGTTCAGTCGGTGAGAAACTCGTGATTTTTTTTTTTAAAACCAGCATGTGTTCAGGTGTTGCCAGGACTTTAATCAATTTCTACCAAACAACAATATACAAATTAAGTGCCAACAGCCAGGAAAGCTACAGTTCTTATTATTTCACTTCCACATTCAGGATGGAAACAAATAGCCTGGCTTTCTAGAAGATCCAAATTAAAATGTAGTATTAAAAAAAAAGAAAAGATCAAATGGAAAGAAAATCAATTAACTAAAAATGCAAGCAACATAGGACTTGAATTCACTATGGTACAAAAATTTAGTAAGAATTTAACACATTATTTTCTAATAGGATGTTGCTTTCCTCATGGAGTGAACTTTGGATATGTTGAATTTATAAGGGCTTTCAGTTTCTTCCATTGGGAAAGAGGTAAATCGTTTTTGCTTCTGATCTCTTTGGATAAAGAAGAATTCTGATTTTATAAGGTGCAACAAGAAAGATTTTAGGATTTATACCAGCAAATGGACTTAGTAATAAGAATCACTGCATGGGGTGTAAAATACAAGCTGGAGACCACTTAGCAGAGCAAAACACCTACTTTTTGCAAGTGAATTTATTTTTTTTTTAATGCTTTATCTTGAATCTTAAGTATTTTTACATTCATCTAATTAATATTGGAGGTGTTTTTCTCATAAAAGTAAAAAAAATAAGATATTACCTATTTGTGTAGAAAGATCAGTTTATACAGTGTAACTTTAGTTATCCTTTCTAAATTACACTATAGCTACATTAAATAGAGTCATTCATCACTATCCTGTAGGAATTTTATAAAACTATAAAACTTCAGTTATTCCCCAAACCTTAGCCATTCGCTGGGTAAATGGTTTCCTTGGATGCTATATGAGGAGTGTTAGAGCAGGCTTCCTCTAGTCTGTTCATCTGTCTTCACAGTCTTAGATGGTTTTTAGTCTCTTGTAGTGTCTTTTTATATAGCAGATAGAGCCTTTGCCTAAAGGAGAGATGCCTTCACGGGCACTTCGCAGGAGTGTGTGTGTGAAATAAATAAATATGTATGTATATTGGTGTGTATGTTTATGTGAAATAAATATAAGTAGTATGTGTATGTGAACTAAATATTTATGTGTGTACATATATATGTAGGTATATGTGTGTGTGTATATATGTACGTGTGTATCTTCTGATGTGGGAAACACATATTTGCTGAGTGTTTTGTGGTGAGAGGAGAAGATGCTTGGAACTGCTGTTGGGGAGTGGTGGTGACGTGGCTTTGGGAAAACAGTCTTACAGCTGGGTAGTGGTGTTTTTGGTAGAAGGATTATCCTTGTTAGCTATGATACGAAATTAGCAAGTGAGGTAAATGCAAGAATAGCCATGATAGGTTAGGAAAATAACATGAGTTTCGGAGTATAACAGATTGGGATGGAACTTAGCTCTGCCTCCTTCTAAATGGAAGAGTCCTCTAAGCACGTTGGTTACCTGCTCATCCTCATATTTCTGGTCTGTAATAGGGATAACAGTACCTACATCACAAAGTGGTCTTGAGGATTAAACATGCACATTGTCTAGTCCAGAGAGATGCTGATGAAATGCTACCTTCTATAGCATGCACGCTTATGACCCTGAGTGTTGGTGGCTGCTCTGTGGGTTTTAGATGGGAGAACGTTCCTAAAAGTTGGGCCACCCTGCCTCTGGGAGCTCCAGAAGCATTGCCATCCAGATGGAAACTAGAAAGGAGATGAAAAACTGGGTGCTCAGGATTTTCCTGCATCCCTCTGAGTAAAGATCCTATCACAACTCTAGTATGGAAGATGTATCCCTTGAGGAAATAGACTGGGTCAGAAAAAGGGAAGCATGAGAAGGAAGGTTGATGATTCTGTGGTCAGGAATCTGCAGATAGGTTCTGGAGGAGGTCTGAGAGGTCACTCTCTTTCAGAATCTTCCTGAAATGACAGAAGTCTAGGCTGGATCTTGGTATTCTCTGATTGTTTTGGTTTGAGTAATTGTTATCAAGTAGAAGACCTTTTCACAGGGGCAACTGAGAGAACAGGAGTGTATTGATTCACAAAGAAGGACAGATGGAATAAAAGCTGCCCAAATGTATTCTATGATTGTGAAGTGGCTGGGAGTTGTTCTAACTTGTATAGCAGAGCTAAGTCCTGCTCCATAGACGCAGGGGGTCAAGAAATGCCACATCTTTATATCGTTATTGCTTTTAAAGCAATTTAGATCAGACCCCAGACTTGAGGCACATGACCAATAGGGGCAGAGGCAGACGTGTGGCCCAAATGCCACCTCCAGAAGCCTTCAATAGTCCCGTCACACTGCCTCCCGAGGTCTGAACTTTTAACTGTGAAACTGAGATAACCCAGGACTTCAGATAGGTGCCATTTTCTTGGTGCTTTGTGAGTCCTGGGGCATGGGGTTGAGGGGATGGGGGCCTTCTTTCCAATAGCTTAGTCCAGCACACAGTATCCTTTAACAGGTGTCACTGAGTAAAGGTGTCTGTCCCCTACAGTAAGCCAGCCTGGATATATGGAGAACCTAAGCCACTCTTATTGTTATTATTCTTTTCCTTATCATTAAAATTACTATAAGGTGGCATTTATAGATCCCTTACTATATGCCAGGCATTCTCCATGCCTTATCTCTCTCTTAGTTCTCCTTTGAGTAAGTATTGTTTTACTGTTCATATACTATTCTGCAGATAAGGAAAGTGATACAAGAAAAATAATTCACCTGTCCCAGGTCCTTCAGTGAAGAAATGGTTGATCTGAGATTTGAACCCATGCAGTCAGGTGCCAAGGCATGGCTCTTAAGCTCACTCTGTCCCACTGTCACTTTGGCTTTATTGCTACCTGAAGCTACTAGAGCTGACCTAGGGCCCTCCGGATTCCACCTGGATGGCCTTTTGGTACTGCTTTTGAAAAGCAAAGGAGAGGCATTGTTCTGCTTTCAAGCAGAATCCCCAGGTTGGTCAGGGCTGCAATTTCTTAAGGGGAAAGTGAAGGTCAACCATCTGCACGTCCCTGGGAATATGAAGATGTTGAACTACAGCAGAGGGTGTCTTGCCTTAGTACTGAACAAGGACACATTTCAAGAAGCTGTAATTGATGAAACCTGGGGACCAGCTTAGTGGCAACCAGACATAACTGCTTTTACCTCATAGCTCATCTGGCAATTCCCAGTGATGCTGAGGATCTTAGACATGAGTGAGTGTGTGCAAGTCACTTAACTGCTCTGAGCAATAATCTCATCAGCCATACAGGGAAGACAGAGACATGGTTCTTGTTCCTCTTGTTCTTAAATGCTGTATCTATCATTTTTAGCTGTGGCTTTACTGGTAGCCAGGAATCTTTGCTGTTTTTAGTTATGTGTTTAAAAATTAGGATGCTTTTAGGTAGTACAGATGAATATTTATATATTTTATTAGCTATGCCTCTTTGTACTAGAACATCATAACTTGCAGATCAAACATATGGTTACACTAATTCTTGCTTAGAAAGAATCTAAGGCTAAAAGGTATGTAAGGTAAAAGTATTTAAAGAGAAATATTAAGTAAGTAATGCAGGTAGTGCATAGTATAGTAAAAATCATTGAGATGATACACTAATGACTAAAGTTTGGGAAACCCTGATTAACACTGTTATTCCTCAGACTTTGTACCTCAGAGCAATAATTCAGTGAGAAGATCCTGGGGGAAAAAGGGTTTGGATCAAATAAGTCTAATAAACATCCTACCATGTCCCTTTTGGGGATTCACAGTGCACTTTATAATAGTAAAGGCTCTGAAAAGTCCTGCAGCATAAGAAACTAGTTCACATTTATTTTTGTGCTCTCAAGACTTATTGAATCCTAACCCTTCTTTTCTTGTTCTGTTTTCTGTTTTTGTTTTGGTAACAATTATTAACATCCTGCAGGGTTAGTGCTGACATAACACTTTGTAAATCACTGAGTTAAGAAAAGCATCATCAAGTGAAACTGAAATAGGTGGCATTACAGTGATGGATTTTGGAAGTGGTTAATTGTGTTGAGGCAATTGTGTGGGGAAGTGGTTCGTTCTGTCTTCTCATACAATTGGGGGGAAGTGGCTTACGCCCTCTTTGTTGATAATTCTGCCACTTGGTTATCCTTCATTGATTTTCACTTCATCCACCACCCACCACTGATTCTGTTTTACTCATTGACATTAGACTAGGAGTTACAAGAGGTTTGAGTTACGAGACGAAGAGTGGAAAGAACAGGCATATATTTTTGCAGTGTGTTGTCATGGGGATAAATACTTGGGAAAGTATAAAGATGCATAAATTTCCATAACCCCTCATTGGCCATAAGTTAGGCCTTCCAGATGCCTTAGGTTACATTGGTGAAAATGGTTTGGAAGAAGTTTGGGAAATGGAAAAATGAAGTCTGTTGGGTACATACTGAAGTAAATAGTCCCCAAGAAATGTTTGAAATTGGCAGTAAAAAATTGGGAAATCTTTTGAAAGATTAGCACAAACAAAATAAAATAAAGGTTTAAAAAGTTTTTAAAAATAATTAGCATATAATTTGGACATTGGTTAATGTCCAAATCTGTGCTGTCCAGCATGGTAGCCACAAGCCTCATGTGACTATTTACATTTACATTAACTAAGATTAGATGGTCTTGAAAAGTCAGTTCTATAGTTGCGCAGTTCTACTAGCTGCGTTTTAGATATTCAGTAGCCACACGTGGCAAGTGGCTACTATATTGGACAGCATAGAAGTAGAACAGTTCCATAATTGTGAAAAATTCTATTGGATAGGACATATGGTAGACAGAATTCTAATATGGTCCCCATAATCTCTGCCCCCTGGTTTTCACACTCTTGAATAATCCCCTCCACTTGAGTGTGGGCAGGACCTGTGACCTACATCTCGCTAATAGGATATGGTAAACTGATGGATGCCACTCCCTAGGATAGGGTATGTCATATGGCAGAAGTGATGGGACAGCACTCCCACGGTAAGACTCTACCGTAGCAGATTGGAGAGACAGATTCTCCTGCTGGCCTCCAAGAATCAAACAGCCATGTGAACTGCCTGTGGTGAGGGCCATATGGCAAGGAACTACGAGCAGCCTCTAGGACCTGAGGACAGCCTACAGCCAAAGCCAGGAAAGAGTTAGGAATCTCATTCATACAGCTGCAAAGAAAGGAATTTTTCCAACAACCTGAATGAGCCTGGAACCACGTTCTTCTCCATTTAAGCCTACAGATGAGAAATGCAGTCTGGCCAACATCTTGATTTTAGCCTGGCAAGACCAGGAGCCGAGGGACCAGCCAAGCTGTGCCTGGGCTTCTGACTTACAGAAGCTGTAAGATAATAAATGTGTTGTTTTAGGCTGCTAAATTTGTGGTAATTTGTTAGGCATCAACTGATTTGGTGTTAGTCTATCTTTGGGAAGGTCTGATAAGCCATGCCTCAGATGGTCCAGATCCTAAAGAGAGTACAACTTGCTTATTGAGGCTAGTGCTTTGCTCCCTCTTAGAAAAAAAAGATTGTAGCTCTCAAAAAAAAGGAATATCTTGGTCTGGCCAGAATGCCCCATGTACTTTTGTGGCAAAGACTTCCTAATAATGTAGAGTAATATTTTATGATTTTTATATAGCATAATAGATAAGACCATAAGCTTAGGCATCATAGAAATGATGGTTCAAATTATAGATCCCCTGCTTATTAACTGTATTATGTTGGGCCAATTACTTAACCTCGCTAAGCCTCATTTTCTTCATCTATAAAAGAGGGATAAAAATACTTTTAATATAAGGATGTTGTTTTGTTTAACTGAAATTACATTTTTACAGTTCTTAGCACAGTGCCTGACACATGACATCGAGAAACAGAGGGTGCTTTTATTGTTTAGCAATATTTTAACATTGCTTTCTGACAGGAAATAATATAAATTCTGACACATTATTTGTGTACTCTAGTTTGGAAAATCAGCATGTAAGATTTTTATCTTCTTATGCCTTTGCTTTATTTTATGTCTGGGCTGCTATAGCCCTATTCCGGGTTGAATGCAATAAAAATAGGTCTTGCATACATGAAGTGCCCCTGTGCTCACAGGTTGCTTTCACTGTATATTGTCTGGGCAAATCACCTCCAACCTCTGGCCAGACTGTGGAATGTTGGTTTCCTCCAACATTAGCCTCCCAGTGTTCAATTTTCACAGTTTCCATATGTTTTTTATAGTACCCCACACTGTAAATACAGATGGCACCCTACCAAACTGGCTGTAATGTGCCTATGTCTAATGGCGGAATCAGAGGCTTTTATAAGAATACAGTACTCCATGGAATTGTGGCAACTATACAAACGTTTTGTTTTTAAAATGTTCAGATTGCATTTTTTTAATTTGAAAAGAAGTGAATGATATGCAAGGAGAAAATTTGAGGAGGGAACAGGGCAGGAGTTTTAATCTTAGGTCTGGGCTCTGTCTTGGGTTTGCCCCCATGGTCCCAGAAGTTCTGTCCTAAGATCTGTTACTATCGTGCAACTGTCCTTGCCTCTTTGTTTTTCTCTTACTTTCCATTTTTGTTGAGCTTCTACTTTCATCTTCACTGACTTTATCATCTCCAAACTCTTAGTCTCTGATTAAATGTTTGTACAGGAAGAAAAACCAAGCTCATTATGAGGCAGTGAAGTCCCAGGATATGAAATGCACTAAACATTTCTACTTGTGGAGGTAGACTCATCCATAAAACCTAATAATTTGTTCAAAAATGGTCACATTGAGGTTAACAGGTCCAGAGACCAGAAATTAATAGGGAAATTGCATGGCGTCCTTGTTGGTTTTGTGTTCTGCTTCATAGCTGGGTCTTCATTTCAGTAACTATTGCTGCCACCATGAAGTTTGAAGCTGTTAAACTCCCACCTTGCACTCCAAATCTCCCCTGGTGGAAAGCTAATATTCTTGGGTAATTATCTCATATGTATCTAGCTCTCTACAAGTCAACCAAGTTGCTGCTCAGGGCATGCTGTGAAGTTTGGTGTGGTGTGCCTTAAAGTAGCTGGATTACAGAACAGAGGTTGTATCCTGAGAATGTCTGTTTCTACTCACTAGAGCTTTCTGGGGCTGCTTGGGAGAAGAGGTGGTGGGACAGTGGTGTGAAGGAACTCTGCAACGCTCTCCACAGTCGGTTGGCACAGCACAGTAATTAAAGGGCTGGGGGTGGCCTCTGGAGCCAGAATGACTAAGAATTCTGCCTCTGCTGCTCAGTTACTCTGTAACTTTCACCTGTAAGAGGAATAATCAAAGGGCCCACTTAATAGGATTGTGAGGATTAAGTGAGCTAATATATGTAAGGTGCTTAGAACACATTATGTGATGTGAGCATTTGCTGTTGTGATTATCATTACCTGGGTTCAGCAAACTCTGGCTCATGGACCAAATCCAGCCCTGCCATCTGTTCTTATAAATAAAGTTTTATTCGAGTACAGCCACACCCATTTGTGTACATGTTAATCTGTGGCCGCTTTCATGCTACAGTGACAAAATTGAAGCAAAGTTGAATATTGTTTACAAAGGCTATATAGTCCCCAAAGCCTAAGATATTTACTGGATAGCCTTTTACAGAAAAAGTTTGCTGATCCTTGTTTTCACTTTTATTTGTTTATTTATTTTTTAATAGATCTTTATTAGAGTATAATTGCTTCACAATACTATGTTAGTTTCTGTGGCACAGTAAAGTGAATCAGCCATATGCATACACGTGTCCCCATATCCCCTCCCTCTTGAGTTTCCCCCTAATCCTCCCTATCCCACCCCTCTAGGTTATCGCTAAGCACCAAGCTGATCTCCCTGTGCTATACTGCTGCTTCCCACCAGCCAACTATTTTACATTCAATAGTGTATGTATGTCGATGCTACTCTCACTTCCCATCATCTTCCCACTCCCAGCCCATGTCCTCAAGTCCGTTTTCTATCTCTACCTCTTTATTCCTGCCCTGCAACTAGGTTCATCAGTACCATTTAAAAAATTGTTTTAGATTCCATATGTATGCATTAACATACGGTATTCCTTTTTTCTCTTTCTGACTTACTGCACTCTGTATGACAGAATCTAGGTCCATCCACCTCACTACAAATAACTCAGTTTAGTTTCTTTTTATGGCTGAGTAATATTCCATTGTATATATGTGCCACATCTTCTTTATCCATTCATCTGTCAGTGGACATTTAGGTTGGTTCCATGTCCTGGCTATTGTAAACAGTGCTGCAATGAACATTGTGGTACATGTCTCTTTTTGAATTATGGCTTCTCAGGGTATATGCACAGTAGTAGGATTGCTGGGTCATATGGTAGTTCTATTTTTAGTTTTTTAAGGAACGTCCATACTGTTCTCCATAGTGGTTGTATCAATTTACATTCCCATCAACAGTGTAGGAGGGTTCCCTTTTCACCACACCCTCTCCAGCATTTATTGTTTCTAGATTTTTTGATAATGGCCATTCTGACTGGTGTGAGGTGATACCTCATTGTAGTTTTGATTTGCATTTCTCTAATGATTAGTGATGTTGAGCATCCTTTCATGTGTTTGTTGGCAATCTGTATATCTTCTTTGGAGAAATGTCTATTTAGGTCTTCTGCCCATTTTTGGATTGGGTTGATTGTTTTTTTGATCTGCATGAGCTGCTTGTATATTTTGGAGATTAGCCCTTTGTCAGTTGCTTCGTTGGCAAATATTTTCTCCCATTCTGAGGGTTGTCTTTTTGTCTTGCTTATGGTTTCCTTTGCTGTGAAAAAGATTTTAAGTTTCATTAGGTGCCATTTTTTTTGTTTTCATTTCCATTTCTCTAGGAGGTGGGTCAAAAAGGATCTTGCTGTGATTTATGTCAGAGTGTTCTGCCTATGTTTTCCTCTAAGAGTTTTATAGTGTCTGGCCTTACATCTAGGTCTGTAATCCATTTGGAGTTTATTTTTGTGTATGGTGTTAGGGAGTGTTCTAATTTCATTCTTTTACATGTAGCTGTCTACTTTTCCCAGCACCACTTATTGAAGAGGCTGTCTTTTCTCCATTGTATGTTCTTGCCTCCTTTGTTGTAAATTAGGTGCCCGTAGGTGCGTGGGCTTATCTCTGGGCATTCTATCCTGTACCATTGATCTATATTTCTGTTTTTGTGCCAGTACCATATTGTCTTGATTACTGTAGCTTTGTGGTATAGTTTGAAGTCAGGGAGTCTGATTCCTCCAACTCCATTTTTCTTTCTCAAGATTGCTTTGGCTATTCGGGGTCTTTTGTGTTTCCATATGAATTGTAAGATTTTTTGGTCTAATTCTGTGAAGAATGCTATTGGTAGTTAGATAGGGATTGCATTGAATGTGTAGATTGCTTTGGGTAGTATAGTCATTTTCACAATGTTGAAACAATCCAAGAACATGGTATATTTCTGCATCTGTTTATGTCATCTTTGATTTCTTTCATCAGTGTTTTATAGCTTTCTGAGTACAAGTCTTTCATCTCCTTAGGCAGGTTTATTCCTAGGTATTTTATTCTTTCTGTTGCAGTGGTAAATGGGAATGTTTCATTAATTTCTCTTTCTGATTTTTTGTTGTTGGTGTATAGGAATTCCTGAGATTTCTGTGCATTAATTTTGTATCTTGCAACCTTACCAAATTCATTGCTTAGTTCTAGTAGTTTTCTGGTGACATCTTTAGGATTTTCTGTGTATAATATCATGTCATCAACAGTGACAGTTTTACTTCTTCTTTTCCAATTTGTATGTCTTTTCTTTCTTTTTCTTCTCTGATTGCTATGGCTAGGACTTCCAAAACTATGTTGAATAAGAGTGGCGAGAGTGGACATCCTTGTCTTGTTCCTGATCTTAGTGGAAATGCTTTCAGTTTTTCACCATTGAGTATGATGCTTGCTGTGGGTTTGTCATATATGGCCTTTATTATGTTGAGGTGGGTTCCCTCCATGCCCATTTTCTGGAGAGTTTTTATCATAAGTGGGTGTTGAATTTTGTCAGAAGCCTTTTCTGCATCTATTGAGATGATCATATGGTTTTTATTCCTTAATTTGTTAAAGTGGTGTATTACATTGATTGATTTGCATATATTGAAGAATCCTTGCATCCCTGGGATAAATCCCACTTGATCATGGTGTATGATCACTTTAATCTGCTGTTGGATTCTGTTTGCTAGTATTTTGTTCAGGATTTTTGCATGTATGTTCATCAGTGATACTGGTCTATAATTTTCTTTTTTTGTAGTATCTTTTTCTGGTTTTGGTATCAGGGTGATGGTGGCTTCGTACAATGAATTTGGGAGTGTTTCTCCCTCTGCTATTTTTTGGAGGAGTTTGAGAAGGATCGGTGTTAGCTCTTCTCTATATGTTTGATAGAATTCGCCTGTAAAGCCATCTGGTCCTGGACTTTTGTTTTTTGGAAGATTTTTAATCACGGTTTCAATTTCATTACTTGTGATAGACCTGTTTATATTTTCTAATTCTTCGTGGTTCAGTCTTGGAAAATTGTACCTTTCTAAGAATTTGTCCATTTCTTTGTGGTTGTCCATTTTATTTGCATAGAGTTGTTTGTAGTAGTCTCTTATAATCCTTTGTATTTCTGCAGTGTCAGTTGTGATTTCTCCTTTTTCATTACTAATTTTATTGATTTGCATCCTCCCCCTGCTAAGTGTTTATCAATTTTGTTGATTTTCTCAAAGAACCAGCTTTTAGTTTTATTGATCTTGGTTATTGTTTTCCTCATTTCTGTTTCATTTATTTCTGCTCTGATCTTTATGATTTCTTTCCTTCTACTGACTTTGGGTTTTCTTTGTTGTTCTTTCTCTAGTTGTTTTAAGTGTAGGTTTAGATTGTTTATTTGAGATTTTTCTTGTTTCTTGAGGTGAGACTGAATTGCTATAAAATTCCCTCTTAGAACTGCTTTTGCTGCATCCCATAGGTTTTGGGTCATCATGTTTTCATTGTCATTTGTTTCTAAGTATTTTTTTATGTTTCTTCTTTGGTTTCTTCAGTGGTCTCTTGGTTATTTAGTAGTACTCTGTTGAGCATCCCTGTTTTTGTGTTTTTTACAGTTTTTTTCCTGTAATTGATTTCCAATCTCAGAGCGTTGTAGTTAGAAAAGATGCTTGGAGGCTTCCCTGGTGGTGCAGTGGTTAAGAATCTGCCTGCCAATGCAGGGAACATGGGTTCAAGCCCTGGTCTGTGAACATCACATGCCACGGAGCAACTATGCCCATGTGCCACAATTACTGAGCTTGCACTGTAGAGCCCACGAGCCGCAACTACTGAGCCTATGTGCCACAACTACTGAAGCCTGCGTGCATAGAGTCTGTGCTCTGCAACAAGAGAAGTCACCTCAATGAGGAGCCTGCGCACTGCAACAAAGAGTAGCCCCCACTCGCCACAACTAGAGAAAGCACACATGCAGCAACGGAGACCCAAAGCATCCAGAAATAAAATAAAAAATTTTAAAAAAATAAATGTAATTTAATAAGAAAAAAAAAACCTGCTTGATACGATTCAATTTTCTTAAATTTTCCAAGGCTTGATTTGTGACCCAAGATGTGATCTATCCTGGAGAATGTTCCATGTGCACTTGAGAAGGAAGTGTATTCTGCCACTTTGGGGTGGAATGTTCCATAAATATCAGTTAAATCTATCTGGTCTATTGTGTCATTTAAAGCTTGTGTTTCCTTATTTATTTTCTGTTTGGATGATCTGTCCATTGGTGTAAGTGGGGTGTTAAAGTCCCCTACTATTATTGTGCTACTGTCGATTTCTCCTTTTGTGGTTGTTAGCATTTGCCTTATGTATTGAGGTGCTCCTATGTTGGGTGCATAAACATTTATAATTGTTATATCTTCTTCTTGGATTGATCCTTTGATCATTTCGTAGTGTCTCTCCTTATCTCTTGTAACAGTCTTTATTTTAAAGTCTGTTTTATCTGATACGAGTATTGCTGCTCCAGCTTTCTTTTGATTTCCGTTTGCATGGAATATCTTTTTCCATCCCTTCACTTTCAGTCTGTATGTTTCCCTACATCTGAAATGGGACTCTTGTAGACAGCATATATATGGGTCTTGTTTTTGTATCCATTCAGCCAGTCTGTGTCTTTTGGTTGGGGCATTTAATCCATTTACATTCAAGGTTATTATCGATATGTATGTTCCTATTACTATTATCTTAATTGTTTTGGGTTTGTTTTTGTGGGTCTTTTTCTTCTCTTGTATTTCCTGCCTAGAGAAGTTTCTTTAGCATTTGTCGTAAAGCTGGTTTGATGGTGCTGAATTCTCTTAGCTTTTGCTTGTCTGAAAAGCTTTTGACTTCTCTGTTGAATCTGAAAGAGATCCTTGCTGGGTAGAGTAATCTTGGTTGTAGGTTCTTCTCTTTCATCACTTTAAGTATATCTTACCACTCCCTTCTGGCCTGCAGAGTTTCTGCTGAAAAATCAGCTGATAACCTTATGGGGGTTCCTTTATAAGTTATTTTTTGTTTTTCCCTTGCTGCTTTTAATATTTTTTCTTTGAATTAATTTTTTGTAGTTTGATTAATATGTGTCTTGGCGTGTTTCCCCTTGGGTTTATCCTGTATGGGACTCTCTATGCTTCCTGGACTTGGGTGACTGTTTCCTTTCCCATGTTAAGGAAGTTTTCAACTATAATCTCTTCAAATATTTTCTCAGACCCTTTCTTTTTCTTTTCTTCTTCTGGGACCCCTATAATTCGAATGTTGGTGCATTTAGTGTTGTCCCAGAGGTCTCTGAGATTGTCTTCAATTCTTTTCATTCTTTTTTCTTTATTCTGCTCCTCGGCAGTTATTTCCACCATTTTGTCTTCCAGCTCACTTATCTGTTCTTCTGCCTCAGTTATTCTGTTATTGATTCTTTCTAGTGTATTTTTCATTTCAGTTATTGTGTTGTTCATCTCTGTTTGTTTGTTCTTTAGTTCTTCTAGATCTTCTAATCATTTCTTGTATTTTCCCAATCTGTGCCTCCATTCTATTTCTGAGATTCTGGATCATCTTTACTATCATTACTCTGAATTCTTTTTCAGGTAGATCGCCTATTTCCTCTTCATTTATTTGGTCTTGTAGGTTTTTACCTTGCTCCTTCATTTGTAACATATTTTTTTGCCATCTCATTTTTTTTTTTTAATGAATGGGATTGTGTTCTTGTCTTACTGGTTGGTTGGCCTGAGGCTTCCAACACTGGAGTTTGTAGGCTGTTGGGTAGAGCTGGGTCTTGGTGCTGATATGCGGAACTCCATGAGACCTCACTCCGGTGAATATTCCCTGGGGTCTGAGGTTCTCTGTTAGTCCAGTGGTTCAGACTCGGAACTCCCACTACAGGAGCTTCAGCCTGACCCCCAGCTCATGAACCAAGATCCCACAAGCTGTGTGGGGTGGCAAAAAAAAAAAGAAAAGAGAGAGAAAAATAACAAAGTAAAAAATAAAATTAGACTAGGAAACTAACAGATATCTTAGAAAGAATATAAAAATAAAAATATAGATGAATCAAAAACTGGAATGTACATCAGTACCACAATAGTGAAAAAGAGGAGGAGGGAAGAGGGAAAAGAAAGTGGGGGGGAAGGCCTTGGCTGTGGAGGGTGGGGCCTAAGCAAGGGTGAGGTTTGGGTGGTGGGTGGGGCCTATGCCTAGTACCCACAGCGCTGGAAAAGGCCCTGTGGGCTGTGGGAGTGGGGCTTAGGCTCAAGGAACAGAAGGGACCCAGGCGTGCCCCCCAGCCCTGGTCTCAGAGGGCAGGGGACCTCACCTGGGAGCCCAGCAGGCTTCCTGGGCTAGAGTTGGCAGGGCAAACGCCCTCCTCTCCTCTCCTGCTCCTCTGGTCTGGGAGGTCCCCTCCCACCTGCCTTTCCTGGTCTCCAGGGCCTCCTTCCTGTGCCCCCAGGGACCCACACAGCCTGGAGGGGTCTTCGGAGGGCTGGGGACCGGCCTGGGAGCTCAGCAGGCTCCCTGGGCCTGAGTGGGCAGGGCAAACGCGCTCTGCTCCTCTCCAGCTCCTCCTGGATGGCTCCTCCCAGATGGCTCCTCCTGCCTGCCTCTCCTGATCTCCCAGGCCTCAGAGGCGCCAATCCTGTCTGGCCTCCACTTCTCCCCCCTCAGTCCCCCTATGTCCTACCGGTTCACTTTGGGGTTCCTCCCATCTCCTTGGGCATCAGAGTACCCCACCAGCAGCTGGCAGGCACCCTAGGTGTGGGGAGACGCTAACTCCGTGTCTTCCCACACTGCCGTGATCCTTGTTTTTAGACTTTAGAAAGCTTTTCTCAGCAGCATAAATGAGAACAAGCCATCAGCCTGCTGTGAACTGTGTAGATTTTTAAAAAGTATCTATTGAATATAAATTAAATTAGGAAAGAGAAACACAGCTCATTTCTTTTGGACTCAACCTTTTAGATTTTCAATTTACTTTCAAGAATGACTTTATAGGAATGACAACTCTAGGTTGTTATTGTGTTTTTACTGGGTAATAATGCCCTGTTATATTTGTCAGTCCAATTTCATTTTATTTCTTTCTACTTTGACTGGGTACCATTTCATTGACAATAAATTGATATTCATTTTATGAGATTGAATTCTTCACTGTAGAAGAATTCTTGTTCTCAGGCCTACATGACCAGGCTGTGCCCTCTGGGTCACCAGACCTATTTGGGAGGCCAAATGATGTGAAATTTACTTGGTAAATAGTAAATTGGAGCCAAGCTTCTTAGATAATCATGTGATCCTTACAGCTGTATATGGTCTACTTGACAAAAGGGTGCCTTATTATTAATTGCCCATGGATTGAACATTGAGTTCTGAGACAGATGAAGAACAGGCCTTGCCTTTTCCATTTGAATTTCCTGTGGATGCCAGTCCTACCAAGTGCATCTAGAAGAGGGCAAGGGGGCATCAGAGAGGGCTGGCTCTCTCTGCACTCTATCCCTGGGGTCTTCTCTAACAGGCCCCCGTCATCTACTCTCTTTAGCTTAGGCTGTCAGTCATTGGGTTCTGTTCATACTTAGGGCAGTGCTCCATTGATATTTGGGCGGAGGAGGTTCTTCAGGGCTGGAGTAAGGGAGAACAGTTGAAACGAGTCAGCCCTTTGAAACCTCCCCCAAAGTGAAATATCTATTAGAAAAACAAACCCTTCTCTTGCTGATTGTGACCATCTTCTGCTGTGTAATCTGTTCTCTAGGTTTTCCTGGCTCATGTGGGGAAATCAGCAATGAGGGGAGTAGATATACACTTTAGAAGAGGGTTATTTGGGTCAGGGGGATCAGGCTGACATTTATAAGTTACCCACTGTGGGCGAGGGACTGTTTTAAGAGCGTTAGGCTTATGAAATCATTTAATACCCCCATCCCCCAGTGAGATAACTTGCCCAGGGTCACATGCTTAGTAAGGGACGCCTCTGTGATGAGAATGTAGCCAATCTGGCAGCGAAGTCCTTGGTCTTGGGCATCTTACTGTCTTGTTTCTTCATCTGATTTGTCTCAAATGATTCTCATCAGACTGAATGAGGAATAGCCTTATTGAATCATCTCCTCCAAGGAGAGTTTTGCTGGTGGGACCCAATACTATACGGTGAAAAGCTAGGACTTTCTTTGTCTCTGGGAAGATCCATTTCTCAGGTTTTCAAATCTGAACACTCCCTGCCCTTTAACACCTTCTTTCTTTAGCTATATTATCAGGTTCTGGGCATATCCAACTGTCCTGGTAAATGATAAATGATGTCACTTTAAGGTGTGTTGGCATCATGTGCTTTAACTGAAGGTGGCCTTGTCTCTGGAGCCTTGTGCAGCCCCAGACACCACAGAGGAGGTGGGAACAGAAGAGAGGGAGATGGGAGGGTACTTACCTCCAGGGAATGAAGGGAGAAAGGACTATAGGTAGGGAGGGGACGGGGAATCTATTGAGGAGGGAAGTCAAGAAGGAAAGCATGGGGAGATAGTGGGCATCCTGCTGAAGGGTTTTGGCAAGGACCTAGGCAGTCGTCAAAGCTAGTGGCCAAACTGGTCGGCTGCTCTTGAGGGGATGCTGCAAAATACAAAGTCCAAGAGATCTGGCTCGTTCTGGAACTAAGTCCTAAGACCTTGACCCTACTTGTTGCTCTTTGTTGGGGGGTGGGGAGAGCTAGATTCAAACAGCCACAGCTGGCCAGATACTTTCTCTTTCAGGAAGGAATATCATGCTCATGATATTCAGCACATTTGTGCATGCTGTAAAAATATCTTTAGAATATTTATGATAGCTTTCTAAAATTTATAGCTATGCTGAAGTACTGAATGGTATTTACAAGCTTTAAAAAAAATGGGATCATCTCAGTGGTTAAAAGTAAAAGCTTTTATTATGGGAAATTCTGCATGCAATACTCATTGTCAGCTTCCATTGTGTGTGTGTGGCCCATCTACTTGTGCAGTCACTTCAGGATCCCAACTCCCTTACCCATGCTTGTCGTTACCTTCCTGCAACACTTTCATTAGGATAACCTTCCAAGAATGTAACTTATCTTATTATTAAGGAAATCACAAGTGGAAACTAAATGTATGACAAAAAAGGGTTTAGTAATGCATTCCAAAGTCCATTGCCTGAGGTATTTGGAATACCTGCTATTCTGGTGTGGGAAGCAAGACACTAAGTATGTGTTCACAATATTGCACAAGACATGATTACATTCATATTGTAAACTAAGTGTGAGAGAGAGGGAACATACTGTAGTCTGCTCTAAGCATTTCACCTGTACTAATTCATCAACTCTTCACAATAACTCTATGAGTTACCCACAATTATTTCCATTTTATATGTGAGGTACAGAGAGGTTAAGAAATTTGCCTGTGGTCACACAGCTATAAAGTAGTGGACTTCTGATGGAAACCCAGGCAGTCTGGCTCCAGAGTTTATGCTACTAGCCCCTGCACTGCAGCTGCTCCTGGAAGATTCATATAACTCAGAAATTATCTTCCACAGTGGTTGTACCATTTTACACTCTGAGTTAAACCTACATCTAGTTATTTATCCAAGAGAA
Organism: Balaenoptera musculus; assembly: GCF_009873245.2. Classification (NCBI taxonomy): domain Eukaryota; kingdom Metazoa; phylum Chordata; class Mammalia; order Artiodactyla; family Balaenopteridae; genus Balaenoptera; species Balaenoptera musculus. Next base: position 70,877,734 of record NC_045795.1, on the reverse strand, counting down.
ATGAAAACATGTCCACAGGGGAAAAGAAGAACTGGTACAAGAATGTTCATTGCAAGCTTATTCTTAACAGTAAAAAATTGGAAACAGCCTAAATATCCACTTAACAAGCGAATAGCTAATCAAGCTGTGGTATGTTCATAGCAATGGGATACTATTCAGCAGTAGGGTGGAGCTTACATACAACAATATGAGTGATACCAAAACCTTACCTTGAGTCAAAGAAGTCAGATACAAAAGAGCATATACCGCATGATTCTTTGAAGTTCAAGAATAGACAAAACAAATACATGTAGATAAAAGTTAGAACAGAGATTACTTTAGGGCAGGGGGAAGGGACGTGAGGCTGGGTGATGGGTAGGCTCTATATTTTGATTAGTCAAAAATCATTGACTTATGCACTTAGTATCTGTGCCTTTCCTTGTCTGTATTTATACCTCACTTAAACACATATAAATACATACAGTAAACTGTGAAAGCTCCCCCTTCTCCAGTCCAGTTACCTTTCTCAGCGATAACCATTGTTTACAGACCGGTGTGGAGTTTCCAGGAGTATATATACTTGCCATTTCCATTTGTGTGCCCATACACATCCCAGTAGGCTTTTATATTTTAACATAAATACGGTCAGACTATATGTATTATTCTGCTACCTGCTTTCTTTTTTGATTAACAATACGTCTTGAACGTTTTTCCATGTCCATACTTCAGTTTTGCCTTAATGTCCTTAGCTAGCTTAGGATTCTGTAGTATGAATGTACTTGATTTCTTCAGCCAGTTTCCTTCTGATGGACGATTAGGCATTTTTCAAATTTTTACTTTTACCGTGCTACTATGAAAATTGTTGTACACATATATTTGTGCACATGTGCAAGCATTTTTGTAGGCTACTTTCCTAGAAGTGGGTTTGCCTGGGCAAAAGGTATGTAAGCTGTGGTGGATACTTACAAATTGGTTTCCAAAAATGCTTTTGTCAATGACACTCCTGACCACATGTGAGAGAGCTGGATTCCTGCATTCTCTCCAACAATGGATGTTATCAATCTTTAAAGCTTTTGAGAGCAGATGGGTAAAAAATGACATCTTGTTTCTGCGGAGATTTTAAAAGGGAAGTTTTGATCTTCTAGTTTATATGCAAATGTACACTTGCCCATAGAGAAACATATGCATCTCCTGTCCTATGCTCCAGGCTATGTAATTCTAGAGAACAGTTCTCTTTCCTTTGGGAAGAAAGAAAAAGAAAGAAGAGAGGTACTAAGCCCTCAAACACAGTATGGTAAGTGGGAGAAAGTATGGTATTAAAGGCAGGAGAACTAAAAATCATAAAGGTTTAATTAAATGAAAGAGATCTCAAACCTGGTGAAAGTAGTATTTATTCTGAGTTTCAGAGAAGGTGTAGGATTTTTGAAAGTATTTGATATGGTTTCTAAGTTCAAACAATATTATAGTATCTATTAGATATTAACAGAGAGATGACAGTGACATAGGTGCAAGCATTCATTCATTCAAATAAATATTTTAGAGGGCCTGATGCTCTCTCAACAGCAAGTTAGAGAATACTTTCTAATTTTAATTTGATGGACTATTTTAGTGAAAATAGCAAAATTCTGCTCATTTATTCCTTTTTTAAAATTTATTTTATTTGAGGTATAATGTACAATGTTATGTTAATTTCTGCCATATATCAGAGTTCCTCAGTTATACATATATATACATTCTTTTTTTGTATTCTTTTCCATTAGACTTCATTACAGGATACTGAATATTGTTCCCTGTGCTATACAGAAGGGCCTTGTTGTTTATCCATTCTCTATATAATAGTTTGCATCTGCTAATCCCAAACTCCAAATCTATTCCTCTCCACCCTCCCTCCCCCTTGGCAACCACAAGTCTGTCCTCTATGTTTATGAGTCTGTTTCTATTTCATAGATAAGTTCATTTGTGTCATATTTTAGATTCCACTTCTAAGTGATATCATATGGTATTTGTCTTTCTCTTTCTGACTTCACTTAGTATGATAATCTCTAGGTCCACCCATGTTGCTACAAATGGCATAATTTCATTCCTGTTTATGGCTGAGTAGTATTCCATTACACACACACACACACACACACACACACACACACACACACACACACATCTTCTTTATCCATTCATCTGTCAGTGGACATTTTGGTGGCTTCCATATCTTGGCTATTGTAAATAGTGCTGTAGTGAACATTGGGGTGCATGTATCTTTTGGAATTATAGTTTTCTCCAGATATATGCCCAGGAGTGGGATTGTAGGGTCATATGGCAACTCTATTTTTAGTTTTTTGAGGAACCTCCGTATTGTTGTCCATAGTGGCTGCACCAATTTGCATTCCCACCATCAGTGTAGGAGGGTTCCCTTTTCTCCACACCCTCTCCAGCATTTGTTATTTGTAGACTTTTTAATGATGACCATTCTGACTGGTGTGAGATGGTACCTCATTGTAGTTTTGATTTGCATTTCTCTAATAATTAGTGATGTTGAGCATCTTCTCATGTGCCTGTTAGCCATCTGTATGTCTTCTTTGGAGAAACATCAGGCATTCATTCTTAATTTGGTAGCCATTGTTGATCTTGATACCTGTTGGAATTTTTAAATTTAGTCCAAATTCGTTAATGATGGCTGAATTTTGAAAAGTGACATGACTTGCTTTATGAAACTGGTCAATTTAAGGCAAACATTGAAAACTGACCCTATCACTGTGCTCTCCAACTAACCTCTATCCACCCCCCGATCCCGTAACTGCTTTTTAAAAGAAAAACTGTGTCTTGGATATATTTTTAATGGTGTTTCCTTTCAGAAAAAGTTCACTCCAAAAAAACCTTCTTTTTCCAAACATGGAGTAGGTCAGTCTCTGGCATAACCTTGGAATGCCTGAGTTGCCTAGGGGGTGAGAGTTTGGGAAGTGGGTGTCAATGACACCTTCCCCTGAGGCAGTATTGCCAGAGGGCTTTGCAGTCTGTACCCCCAGGAGCTCTGCCTTCTTAAATTAGAGACAATTGAGATGTGTACTGAGTTTAGCACTATTTATGCAGTGTGAATTTACTCTTGCTGGTGGTAAGAGGACTGTTAAGTCACTTACAGATTCTATTCTTGGAAATGTCAAATTTAGTAGTAGCAAAAATCACTATGGTCATTCCTTCTAGTGAGCGTCTGTGGGTGCATTTACTCTTCTGCAAGGGATCTCAAATTTTTAAATTTCATGACTTCTCTATCTGCCTCCCTGTCTCTCCTCCTACTCTGTAAATTGCTGTTTCTGACCTGTGCTTCAGGCAGACTTATGGCTTCCCTGAGGGGCACCTGAGAGAGATTGTCTAGTAGATGAGGTGCAGATCACCTGTTCCTAGGTCCCCCTACTCCTTACCTCTATCCTACCTCTGGCAGAGCAATTTTTCCTTCCCTTTTTAACTTTCAAGTAGGCTTTTACTAGAAGAATCACTTCCAATGATAGAAATACATTTGAAAACCATAGCAGTCCTGCAAAGGAGTTTGAACACTGTGTATGTATCTCTTGATGTTCACGTGTACAGAGACAAGATGGTCATTCTTATCACCTTTCTCTGCACTGATCTAATTGGCCCAAATACTAAGCAGTGCCATTCAAAACCCAGCTTTTCTTTTCTAATCACTGGTGTCCCAAGTAAGACAGTATTTGAAGGAATGGTTGGAGAATGCTGATGATCAGCCTCCATCACAGAGTCTGAACTTCAGCTTCTCGTTTTTCTTAGCTGCTCATTCTTAATTCAGGAAAGCTTTCAGGGATGCATGGATTTTGAATTTGTTTTTTTCTTTTTGGATTGAAAAAACACGCAGTATCCCAGGAGGTAAGGTCTAATATGTTCAAACTGCTCCAAGAACTATGTGGGAGTTTTTTAACAGTGCAAATGATGTTTGTAATAATAATCAATTTTATTTATCACTGGTACTTGCAGGGGAAATATTTAGCAATTAGCTCTGTGTGAGTGTGTATTTCAAAGTAATAAAAAATATTTCTTTATAAAGATGTTCTCTAATTAAACAGCCTCACTAATATTGCTGACCTCTCCATCACATTCTGTTACTGAGCACTGATCTTATTTCCTTAGCAACTAGAAAATGTGCTTGCCCTGGGTTAGCATGAGCTTTGGAACTACTATATTCTTATTCAGTTAGGAAGCAAGAGGTCATTCTTAACATCTTTATAGTAACCAAAAGACAATCTCCTAAAAGTAGATTAGTGAGTAGACTTAGTTCATAGTTTCATATGTATGCATTACTGTATCCTGTAAAAATGAGAAATATCAGGCAGTGATTATCCAATCCAAATAATGACTAAGAAGATGGTTATTCGATCTCACCTTTTACCCCCTTAATAAGTGCCACCAGGAATATTAAAATCACTGCTTCAGTTGGTTCTGTAAATATTTATAAGGAGCCAAAGTGTTCTGAATATTTTTATTAGCAGGATTTCTAATAGATTTTTTGGCTGAATAAACAATTCTCTTGAACTTCATTTTCTTGGAGTGGGAGGGAGTAGGGGAGTATATAATTTTATGAGGACTAGAAATAAGGGTTTCTCGTTGAGCGTGACTTCCACCTGGTTATGAATGGTTTCCTGTGGACATGTTTGATGTTTATCATCTAGTTTTCATCTCATTCATAACTTTGCAAGAGCAGTGATTCTCAATACGCTTCTTTCGGGAGTCAGGGCTCAGTAACAGCCGCTGACTCAGCAATGCTGGGGAGAGGGCACAGAGGGATTAGCAAGGACCCCAAGTGATTCTGCTCTGTGGCTCTCCTCTTTTGGAATCACTGCTTCTGAGCTCTCTGTACTGCCCTCCTGCCTCCTCATGAGTTGGATTAGATTTATAGCAGCTGCTGTCGACATGGTTGCCTAAATCTGTGGAATGTTTTGCTAAACACTACTGGTGAAATAGTCCACATTAAGTCTGTAACTCCCTCCAACACACACACGTTTTTTTAACCTGTCCTCTGTCTTTAGTCTTTTACTCACTTGATCACTTTATGATTTTGCACTTTGACATCCTATAGATTCATTAAGATCTTTTATTCCAAGCACCCGGGCTTTATTTAACATGGTGATTAGCCAAAGTGTTATTCTGTTTGAGCTAAGTGGTGACAGTGTATTTGATTGGAGCCTTATAATTATTATTTTAAAATCAAAGTAATAGATTATGACCTCGAAATAGGAATGTGATCCAAAAGAATAATAGTAATTAGAAAAGCAACCACTTAGAAGAAAGTAAATGCCCCATCACAGACCACAGGGGCCTCTGTGCCCTGAGTCCCACCTACATTTGCAGCCCCATTTCCTACCTCACTTCTCCCCCAACCCCGCACCTTCCTGCCCACGCTCCCACCCCACCCCACCCCCACCTTGCCTGGACTAACCTCACTGCAGCCTTCCAGTTTGTAGAAGTAACTGTGTTCTTTCCTGCCTTGGGAATTGCACCTGCTGTTCTCCCTACCTGAGGAACTCCTCCACTAGTGTCTCCTTGGCTGGATCCTTCGAGTCTCACCCATAGTCTCGTCTCCTTAGGGAGGCTTCCCTGGCCGCAGTGACTGCAGTCATTCCCACACCCCACTGCCTGTCCACACATAATGCACGTCATCATCTCTCACAGCATCCTATTTATTTCCTTCAACATTAGGAATCCTAAGTTGTGTCTCCTTGGTACTTGTCTGTCTCCCCCACTGGACTCCAAGCTCCGTGAGGAAGATGAAGACTTTACCTTTCTCATTCACCACTGCAGCCTCATTGCCATTCTGGCACCTGGCATTGAGTGAGTGCTCAAGACGTACTTGTGGTTGAATGAATGGAATGTTCTGAGGTCCTAAATTTTTCTGAACCCATAGCAAAATATTCTATACTTAGTACTTCTATTATGATAACACATTATCTTCCAGTGGTTGAATTTAACCAAACTGTGCTGACTTTTCTCAGGCATATGAAGGATCAGAATAAGAAGGTGGCCAACCTCAAGCACAATCAACAGTTGGAAAAAAAGAAGAATGCCCAGTTACTGGAAGAAGTCCGCAGGCGAGAGGATAGCATGGCTGACAACTCGCAGCATTTGCAGGTGAGCCCAGCCTTCTCCTCTTAACCCTTAAATAATTGGAGATTGACTCCCTCCAACATGTACTCCTTGCTGTGGGAAAATATGCATGGAAGTGGTGGACTTGCCTTTGCTCTGAGTCTAGCACTAACAGGGTACTCCCAGGGAGCCCAATAGGTCTTTCCGAGTTCAAAGCATCATTTTCAAAATAGTGCCCAAGGAAGGCCGGCTACGGTGGAGACTACTAATGCTACACACAGTGTCTTGGTTCCTGTACCTCACCTTAAAAGGCAAGGGCTGCAGTTATAGATTTGGCAAGAAGCTTCAAACAGAAATGTCTTCCTTTTAGAATTATATTGAACTTGTTTTGGTGTCAGAAGGGAAATGTATGAGTATTATCACAGAAAGTATTTGGAAGAGGATGCATTAAACTGACTTCAGACAGTTTACAGAACTGGTTTTGTTTTGTTCAAAACTCCAAGGCTGTGATCATTATTCTGTCTTTTCTGTGGAATATAGTTATCTCTGAATGGATGGCCTATCTCGGAAACCAACCGGCTGATGGAAAACACCAATTTTTCCTCATTAACCATCCCTGTTTTTGGCAAAAGAGCTCTCCCCATGTGTTCAATAAAACATTCAAGCTAAAACAGGGCATTTGCTTTGAAGTCCCTTTATTTATTCCAGTGTGCCTTTAAACAGAGCAGTTCAAGTTCGAGTTGGCCAGAGTTCATGTTAAATTCTGCTTATTAATTAGTGTCTTTCTCTAGTTATATATTAGGTTTCCTCCTTGGAGATAGAAGAAGTTAGATAATTTCAATATGTACTCATAATTCATTTTTTTAATTGACCAAAAGAGAAATAAATAATTATTCCAGAGTAGGAAATCTAAGGAAATGTCTTGCACAGAACATGGCACAAGGTGGTTACTTAGTATTAGTTTCTTTTTTCTCTGTGTCCTGGAGGTGCCTTAATGGTGTCAGTGAAGCCCCTTTACATCGATGCCTGATTTGGATAGCATGATAGTAGCATCAGGTCCTTTTTTCACTCCTGGGATCGTCTTAAGATGGGCTCGTAGTTTATTTGAATCCATGGCTTCCTCAATGTTTTTGACGCCCAGGGTTTTGGGTGTTAATTCTCCCGTGAATCTTATGAGATGTTATATTAGAGCCTACAAACTGAGATAATAATAACTAAAATTTGCAGAATTTTATTGCCTTGTCAGACATGTATTCTTATTTATTCCTCAATAGTAATGTTGGCAACTTTATATAAGGTAATACTAGAGTCTCAGAAAAGTTATGAAGTGGCATCCTAGTAAGGGGTGGACATAGATCTGACTTCAGGTCTTCCTGCCTTCAAGAAACTAATGTAGAGGAACAATAACAGTAGTGGATACCATTTATTGAATTTTCAGTATGCTGTGTACTGTGCTCTGTACTTTATAGCACCTATTAAATTCTTATGTCAACTGGGTTAGTTGGGAGTCTTATTTCCAAGTGACAAGAACACAACAACCTGAACTAAGCAAAAAAAAGAAAAAAAAAAAGTGGGGGGGAATCTGTTGGCTCAATAAACTGAAAAGGCCAGGAGAGGAATTCAGGTCTGACTACATGCAGATATTCAAGCAGTGGCATCAGGAATCTGTCTTCATTCTACTCACAGGCATGCTTTGCTCTTTGTTGCCTTGAGTCTCAGGAAGGCTGTCCACAGTGATGCCAACTATGGCCACCAGCAGCCAGCCTACATTCTATAAGTGCAGCCACCACAGGGGGAGGAGAAAGGTTCTTTCTGAGTAGTTCTAGCAAAAATTCAAAGGCCGATAGAATAAATAAATTGGGCAGGCCAGGATCAAGTTATATGATTACCTGGAACCTAGGGGGAAAGGGTTAACCCAAATCTGCTGGGCTGAGATTGAGGACAGGTGATCTCCCACAAGAAAGAGAGGAGTTCTGTTCAGAACAGGTGCTAGGCAGGTAAAATCACAGAGATACACTATAACCATAATAAGGGGTATATTCACTACCATTTGTTACATGAGAAGAAGAAGGCCGTTAGAGGTTAAGTAACTTGCCCAAAATTATTTAGCTAATAAGTGGCAAAGTCAGGACTCAAATCCAGATCTGACTGTCTTCAAATAGTGAGAGTTCTGGAGAATTAAGAGAGGAAGGTAAGAAAACTGTGGAGTGGCAGAGAGACTTCATGGGACAGATGGGATTGGAGGTGAATAAGTTTGACATGGAAGGAACAGAGCAGTAGGGAAGGCTCACCGGCCAGGAGAACTATCAGAGAAAGTACAGAGGCTGCAGAGAGCAAGGTACAGTCAGAGCACAAAACATAGTAGACCAGTTGGTCATGGTGGCAGTGAAGTTAAGTGTTGTTGTTATCTTTCTTAGCTGACTCTGGAGCTAGAATGCCTGGGATTCAAGCTTTAAAATTTACTAGCTGAGTGTCCTTGAGCAGGTTACTTAACTTCCCTAAGCCTCAACTTCCTCATCTGTAAAATGAGAATAATAATTGCATCTACTCCAGAGTTATTGTGAGGATTAAAGAGTTAATGCATATAAAGAATTTAGAACTGTACTTGGCATAAGCTATGGTCAAAATAAGTGTTAATGATGAACTGTTATTATAGTAACAAGGAAAAGATAAAAGAAACATTTTTTAGAATGTTTATTACATGCATGGGTATTTATATAGTTCTACTCTGATATGCACTGAGCATCAAAGTTTTTGTTTTTTCTATATATAGTATTTTTTTCTTTTCTAAGGACACATCTAGTTATGGAAATTAATGTCTTGTTTTGGCCCATGAACTTTTGTATAGCAATATTTTCATAAGGGGCCTTGATAACTACCTCATAGGCATATTCATAAAAGATAGCATGGTCTGGAATTGCTTAGTTGCATTCCTGACCACCCCAAATAAAGGATAGCATTTGAAATGCAATAAAAAGTAATCACGATTAATTTTGATGAAAATGTCTCTGGTTAAGGTTAATAGAGAGTGAAACTCCCACTTTCCTGGATTGTTAAGCAGATGTACTCAGATGCAGTAATTACTGCCTTCTGAAGACAGAACTTTCCTTTCTGGGGGCACTTGATTTTTTAGTATTGCTGTTGTTTTAAGTACTTCCTGTTTATAAGTTAGCCTATTAATCCCTTTAAGTATCAGTCAACTGGGATCTGGTTTAGTTGGTTGGTTGGTTGACTGGTTGGTAGATGTGGGATTGGCACTTACTAAATGTGATTGATTCTACACCAGCATTTTGTAATGGTTGGACACCCTGACTTCATGATTTCAACCAACCAAAGAGGTATTACATCCAGAAAAATCTCAGGTAAAGTACTACCTGCAATAATAATAGCTGTTCACTTAGGCTCCAAAGAGAGATCAAAGAGATTCATCCAGTTGGTATGAAAATTGGAGACAAATTTGAATGTAGATAGAGTGACCATGTTATTTATTGTCCAAACCAGGATGTAGGCAAAAAGTGGGCCATTTCAGTCAAACCTAGAAATATAGTAATGCTAAGAAACATTTCACAAACTCACCCTTCTTTAGTTCCTAAGTTTATATTTTTATGTCAGGAATTGCAAACTCAAATGCCTTCAGGGTCCAGGCTGTTCATATAAGTAAGAAACAGATTTGCATCTAAGAAAATTTATGACGTCTGGTTCTTTCAGCTTGTATTTTTTTTTTTTTTTTGGTAGAGATGTATCAGTTAGCAATTGCCATAATAATGCTGTGTAGCAAATCACCCCCAAACTCATTGACTTTAAAGCATCAGTAGTTATTCTCACAGATTTTTAGGTGAACAGAGTAGCTCAGTTGCTCCAGGGTGGGCTAGGGTGGGCATGTCTGCTTCTCACTCAGGTCTGTGGGTGGCCAGGGCAGCTCTGTTCCACGTGTGTTTAGTCCGAGACTCAGGCTGGAGGGGCATCAGCAACCCAAGGGAAACTCTTCTGATGACAGTAGCAGAGGCACAAGACAGTAAACAAAAACATGCTAGACCTCATAAGGCCTAGTCTTTAACATTATGATTTTTCACCCGACTTCAAGGCACATATATAAGCTAATAGTCAAGGATTGGGGAAGTACACTCTGTCCATGAAGAGAACATTGTAAAGAAGTAGATACAAGGAAGGGTGAAGAATTGAGACCAGTCACTCAATCTGTTAAAAGAGATAAGGTTTGGAGAAACATTTCTCTATTATAGGAAAAACAGTAACATAAACATAATGAAGAATTACAGCTGCAGTGGCCTTAGTTTATGGATGTAATTGAGAGTGATGGAGACTGCAGGGAACTCAAGAGCCCATGCCTCATCGAAAGGAGTTGGGACCACTAAGCTTTGGCTGGATGTTGCCACAAAGGTGGACCTTCTGTTTGTCATAAAATGTGAATTTTTATGTGAAATCCATGGATTTTAGAAAATTGGTTCAATTTTTTAAAGCACTCTATGGGTCCAGTGAAGCACATGTGCTGGTGAATTGACCATTGGTTTGCAGCCTCTGTTGCACAACCTCATGCTCTGATCCCACTGGTTTCATGTGGTGTAAATAAAGAGACTAAGAGTGCACCCTAGCTAGATCAGCTTGACCCATCGAAGACGGATGGCAGTTCAGCGTGTTTGTGTGAGTTTTTTTTTTTTGTCAGAAAATACCTTGAATAGCTTGAGTTATTGTTCCCCAGAGGAATACCCACAATCTATAGGAATAGAGAGTGTTCTTAATTTAAGTTCTAAAAAAAATTTTTTTGAGAATTGGCAAAGAGAGCAGGAAGGGAAAAATAAAGACCCATGGAGCTGAACTGTCCAGTGTTCCAATAGTGGCCCTTATTATTTTTAGCTCAGGACCTTGAGTAAGGCAGAGAATCTCTCTGACCCTCACTTTTTTCATCTGTAAGTGGGTATTACACTCTCTACATCCATGGGTGGGTTAAATAAGATGAGGTTTATGAAAGAGACTAGCATAGTACCTGATCTGTGTGGCGTTCAGTTATTAGAGCTTTCTCCCAGAGAGACTGATAATGAGCTTTTAAACATAGAAGACAGTGACCATTGGGAGTATCACCCAACAAATACTTTGCAATTATTTTATACTGATGAGTAATACAGATATAGAGCACACACTAGTAAATGAAAGTTTCCAGTAAAGCATTAAAAAAACATTTTGGGCAATAAGGAGGAAAAATTAAAACATTTTTCAAGTTTATGTTGAATTGTGTGTGAAAGTAAGATGTGAAAGATCATGATTTTCTTGTATAATTCTTTAGAACTGTTCCCCAGGACACAGATTATAGAGCATAATATTTATGTCTGGCCTTGGGGCTTTGGGCTTCTGTGTGTCCCACTAGAGCCCACATGAACATTTTTCAACAAGGTGTTTTGCCGAAGATTCACCCTAAATCGTCATTACCAGAATGGGGTGCATTCCCCACCCCCCAGACTCTAGCTATTTCTTGCAGAGTAAATATGCCAATTTGAAGTCCCAGTGGACATCTTTGTAGATTTTGGCTGCATTTTTCCCTGTGCAGCTTATCGAGTTAATGAACTAACATTCTAAGAAATACATGCGCCAATATTTTATGCTTCTTTTCTGTTGTATGTCTGCAGAATTCTCTTCAATTTATTACTTGAAAACTAAAGTCTGTTCTTGTATGCTTCCGTTTCCAAATTATAGGTTCCCAGGGAACTGTAAAGTTTCTTCTCTGCCAGTGGTTAAACCCAAGTGTGATCAGTTTAAAAAGCAAATGAATGTTCCCATTTGTTCTTGTCCTTTTAGTAAAGTTCTAAAAAATAAAAAAACCTAGAAAGACAATTTTATTTTTCAATTTGTGCAACTCTGTGCATCCGTATCTTTTTTCCAGCGGGACTTCCTTTACTTTGCTCCTCCAATTAGAGTTGGAATCCGCTAACAGAGGAAGTGTAACAAACAACATAAACCTCAAAAATGCATAGATTTCAGCAAAACATATAGTTCTTTATGAAGTTCCCAAGCTTTGCTAAGTTTTTTCTTCACAGAGGGACACGTATGTTTTAAGCAGCAGTTTTTAAGCCTCATATCTATACGTTCATCTCTCTAAGTCACTGAGTTAAGTTCAATTCCCTAAGCTTAAAATTGTTACTGTAACTGTGATCTATGTTCATGTGTTATGGTACACTTCTAAGTACTGCCATTGGAAGAAACCTGACCAGCAGAGTTAAGAGATTCATCATTGTCAAAATATGATTATTTAGTTCCTAGTTTTCCATGGCTGTTCTGTTGGCATGGTGTAGAGTGATTTAGGAAGGCTCCATTTCAGCCGTCTTGTTCAACATATGGAAAGATGAGAAAAGTCATCCTAACATAGGTTTAAAAGAAAAATCCACATTTGTTCAAATTTTCATTAGAACTTAATATGATTTTTTTTTTAATACTCCGAGGTGTTTTATTTCTTTTGTCTTGTGATTTTCTACCTTGATGGGTAGAGATTGGGAAGTTCCATTAAATTATGGATAAATTCCATCATGTTGTTGACATGTGGACTGAGCTTCATCCAACATTTCCAAACTCTGTTCATGGTTTCAGACGATGAGAAATACTCAAGTATTTGCAGGTCTGCGGGAGGACACAGAACATTGGCGAGGGTGACTGCGGGTTAGTACAGAAGTGCTTTCTTTTCTTGGGGATTTATTTTGACATTTGTTTTTCTTTCACACTATAATCCCCCACGAGCCAAAAAATGACTTTTGTTGTAGCAGGTCCCTGTAGGCATTCTCAGAAAATCTTATTTGACAATCAGTTTCTAGTAGCCTTGAGTTGAAGTCAGTTACTCTTTGTAGTAACTCATAGACTGTCAGGGGTGACAAGGCATCCTGTGCAGTGTATTTGGGAGCTAACCATTTGTTACAAATGTTCCAAGAAGCCAAGTGAAATCATGTAAATAAGACTGTTGTATGTGGAGTTTTTCTTCTTTCCTCCCAATAAAGTATTACTTGTTTTTCCAAACGTGCAGTAACTTGCATATTTCTTCTGAGAAACGTCTTCTGCTTTTTCCTGAGGATTTGTGACCTAATCCTCCACTTCATATAGCCCCTCTGTACAAACACAATATATTTCTGTGGAAAAGAGAGGTTTACCCTTAATCAAGTGTTGCCTAATCTACCTACTAAATTACCCCCTGGAGACAGAGTGGAGTTCATTATTCTTTGCTGCAGGGTTTTCATGTTTCGCTCCATTTGTGCCTCTTTGGCAGTCCTCAGCAAAGTGGATGTTTGTCAAAGACAGAAGATCCTGCAGAATGAAATGTAACATATTTGTCAGATGAAATCACTGTTATAATGGGAGTAGAGTCTTGAATGCTCTGCAATAACAAAGCTTGAGGGGATGGGGGCTGGAAAAAGAAATCTTGCTAGAATGATCTTATAATCTTACTCATTTAGGTGGAGGTTCCTTAGGAGGATGAGACTTTTTTTTTTTTTTAAATATTATCCCATTTTTGTGCTTTTGGTCCCAGAAATACAAATTGATAAGGGGAAGGCAACCTGCATCCTACTATGATCTCCAGTGAGAATTAGAAGCAGACGTAGATGTGCCAAAGGAAGGGTGTGCTTCAGCTCTCGGGAGAGGGGGGCTTGCTTTGTAGAGCCTGCTTTTCCTCTGTATAACTTTGACCTCTGGGTTTATTTTGAGGTGAGGTTTGGGCTGTAAACTGGAGACATCATTTTTATATGTTTATTAAAATCACTGCTGATGATCAAGTTAGCCAATAATAACAATAATGCAGCTCAGCTAGAGCCCTGTGTGCTTCTCAGAGTGCCTTCATGGGGTGATATTCCTTTCCCAGGTGAAAGTTTGTGAACCAGAAATCATGCTTTAAAAGCCACTGAGAAATGAGACTTTTAAGGTGTGTACTTGGGAGTATGTTTTTCTTCTATTCTGCTTGAATCCATACCATGTGCAGTATAATTTTCAAGGTAGACACAATGAAGGCATTACTGAAGAACCTACACTTTGAAAGCAAGGGGACTGAAAGAAGCAAAAAGTTCTGATAGCACACCTTATTATTTTTTCAAAGGTAGAATTTACATAATAACTCACACACGTGGGATTCTGGGATTCGGTAATCCCTAGGGGCAGTCGTGTTCAGCATGCATCAAAAAAGCCAGTCCAGTTAAACCAGCTCTTCCTGGCCAGGGTAATTATGGCAGGTTTACCCTGAGATATGGCTACCAGAGGTTAGTCATGGGGGCACCTGCAGATCGCAGTGCATGTCACCCTGACATCAATAACCTCTTTCTAATAGATGTTGGTATTTCAGACCATCGCTGGCCAAGGTGGAGACCTGGGCATGGTTAATTTTTTTAAAATGTTAACTTTGACTTATGGCTTGTCCAAAGCATTGCTAAGCTGTATATTCAAACACTCCAGATTATGGAAATGACAGTCAATGACATGGGCAATGATTTAGATGGAAATCTTGCAAAAAGGAAATACAACTCTAAAATCTTGTTCCTATTCACTTAATAGTCTCTCCTGTAGTATGTGTTTGGGAAGTTGGTAATCTGGATTTATGACATTTTTAATTTCTTCTCTGCTATTACACTCTCCCTCACTTCTTATTTATGTTGCCTGAAAAAACCCTGCAAGGTTAAGCAATCATACGTTTTTCTTACTAGAAAGGACCATAGACTTTGTTTAATACAAGCCCCTTGTTTTGCTGATGAGGAAAGTAGGGCCCAGCAAAGGCAAACGACCTGCCCAAGATCCCAGAAGGAGTTATTGGCCAAGGGGAGACCAGATCCCAGGCCTTCTGCATTCTTGTCCAGTGCTGTTTGTGCAGACCTCTGGTTCCATAAGATACATCTGCCTTTAGTAGGATTTGAACCATTAATCCAAAGGTCCAAAGATCAGGCCTGTGCTCCCTCAGTGCTGGATTTTAGATTGACTGTCTAAGACAACATAAAATTACCCCTCACAATAAACTAAGCTTTATACATATTTTATAAACAAGATATTCTGTCTTCTCCTGTTCTCTCTTATGTTTTTAAAATAGAGTAAATAAAGAAGTGGCAAATTGGCAGCGAAGAAAATTGCTATGAGAACTGTCTATGAAGCTTAGGATACTTTAGATGATAAATAAAAATTGGTTTAAGTTTTTCTATCTTTGCCACTTTTTCTCATTCACAGAGTCTGGTCACCCATAAAGAGACTCAGGAAGTCTCTTATCATGGAAAACAAGTGTGGATTGCTTAGAGAATTCAACAGTAACAACGATAGCTGCTACTTTTTATTGAGCAATGAACTAGGCCAAGGGTAATGTCTTTGGTTGAGTTCCTTGGGAAATTTAGAATCTGAGATTAATACACAGGGGATTGGTTGGGAGTGCTCTCAGGAAGGGAGGGAAGCAGGATTGGGCACGGGAAGAAATTGAACTGTAATGTAGTTGCAGCAAAGGCCTCAGCAGTTCCTATCAGTTCCTCTGGAGTTGGGGTGGCCTTTTGGACGGAGTTGAGCCCAGTTGAGATGAGAGTGCTGGGCCTTTGTAACCCCTCATCAACAATCAATGGATGCACACAACCCCTGGGGAGGGCAAGGCAGCTCTCAGGGAGGGCATGTCCCTGGCAGCTGGGGAACGAGTGCCTTAGTCCAGAAGAGGAATCTGGGTAGCGCACCACTGCATCTACAGCAAGTATCCAGTATGTATGTTGCACTCTCCCCTTTGACACCCACAACAGACAAACACATCTGATCTCAGGACTCCTGCCCACCCAGCTTCATAATTTTCTCAATACAAGCAGCTGTTAAAAACCAATCCTAGTTGGCCAAATTGCTCTGTATACACATTGACTTGTTTAAACTTCCCAACAAACAAATCAGGTTGCTACCATCTTTGAAGCCATTTTTACAGGTGAGAAGATTGAGACTTGGTGATGTTAAACAAGAGAAAGAGCTGGCATTTTTCCTCAGATCTCAACTATAGTAACTATAGCAACAGTGAAAATAATGGTCAGGCTACTCCAAAAACAGGTAGAAAAGTTAGATGACATAACCTTGGGTAAGGAGGCTTCACATGGATTTTATAGGGTACTGGTTAAACTTCTTTTAATTAATGGGATAGACTTAAATGCTTCTTAAAAGCCTCTAAAGCTCTGCCTTCATGTTGCCTCAGTTCAGCAAGCAGTCCCACTGATGTTTTTTGAGGACTTTTGTGTGCCAGGTGCTGTGCTACCTGCTGGGCATTTAACAATCAGTATGATAAAATTTTTTACCCTTGAATATCTCAAGATCTTTTCTTCTGACTAAAGGTGTCTTTCCCAGGCATCTTATTTGCAGCAGCTTCTGTAAGTAGAGAGTGTGTTCCTGGGCTGTTGCTTGTTCCGGGATGGAAGGTTTGAAAGAGGTAACAATGAGGATGTTTCTGTAGCTGGAGACTTGGTGAGCCACAGCAGAAGCTCCAGAAGGCCTTATGTAGCACAGCTCTGCAGTGGGGCTTCTAGTGTCTGAGTGAGTGAGAGATGAAAGTAGCAAGGGAGTTGAGGATCTGGATTCTATTCTAGGCTCAGTCTATAATTAGTTGTGTGACTTTGAGCAAGGGATTTTTGTTCTCTCCAAGTCTGCTTTTTTGTCTACAAAACAAGAGGCTTATATTGGGATAAGGGCCCTTTCAACTCTGAAATCCTGGGGTCCTGGGACTAACTGAAGGATGCATACATGTGATGAATTAAAAGTGCCACCTGAGAGGGTAGTTCATGGTCCCACTGTCAATGCTGCTGCCCAAATAGAGCATTCATGTCAGTGGTAGGGATGTCTTCGAGTTGGGAATCCAGGAAAATGGGGGAAATTCGTCTCCTTCAGTACCAGCCCTGTAGTATAATACATGGTTTTAAATATAATTTATTCGAAGAACTCATTCTGTTTTCCATCTGAATTGCAAGGACTGCCATTTTTTGAAGACTTTTGTAGGGTGCACTAAAACATTGTTTTCTTTCTTTAGAGTAGTTGGTTATAATAATACATCCACCAATTGTTACTTTTTTTGGTATAAGATAAAGATTAGCACTGTGACAGTCTGGACACAAGATAAACAATGCAGGAACTCCTCAGAATTGACCTACTTGGGTTACAGACTTATTTCTCAAGGGCAGGAGCTATGTGGCTTTTAAATGTAATTATTTGTGAAGTAGACTATTATTTTAATAAGCCACTATGTCAATAGAGGCTATTTTCGCCCCTCAACTGTGTGGGTCATAGTGAGCTGTGGGAAAATAGGAAGAGGATAATTTGACAAAAACCTGGTTGATATTATCTAGGTTTACATTTCCCAAACACATTTGTGAAAGTGAAGTTCTATGAGATACTATTAGAAAAAAGTGTTCAGTTTGTCAAATGCCTTTGGAAAATAATAGGTACCCTCTCCTTCACTTGGAGAGTCACCATGCATATTAGCATATTAAAGACACTGAGAAGTGCTGTGATCAAGAAAACTGTTTAATGTTCTTTAAAATTTCTCCAAATCATTTGACAAAAGAAGTACCCCCCCACCCCGCCCCTGAACATCTATTAACATTGCAAAGAATTAGTATTTTATGAAACGGGCAAATGCTGATCTAGGCAGTTTACAATGCTGATAGCTGAATTTTGCAGTCAGCTCTTTGATTACAGGTTGAGGTTGAACACACTCTATAATGATGCTTTATTAAGCATTATATTATCTTTGCTGAATAAAAATTCACCTGGGCATCTTAAAATGGCTTTACACCTGCTACTTGATTAAAAAATAGTTCTGTTAGAATGATTGGCCAAGAAAGTTCTACTTCTGATATAGTTTAAAAAAAATTGCACCTCATTAAAAATGTTGACATGAAGCAAACTTGAAAAATGTTTATGACAGGCATAATAGTATTTCCTTCTCTCACCCTGTGACTCTGGGATCTGCATTGACTTCTGATTATAAGCTCACATTATGCTATGCCCCAAATCCAAATGTGATAAAGAATATTTTGGAGGAAGAGGTGGAAATTATTCCAGCCTTAAAATATAAAATTGAATTTTTAAAGTATCCATTGTGAATTCTCACTTGGATGCAGTTTTGCCCTCTTCCTACTAAAGCAGTTCATTGGCGGTGTGCAATATAGTGCTTTAGGTTCCTGTCATGCTGTCAAAATCAATTATACGGGTTGAAAATGAAGCACAGAGCGTCGCTGTGTCATTAGTAGCAGGCTTGTTTCTATTTTGGTTGTACATTTTTGGCTGTGAAAGGATCCTTATGAGAAATTAGAAAACTGCAAATTTAAAATGTTAACAGTTAAACAATATAACATTGAATGTATGTCTCCTGGATGCCTGAGTCTGATCGTAAATGGGCCTATAATCTCTGAATGAACTGCACCTCTCTTAACCTGGCTTAATGATGGCTTTACCCTTTTACTCATCTTACAAAATTATTTACCCCCGTAACCTAAATGGGGAATTAAGGCCATACGAGACTGTGGCTTCGTTCACCTGATTAAAGTTTCACTTCACAGGAATCACCACCGTCCAATGTTTGAGACCAGGGTTGTAGTTAAAATTGCATCTTTAGTGACTGTGGTGTCTGGGTGATATATTACAAGAGAAGGGAGAACCCTCTTTTCAGTTTTAACAGATTCTATAATATTTTTAATTCTTAAAGCTTTTTAACTATATAAAAATAAGGTCATTTCTCTATATTTTAAATGCTGATGAAATGAAAGTTTCATTCATTCCACAGCCATTTGTGTCAGGCTCTTTACTAACCTCTTGGGTTTCTGAGACTAGGTTCTTGCTTCTTCCTCACCCTGTGTAATGGACAGATATAACCATGACGACATAATCATAATGTAAGATGTACTAGGAGATGGGGGAATACAACCCCAAGAGATTTTTTTTGTAGTTTAGACTAGGCAACAGTACAAGTACAGCAGATGAACATTCTAAGCAAAAGCAGCCTGAATTTGTTGACCTAAGGCAGCTCCTGCAGCTTTGTTGGGGTTTCCTGCAAATGTCCCCAGGATGAGGGCTGGGCCCCTTCCCTGTTTCTGATGAGTACTTCCAACATTTATGAATCTGGAAATATTATCATATATACCCAAATATAGCCACCCTGATTACAAAGCCACCGACTATTTCTCAAAGAGAAGTTTCACAAAAAATTTTCAAGTTTGAATATATAAACTTAACAGGGGTATAGATAAAATCGTCAAGATGTCTATTTATGATGTTTTTTTTGTTAATTTAGTTACATCCAAAATCATTTATTACTTTTTGCCACTCTTGTATTTAATGGCATACTCACTCACTCTCCACAAGCATCCTCTGAGAGTCAGTGACATCCCTGGAGGGACTTTTCCATTAGCTGGTACAGTCTTCCCAGTCTAGTTGCCTTCACCTCTGAGTGGTTTGACCCTTTTATCTCTTTATCATGCAGATTGCTTTTTTTAAGGTGTGTTGTCACCACACTGGTTAAGGTCATGGACTTCTGGGTTGACTCCCAGTGTTGCCATTTGCTAGCTGTGTGATGTACGGCAGGTTAAGTTTCTGGATCTCAGGTGATGACAGTACCCACCTCCTAGTACTGTGGTCATTTAGAAAACAGCACACAGCACAGAGTAAGTGTTTGCTGGTGCCGTGATGATGCTGATGAGGATGTGGATGATGTCACGTTGTTGTTCAGCACTTACACTTCTGAGGGCTCCCTGGAGGCCTTACCAGAGCCTGCAGTGCCCTGTGCCATTGGCCCTGGCTTTCTCTGGGAACCGCTCTCCTCCCACTGGCTCCCTCTCTGACTACTCTAGCACACCAGTCTCCAGCCTGCCCCGCCCTCAGGTCTTAGAACCTGCTGTTCCCTTGACTAGCACATTCTTTCTTCAGGTATGTGTGTGACTTACTTCTTTACTACTTACAGGTCTCTGCTCAAATGTTATCTCCCCAGAGAGCCTTTCTCTGAATGCTCTTTCTAATTCATTGTTCTTGTCATTCTTTATGTCCCAACCTTACTTTATGTTTCTTCATCATGCATATCACAGCCTAAATATAATAATGTACAGTTATTTGTGAACTTGTTTCCTAGCTGTCTTTCCTGTGACCACATGGGACTTTGTCCATCTCCCTCACTAGAATGTAGGATTCTCTTATGTTTCCAGAACAGTGTTGACCCATGGTAGGCATTCAGTAAGCATTTTTGACTAACTGAATAAGTGAATTATTGTAAGTAAGCAGAATGGATGAAAAGGTCCCATGGCATTTCTGTGGATTGTGAGTGGCTGCCTGGCACCGAGTAGAGAAGGACTGGGGAGTTGCGTCCAGGAGGAAAGAGAAGAGTGCTAATGCTGGTCAGCAGCGGGTGCTGGGGGCTTGGGGGAGAGCAGGGGGCGGGTGTTCTGAGTGAAATGCAGTGGTGACCTCTTCGGAAGTGAGGACCTGTGTCTTATTCAACTGGGTCGTTTCAGTGCCATTAAGTAGTAAGATCATCATAATGTATTAATTATTAATAAACGTGGGATGAATGAACGGCTGAATAATCAGATAGGCTAACCATAAATAGAGGCTGCACCATTTAGATTTTGTCCTGAAGTTTGTCGGAATAGGATTTTCCTGCAAGAAGCATTCTTGTTGGCATTTGAACATGTGCGTCTTTAGAGATCTGTCCTGGTTATTTTTCCTTTCTCATATAAGCTGCAGGGGGCATCATTTTCATTGGAAGCTGCTTGGAGTGGCTGTCAGCGCAGGGAGGAGCAGCTTAATGAGGGGGGTCCAGTGGTAACATAATTCCCACCCTGCTCTCAGAGCGACTGCCTGTGTGGCAGGCACCCTGTATGCACAGGTTTGGGAAACAGAGTCTGTAGACTGGAAACATCTGGAGAAAGGTGGAAAAATGAGCGGCAGATCCTTACAGCAGGTTTTTCTTCGTATTTTAGTTCTCCAACAAAGCCATACTTTTGTGAGTGTTTAGGTTTTTGACCCATTAACCGTTGTATGAGCAAAGAATTTTCTCATTAGCAAAGAGTTTGTTCTTTGTTTAATTGACCGATGGGTAGAGTCACTGAGTCATTTACAACCGTGCAGTGGGCACCTGCTGTGTGCTGGGCACTGTGCAGGGAGCGCCGAGCCTGTGTAAGCACGGTAACTACATCACTACCACCATCTTAAACAGTCTAGTTTTTGACACTCTCATTTTCACATGAATGTTTCCCTGCTCAGCCATCACCCAGTGGAACTTGTGTACATTTCTCAGCATGGCGGCTGTTACTCAAGAGCTTTCTGGAACTCCTCTGGCCACCTTAGGAGCCACACAAGAGACCTTACTCTTTTGTAATCACAACTCATTCTTTTCTAAAACCAGAGTTTCCTCTTTTGATCAGTAGCCTGGTTCCCCAGATTTGGTTCTAAAAGACTTTATAAAGTTATGCTGCTGGTATGACACTTTGTCACAAAAATGTGCCAGACTCTGGGGATGGTTCCAAAGGCAGGTTTCCCAAAATGTCTTGGAGAATAAAGCCTGCCTCTCTGGAATAACTAACAGCCTCCAAGGCAACTACTTGGACTAGGGATGATGTGCATAGAAATGGGAACATTAGGGCATATTTTGTAACCTTGTTTCTTTCAGACCACATTATTCTGTTTTGAAATGATGCAAGCTGGCTTTTAGGCAACATATAAGTAATACACTGATTGGGTTTCCAACTTTTCAAATGATTGCTTCTGTACTATGAAAGATTCAAACTCATTTACAACCACACAAAAACTTTGTTGCCAAAATTATGTTGACACTGAGGACGACATTGACTCCTTGGAGGCCTCAATTATCCAGAAAATTCCCTGATTTCTTCCCAATTTTCTTTCTTTATCTAGATCTGGGTTTTGTTCCTTTCCCATGGGGAGGCTGCATACCATTGGTTGTCACTTTTCATTCTTTAATCTGGGGATGCATAGGCCTGGAATCCATTCCCTCTTCTGACACTCTACAGCTGTGTGATGTTGAGGTTTTTTAATCTTGCTCTGCCTCAGTGTTATCATCTTTAAAATGGGGATAAGAAGACTAGCTACCTCACAGGTTTGTGTGAATTAATGACATCTCAACGTAAAGACATTACCGCAATTCTTTGTGCATGGGATGTGCTCAGGAATGGCAGACACCATTACTTTTGCCGTCATCATCATTATTGTAGTTAGCATTGAGCAAATAATGTGTCATTTTCTGCTATGATTGGTGGAAACCATTTGTTAATTTTAGGTTTTTTGTCAAACTCTCAGTTCCTTGGGTTATACTGTTTTAAAGATTTGTATGTCTGTTCTGGTAGTTTAGCGTTGATTAGGAGAAAAATCTAAGATTTATGTTTTCGTATACTTTTTCCCAGCATCGTAAATTTTTAAAACTTTTCTTAATGCTTGGCAGCAAGCCATACCCTCATTGTTCTAGCACACGTGCACATATGGTATATATGCATGTATAAAGATATAGACACACGTATGTATATCCATTCCCAGATTGTTTTATTTTCTTGCCTTGAAACATCATAGCCTCCTTAATTTTGCTTGCTGGCGTTAGATGACTGTATTTTCCACCTCTAAATTAAACCCCCAAAGAATTTGACGCGTAGGCACCAAAGTGGTAGCCTTTAAAAAGCCACTGACTTCACACAGACAGATACTTGAGACAGAAAGCCCTTTCTTTCTTGTGCTCACTTGGTGTTTGGCTTCACTTGGTCCAGTGAAGTGAACCCTGGGTAGGCTGAGCTAAATATGGCCTTGCGTACCCACGCACAGGAGGCAGGGAAGGGGTTCCCGTAAATTGAGAGGCCGGACACCATCTCCAGGCTGGAGGCCACAGGAGCCAGGAGACTGAGGAGGAAATGGCATGGCTCCTGTGGCCAAGAGGTTTGCCTGCAGTGGGTTTGGGCCACAGAGCGCCCTCCAAAAAGACTTTGACGGCTACTTGGTTAATTTGATTGATGCTGTGGGGCGTGGGAGGGAGGCAGGACCCCTGAAGAGTATTTATAATGCCCTGCACATACAGGCTGCAGAGGCAGCCACAAACCAAGCTAAACATAAATTTTAGTTACAAAATAAATTTTAGAAACACTCTGTATACTCCCCCATTGGACTAAGCGCGTGTAGCTATGATTATTCTTTCTTCTCACATCTGAAGGATTTTGTTTGCCATCTTTATTGTTGCTTAAAGTTTGCAATTAAAACTTGACCTAACGAAACCCATGTACAGCTGACTAAGACTCTTTTTCTTGGCTTTATCTTTGCATGGAGGGCAGGTTTTCTCCTTTCCGAGCCTGAAGGTTGGCGCTTGTAATCAGGCACCGTTATTTTCTTTATTTTTCATAGTAATTAACAAGAGCATTTTTTGCTGGCCAGCCCCATGTATTAATTGCTTGCTTTTTCATGGCTTCTTGTCGAAAGGAATGCATATCTCAAGACAGATTGTCTCATTCTAGCTGAGGATTTATTGAAAAGAATTCCAGGACGGCTCGGTCATCAGGATGGTCTGTTACTTTCAGAAGATTTTACTGTAATTGTGAGCAAGAAATGAGGAACTGGATAGTTGTTTTTCTGAGTGCTAAATGGGTTAGGAATATGTTTTAAGGGGTACTAGCAAGGGGAAGAAGGCTAATTGTGGAATGAGGAGTGTATCACATTTAAGCTAAAACCTGAAGGAGGAGCAGGAGCTAGCCGTGCAGAGTTGGGGGAAGAGCATTGGAAGTAGAGGGAACCATTTGCAAAGGTCTCCAGGGGTGAGAATGGACTTGACTTGTTAGAGGAATAACAATACACACACTGTAGAATTATTAAGATAAATAATATCTATCTTTTACAGTTGTTGTAAAGATTAAATTTGATGAAGTACATTAAATACTTAGTCTCAGGCACACAATAACAATAGGTGTCATAATAGTAGCATCTTTATTGCCTTCATCTGCTGTAAAGTCCTTCTCTGTACATAGTAATTATTAAAAATGCTCTAACAGACATAAAAGGAAAGGGGTATTATATTTTTAGTGACTACTCAGGGCTTTTTTTCTTTAAGTTGTCCATCATTCAAAGTTTTCTTGGGTCTAGCTTTCCTTTGACATACTCTCTGTCTTTAAACTGATCTGTTCTGATTCATGAGTGGGGACAAGCAAGTGGAAGTTTGATGTGAAATATTTATTGCAGTGATGAGAATTTGCTGAAACATGGGAAGAGATTTGTACATTTTTTTTGTTTATAAAAATCTAGTTGGTCATTATTCCTTAGCTAAGTTGTACAGTCAAAGAGGATGCGAACTTTAAAAAAAAAAGAAAAAAAATTATTGTTAAGTATAATGCAAATACATAAAACAGCTAAAAACACATGTACAGCTAGTGAATTTATAAGGCAAACACCTTTGAATTTACCACTTGTGAAAGAACCTCAGACTTTCTAGTTATTCCAGAAGTCTTCCAAGATCCCGCTCAAACCAACTTATTTCCTTCCTCCCAAAATAACCACTCTCTTGACTTCTATGGTAATCACTGCATGACTTTCCTTCATACGTTTTCTTAGCCAGTTGTGTCTCCCTACATATTATATACTAGCTTTGTCCACTTTTTTGTTTGTCTATTTGAAAGCAAGCTCTAAAAACTTCCACATTGGAGGAACTGGAATGAAATAAAAGTGGCCATGTAGGGAAGACCAAAAGTCAACAGGAAAAAAATAAATATGCAAAACTTGAACTCAACCAGGGTTAATAGCAAGAAGGAAGACTCTGGGAGAAATTGAGGAGGGCGGGAAGGCACCTGGGAGGGGCATGGCTGGCTCAGAGCCCCTTCCCAGGAGAATCCCTTCTGCAAAGTGCGGAAGACTCGCCTTGGAGGCTTGGAGACTGCACAGCAGGGGGCAGCCCCCAGCAGGGAGTCTTAGGGTGAGATGTCTATCTGTGCTAGGCTGGTGCTGGTCCTTTGAAAGATCCACAGCCTGAGGATCTTTCAGGGCCTGAGGCTCAGGGGAGGGAGATCACCAATCAGTGCATAGAAGTAATGAGAGAAAGTTAAGAGTGGGAGTCTTCCTCTGTTGGCTGAGGAAGAAGGACACTGGATAAGGAAATGGGGAGGAAACCAGAGGGTTGACTCTTCACTACAGGAACAAAGGGATGGTGGAACTCCCTGGGGTGGGTCATTCCCTATGGATCTTTAAGAAGAGAAAGGAATTGAATGGAGACAAGGCTTAGTTCTGAGAAGTTACTTTGAGATGTCTTACCTTTTTAACTTCCCTAGTATGTGCCATTTTAAAAAAACAAGTTCATCCTCTTTATAGCTTTTAACATAAAATTTGAAACAAACCTAAATGGGATTTTTGTTTCCTTTTAGAAGAACCAGGAAGCTCAGGGAAACAGTTTAGGAACATGGCCCTTCAGGGCCTGGTGAGAGAGAAACCAGCTGGGAAAGCCTCTCATGAGGCAAGTTCCCAAATGATCTGACAACAAAGAAAGGATGGATAGGCATCCAACTTGGAACTGAGTTGTCCTCCATTCCCAGAGGGCATATCAAAGGATCTGGATTTTACTCTGATACTGCTAGTAACTAATTACAGAAAAAAAAAAAAAAAATTAAAGGGGGTTGGGAAGTTCCCTGAAACTATTTATTGAACTTCTGAGTGCTAGGTACTTCATTAAGCATTGGGTATACAGAAATCAA
This sequence comes from Balaenoptera musculus, assembly GCF_009873245.2. Taxonomy (NCBI): domain Eukaryota; kingdom Metazoa; phylum Chordata; class Mammalia; order Artiodactyla; family Balaenopteridae; genus Balaenoptera; species Balaenoptera musculus. Next base: position 70,851,983 of record NC_045795.1, on the reverse strand, counting down.
CAAGATTACAAGATCCCCATCCTCACAGAACTGCCTTCCAGGCATGAAGACCAACATTAAACAGGAAATTAATGATAAGCTTGTTGAGTGCTGTGAAGGAGAGGTTTTAGTGCTACGTGGGAGGGCTAACCATGGGCGCCTAGCTGGAGGATCTGGCTGGAAAGGCCCCTGGTGATCTTGTTCGGCCTTTTCATTTTCAGTTGTAGAGATGGAAGGTGAGGGAGTAAAGGAGGATGCTTTATTCAGAGCTGTGTGCTTAGCTAGTGATAGAACCAGGATTCAAACCTGAACCTCACTTGTGTTCAACTGTTCCATAGTCAACGGAACACCGGTATGTTTCACTGTGAAACTGGAAGATCAGGAGTCTCTGTTTCTGAGAGTAACTTATTTCAGTCCCTATCAAATTACATAAAATCCTTGTGTGACCTCCAGCTTGTAGGCCTTTTGCTCTTATAATTTTTATAAAATGTTCCATTAGGACAGCAGTTGGAATGTAGAAGCCAGAATCCTGGTGCTTGGTTTGAATTTAGACACAGCCTATAGTCCTTGAATTACCCTCAGGGAACAGATTTTGCTAAGCCTCTGGACCTTTCACTGCTCATTTTCATTTTTTCTACCCTACATGCCTTTTTGAATTTAGTTACTCAAGGCTTGTGGTACTTGAAGTGTCCAGCAATTCCATGTCATTTTCCATGTCATGTCAATAATTTGACATTTGCTTAATGATGTGTATACTATTTAAGACAGCTTGAAAATATTTTAAAAGTTATAAGAATAACAGTAATTTATAAACCTAAACAGTAAATGGGTGCCCACCCACTCAAATCTTTTTTCTAGGCAGGTAATTTGAAGTATACACTTACTAAAATTTCTTCCAATTGTTTAAAAATGCTCTGTCTAATGAAATACTACAGGACAGAAAGTGTTCATCTGAGGCGTGGTGTGGTTGTAAAACACCCAGACACGCATGTGATATACATTTTACAGCTTTGTGTATTTTGCAGGCAAAACATTGAAACATGGTAGAAATACTACCATGTACAGTGAAACTGGCTTTAAGAGTAGCATTGCATAGCCGTTCATCTCTGCTGGCCTTTTATTTATACGTGTGTAATTATGATTTCCAGTACTTGTTACCAGGATACTTCCAAACTTGGTTTTGTCTTTACATCTTTCCTTCTTGGGAGCTTTTTCCAGATTGCCTATTTTCTGGGAGAATGATTCTCTCTGTAGTTGGAAACATCATGTTAGGGTGTGGCGTGGTCTGGACTCACAGGGATACAGCCTGGCCAGAAATCTGAGAGTCACCCTTCGTTCCTTCCTATCCCTCATGTCCCCCTGCCCTCAATGTAATTGCTCACCAGGTCTCTCTTATTTTAGCCTCTAGATGTTTCTTAAATCTACACCCTCCTCTCCATCCCCTCTATCCCCCAACTTTGTTCTGGTCTTCTTTTGCTTGTCCTATCCAACAGCTTCCTGACTGGCTCCTCTGCCTCCAGCCTGATTGTTTTGACACTCTCTGCATTTCCTCATCACCGCCATACCTAATACCTTCAACATCTCTGCCATCACACAGAATAAATTGTGCTCTTTATTGGGGCATTTAAGGCCTTCCATTGGCTTGCCCTGGCCTAACCCTCAGCCTCACTTTGCACTAGAACCTGCCTCCAGCTTTAGGGCCTGCTAATAACATTGAACAGATCCACTCCCTACACACATTTACTCTGCTGCTTCTCTCTCCTGGGCCTTTGTCACTGTGTTTCTTCATGTTTAGAATGCCCCAGCTCCCACTTGCCTTCCCCAGCTAACTCCTGCTTATTCTCACATCCCTAGCTTATGTGTCAACTTCAACAAGAAGCTATATGTAGTTCTTGCAGACTGGCGTAGGTCTGATCTTTGTGCTTCTATAATTCCATTCTCAAATCACAGTTTTTCTCCCTATCTCCTCCTCTGCATTCCTGTCTCTCCCACCAAGTACCTTTATCTCTTTCAGTCCCACCTTGTTTTGAAGGCAGGTCATCAAAACTTTGTAGGATGAAGGATTATTTTTCCCTTTATTAGATGTTATCTTTTATTAGTCTGAATGCAGATTACCTGGAATGTGTACCCTTGCTTATCCGTGTATGGAGCTAGCATTTGGATTCCCACTCTAAATACAGGAAACAGACCTTAAGTGACTTTCCAGGGTCAGTGAGTTACAGCATGCCCAGGACTGAATTACCCTGGCTCTGACCTGCTCTATACTTACCCTGTTTATCTAATTGTTTTGGGGCAGACTTTGTTGGAAGTGGCAGTGGATTAAATAACCTTATCTTAGCTTTGAACCTGCTTCACACCACTCTTTAGAGTGATCTAAGTATATCACTTGCAGTACTACCATTAGCAAGGTAGTGCAACCCATAACCAAACTGGCCCCTGGTCATGTCAAGTTCACACACAGAATCCAAGAGCATACCCAGAAAGGCTTCGATGGATTTGAATACCATGTTACACTGCATCCAGCTTTTGCAGATAGGTAGAGATTGGAGAATGGCTCTTCTATGCTACTCATCCACCCTTCAGCCTCTCGCTGGTAGAGGGCCTTAGTTCTTAACTTTTAATTCTTAACTCTACATGTACTGCTGCCCCCCTGCCCCTGCCAGATTTCAGCCCTCTTAGATCCTCTCTTTTTGGCCCTCTCACCTCTAGCTTGATGTTCTGCCTTCTGTGCCACTTGTCCTTCATTAAACTCTATGGGAGAGGTGGGTGGGGAGTGCTCAGATGGGGGTAGAAATGGATTTAAATTCTGAAGGTAGATAACAAGAAAGGTGAAAGCAGCCTCAGTGAGATCTGGACTGAAGATGGAATATCTAGAACACTGGTTGGCAAACTGTGGCCCATAGGCCAAGTCCCACCTGCTACCTGTTTTTGTAAATAGTTTTATTGGAACACAGCCATGCCTATTCATTTAGGTATAGTCTATAGTTGCTTTCATAAGGCAGAGTTGAGTAGTTGCAACAGAGACCACACGATCAACAAAATCTAGAATATGTACTATCTGGCCCTTTACAGAAAAAGTTTGCCAACCCCTGTTCTAGGAGACAATGAGGTCTTTCATAATGACTGTACTAGCATATCTCCTTTCTATTATTGTGCTAGAAGAATCTCTGTCTCTTTGGTCATTTGAGTTGTATTACCTGAGGTGCTTTTCTTGTACCCTGGCCCTGTGTGTGTCAGAATCCAGGGCAGTTAAAAGGCATGGACAAAGATTGGGGCAAACCTGTCCCCTTACATCTGTAATCTGGTGTGCTCAGCTCAATCCATTGTAACCAGTTTGTAATGGGTAAGATTTTAGTTTGGGTAAAAATAGACAACTGTGGCAAATAGACTTCATTTTGACCACAGCCCTGATTAATTGGTGGCTGCCTGAACCCAATGTTGGGAAGGATTATGAAGTCCCAGGGGCCTCAGCAAAAAGCAGTGCTGTGATTGATTAGTGATGTCTGTCAGGTCCTGGGCATAAGTGAAAACTGATCCATTTGTCTTAAGCTAGAGCCTCCTTCTTAAAACTGTAGAAAGTTTAAAGGCATGAATGACAGTGGTTCAGTCCACCACAACCTAGACTCCAATCTGATGGTCACTAAAGAAGAGTCTCTACAACTCAGAATCATCATATTTATAGCCTAGCAAGGAGCTGCAAAATGGCAGATTGGCAGATTATTGATTTATAAAAAAAAAATAGTTGACTGAAAATCATTCTGTGTTTATACCCTCTGAGTCAACTTTTTTATTGTGGTAAAAGGTAGATAGTGTAAAGATTACAATTATAACTATTTTTAAGTGTACAGTTTTGTGACATTAAATACATTCACACTGATGTGCAACCATCACTGTCATTCATCTCTAGAAGTTTTTCTAATTCTTAACGGAAACTCTGCCCATTGAACAATAACTCCTTATCCCCCTGTACCCCAGCCCCTGGCAACAACCATTCTACTTTCTGACTCTATCATTTTGACTATTTTAAGTACCTCATATGTGTGGAATCATACAATATTTGTCTTTTTGTGTCTGGCTTATTTCACGTAGCATATGTCTTCAGTTGTAGTATGTGTCAGAATTTCCTTCCTTTTTAAGGATGAATAATATTCCATTGCATGTATGTACCACATTTTGTTTATCCCTTTAGTGGTCAGTGGGCATTTGAGTTGTGTCTACCTTTTGGCTACTGTGGATAATGCTGCCATGAACACTGCTTGAATCTGTGTTTTCAATTCTTTTAGACATCTACACAGAAGTGAAATTTCTGAATTGTATTATAATTTTACAATCAATTTTTAAAGGAACTGACACACTTTTTCACAGTGGCTGCACCATTGTACATCCCCACCAGCAATGCACAAGGGCTCCAATTTCTGTGCATTCTCGCCACCCCGTTTTTTTAAAAGATTTATTATTTATTTATTTATTTAATTTATTTTTGGCTGTGTCAGGTCTTAGTTGCGGCCCGTGGGATTTTTGTTGAGGCACGAGGGATCTTTCCTTGCAGTGCGCAGGCTTCTATCTAGTTGTGGCGTGCGGGTTTTCTCTCTCTAGTTGTGGCGCGTGGGCTCCAGGTTGCGTGGGCTCTGTCGTTTGCGGCACACAGCCTCTCTAGTTGAGGCAGGCGAGCTCGGTAGTTGTGGCGTGCGGGCTTAGTTGCCCCGTGGCATGTGGGATCTTAGTTCCCTAACCAAGGATCAAACCGTGTCCCCTGCATTGTAAGGCAGATTCTTTACCACTGGACCACCAGGGAAGTCTCCTCACCACCACTTTTGACAATAGTCATTCCAGTCAGTGGGAAGTGGCATCTCATTGTGGTGTTGATTTGCATTTCCCTGATGGGTAGTGATGTTGAGCATCTTTTCATGTGCTTATTGTATATCTTCTTCGGAGAAATGTCTATTCAAATTGGGTCAACTTTTTAGTTAGTTCACACTGCTGGTTTCTTTAAAGAGCCAGAGACAAAGTCAGTTTCAGCTGGGAATTTCCCTGTGCGGGGTCTGAAAGGTCTCAAAGACAATCCTGTAGGGAGCTCCCCATGATTGTAATTATAAGCCAGGGAAATCTGAGGGGGGGAAAAGGCTAAGTAAAATGGGGGTGTTTTGAAGCCAGTGTAGAAATGAAGACAGAGAAAGAATGGGGTGGGGCGGTGGGGGGATGTGGAGAAGAGCTGATTGAGTTTTTCAACTTGTAACTTCTCTCCTTCCCAAGAGTGAGAGAAAGGGGAGGGGAGACAGAGAAAGATCCAAAGTGTGTTGCTTTCTCTCGACTTCTGTTTAAAATAGGTCCCTTTCAAGGCTCCAGAGCCTCAAAACCCACAAGTGACATTTTTAGGACAATTTTCTTTTTCAGCGTGGAGGCCTTTGATTACCTCACCATAATTACTATGTTTATAGTGTTTTTCTCCCTTATGGCTATATTTTAGAGAAGCAAAGTTTGAGTTGGTTTGTTAGAAACATCACTCTGGGAGCATTGAATATACTTTGCCTCCAGTAATAGAAATAATTTAAATTAAAATGTTAATGTACTTTAAAGTCACTGATTTGGACTATATGGATCAGAAACATTCTGGGACAGTTGACAGAAAATTCTAGTCAAATTTGAAGACTAACTGCCTGTAGGAGATATGTTTGGGGAGTCTTCTGAATAAATGTTCTTTTTATGAGCTAATGTGCAGGGTGAGACAGTACCTCTGGACTGATCCTATACAATTTTTAGAGTTTAGCAAGGAGACACAGATTTGTGTCTGATCTTATTTAACAAAGCTTATCTTAAATGAGGGAAAATATTAAGTATATTCATAGTAGAGATTATCTGAAAGAAGTGATTAACCAATAGTTAAGATTTTTTTTAATGTCCCACCAAAAACATTTTGATGTTCCCTATTGCCCATAATTTCTAGCAAACATGTTTTTCCAGTTGTTTCCAGTTAAAAGAAATAGTCTTCTCCATATATGGACTGCATACATATTTAATCTATTACTAAACAAAATCTAGTATAAAAGTGGTATGCTAGTTCTTTTTCATTTTTGTGGCTAAAGGTAAAGCAAAACTATTTACATTTTTCAGCTTTGGTTTTATTGATCTTAAATGCCTTTGCATTGTGTTCATTTTGTTTTAGCATCTCTCTCTTTTTTTTAAAAATCTTGTTCAGTTCTGACCATTCAGTTTGTGGTGACAGAGAATTTTGGCCTGCCATGTTGAGAATTCCCAATTGAGATGCAATCCCCAAACTTTGCCTAAAGAACTCCGTAGGACTAATATATATGGAAATATGGCTTTTAGGGAAATAAATATGGTTTTCAGAGAGAATCAGGAGGCATTTCTCAGAGCTAAATTGGACCCCACCCCCAACTTCTCCAAACACCGTGTTAAGGATGATAACATTTATAAGAGTTTGAAGGGTCATAACTATTTTGGATGCAATTTTATTTACAAGAGTCAGCAAGATTTCAAATTCAGGTTGGTGGGCAATCAAGGTTCACATTGATTCGGTTGAACCCTGTAATCCCATCAGTTGAAGCAAATATGAACCATATAGTTAATAATTTATTGCCAGTCACACAAACATATTCACAGTTGGTTTTAACTTTAGTGTACAAGCTGTGAATTATGGGAGTGGTTTTAGGGTGTGGTTAGAGGTTTCTGCCTTCCCAGCAGAGCTTAGTGGTTAAAGTTCAGCCTCTGCCATCAGACAGGCTGCTAAGTTTGAAGCCTGGCTTCATCACTTCCCACCTGTGTGACCTTGGGCAAGTCAGTCACCTCTGTACCTCTGCTCCTCAATGGTCAGCTGGGAGTAATAGCAATCCCTGCCTCATAGAACTGTTAGAAAGATTAAATGACTTAGTATACTTGGAATCTTGGAACTAATATACTTGAAAGTTAGAAAAGAGGCTGAGTGCTTAGTAAATGTCAGTGCTCTTATTGTCATTATTATCATTATTATTAACCTATTCCTGTCCAGTTTTACAGAAGCACCTGCTCTTTTATTTTGATGTAATTTTACATATAAATGTTACTTTGAAATTAGATGTAGATAGAGAGGCACTTAAGGGTTAAAGAAGAATCCATGTTGGTGTTTGCCATCATCAAAATAGCACTGCCGTAACTATATGTGGGTTAAGTCCTGTGTAATATTATGTGTGAAATGTGGTGGCTATTACCTGTAGGGAGAGATTGTGTCCTTCCTAGTGACAGCAAATACTCTTCTCATTTAGTGTGTATGTGTGTGTGTGTGTGTGTGTGCAACTATGTCTTCTCATTTAAACAATTGCTAATTATTGATTAAATATTTATTGCTTCATTTCCTTTTAAAACCAATTATGAAATATTTCAAACATACTAGAAAATACAGAGAATATTGTAATCAAACCTATTTACCCAACATCCACACTGAATAAATTTTACTTAACAAATAATTAAACACATAAATAAATAAAATTTGCCATATTTACCTGATATTTTTAAAAGATAGGCTATCATAACCCATCTTGATTCCATTTACCTCCATTTTCCCCAGAGGGACTCCTATCCTGAAAGTAATGGGTCTTTTTCCAGGCTTTTTTTTTTTTTTTAAGATTTTTTTTTTTTTTGATGTGGACCATTTTTAGTGTCTTATTAAATTTGTTACAATATTGCTTCCGTTTTACGTTTTGGGTTTTTCTTGGCTTGAGGCATGTGGAATCTTAGCTCCCTGACCAGGAATCGAACCTGCACCCCCTGCATTGAAAGTGAAGTCTTAACCACTGGACCGCCAGGGAAGTCCCACCAGGCTTATTTTTATACTTTTTTGACATATGTATGTATTCCTAACCAATATAGACTGTTTTTTATAATTTTACCGGATACTTATGAATTAGTAAATGACACATACTATTATTTTGTGCATTCATAAAGTGCAACATAAATGGTTTCATACTTTCCTTTTTACTTCTTAGGCCAATTACTCATTGACCTCCTACCTAGTCCTTGAAAATATCAGTGGTCCTTCCACTTCAGGGCCTTTGCACTTGCACTTCCCTTTGCCTAGAATACCATTCCCTGATGGTGCGTGGTTAGTCCCCTACTCCTCTCAAGTCTTTATTTAAATGACTCTGCCTAAGGAGCCTCCTAGGTTACCTCATCTAAAATTGCAGATCCCTCCAATGCTGCATCTCCTTTCCCTTCTTCATTATTCTTTAGTACTGTTCACTATCTGGATTATTAAACATTTAACTTATTTTCTATTTTATTGTCTGTCTCCCTCCACTAGAATGCAAGTTCATTGAAGACAGGATTTTTTGTTTTTCTTTTTTTGGTCTGTTTTCATAACTGTTTTATCCCTGACACCTACATAGTGTTCAATAAATATTTGATGATTGAATAAATGCGTATCACTGGGTAATTCAGTTTCTTTTCTGAATAGTACATTTTTTAAGTTTATCCAAGTTGATACCTATAGCTCTGTTTTCACTGTTGTATAGCGTTCCGTTAGATATCTAAATCGTACGTTAAATATCCATCTTTTGTAATGGTTGACATATTAGTTTTTTCCATAATTTTCCTTTTATAAACACTGCCATGGTGGGCATTCTTGAACGTTTTTTCTTTTGGCAAAAGTGTAAGAAGTTATCTTTAATATATACTCAGAGGTGAAATTCCCGTTTGTTATCAGTTATCTATTGCTGTATCATAAAACATCCCACATTTACTGGCTTAAAATAATGATTTACACAATTCCGTGGGTAGACACGGTGGTTGTTCTGCTAGTTTTTCTCATCTGGGTGCAATCAGATGAAGGCTGGAATGGCTGAATAGTGCAACTGGCCTTATTTACATGTCTGGCCATTAGGACTATCTGTAGACTAGGGCACCTCAGATATCTACCATGTGGCTTCTTCTCCTCCAGCAGGGTAGATCAGCTTCCTTGTAGCGTAGCATTCTTGAGCATCACTCCAGGGAGAAGCTGCAAGGCCTTTTAAAGCCTAGGATCTGGAATGCACACAGCATCTCTTCCATCACATTCTACTGGTCAAAGCAAGTCACAAGGCCAGCCCAGGTTCAAGGGATAAGAGAAGTTGCAAAATATTGTGGCCAGGTTATTCTAATCTATCTCATTGGATCATAAATTTCACTAGATGTTGCCAAATTTCTTTCTGAATTAGTTTTATCACTCTATTCTCCAGTTGTTACCAACTACTTGTTAAAAGGAAATATCTTTGGCTCAACAGTGTGTGTGACAAAATAAATGTTCACAGACCCCTCCCAAATCTGTCTCTTCTTTAAGTAGTAAACCCTGCTTTATCTCTGCTATATGTTCAACAAAACCTGATTTCTCTTTCTCCTGGGTACCCAGATAGATTACACTCCCCAGATTCTGTTGTAGTTCGAGGTGGCCATATGACTAAATTTTGGTCAATGAAAGTGATCTTTGCCATTTTCAGACTTGGCATATTGCCAAAGTGTAATTTACTCTACCCTCTGTCCTTGTCTACTGGCCAGATACAGAAGATCCACTGGAACTCTGAGGCCCAGACTAAAGGATGACCCAGACAGAAAGACAGAAAGAACCCAAACGACTGCTTGTAGTGAACGTCCCATCCCCCACCCCAATCCTGCTGTTAATTGGGATTTAATTCAGCTAGAAATAAACTTACAATAAGCCACTGAGATTTCAGAGTTTATCTATTAGAATAGAACAGCTGACGTTTCCTTAAGCAACGTAACCCTGGATGAGCAGAGAGTGTCTTTATTTGTAGACTTTAGGTCTAGATGAGAATTAATCATCCAGCTTAATCTCCAAAGATATAATTGGTATCTACCAAATATATATATATATATATATATATATATATATATACACACACACACACACACATACACACACATATGTGATAGCTTTATTGATATGTAATTCGCATACCATCCAATTCACCTATTTAAAGTGTATCATTCAATGATTTTTAGTATATTTACAGAGTTGTATTACCATCACTGCAGTCAATTTTAGAACATTGACATCACTCCAGAAGGAAACCCTGCACCCATTAAGCAGTTACTCCCCATTTTTGCCCTCCAGTCCGCAGCTCTTGTTAACCAGTAATCTGCTTTCTGTCTCTATGGGTTTGCCTATTTTGGACATTTCATATAAATGGAATCATATAATATGTGGCCTTTTGTGTCTGGCTTCTACTTAGGATAATGTTTTCAAGGCTCATCCATGTTATAGCATGTGTCAGTACTTCATTTATTTTTAAGAATAAATAATATTCCATTGTATGTATATTTGGTTATACCACATTTTATTTACCCATATATTAGTTGATGACATTTGGGTTGTTTCTACTTTTTAGCTATTATGCATAATGTTGCTATATACATTCATTGTACACTTTTTTTCCACATGCCATTTTTTTATCTTTCAAAAATTCTGATAGAAGTATTTAAAGGCATATTATCAATTTAATAGAAAAAAGTTTATTTGAAAAGCAAACTCTTTTAAAACACTGACATGGTGGAAGAAAAAATTCAACAGGGTATCTTCATGATGGATTTTGAGAACTAGTAAATTAATATAATCCCCTTTATTCTGCACACCATGAACTTGATCTTAATGGAATAGATCTTGTTTTTACAATGATGGAGTACTTAGAATATAATACAAATCATACCTTATGGCTTTGCAGTATAATTTAGTGCAAAATCCTAGTTCTTTGGATTAATTAAACTTTTTACTTATTTATTTAGCATACATTTTTTGAGTGTCTACTCTGCCCTAGGTGTTGTTCAAGGTATTAGGGATGTGACTGTGAATAAAGAAGATGAGGCCCTGCCCTTATTAACAAGGAATACATTTTAAAAAATGAGCAAGCAATTGGCGATTGTTATATGTACTGTGAAGGAAATCACCAGGCCATGTTATATACAGTATGGCTTGGAGAGCCAGGAGGGCTACTTTTGAAGCTGAATGATGACCAGGAGCAAAGCACTGGAATGAGCGGGCATCAGGTGCAGGAACAGCAAATGTAAGGTTGCTGCGGTGGGAACAAGCTCAGTGGGTTTGAGAAACAGAGAAAATACCAGTGGCCATGGACGTTACAGAGCGAGGGTGAGCAGGAGGTGTAGTTTGTATAACTTTGATGCTGCTGTACTATCTCACATATGATTATTAATTTAAGAAGTATTTTTACTTCTTTGCTTACACAGATTCTAGAATCTGTTTGATTTGACATCAGCTGAAGTCTTAGAGACAATTTTGGCCCAATGTTCTGGATTCCTAGTGGTGTGAAAATCACCTGTTATAAGCACCAGTCTAAAAATCTGTCAGCGAGGCAACAATACTCTACGTTTGGAAACCCTAGAGTAAATCTTTGCAAAATCCTGGATTTTTGTGTAAAGTAAGCCCAAAGTCAACTGGCAGGCCAAGCATTTTGGGGGAATAAATTGGGTGCTTTGTGAAGTACACTCATTCTTCTAGGCCACTGGAACAGAAATACTCACCATGCTGTTGCCACAGTGAATTGAATGGGTCTGCAGCGGTTGGAGGATTTAGCACTTCTTTCAGAATCACCTGGCTTGACCTCAAGGTGGAGTTCATGCTCTGGGTCAGTGGCTGTGGGTTGGGATGACCTTATACAAATACTAGGGATGTGTATGTCCTATTTAGAAGACATGAACTACTAGGAAGTATTTTAATGATATTTTATTTTTGTCCTGCAATCTAAAAATGTCATAGTTTTAAAAATAGTCAAATAATTTTTCTTTCATTTTTATTGAGATATGTGACATACAGCACTATACATGTTTAAGGTGTACAGCATAATGATTTGACTTACAGACATCAAGAAATTATTACCACAGTACATTTAGTGAACATCCATCATCTCATATAGATATAAAAGAAATGAAAAAGAAATGTTTTTTCCTTGTGACAAGACCTCTTAGGATTTCCTCTCTTAACAACTTTCCTGTATAATGTACAGCAGTGTTAATTATGTTTATCATGTTGTACATTATATCCCCAGTACTTGGAGGTTTGTACCTTTTGACCACATTAGTCACCATACAAAAATATTGCATTATTGTTGACTACATTCCCCAAACTGTACATTTCATCCCTATGACTCCTTTATTTTGTAACTGAAAGTTTGTACCTCTTAATTTCCCTCATCTATTTCATTCATCTTCCTCCCCTTTGGCACCTACCTGTTTGTTCTCCATCTATGACCCTGTTTCTGTTTTGCTGTGTTTGTTCATATGAATGCTGTTCATTCAAATGAACAAAAATAGTGAAATAATTTTTGAAATAATCTATAACTTCTAACTTTTTAGGAACTTACTTATCTAACATTCTCACTGTCTGCAATACAGCTATGAATAAAGAAGTGGATACCAAGCCTCTGACAGGCCAAATAAATTAATAATCAGCTCTCCCCAATAACTTCATTAGAGCCTGTTGTCTTCCTGCATATGCATATGTTTAATGAGGGTGGTTATCTTGCTTCCAGCCCCTCAGCCAACAGAAAACAGGAAGGATGTTATTTGTAAGTAGGTGTGTTGACATCAATAATACATGGGATCTTATTGTACATCCCTCATATCTCAACTATTATGTGTCTCTCATTAATCCAAACCAATTCAGCTTTACTCTTCTCCCAATGAAAATTACAATGGTCAAATGGCAGAATTTTATCAAAAGACCCAAAAATATTGGAAACAGCAATTTGTTTCCTGAAGCCAAGGCATGTTATAAATTAATGTAAGTGGCTCTTGCTTTTTGTGTTAGATTTTATATCCTACGTACCTCTACAACAGCCTCTTGTGTACTGCACTGAGAATTTTTCTTTTTAAACAAACTAAAGTGATCCTTTCTGTCTGTTCTATGGGAATGTCTTCTATAAGCCGACAACAGCATCACACTTTTGTTGGTAGAGCAAATCGTTGTGCAGTTATATGAGCTTCTAAATTTCATACTGCAGGTATGGTTAGCACTTAGAAGGAAGCAAGCATGTATCTGTTTCCTTTCCTTTCATCTTCCAATGGTGGGTATCTAGTTTTGTGGGATAGACTTCAAGAAAGTCCTCAAAATCAACCTGACAAGTAGCTGTTTCCTTTCTGAGTCTAGATTCACATGTTTGTGCACTGCAGTAAATGGACAAATCATTTCTCCTGGTCTGAGGTAAAACTTAGCAGCAAGTCACTTGCATCAGCGGAATTCATGAGCTCCTCAGACCTTCCTTATGTCTAAGTCATAAGACATAATGATGACTAGGACCATTAAAAGGACTGGATACTCAACCTTGCTGATCACTGCATTCTCTACCAGTAGATGACCATGAGTGGGAAGGTAGCATGATGGGCATGAGCAAGGGGAGTGAGTTGGGTGAGTTTAGTGGACAGTGGCATGAAGTTAGAGAGTCCTGTGTCCACGTCTTCCTTATAGGCAAGACCTGTCCCATAGATCAGAATTCTCTGTTGGAAAAAGCCATCTTCCAATTATCACTTTTCTTTTCCTTTTATTTTTCCATGAACTATTTTTTTTCCTTTTACACAAGCAATTTTTAGCAAAATGTAAGTTATAGAAAACATCAGCAGGAAATACAGAGAAACAAACAAACAAAAAAGAAGATAAAATATGCTCCTCATTCTGGATTTGTATAGTCTTTCAGTAGGCAAATTTGTTGGTGGGTATTCTGAGCCTTAAAAATATGCGTGGCCTTTGACCCAGCAAGTGCCTTTCCAGGAACTTACCTTAAGTAATAACTGGATCATGAGTGGAGGATAATGTTCAGAGATCATTTCTGTACAGTTATTTATACAATTTGAAAACTTGGAAACAACTCAAGGCCCATTGGGAGGGGAGTATTATAGATTACACTGTGGCCATTAAAGAATGAACTAGATTAATACTTAATGATAGGGAAAACATTAATGGTATTTTGTTAAGTTAAAAGGAAGGCTGCAAAGCAGTATGTGTAGCATGATTGACTTTTGTTAAAATGATGAGCATAGTTGGAAAGAAGTTTGGAAGGCTATAAAAATGGTCATCAGCAGTTCTGTGGGTCCTGGAGTTGTGTTTTTATTTTTATTTTGTTTTTCTTTCTCTCCCTAATACTTTCCTGTATTTTCAGAATTAAAAATATGTAAGCATGTATTATTTTTATAATTGAGATCAAAGTATCAATAAAGCTATTTTGGGTTTGGATCATGAGAAATAGAAAAAAAATCCATGATTCACAACCAAGGAAAACCACTTTTAATTCCCTGGTGCATTTCTTTCTAAATAGCCTTCTCTCCTGTGTGTGTAAGTACATACATATGTGTATATAATTTTGTTTTAGAAAACCAGAATGTCCCTTTATTAATTTAGAATGATAGATATGACCATCAAGCAGGTTGGTTCTCATGCAAAAATAAATATACACTCATACATGCATACATATTAGCACCATTAATATGTACTTATTAACATGTAATTAAAATATTATAATTATTAATTAATAGGTAATTATTAATACTTACTAGTGTAGTAATAAAGATAAGACATTTGATCATTCTTCAACTTAAATGTTTTTCATTTTTTTCTTAATTCCTAAATTACTTTCAGTCACCAAATGAATAAAGTTATTTCATGTCATCAAATGATTAATACTATGTTTCCTATTTAAAAAAACATTTATTTTTATATCTGTTGGTTGCCTTCATGGTCATCATTATCTTTCTTATTAGCATGGCAATTATGAAATAACTTTGCAGGCCTGAAATATAGGGCCCTGGGATGTCTCCTCTGAGGTTGCTTATCTCTCTCCTCCCCAGTGGACACTATAACTTTTCACTACATACCACACAGTACGCCAGCCCTGGTCTAGTTTAAGCCAGTTTACACCAGTTCTTCAAAAAAGATATCTGATTGGTCCCTAACACCACCAATGAAGGACCTTATATAATCTTCCAGATGATTCCAACATGCGGGGGTCCATTTGGACTCGGTTGCTTTCTTTGGATATCTGTGTATCCCTTTAAATCCTGTGTCCTTGCTGGTAGAAGGGCCATTCTTTCTTCTGTCTGTGGTCTATAAAGAGCACCCACAATCACATTGCTCCTTTGACCTTTCAAGTTTGAGGGGAACAAGGGAGACCATTCAGCTAGAATTACCTGAAAATTTGGTCACATCTACATGAATGTGGCATTATGACATGGTATTTTCTACTTTCAGTCCTTAGTGGTGTTTTATTTTGTGGAGGCATTAGCAAAGGAATTCACCTCATTGAAGAAAAGGAACTTTAGTGTCTTAAATTTTTCCCTCCACATATGGGAACCCGAAATCTCATTCATACTCTGTGAAATTGAAGAAATTGGATATTTGGGAATGGAAATTGGTGGTCCTCCAAGCAATATGGGATCTAAAAGTGTTAAATCCTTTCATAAATAAACCTTGATTCAGACTGGAATGTCTTGGCTTGATCTTAAAGGTGATATTATAGGAGACATATAGCTGTTGACTGGCCTTAAAGATAATTATCAGCACATTCCAGTCTTAGTCTGCCGTCAGCAGGGCCTGCCTTGCGATGAAGTCAGCGCTCTTTCCCTTGCAAGAATATTACATTTAATCGGGCCTCCAACCCCAGAATGTTTATGAACCACATTCAGCTCATGAACTGTGAACGCAAAAGAAATCTTTTAATAGTGGCAAATGTTCTCTATCAAGCCTTCTAGATTTCCATGCTACATGTCTTGGTAATTTGGGTTTATTTCTAATAGGACCCTGTCCTGCTGTCTTTGGGTTGTGAGATCAATATTTGTGATTTGCTTTTCTTTTCTTTTTTTTAAGTCTTTATTGAGTATAGCTGCTTTATAATGTTGTGTTAGTTTCTACTGTACAGCAAAATGAATCAGCTCTACATATACGTATATCCCCTCTTTTTTGGATTTCCTTCCCATTTAGGTCACCACAGTGTATTAAGTAGAGTTCCCTGTGCTATACAGTAGGTTCTCATTAGTTGTCTACTATACATAGTATCAGTAGTGTATATGTGTCAATCCCAGTCTCCCAATTCCTCCCACCCCTGCCCCTTTCCCCCTTGGTATCCATACCTTTTTTTCTCTACGTCTGTGTCTTTATTTCTGCTTTGCAAATAAGATCATCTATACCATTTTTCTAGATTCCACATATATGCATTAATATACAATATTTGTTTTTCTCTTTCTGACTTACTTCACTCTGTATGACAGACTCTAGGTCCATCCACGTCTCTACAAATGACCCAATTTTGTTCCTTTTTAAGGCTGAGTAATATTCCACTGTATATATGTGCCACATCTTCTTTATCCATTCATCTGTCGATGGACACTTAGGTTGCTTCCATGTCGGCTATTGTAAATAGTGCTGCAATGAACACTGGGGTGCGTGTGTCTTTTTTGAATTATGGTTTTCTCAGGGTATATGCCCAGTAGTGGGATTGCTGGGTCATATGGTAGTTCTATTTTTAGTTTTTTAAGGAACCTCTATACTGCTTTCCATAGTGAGTGTATCAATTTACATTCCCACCAACAGTGCATGAAGGTTCCCTTTTCTCCACACCCTCTCCAGCATTTATTGTTTCTAGATTTTTTGATGATGGCCATTCTGACTGGTATGAGGTGATACCTCATTTAAGTTTTGATTTGTATTTCTCTAATAATTAGTGATGTTGAGGATCTTTGCATGTGTTTGTTGGCCATCTGTATGTCTTCTTTGGAGAAATGTCTATTTAGGTCTTCTGCCCATTTTTGGATTGGGTTGTTTGTTTTTTGATATTGAGCTGCATGAGATGTTTGTATATTTTGGAGATTAATCCTTTGTCTGTTGCTTTGTTTGCAAATATTTTCTCCCATTCTGAGGGTTGTCTTTTTGTCTTGTTTATGGGTTCCTTTGCTGTGTAAAAGGTTTTAAGTTTCATTAGGTCCTATTTGTTTATTTTTGTTTTTATTTTCATTAGGAGGTGGGTTAAAAAAGATCTTGCTGCAATTTATGTCAAAGAGTGTTCTGCCTATGTTTTCCTCTAAGAGTTTTACAGTGACTGGCCTTACATTTAGGTGTGATTCGCTTTTCCAAATTTGCAAATTTAGCTTCCTTTAGACCCATTCAGCTGTGTATTAGATTCACCTACATCACCAGGGTATGTGCATGTGAGTTTTTGGATGAAGTTGTGAAATGAAGTCTGCTCACATGGGTAACTTCCTTGGGACAG
Organism: Balaenoptera musculus; assembly: GCF_009873245.2. NCBI lineage: Eukaryota > Metazoa > Chordata > Mammalia > Artiodactyla > Balaenopteridae > Balaenoptera > Balaenoptera musculus. Next base: position 70,834,755 of record NC_045795.1, on the reverse strand, counting down.
AGAGAGTGAGAGAAGGAGGGAGGGATGAAAGGAGGAAGGGAGGGAATTCAGAGGAAGATCCTTGCTGGACCGTGAATACCATGAGTGCAGGTACTGAATCCCTCATACTTGGCATAGTGCCAGACATAATTTTGTTGAATTAATGAATGAATTTATAGAGAACTTGAAAAGTGCTATATGTTCTACCTTCAATCCTCCCAGCAGACGCTAGGAAGCAAAGTACTCCAGAGCTTATCACAGACTCTGGAGCCTGACAGCCTGGGTTCAAATCCCAGCTCTGCCATTTATTAGCTATGCTACTGAGGGCAAATTACTTAACCTCCAGGTGCCTCAATTTTCCCATCTATAACATGGGACTATAACTCAAAGGAGTACAGTAAGAAATAAATGGGATTATAAACAGTTATTCTCACTTATGCAGCTTAGATCGATGCCTAGCACAGGGTAAATGCCATATAATTGTTAATTAGTATTAATACTTACTAGTTAATTAGTTATTGGGTATTAACGTTAGAGCTTAGGGAAACCCTTAGAATATTTGGTTTGTCTCTCATTTCAAGTGGAGATAGAAATGAATATTTGTGTGTCCACATACAGTCACATACATTAACATTTTTAAAAATAGTTTTATATTTATCTTATAGATTAGCCATTGATTCAACCTAAAAATAGAGTATTTAAAGAGAAAACAATCAGAATATATAGTGTATAAGTATATAAGAGAGAGAAAATTTTCCATAATCAGATGATCAAAATTTCTCAAACATATGTTGTTCTTAATATAAATATTTTTCCATGTACATAATTGTAATTGGCCAAATTAACCCACTAATATTTGGGTGCAAAAACTTTTTTTCTAAGTCAAATTAAATGTTAGATCACAACTCCCCTCCCAATTAGCCATGGTTGGCAGAAGATCAAATCTCAGACATTATGGGGGTCCCTCTCCCTTAGGGTTCTTATAAGAATCCCGAGGTTTATTTACCAGGGTTCTTGAGGCAAAGCCTCTGGTCTTTGGTGCAGGTGGCTGCCGCTGGGATGCTCAGGGTCCATGCCAAATGTAGTTGTTAACATACTCCTTCCCATGGCTTCTGAACCCTTCCCCTTAGTATTTGGTCCTGGGTTCCTGGTCTCCCCACTCTGGGGAGCTGCTTGGGGTGGGATGCAGGCCCCTGCCATCTGTGAAATGTACCACCCCTTTAGCTGCTTGAGGTAGAATCCAAATCTCTTAATCCAGCAACTCCCCACTCATCCAAATTCATTCTGACAATTTGACTTCTTGGACCAAGAGTCCAAGTTTTTGGCAACAAAGTCCTTTAACCTCTTTACCATGTCAAGAGGAATAAAACTCCTTAGGACTCAAACCCTGGGCCACCCTCTGGAGCAAGAGAGGGAACCCTAGTCCTTAGCCTTTCTTGATGTACTTATAGCCAGGGAACATTCCCAGTTGGGTTATCCTGCCACATAATTTTGGCACAGTTGTTAAAGGAACACAGAACCAAAATACAGATTTTAAAGACACTGGAAGGGAGACAGTTTGATGGAGTGGCTGGGATTGAGGGTTCTGCATCAGACTGACTGCTGGGCCTAGCTGCTCCTCCTGTGTTTTCTAGCTATTTGACCTTGGGCCTGTTTAACCGTTCTATGCCTGATCTGTACCATGGAAATAAAAGTAAGACATGCCTCATTTAATGAGATAATTCTGTTCAGTAAATAGACTGGGGTCTGGCCCAAAACATGTATTCAGTGAAGTTGATTGTGTTATCATTTGAGCTGCTGCTTCATCTAGGGATGAAGTCTATGCTTAAGGCCTCTGGTTCCCTCTGCATGGCTCAGGTCAACTTGTCTTCTATGGCTAGTAAAGGTGGTCCCTGGAACAGACCTTGACTCCTTTTCCTCCTGGTGGTGAGCTGCAGTGACGTCCGCCACAGCCTAGAGCACAGAAGCTGCGCGCGTTGTCCGTAGGAAGGGGAATTGCAGTGGTGCTCCTGAATGGTGCGGAAAGGGCTGGAAGAGGGCTCACAGCTCATCATATTCAGGTGCTCACTTTAAAAAAGGGAAGACTGAGCCCCAGAGAGGGGAAGAGAGTGACCTGGTAGGCTAGCTGTTCTTCTGGCATTTCAAAGTCCTTTCTTCTCCATGTCAGCATTCCCAGACCTACCCTGTCAGCCCGGCCCGTGCCTCTCCCTGAAAGCCTCCTCCAGCTGCTCGTCGTTTCCTGACCGTTCTGTTCCTCATCCTCTCCCTTTCAATCCCTTGGAGCAGTGTTCTGCTTTCCAAACACTCCCTGGCCTTTGCTGCCTCCCCTGCCTTCCCTTTCACTGTTTCCTTGCTAGAATGTTCTCCCCACCATCGCTGCTTGACAAAATTCTACCCGTCCTTTAAAATAAGAGGTCAGAACTGGTAGCCAGTAATCCATATGTGGACCACAGATGTATTTTGTGAATTCAGGTAGGTTTTTTCTTTTTAATTGAGGCATCATTTGAAAATATCAGATATAACGAGAAAACTTCAGACAGTTTTCTCCTGTGATAAGAGGATCTTGTTTCATGGAACCTGCATTTTTGCCTGGTAGAATTAGTGGCTGCTAAGGAACATTTTCCCTGCCTGGCCAGCATTACTCCTTGATGATAACTACTTCGCTCTTCCAGCATTTGGGTTTGTGACCTGGTTTTAAGACGTTGTTTAAATGCTATCACTTCTGAGAAGCTTCCCCTCCCCTTTTCTTGCTTTTCCGAATGTGTCATTTCCTGCTTGTTTATGCCTCTAACATTCTGCTTATGCTTCTTCTTATGGCAGAGGTGGAATGTTGTCCTGCTTATTGTTGACTTTAGTAAATAATACTTATCATCTATCAAGTGCTTACTAAGGACAGGGCACGGGGCTGAGTGTTTCACCGACATTTTAAACTCTGGGCCTCACTATGACCCTGTGTAAAGTGTATTATTATCTCCAGTCTACAAATACAGAAGCCCAGAGAGTGTAACTGGCTTACTCAAGGTCACACAGCTGGTAAGTGACAGAGAAGGGATTTGAGCAGTCATCTACCTAACCTTAGCACTTGTGTTTCCTCCTGTTTTATACTGATGGATCTCTTTCATCACATTGAAAGCAATATCAGAGGCACAGAACTCTGATCCATTTTCCCCAGTTAAACATTTAAGCAATAATGATAATACAGGTCATGGCAGTGTCTTGAGCACTCACAACATGCTTGATGCTGTGCTGGTCATTTACCCTGCAACTGCATGTAATCCCCATAACCACAGGGCGTATAATCTCATGTCCAGTTGAAAAGTCAGAGGTCACGTCAGAGGCCAAAGACATACAACAGCAAGTGGGCAGGATTTGAACCTGGATCTTTCTCAACTGTGAGTCCTGTACTTTTCTTCTCCACCTACCACCAGTTCTCTCATGTTTCTGAACCACTTGTATCATATAAAAGCTATTAGCTCATTAATAAATCCAGCAAGCAAAGTTCCCTTGTTTGTTTCTTCCCAGCCATACAGGTGACATAACAGCCACTTGAGCCACTGGTTCTGCAGACACTTTCTGGTGGGAGGGGGCAGGAGGGATGCTATATGTGTACATGCACACACACACCACGTGCAACTCCAAACTGTGAGCAACAAGCTGGACGATTTGTCTCTTTATTTTTCATGTTTGGAAACTGGAGCTGCTTTTGTTAGATTAGAAGGGTTTCATCTGGGTAGAAAATGTTCTTTACATGCTCACTCCGCCTTTGAAGAGGTCAGCCATGTTGCCAAACATTGTAAGTTAAATCTGAGCGGGAATGACTATAAACCCAGACTGAGCCACAAATTGCAACGGGAATTTGTATGATTAGCTGTCATGCTTTTCTTCTCTCTGCATCAAGGCAGAAGATGCTAGGGGGCCAGCTGTCTCTGTCCACACCTCAGTGGTCAGGAGTGCCGAGGAGTTCATGTGGCCGTCTTGTTCAGAGCTGTGTACCCCAACACGTTCTCCGTCTTCACTGTAGAGTGGAGTAAGTTAAGAGTTTTCAGAATCATCCAGTTGAGAACACGTTCATGATGGTTTCTACAGCATTGAAAGTTCCTGCTTTTTTTGGTCAGGTCTGCTAGAATTGTAAAAGGAAGCCTTCTGGACATTAACTTTTTGGCAAAAAGGGGTAGAATGAGGTTGGCAGGGGATGAAACAATTTCGATGTAATAAAAATGGGATTGTTTAGAGCGGAGACTTTTCTTACTGTTTGGTATTCGGATGAAATTTAGTTTGGAAGTCACATCAGCAAATATTATATTTCTTCAGAACCTCGGCTGTGTTTTCGATCAGAGGGCATCTTTATATTGCTTAGCTTGTGCAGCAAGTGGTAAAACCATAGATGGCTTCAACTTTGTTTTTTTTTTTTTAAACCTACAGGTACTCTAGCCATTAAAATATGTTTTCAGTATCTATTTTGGAACCTTAAAGAAATGATTTGGGACAAGGGCAAACATTTTGTGCCACCTTGTCCACACAGTTCCTTTCTTTTTGGTGCTTACTTGCAGTGGCACTTAATTTGTTATCATGTATTAGAACATTTCCCCGTCGCCTCAGAAACTGTCTCATAGGCCAGGCTTTTAGAACCTGAACTTTTTAAACACAAAACAGGATTATGGATTAATCTCAGGCAGGGAAGTCCCTGGGGGCAACGTAACCTGACAAGTGAGACTCTGCTCTTGGCAAGCTCCTTGCGGGGTCGCCCTCTGTTCCTGCCGTTGACCCAGTGGACGCAAGAGTGGATGTGTGTGTGAGTCTAGGCATGACTTCTCTAAAGATCAACATTTGTACACACTGGAGTCACCTTTTATACATAGTGCTACTGACATTAACCAGAGAAGTAGACCTGACAGCCCCGGCCTCAGAGCCAGCACAAGAGTGGCCCGGCTGTGTGTGCGTGGTTTATCTGAAGGGATTCAGCACAACATTACACAGCCTAATTGTTTTTTGTCCAAAAGGAACTATTGCCCAGATAGAGGCGCCTCTAAGGTTACTGAGTGTGACCCATCAAAATGGGGTTTCATTTCCATGTATGTATACTTGCTAGTTATTTTGTTTAATTTATTTTTTTATTATATGATAACATAATATAACATTAATTAACATCTATTATTAACATTAACATTTTATTTATTTTACTGTAATTTTTATTTACTATTTTTTAAATTTATTTATTTTTATACAGCAGATTCTTATTAATTATCTATTTTATACAGTGTATTGCTAGTTATTTTAAATACCCAGTTTTTTTAAATGTTTCTCCTCTTGAAGTCCAGATAGCATGATTTTCTTATAGCTAGTTATAACAGTATTAATTCTTGAAGAAAAGAGAGGAGAAATAAGGGGAAATATTTGTAAACAAAATAATTTAAATATTTGAGAAGTCATAAAAGAGAATCCCAGCTGAAGCAATCAGATCCTTGAGTGAATATTTGGCGTTCAAGCAAGGAATCCAATGTTTTCACTTATGTTTTTCTTGAGACTGTTTAATACCAGGGTTATGTTTGTTTCAGGCTTGTGTTTAATCACTTTACATGGGACTAGACTATAATCTACTGGTAATGAAAATGGCTGAATTTTTTTGATCTGAAAAGAACTACTAGGAAAAAAAATCACTTATTTTGAAAATAGAGATCAAAGGCATCAATTGTAGAAAATGTCCTTTGGGAAAAACATATAGACGTCTGCTTCTAAAGCATGATACAAGTATTTGGTGAAGTCTGACATTTAATATGTGAGTATAAATTATTCCATCCAACAGAGAACTTTTCAACACAATTGTGGAGTTTTGAAGAACTGAGTGTCGCATATTAAGATTTGATCAGTTTTGGTCTCTGCTCAGACCAACAGTGAATGCTGCCATGCATCAGGGTAATCGGGAAAAACAAAATTTACTGTTTTTAAGCATGAAAATTATGCTCAGCAGGGCATGTACTCTGATTGTTTTTATAGTAGTGGACAGCATTTGACCCTTGCCATCCACCCACTCTCTGCCCGGCTCCCTTAGGGACCAATACACAGCCCTTAGCAGCAGTTCAGGGACAGTCTCTGGTGCAGAGCCAGGTGAAAAGCAGAGTAACTGGTCCAGGGAGCTCAGTGTCACAACCCTACTCTCATTAGTTCAGCCGGACGGCCAAAAAGTAGAGTCTCATTCCCTGGAGTGCAAGGAGGATGTTAGGCAGCTCCCTGACGACTGCTAAGATCAGAAAAGAGGCAGAATTTAGCAGATCCGTTGTTGTGATGGGATGGAGACTTATTCCATTTGGAGAAGGAAAGAAGGAGATAAACTCTCTATTCAACTTGAAAGTGCAGCGAGGTTTGGTCTGTCTGCCTTGCTTATGTGGGTGCCTCATACTCATTGCCAGTCACTTTGTATATGGGGAGAACTGACTGGGTGGACATCTTTGTTCCGAGTCTTCTTTTTATGAAGCAATTTTCCCAAATTTAACCAATTGAGAATTGTTTTTTACATGTAGCAGCAATCACTCTGAGAGGAGAGAGCCAAATTGCTGTGGGGGATGTTGTGCCCCAGGGATGCATTTGGGAGGATTTCCTTCTCCTGAAGCCACAGGGTCAACATAAAGCCCCTATAAAATGTTTTAAACAAAGGAGAAATTGAAGCGGAAGATTTCATTCTGGCACTTCATGTCTGGTTTTTGCTTTCCTCCCACTGAGAAGCTGACCAAGCTAGCGACCTGGAGGATGTATTTAGTTTGAGGATAATGAAGTTTTATTATGATTTTTTGTACTTACCTGGATTTTAATTATAAAGAAACCGCTACCTGCCGGTGGCCTTTATGGATCAGCCTATGATGCACTAGTAGCTAAGCTATTGTTGAACATGGCACTTAAAAATGTTTTATTGTGGGACTTCCCTGGTGGCACAGTGGTTAAGAATCCGCCTGCCAATGCAGGGGACACGGGTTCAAGCTCTGGTCCGGGAACATCCCACGTGCCGCAGAGCAGCTACGCCTGTGCGCCACAGCTACTGAGCCTGCGCTCTAGAGCCCGCGAGCCACAACCACTGAGCCTGCGAGCCACAACTACTGCAACCCCCACTCCTAGAGCCCGTGCTCCGCAACAAAGAGAAGCCACCGCAGTGAGAAGCCCACACACTGCAACGAAGAGTAGCCCCCGCTCGCTGCAACTAGAGAAAGTTTGTGCGCAGCAACAAAGACCCAACACAGCCAAAAATAAATAAATAAATAAATAAATAAATTTTTAAAAAAGTTGTATTGTGTGTATATGTGATTGTTTGTTTTATAAAAAGGGGACTACGATCATGACATTTTTCTCATTTGACTCTTGAGGAAGTTGATTTTGTATCCTAATTCAGTAGGTGTCAAGCCATTGATCTGAATGTTGATGGTTTTACCTGGGTATGTAGTTGTCCTTGGGGATGGAAGTCATTTACAGCACGAAAATTCTCTGTTGAAATCCTCCTAAGCTGTAACATTTTGGGGAGGATTCTTCCTGAAGAGCATGGGAGTGGCCTCATTGACCTTATGTGAGCATCTCCCTTCTTCTCACCCGGCATTTGCCCTGGCTGTCCTTCTCCTGTGGAGATAAATGCCTAACACACGTGGCATGTTCTTTATTTTTGAAGAACTTAAACCTTTTATTTTTAGATAATTGTAGCTTCATTTGCAGTTTTAAGAAATAATAGAGATCTTGTGTACCCTTCACCAGTTTCCCCCAGTGGTAACATCTTGCAAAACTGTAGGACAGTATCACAATCAGGGTATTGACAATGATATAGTCAAGGTATGGAACAGTCCCAGCACCCCAAGGATCCTTCATGTTGCCCTTTATAACTGTACTAAACTACTCCCCTATATCCATCCCCTACCCCTGGCAACCAATAATCTGTTCTCCATTTCTGTAATTTTGTCATTTTAGGAACATTATATAAATGAAATCATATAGGATGTGACCTTTAGGGATTGGCTTATTTCAGTTAGCATTGTTCACTGGTGATTCCTCCAAGTTGTTGGGTTTATCAGTACTTTGTTCCTTTTCATTGCAGAGTAGTGCTCCATGGTGTGGATGCCCCTCAGTTTGTTTAACCATTCACCAGTTGAAGGACATCCAAGTTGTTTCTAGTTTGGGGCTATTGTGAATAAAGCTGTTATGAACAATCACGCACAGCTTTTTGTGTGAACATAAGTTTTCATTTCTTCGAGATAAATGATAGAAAGAGTACAATTACCGGGTCATATGGTAGTTGCATGCAGAGTTAAGAAACTGCCAAGTTGTTTTCCAGAATGGTCGCACCATTTTATATTCCTATCAGCAATGTATGAGGGATCCAGTTTTTCTGTATCCTCACCAGCATTTGGTATTGTCATTAGTTTTTATTTTAGCCATTCGGATAGGTGTATAGTGATGTTTCATTGTGGTTTTAATTTGTTGTTCTCCAATGGCTAAAGACATGGAACATTTTTCCATGTGCTTATTTGCTGTCTGTATGTCCTCTTCAGCAAAATGTCTGCTCATGCTTTATGTCTGTTTTCTAATTGTATTGGAAATTTTACCGTGGAATTTTGGGAGTTCCGGTTATTTGTCAGATATGCGTTTTGCAAATATCTTCTCCCAGTCTATAGCTTGTCTTATTATCCACTTAACAAGGTCTTTCACAGAGCAAATATTTTTCAATTTTGATGAGGTCCAGTTTACTAATCTTTACCTTTATGGTTTGTGATTTTTGGTGTCAATTCTAAGAACTCATTGCGTAGCCTTAGAGTCAGAAGATTTTTTCCAAATTTTTTTCTAAAAGGTTTATAGTTTTATGTTTTACATTTAAGTTCATGATCCAGTTTGTTTTTGTACAAGGTATAAAGCTTAGGTCAATGTTCTTTTCTTTTTTTCGTCTATGGATGTCCAGTTGCTCAGCACCATTTGTTGAAAAGGCTATCTTTGCTCCATTGAATATTTTGCTCTTTTGTCAAACACCGCTTGAACATTTATCTCTTAGATATAATATTGTCACAGTATATCTATTTCTGTGTTCTCAGTTCTGTTCTACTGATCTATGTGGCTGTCCCTCTGCCAATATCACGTTCTCTTGGTTACTCTAACTATACAGTGGGCCTTAATATTGGGTAGAGTGATTCCTTCCATTTTATTCTTCTTTGTCAGGATTGTTTTAGCTATTATAGGACCTGTGTCCTTCCATATAAATTTTAGAATAAGCTTGACTATATCTATAAAACACTTGCTGAGATTTAGATAGAAATTACATTAAACCTATAGATCAATCTGGGAAATATTGACATCTTTACTATGTTTAGTCTTTTCATCCATGAATACTTCCTATCTCTCCATTTATTTAAATCTTCTTTGATTTCTTTTATCAGAATTTTGTAAATTTCCATGTACAGATTCCATCCATGTTTTAAGTTTATACTTAAATGTTTCATTTTTTTGGAGTGATTGTAAATGGTATTTAGTTTTTCATTTTGGTTTCCATATGTTCATTGTTAGCTTATAGAAATGCAGTTGACTTTCGTGTGTTGATCTTGTATCCTGCAACCTTGCTGAACACATTTATTACTTCTAGGTGTTTTTTTGTAGATTTCTTAGGATTTTCTACATAAACAGTTATTTCATCTGCAAACAGGGGCAGTTTTATTACTTCCTTTGAAATTTTTGCGCCTTTTATTTATTTTCTTGCCTTATTGCAGCATCTAGAACTTCACATATTATGCTGAATAAGAGGGGTGAAAGCAGGTATCCTTGCCTTGCTTCTGATCTTAGAGAGAAAGCAGTCTTTCACAACAGATAGCTATAGATTTTTCAGTAAATGCTCTTTTATCAAGTTAATGAAATTTCACTATATTTGGGATATACATTTTGAGATGCAATTTTATATCTTTTAAAATAGAACATAGGGCACACAGTTGTTGTATGTTAGATGTTGTGTTCAGGCCTGGGCATACTGAGGAGAATGAGCCATGGTCTTTCCTTGCTGTTGAGGGTCTCGTGGCCCAGAGTTTCCTCCCAGATCCTCTCAGTATATGTAGTTCCCTCTAACAATTGTCCCCTTATATTTGTACTCAACAATCAGGTTCAAATCCTGGTAAAGAGTAAGCCATCTGCAATTCTTGGGTCAATCCATTACCCTTTTTGAGTTTGAGTTATCCATCGGTTAAGTGGTATGCTCCTTTGGGAGTAAGTGAGGATCAAATGGGATTTAGGAAACCACATTATTTAAATCAGACGTAATGATTACCTCTCTAGAGTATGGCTTCTTTTCTTTTCTCCCTCCCTGCATCCCACCCACAATCATCTGTTGACAATCTACTGTGTGTTTGCAAAGATGCCCCAGTGAACCCATTCAAGGATGCATTCGACATACAGGGAGGCCACTACCTATTGCTCAAGGTAGATGGAACTGCGGTGCAAGGATTCTGAGGGGATCAGGAAAGGGCTTGGAGGCAGGCCTCATTTGGCCTGATTGAAATTTGCCATCATCAACAGGTATCTCCTGCAGAGCTAAGCCAGCAGGAGAATTCGGAGTAAAAGAAGCCTCCTTTTTTTTCATTTTTCCTCCTTGGAATTGCCTCAGCTTATCCTTACATCACAAGAAAGAAGGTCTATTTGAAAACACTGCCCTGATTTGTTGAATAGGAATGAATAAACCTTGCTAATAGACGTGGTCAAGTGGCATGGACAAATGGTTCTGATTTTGCAGGGCCTGCCCAGGTATTTTGAGTGCTGCAGAATCAAAACAATAATAACAATAATAAAATTAGAAAATGCTAAACAAGCACAAAACAAACAAGCAAGCCACCATACTGGACTTTAAAATGCATAGGAACTTCATTAGGGAACAAGTTGAAATGAATGCAGCAACATTCAAACACATTGCGGGGCCGGGTGGAGGTGGCAGGAATGGCTGTTGACAGCTGTGGAGTCACTAACACTCAGGCACTCCCTGGTGAACCCGGATTATAATCAGCATAAATCTAAGTGACTGTCAGGGGCAAAGAAACCATGCTACAAAGTGTGGCCTGTTTTAAGGTTATTTTGGCTGACAGTAGTTGCCACCATAACTGCCACCAGAGGGCCCCACCCTGCTCTGGGTTTCTGCTTTATTACTATCCTTTGGAGGCCATGGTCTACCAGCAACTAATTTTTCCATGGGAGCAGAAGTACTTTCTATGCAGACCTTCCTTTGTTGCAACTGTAAAAAAAATTTTTTCGAATTTCATTGAAGTATAGTTGATTTACAATGTTATGCTAATTTCTGCTGTACTTCAAAGTGACTCAGTTATACATATATATATTCTTTTTCATATTCTTTTCCATTATGGTTTATCACAGGATATTGAATATAGTTCCCTGTGCTAGGCAGTAGGGCCTTGTTGTTTATCCATCCTATATATAATAGTTTGCATCTGCTAATCCCAAACTCCCAATACTTCCCTCTCCCACCTCCCCTCCCCCTTGGCAACCGCAAGTTTGTTTTCTATGTCTGTGAGTCTGTTTCTGTTTCATAGCTATGGTTGCAATTTTTAAAACTTACTCTCTTTTACATTAGTGATTCATATTTACATCAACAAGTACAAAGAAGAATATAATAGATTACCTGAAATCTCTAGGCTTAGAAACAAACCTGTTATGCATATTTTGATGCCTTTCCTTCTAATCTTTTTTTCTATGAATATTCATTTAGAAACCTACATATAGTTGGGATTGGATTGTATTTATCATTTACCAACCTGCTTTTCTCAGTTAGGATTTCATGAACCTCTTTCTTTTCCATTAAATCTTTCTACTTAGTGTTTAATGTCTGACCAACATCTCAACAATTGGATGCCTGCAATTTACTATCCACTTTCTTTGCAACACTTACACACACACACACACACACACACCGTAATTTATTTAACTAATTTCTTTGAAAGGTGAGGGTACATATGTGTATGTTTGTATATGTATGTACTTGTGTTTATATATATGTTTGTGTGTATATCTATACATATAATATGTATATACACACATGCATAATTTTTATTGATGTTTATAAACAACACTCTGATGAATATGTTTATTATATCCTTGGAATAAATTTCTCTGGACACATCCCTTATTATATCCTTAGAATAAATTCCTAAAGTGAAATCACTGGATCAAATGCTAATTCATGAGATACACTGAATGTAAAGGAATTTTAAAAGTTTTTCTCATATGTTCAAAAAAGAAACACTTTCCACAAAAATTGAAATAATGTCTAAACATCACCGTTGGACAGTAAAAGTTATAAAATTTTGATGCTCTGGCTCTTTCCAATACAGTAGCCAATAGACATATGGATATTTAAATTTTAATTTTAATTAATTAAGATTATATAACATTAAAATTTCAGTTCCTCAGTGGTACCAGTCATATTTCCAGTGCTCTATAGCCACATGTAGCAGTGGCATGTATATGGGAAAGTGCAAATTAGGACCTTGTCATCATTGCAGGAAGTTTTATGGGACCATGCTGCTCTGATATCTTCATGAGTTCCTTTATAATTGTGTTTGGAATTTAGCATATTTTGTAGGTGATTAATTTGATTTGTTATAAATAGATTTCTTAGTAAAATATTTCGCCGTTCCATTGAAGATGAAAAGTGTTGTCTTTCTGAAAATGTAAGAAAATGGAAATTCAGCACTTTCTCTTGCTTACTCATCCTCTCATAGGCTGAAAAGTAAGAGCTAGTGTTCAAACTAACATCACTGTTGATGATTACAGGTTACTGTGTACTTTCTGTGTGCCAAGCATGTAACTATTGTAAGTCAGGTATTCTTCATAAGGACTCTGGGAGGTGCAGCTGTTATCCACATTTTACAGAGAAAGAAACTGATGTACATAGAGCTCAAGTACATTTTTCAGGGTCAGCACGTGGCTGGATCTTGTTTGGGACCTAAGCCCTCTGGCTTCAGAGTCCGCACAGTTAGCCACTCTCTGTACTGCTTCTCAAGAATGTGAGACTCTGTTAGGGAAAAAACCAGCTCTTTGCTGTGCTGCAGAACTGTGCACACATAAAGTAAAAATGGCTCCCAGTTGCTCAGTAAGTATCTACACCAGACATACACAGAAGTGTATATTCACGGCCTTTTTCTCAGGGAGGTTCCACTGAGCCAAACCCGATCTGGAATGAAGAGTGCTCAAGGGCCTTCTGGAGAAACTGTTACTCATCTGTACTCCAACACGGAATCTGTTCAGACAGAATGTATGTATTTTACACATTTCTTCTCCATCCATCCTTTATTGTGATGTGAAATTTTGTCAATAAGCCTTGGGGGAGTAGGGGGAAAAGGGGAAGTTTAAATTGTAGTCAGAATCGAAGAGCTCAAGCCCAAACACCCTCACTTGATGTGGGTATTTGTTTGCAGCTGAAGGATCAGAGGTGACACGTTTAAGCAAAGCTCCCAGAAGTTTAAACTTCAGTGAGGAGAAAACAAATCCCAAACACAATCTGAAGGGTAGCCAGGTCCAGGCAGAAAGCAATCTGGGGATTTTCAGTTTCAACCTTTTCCAAAAGGTGTCACTCTAAGGCAGCAGTGGGGAGGTGGGAGGGAGGTGGAGATAGAAATGTCAGATAAGAGTAATTGGAAAAATAAGATTAGTAGTCCTTGTTTTAACAGATCCTTCGGCCCACAGCATCACTGTCTAAGAAGTTGTTGCTGTTGAGGAGGGAGGGTTTCAGCGTTTATCTTTACCTTCTGATCTTAGTGTGACCTTCTCTGTGCCCAGAGCAGAGCTGGGCCAAGTCCCAGCTATTCCCACAGGACCAATTCACATTCCAGTTTTGCTGTAACCTGGGATACGGGGATTTCCTTGGCTCTGTGTTCTGGTGCAGACTGAAAACTACCATCTTCTTGCACTCAGGATGTAGTGAAGACAGAAAACTAGGATGGATAGTAAGGAGAAAGGCAGAAGAGCCTGTGTATTTTTTAACATATGGTTTTAAAAGCTGTTTTAAAATTCCACATCATTAACACAAAATAGATACTCAATACTGACATATAATTTAAGAAACAAATTGTTTTATCAAAATATTTGAAGATCAGCTCTTGCCAAGTGAGCCTCTTGAAAAGCACTGGATGTTGCCACGTGTCAGGAAGAGACACACAGAACAGGGAGTGGGGCTCTTGGCAGATAACTGAGAGAGAAGCTGGTTTTCAGATATTTAGTTAAACAACACAAATGTATGTGTAAGTTTAAGTCGACACATGTTAATAATTTAAGGTCTTAAACAGGTTTTTTATTTTATTGTTTTAAAGCTCCACTATTCACTTTAAAAGTTCTGACGGTTTCTCCAGAGCTGGGTGTAAGCATTAGACTCTTTAGAAATTCGTTTGATAGCTTCATTTTTCTTAAAGTGTACAGAGTTAAGAATTATTCAAATACATCTGAATAGTCCTTGTACCTTAACCATTTTATAAGAGAGTTTTTATAATCTGCCACATAGAATGACTAATAAAATCAGAAACGACACACAATTACTTAGGGGTTTTTGTTTTGTTTAGTTTAATTGGTGAGACCAAGTAGTCATCTAGCTTGAAGAAACCTTTAATTACTATGTTCTAGATATGTAACACCAAACCAATATATATTTTCAAATGCAATCTTAGTTTTCTAGATATAGGATCAGAATTCCAGTCTTACCATATTTGGGGACCTTTTAGGAAATTCTTTTAAGTGGAACATGTTAAGTATTATAGAAGATTTCTGAGGTTGCTGTGAATCTCTTTTCATCAAGGATGGCCTTTTAGGAATAAAACAGCCTTTCTAAAACTTTTTTACCCCCAGGAAATATTATTGTTGGGTGAATTATTAATAGATGTGCTTCCAAAATAAGCAAATGCTGTGTTGAATAGAGACACATGGGTTGCTTTCCTGCTGTACTTCTCAAAAGTGTTTATTGGCTCACAATCATTGTGATTCTTCAAGTAGCAATTCCCTAATGAACAGAACCACATGGCCCCCAGCCTGGGCCCCCAGCACATGTTTTTTCCCTCCTCTTCAGCAGGCCGCTCCCACTTACCTGCCTTAGGGAGGTGGGCTGTGAGGCCTAGGGCAAGACTGGCTTTTGTTTAACTCTTGCTCATCACTCAGTCCTTTCCTTTAACAGTTTTTTTTTTTTTAAATCACTATTGTAATTAAAAGTTGTTTGATTCAAGCTTGCCTGCCAAACCAGACAGCTTCTGAGGTTGAGCCTGTTGCCTGCGTCTAGCAGAAGGCCTGGCACGTGGGAGACACCCAGTGAGACGAAGTGGTGGAATGATGGAAGGACTGCACGTCTCCCAGGTCCCGGGCAAAGCGGGTAGAATGCAGAGCAGGATTAAAAGCTGCTTGCTTCTACCCCAGCTCAAAGCCTGGGACATTTTTATTGTGCCACCTCGAAACCCACGGGTTCCTGGGTGCTCTTGGTGGCTGATGGGGTGGCACTGAGCATAGGGGTTCCATCCATTCAGGAGCTGAGTAACTGAGCCCTCTTGTCTGCATAGCAAAGAGAAGGTGCTTGAGGCAAACAGAGAGCAAGAACTTGAAGGGCATTTGGTGAAGATGGCAAGGGGACCACTGATTTACGGGGTAGGAAAGTATCAAGTTTGGACTTACAGTTCATCCATCATTGCACTAAGTGGGTCAAAGGAAGGTGTTTCAGAATCACATCTTTGCATTCCCCTTCCTCTCATTCCTCAGGTATTTATTGAGTGTGGACACTCGTTCTGTGTCGGGGCTGAAGGGCCTTCCACAAAGAGAACGGAGATGTGGTCCTTGCCCTCTGGGGATTACAATCCAGTTGTAGCAACTAAGCACACACATGAAATAGTTGTGCAGAAATGTGAAGTGGTGTTTAATTAGGTGGGAGAAAGTCAGGTGCAGACGGTAAGAACTGAAGGCACTTGGGTTGGGTGAAAATAATGTGGCCAGGAACCCATAGTAGGGACAGTGGTAACTGTCACGCACTGGACACTTCCAGCGTTTCTAGCAGAGAGGGTTGGATGCTTTATGGGTATTATCTCCCTTTATACTCATGCCAATCCTGTGTGGTAGCTTCTGTCTCCTCCCTATTTGATAGAGGAGGACCTTCAGTCTAAGAGAAAGGTCAGCAATGTTCAGGGTTCCCAGACAAGGTTGCACTTTGGCATCACTTTGGAATCATCTGCATCTTTAATTAAATACTGATGCCTGACTCCTACCCTCAAACATTTTAATTTAGTTGGTAGGAGTGTTACCATGGCATCAGGATTTTAAAAATCTTTCTAAAGGATTCAAAGGTGCAACAGAGTTTAGGAAGCATTGGGTTAATATTGTCCTAAGGTCACAGAGATCCTGTTGGTGGAGCCATAACTTGAATCAGGTCTGCCTGTTTTCAGAGCTCCAGATTTAATCACTGTACCTGTGAAGGAGGCCAGGGCCCTGTGGCAGAGCCTTAAAGGAGAGGCGATTTCAGTAATTGGAGGGGTTGGTATAGGGCAGTCCAGGGGTGTGTGTACCTGTGTGTGTGTGGTTGACGGTAGGTGACACCAAGCACAAAATCTTGAATTCAGTAATAAGCAAACATACAATGGGTTGAATACTTACTGGCACTTTATTAACAAGATCTGACACTTCTGTGGCACCAAGTACTTGGCATTGTTCTTAGGGCATCACGCACGTTAACCCATTGAATCTTCACAAAACCCCTTTGAGCTAAGTTCCCACATCACAAGGAAGAAACCTGGGCTCAGAAAACTTTTATAACTGACTCAGAAGGACACAGATAGTTAGTGGTAGGCTAGCTCCTAAGTTCTGTTTGTAACCACTATGCTGTGCTTATCTCTTATGTTAAGAATGTACTAAGTGTTTTCATATTTGCCAGTCCCTGCACTAAGAGCTTTACTTTCATTGCTTCATTTAATACTTCCAGTAACGCTTATGAGACATAGCATTGTTATAGATGAGGAAACTCAGACACTTTCCCAAGGCTCTATAATTAAAAAGTGGTAAAGCGGGTATTATTAGTACAGTCTGGTTTCATAATCCATGATTTTAACCATTCTCAGTATTTCAAAATACTTAAAATTTTAAAAATTCAAATTAAATCTTAAGTGGAATGCTATCTATAAAACAAAGTAGAACAGCTCCCTTTGAATGTGAGATAGTGGACGAAGATCTCTGCTGATTCACACTCCTCCCCCTCCACTGATCTGTTTATCAGCTCCCAGATGCCTTTTTGGAACCCCTGGTGCACTAGGGAACACAGTCTGAAGACAACTACTTTGGGCATCTCAGGAGCCCCTTGAGATGCTGGAACCAGGCCAGTGATATTTTTGACAAAATATTGATGGTTTAGGCATATTTTCCTGACAGTAGGGAGATGAGTTGTAACAGTAAATCCTGTGAGACGTCTTTGAATCCCAAATTCACAGGGCCCAGTTCAAAGTCATATTGAGACACACAGTCAAAACAGCTGAAAAAAATCAAAAGGGAAGTCTAACCTTCAATTTGTATCTTCGGAAAACATTGAAGGGACCCCAGGAATAACTCCTAGCAACTTTTTTCCCCTTCCCTTTTCTCTTCCTTCTCAAATTATCTTATTCTGCCCTTAAAACAAAACAAAACCTCTGTGTCCCCCATCTCCAGGCTCATTACTCCTCTTTCTTTTCTCACTTGTATCTCCTTCTTTTTTATTATATAAATCATTGTAGCCTGCCCTTAGAAGTATTATACCTTTGCACTCAGTTTTACAGGTTCACTCTGCTACCCATTTCCTAAAATCCAGGCACAGAACTGGCTGAGAGATAACTCTGGTAGGGGGGAGAAGCTGATCAGGCAAAGCCATGTCCTTATTTATGGTAGGGGTAGAGACAAAGGCTAGGAATACACACAAACACACCCACTTATTTTCAATCCTATCAGAAATGTGGGAGGGGAAGGGATCCAAGCTTGAAGCATCAAAAATAATGGTAGAAAGGGATGATGGGTCCAAGAAGTATTTCCAAAACAGAGCTATAAGACTTGATGATGAATAGAAAATAAAAGAGGGAAGAGACAAATGTGGTTCTGAGATCTTAAACATGAGTGACTGAGAAAAGGTCAGGGCTACCAATGTGTTAGGGAGTGGCAGGTTGGGAGGGCTGGGATGGGTGGTAGGGATTTGGGTTTAGATATGTGTGCGTGGATCACTGTGAATTTAAAGTGATATTATGACATCCAAACGGAAGTAATCAATGGGTGGTTCAGTATATGTGAAAGATGTTAAGTGAATAAAAGGAGACAAAGTTTGGAAAAGTATCAGAGTTGAGAGCTGTGGAGACAAATCTCAATCCTCCTCCTGAGGAGCCACATGGATGAGGAAAATGTCTCTGGGACAGAGTCATAAGGGGAAAGGTCTAGTTATGGACTGCAGGAAGGTGAAGAATTTGCAAAAGAAACAGGGGAGATAGATTACCAATTTAGGAGAGCTTCCGAGAGCCCAAGGGAAGGGTTGGCTTTTAGGAAAACGGGGAATGGATACATCCCCACTCACCCATTAAACCATGTTTCAGAGAGACTATTTAATGAGAAGGAGAACTTTCTAATGATACATTTATTGAAAACTATTTAGAAAATTATATATAGCATCTCAATTATACATACACACAAATAGAGAGAGATGGGGAAATTAAAACAAACTGTTTAGAGTGTTTATCTCCATGTGGTGGGATTTTGGGTGATCTTAGCGAAAAAGAATGTCATTTAACCTAAATAAAAAGAAACATTTAAAATTTTCATATCTGTATCTTTTAGATTCTGTACGAGTATACCTTATTATAAGAAAAAGTGTTATTTTATTGATATCAATTAGAATAAATGATGTATAGGTTACATCATCTCACTTACTATCCATAAACATCTAATAGAATAAGCAACATAATTTCCTGTTTCCAGATAAAGAAACTGAAGCTAAAAGAGTTGAAGGAACTTGTGTCAGTCATACAGTGAGTGATGGAGACATGATTCAAATCTGGTAGTTTCTAAGGCACAAGTTTCATATACATAGCCAGCTAAAATGTTACTTCAAATGAGGGGAAGAAGTTGGGGAACTGTTTAGCTGTGCAGACTACACATTAAGAAAAGACATATGGCAAGAAGGAAGGTACCAGTGGCCTGCAAAGGTAGAGTTTCCATGGGATAGCAAGAATAAGAAGCACTTCCTCTTGATGAGAGGGGACTGGTGGGGGGAGATGGAGGCAGGTGTTATAGAGCACTTGGTAAGAAGTGTGACAATTCATCAGTCAAGACAGCCCAAGTCAAGCTGGGGGTAACGGCCCCTTATCTCTTGGTGTAGTACAACAACGGTGCATACCTTGCTTATGTGATGTGGGTTGGCCTTGGGCTTCATTGTGGTCACTCAGGGACTCAGGCTGAAGGAGACATCATCTGAAACATGCTTCTGTGCTCATCATGGCAGGGAAAAGGGAAGGTTGGGGTTGACTGCTAGTACTTAAATGCTTCTACCTGGAAATGACAATGATCTTCTTGGCCAAACCCTCACCCAACTTAAAGGGAGAGGGGAGGTGTTGTCCTACCATGTGCCTGTAAGGGGGAGAACTAGAATATTGTGAAACACCCTAATGACTACCACAGCAGGGAAAACATTTCTTGCTTTTTAATGCTCCTGTTTTGATAGCAAAGAAAACAGTTTACAGAACTCTAGAACATTTAACACAGGAGGTACCATGGGCATCATCTGGGAAACTGAGACGCAAGAATCAAGTGCTTATTTGCACAAAGTTACAGGTAGAAACAGTGGCTGTGCGAAGACTAGAACAGTGTGTCTGAGGCCAGTGCCCCAGGTGGTCCAGTGTGCAGTCCTCAGTGGTCAGGTGAATTAGGAGGAGTGAAAGGCCTTGGCCTGGGAAGCTATTTTGAGACTCTGCTTCCAAGGTGTTGAAAATAGCAGCCTCACCTCAAACTAAGAATTATTGACGTTGGAAGCCAAAAGCATCTCCAGCAGTCAGAAAAGTCTGGATTACGTCTCTCAGGTGTCCAGGTTTTCTCCATGTGATTATTGCTGAGATGACCAGGGCAGCCTGCAAGTCATTACTCTAAGGTGTAATTGTTAAAGTTGGGTTAATATAAAACTAGTTAGTGCCTGCCCTAAGCAGTCAGGTGGCAGGTGAACTAAGAACTTGGAAACCCAGCTGAGTAGCATACTGTGTCTGTAGATTGCAAGCAGGTCAGTTCAGTTAATGAGAAAGTTTCAGCAGGTGAGAATCCTCGACACTCTCCCTCTTCTCTGAGATAAATAGTACATTTGGGATAAAGAACAATTTATGGAAGGAAACGGGGTCATGAGGACACAGGTCATCCCATATGGAGGGTCAGGCAAACTGTATCTGAGTTGGCACTTGGAATGACTGTAATACTGATATTTTTTTTTAAACACTGCTATTGAGTATATCAACAATAGGGGAAAAAGGAAGACAAAATAAAAGAAAATGAAAAACCACCTCTGCTTCAGCCTCATCAAGTATCGCTTCTAGTTATATTTATGATATTCTATGAACTTATATGAGAAACTAAAAAGTTTAATTGCTTTTTAATTTTTAAATTTTGTATATTTCTGAAGTTAAAGAATAATGCTATTTATCCTACAATTAAACATGTGTAATTCTGTGACTTTCATAGGTTATCGTTTATGTTCCTTGCTTTTTAAACTGTTTTTGGTTTTGGCTTTTATTTACATTACATGGCCATCAAGTTTCCTCTTTCTATCAGGGCAAAATGGAGGGTTTTCTGAATCTTAAAATCCTGTAATTTACCTTGGATATGAACTATAATGCTTATTCTGAATACATTCCATGTAAAACTGCAGAAATTGTGTAGAAAGTCTTTATGAATTGGAACTTAACATATCATTGACACGTTTTGAAGGGCGTCTGTTGACTTTGGTGATAGATGATCCCATTCTGCCAAGTTCAGCTGGAAGGGGTGACCCAAACATCAACCCTGGAACCTAGAAACTTCCTGAAACCGTGGTTTTAAATCAGCAGGGTGGATGCAGCATGCATCTGTGCAAGAGATGGCATTTCACCAGCTTGCTCCACGGAAGTCTCTGGAACAAAACCATGAACATCAGCCCTCTTTGTTGTGTGTTGGCTTTTAAAAGCCTCCAGTGGTTTGGGGAGGATAAGGCCTTGCCTTGGGGCTCCCTGGTCCAATTTTTTGGGACCTGGCTGAAAACCCTGGATATTTGATAGTCTGGCTTATTTCTATGGTGTATTAGCACCCTATAAAAGTTACTTGTCATTTATTTCAAGTTTAGAACCCTCTCAAACTTCAGGGGCAAACCAAACTTGAACCTTTTGTGGCTGGAATTCTGTTTACCTTTGGCCAAACCTTGCTTCCTGAATGTGAAACAGGGAGGTGAGGTGAGAGGGAGGCCCCTGAGGCCCTTTGGACACCAAATCGCTTTTGCCAAACAAGGCTTTGATAGGTTAAAACATGAATGAATTTGAAACACATAGAATAACTTCCTGTCAGAATACTCTGGGGCCTACACACAGAAGTATATTGTGCCGGGCAAAATGCGTTTTGAGTGTTGCCTTCAGCTAACTGAAGTGAGGCAGTATCTGAGATTTTTGCCAAACAGGTTGAAATTGGGTCAAGCCACTCACCCTCCACTTCTAATAAATATATTAAATAGTTTCTATAAAAGTTAGTGGATAATCCAATTGAATGAGGACCTTGAGAAATTTGGACATTTCTTGTGTTTGAAATATTTATTTTTAACTAGTGACAAAGAAAGAGTGGATGCCAAGATACAATGCCCAGTTCAAGGATGGCTTTGATTCCTTTGTGTGTATTGTCAGAACATAGGCTAGCACGAAATGCCTTGTGCTTGAATGGAGGAGAAATAACACACTGCGTTCCACGTGCTTTACAGATAGAGGAACTGATGAATGCACTGGAGAAGACCAGACAGGAACTGGACGCCACCAAGGCTCGCCTTGCCTCCACGCAGCAGTCTCTGGCTGAAAAAGAAGCACACTTGGCCAACCTCCGGATAGAGAGGAGAAAACAGCTGGAGGAGATCCTGGAGATGAAGTGAGTACCCATTTTTGCTTTCCTACTCTCTCTTTTCTAACTTCTCTTCAGGGATGAGAAAGGGAAGGCTAGAGAAGAGGAAGAAAGCTTGGATAAAGAATAATTTAGCTAACACTTGACTAGTTATTTCCATGACTACACTTCTTATTTTTTTGAATTATAGCTTCCATGTCCCAATTTGCACATGTCTCACATTTGTTATTCAAAAAAAAGAATCCAACATTAGGTTTTGTGCCTCTGTGTTTTGTGGACGGCACTAATATTCTTAGATCTGTCGAAAAGGTCTGAGTTGGCCAAGGGACAGAGGCCTTGTTAAGCACAATGGTAATTTAAGTCCTGCTCAGAGTTAAGTGGAAACTTTTCTGAGGTATTTCCTAATTGTGACTATAACTTTGCTAATTATATTCTTTTCACTTGTGTATAATGCTTGGCTTGTGTTGGCGTTCATAGAGTCTCAAGTTTGGCACCTCTTTGTTTAGAAAGCAGGACTCTGATTTGCTGGGCCGATAAAAAGAGGCTTGGAAATCCCCCTGCCCCCCTAGGTAAGGGCTGGGGGGAGACTGGAACAAATGTCTTTGATTTAATCAATAAGGTACGGCTGCTTGCCGGGCAGTGGTTGTTCCTGTAGGCCTGTGACACACCTGTCTTCACCTAGCTTTTATTTCGTTCTTACAATGAAACAATATCACCATGGAAGAACATAGTAAAGGTAATTACTCAAAGATTTTAGAGGTAATCAATTGCTGTGGATCTGTTTCTGAAAAAATAGGCAAGAAGCAGCATCTCCCTCTGTAAGTTTTAAAATGAAATAATCACTAAAATATAATTTAAACCCAACCTCCTTCCACAGTAAGTGGAAATGTACAGAATTATGGCATCTTAAGCCTGTAACATAGACTTTGAAATTGGTGGCTAGGTATGGAAGAATAACCTTATCCTGACCCTGCAAGTCTTACACATGGTTAACATTAAACCCAGGAAGCTTAGATCATGGAAAATATGGAATGAAATATTTTGAAGGATTTAATAACGAGGACAAAACTTTTATTCCTCGTCAACTACCTCAGTTTCTCCAAGACCAAAGAATAAGTAGTTTTATTTCCACTTATAAACTCTCATTTTTCCTAATAAAAGATGATATAATAAAAACAGATATTATTATCCTCAGTTTAGAGGTGAGGGAACTGAGACTCAGCGAGATTTCAAGTAATTTGCTTAAGGACATCTGGCCAGGATTAAAACCAAAATCTAATCAGGCTCCCTTTCTACTACCTCATTTTCTCATGGAACTTATGTCACCTCCACCAAGTCCAGAACTTTTGTCTGAGTCACTGCAGTAATTATGCTGCCTAGAACAGTGCCTGCATATGGTAGGTGCTCAGTAATTGTTTGTTGAAGCAATGAATAGATTGAATGCTGGAGACTGGATATTATGTACTTAGGAAGAAAAGTATTTCAAGCATTTGGACATTATCGATGTGATCAATAACTTTTTAATAATACCAGTACATTGATTCCATCAGCCTTTATTCTTTCTCTTTCACTTATCCAGCTTCTGCCTCCTTGTGTGTTGTTATGTGTCAAGTTCAGCCTCGTTTCTCTCGTTGTTCTGCAGCTGTTCCCAAGTTAACTCTACAGCTCCTGGAGTGATTTATTATGCCATTATAAGGAAACTTTCATTATTTCCTGTTTATAAAAAGAGCATATACTTTCAACGTTTTGAGAGAACAAGTAATGGTGAAGCATGCTGGTTTGGGAGTCATCAGAGCTGGGTTGAAATCCTGTTGCTTCCACTTGGTGGCTGTGTGACTTGGGGGAAAATGACCTTAACATCGCTGACCCTCCAGTTTCCTCCTAAGATGACTTTCGTGGGGTGGTTGTGAGGAGAGGCACTCAGAGCAGGGCTTGGCACACAGAAAATGATATATGTGTGTAAATGGCGCTATCAGCCAATGAAAATATGTCATTTGTTTAATATACTTTGTGAAGAGTATCATTTATCTAAAATTTGGGTTTATTTTTCTAAAACATATAAACTTTTTCCATGTGTATGTTTTCCTACTTAATTTCATGATTTCAGATAGCACCTAACTAAGACCTCTTTTGGTGAATTGCCACGTTATTGCCCAAGTGCTTATTAATCTGCTGCCACTGCAAAATAAATACAAAATTCCTATTAATTCCTTTGGTAAAAGTAACAAAGCCCTGCTTCATTAAGCCCAATATGGACCTCATTCACTATTTAACTGGCCCAGAAGCCCCACTTACCGGTGGGCTTCTTCCCAGGACTATGGGGACACAGGTGCAGGACAATTACATTGACTGAGAACCCCAATTAGTTTTATCAGCCTCTTCAGTTGTTCAAGTCAACCAAATGGTTTGGTCAATCTTGATTTTTAAGCTGAGTTGACATATTGGTTACTTGGTGTTAACCAAGTCAGCGTAAGTTAGTGGGAGCAGTCAGCTGGATGTATCACTGTATCTGCTGTCACTCTGTGCCAAGGGCTGTTGGTTTTCATTCAACTGACAGGCATTGTGCAAGCAACTTTAGGCAAGTCTACCCAGTTTCCCAACCCTGGTAGCAAGGGAGAGGCTCTGTGGTGTTAGAGGAAAGACGGACGGGGCCTTGAGTCAAGAGAAAGAAGATGTGGTCTTGTAACTCAACCATAAGGTTAAAGGAGATCACTCTCTGGTTGCCTCAGTTTTTTCTTTGGTAACGTGGAGGTAATAATACTTGCCCTGCCTACTCTATAGAATTGTTATAGGGACAGGATTTTTTTTTAAAATACTGAACTGAAATTATGTAAACCAGCATATGTAAAAGTGCTTTGAAACATAAAAGGGAATTTTGAAATAAGAGGTGGTGTATGTTAAATTCGTTGCAAAATCAAATGGCACGGAGTTTTAGTATTGGGAAGCAGCTGGGTCCAACCTTCCAGCCTACCTGTCCACATAATGACTAATAAGGAATTCATCAGGCCCTGGTGAAGACCACTTCCTTTGGAAGTCACGGGCTCATAAGGTGGTGGTTCGTGTTCCACGGCTCATGCAGGTAGCTCACTTGTCCTTAGATGGAACTGAAATGGCTTTCCATGGAATCTTCCCACTTATCTTGGTTTTTGTTTCAGAGCTACATAGATTTCACCTGAGCCCCATCCACAGGACAGCCAGCCTTTTAGATATTTGTTGGGGTAAAAGTGTGCATTTTAGGAAAAAAAAGAAAAAAGAAACAGAGAAGCAAAACTTAAAAACAAAACCACCTCGATCCTACCATGCAGAGATGGATGCTGATAGCATTTTGGTATATACCTTTACAAATGCTCTCTATTATTTAACAAAATTAGATTGTACTTCCATATTTTATAAATCCTGCATTTGAGAAATGAAAGGATGAATTAGTTCAAAAATTTATAAATATTCCTTGAGCACCGACTATGTGGTAGGTACTGTTCTAGGTGGAAAAACAAAAATGGCTGTCCGTATCAAGCTTGCATCTTAGTAAAATGAGAGAAGGAAATGAATGAACAAATAAATAAGTAAATAAATGAATAGGTAGATGAATAAAGTAGCTTCTTGTGGAACCAAAGAAGTTTGGAATCCCACTTAGATATCTGCTTCCATAAGTAAGGACCGTCATGGTTATTTGGGGTAAAAAGGGACATGCCATGTCACTCCCTATAGTCTGAGAACCCTTTTAGGAACTGAGCCCAAAGGAGAGCCTTTGACTCTGTCTTGCGTAGCATTCTTCCCCCCAGTACGCCCTTTTCCAGTTTGATCTTCATTGCTTTGTATTCTAACTGCCAGTCATTATTCCCACACCGGAAGGAACTAACAGTTCCCGGCCATACATTTTCATAGGAGAACATAATATTCTCCTTCCCTTGTGTATAAGATTATGCTTTTACTTAAAAAAAACCTAAAAAAAAAAAAAAAATCTAAAACCTCTTACTAAAACATTTCATAATGGTTTGTCTTTGTTATACTTGCTTCTACTTAAAGGGATTTTATCAAAATAATATTAAGAACATCATTCTATATGTTTGGTTTTATTAATGCCAGTTAATGAGCTTACATTCCAGTAACCAAAGCTCAATTATTTAATTTGCGGCAGGTGAATTTGATATCTGTAGCTAAAAGGAATTGAAGGCCATGAGATACCGTACTTAAAATCTATCTGTGTGCATTTGCTCAGACGATTTAAACTAGCATAGTAATTTAACAGGCAGACAGGCAGGCTAACTGATATGTTCCATTTAGTATTAAACACTGAATGAATAAGGGTTTTGAGAGCTGGTTAAAAGTTACGTAATTTGAAGTGCGTGTTTTAGACTTTTTGAGGTGATTTCTCATACTTATGTAAAGATTTTAAGGGGACCTCTGTACTTTATCTCATCTGATGACATTGTGATATCCATCTTAATTTACCGGGTATTGTTGCATTTTAGACATCTTCTCTAGATAGCCTCAAAAGCCTTTGTATACACTGGGCTATTTTAGGAAGTTTACAGTGAGGTAAGACCCCGGCTTATTCCAAGGCATTATCCTGTTGGCCTCTTTGATCTAGGATCTCTTTTGAGAGAGGCACTCATTAGGTAAGTACCCTTCAAAGGAGAGGCATGGTGCAGAAAATGATAAAATCAATTTATTCTTTACTTCATGCCAACATGAGAAAAGACAAATCACATTTCTTTAGGAAGGAATCCTAAGTGCCTGGTAATTTGGACAGGATAAATGGAGCCTGGGAGAGGAGTTTTGAGGGCAACTGTTACTTAAAATTGATAAACTCAGTTGCAAGAGATGTTATGGAGATTGAATGAAATTATGCATTTACGAGAAAGTGATTTATAAGCTGTAAAAGTCATATATGTATAATGTGTGACATATTAATATGTTAGGTAAACTGACTATAATTAGCATACACTGATCCCATCTTCAAATTCCAATTGACCTCATGCTTTCAACAGTTTTTTATAGGGAGGGGGCTACAGTGCAATTCCTTCTCTAATCAATGAATGGTTTGTTTAGAAAAACCTTGGCATGCACAGTTTAAAATATATATTAAATACTATGTTAATGTGTCCTAGAATGTCCCAGTCTGTCTGTTCTTATTTACCTCCTGCTAAGTTCTAAAAGGAAAAATTGAGTCAGCGAAAACACTAGTGAAGCTTGTCACAGCTTTATAAGTTACCTGCAGTGATTGAGGACGGGTGGCAGAGAGAAGGACTGCTCATTAAACAGCAATTGTGGTCTGAGCTGCAGGTAGTCACGTGATGGACAGTAGCTTACCACTCAAAATTTCTGTTTCTCTCTTGTAGCCCTGAAGTTAGTGGCTTAGGGCCTTTAGTGGAAGAGAAAAGGCTTGCTGTACATGAAGTGGGTAAGCAAAACAACTACAAAGAAAATAACTTTAGAGTAGTGGAATGGTCTAATTAGCTTCAATGCGAGGAACAGAAAACCCCACATTCCAGAAGCTCATACAAGTAGCTGCATAGTCACCAAGGACCCACACTCCTTCTGCCTTGGTGCTTTGCTATTCTCTGTACATGAGAGGTGTCCATCTCGTGATACAAAGTTTTTGCCTCAGCTCCAACCGTTCCATCCACATTCCAGCAAGCAGACAGGAGAAAGGAGAAGGGAACTTCCCTGCCCTTTAAGTTGCACATACCATCCACTAACATCTGAGTCATTTAACAGTTTATTCGATAAATAGCTGTTGAGCATTCATTGCTTGCAAGGACTGTTCTACGCCCTAGGCACCGATCTAAGCACTGTTCTAAGTGAACAGAAATTGTTTGTCACATGGTCACACTTAGATGCAAGAAGGCAGGCAGACTGTAGCTGGGTGGCTCTATGTCCAGCTAACACTTAGGGAACCCAAGGAAGGAAAGGGGTGGTGGGGTATTGGGGGCAACTAGCAGTCTGCTGAAGTAAACTGAGTATGAAAAAAAAGTGTCAACTGGTATGTTATCTCACTGAGCATTTAAAAATAACTTTGCAACTATACTTTTAGAGATAGTATTCCTAACAGATATATACTTGTATGCATGCATGTCCAGTATATATCTGAGTTCATTTCTGGGTAACAGTGTTGGTAAACTATGGGAGAGTCATGTGGTGAGTGAACAGGTTTGGAGATACCTGAAAAATCTCATCATGGTTGGGATAGCTGATGGGTGAGGGGTGTTAGTCTAGAGAAGACCAAGAGGCAGATTCTCCCTTCAGCTATTAAAGGGGTGACATGAGAGAAAAGAAATGGACTTGAGTTATGCTGCCTCAGATGATTGTGCTAGAGCACAATCATCCTTTAAGAGGAGGAAGGCCTTCCTTCAGTGCTTTGTACCAGTCAGAATTCTGTAGCCTTTTGAGATTGTTCCTGAGGTATGTCAGCAAATCCTGGGGGAAGGGGGATATCACCTGCTCTGGGTGCTATAGAGAGAATTCCCATCCCCAGGTAGGGGACAGAGGGATGATCTCCACAATTCCTTTCAGTGTGGAAATCTACCAGTAAATCTGCTAAATAAGTGATCTGGAACATGAATAATATTTAGGAGATGCTGGAATCTTCTTTGTTTCTTCTCTTAAGGAACTCTATTTGAATGTAGGAACTTTTGCCAAAAGCCAAAAATGACTGCTTGGTTTAAGACACTGTCCTCTCTAATAAGACCACAACCGAATTTTCCTGTACTTTGGTACATTTCATTTATTTTTCATAAAACTCTTTAGATGTGAAATATATGAGCCAAGCAGAGATGTGTCTCACAAACTATTACAGAGAAAGAATCAGTGGTTAAGTTTCATGTCAGGTAGAATCAAGAACCCTTCACTCTCCCTGCCCTAAGGATTGTACTATCTTTGATTAAAATGTCTTCAGAGAATTAAACTAGACCAGGCATATGTACGATTTACTGCATGCAGACTTTGGCCAGTGGGATTAATATTACCGGTGAACAACTCTTAGGTGCTTATTACATGTCAGGCAGGGGCTGAGTATGTCACCTCCTGTGAGATGGGGAGTATTATTACCTCCACTGTGTAGATGCAGAAACTGAGGCTCAGACGCCTGGAACTCAAAGTCTTTTTGACACTCCATTCTATGATTTTAACCGCTGACAGATTGCATCACACTGTCTCCTAGTGAAAAACTCAGGATGTTGTTGTAAGAATTTTTCTTGTAATGGTGGGACCAGTTTTGATTAAATAAAAGGCAGTTGGCAAACAGGTGCTTCTTTCAACTCGCATTGGGGAAACAGGACAGCGGGCTGGGGTGATGATGGGAGGGAAGGGGCAGGAAGAGAGCTAGTTGGAGGAGGCCTTTGAACTCAGCTTCCTTATCTTAAAACAAAGCAAGGGGAGACACTGTCTTCTGGCCAAAAACATGCACTGCATATATAGGTTTAATAGTGAAAACTGTCAGTCAAATGGGTCCCTTGGCCTGGTGGTTTTTAATGGAAATACAAACATTTTCTGAGCTAGAGTGTATAATCTTTCAGCTTAAATAATCATAATCAGCAGTTAAATAATCTAAATGCTTATGTATTGTAGAGTCTAAATTATTCCAAGCACCATACTTCATGTTATCTCCATCTTCACAGCAGCAGCTCCATTGGGGCTAGGGAAGATCAACCATTAAAAAAGGGAAAGAGAAACGTACAGGCCTTCCAACCTCCTAAAGTATGGCAAGTCAAAGGGGGCAGTTGTGGTCCTTCTTTCATTCCAAGAGCAGGTTCCTTTGGATCGCTCTGGTCCTCAGTTTGTCCAACTATAAATTATAAATTATAAATTAAGAGTATGAAATTGGCCAGTCCTCCAGCCAGCCCTATAAATTGATGCCCCTTTTACTTTCTACCTTTGTCCTTCCTTTCCATTTGTTCTTTTTTTCATCACAGCCCACTGGGTAGTTAGTTCTTTTCCTAGGAACCACTTCTTGCAGTGGTCGTTTAGAGAAAAAAGGACAGAAGAAAAATGAGGACCATACGTGGGAGAATGTATTCCAGAGCAGGGGCATCAGTGGGAAATAGACTGTGGCCCAGATGCCAGCTGTCTGCCAGAACTGCGAAGGGCAGGACTCAGGGAAAATCCCAACTGGTAGGGTTTCTCTGCCTCCCTGTAGTATCTTCTTTGTGAAGGTAAAATATACTGTAGCTGTTATCAGGGGAAGCCTCAACCCTGAGGATGTAGAGGGGAAACATCAAGATCTGCAGCCTCAGTGACAGAGGGCATCATAACAAAAGGCTCCCAAGTCACTGAAGACTTACAGGACAAGGCATAGCATGGAGGTGGGGAGGGCTTTGGATGTTCTTGGTCCCTGGAAAGTACTTAATAAAAGTTTGATAAAGGAATGAATGAATGCTGATGAAAATTTGACTCTTGCTAGCTACCTCTTCCTCCTTTCCCCTACCTTATCCACCCCTGCCTTCTCTTCCACCCAATCTCCTCTTTCTTCTTTTTTCTCTCTTCCTCCTTTCCTTTCCTTTTCCTCCTTTCCTTTCCTTTTCCTCCTTTCCTTTCCTTTTCCTCATGTTCCTCTCTCCTCTTCTTCCTTTTTCCTCTCCCTTTCCTACCCCTGTTCTGGTGCCCTATAAAGTGAGAGCCGTCAAAATATTTTCTTTATTTTCTCAACATAATGGTTGTCTTGCTAGATTCTCATTTTGACTGTTGGGCAGGAGGCAGACCGAGCACCTGGGAAGAAGAGTGTGTGTGTGTGTGTGTGAGGAGCGGGGGGGGGGGGGGGGGGGAGACACACACATGCGTGTTTGGGGGCGGAGAAAGGGCTGGCTCTGGCAGTCTTGCCTAGAGAGTGAGATGTAGAGGGGAGGCCACTCAGTTCTTCAGGAGCAAAGCAATTGAGAACCATAGCCTGAAGCCAAGCCGCCGGTCAAGAACGGCCAAACTCTTTTGTTTTCCAGTCATGGAATTTGGGAACCAAGGGATTGTGAAAATTGAAATGCAGTGTTTGACTTGATCTTTGGGTTAAGCCAATATCCCTAGGACCTTAATTTGAACCTGCAGGAGGCTTTGGCCAACTTCTTTGAGAATCTGTTGTTACTCACACCCAACCCTTCGCTTATTTGAAGAGATTTGCAGAGTATACTGCAGCTAGTGCCAGCCCACAGTTATGATAAAAGTTAAATTGTCTTTCTGTTCTGTTTTGAAAATGGTGTCTGTGTGTTCACTTTTTGAGCCCTGAGCTTGGTGCTTCTTTCTCTTCCTGGCTCTATCTCTGGATGTTTTCCTGTAAAACTTTCCCTTCAATGCATTTCTAAGGTTTTATTCTAAGGCAGTATGGGATTGGGTACACGAAGTGGTTATTCTCTGCTCTCCCTTCCATTCTTTGGGAGGGGAGACTGTGCCCTGGGAAGCTGCTCCCTGTACAGTGCATTGCTGGGGTTCCTTTGCTGGCTGACTTCTGGTTGGGTCCAGGGCCTATAGGAGGCACTGCAGGAGATGGGAGGGTGGGAAGAAAAAAAGGCTAGAGAATTTCCTCCCTCTTCCCTGCTTGCACTGGGGCCACATCTCTGGCAGTAGGGACTTCTCTCTATGACTGTAGCTCCTCTTAGCAATGCCCCATCCATGGTTCCCACTGGCACTGGGATTAACTCATGTTTCCTTTGCCCCTTCAGCCCGAGCTGCAGTAATAGCCACCCCTTGTTGCCAGTTTCTGGGTGCCTCAACGCGTTTGTTTTATTAACCCTGCCCACCTCTCCTCTGTAGTCCTTTCATTGAACTTTCCTCATTGGACTCATCTGTGGTGAAGTCTGTTTCCGGCCAAACCCAGACCAGTACAGTGGGGAAGGCCATGGTGCTGTGGTCACGTGTGTGAGATTTGTTAGGATGATTTGAGAAAGCATTGTTAAAAAATGTTTACATTTCCCATAGTAAGTAATTTTGGAAAAAGAAGCAGATTGCTTGATGCGACAGTCAAAACACTAAAACAAAACTGTCATTCTGTGATTTTTTTTAAAAACGGTGCTTTTCCAATGACTTTTGAATATGAATGACTGCTGCTGCCCTGACCCCAGAAAGATGTGGAGCTGATGTTCCCAGAGTCAGCCTCAGTCTTAGGACTAATGAAAATAGCCCCCTGCTCCCACCATATACAAGGAAAAAATATTCCTCCCTTATTCTTTAGGCTTAGGGAAGTTGGTTTGACTGAACAAGGAAGAATTTCTTGAGATGGGAGGAAAGAGAGTATTCTAGGGGTCCCGGGCTAGAGCGCAATTCAGCTGCCTCCAGGCCATGGGTAACATCCTTAGATCCAAGCTCAGGGCATTTGGGGTTCCCATAAAGCTAAAGGCATTGCATCTTTGATCAGCAACTGCTCTAATGCAGCACTTCAGACTGAGGTGCAAGCTCAGCACGCCTACTCATCCAATCGCCTGTTCAATCACTGACTCATTCATAAAACAAGTCATCCAGGAAGTCAGTTATTTAGTGAGAGAATGAATGAACAATCTGATGTCCAATTATAGGATTAGAAATCTGAACGTAGAATTACAGCTGGGATAAGTGTGCACAAAAGGAAAGGTCTGTGGAGCCATGAGAGCATCCTAAAGGTAGTAGAAGGGCTCCCTGAAGATATGCCATGATGTGTTAGGTGAGAGTTCATTAAATGAAGAGCCAGGGTTGGTGAGTGGAGTCAGGTTGGGGAGTACATTCTAGAGGAGGAGACTGCCTGTGCAAAGGCCCTGTGGCAGAAGGGAGAAACATGCCTTCCATTAACTCACAGGAAGCCTGTGTGGCTGAAGCACAGAGACAAAGGGGGAAAGCAGGATTGATTGAGGTTAGAGGGATGGCAGAGACCAGACTACCCAGGACCTTAGGGGCCATGGTCAGAGAGTTGGTACTTATCCTAAGACCAGGAACCCATTGGGGTGAAGTAACATGATCAGATTATGATTTGAAAATAATAAAAAACAATTACAGTATACTTTCCATGTGCCAGAAACTTCTGAAGAGCTTTGAAAATATAAACAATATCTTCACAACATCCTCTAAGATAAGTACTGTTGTCATCCTCGTTTTACTTTTGAGGAAACAGAGGCACAAAGAGGTTAAATAACTAGCCCAAGGTCACATAGCAAAAGTGGGATTTGAACCTCTCAGCATTGTCAAGTAGTCTGGCCACATGCTTGACCACCACACCATACAGATGCTTTTGTGCAGAGGATAGATTTGGATGTGGGCATACTACTTAGGAAGCTGCTGCAGTCTTTCGGGTAGGGAGAGCTTGTCCTAAGGTGGTGGCAGTGGAGATGGAGAGAAGTGGAAGATTTTAAGAGACCCGTAGGGAGCTGAATTTACAGGACTGGGTTTAGATTGGCTATAGGAGTGGTAGAGATAGGCGCCCCTCTCTTTCCCTTCTTCCTGCCAGGTCTGTGTTCTGCCCCCCTGAACACTTTCATGCTTCCACGCAGGGGGGCTGTGAGGGAATTGTTGTGGCAAGTATTGCTCTAGTCCAGGGGTTCTCATCAGCAACGCTACTGACACTGGGCTGGTAAATTCTTTTTTGCGGGAGCTGTCCTGTGTTTAGTAGCATCCCTGGCCTTTACCTACTAGGTGCCAGGAGCAATCCCCCTCCTCCACTTGTGACAATCAAAAATGTCTCCAGATAGTTCCAGAAGTCCTCTTTGAAGGCAAAATCACCCTTGGTTGAGAAGTGCTGGTCTATCCCTAGCCTGCATACAGTTACAGTTTCTCACCTTGGACCAGCAGCCCACCATCCTCCTGCAATACTCTGAGCCTTGAGCCAATGTTAGTGACACTAATAGAGTTTTAAACTGGCCCATGCCCTGCACATAGGCCTTCTGCCCTCTGGAGGCAGGCAGCCCTAGACCAGGTAGATTCATAAATCTTAGAAAGGAGCCTTCCCACTGTTTAACAGTATCATCCATCTTTAGTCTTTAGTAGGTAGCCTAGATAATTGTCTATAATTCAAGGACATTTTCTTTGGGGACATAGACTCTTTAGTTCTATGCAACTGATTTCAATGTGAACTTTCTGTAATCTACTCTCATGTTCGGGCATTGCCTGTAATCTTATGTTTCTGGAACAACGGTTTCCTAAATAGCTCCAGAACTTTCCTGTGGATACTTTCTTTTTTAAATCTTTATTGGAGAATAATTGCTTCACAATACTATGTTAGTTTCTGTTGCACAACAAAGCGAATCAGCCATATGCATACACATGTCCCCATATCCCCTCCCTCTTGAGCTTCCCTCCAATCCTCCCTATCCCACCCCTCTAGGTTATCTCAAAGTACCGAGCTGATCTCCCTGTGCTATGTTGATGCTTCCCATTAGCCAACTATTTTACATTCGGTAGTGTATATATGTCAATGCTACTCTCACTTCGCCCCAGCTTCCCCCTCCTACCCCATGTCCTCAAGTCCATTTTCTATGTCTGCCTCTTTATTCCTGCCCTGCAACTAGATTCATCAGTACCATTGTTTCTTACTTTATTTATTTTTATTTTATTTTACTTTTGGCTGCGTTGGGTGTTTGTTGCTGTGCGTGGGCTTTCTCTAGTTGCGGAGAGTGGGGGCTACTCTTCGTTGCGGTGCGCGGGCTTCTCATTGCGGAGGCTTCTCTTTGTTTCGGAGCACGGGCTCTAGGTGTGCGGGCTTCAGTGGCACCTGGACTCAGTAGTCGTGGGCTCTAGAGCGCAGGCTCAGTAGATGTAGCACACGGGCTTAGTTGCTCTGTGGCATATGGAATCTTCCTGGACCAGGGCTCGAACCTGTGTCCCCTGCATTGGCAGGCGGATTTTTAATCACTGCACCACCACGGAAGCCCAGTAACACTTTAAAAATTTTTTTAGATTACATACATATGCATTAGCATACAGTATTTGTTTTTGTGTTTCTGACTTCACTCTATATGACAGACTCTTGGTCCATCCACCTCACTACAAATAACTCAATTTAGTTTCTTTTTATGGCTGAGTAATAGTCCATTGTATATATGTGCCACATCTTCTTTATCCATTCATCTGTCGATGGACATTTAGGTTGGTTCCATGTCCTGGCTATTGTAAACAGTGCTGCAGTGAACATTGTGGTACATGTCTCTTTTTGAATTATGGTTTTCTCAGGGTATATGCCCAGTAGTAGGATTGCTGGGTCATATGGTAGTTCTATTTTTAAGGAACCTCCATACTGTTTTCCATATTGGTTGTATCAATTTACATTCCCACCAATAGTGCAGGAGGATTCCATTTTCTCCACACCCTCTCCAGGATTTATTGCTTGTAGTTTTTTTGATGATGGCCATTCTGACTGGTGTGAGGTGATACCTCATTGTAGCTTTGATTTGCATTTCTCTAATGATTAGTGATGTTGAGCATCCTTTCATGTGTTTGTTGGCAATCTGTTTATCTTCTTTGGAGAAATGTCTATTTAGGTCTTCTGCCCATTTTTGGATTGGGTTGTTTGTTTTTTTGATATTGAGCTACATGAGCTGCTTGTATATTTTGGAGATTAATCCTTTGTCAGTTGCTTCATTTGCAAATATTTTCTCCCATTCTGAGGGTTGTATTTTCGTCTTGTTTATGGTTTCCTTTGCTGTGCAAAAGATTTTAAGTTTCATTAGGTCCCATTTGTTTATTTTTGTTTTTATTTCCATTTCTCTAGGAGGTGGGTCAAAAAGGATCTTGCTGTGATTTATGTCATAGAGTGTTCTGCCTATGTTTTCCTCTAAGAGTTTGATAGTGTCTGGCCTTACATCTAGGTCTGTAATCCATTTGGAGTTTATTTTTGTGTAGGGTGTTAAGGACTGTTCTAATTTCATTCTTTTACATGTAGCTGTCCAGTTTTCCCAGCACCACTTATTGAAGAGGCTGTCTTTTCTCCATTGTATGTTCTTGCCTCCTTTGTTGTAAATTAGGTGCCCATAGGTGCGTGGGTTTATCTCTGGGCATTCTATCCTGTACCATTGATCTGCATTTCTGTTTTTGTGCCAGTACCACATTGTCTTGATTACTGTAGCTTTGTGGTATAGTTTGAAGTCGGGGAGCCTGATTCCCCCAACTCCATTTTTCTTTCTGAAGATTGCTTTGGTTATTCAGGGTCTTTTGTGTTTCCATATGAATTGTAAGATTTTTTGTTCTAATTCTGTGAAGAATGCCATTGGTAGTTTGATAGGGATTGCATTGAATTTGTAGATTGCTTTGGGTAGTAGAGACATTTTCACAATATTGATTCTTCCAGTCCAAGAACATGGTATATGTCTCCATCTGTTTATGTCATCTTTGATTTCTTTCATCAGTGTTTTATAGTTTTCTGAGTACAAGTCTTTCGCCTCCTTAGGCAGGTTTATTCCTAGGTATTTCATTCTTTTTGTTGTAATGGTAAATAGGAGTGTTTCCTTAATTTCTCCTTCTGATTTTTTGTTGTTGGTGTGTAGGAATGCCAGAGATTTCTGTGCATTAATTATCTATCTTGCAACCTTACCAAATTCATTGATTAGTTCTAGTAGTTTTCTGGTAGCATCTTTAGGATTTTCTAAGTATAGTATCATGTCATCGGCAAACAGTGACAGTTTTACTTCTTCTTTTCCAATTTGTATTACTTTTATTTCTTTTTCTTCTCTGATTGCTGTGGCTAGGACTTCCAAAACTATGTTGAATAAGAGTGGCGAGAGTGGACATCCTTGTCTTTTTCCTGATCTTAGTGGAAATGCGTTCAGTTTTTCACCATTGTGTATGATGCCTGCTATGGGTTTGTCATATATGGCCTTTATTATGTTGAGGTGGGTTCCTCCTATGCCCATTTTCTAAAGAGTTTTTGTCATAAATTAGTGTTGAATTTTGTCGAAAGCTTTTTCTGCATCTATTGAGATGATCATATGGTTTTTATTCCTTAATTTGTTAATGTGGTGTGTCACATTGAATGATTTGCATATATTGAAGAATCCTTGCATCTGTGGGATAAATCCCACTTGATCATGGTGTATGATCCTTTTAATGTGCTGTTGGATTCTCTTTGCTAGTATTTTGTTCAGGATTTTTGCATCTATGTTCATCAGTAATATTGGCCTATAATTTTCTTTTCTTGTAGTATCTTTTTCTGGTTTTTTGTATCAGGGTGATGGTGGCTTTGTAGAATGAATTTGGGACTGTTTCTCCCTCTGCAATTGTTTGGAAGAGTTTGAGAAGGATCGGTGTTACCTCTTCTCTAAATATTTGATAGAATTCGCCTGTGAAGCCATCTGGTCCTGGACTTTTGTTTGTTGGAAGTTTTTAAATTACAGTTTCAATTTCATTGCTCGTGATAGATCTGTTTATATTTTCTAATTCTTCCTGGTTCAGTCTTGTAAAATTGTACCTTTCTAAGAATTTGTCCATCTCTTTGTGGTTGTCCATTTTATTGGCATAGAGTTGTTTGTAGTAGTCTCTTATAATCCTTTGTATTTCTGCGGTGTCAGTTGTGATTTCTCCTTTTTCATTTCTAATTTTATTGATTTGTGTCTTCTCCCTTTTTTTCTTGATGAGTCTGCCTAAGGGTTTATCAGTTTTGTTTATCTTCTCAAAGAATCAGCTTTTAGTTTTATTGATCTTTGCTATTGTTGTCTTCATTTCTATTTCATTTTTTTCTGCTCTGATCTTTATGATTTCTTTCCTTTTCCTGACTTTGGGTTTTCTTTGTTCTTCTGTCTCTAGTTGTTTTAAGTGTTGGGTTAGATTGTTTATTTCAGATGTTTCTTGTTTCTTGAGGTGAGATTGTATTGCTGTAAATTTCCCTCTTAGAACTGCTTTTGCTGCATCCCATGGGTTTTGGGTCATCGTGTTTCCATTGTCGTTTGTTTCTATGTATTTTTTAATTTCCTCTTTGATTTCTTCAGTGATCTCTTGGTTATTTAGTAGCGCACTGTTTAACCTCCATGTATTTGTGTTTTTTACAGTTTTTTTCTGTAATTGATTTCCAGTCTCATAGCGTTGTGGTCAGAAAAGATGCTTGATATGACTTCAATTTTCTTAAATTTTCCGAGGCTTGATTTGTGACCCAAGATGTGATCTATCCTGGAGAATGTTCCATGAGCCCTTGAGAAGAAAGTGTATTCTGTTGTTTTTGGATGGAATGTCCTATAAGTATCAGTTAAGTCCATCTTGTTTAATGTATCATTTAAAGCTTGTGTTTCCTTATTTATTTTCATTTTGGATGATCTGTCCATTGGTGAAAGTGGGGTGTCAAAGTCCCTTACTCTTATTGTGTTACTGTCGATTTCTCCTTTCATGGCTGTTAGCATTTGCCTTATGTATTGAGGTGCTCCTATGTTGGGTGCATAAACATTTATAGTTGTTGTATCTTCTTCTTGGATTGATCCTTTGATCATTTTGTAGCGTCGCTCCTTATCTCTTGTAACAGTCTTTATTTTAAAGTCTTATTTTATCTGATACGAGTATTGCTGCTCCAGCTTTCTTTTGATTTCCATTTGCATGGAATATCTTTTTCCATCCCTTCACTTTCAGTCTGTATGTGTCCCTAGGTCTGAAATGGGACTCTTGTAGACAGCATATATATGGGTCTTGTTTTTGTATCCATTTAGCCAGTCTGTTTCTTTTGGTTGGAGCATTTAATCCATTTACATTCAATGTTATTATCAATATGTATGTTCCCATTACCATTTTCTTAATTGTTTGGGTTTGTTTTTGTGGGTCTTTTTCTTCTCTTGTGTTTCCTGCTTAGAGAAGTTCCTTTAGCATTTGTTGCAAAGCTGGTTTGGTGGTCCTGAATTCTCTTAGCTTTTGTTTATCTGAACAGCTTTTGACTTCTCCGTTGAATCTGAATGAGATCCTTGGTGGGTAAAGTAATTTTGGTTGTAAGTTTTTCTCTTTCATCACTTTAAGTATATCCTGCCACTTCCTTCTGGCCTGCAGAGTTTCCGCTGGAAAATCAGCTGATAACCTTATGAGGATTCCTTTATAATTTATTTTTTGTTTTTCCCTTGCTGCTTTTAATATTTTTTCTTTGAATTTAATTTTTGTTAGTTTGATTA
Source organism: Balaenoptera musculus (assembly GCF_009873245.2). NCBI lineage: Eukaryota > Metazoa > Chordata > Mammalia > Artiodactyla > Balaenopteridae > Balaenoptera > Balaenoptera musculus. The sequence goes on along the minus strand of NC_045795.1, from coordinate 70,795,669 downwards.
ATATGTGTCTTGTTGTGTTTTTCCTTGGGTTTATCCTGTATGGGACTCTCTGTGCTTCCTGGACTTGGGAAACTATTTCCTTTCCCGTGTTAGGGAAGTTTTCGACTAGAATCTCTTCAAATATTTTCTCAGACCCTTTCTTTTTCTCTTCTTCTTCTGGGACCCCTATAATTCGAATGTTGGTGCATTTAGTGTTGTCCCAGAGGTCTCTGAGATTGTCTTCAATTCTTTACATTCTTTTTTCTTTATTCTGCTCCTCGGCAGTTATTTCCACCATTTTGTCTTTCAGCTCACTTATTTGTTCTTCTGCCTCAGTTATTCTGTTACTGATTCCTTCTAGTGTATTTTTCATTTCAGTTATTGTGTTGTTCATCTCTGTTTGTTTGTTGTTTAGTTTTTCTAGATCTTTGTTAATCATTTCTTGTATTTTCTCAATCTGTGCCTCCATTCTATTTCTGAGATTCTGGATCATCTTTACTATCATTACTCTGAATTCTTTTTCAGGTAGATTGCCTATTTCCTCTTCATTTATTTGGTCTTGTAGGTTTTTACCTTGTTCCTTCATCTGTGACATATTTTTTTGCCTTCTTTTTTTTTTTTTTTTTTTTTTTAATGAGTGGGATTGTGTTCTTGTCTTACTGGTTGTTTGGCCTGAGGCTTCTAACACTGGGGTTTGTAGACTATTGGGTAGAGCTGGGTCTTGGTGCTGAGATGAGGAACTCTGTGAGACCTCACTCTGATGAATATTCCCTGGGGTCTGAGGTTCTCTGTTAGTCTAGTGGTTCGGACTTGGAGCTCCCACTGAAGGAGTTTCGGCCTGACTCAGCGCTCATGAACCCAGATCCCGCAAGCTGCCCGGGGTGGCAATAAAAAAAAAAGAGAAAAATAACAAAGTAAAAAATAAAATTAGACTAGGAAGCTAACAGATATGTTAGAAAGAATATAAAAATAAAAATATAGATGAATCAACAACTGGAAGGTACATCAGTACCACAATAGTGAAAAAGAGGAAGAGGGAAAAGGAAAAAAAAAAAGGGCGGGGGAAGGCCTTGGCTCTGGAGGGCGGGGACTAAGCAAGGGCAAGCTTGGGGTGGTGCTCAGGACCCTCAGGGCTGGAAAAGGCCCTGGGGCTGTAGGGGATGGGACTTAGGCTCAAGGAACAGAAGGGGCCCAGGCATGCCCCCCACCCCTGGTCTCAGAGGACGGGGAATGTCACCTGGTAGTCCAGCAGGCTTCCTGGACTCGAGTGGGTGGGGAAAATGTCCTCCTCTCCTTTCCCTTCTCCTGTCTTGGAGGGCCTCTCCTGCCTGCCTCTCCTGATCTCCCCGGCCACCCCCCTATGCTCCCAAGGACCTACGTGGCTTGGAGGGGGCTTTGGAGGGCAGGGGACCGGCCTGGGAGCTCAGCAGGCTCCCCGGACCGAGTGGGCAGGGCAGTCACCCTCTGCTCCTCTCCCGCTCTTCCCAGAGAGTCCCTCCTGCCTGCCTCTCCTGATCTTCCCTGCCTCAGGGGCGCTGATCCTGTCTGGCCTCCACTTCTCCTCCTCCCTCAGTCCCCCTACATCCTACTGGTTCACTTTGGGGCTCCTCTCGTCTCCTTGGGCATCAGAGTCCTCCACCAGCTGCCAGCAGGAACCCTAGTTGTGGGGAACCGCTAACTTTGCATCTTCCCACACGGCCACGTTGACTCCCAACTCCCCTGTGGATACTTTCATTTCTTAGGAGGCGTTTCATACTCTGGTTTCTTTTCAGACCGAATAAGTCTTTCACCTTTTACTAAAGATTTCCATGGAGAAGGCCTTTCAATGAACAATATATTGAAGTTAGATAAGCTTCTCATTTAGAATGATGATGAATTTGTCAAATGCCTATATTTAGAGAAGAGAATTTTAAAGAATTTTGGTTAATTGAAAATTCCCTACTAAAGAATGTTTTTTAAAAAGTACCTTGAGAAGCCTGCCTTTTAATGTAGGACCCATGCAGGTGTCTGGCGAGAAACACCCAAATGAGATCTAAGTCTAATATTGATGAGCTCTGGTTTTATCTTTCTTTAAAGCAGGGGGTGCTTCCATAAAACAGAGAGGCATACTCCTGTGAGAATCATCTCTTTTCTAATTGATGGCTCAATGGGCTTGGGTAAATTACTGCTAAACCTTTTTTTAAAAATGTCTGTTACATACAAAAGTAAAATGAAACCCCACGTACCCTTCACCCAACTTCAGCAATTATTCAACTCATTGCCAGTACTGTCTCCTTCCTATCCCACATTTCCCCACTTCTATCCCTGGGTTATTTTGAAGCAAATCCCAGACATTATATCATTTCATTCATAAATATTTCAATATAAACATTCTTTTTTCAGATAAACATTTGTGACACCAAATTACAAACACTTCAAGATGGAGAACAATTCTAACGAAGGCTTCCCCCATAAGGTTGAAACCCACTGGGACCCAAATGTGAGAGGCTTAGATTCTAATTTTTTTTTTTTAATGTTGTTATAATGCAGCAAAATGGACCATTTAGTGGTATTATATAGGGAAATCAGAAAGATTTACACCACTTGACACATTCTTCAGTTGATTTTCAGTTCTGTTCATCCTGGCTTATGCCTAAGTCTCAGTGTTCCCAGGACTGATGTGATTACATCATGGGTAGAGTTTTTGTTATCTTTTGGTGATTATGGACATTTCTACACATGACTGGAAGGGTAGGCCTTTCTTGATCTTGTCTCTTTTCAACTTCTTGACTGCATGGTAACTCTTCAGGTTTTTTGAAGAAAGAAAACAAACAACAACTTCCAAAGTGTGACCATGAACTGATGATTGGTTGCATCTTCTATGCCTAAAGTTTCTTGGGTATTGATTAATCGTAGCTTTTCTGCAGGGAATGTAACTGAGGTTAAGCTTTCTTTGTAATAAGATTAAACTCCTGAATCTCTGCTGAGGCCTGAACATAACCATTTTGCTTCTTGCACTATTTTTGTTAATGATGACATCTGCTTGCCCCCAGAAGCTCCATTTCATTGGGAAAAATTTTTTTCTGCAGTTGCTCTAGAGCATTTGGTCATTAATTAATTCAATCGTAATTCACTGAGCAGTAACTAGGGTCCACCCACTGCACTAGATGCTGACCTAGTCACGGCTCAGACATAGTCCCCATTTTCCCAGACCTTAACTCTAGTCTTGATGTCTTCATTATTTGAATGTCTTTTGTACATCCAACCTTGGTGATTTGAGGGAGCAATAGAATGGTTTCCATATCCAAATATCGTCTTTGCCCTTCTCTCCCTTGACTAGGTTACCATGGGATATCTTTGGGTTGAACCATATTTTTGTCTTGGCCTTGGTATTCAAATCTGGTTACTCTACAGGGGAATGATTCAAGAAGGCATAACATGTGGGCCAGGAACTTGGGCAGCAGTCTCGCCCTGGCTGCAATAGAAGGTGGAGAGAGAAGGTGTCCCAGAAGGATAGGGAAATGTGAAGGCTAGGGTCTCACACCACAACAGACTTTATATCCATCACAGTTTGGTTGACAGTTAGCCTTGAGCCAAGCAAGACTGCATGGTGACAATTAAGTGTCATCATGGGAACTTAGTGTTTCATATTATCAGCCTGTCCTCTCATCTGGTGATGTTCCCTAAACTCCTCAACAGCATCTCTGAGAAGGAGTCCTTTAACCTCTACCTGGCACCAGCATTGACAAGGAATACATTAGCACAAGGGTCAAGAGCCTGGGCTTTGAGGGGAAAGATGACTTGGATTTAAATCTCTGCCTTGCCACTTCCTCTACTGGCACTGTGACATTGACAAGTGTATAAATGACGTTACCTTGCCTGTGGAGTTTCTCTGATGATTAAATGAGTTAATACATATAAAACACTTAGGATAGATCTGATACTTAGTAACTCTTAATAAATCTACTCCTCAGTGTTCTCTCTTCAGAGAACTCTCCCTTAAATGTTTGCCTTTTGTTGTACTATAATAACTTTCTTCATCATTTCACCCTCTTGCTTTTTTAGTTCTTTTACATTTTGCTTTTTGAGGCTGCTTAAGCATTTAGACCTTCTTTATAATTCTTGAGTATTTAAGGCCGTTCTCCTGTCTTGTCCTGTCCCCAGTACCCTCCATGCTGTAGAACCTTCTTATCTCCAAAGTACCCAGTTCTTCTTTCTCTTCTTCTTGTAACAGGTTTACAGGACCCTCAGTATTCTAACCCATCTCCATTCGATATTCTGTGGATTCTTTTTTTTGTGTATTCTACAGTTAGTCACTGGGCACTTTCTATGGACAGGGCACTGAGTCTGACCCTGGTGACATGGTCCCTACCTAGTGAAGCTCATGCACTAATGAGGAAGATGGAGTAAGTACTCTGATAAGGAAGGTTCTGGGGGGTATTGGGACATCTAATCCAGATTGGAAGGAAGCATGAAGGTTTAGGGAAGCTTCCAGGAGGAATAAATGGCTGATGTGAGACCTAATGGGTGAGAGAAGTGAGCCAGGTAATGAAGGGGGATATGAGGAGTGTTTCATATGGGACTTACAATCAAATACAATATTTAAATGGCCAATTAAAATAATGCAGTGATTAAATAGATTGGGTCCTGCCAAAAGCCCAAAACAGCTCTGGAAGCTTCTGCTGGAAAATGGCCACTTACATGGGGAAGGGGATCAAAATGTCACCCCCAGAAGTATGCAATAATAGCTAACCTTCTACCACATCATCCTTGACTCCTAACCTTATCTTTGCCTTAAAACAAAGTTTCCCTGCAAGCAGGTTAGAGCCCCCTTTTCCTTCCATTCTCACATTCTTCTTGACATGTGGCCATTGAAAGTTGGCTACTAACCCAAGTCATTTTTCCCAGCCTGCCATTAGAGATGCTATCTCCACAATGTATAGTAACATTGCTTACATTCACATTGGTCAACTGTAATTGAATATGAAATTTTCAGCATTACCTTTCCTTCATGATGGTGTTGGAAATAATTTATATGTTTATAATAAGAAAGGATTTTTTTAAAAATAAGGTACACAATGAAAGGGGTTCCCAGAACTGGTCTGGAATTTTTCAGGGAGATATTGAGCATGGAAAATATTTAAAACTCCAGCTTGGAGTTTGCTGTTTAATGCACCTAAAAGTGTATACATGAAACTCTGTGGCAGCAAACTTGAACCACTTTCCATCCCATAACCAAATGTTTCATTATTTTAATATTTGAAATAATACAAAAAATTTACCAAAAGAATATAAAACCTTAGGAAGAAAAGAGTTGATTCCTGCCAAGGCGGACCTCAGCCAGATTGAGCCTCTACCCCTTAACATCTCGAAAACATGCTTTCTTCTTTAAGCTTTATTAACTGAGGAAATAATGATGATCAAAATGGGATGGTGTTTTTATTAAGCAGCAGCCAGTGGAAGACCAGGAGAGCCTCAGCCTCTGATGTCAAAGTCCACAGGGCAAGGGCTCTCCAAAATCAGCTGGGAGAGAAGGAGAGCTGGCTTCTGTTGCCAGGGATTGCTTTTGTTTTCTGTCTTTGTAAACTGACTGAATTATGCCCTTGTCTCCTGAACTGTCTTAGCATCATTTCCTTGGGCCTCAGTGGCACCCAGAACAGAACTGATCAACTACAGGCTCCTGGGTTCTTAAATCCAACCAACAGACCATTTCCAGGAATGCAGCAGATGTTCCTGCATCTTAGACACAGGTCATATTATCTCCAGCTTGCCACACCTGCAGGGCAAAGCCTGCCTATTGGAGATGCAGGGCTTCATTGTACATGTGTATTTGTGTACAGACCACACACACATTACTCGTGCTTTCTGATAAAACTCAGAGGAGGTATAGAGGCTACTTCATTTATAGATTAAGGAACCACTAAATTCATCTTTAATATGTTGAAATGTACACAGGGTCAGTAAGGCAGGAGAGAAGAGGAGGATGTATGTTATCATCATGGAAGGGTCAACTGAATATAGAAAATTATCTGTAATAAATCAGAAATTCTATGATTGCTACATATTTTAAACAGTATAATGGATTGGGTGATGTAGATTCATTGTGTTATTATTATTCAAGATAAGACTAGTAAATTATATTTGTGTAGAGCTTTGTAATTATAAAAATGCTTTCTTCTTGTATAACATTTTCAAGTGACTAATAGCAGTGAAGTTACATCTCTTTTCATATCTGAAAAATCAAGTATAAGTAATACTTATTTTGAAAGAGACTTCTCTTTTTAAAAACAGAAATTAAATGTGCATATTATAAGAATACTGATTAGCAACAAGAAGAAAGCATTTACCCAAGAAAAAGAGTTGACATTTTGATTTTTTTTTCTAGTCTCTTTTTCTGTTCCTACATTTTGCATAGTCATGATTGTACTGTTACTATTTTCTCTCAATTTTTTTCATTTACATGGAGAAATGCTTCTCATTCTACAGTTAGTATAAATTTTTTTGCAAAATTGAAAATGGTAGGAATAGTGCATATACAGTCACTGGGGAGAAGGGAATCCTTATAGTTTGGTTAGGAGCTATGGACAGGGTTTAACTATTCAAATTAAATCATAAAACACTTATTGAGTACCTACCTACCACATGCCAGGCTCAATTCTCGGCACTGTGTGTGGGCAGTGGGATGGTGGTGGCTGGTAAAGGGCTATGAAAATGACTAAGACCTATAGCAGATGCTTTCAGTGAGCTTACACTTTAGTTAAGAGGAGAATTAAGAAAGGAAATTAATAGGTAAATAAGGGAGGATAGTAGTTAGGAAGGAACTTAGAAAAGAAGGGAGGAAAGGAATTGACCAGGGGGGCAGGGACAAAAGAAGAAAAGAGGAAGGAAGGAAGGAAAAGGAAGGAAGGGAAGATTGGAGAAACCAAGGGAAGGAGGGAGGGATGGAAGGAAGGAGGGAGGGAAGAAGAAGAAATGACACCAAAACCCAAGAAACCATAAACACCTATTGAATTTCAATATTCAGATTATAGAAATCATTTAAGGCAATGAAAAATATCACAGGACAGTATAAAATCAAAATTTCAAAAAATTTATCAAGATTAACAGTATCTTGATGATAAACAGTCATTTTAACTTCTCTAGATTCCTCTGTGTAAAATTCTCAGGACATCTTGAATGCCAGGTTTCTCTCTGAAATACTCATGATAAAGCATACTTGAGTATTGCTGCAATTGAAGAAGAAACTATTGCTAATGTGTATATGAGATATACAAAAAAATGTGTGGACTATCTATTTCTGAAAACTGGAAGCTATGTAAAGGGCTCTCTCATGCCATATACAAGAATTAACTCAATATAGATCACAGACCTAAATGTAAGCATTAGAACTATAACACTCCTACAGTAAAACGTAGGTATAAATCTTTGTGACCTTGGGTTAGACAGAGCCTTTTTAGATATGACACCAAAAGCATAGACAACTAAAGAAAAAAATAAATTGGACTTCATCAAAATTAAATACTTTTGTGCTTCAAATGACACTATCAAGAAAAGACAATCCACAAAATGGGAGAAAATATTTGCAAACATATCTGGTAAAGGACTTGCATCAGAATATATAAAGAACTCTTACAACCCAACAATAAAAATTCAAGTAACTCAATTTTAAAAAGGCAAAGGATTTGAATAGACATTTCTCCAAAGAAGATATACAAATGGCCTATAAGTGCGTGAAAAGATGCTCACTATCTTTAGTCTTTAGGGAAATATAAATAAATATAAATCAAAACCACAACGAGACACCACTTCACACCCACTAGGATGGCTGTAATAAAAAAGACAGACAATAACAAGTGTCGATAATGATGTGGAGAAACTGGAACCCTCATACATTGACGATGAGCTTGTAAAGTGGTGTGGCCACTTTGGAAACACAGCTTGGTAATTCTCTGGAATGTTAAACACAGAGTTCTCATGTGAAACAGCAATTCCACTCCTAGGTACATACTGAAAGGAAATGAAAACATATATCCACACAAAAACTTGTACATGAATGTTTCAGCTGGATTATGAATAATAGCCAAAAGATAGAAACAACCCAAATGGATGAATTGATGATAAATGGATACACAAAATGAGGTATATCCATATATGAACTGTTATTTGACAATAAAAAAAATGAAGTACTGATATTCTTTAACATGTAAGAACCTTGAAAACATCATGCTAAGTAATAAGAGCCAGGGTCAAAAGACCACATATTGTATGATCCATTTTATATGCAAATACGCAAATGTACAGAGACTGAAAATAGATTAGTGGTTGCCTAGGGCTGGGGGGAAGAAGTGGAGGATGACTGCTAATGGTATGGAGTTCTGTTGGGGTAATGCAAATTTTCTAAAGTTTGATTGTGGTGATGGGTTCACAACTGAATATACTAAAACTCATTTACTTGTACCCTTTAAATGGGTGAATTGTGTGATATGTGAATTATATCTCATTAAAGCTATTAAAAGGGGGGCTCTGCATAGTGTTGTGAAATCTACCTGACTCAGTGCTAGGAGCTGAAAGTAGGGAGAGAGGATTGCATAACTAAGACATTGTATTATAACCTATACATGTACAAAGGACTTTTTCAGTGGTTCCACAGAGGTGAGAGAGCAATTCATTTAGCCTGTGAGGTGGGGAGAACTTTGAGGAGTGATGTTTAAACTAAGTATTAAAGATTGATAGAAGTTCAATGCATAAAAGAGTGAAAGTATCTTAGGGACATGGGTAAAAAGAACTAAGTAAGGACTTATTAAATAGGAGATATGGTGATAATGGTGGTGGTGGTGATGATGACCCAATGATGATAGTCATGGTTGTGGTGATGGTAATGTTGAAGGTAATGATGGTGCTGATGATGGAGATGACAACAATGATGATGGTGGTAATGGCGGTTGTGGAGATGATTTTTTTTTTAATGTCTTTATTGGAGTGTAATTGCTTTACAATGGTGCGTTAGTTTCTGCTTTATAACAGAATGAATCAGCTATACATATACATATATTCCCATATCTCCTCCTTCTTGCATCTCCCTCCCACCCTCCCTATCCCACCCCTCTAGGTGGTCACAAAGCACCGAGCTGATCTCCTTGTGCTATGCGGCTGCTTCCCACTAGCTATCTGTTTTACATTTGGTAGTATATATAAGTCCATGCCACTCTCTCACTTTGTCCCAGCTTACCCTTCCCCCTCCCTGTGTCCTCAGGTCCAGTCTCTACATCTGCGTCTTTATTCTTGTCCTGACCCTAGGTTCTTCAGAACCTTTTTTTTTTTTTTTTAAGATTCCATATATATGTGTTAGCATATGGTGTTTGGTTTTTTTTTTGGAAACCAAGGAATAACTTATTTGAACACTGATAATAATTATATTATAATTTTGGCTAAAACATTTTAAGAAAAACATTGTTTTTATGTAGTAGGCACTTTTTGACTCCTTTTATTTATTTATTTATTTGAATTTTATTTATTTTTTCATACAGCATGTTCTTATTAGTTATCCATTTTATACATATTAGTGTATATATATCAATCCCAATCTCCCAATTCATCACAGCACCACCACCACTACCCCCCGCTACTTTCCCCCCTTGGTGTCATACATTTGTTCTCTACATCTGTGTCTCAGTTTCTACCCTGCAAACCGGTTCATCTGTACCATTTTTCTAGGTTCCACATATATGCGTTAATATACAATATTTGTTTTTCTCTTTCTGACTTACTGCACTCTGTATGACAGTCTCTAGATCCATCCACGTCTCTACAAATGACCCAATTTCATTCCTTTTTATGGCTGAGTAACATTCCATTGTATATATGTACCACATCTTCTTTATCCATTCGTCGGTCGATGGTCATTTAGGTTGCTTCCATGACCTGGCTATTGTAAATAGTGCTGCAAGGAACGTTGGGGTGCATGTGTCTTTTTGAATTATAGTTTTCTCTGGGTATACGCCCAGTAGTGGGATTGCTGGGTCATATGGTAATTCTATTTTTAGTTTTTTAAGGAACCTCCATACTGTTTTCCATAGTGGCTGTATCAGTTTACATTCCCACCAACAGTGCAAGAGGGTTCCCTTTTCTCCACACCCTCTCCATCATTTGTTGTTTGTAGATTTTCTGATGTCCATTCTAACTGGGGTGAGGTGATACCTCATTGTAGTTTTGATTTGCATTTCTCTAATAATAAGTGATGTTGAGCAGCTTTTCATGTGCTTCCTGGCCATCTGTATGTCTTCTTTGGAGAAATGTCTCTTTGGGTCTTCTGCCCATTTTTGGATTGGGTTGTTTGTTATTTTAATATTGAGCTGCATGAGCTGTTTATATATTTTGGAGATTAATCCTTTGTCCGTTGATTCGTTTGCAAATATTTTCTCCCATTCTGAGGGTTGTCTTTTTGTCTTGTTTGTAGTTTGCTTTGCAAAAGCTTTTAAGTTTCATTAGGTCCCGTTTCTTTATTTTTGTTTTTATTTCCATTACTCTAGGAGGTGGATCAAAAAAGATCTTGCTGTGATTTATGTCAAAGAGTGTTCTTCCTATGTTTTCCTCTAAGAGTTTTATAGTGTCCGGTCTTACATGTAGGTCTCAAACCCATTTTGAGTTTATTTTTGTGTATGGTGTTAGGGACTGTTCTAATTTCATTCTTTTACATGTAGCTGTCCAGTTTTCCCAGCACCACTTATTGAAGAGACTGTCTTTTCTCCATTGTATATCCTTGCCTCCTTTGTCATAGATTAGTTGACCATAGGTGCGTGGGTTTATCTCTCGGCTTTCTATCTTGTTCCATTGATCTATGTTTCTGTTCTTGTGCCAGGACCATATTGTCTTGATTACTGTAGCTTTGTAGTATAGTCGGAAGTCAGGGAGTCTGATTCCTCCAGCTCCGTTTTTTTCCCTCAAGACTGCTTTGGCTATTCGGGGTCTTTTGTGTTTCCATACAAATTTTAAGATTTTTTGTTCTAGTTCTGAAAAAATGCCATTGGTAATGTGATAGGGATTGCATTGAATCTGTAGATTGCTTTGGGTAGTATAGTCATTTTCACAATGTTGATTCTTCCAATCCAAGAACATGGTATATCTCTCCATCTGTTTGTATCATCTTTAATTTCTTTCATCAGTGTTCTATAGTTTTCTGCATACAGATCTTTTGTCTCCTTAAGTAGATTTATTCCTAGGTATTTTATTCTTTTGGTTGCAGTGGTAAATGGGAGTGTTTCCTTAATTTCTCTTACAGATTTTTCATCATTAGTATATAAGAATGCAAGAGATTTCTGTGCATTAATTATGTATCCTGCTCCTCTACCAAGTTCATTGATTAGCTCTAATAGTTTTCTGGTAGCATCTTTAGGATTCTCTATGTGTAGTATCATGTCATCTGCAAACAGTGACAGCTTTACTTCTTCTTTTCTGATTTGGATTCCTTTTACTTCTTTTTCTTCTCTGATTGCTGTGGCTAAAACTTTCAAAAGTATGTTGAATAATAGTGGTGAGAGTGGACATCCTTGTCTTGTTCCTGATCTTAGAGGAAATGCTTTCAGTTTTTCACCATTGCAAATGATGTTGGCTGTGGGTTTGTTGTATATGGCCTTTATTATGTTGAGATAAGTTCCCTCTATGCCTACTTTCTGGAGAGGTTTTATCATAAATGGGTCTTGAATTTTGTCAAAAGCTTTTTCTGTATCTAGTGAGATGATCACATGGTTCTTCTCCTTCAATTTGTTAATATGGTTTATCACATTGATTGATTTGCATATATTGAAGAATCCTTGCATTCCTGGGATAAACCCCACTTGATCATGGTGTATGAGCCTTTTAATGTGTTGTTGGATTCTGTTTGCTAGTATTTTGTTGAGGATTTTTGCATCTATGTTCATCAGTGATACTGGCCTGTAGTTTTCTTTTTTTGTGACATCTTTGTCTGGTTTTGGTATCAGGGTGATGACAAGTTTGGGAGTGTTCCTCCCTCTGCTGTATTTTGGAAGAGCTTGAGAAGGATAGGTGTTAGCTCTTCTCTAAATGTTCGATAGAATTTGCCTGTGAATCCATCTGGTCCTGGGCTTCTGTTTGTTGGAAGATTTTTTATCACAATCTCAATCTCAATATTAGTGCTTGTGATTGGTCTGTTTAATATTTATATTAACCAGTTTCTTCCTGGTTCATTCTCGGAAAGTTGTGCTTTTCTAAGAATTTGTCCATTTCTTCCAGGTTGTCCATTTTATTGGCATAGAGTTGCTTATAGTAGTCTTTCATGATCCTTTGTATTTCTGCAGTGTCAGTTGTTACTTCTCCTTTTTCATTTCTAATTCTATTGATTTGAGTCTTCTCCCTTTTTTTCTTGATGAGTCTGGCTAATGGTTTATCAATTTTGTTTATCTTCTCAAAGAACCAGCTTTTAGTTTTATTGATCTTTGCTATTGTTTCCTTCATTTCATTTTCACTTATTTCTGATCTGATCTTTATGATTTCTTTCCTTCTGCTAACTTTGGGGTTTCTTTGTTCTTCTTTCTCTAATTGCTTTAGGTGTAAGGTTAGGTTGTTTATTCGAGATGTTTCTTGTTTCTTGAGGTAGGATTGTATTGCTATAAACTTCCCTCTTAGAACTTCTTTTGCTGCATCCCATAGGTTTTGGGTCATTGTGTTTTCATTGTCATTTGTTTCTAGGTACTTTTTGATTTCCTCTTTGATTTCTTCAGTGATCTCTTGGTTATTTAGTAGTGTATTGTTTAGCCTCCATGTGCTTGTATTTTTTACAGATTTTTTTCCTGTAACTGATGTCTAGTCTCAGAGCGTTGTGGCCGGAAAAGGTACTTGATACGATTTCAATTTTCTTAAATTTACCAAGGCTTGATTTGTGACCCAAGATATGATCTATCCTGGAGAATGTTCCATGAGCCCTTGAGAAGAAAGTGTATTCTGTTGTTTTTGGATGGAATGTCCTATAAATATCAATTAAGTCCATCTTGTTTAATGTATCATTTAAAGCTGTGTTTCCTTATTTATTTTCATTTTGGATGATCTGTCCATTGGTGAAAGTGGGGTGTTAAAGTTCCCTACTATGATTGTGTTACTGTCGATTTTCCCTTTTATGGCTGTTAGTGTATGATCCTTTTAATGTGTTGTTGGGTTCTGTTTGCTAGTATTTTGTTGAGGATTTTTGCATCTATATTCATCAGTGATACTGGTCTCTAATTTTCTTTTTTTGAAGTTTCTTTGTCTGGTTTTGATATCAGGGTGATGGTGGCCTCATAGAATGAGTTTGGGAGTTTTCCTTCCTCTGCAATTTTTTGGAAGAGTTTGTAAAGGATGGGTGTTAGCTCTTCTCTAAATGTTTGATAGAATTCACCTGTGAATGTGCTTCGTGGACTTGATTAACTATTTCCTTTCCCATATTAGGGAAGTTTTCAACTATAATCTCTTCAAATATTTTCTCAGACCCTTTCATTTTTTTCTTCTTCTTCTGGGACCCCTATAATTCGAATGTTCATGCGTTTAATGTTGTCCCAGAGGTCTCTAAGACTGTCCTCAATTCTTTTCATTCTTTTTTCTTTATTCTACTTGGCAGTAGTAATTTCCACTATTTTATCTTCCAGGTCACTTATCCGTTCTTCTGCCTCAGTTATTCTGCTATTGATTCCTTCTAGAGAATTTTTCATTTCATTTATTGTGTTGTTCATCATTGTTTGTTTGCTCTTTAGTTCTTGTAGGTCCTTGTTAAACGTTTCTTGTATTTTCTCCATTCTATTTCCAAGATTTTGGATCATCTTTACTATCATTACTCTGAATTCTTTTTCAGGTAGACTGCCTTTCCTCTTCATTTTTTTGGTCTGATGGGTTTTTACCTTGCTCCTTCATCTGCTGTGTGTTTCTCTGTCTTCTCATTTTGCTTAACTTACTGTGTTTGGGGTCTCCTTTTTGCAGGCTGCAGGTTCATAGTTCCCGTTGTTTTTGGTGTGTGCCCCTAGTGGCGAAGTTTGGTTCAGTGGGTTGTGTAGGCTTCCTGGTGGAGGGAACTGGTACCTGTGTTCTGGTGGATGAGGCTGGATCATGTCTTTCTGGTGGGTAGGACCGCGTCAGGTGGTGTGTTTTGGGGTGTCTGTAACCTTATTATGATTTTAGGCAGCCTCTCTGCTAATAGGTGGGGTTGTGTTCCTGTCTTTCTGGTTGCTTGGAGTGGTGTGTCCAGCACTGTAGTTTGCTGATCGTTGAGTGGAGCTGGGTCTTAGCATTGAGATGGAGATCTCTGGGAGAACTTTCGCCCTTTGATATTATGTGGGGCCGGGAGGTCTCTTGTGGACCAGTGTCCTGAACTTGGCTCTCCCACCTCAGAGGCACCGGCCTGACACCCAGCCGGAGCACCAAGACCCTGTCAGCCACACGGCCGCACAAAGGACTTTGTTTTGGCAGGAGGCAAAAAATGTTGTCTCTTCCCACAAGTGGTCTACATGGTAAAATAGGATAAATTTGAAGTGGCTATTTCCTTGAGTGTTGCCCCACAAATATTGAGTTATGTCTCAGAACAGCTATCATTGGTGGGTTGTTCTGGTTCTAGCCATGATGCCAGAAGAACTGCAGGAGGGCTGCAAGATAGAGAAAGCGGGCCTGTGCTTCAAGGTACCTATTTACTGGCAGATACAGCTGAGGGGCAGAAGGCCTTGGTCCTTAGGTCTCCTCCAGGCACTGACTTTTTTGGGGAAGAAAAGTCTTAACATCCTCTGGAATCCAGGTCTGATTCCAGGAGACGAATGTTTCGCATTTGAAACCCAAGCTTCTGCCCTATGGTTGCCCACGGAAAAGGGCGTGAGAAGGGCGGTGGTCAAACCCACCAGGGCGACCAGCCTGACTCAGAGTTTGGCCTTGGGTAGGCATTCGGGTGCTCAGACCCGGGGCTACCCTCCTCCCTCCTTCTCCTGGGGCTTGGATTAGTGATGTGGGGGTTCACGCGGGGTCCCCGCCTGCTTTGGGACCAGGGCACGTTGCTGGGGCGCTCTCCGTCATCGCCCTCCCTGCCTGGACCCAAGACGATGGTTTTGCAAAGACTGAATTTGAGGAACTTCTGAGGCATCTAAGTGATGTGCTTCTAGGCATCTGCAGCCATAGACCTTGAGCCACACATGGTAGGTAGCCAGGAACACCTATCATTGGCAAGTGCCATGCTTTTTGATCAAATATCTTTCAGCCAGACTTGGAGAAGCTGTTTATTAGTCTATAAAAGAGGATCCAAACACTTTAGCAGTTAATGAATTGCTGTACCTGGACTTGAAATATGGTGGTTCATACTTTTGTAATCAGAAACTACTCATGACAATGATTTGCTTACTATGGAGGCCTACTGTGGGCCTAAGCTCTGGATCTCACCATGACCCCTTTCATGAAAACTTTGGGTTAAAAATATTAGGTTGAACTACATGAAATTGCCATTTTTTAGGTAAAAAATGGTTAAATATCAGCAATTTCACCTGGATTAGGCTATAATATGCCTTGTGCTGATTTATACCCCACCTCTTTTCACTAAATGTGTGGAACGGGTAGGAGGAGTCAACAACTGATACATGTTATTCTGCTAATGATAATAGCCACTGTGCCATTGATTTTGTGTGTGTGTGTGTGTACAGAATAGGTATATATAAATCAGTGCTATTCAGTACATTAGCCATGAGCCTTCTGTGGCTAATGAGCATTTGAAATGTGGCTAGTCCAAATTGAGGTGTGCTATGAATGTAAATGCACTCCTGATTTCAAAAACTTAATATGAAAAAAAGAATATAAATTATTTCAGTAATAATTTTTATATTGATTATATATCAAATAATAATATTTTGAATATATTTGGTTAAATAAAATATTAATATTAATTTCAGTTGTTTCTTTTTACATTTTTTTTTTGATGTGGCTACTAGAAAATTTGGCTTGTGTTATATTTCTGTTTGACAGTGCTGCTACAGACAGAAAGGATTTTTAAAGTCCTTTTTCAGTGTACTTTTTTGGCAGATCCAGGAGGAAGACCATTCAAAGTGGCTTTTAGAAATTGCCCTTGGATTATTCTGAGCCCAAATCTGCTTCAGTTTCCTCAAGAAAGGAAGGAAAACCAATCTGGCCTCTAAAATCTACTTTTCGAAAATGGCATTATAGACATGTATCCCCTCTCTAATATACAAAATAAATTCTAGCAGCTCATAGTTTTTCCATGTACTTATAGTATTTTCTTTGCTTTTACTTTTTGTTCTCTGTGTTCTTCCTGTCATCACTTTATCAAAATATTGAGGCCCTGGCATCGAGCAAGTAGAGATATTCAAGATACATAAATGCCTCACTTATTCAGTACTGAGTTTATCTGAATCACTTGGGGATTGGCTAAGTGTATAAGCATTCGGATTTCTCTAAAATTGAGACCATGCCACGCAGTGCGGGATTAGTGGGGAGAAAAGTGTGTCAGTCTCCTGGCGCTGACAATTTGAACTGTCAGGGTCAGGGCCCTGTGGTCTCCTTTTGCTCCCCTAATCCTGACTAAGAAGGTAATTTAAGTAGAATCCTGGGGTGCTAAATTAAGGAGGCTCTAATGGGAAAATGGGAAGTGGAGGGTTTAAAGGACACCCATTAATGTGCTCACTTCAAGATGTACTCTCATCAGTGCTTCTTAGGAAGGCACATGCTCGCCAGTAATGCCTTTTCTTTTTGGAACACAACCAAGGGCAAGGATGGAGATTTTTAAACATAATATTTTGGAACCCAAGGGAAGCCAAAATATTGCAGACAGTGATAAAACCACAATTTAGTAATTGTGTTGTGTGATCCTGCAGCATGTGGTGGGGCTGCTAGAAGGGGAAGTGTGATGAGTTTGGGCAGCAGACATTCTACATCTCAAGTTGCCATCTAATCCTTCCTTAAATAAGTCCAGGCTGATCTGCAGGGTGTCCAAAAATCCTCTTTTCTCTGCAGTCACATCTTCTAGGCCAAAGAGAAATCAGGGTAAGTATCAGCTAGGGATATCCTTGCTTACCCTAACAGAAAACCCCCAAATTAAATAATATGTTTTCTCACATAACAGTAAGTCTGGAGGTAGGCAGTCCAGAAAGTGTATGGTATTTTACTATTGCTATTCTATTTTATCCTCTGTCATGGCCAGCTTTTGTCTTCATGTTGCAAAATTGCTGCTGCAGTTCAGTCATCACATCTGCGTTCTACCAGAAGGAAGGTTATGTGCTACACAACTTTACCTGTGGGAAGGTATATCCCCTTCCAAGGGGATAGCTCTATATTATTGGCCTGAAGTGGGTTGCCTCACTTCTCCCAGATGCCAGGGACTCTGAGTTGGTGAAGAAGCAGCTAGAATGTGGAGCCCATAGAGCTTGCCACTCTGACAAAGGAAGATGTAGTCTACATAAATAGCTCCTAGTTCAGTTCTTGGCATATAGTATATAAGAAAAAAAAAAGAATCTTAAAATAACCTTACCTTTGTGGTAAAAAGACCACATCAAGCAACACTACAACTATATATGCTAAAGTAGTGGTTACTTTGATTAGAGTAGTGTCTAACACTAACTGAGCATGCCCTTAGGCATGTTTGGCCTATAGAGAGAACACAGGGCTCAGTGCTTTACATCTTTCTTACTCCTTGTAACAACCTGATGAAGGAGATATTCTTCCCAGATTACAGAGAAGGAAACTGAGGCTCAAGAAAGCTAAGTAAACTTGCCTAAGGTACACAGCTAATGTGAAGGAGAGCTGGGATGCTAACCCTTGCTTTCAGCCTGTGCCTTTATAACCTCTAAGCTCTCCTATAAGTAGAAGGCTCTTGGTAGGTAGTCGGTTAACTTGCTAACCCAGTTCAAAGCCTAGAACCAAAGACCTAGGAGTGAATAACAAAAAGGACTGAAAAAAAAATGGAAGAAAAAGTTAGGGTAAATTTGGACTAGTTGAAATAGGTCCCCATATTATGAGCTGTTAAAGGCCTAAATGATGCCAAATTCTGGACTCTCTCAATCTTGGAATATTTTCCATCAGTTCTCCATTTGGGGGGATTTGCCATGTCCATATGGTAATGGTTTGTTTGGGGTTGTCCAAGGGCATTCTCGGGAACAGTTAGGCCATTTTGTGCTGGGCGCTGTTCCGGAGGAGTGAGAAGGAGCTGTGTGCGTGTCGTGGGGTGCAACCAGCTCTACACGGTGGCCCCTGGCTGCCATGAGAGCCAGTAGCGTGGAAGGAGAGGTAGACTGGAATCGCCTCCAAGGAACAGAGGTTCCCCTAGAATGATGGATCTGCCTTTGATGTCTAGCAGCTTCCAAATAGCACAGAAATGATACAGATACATGCCAAAAGGGGAAAAACAACTTTTGATCTAGTTAGAACTAATTAAACTTTCAATGTGCATGAAAGAAACTTGAGTGCTGGCCAGTTGTCTGCTGTGGATGGATTTTGTCAAAGAGCATAGTTGAAAATAATGAAACTAAAGCAAACCCCCGCCTGGTGTCCTGCTTGGGGGGAGTTAATTTTTTGGTCTTTGCTTCTAAAATGTTGAGGATTTCCCCCCTTGCAGGCTGAAATTACCTGCAGTCTCTTTTTTTCCTTTATACAGTGATATTAAGAGGGATGTTTTTCTTTAATGTTTTCTCAGAAGGCTCTCTCTTCAACCCTTCCTTGTTGTCATATCTTGTTTAGTCTAATGTATGTTTTTTGTTAGTGTGTGGACTAAAAAAGGTAATCTAATTAACAGTAGAAGGCAAGAAGCCCTGCAGGATTTTGGCAACAGAGAAAAATGTGGGCGCTGGTATTTGATCAACAGCTCCCACTTAAGGCTAACAACTCTTGCCTCGTTAGCAGGAGACTTTTTCGCTCTTCATAAGCAGGCTGCAACAGAATATAAAGTGTGTATTTGACAGGACAACAGTCACATCTAAGAGTGGCTTTTGGAAATTTCGGTTGCCTTTATTCAGAGTGACTGGCTTGGTAAATGTTTAGAGGGCCCTAATTATGCTTTGGGATGATTAAAACATTGTGGATTTATGCTGTTTCACTAAGGAGAAAGGCCTATTCCACATACCAAGGAAGGGAAAAAAAAAAAAAAAAAAACTAAAAGGGAGGAAAGAAAAGAACAAGGGGAGGCGGGTTGGGTGGGGGGCAGTGCACACCGCCCCAGCTTGGAGAGGCGGCCTCTTGGTAGAGCATATGAATCCACTTACATGTAAATTGCTTGTCGCTATGAATTAAGAGAAGGCTATGAAAGAACTGCTTTGCCGTGTTTACTATAGGATTTTTGACAGACTCTTTCCTCTTTCAAGTAAATTTGGCTTAAGTCCATAGTCAGTCCAGTTTTAAGTAAACTCCTCTTTTGTTACATTAACAAGGTTATAACATCACTGGGGCAGATTTCCAGCTGCAGGAACCGAGGCCTAAGTATGGGGCTGAGGGTATAATTAAAACCTTCGGGTGGGAGAGTTAAACTCTCAAGTAAAATTGGATAAAAGGCTAATTGTCCATAGCAACATAATACATGCTTTAAATATCTGTGAAATGAAGATGAAGAGTCAGAGGCTTGGAAAAAATCCTTTTCTACTCTGAATCAAGACCTGAGTTTTTAGTTTAGGATAACGGGCCTTCACTTCCGCAAACACCGTCCCCCCCCACCCCCCGAATTTTGAAAGTTCAGTGCCGTCCCCTGTGGCTCCTGTGGCTTGTCTTCTTCTATCTGTGCTAATGATCTACCTGCCATCTTTTGAGGAACTTCTCTTATAAAATGGGGAGTGTTTATAGCTAATAAGTGGGACCCATGAGCGGGGGGCCTAGATTTTCTGGTTCTGTAGGTCCAAACAAAGGTGTCGAGTACTTTGTCCACATTTGCCATGGCTTCCTTTAAAGGAGGGCTGGTGATGGGGGTGTGGGTGGGTTAGAGTTGGAGGGGAGTCTGGGAGAAAGGCGCACATACCTTTGGTGACCTTCTCAAGGATGACATCCAGCCAAGCAAGATGATACATTACCACAACACTAAAAAAACAAAACGGATTGTAATGGCAGCTTGTCCTGAGTGAATGCATCGGGAAGGCCCATTTGTTATTCATTAGGAGCAGCCTGGCTGGGCTGGCGTGGTAGGGAGCCTGGAGACTTAAGGTCATTCTACACCCCTGCCCCAGTGGCACGGACAACAGCGAAGACAGCTTTAGCAGCCCCTACACTTCTAGACTTTGCTGATGTGCTGTCTGAAGCTCTGCAGGAATGAAGGTGCTCTAAAACAGTTTAGAGTTACTCCAAGCGGGTGAGAGAGGGGGGTGGGTGGAAGGGAAGAAGAAGAGGGGAAAAAAATAAAAAGAAATGATTTTGTGGGCAAAGTGACTTCATGGAGCTAATAAGCAAAGTGAGCCCAGAGGTGAGAAGTCCTGCAGCTTCCCTCCAGCAGCCCAGGAAGTGTACACCCAAAGAGCTGCAAGTCTCTCCATCTGAAGTAGGGACAATCAGAAGAGAGGGTATGTGAGGAGCCCGAGGCTGTTGGAGAGTGGTCAGTGTTTGAGGGCTTGCTGGGAGAGGTGCATGACCTCGCCCAACTAATAGAGCTGCTGGGTGCAGCGTGGTAAGGCACTGAGGGTGCACTGGGCTGCCGGAAGGGCAGGACAATTCTTTGTGAGATGCAGGGCTGCAGCTGGAAGGGAACTGGAGCTGGGCAGAGGGAATGAAAGGGAGGTGGAAGGCTGGCAATTTGGGACCTCAGCAAGTGGATTGATTGAGAATGTAGGTCCTGCATGCCAGGAAAACAGGATCTAGTCCCTGGGCTCTGAAGCACAGAGTGGTACTGAATCTGGCCTAAGCTCTGCCTGCCCTGTCAGCTCGATGATGTGATTGGCTTGAGGGAGAACACCCAGGAATTGTATTTTTGTTATTTTCAGCCTAGTTGTCTTGCAGAGTATTTTTGTCTTGCTGCATAATACGGAGACTTGTGTTTTGAATCAAAAAGTTCCTTCTCACTTTGTGAATTAGAGTGCTTTAAGGTAGGACACACCTACTACTGGAGCTGGGGTGCTTCCCATCAGAGCAGAGATACCTGTCTTCAGTTTCACTGTGGGCATTGATGTGCTTTTATGATATACATTGGAGCCTCCTTTCAATATTTTTTTTGAATGAACTTTAATTTTTTTTAATTGGAATATAGTTGATTTACAACTCTGTATTAGTTTCTGCTGTACAGCAAAGTGAGTCAGAGTTACTTAGATCACACATTTGCTTCGTGGCAGCTTACTTTCAGTAGTGTTGTAAGTATGTTTAAGTATGTTAAATAAGAGCTTATATTATAGAGTGTATAAATCCATTTCTCTTGCTAGCATTGTAAATTTAAATTCCTTCTTACATGTACTAAAGACATGTAATATATAAACCGGGTTATAGCCCAGAATAAGAATGACATCATGAGAAAATAATGCTGAGAATGCTATGTTTAATAGGAGCCAACTCTTATTAGTTCAAACTAAAAAAATTTTAGCCATCTTTACATTTCTTTGTCTTTAAGTAGTGTATGTTTCATTTTTAAAATAGAGGTTTAGTTACCGTGTGTATATACATGCATACATATATTACAAGTTAGTCTAAGTGAAAAATAGTACTGCTCTTTCTGTGAATTATTAAGGCTTAATGCCAAGATACGGAAAAATAGTTCTCTTAAATTTTTTGAAGTTATGTATATTTGGGGAGCAGAAATTGGGATTTTCTTAGACCTGGATTTGATTGGATGACTGTCCATTTTGTAGAGCACATGGTTGTAGGGAGGTTCCTGGCCATTACACTCTCTCTGAGTCAATAAATATTGAGAAATCAAATGTTTCATGATGAGGGAAGGACTTTTCCTACCAAAAGGCTAATCTTACCAGACATCTCTTTCTCCTCATTCCCTCCCCGACCACTTTATCTCTCTCAACACAGAGCTTGAGTGTCCCGTATGACACAAATATTACCATTGTCATCATTAACTCTTTACTGAAGAGGAGAGAAACAGAAGAGTGATATAAGTACTCTCCATACTCACCTTTTCTTTTGTAAATTATTTCTCAGTTTTTCTTGTTTTGTTCTGTTTTCTGTATTAATGACCAAACAAAGAGGAGTAGCAGTTTTCTGTTTGGGCATTGAAAAAGTTGTGGAAATAGATGGTGGTGATGGTTACACAATATTGTAAATAGAAATGACTAAAATGACAAAATTTTTATTATGTATATTTTGCCACAATAAAAAGTGTTGAGAGAGAGATAGAGAATGAGAAAGGAATAGTAGGGAACAAAGCCCCAGGTATCTGTTTGGTTTTTAACCTCATTATATTCAGGTTTCTGTTTCAGTGTCAACTTATCTGAGAAGGCTTTTCTGATCACATTAGCTAAAATAGCTCCTTTCTTGTTACCCTCTGTCTTCTTACTTTGCTCTAATCTTATTTTTTAAAGTATTTTTAAAAATTAAATAAAATTCACAGAATATGAAATTCGTCTTTTTAACTAATTAAAGTGTAACTAATTCAGTGATTTTTTTTTTGGTATATTTAAAATGTTGTGCAATCATCACCACTATCTAATTCCAGAACATTTTCACCACCCCCCAAAACCCCATACTCATTAAGCAGTTACCCTCTATTACCTCTTTTCCCCTGCCCCTGGCAGCCACTAATCTGCTTTCTATCTCTATGGATTTGCCTTTTCTGGGTATTCCAAAAATGAAATCAGTATGTGGCCTTTTGTGTTTGGCTTCTTTCATGTAGCATAGTACTTTTAAGTCTCATCCACGTTGTAATATGTATCACTACTTCATTTCTTTTTATTGGCAAATAATATTCCATTGAGTAGATATACCACATTTTATCCATTAACCAGTTAACGGACATTTGAGTCATTTCTACTTTTTGTTATGAATAATACCGCTGTGAATATTTGTGTCGAGTTTTTATGTGGATATATGTTTTCATTTCTCTAGAGTATAGATATTTTCCTTCGTAACAGCACCACTATATACATATGTGTACTGTATGTGTGTATGTGTGTGTGTATTCATTGTCCGTAGGTCCATAGTCCCCATTTTAGAAGGTAAGTTCTGGGAGAGCCTAGACTTTACCTTAGTCTCCATTGCTTAGAACAGTGCCAATTGAATGAATTAGCTAATGTAGAATGAATGGAGTTCTGTATTAGATGAGCCACAAAGCTCTTCCTGAGCTGCAGAGTGTGTCCTTTGGTCTTTCTCTCTTTTACACCATTCTTTGGGTTGAATATGGCCGGGAGGAACACTCAAACAAGAGAGCTGTTACTCAATGTCACAGGAGTGTTGGTAGAATCAACCAAGACTGTTGCCAGACTGATGTCTACAGACACAAAACTGAGATGTCTTAACCAACCACGGCCCCAAGTTACTTTTGGTGCCGATTACTGCTATCAGAGAATCAGTTCTTCATGCGACAGGCATCCTCTTGTATTTACAATAAAGGCAGAGGTAAAGTTCTTTTTACTAAGTGCCAAGAAAAGCATCATCTTTATCTTTCTCAGAGGCGTGATGTCCATCTCTCCTTTGACAGACATGCCGGAGAGGAAAGAACGGGATGTTGCAGCCTGGGGGTGAGGGCCAAGTATATTTGTATTCACCAGTTGCATTTAAGAGGCCAGAGACATATTTTTACATAAAGCCAAAGTAAAACTTCAATTCCTGCAGAATTTTTGTATACTTCAACAAGAAAAGTATCAGTCCCAGGAGAAGGGAAATAAGGCGTTCTACATTTGCCTTCCCATCTTCAGTGAATTCTGGCAGGTATTATTTTATTTTAGCTTTTAGGAATTCTACTAGCTCCACCTTTGTTTTAATGAACTATATGGTTCCTTTTAAAATACTCTTCATGGATTCTGTAGGACTTTGATTCTGTTTGATTAGTTTTTCTTTCTAGTTAATCTGCCTTTAAACATTTGGAGGAAATGGTTCAATTTTTAAAAACTTCCACAGGATGTGATATGTACAGTTTAAATGATAAATCTTTCTCCCCTAAAGAAATGTCAGGGCACAAAAGCAGACATAGTTATCACACTGTTTATTATTTGACTTGGCTGACGTCCTAGATTTGGGTTCTAATTTTAATATATTAGAATATACTTTTCTTGGAGGTTTGCATATAAATAATATATGTTTGGTGAGTAAGTGAGCAGCAGGGTAAATTGAAACTGCATTTGACTGAATTATTTTCTCCATGTTTATTAGTTTTTTCTTTTATCAGTGGATGAAGAATTTCTCACCTAGTGTGTTATAGGTGAGTACATTTCCATCAAGATGCTCTTGTGATAGGGTGGCTCAGGACAAGAGATTTTAGGTTTACTGGGTTGGTTGACATCTCCAAAATGCCTTTCAGTCATGGTAGACAAATCATCTGTTGTTGCAGTCTAGGTGGAAATGGTACAGTTATCTTCCTCTTGGATATTCCCTTGGCTGAATTCTTCTTATTTTTTTTAATGGAAATAAAAATTGGTAAGAGAGAATCTTAAAGGAATTCAAGGTTCTGGGCTGCCATAGATAACATAGCTTAGTACGCTTTGAGCACTTGAAGAAAATTGTAAGACTCACATCAAACAATGAAGAGAAGGCCCCCATTGTCAGCTGAGCTTTGGGGCGGGACCATCCGTTGAAACAAGGGTGGGTGAGTTATCCCGCCACCCCGCCAGCCTCCCCCTGCAGTTTACAGTACGCCAGCCCATAGGAATGTGAATCCCACTTTGGAGCCCATTGTGAATGTGTTTCTGAGTTGTTTAACGTGTTTCTCACAAACAGGACATGACATGTATGGTTTAAATGAAAATAATGGCCTTGCCGCTCGGTGCCAGACCGTCTTTTGTCAAGAGCATCCTGGCAATTGGAACGGCTCTGTGCTGACGTGGCCCACAGGCCGGGTCCTTAGGGGATCTGGACTTGCTGAGTTTCACACAGAGAAGGCTCTTAAATCAGGGGGCCTCCCTGAGGGCCTGCATCCCTGGTGTATGTGTGTGCGCTGTTCTGCAGCAGGCACTAGAGCCGGGCTTGCTGCTGTTACTTCTGGCCATGAAAGCTTGGCCATGAATTAAGAGAGAGATTTTCTTAGTCTTTGGATTCCTTAACTATGGAGTTTATTTTCAAAACAAAACAAAACGAGTAAAATAAAGCAATTACCAAAAAAACAGTTTTTGTTTTGTTTTGTTTTTGTTTTTTTGTATGGGAGTTTTAAAGCATATCTAGGTACTTTAGCTTTAAGCCTTCTGATAACATACAAAAAAATTTAATTATTTTAAAAAATTGTAGTAAAACATACATGATGTAAAATTTACCATTTTAAGCATTTTTAAGTGTACAGATCAGTGGCATTACATACATTCATATTGCTGTGCCACCAGCACCACCATCCATCTTCAGAACCTTTTCACCTTCCCAAGCTGAGACTCTGTACCCATTAAACAATAACTCACCATTGCCTCCTCCTTGCAGCTCCTGGCAACCACCATGCTACTTTCTGTCTCTATGAACTTGACTACTCTAGGTTCTTCATATGAGTGGAATCATACAGTATTTGCCTTGTTGTGATGGGCTTATTTCACTCAGTATAATGTCTTCAAGGGTGATGATGTTTGATATAAGCAGATTAGAGTATATTGATTCAGTTTTATTGCCTGAGTTCTTTCTATGTGTATCTTTCAATGTACAGCTAATTAATTTGTCAAGTTTTGTGTCCTATGAGTGGCATTGGGGCATGCTGTTGCCATAGATCAGTCGTTCTCAACCAGGGGCTACTGGGCCCTCAGAAATACTTAGCAATAACTGGAGACGTTAATTTTGGTTGTCACAGATGAGGAGTAGGGAGGGATGGTATGGTACTGGTGTCTAGAGGCCAGAGGCCAGGGGTGCTACTAAACGTCCTACAATGGCCAGGATGGCCCCCACAACAAAGAATTATCCAGCCCAAATGTCAATAATGCTGAGTTTGAGAAATCATGTCAAGGGTTAATGAACTTAAGAGTCATTTATGGAAAAAAATCTAGAGAAAACGCTGGGCATATTTTTATTGAGTAGTTTTGAAATAAATTTCCATGCTGCCATCAATTTGTTACTAATTCATTAACGCATTAAATATTGGAGGTTCAATACAACCAAATGCAGACTGAGTTCCTGTCTTCCTGGAGCAACTTAAGTCATAAAAAATTGGAGGATTCAAAAGCATCCATATACTTGTATTTTCATTAATTTTGCTATGGGTTCTTTTCGTAATTTTTACATTTCTGTGCAGACCACCTGGTAACGAGGTTGGGTGGCTGCAGCTGAGCAGAGATTGTGACTCATGGAGTTGGAGCTAGGAGACCTTGTTCTGGCCTCTGTTCTGTGATGGAGTGGCTGGATGACATTCAGCAGTTCTCAATACATTTTTCTCACCTGTAAAATGAGAGAGTTGTATTAAAATAAAAAACTATGTCTTTGACAGGAGTAAGATAGAAAATTTTTAAAAAGTGACTGTTCCTTATGGTTGAATTACTGTAAAGTACATTCTGCTACATCAGTGGAGACTAAACATTGCCTTAGTAATAAATGAGTAGGTTAAGCCTGAAGCTGATTGCCAGTTAATGTACTATGTTCTTTGCAAAGGACCTGAGACCCTGGGCTGTTTCTGCTGTTATATCCTCTCTTTATTAGGACAGACTCCCACGGCCAAAATTGATGTGAGACCTATGTGATCCAATGGACTCATTTTTTAAAAAATACTGTTTTAGATGAATGGATAAAGAAGATGTGGCACATATATACAATGGAATATTACTCAGCCATAAAAAGAAATGAAATTGAGTTATTTGTAGTGAAGTGGATGGACCTAGAGTCTGTCATACAGAGTGAAGTAAGTCAGAAAGAGAAAAACAAATACCGTATGCTAGCACATATATATGGAATCTAAAAAAAAAAAAAAATGGTTCTGGTGTACCTAGGGGCGGGACAGGAATAAAGACGCAGACGTAGAGAATGGACTTGAGGACACGGGGAGGGGGAAGGGTAAGCTGGGACAAAGTGAGAGAGTAGCATTGACATATATACACTACCAAATGTAAAATAGGTAGCTAGTGGGAAGCAGCCAAATAACACAGGGAGATCAGCTCGGTGCTTTGTGACCACCTAGAGGGGTGGGAGGGGGAGACACCAGAGGGAGGAGATATGGGGATATATGTATACATATAGATGATACACTTTGTTATACAGCAGAAACTAACATAACATTGTAAAGCAATTACACTCCAATAAAGATGTTAAAAAAAAAATGCTGTTTTGTTATGGTCCACTTCAATGAGAGCAGAAGGTTTGTCTAGAATGTTTAAAAGTTAGGTGGATAGGAAAAGCAAAAGATAATAAAACCTAGTTTTTTAAACCTCTGCACAGGAGAGGTGAGGAGCAAGTATCTAAACCAAAGCTCTGGAGTCCAATTATTAACATGCCTTGCACAATGACAGCATGAACCAAACTAAATAAAACTCTGGCGATCCCCAAGTTTGTGAGTTGTACACGTAACCCAGGAAAATTTTATTTCCTTGGAATGTGTTGTGTGTCTTTTTCCAGTGCACTCCTTATAGTTGTGTGTGTGTATTTAAATAAAGACAACTAAAAAAGAATTGACTGTAAAGAGTTGTAGCAAATGCCGTTATCTGCAGTGAAGTTTATGTGAAGAGCAGCTTGATTGTAGGGAACACTGAAAATGAAGTCAGGTTCTAAGGAAGCCACATACGAGGCTGCTCTGGTCTAGTACTACCTACTGTCCTGTCACCATGTGAATTCCCATCCCACCTGCAGCCCCCATCATTGGCTTTGAAAAAAATCATTATCTAGTATTTTTTCTTAGCAATTGGAGCAAAGTTTCTTCCTAAGGGCAGAGCTTTCCCAAGCAGCCCGTGCAGTCCCTGAATTTCAAACAAAGTCTGATGGTATCTGGATTTTGAGCCTGGGCTTTGGTCTGGCTCTCCATGCTGTTTGATGTGATCCAGTTTTGCTCTGTCAGACTTGGAAGGTAGTTACAAGTCCTAGTGGGAGGCAGGCTAGAAGACAGGACAGGGGCTCACCTTCCAGCAGGAGACAGAAGAAGCCACGCCTCATCTTTCTGTTCTCTCCATTTTTATTATTTATTTAGTTAGTTAGTTAGTTATTTTTTGTAAAATAGAAGATCCTAGAACCAGGACAGCAAAGAGGTTTTATCCTGAGTGTCACCTTCAACTGATTACTAATAAGTGTTTGGAACACTTGAGGCTAGCTTCAGACTTAATAGGAAGGAATTCTGTGATCAATGAGTGATGTTTGCCATGGTTGAGCATAAGTTGCAATGGCATGTATACATTACATATTCTCCAACATTGTCTAGTTTGGGGCTCTTAGATTAACAGTGTGGCTCTCTAGGAGTGTCCTTGCTATTAATTAGCACACTTTGATTCTTTCAAATGCTTCTGAGGCAGTTGACCCCAGTACGAAGAACGTGAACTCTTGAGTCAGATTACCTGGGTTGGAATACTAGCTGTGTCTTTTCCCACTGTGGGCTCTTGTGAAAATTAACAGGTCTTTCTATGTCTATCTTTCTCATCAATAAAAAAGGGGGAGTGGTTATATCTTTTAGTTATTGTGAGGATAAAATGAATTAATACACATTGTTTAGAATAGTACCTGGCACACAGTAAACTTTCAACCAACGTTGGTATATGGGTTGAATAGTGGCCCCCAAAAGATATATCCACCTAGAACCTCAGAATGTGACTTTATTTGGAATAAGAATCTTTGCAGATATAATTAAGGTAAAGATTTCAAGGTGAGACCACTCTGGATTAGGGTGCGCCCTAAATCTGATGACTGGTGTCCTTGTAAGAGATAGAAATGGAAAAGAGACACAGAAAAAAAGGAAGGTCATGTGAAAATGGTGGCAGAGATTGGAATAATGTATCTGTAAGGCAAGGAACTCAAGGACCACGGGCCATCCCCAGAAACTGGGAGAGATACGTGGAATAGATTTTCTCTCAGGGTCTTCATATGAATCAACTTTGCTGACACTTTGATTTCAGACTTCTGACCTTCTGAACTGTGAGAGAATAAATTTCTCTTGTTTTAAGCCACCACAGTGGTAGCTTGTTATGACAGCCCTAGGAAACAAATGTAATTGACTGTTGGTATTATTATTGTTGTTATCTTCAAGGCGAGGATCAAGTCCTTGGTTATTTCATAATTTGGGCAGTCCTGGAATTTGTTGACATTGATGAAGTCAACCAGAATCTCAGGTTGCCCAGAGACCTGTTTCCTCTGATGATGGTGAGTGACTTGGTCAGTGGACTCCTTTTCCCCCTCAGTCATTGGCTCTCAGAAGCACTTAGTTTAAAATAATCAGAATGTACAAAATGAAGAAGAGGGGCATGGATCATTATTGAGATAGAAGTAGAATGATTGACAGTAGCCTGGACAAGTCATCTTCCTGGTATGGATACCAGATATTACATCAGAATTTGAGAGAAGGCAGGGAGTTTAATCCTAGGCACAGTAAGCTATGGGACAAAAACCAAAAAAAGTGCAAAGAGGATATATTCTCAGCGGGACAGGACAGGGTCTGAGAGACCACAGACCCAGGGGGTGGGTGATATTTGAGCTAGCCTAAAGCAAACTAAAATTTTGATAACCTGATAAAACATTGATTACTTTCCCAGGAAATTGGATTTTAGGAGTCATCACTTTCTGCATGTTCAGACCAGTCCACCTCCATATGCATTTGTGTAGGAACCCTGGTCAGGAGAGGGAAGGCATGAACTTAGAGGCAGACAGCAGTCCAAGGCTGCCATCTCAAATCTGCCATTACTCCCTGGTCTCTGGCAAGTTACTTAACCTCTTGTCCTCCGTCTTGACCACACAAAATGGGAGTGACTGTGCCCACCACACAGACCATGTTGTGAAAGCAGCTTAATATGGACTCATCTAGCACAGAGCCTGGCAGATAACGGGTGCTCGTAGCATATTTTTTTAATGGTAATGGCCCAAGTGCTTGTGCTAGGAACTTCAGGAGATAAGGGGATAAAAGATAAACAAAAATTGTCTCCACTCACAAAAACAATGTAATAGAAGCTCCACATTGTAGTGGAGAAGACCAGGGCACACTTAGAATAATGAAATATTAATGAAGAAAAGAAATCATTTTTGGTTTTGTTTTGCTGGGGGAATAAGCAAGGGCGTCATAGATGGGGCGTCATTCAATTCGATCTGAAACTTGAAAAATAGGCAGAGTTTCCATAACCAGGAAAGGTCAGGTGCATTTGCTTCTTACTGGGCCAATGGCACAGAAATATAAATATACTAGCTGAGTGTAGAGAATAAGTCATCCCAAGGGCAAGCAATTACTTGGGGTTCAGAATGGGGAGGGTTGAGTTTAGGGGAGATGAGGCTGGAAGTGCAAATTTGGGCTAGCAGATCTGAATGCCACAAATTTGGGGCCAGAGGAAAATTTGAAAGCACAATAGGAAGATGGCTCTGTGGTATGAAGGATGAATAGGAGCAGAAGTCAGTTAGAAACACTGGTGCAATTTAGGAGCCTACATCAGTGATTCAAGGGAGGGGTGAATAACCTAGTGGAGAAGAAGAATTGGGAAAGAGGGGAAGGAGAGAGACACACAGAGAAAATGTGAGTTCATAAAACGCGTATTAAATGTTTAGTGAAAGGGAAATTAATAGGATATGGAAAAAGATTGGCTTTGGGGGAAAAGGCAGAAAAGGTAGGAGAAGACAAGATGACTTGAAGTGTTAAACCTGTAGGATCTTGCGAAGTATGGTGTGATAAATATGAGCTCCAAGTGTGCTTGAAATGTTTTCAATTACTTAGTTTTGTTATTTTGGGTTATGCATTTGCTTTTTTTAAGTGAAAATATCCTTTTCAATGGTAAATAGAAAGGATTTTCATTGTACTAACATTAAATAATTCAGAAATGTGTAATAATTGAAGTAAGAATCACCCAAATTACCACCATGCAGATAGTCAACATTTAATAATCGATTCTTCCTTTCTCCTTCCCCCGCCTTCCTTTCTTCCTTCTTTTTTCATCTATCCATCCTCTTCCTCCTCCTTCTCTCTCTCTCACTCTCTATTTTTTACACACACACACTCACTCTGTATATATACATGCTCTTTCATATGAAAGTGGTAACACACTACTTGTTACTATGTAGTCTGCATGGTTCCCTAACAACATCTCATTAATCTCAGTGCTTGTGAGTGAGTACAGATTTACCTCACTGTAAATCTTCGTTATCAGTGGTATTGTGATTTATTTAACTACTCCCTGTAAATGAATGTTGAGCTTGTCTCAGGTCTTGCTAGTAGAGATCACACATTTTTGAGCCCTTGCATATAACTGTCCTTATGTGAGGTAGTCCATTTCTAAACACTTTTGCCAACAGTGGCTTTAGACATTTTTTATGTCTTTTCAATTTGCAAGCCCCTTCTTCCTTCCCAATATAAAGGAGGGGGAGATACCTCATTTTATTTATTTATTTTAAAGTTTATAGTAGAAAAAAGGCTTTGTAGACTTACTGTCCATTTATCCTTCTTTCTTTGTGAATTGCCTGTTCCTTCACTTTGCCCTCTTTGTTTGATGTGGCAGTTGATAAATCTGTTTGTACAGTAAAGATATATATACCCTTTGTTGAAACATTGAAAACATTTTCCCCGTGTGTGTGTGTGTGTGTGTGTGTGTGTGTGTGTGTGTGTATGTTTGCCATTTAGACATTCATGATTTCACATTTACCAATTACTTCTTCATGGTTTCTTGTTTTCGGGTTATGCCTAAAAAGAGCTTCTATTACGTCTACCAAAAACAGGTAGATATATGAATTGGTGGGTCTGGCACTTGCTGAATTGCTGTGCCATTTACCTCACAGCCTACACAAGCTTTCTCCTGAGCTTCCTTGTGGCAGGGCAGGCGAGGATGTCATTATGAGCTTTGACTGTCTTGGAGATGGATGATTGCCTTCTCTCTGAAATCCTTTCTCCCGACAAAACACGTCATGCAAACATAACCTGAAATCACATCAATGCTGAGAGAAAGAGAAAGAGAGGAACGTAAATCCTTACAAGAAGTCATTTCCAATGCAGAGGCTGCCCTTCTCCCTGACAGTTTCCCTCAGTCCCTTCTATCCACAGTGGTGGTTTGTATTAGTTGATATTTCTATTCCAAATTTATTTGTGTTTGACACCCAAGAGGCAGCCTGAACTTCATCAGCTTCTTGCTCTATTAGCACCACCTTTAGCGCAGGTGGCTGCTGTATTGAAAAATTAAATTGGGCTCTTATAAACTGAGTTACCTTTATCTGTGTACACACAGCGAACTTCTTGAATCCAGTGTGCCGGGCATTATAAACCCAGTGGATGCTGGTTTTCAGTGGATAATCTAGATTACAAAAATTATGATGTGATCTTCTTTTGATCTCCATTGAAAAACTGGATTTTAAATAAGTCAAATGGTGAGGTGTAAAAGTGAAAATTTCTACTTGTAAGTAAAACAATTGGTGTTGAAGTCTTATATTGTTGGCATTTGACCCAAAGGTTGTTAGCAGATTTTCCTAAAAGGCAGTGCTTCCTGCTTTTCCATTTTGGCCTATTTGGTATAGTGTTTCTTTTTGTCCTTTGGTGTAACTTATCCATTTTTATAGAAATGGCCATAGTACTTTTTAGTATCAATGTTTTAGATGGATGGTGGCAACAATCTTTTCACACTTTGCTTTGCTTTTGGTATTAGAACAAATCTAATAGTTTGGATTCATGTATTTCTTTAAAATTAAAAAAAAAATTATATATAGTATGCATGCATGAAAGTGCACAAAGCACAGGATTTCACCTTGGTAAATTTTTACAAAGTGAACACACCCACGTAACCAGCACCCAGATCAAAAAATCAGGGCATCTTGTGTACTCTAGAGGTCTTCTGTACCTCTCCCAGTCATGATTTCTCCCAAAGGTAACTCTTCTGATTTCTAACACTGTAGATTAATTTTACCTGGCTTTGAATTGCAGGTTAATAGGTCATAAAATATGCATTATTTTCTTCCTGGATTCTTTTACACAGCATTTTACTTGTGAGGTTCACCCATATGGTTGTGTGCACTTGTAGTCAATTCATTTTCATTCCCATTGAATATTCCCTTGCTCAAGAATACCACGTTTGTTTTTATCCATTTTATGCTTCTTGGTCGCTTGGGCTGTTTTCATTTGGGGACTATTATGAATAGCACTGCTGTGACATTCTACTAATTGTGTTTTGGTGAACATTTGCACACATTTCTGCTGCTTATATACTCAGGAGTAGAAATGCTGATAGGAGGCATATGCAAAATGCATATTTTCAGTCTTTCCAAAGTGGTGGTAGAGAGTATGTATGGCATTTTGCATGAAAGTAGACTATGCTGCTATGCATTTTGATATTTCTGAGGGAATATATTAGTATTTAATATTTGAAAGGAACTGAAAAATGTTCATTTACTTTGGCATGGTTTCCATTATTTGCTTTTATCTGGGAACTCACAAATTATTCTATAGGTAATATGGTCTGAAGTAAATTGGGTGTAAATGCACAATCTTTGCCCCATTCCAATTTACCAAGCCCAGAGGAAAACATTTGTTACCCTATATTTTTACAATACTTCATTGTGATATGATGAGGCTCCCGGCTTTAAGAAAAGGAAATTGGGAGGAGAGAACTAATACAATCCAGTGTGATTTTAAGATAACAACTAGAGTCTTTGCAGAAGAAGGAGCCAACAGGTCTGACATGAAGCATTTGGGCCACACATTTTTGCAGTGGGATTGAAGAAATGGAAGAACTTATGCTTTTCAGCATCAGAAAGTCCTCTCCCCAAACATTCCACATTTAAAGTGTAATATTCCAAGCCTTCACAAAGAAGCTGCAAGGGAAAATTGAGGTGGCTCAACAACTTGACTACATTTTCTAGATTTTAAGTCTATGAAAATAAATCACACTTTTGATCTCTTCTTGATTTATACTGTCTGGTGGTTGGAGGAGGTGGTTCCAGAAGAGTTTGTTGCAATGAAATAAAACCCTTCTTTCCATCAATACAATTTAATATCCTTAACCTAATTATCAATCTCATATAATCTGATATATTAGTTAGGATTCAGATTAGGCTTCTATAACAAAGAGATCCCCAAGTCCAGTGGCTTACATAAGATGAAAGTTTATTTCTTCCTTATGTCAAAGTCTCTGTAGGTCTCCTAGGACTACCTTGGTAGTTTGACAGTGAAAGAGATCCAGGCTCCACCTTATTATTCTGCCATCCTCAGCACATGACAGTTTTCACCTCATGGCTCAGGATGGCTGCTCCAGCTCCCTCTGTCCAATCTGTGCTCCAACTACCAGAAGACGAACAAGAGACCGGGGAAGAACATATTCCTTTCCTTTAAGGGCACAGTCTGGATGCTGTGTACATCTCTACTGCACTCATCCCGTTGGTCAAAACTTAGTCACATGGCCACCTCCAGTTGTGGGCAACTGAAAAATGTAGTCCTTAGCTGAGGGCTACAGGCCAGCTAAAATTCCATAACTCTAGAAGGAGAGAATGGATATTGGAGAACAACCAGCTGTCCTTTGTTGGTTTGGAGCCTTTATAAATATGTCAGATATCTTTATTCATGGCCTCTGATCTCTCATTTATATTCTCTCGCTCCTTGTCTTTCTTGTTTTCCTTCTTGTGTAGAACTCATCTCTTAAAGTGCCTCAATGCACTTTTGATCCCTTGGAATTTCCCTATTAACCGTGAAATAGGAAGACAGCAAACCCAGTGATCCTACCTGTTTTACTCAGTCTACCTGTTAATTTCTCTGAGGTAGTTGTGATGGTTCTAGAATCCTGGGTCTAAATACCCTTCGTAAAGTTGAGCTAAAAAAGTGTCCATCGTGATTGCTAGCAATCTATATTTAACCAGAGCACTTGTAAGTATGTGTTAGACAGGGAAATAATAGTTATCAGTCTCCAGTGAATTATAAAGGAAAATAATTAGTTAACCTTGAGATAGCAGGGGTGCTGGACAGCTGAATAGCAGAGCCCCTCCACTCTTCAAGAGGGCCTGGAGCTTGGAATGCATTGTCTTCAGAGACAAGAAAAGCTGAGCATTCATTGTGTGTCCCTGGAATAGGACACCCACATTCCTTTGTAAACTTTTCTTAGCTCATCTGCAGCCATTCAACACCTCTGAGCCACTTGTGGTTGTCTTAGAGGGTGTAATTTTCTGTCAGGCAGATTTTGAGCATCTCTTTCAGGAGTTAGCCAACCTGAGTTTGACTCCTACTTTCACCACTACTCATTTGTTGCATGGCTTTAGGTGAGTTTCTTAATCTCCTTGTGAGCTTCAATTTCCTTACCTTTAACAAAGAAATTTTGCTACTAACCGTAAGTTAATTCACTTTTAATTCATGCAACAGTTATGATTATGTGAACACCGAGGGAGCATGGACGTGGGTCCCATCTGTGTTGCGGAGGCCAGAAAGTACACATTTAATTAGCATAGGTTTGGTCAGTTTAGGGTGACTGTTATGTCTCTGGCATGATGTTTCCAACATGCAATATAATGAAGAGCTTGGGCTCTGAAGCAAGACAGGTACAGATGAATCCCCAGCTTCGTGTGGCCTTCTCTGAGTCTCAGTTTTTTCAAGGTATTGTCACTAAGATCATTGATTCTGAAACAAATCCTAGCTCTACCCCTTTCTAATTATGTGATTTTAGGCAAATTATATAACCTTTCTGTATTTCAGATCCCCTTTAATAGTCCTTGCCTTAGGTTTTTCAACAGGTGATATAACACATGAAAAAGCATTTAGTGTAACACTTTGAACACAGTAAATGCTCAGTAAAAGGCAGCTGCTAAATTGTTTTGGTTGTTGCCAGTGGGTTTTTTAATTTAAGGATTTATTAGTTGAAATTTAACAGTTTTATTTGGGTATGATTGACATACAATAAACTGCAGCTATTTAATGTGTAAAACTTGATAAATTTTGACATATGGATGCACATGTGAAACAGTCAAGATAATGGACATATCCATTATGTATCCAAATTTCCTCATGCCTCTTTGTAATCCATCCCTCTTTCCTCTCCACAGTCTCTCCACCCCATTCTCCAGGCAAGCACTGATCTGCTTTATGTTGCTGTAGATTAGTTTGCAATTTCTAGAATTTTATGTAAATAGTATCATACAGTATGCATTCTTTTTGACTTGCTTTTTTCATTTATCTATGTTACATGAATCAATAAGTCATTCCTTTTTATTGCTGACTAGTATGCCAGTAATCTTGGCATAATATTTATCCATTTACCTATTGCAGAAAATTTGGGTTGTTTCCAGTTTGGAGCTATCATAAATAAAGTTACTGTGTTTATTCCTGTACAGGTCTTTGTATGCAGAAATATTTCCTCTCATCTTATGTAAATACCTAGTGGAATGTGTATGGTAGGATGTTTTTGACTTTTGAAGGAATTGTTGACTGTTTTTAAAAGTGGTTTTATCTTTACTTTCCCACCATCAGTATATGAAAATACCAAAAATAATTTTTGCATCTATGTTCTTGAGGGATATTGGCTTATAGTTTTTTGGAATTTTTGTCTGCTTTAAATTGTAGAGTAATTCTGTCCTCAAAGGATGAGCTGGGAAGTATTTACTAATATTCAGTTTTCTTGAAGAGTTTATGTACTCTTGATGTTTATTGTAGAAAGATGTTTAACTACGCATTCAGTTCTTTTATATAAGGTTGTCTATTTTAAATGAATAAGCTTTTGTTATTTGTGTCTGTCAAGGAATTTGTCCATTTTTATCTATGTTGTCAGCATTTCTGGCATGTTCATAATATTGTCCTACCTTTTTGATATCAGTGCAGTCTGCAGTGATATCACTTCTACCACTGTTAATATTGATAATTTGGTTTTGTTCTCTATGTATTCTTTTCCTGATCAGTCTGGAGAGACGTTTATCAATTTTATAGATCTTCTCAAAGGATTAACTTTTCTCTAGTGTGTTTCTGTTTGTATTTATTGATATTCACTCTGATCTTTGTTATTTCTTTTCTTCTGATTACTTTGGATTTTATTAGCTCTTTTTGTAGTTTCTTAAGGTGGAAGCTGAAGTCATAGATTTGAGACCTTTCTTATTTTTTAATGTAGGCATTTTACTGCTATGAATTTCCCTCTAATGACTACTTCAGCTGAATCCCAAATTTGATTTTTTGTATTTTAATTTTTATTCAGTTCAAAATGCTTCCTAATTTTCCTTTAGATTTCTTCTTTTACCCCTGGTTAATTTAATATTGCCTTATTTTGTTTCTATATATTTGGGGATTTTTAAAGATATCTTTATACTATTGATGTCTAATTTAATCCCATTATAATCAGAGAACATAATTTGTCCTAATTTAATCCTTTAGATTTATTGAGACTTGTTTTATGGCCCCAAAATATGTTCTATCTTAGTAAATGTTTCATGTGCACTTGAAAATAGTATGTATTCTGTTATTATTGGGTGGAGTATTCTAAAAATGTCTATTAAGTTGGTTATTAGTGTTGTTCAAGTCTTCTATGTCCTCATTAATTTTCTGTCTACTTGTTCTATATTGAGAGAAGGGTGTTGAAATCTCCAACTCTGTGACTTTGTCCATTTCTTCTGATATATCCATCACTTTCTCCTTCATTTATTTTGAAGCTCTGTTAATAGGAGCGTAAACATTTAGTATTGTTAT
This sequence comes from Balaenoptera musculus, assembly GCF_009873245.2. Classification (NCBI taxonomy): domain Eukaryota; kingdom Metazoa; phylum Chordata; class Mammalia; order Artiodactyla; family Balaenopteridae; genus Balaenoptera; species Balaenoptera musculus. The sequence continues at coordinate 70,757,928 of NC_045795.1, read as the reverse complement.
GTTCTCTTTGTTAAATAACCCCTTTATTATTATGGAATGACCCCCTCCATCCCTGCTAATATTCTTTGTTTTGGTACTAACATAGCCAGTCCAATTTTCTTTTGATTAGTATTGGCAGAAATATGTCTTTTTCCAACTTTTTACTTTTTACCTGTTTATGTCTTTATACTTAGAGTGGATTACTTATAGGCAGCATATATTTGGGTCTCTTTTTATCCAATATGAAATTGCTGCCTTTTAATTGGGGTATTTAGACCAAATATATTTTGTGTGATTCTTTATTATGGTCAGGTTTAAATGTATCATCTTGCTTTTTGTTTTCTATTTGTCCCATATTTTCTTTAATCTCTTTTTGCTGCCTTGATTAATTGAGGATTTTTAATGGATTCACTTCTATCTTCTTTGTCAGTGTATTCACTGTAGCTCTTTTGTTATTTTGGTGGTTGCTTTAGAATTTATAATAATGTATCTTTAACTTATCACAATCTACCTTCAAATGCTATTATTCCGTTTCATGTATAGTATATGAACTTTACAACATTACAACATTATATTTCCATTTTTCCTCCTGGTTTGTGCTTTGCTGTAATACATTTTACTTCTATTTTTGTTATAAACCCCATAATACATTTTTTTATCATGCTTGTTTCAAATGGTAGAATATCTTTTAGAGAGATTTAAATAATAAGAAAAAAGTTTTTATATTTACTCATGTAGTTATCATTTCTGGTGCTCTTTATTCCTTTTTGTAGATTGAGATATCCATCTGATATAATAGTCCTTGTCCTTGAAGATTTTTACATTTTTATGTAGAGCAAGTCTGCTGCTGCTGAGTTCTTTAAGCTTTTGTTTATCTAGAGAATTCTTTATTTCACCTTTGTTTTGGAAGATATTTTTTATGCATATAGAATTCTAGGTTGACTGATTTTTTTTTCATTAATTCTTTAAAGATGTTACAGCTCCACTGTCTTCCAACTTGCATTGTTTCTCATAAGAAATCTGCTATCATGTTTATTTTGTTTCTCTGTTTGTAATATGTCTTTGTTTTCTTCCGGCTGTTGTTAACATTCCGTTTTTCATTGATTTTAAGTAGTTTGATTATTATGTGCCTTGCTTTAGTTTTCTTCATGTTCCTTGTGCTTGGTGTTCATTGCACTTCTTAGATCTGTGGGTTTATACTTGTTGATTTAGGCTACCTTCGTGACTGGCAGCATATATTTAATAGATCACATAGCTTATTTCTTTTTGAGTGAGCTTTGTTCGTTTGTTTCTTTCAAGAAATTGGTCCATTTTAATCAATACTGTCAGATTTATGGTCATAAAATCATAGGTAATATTCCCTTATCAATGTTTTAAAGGCTCTAATGATGGTCTCTTTTCTTTCCTGATATAGGTAATTTCTGCCTTTTCTTTTTTTCTTGGTCAGCATGCCTAGAGGTTTATCTACTTCAGTGATCTTTTAAGGAACAAACTTTTTGTTTCATTGATTTCTTTTTGTATTTTTTTCTGGGTTCAATTTCATTGATTTGAATTTTTTTCACCTTGTTTTCTAATAATGCAAGTTTTCTCTAATCACTGCATCATCTCCTTCTTATATATTTTTATTTGTTGTATTCTTATTTTCATTTGATTAAAAATATTTTCTAATTTCCTTTGTGACTTCCTTTTTAACCGATGGGTTATATAGAAATGTGTTATTTAATTTCCAAATAGTTGGTGATTTTCCCAGGTATCCTTCTGTTATAGATATCCACTTTTATGCTCAGAAGAAATCATTTTTATTATCTCTGTTCTTTTAAATTTCTTAAGATTTATTCTGTGGCATAGAATGTGTTCTATTTTGGTGAATGTTTCATTTGCACTTGAAGAGAATGTGTATTCTACTGTTGTTGAGTGGAGTGTTCTATAAATGTCAGTTAGGCCCAGTTGGTTAATAGTGTTGTACAGCTCTTCTGTACCATTACTGATTTTCTCTTTTCTTATTCTATTGATTACTGTAAGAGGAGTGCTGAAGTCCTTGCAAAATAATCTGTTCTCTTTTCAACTCTATCAGTTTTTGCTTTGTGTACAGTGAAGCTCTATTATTAAGTACATCAATTTTGAATACTGTTATAACCCCTTATTATTATGTAACCTTCTCTTATTACCAGGAAAGTTTTTTTTTTCCTGGTAATATTCTTTATCTGGAAATGGACTTTATCAATATTAATATAGCCACTTCAGTTTTCTTTTCTTTAGTTTTTACATGGTATATCCTTTCCCTTCTTATTATTTTTAATTTATGTATATATTTATATTTAAAGTGAGTTTCTTAGATAGCACATAGTAGGATCTTGCTTTTTCAATCCAATATAACAGTTTCTGTCTTTTAATTGATATATTTAGACTATTCATTATAATCATTGGTATGATTTGATTTAGGTTTGCCATTTTATTATGTGTTTCCTGTTTGCCTTATCTAATTTTTATTTATCTGTTTCTTCTTTAGACCTTTTAGATTATTTGAATGTGTTTAATATTCCATTTGACTTTATCTGTTGGCTTTTAGACTGTATATCTTTAATTTTTAAATAATGCTCTAGAGATTTCAATATGTATATATATACCTAAACTTTTACAGTGTAGTTAGAATTAATTTTTTACCACCAAGTAAAATGAAGAAACCTCACAACCATCTCATTCTCTTCACTTTTTACTTATATGTTATATTTGCCATACATGTTACATACATACATTGACAATCCCACCAGACAACATTATAATTTAAAAGAACATTTAATTCATACATAACTTAAAGATCCAAAGAGGAGAAAATATAGTCTATTATATTTTCCAGTTATTTCCCATTGCTGTTGAACTTCCTTCTTTTCTGAATTTCTGGTTTTTCTTCTGGTTTCATTTCTCTTCGTTCTGAACAACATTTTTTGGTCACAGCAGGTCTGCTGTTGATAAATTCTCTGAATGTGTCTTTGTCAGAGAATTCTCTCTTCATTCCTGAAGGGTCCTTTTGCTGGCTATAGAATTCTGGATTGACAGATTTTTTTTTCCCCCTGTCAGGACTTTTAAGAACCTTTTCTACTGTCTTCTGGCTTCCATGATTTCTGATGAAAGATACACAGTCATTCCATTTATTTTTCCCCTTGGTGTAACATGTCATTTTTCTGTAGACTTTTTTCCAATCTTTGGCTTTTAGCAGTTTGATTTTGATGTAGCTGTGGGTAGTTTTCTTTGAGTTTATCCTGTTTAAATTTTATTTTGTTTCTTGAAATTGTAAATTTATGTATTTTACCAAATCTCAGAAGTTTCAGCTATTTTTTTCAAAATTTTTTTTAGCACTAGATTCTTTTCCCTCTCTTTGTGGGATTCCAGTGGCATAAATGTTAGATATTTTGATATTGTTTCACAGGTCCCTGATGCTCTGCTTATATTTTGTTAAATTTTTTCCTCTCTTTTTTCGGATCAGATGTTTTCTATTGATTCATATCTCTTTCCGTGGTCATTTCCATTCTGCCATTGAGACATCTGGTGAATTTTAATTTCAGATATTTTATTTTTATTGTTTCTATCTCTGCTGAGAATTTCTATTTTTCCATTCATTTAAAGTGTATTAATCTTTATCTCATGCAGCATAGTTATAATGGTTGCTTTAACGTTTTTTTGTCTGATAATCTGGGTCATGTTGGCGTTGGCATCTATTGACTATCTTTTTCTTTGCAAATTGGCCACATATTCCAGGTTTTTGTTTGGCAAGTATCCTGAACATTTTGAGTATCATGTAGTTTAGGCTCTGGGTCCTGCTAAAATCCCCTGGAGAATATTGAATTTTTTGGCTTAGCAGGCAGTCAGTGTAGTTATATTCATTGCAAGTTCTGTTTCATCTTCCGTGAGTGGTGGTTCCAATGTCAGTTCAGTTTTCAAAGCCTTTAGGTCTATCCCACACATGCACAGCTTAAGGATGAGCCCAGTAGTTTTGCAGGTTCATACACAGAAATATGGGATTTTCTTCTTCAGCTCTTTACTCTCCAGGATTCCTTCCACAGTCTCCAGCTTGCAGGGCCCACCTTCCCAGACTTCTGATTAGAAAGTTGGGATTTCTCTTGGAGGTTTAACTGCCCACTACCCTCAGCTGTTGCAGCACAGCTCTGTAACTAGGATCCCCCTTGGGGCAAAAGTGGAAGAGAAAAAAAGAGGGGAGAATTGGGGATTTCCCTTACACTCCTTGGATCACAGAGACCTCTTTCCCCAATTCTGTAGCCAGAAAGATGAGATTTCTCTCAGAGTTCTAGTTATGTGGGCTGCTACAGACACATCAGTTTCAGGGTCCTCAGGAAGTTGCTTTTATACAGGGTTTAGCTGTAATCAATGAGAGAGAGGGGCTGTAGTGGACTACTCCCTTTTGGCCAGCAATGGAAGTCTCAGGGCATTATTTAAAGGGTTAAATATTGCCTGCCATTATGTAATTTTCCCCCATCGTCTTTAAAAGTTAAGTTCTGAATTTATTCTTTTATGCCTCTTAGTGCTTAAGTGATTTTTTCTAAACAGTCACAGTTAGTAGCACAACTGTGATCTAAGCTGAGTGTTTAAAATGGCTGACAACTTTCCAGCTGGTTTTAATCGGTTTGTCCACACCAGTGGATATACTGAACATGGGCAATGTTGTATGGCTTCCACCATTGCCTCCGAATGGAACAGGTTTGTAATATCACAAATAACATTCTTTCATGAGGAACTCTGCATTTATCATGGATTCTGGAACTTTCTGCTGGTGAGGGTTCTTATTCTTGGTCCATGAGTCATACAGTTCCCATTGACTCCTGACATTTCTTACAGGCTTAAATCCAGGGTTTGTTAGTGTGGGAGATGAGGAGATGTAGAATTCATAGGGACCCATGTACTATGAGAGAGGTAGTATCATGTTTTCCGAGAGGGTTTCTGCTCATTATATGAGAATGGACATATTAATATATTTACCCACATGTGCAATGGCATTTATGAATAATCAGATACAGCATTTGTAGAAGCAAGGTAGGGTTAATTATGACCATGTGACTATTTATAATTTCTTTTCTTTTTTTTTTCTTTTTTTGCCCCCTGAGGGAATGAATAAATGTACTGGAATAAGGCCAGGAATGCTCCTTACTCAAGAGGGAGTTGTTGCAGAGGAATCCAGAACAATTAGACCGTGTTACTTCCTTTTGTTAAGGCAGTCATCTGGGGTCATAGCTAATGTAAAGGAGGGCATTGTCAGTAACAAGTAAAGTGAGGCTGTTAAAATGAAACAGGCTGTGCTTTGCTCTGTGACCTCTTACTACAACCAGCTCTTCCATGATAGCCATTGGCGCCAAGGAAAATCGGGCAGAAGAGTTGGAACCCTTCCCAGTCCAGAATATGCATTACCAGCGCTTCTATTTGAAAGCTATTTTAAATCTTTTTAGAACTATCTAAGTAGTTAGAGATAAAATAAGAGAATACATACACACAAGTTTAATAAAGCCTTTCTACAGAATGAACATAGGAGAGAGAGAAAACCAAAATGGAAATCAGTAATCTTGGACTTGTTAACTTGACACGGTTTAAGACACTCTCTTGGCCTCAGTTTTAGCCTTTTGTATACGGGGTGGTGGGGGGGGTGCGGTTCTAATAGAGTAAACAACAAATGAAAATTATTAAACAATGATAATTACCAGGCATTGTGTTATGTGAATTACATGGATTATCTCACTTATCCTCACAACAACTGTAATATACACGCTATTAAATTCCCTTTTTCCAGGTGAAGGAATTAAGGCTTAGGGAAGTTATCTGATTTGCCAAAGTCGAATATTTAGACTTCAAAGTAACGTATTCTGACTGTAGACTCTGGTAAACTCTTTTTTTTTTTTTTTAATATTTATTTATTTGGTTGTGTCGGGTCTTAGTTGCAGCTGGCGGGCTCCTTAGTTGCAGCTGGTGGGCTCCTTAGTTACAGCTTACCAGCTTCTTAGTTGCAGCACCTGGGCTCCTTAGTTGTGGCAGGCCGGCTCCTTAGTTGCGGCTCACTGGCTCCTTAGTTGTGGCTCACTGGCTCCTTAGTTGTGGAATGCAAATTCTTAGTTGTGGCGTGCATGTGGGATCTAGCTCCCGGACCAGGGATCGAACCCAGGCCCCCTGCACTGGGAGTGCAGAGTCTTAACCACTGTGCCACCAGGGAAGTCCCTAGACTCTGGTAAACTCTTGAAAATTATAACTACCCATTAGTAGAGGTCAACTGGAGCCCTGATTCTGATTGTCTTTAGTGATTTCCTGGAGTACTGTGTTCATAGTCATTTTGAGGCCCATGCTGGCTAAGTGCATTAGAATAGTCCCTGAGTGATTATTGGTGCCTACCATGGCACAGGAGGGCAAAACGAAGGCACACATGCTCAGTGTGTGCCATCCATATTAGGTGGTTACTGAGGGCCCTTCCAGCAAAAACACCAAACAGCAGCAAATACAGCAGCTTTTCAGTTTCCATTATTTTACATTAACGTTAGGAATTTGTAATGTCACCACAGACACAATATTAGTTTTCCAGAGGAGAGCTCTTCTCTTTAAAATATCTTTCAAGAGATGTCCTAAATTATCATAGGACTGAAAGAACCATTGTATATACATAATGTTCCTAATGTAAAGAAATTCAGAAGTAACTATGTTAGTCAAAAAAACCCCAGCATGATATGACCTTAAATAATAATTATGAGGGATTTTTGAGATGGGTGTTTGTGTTCTGAAGAACAGTGATATTTTAAATTGTTAAATAGATACACACACAAACACTTTGTGGCAAGTTAAGTCAGGGAAAATTTATCGATTATGTCCTACTCTTGAAGGTTTAGAGGTTCAGAATATAATCATTAGATAAAGAAATCTGATAAATTTTTCCTTGTATTTCCTAGTTATTTTGACCATGGAACCATTTTATTTGTTAATAACTATTAAAATCCTAAGGAACTATTGTCACACTTTGAGAAATGCAAACCCAAGACTCACATATATAAAATGGAGTAGGAGTATTTTTCAGGGTGACTCATTTCTTCTCTGACTCAGCATGAACCTGAAATTGTGACATTAAGAAATAAGCAACCCTGCTCATAGCCTGAAATGAGTACATAAGGAAGAACTCTCTGGGTAAAATTCTTTGTCAGCCATAAATGAAATTTCAATGAAAGTTACTAAGAAAAATCATAATAATAAACAAATGATAGTTTTAGCTGAGACCTCAATCCAGTGGTAAGTCATCAAAAGATAGTGATGATTAAAGGGAAGAAAGAATTATTTGTTTTACCTAGAACAGAGAGGAAATAGAAATGAATGTGTTTGATAATTCCATGGAGAAAATTTAAAAACTTATCTCAATAGCTAATCACATTTAGTCAAGAGCAGCTTTGCTATACCCACTCAATGTTCATTTTAAAATTAGAAAGAAACCCACTGGGTAAGCCAATGCTTCTTAAATTTTAGTTTGCATTGGAGTGACATATAGGCTTATTAAAAATGCAGGGCTCCAAAATGCAATGAGATTTTGATTAGCAGGTGTGGGTTGAGGCCCAAAACTCCATACTTTTACAACATTTTGAGAGACACTGATGTAAACCATGTGATAATACTAGAAATGATAAAGTATTTTGAGGGGCCTCAGAATCCTCAACATAAATAATCATTCCACCCAGGCTGATTTTTGGCAAAATGTCAAAAAATGCATTGCCCTTCATCTTACTTCGAGCCAACTAATGCTTTAATACATAGACCCCCAAAACGTATAAGTGCTCAAACATACGGGAGTTTGTTTCTTGCTCATACAGGAGTTTATTTTTTCCTCACATAAACAGTCCATGGAGAGTACAAGTTAACAGGGTCTAAGTTCCCACATAATTGTTCTGGGACCCAGGATCATGGAGATGGCCATTTTCAGTTTATGGCCTATAACATCATTTGGATGTTAACAGCTAGCTGGTGGATGGGGAGAGAGTCTAGAGAATCATGAAGAGTGTTATGGTCTGAATTGTGTCCCCCCTACCAAAAATTCATATGTTGAAGTACCTCAGAATGTGGCTGTATTTGGAGGTAGGGCCTTTAAAAAAACGAGGCCCTTAGGGTGGGACCTGATCCAATATGACTGGTACCTTTATAAGAAGAGGAAATTTGGACACAGACATTAGAGATGCATGTGCACAGAGAAAAGACCATGTGAAAACACAGCAAGAATGTGTCAAGGAGAGAGGCCTTAGAAGAAATCAAACATGCTGACATCTTGATCTTGAATTTCTAGCCTTCAGAAACGTGAGAAAATCATTTTCTGTTGTTTAGGTGACCCAGTCTGTGTTATGGCAGCCCTAGCAAATACAAATGGGGGTTTAAGGGTTGTCCTGGAAATGGTGCACGTTATTTTCACTCACACTTCACTAACTAGAAGTCAGTCACATGGCTCCCTAAGTGCAGTAGGGTCTGGAAAATGAAACCTATCTGCATGCCAGGAAGAAGATAAAGTAAGTTTAGTAAATAGTGTCTGCCACCACTTTTGCTTCGTCTTTTGAATTTGGACTACTCAACTATGGGTCTAGAGAAAGCTTCCTAATTCCAGTAGACCAGATCATCAACTCCCTTCTCCAGTTCTATCAAAGCTCTTCTTTTGGAGGGAGGTGAGCGGATGTGCACCAGCAAAGGCAAAGGAAAGAAGTACCTGCAGAATGAGGGACAGCCCTGAGCCTAGCATGCCTGTAGCATTCAATACATGGCTGTTGGAAGTGAGGAAAGGCAGAAAGAAGAAAGCAAGACAAATAGATCTGAGAAGGCCAAGAGTAGTAGCCATTTACACTGACCAAAACTCAAAATGGAAGAATTGTTTCCATAGCAAGTCTATTAGCTTCAAGAATGTGAAAGAAGGGAAGCTTTTCTAATTTTTAATTTAAGGCTGACATACATACAGAAATAACACGAATCTTAAGTGTACAGCTTGAGGAATTTTACACAAACTTAACTTTACCCATGAAACTCACAACCAGATCATGAAATAGAACAGACTCGTGCTGCAGCAGCAGTCTCTTACACCCTTCCAATCACTACACTCCTAAGGGTAACCCCTATCCGGACTTTTAACACCATGGATTAGTTTTGCCTATTGAATTTTATATAAATGGGATCGTACAGCATGTACTACTTTGTGTCTGTTTCTGTGGCTCAACATTATGTTTATGAGATTCATCCATGTTATGCATATCCAGTTTATTTGTTTATTCATTTTTATTGTGTAGTATTTTATTGCATCACTATCTCATAATTCATTTATCCATTCTTTTCTTGATGGGCATTTAAGGCTGTTTCCAGTTTGAGGCAATTATGAATAGTGCTGCTATTGGTAATATATTTCTTTTGTGTGCATGTGTGTATGCTAGTCTTGGGAATAGAACTGCTTGGTCATAGATGTGTGTGTTTTCAGCTTTAGCAGATACTGCAAAACAATTTTTCAAAGTGATTGTACCAAAAGAGTTTATTTTTTATTCCATGAACTACTCTTCCCTTTCTGTCCCTCTCTCAGAATATCCTTCCTGCTACTTGCCTGTGGACTTACTGCTGATCCTTGGGACCTGGGTTGTTAGACTTGCCTGTGGGAGGCCTCGTTTAGACCTGCCATGTGCTCCCCCCTTGTCAACATTTGCCTGTTATTTGTCTCTTTCACTTGGGTCCTTTTTAACGTTAAATAAAATCAATTCCAGAGTACTTATGAAGCAGTCTACTAGTTAGTACACTGCAGTTGACAGAAACTCATTGCAAAGTAGCATGAGCCAGAAAGGGAATTAGTTGGTCCTTGTAACTGAGAGAAGCTGGTGAGATGAAGTGCTCAGTCATCAGGGCCATGTCCCTCCTGCTGCCCCTCAGCCATCTTCTCTTGACAGAGAGACCTTCTTCTCTCCTATTAGAGATGAGTTTTCTCCATGAAGTGGGTAATAACATCCCCAAATCCCCTTTGCCTCTTACTGGTTACCACTTGGGCTCAGACACACCTCTGAACCAATTATTCATTGTAGGGGTGAGGAGAAGGAGAGACATTTATTATGAATGACACAGGCTGGGTAAAATGCCCAGCCTGAGGCAGGGAGGAGTAGGACCCATGCATGAGATATTCATGAGGACAAGAGGGCGCAATAAGAAGGCCCCTTGCCAAAGTATGAATGGTACTGGGCCAACAAAACCAGAGCTGTCTACTATGAAGGCTGCCTGTGCTTCCTCTGGGAGGATATTGGTATTTTCAAAGAGCATCACGTGTGGTCCAGTTTGAATGATGGGAATTTAAGGCCCTGGGTCAGGTGAACTCTTTGGGGTCACTTCAAATCACTCAGATGGGTGACTGCCCATGACCAGCTTTCTCATGAGGCCAGCTGGATTACAATGGGCATAAAATGTCTCATTAAAATGGACCGAGTTTTGGTCTGCTAACTCAGCACAAAGGGGCCAAGTGACTACTTCACATCTTTTAAAATGGAAATGAAAGGAACTGCACAGTACCTGACCTCATCAGTTTAGCCAAGATGGTACTGGCAAAGCCATGTCTGGTTGGTGAATGAAGAGGGGAAGGGAGGAGCTTGCCATGGAGATTTCTGGGCAGCATGGTGGCTGTTAACAATTCCTGCAAGTCAAGAACAGTCCGGCTGTTGATAAGAGCCAGTGATGAGAATGAGAAAAACAATTAAACAGGCTCAGTGAGAGGAGCACTCAGCCCCTACTTTCGCTGCCATGAAATTCATAGTAAGGCAGAATAATTTAACTAAAGGGATGTAACAGGTCTCGGCCCTAATGGAGTGACTTGAAGATTATGTTGTAACAGCATAAATTTCAGGAACAGGCCCCACGTGTTAGTTGACTTTGAATTCTTTGTGGAATAAGTGAGGGTATTAAAAGGAAATTATTTTGGACAACTATCACCATGCCAAGTTCAAAATCTCCTGAGTGACTGCACTATGCCAAGTTCAAATCTCAGGGTATTTTAGAAAGGACAGGTAAAATGTACTCTTGCATGGCTGTATAGTAAGCCAATAGCATAAATGCCCAGCTATTTGATGAAACCAGTAAAGCGAAGTGGACTTTTACAGTGGAAATGTCCTCTCAGAAAAAGAAAATATGTTTGAAGTTTTAAGTGAGGTCCTAAGAAACATCAAAAGAAAGATCATTTTCAAACCACCTCCATGTGCACACTGGCAGCAAAGTGTGAAAGCATCTAAGTGCACACATTCTCTCTGTGTCCTGGTACTTGCCAGCTGTGTGATCTTGGGCAAATGCTGGACTTCTCTAAGCCCCAGCCTATGGTAGCTACTTCAAAGGATTATTGTGAGATATTCTCCATCATCAGATAGTCTCCTTAAAGAGCTTTGCACAATGCAGGGCATATAGAAGCTCTCCATATGTATTAGGTGTTATTAGGTTCATAGATTCATAGGTTTGTCATATTCGCATAATGATCCCTGAGAAAAAGTTAGCATGCACACCAGGTCAGCTCTGGCTATCATGACCATGAGGCTCATCGAGAAACAACGGTTAGGTTTCTTTTAGTCCTGGAGCTCTCTCAAGTTCTGTTCATCCTTTAGGAAACATTATTGCTGATCTTCTGTTTCATTCTGAGACATTTATCCCAACAATAGGTTAATTATTCTGTTAAAATGTGTTGCATTAGAAAGGACAGCATACAGTTGGGTGGTCATTAAGGGAACAGGTCTGTGGAATTTTGGCTTTTCAGCACTTGGCCCTGTCACATCTAGACACTCTTCAAGCTCGTTGCCATTGCATTGGATGGACTGTCCAGAACTCAAGCACTCAGAATTAGCCCCTTTGTAGGCCACAAAGGGCTGCACAGGGAGCCTGGGTCCATTTTGGTTTTTAGATTTCAGTGTGAGAACTAACTTTGGCAGTCCCATAGAAACCTGCTCTTGCTGTTAAAGTAAGAAATAGGCATCTGGAGGTACGACAGGGTCTCTCTTCAGCATTCCTCAGTATAATCCCACGGATTGGTTGATGTGACTTCTCCCCCTCCCTTATAAGGAATTCGTTTTTGGAAGAGAAACTAATTTCCAAGGATTCCTTTTCCCCCTTTTCTTCACTCTCTCTAGCTCTTGCCCTCCTTCTGTCTCTCACTCCCTACCTCTCTCCTTTGCTTGCTTTCTATTTCCTTCCTTTTTTCTTGCTCTCTCCTCTCTTTTCCTCCCCACATGAAACAAGCAATGAGGGAAAGTTATAAAACATTTATCTGATGTTATAAATATTATAAAACATCCCTTAAGTAGGTGCCTAGCAGAGTGGTTAGACCCCAGTACTCACTAAATGTTCCTTGAGTTGTTGAGTGGATGAATAAACGGATGACCAAATGAGTCAGCAAATGAATGGTCTTGTGTCCTGCTGAGCAAATCCTTGACTACCTGATTCTGCCTTCTCATTGGAAAATTTTCTCATCTTTAGTGGCAAACTAGCTAGTGCCCTGGCGCTAGCCTGCCTAGCTTTGAGATCTGGTTCCACTACTTACTAGCCTTGTCATCTTGGGCATGTTACTTCATCTCCCTGCACCTCAATCTATCTTCTTTAAAATGGGTATAATAATTCTTTAAAGTGGTCTCTTAAGAGCATAAATTGATTACACACACATGCGCACACATACACACACACACACACACACACACACACACACTCACACACTCTTAGGATAACATCCAACACAGTAAGCACTCAGTAAGTGTAAATAAAATTTTAATATTGTAACGTTAGGTGAGCTCACATGAGATGATTTATGTGAAAACACTTTAACTGTAAAGTTTATTGTAAAGTTAATAGCTACTTATTCTTCTCACTGAGTTGCGTTTCTTGTCCTACAAAAGGTTAATTCTATAGTTCTGGTCCAGTTCTCTCTTGGAGCTAGTTTTTCTTGAATTGCTCAATGTCATCAGCCAAGAGCTTTTGCTCCCTTATGCCTCAGAGAACCCACGTGTGGTCCTTGTTCTTTGATGCTGTTTTATAGCTCCACTCTCTTTTATGGATGTGAAGAATCAGAGAATCCCTAGCCCCACCCTCCATGTGGGGTTCTACTTCTAAACCTCAGAAGGACACCTGACACTTATTCCTGAATGTTCAGCATTCCATTTCGTGGAGCTTGATACCCAGATAGCGGTCTACAACAGAGCATTCTGCTCAACCTTGTCAGGAACTGTTACCACCTTGTGGGCACAATTATCCACTTGCCCCCTCAAAGTGATGTGGAAATTTCTAATTACACCTGCAGGAGCCTAATTGGGAACTCATTCCATTGCATGCAGCAGAAATGCACCTGCAAATAATTAACTGCAGACGCCCAAATTGTGCCCACAAGAAAGGAAAGGAAGCCCAAGCTGAGACTCCAGCCCCTCTGAAAAGGCTCATGTTTCCCAGGTTTGCAGTTGGGTTCTTTGAACATCCAAAGGGGCAGAGAAGGAGGTTTCTATGCACAGCCACAGAGTCTGTGCAGCGTTCCAAAGTGGCACGTGTCTTTGCAGTCCTAATATCATCATTATCCAATAGATGCTATCCCACAAGTGGGAAAACAAAAATGGGCTCCAGAGCCTTTCCTTTCTCTTCTCTCTGTGTGTGGTAGAGAATTTCCACTCACCACATGTCCCTCTATTATATCTATATGGTATCTGCCAAAATAAATATTGTAGTCCCTTTATTTTTAGTTGGTACTGCACAGGTCCTTCTCAGATTAAACAGTCAGAGGTCAGGAAAGTTGAGATGAACCATAGATTTAAAACCATTGTACTGTGTGGAGTTATTTATATAGAGGTTTTCATATAGAGACTTGATTAAAAGCCGAGGATATTTGCTCAGCAGAGAGGGGGAAAAACCATCATTATCTGATTTTACAAGGAATTCAGTGGCTGCTAATCAAACCCGGGTCTGCATCTGGTTAAGACATACTTGGCACTGGCTTGTCACAAGTAGAGGTTTTGCCATGTCAAGGGGATCTTTCACTCAAAGCAGCGACCCATATTGGACTGAACAAACACATGAGTTTTTAATCGAGAACAATAGTTTAACAAACCACTTCCCAGGACCATCGAAAGAAAAGTATGTGCCCATGGCAGTTCTGGCACCAAAAGATATTTATTTGAGTGCATTCACTTCTAACCATAGCCCCAAATGCCCAGCAGAGGAGGACCATTAAAAGCTAATGCAGAAAACTACATTTCCATGGGGTGACCCACGTTATCCGGCACCAGTGCCAAGCTTGAAGTATACGCTGGTCTTTGCAAAAACTCTTCCCTTCCTATGTGCCCCAATGGAAATAGGGACACTGTGGGCTTGCAGAGATAAGTTATATGCATTAAATGCTTTCTATTAGAAAATATAAACCTATTGTTCCTTTTCTAAATCCGTTAGTGGTTTCTTTGCTGAATTTTTGTCAGAAAATCCACGTATGGAGTTTTGAGGCATTTTAATTAGAAGAAGCATTTCTAATAGTTTTGAACATCAGGTGCTGTGCTAAGTGCTTTGTCACACTTAACATATGCAGCAACCCTCTGAGGTTGATGGTCTTGATATTGCCAAGTTGGAGATGAGAAGAACAAGGCCTGCATAGTTAGGACATCTGCTAAGTAGCCTGGCTATCAAGTAGCCAGCCAGAGTTTAAACCTGGATCCATCTGAGCCAAAGATCAGTCTCTGTGTTCCTGTCCTTTTCTTTGGAAGAAGAAAGATTACTGTATTGATGTAATGTGTGTTTTATAGAAACTTTATCAACGTAGTAACATTTGACAAATTGTTCAATGTTTGATCCAGAAAGAAACTTTTATATTGATAGCGTTCATCTAGATATAAAAGTTGGTAGACCTGTTTTATAATTATGATTTTTTAGGATTTATTTGCTCTTTCAAGGCCCTCTATGCTCTATGCTCTATGCTGGTAAGACAAAAGGCACTTCCCCATGCTCTCCCTCAACGCAGGGGCCACACTGATTGGGCTGTGAGGCTCCAGCTCTGAGTGTGCGGAGCTTGGCACTCAGAGTATGTTTCATGAGTGTCAGTGTAATGAATTGAAACATTCAGGGTATAGCCTCCTTCCAGGGCAGCTCTGGAAAGCCTTGGCAGTTTTGCCAAAAGGAAAGAGGAATTCCACTCAACAGTCCCATCATGCAGATCTTAAATCTTACTTGTGATCCCCCAGAAGTGTGGTGCCCCGTGGAAGAGGCGGTGACAAGCAATCAGATGGCTGACTCAAAAGATGAACAAAGAGAGGCCAAGTCTGGGGCTTTATCCAGTGAGAGAACTGGAAGGCAGTTCTTGAGACCTAACTATAGTTGCTATGTCCTCATCAGCTGGAGGTTTGCCACTAATAACAAACTGGAAAATAATAGGATGATAACGATGATGATGAGACTAACATTTATTGAGGGCTTGTTATGTTCCAGGCATAGTGCGGAGCTCTTTATGTGAATGACTTCATTTGATCCTTACAACAGCCCCATGAGCAGATACTATACAATGGGCCACTTGACAGATGGGGAAACTGAGACTCAGAACTTAATTACCTTGCTTCACAAGCCACTTGGCTAGTAATTGATGGAATCAAATAGGTGGACTCCAAAGTTCTTTTGGCTTCAGAGCCCAAGGACTTAACCACTACGCAATAGTGCCTCAACCAAGGTTTGGGAATGGTTGATGTTTTTCTAAATACATGAGAGTAGATTCAGGGCTATTCTTATAACACAATTATAAGACACATATAACACAATCTCACTTATTTGCAAGCTGAAGTGCTTTCCTGAATGGAAGGGGTGTGGTTGGACTTGATAAGCTGAGGACTGCCCTTTCCTTGGGTGGGCTCCCAGAAGTGTCCACTTGTGGATGCTGTGGCACAAGTCAGGGCTGGAAGGAGGCAGAGGGATGCTCACACTTCCTTCCAGAAAAGCTGAGCTCTTTGGTGCCTGGCAACGTGCATGTCTGAGTGTGAAACACTAAAAGCTGAAAAATGTTTGAAGCAGGGACCAGAGTAGCAAGTCACGCCTGGGTTCAACTCTTAGTTAGGCATGTGACCTAACCTCTTGAAGCCTCACTTTTCTCATCTGTGCAACGGAGATAATATTAATGGCAGAAGATGGTTATGAGTAGTACATAAATGATGTCCAGGCCCTGGAAAATAGAAAACAACACACATGTTGTGGGCATGGGTGGAAACCCCTCATATCCTACCAACCTTATCCTTGAGAAGTGGGACTTGAAGCATTTGGTGTAAGTGACTTTAGCCCCAGTATAAATATTCTGAGGAATCCTGCCACATTTGAGAGGCAGGTGTCTCATCCAGTACTTCCTCTGCACTGCCACATACACTAGCCACCAGAAAATGTTTTCAAGTCCCTTTCATGGTTTGTAGAAGAAATTTCTACCTGGCCAGCTCTGCTTGCCCATGACAATCTACAGGCATTTCCCCCAAGCCTATTCTGCTTGCTTGGGGAACAATATGTTCTATAGAATAATCCAATTTATTCTTGCTGTAGAAAGCTCCTTGTTTTGCAATCACAGCCTTTCATCTGAGGAAAGGTGGAATTTGAATTGTCTTGAAACAATGGGAATTATGTGGGAGTGAGATTTCATCTGACAGAGGTGCACTTAGGCTTCTGCTAAGAAACCAGTTCCTGCATGGATCTCCCACATCCTCAGAATGTCCTCAAACACTAGGTTTCACTCTTGTTCTTTGGATTTATTACCATCATTACTAGTGCATAAGAATAATGCTTTGTAGGACTTCCCTGGTGGCGTAGTGGTTAAGAATCCACCTGCCAGTGCAGGGGACACAGGTTCGAGCCCTGGTCCGGGAAGATCCCACATGCCACAGAGCAACTAAGTCCGTGTGCCACAACTACTGAGCCTGCGCTCTAGAGCATGCGAGCCACAACTACTGAGCCTGTGAGCCACAACTACTGAAGCCCATGCGCCTAGAGCCCGTGCTCCGCAACAAGAGAAGCCACCGTGATGAGAAGCCCGCGTACCGCAACGAAGAGTAGACCCCACTTGCCGCAACTAGAGAAAGCCCGCGCACAGCAATGAAGACCCAACGCAGCCAAAAATTTTAAAAAATTTTTAAAAAAGAATAATGCTTTGTATTAATAATGTGGCTTTCATTTGAGAACCCAAAGTGGTTAAAGATGTGCACAATGGTGTGGGGAAAGGCCACTCAGAACATGGTTTTGATAGGGCTCACGCGTGTATTCACAAAGCGTGTCGCTGGTAAATGCTCAGGGTAGACAAGCCTTGCCAGCATAGTGGGGAATAGGGAGGGAGATGAGGTTGTAGGGAGATGTAGTAGAGAGACTAGAAAAGCCTCTCCCATTGGTACAATCCTAAAATTCCTCCATTTGAGGATTACTGTTGAGAAGGTTAAATAGTGCCCAGTCTCTTAGTGTAAGTCATCTTTTAGGTGCATAGCAACCCAAGGGGTCATATTTTAGTCTTTAATACTTTCCGAGGAATCCATGTATCAGATTGCTTTTTTCTCCCAGAGGAGAGACTGCAAGGAAGAAGGAAATAGAGAAAGGCCAGACGTGCTGGAGAGTTAATGCCCCTGGGAGCAGGTGAGAGGAGGAGGATCAGTGCCCTGGCTTCCTACCCTCAGAGAGGAAAACCAAGGCTGTTTCTGTAGGTTTCCCAGAGGTTCCCAGTGGTATGAGCCCCAACTCCCACTGTGATGACCTGCTCAGTAATGCATTTTGTATTGGCTTTCTTCCCTTTGTGGGCTCACTTCCTCACTCCCTTACCAGTTTTTGGTGATCACCTCCCCTGTTAAAAACTTTGAGTCGAACTCTGCCTCAGGGTCTGTTGCTTCTGGAGAAAGCCCCTGTATCAGTTTTCTATTGTTACCATAACAAATCACCGAAAATGTAGCATCATAAAAACATCACACCTTTATTATCTCACAGTTTCTATTGGTTAGAATTCTGGCACAGCATAGCTGTACTCTCCTGCTCAGGGTCTCACCAGGTTGAAATCCAGGTATCAGTTGAGGCTGCTCTTCTTATCTAGGACTCAGGCTCCTCCTCCAAGCTCATTGGGTTTTAGCAGAATTAACTTCCTTCTCATGCTTTTCACATGGCCCCCTCCACCTTCACGCCAGCAATGGCAGGTCGAGTTCTGAATCTCTCTGATTTCCCCCTCTGCCACATCTCTCTGACTTCCTCTTCTGACTTCCTTTTTTGCTTTTAAGAGCCCAGATGCCAAAATCGGGTCCACTGTGATAATCCAGTATAATCTGCCTATTTTATGGTCAGCTCATTAGTAACCTTAATTACATCTGCAAAGTCCTTTTGCCACGTAATGTGACATATTCATGGTATAACACAAGGGAACAAAGGTTACGGGAGCCAAAATTCTGCTTACCACACCCCACTAAGACAGCAGTTGTCTAAGTAAATATCTAAGTGGACATCTCCACCATACCTGATTGGGCTGGAACCACTTGTTAGATCATTTGTTTGTTCATGTATCCATGACATGAACCAACAAACATTACTTCAACAAATAGCTGTTTAACAAACATTACTCGTGACCACTCTATGTTAGACCCAGTTTCAGTATTTGAAGAATCTGCCTGATAGGAGCTAGTAATCTAGTGGCAGAGGAAGACTAAACAGGGGATTAGAAGAGATATCTTCCCAATAATATGGGATGGGCAGCTCCTATGGAAAGGGTCAGGAGTGCTGAGGAGTTAAGGGAGGCTTCTGGATAGAGTAGCACATCTAAACATAGACCTAATGGATGAGGAGGATTTAACCAAATGGGCAAAGGGCAGAGCAGACTTCTTGGCAAACGTCATGCCTATTTTAAATGACTTACTGTCATTGCATGGCGTCCACTGAGTTTCAGCATATACTGTATGTTTGTGTGTTTGAAGGAAAGGAGAGGGCCAGGAAAAATGCTCTCATGTGGGACCTGGAGAAAGGTGAGTAAAATCATACATTCATCCAGTTTTCATGTAGCCTTGTGAATAAGTAGCCCACATTTACCAGCCTACATATATCTTACAACTTGTCACACACTATGTAACTACTTTATAGAGAGATTGACCACATCAGCCAATTTTTCTATTTTCTTAGTTATTTCATGTCCCACCTATGGATTTCAAAGGGCTTCTTTACATAACCCTGGCCACTGTAGGTTTAAAGTGAAAAGGAGGGGTACAGGATCTGATTCATGCTTCAGAATGCAAAAATAGGGAAAAATGCAGCATAGTATAGTAAAAAAATCTCTTCAGAGTTGACAGCAGGAAATCTTTGATCCTATATCTCCAACAATTTTGCTTGAATTGTCATGGTTTTCTTACCTGCAAGATGAACATACTATTATTAACTTTGTGTGCCTTGCAGGCTTGTCAAGAAAATGAAAAGGAAAAATGAACATGAAGTGATCTTGAAGATTTGATTATGCATGTCTAACAACCAATGGACATTTTTCTAACTTACATCTTCCTGAATTTTAGGACAGTTGAATAATTAGGTTCCTAGAAAGGGCATTTGATTGGGATGCCAAAGATACACTTTTATTTTTGTTTTTCATTCTTTTTCATCTGCAGTTTTCTCATGCTGCTGCATTTTCAAAGATGTCCATAAATGCTTTCATCTTCCTCTACGAATTTCATATCTTATCCCGTCCCTGGAATCTTTTCTTCTTGGCCTTGTAGATCCTGTTCCCGCCTCTCACATGCTTTGAAGTGGGTTTTGTAGCATTCACAGTAGCCAAGAGGGTTAGATGAGAAGAAATGGAAAAGCGTGTGTTGCCCAAGGCTAGGAGAACGGTTGACTAAACGAGCAAATGTGGCTTTGATGGAGGAGCTCGCATTTAATAGGAGAAATAATTTTGAAGGAATGATAAAAATTTAGCGTTTATAGTAAGGCCAGCTCTTTGAAGGTGTTGTAGCAAGTTTTTATTTTCTCTTATGTAACTATTTACACGTGCTGAACATTTCTGAGTTCCATAAGTTTTAATTTCTCATTTCTTAGGGAAAATGGTCAGTGCAGAGCACAAGGCTAATCCACACGCAGTTAGTGGCTACTATGTCAGATAGCACAGCTAGAGAACATTTCCATATCACAGAGTTTTACTGAACAGTTTTTTTGAACAATACCCATCCTAATGCAGGAATTGTAAGCTTCTGAAGCCTTAAAATATTTTTATTCTTTGGTATGACAATTCTCTTAGGAATTTAGCCTATGGAAATAGCTGGACAGATATGTAGGGATCTAGGTACATGGACGTCCACATCTATTAAGGAATCCTTTATGATAGTGAGAGAGGGAAAGGAGACATTCCATTTGTCCAACAGTGGGAGCTGATTAAGTAAATAATGGTGTGTTTGTACACATACATATGTTTATACATACTCAGTGGATACAATATAAGTGTTAAAAGGGATAATACAGATACGCATTTATTTTCATTAAAAGATATTCTACACATATCACTGAGTAAAAAAAGTCAGGTTAATTTATATAATATGCATTCATTTTAGGATGTGTATGTCTGTGTGTTGTGTATATAGAAGATAGCAGGGAGGCAAAAGCAGAGTGCATGAGACAAAGACAGAAATATTTGGAGCGATATTTATCACTGTCTGAAAATTGTTTATTTTTAGTTGACGAGATCATAGATTATTGTTTTTATTTTTCCTTTTCTATATCTTCTGAGTTTTCTTCTAGCATATCAATTGTGTGTAACAAAAAAAAAGAAAAGAAAAAGAACCAAAATGTTTGCACGTGACAAAAATGTCAGAATATGAATACATACATGAACAGAAGAGCATCAAGATCGGTTTTTAAAAGTACGGTAGTTGCCTGATGATTTGCACACATGCCTGTGTCTGTGAGGAGAATGATTTATCTCCATAAATTCTTGTCACTGTGGATTATTCAATGTGAAATACATCTTTGGTCTTTCTGTGGAAACCTTCCTAGTCCCTTTGGCACTAGGCTCAAGAACTCGCAGAACTGTTCTCTTCTACCTGAGATGTCCTTGATTGTACCATATTTGGTGTATCTGAAAATGTGTAGAAAACGTTTGTATGTGCATTTCCTCTGCAGTTTGGGGGATCAAAAATGTGGCCAGCTGTTGTTACAGCTACTGCCTTACCACAAAAACCTCCGTGATTTGAGGCATCGATGCCAACCAACATGTAGGACTTTTATACTTTTGTTGTGTGGAGAGACAAACGGTCATGGTGTCAGCTCCCAGATATTGGATTGCGATCCCAGAACTCACAGCCAACTATATCTTTTAAAATACCAGGCTGTCAAATTTAACTTTTATACATATTTGCTCTAAGTATGTAAAGTATACGGTTTAAGTGAAAATCAACAGCATGGCACCCATGTTCCAAACATTTTCATGCCCTAGTTCTGTCTTTTCAAAGAAGTGACGGCTTATTGAATTTGGGGGCTTTCCCAAGGAGTCCTCCTGACTCCTTGTGTGTCGGTGCCATTCTGAGGAAGACAGGGAATAACTGCTTCCAAGACTCACAGCTCCATGAAGAGTGGCAGCCTGGCCCAGGGGCACGGAGAGCTGGCACGGAGAGCTGTGTTGGCACGGAGAGCTGTGTTGGAATATTTCTTTCTCTACATTTAGGGTGTGGCATAAGATCCTTTGGAAAATAGAGAAGAACCTATGCGAAGATACAGGGAAATTACAAATAAAAAGGTGAATTTTCCTCATGAAGATGCTTTAGCATCTCAATTCAGGCATAACTAGCAGTTAGTACCTTCTTCCCACATCTTATTTCCGAAAGCCAGAGAATTCAGTAGAAAAAAAAAAAAGAGGCTGCATTGAGGGACACAACTGTCATTATTTGACAGGAACACATGTAAATACCTTACTTAAACCATTTTTTTCTCTAGAAAACTGAATGATGATAAGAAATCAGTCAAAATTCAGGAGTTTTTATTAACTCCAAGTTTCATAAGAGTTTGTCATTTGGTCATAAAAATTTATTTAAAACTGAGGTACCCACATTTACCTCTGGACCTTTTCAATATAGAAAACAAAAGGGTAAATGGACAGTAGAATTGTATTTTCCTCCCCAATTTCAAACAAATAGCAAATTTCATAGTTTTCCCACCCCAAACCATACAGGTATGTTATTTCTAACTTAGTTTTGTGACCTTGAAAGGTTAACCTCTGTGGGCCTCAGGTTTTTCACATGTGAAATGGGAAAATCAGATTAAACTGGATACTTTGTAAATTCCTTCCAGCTCAGACATCTTGGCAGTGCTACCCCATAGTTAGCTATGGTTAATTTCTAATGAAGGTCAGGTTGCCTAAAATATAGTTGCAGATATAAATGGATTATGAATGTAAAAAGGATTATGACAATTTTATTTCAAACACTTTTGGAAAGAGATCTTCCTAGGACACTTTCACCTTCAAACTTCCCCATCAAAAACAGCTGTAGAGGAAGCCAAAAATAACTCATACCACCAATGAGCTTGGTTCAGAGGCTTACAAGAATTCACCCTTCATCTTACATAAAATTCCTGAAGCCATCTTCCAGCCAGCGTGGCCTGCCATTGGAAGCACCCGGGGTTCATTTGCTATTTCATTGCCTCCTTTGTGTGCTCTCCACTATGATTAAAGAGACCAGCTGTTTACTTAGAGTTTTCCAGGAGGACACCAACAGGCATTCAGCAGCCTGAATTAGATAATTTGTTAGGTTTTCTGTAAACCTTCCATTTTTAAATGATGGTGATGTCTCCAGTGTGCTTCCCTCAGCTGGATGGGGACTGAGTGCTGAGAATTTAACTCTGAACCCCTTATTGCTAAAGCATGAGTTCCCTCCAGCCTGAAGTCAGCCTTACTTCCAAATGCCTGATGTACAGGGATCATTTCACCAGAAGACCCTAATATATGTGCATATTTATTGGGTTCCCAGGACAGTCTAAATAAACCCAAAGAGTCCTGAGAAACCCATGTGTTAGTTAAGGCAAGTCTAAGCTGTAGGGCTCAAAGAATATATATGTTTATCTTTTTCTCTCATAACAGTTCCAAGGTGAGGGGGTCCAGGTTGATAAGGCAGTTCTCGTCAATGCCATCTGTCATGAATCCAGGTTCCTTCCGTCTTGTTGCTCCAACATCCCTTAGCACAGGAGCCAGCAAGCTGTGGCCTGCATGCCAAATTCGGCCTTCTGCTTGTTCCTATAAATAAAGTTTGATTGAACTCGGCCATGGTCATTTGTTGTATATTGTAGGCACTTTTGTGCTACAACAGAAGAGTTGAGTAATTGTGACAGAGATCATATGACCCACAAAGCTGAACATATTTACTGACTGAACCTTTACAGAAAAATTTCGCCTACCCAGCCCTAGCATGGCTGAAATTGGGCTGGGCTACATCCCTATTTAGCAGTCAGAAAGGAACAAAAATGTTATTCAGGAATCATGTCCTTTGACCTTCTCACATCTTACTGACAAGAACTTGGTCCATGGCCATATCTAACTGTAAGGTCTCATAGAATGTCTCGCCAGGGAGCCAAGTACCTAAGAAGGAGAAAACACAGTTTGGTAAACATTTAGCAGTCTCCACCATATTAAAATGATCCCTACTGAAAAATAGAATCCATTGTATACATAGTGTGCCTCTTTAGGACATTCAGAATAATTCCCATCATGGAATGCTTACATTGTGCTAGGTACTGTAATAAGGGTTTCACATTTGTTATCGCACTTAATCTGCCCCTCTTTGCTTGAGTAACCCTTCACCAGCCTCCGTATGTCCAATTAAATGCTATTTTTACCAAGAAGTCTTCTTTGATCCCTCTTGTCTAGGGTATTTGTTCCTTCCTAGGACTTCTTTCACCTTTAACACATCTCTGCAGTAGCATCTCTACCTCTTTATTATTATTGCTCACTTCTATGCCTGATTTCCATGATAAGTTCCATGAGGATGGGGATTACATTCATTTTACCCACTCTAGTATCCTGGGACCTAGTATAGTGCCTGGCACATAGGACAGGCATCCCCAACCCCCAGGTTCGCAGAGCGGCACTGGTTCGTGGCCTGGTAGGAACCAGGCCGCACAGCAGGAGGTGAGCGATGGGAGAGCGAGCGAAGCTTCATCTGCCACTCCCCATCGCTCCCATTACCGCCTGAACCATCCTCCCCCACCCCGCCCCCAGTCAGTGGAAATATTGTCTTCCATGAAACTGGTCCCTGGTACCAAAAAGGTTGGGGAGCAATGACATAGGAGACCCTTTAGTTATATCTGCTGAATGAGGAGTGGCCATTGTGAGGTAGGCACTACTGGCATTTCCCATTTAACAAATGAACATATCCTCACTGAAGCTCAGTGAGGATATGTTGTTTTCCTCTTGGCTACTAAGTAGCCATTTGAAGTACTTAGGGGCAGAGCTGGGACTCCAACCCAGGTCTCTTTGCCTTCAAAGCTCCTGTTCGTTACTCTAAGCCAAGCTTCCTCAACCTTGCCACTATTGGCATTTTGGCCTGAATAATTCCTTGTTGGGGGGTTCAGGGGGGCTGCAGTGTGCATTGTAGGATGCTTAGTAGCATTCCTGGCCTCTACCCACTAGACGTCAGTAGCACCCCGTAGTTGTGACAGATGTCTCTAGACACTGTCAAATGTCCCCTGTGGGGCAGTCACCCCTTATTTATGCCAGATGAGAACAACTGGGCTAAATTCTACTGCCTCTCAATTTTGCTTTGAACTCCAGAAATCCATAATTACCCTGCTTCAGCTTGGTGGTGACTTTGGGGTTTTGTTTTCCTTGCAGTAGTGACCCTCTTCTTTAGCCCAGGTCACATACCGCCTCCTCCGCTCCCTGAAATCTTCCTTGATGCAGCCTTCACATAGCCAGACTTTCTTTCCTTTGTACTCCTGCTGTGTGTTGTTCTTATCATTTTCATGATGCTTCATATTAAACCTAGGTGTTTCACTGACTTTCTCCTTGTCGTAGACTGTGAGTTACTTAAGAACTGGGATGCATCTTCCCCAGTTACCACCTGCAGGTGACACAGAGTGGCCCTGCGTCAGAGTTTGTTGAGTCGAGTTGCGTCCATGTGAACCAGACAGAGGCTGAAGATTAGGAGGGAAGTAGCAAGGAGGAATCGTGGGCAGTCTCCTGCACCTGCAGTGTAATCCCATCAGGGCTGTTTGTTTTAGGGTTTCCTAAATCTGAGGATATAGCTGCTATCTCTTTGATAAACTTCTTTCTTCTTCTTTTTTTTTTTTTTTTTTTTGTAGAAGCAATATTTTCAGGACACTCGTGGTCAAAGGGTACCATTATTCCTGTGAAATGCACTGCCAAGTGATATCCTTATTATGCTGCCCCAGCCGTCTGTCTCCTGGTGGGACTGTTCAATCATTCACATAGCCCTGAGCCCAGAGTTGGGGTGTTCATGTGGCGATTGGGTACACATGACAGAGGACTAATTTCCAAACTGTGTGACCTCAGGCAAGTTATTGAATCTCACTGAGTGTCCATTCAATCATTCAACCAATATTTATTGGACATCTACCATGTGCCATGCACTATTTAGGGATATAGCAGTAGATGAAACAGACCAAAGTCAGAATCCCTTACTGAATAGAGTCTAATGGGGGTGAGCATGACACAGATAATAAACAAATTAAACACATAAAACATATAGTTGATGACATGGTAATAAAAATTAACCAGAAGATATTAAAAATATATACCTGGTACCTATTGTGACGATTAAAGGAGCTCATGTATGTCACATGAGTATTGACATGTAGATGCATAATTAAACTTAGTAGTCTCTCTCTTCTTTCCTCAATTGTTTCACTTGTAAAGTGAGAGTAAAAGTATTGCTCCTGTGTGAAGGTAGGGGAGCTAAATGTAGGTAATCCCGATACTAATTCATATTATGTTTCCTGTGGCTTATAACATTAGTAAAGCTCTATCATCCACTTTATCTCCAGTAAGTTATCATATTTCAAGTGGGAGACTTCTTGAAGGAAGCTGAAGAAACTGATGCTTTCAGCAGACACCTGGTCCAAGGACAAAGTGGATTGCCTGCCCTCAAAAAAAGAAAAAAAAAAAAAAAAACATGCTCTGACTGAAGCAGTGGGAAGAGTGATGGTGGCTATTTCATTTTGCCGGTTGTTACTGTTGGTTTTCAAGATCCACTCCCACTGCAGAAGGGGACTGGATTCTGTTAGTCATCAGAGGGCAGAGTGGCAGAGAGGCTAAGCACGCTGGTTTTGAAGTCGGCCCTGTCTCTTGGTTGGAGTCGTGTCTCTGTCACTTCTTCACAGTGGGTCATAGGGCAAGGAGCTAACCTCTCTGAGCCTCAGTTTTCTTATGGGACACTGAGAGAATTGAAGGAGATAAGGAAAATAAAACAGGTATTTGAGTTTACCTGACTATTGTGTTCACCTGGAAAACCCAGCAGATTTCCTAATCATTCTCTCTGTCTCTGGGATTGGGTGACCATTCATTGGCCAGAGTGTTCTTTCTCAAGGTAAAATGACAGCGTCGTACCCCATTGTTTTGATAGCAGAGTCTGTTCTCCTAAGCAGAGTACCAGCAGGGCCTAAAGGAACATGGCATGCTTAATGGGTACAATATCCATTAAACCAAAGCTGTAAATAATTACCCTTCAAGGGTAACCTGGATACAAAGTGAATAACTGGTCAATCGTGGCTGCTTTGCTAGACATTGTAAGGCAGTGACAGATTAGATTATTATTGTTGTTGAAAATTACTTGTAATTGTTTTCAATCTTTTAATCCCTTTGAGAGTGCTACCAAGCTTTCTAATATTTGAAAATATGCTACACATGAAAATATTTGAGAACCACTACAGGATACAAGATTTAAACACAGAGAAAATAATTTGAGCTTGTACTTCTTCCAGTCAATTGATAGTGACTGCTAGAGTGCTGTGATGAGATCTGTACCAAGGCTGGTCTGAGAACTGAAGAAGTTCTAGGATCATTTAGTGATGTCTGCAACTGTGGCAGAAATGGAGAATGGGGACTCAAGTACAGGCTTTGCTTTCCCTAGACTTACCTGTGTGTTTTAACAGTTGCTAGAAAGAAAGAAACTAAATCATTACTGTGTCTACTGCAATCAACTCCATCATGGAGATGGCCCAACATCTGTTCTCAAAATGAACCAATATTCCATGACTATGTTTATAGTTTGACACACCACTACAGTTCACAGTTGTTAACTTTATAGATAAATATTTATAAATTGAGCTCTGTGCAATTTCATTGTGAATTAAAAAATATTGGCAGTTAAAGTGATATAAATCAACAGGGGACCAGATACAAAATATTTTTGATCTTTGCTTGAAAAATAAAAGCAATGCCCTTGCAAAAAACATTACCAGAATCTCATAGTAAATATTCATCTGTTGAAAATACTTTTGATTTGAAGATTTTCATTGGAAACTGGGGTTTCCCTTATTAATTATAATGTTTTAAAAGTCTAGCATAAAGTTTTCTTAGCATTCTTCAGTAGCATTCTTCCCAGTAAACTCTTGTAATGTACATATAGTTTCATCTTATTTATGTACAAGTGGGGGATAGGAAGGTTGTGGGGAAAAAATCACTTTATTTTCTCAATGTGATTAAAATTTTTTACAATAAAAATTACTTAATTGTACCAAAATTACAATAGAAAGGCAATAAATTCAGCTTGGAATAGTAGGCAGTTAATTATCAACACTCGAGGCCTAGAGAGAAGAATATATTAGAAATTGCAGACTATTGTGCAGTCGGTTGCTGATCTTTCTTTGAAGCCAGACATGACCTTATCAGATTTGTTTAGTATGAGAAATATTTTTCTCTGGCTTCAGAACAATGGATTTCAGAGGTCAAGAATACCTACATTCCACATGAGCAAACTTTTCATCCTTTGAAATCATAATGATGAATAGTCAACAGCCAGCCACACGGTACATCCAGGAGGAGAAACCAGAACACTGAAGCTGGTATGGGCTCTTAACAGGCTGTGAAGCAGGAGGCGTTTGTGAACATAAATTGTCGGTGGCTTTGTGAGACTTTGTAAGTAACAATGGGGTGATTTAATCTTCTTTGTAAAAGGTGTCTGACTTTTCGTTAATCCTTCAGAAGAAAATCACCCTGGACTCGCCGATTTTCTCAGCTAATAACTTGGTTATTCCAAGTAGAGTATTTGAAAACTTCTGAAGGTTTTTGTGTGTGTGTGTGTTTATACAGTGGGTAGTTCAACATATGATACAAGTTTTTAATTCTTAATAAACTTTTTATAGGTCACCCGTGAAAACCTAATATCTCATCCTTATTTGAAATAAGGCATTCTCTACCTTTTAGAAATCACTCAGCCATGATGCATTTTCTATGTCATGTGTCAGTTGATCAGAACTAAGATGGTTTTGTTAAACTATATTTTCTTGATAAGCATACAATAGACATATGCTTATAAAAAATGATACAGTTTTTCCTTCTTCTGTTTCCCTGCCTGGTGGGGAGGGGGGTCTCCCTCATCCCAACTCTGATCTCCTTCTCCCTGACACTTGAGATCACTATTCTAAATAATATCCTCAATTATTTATGACCTATTCATAGATAATGAATGAGCAAGCATAGTACCCTGGCACATAGTAAACATTTAATAAGCGTTTGTTGAAAAAAGGAATATTTAAATGTGGTATAAGCAGTTAATATTATTTGGGATATTAAATTTGTATCTATAAATTTATAAATGAGTAAATTTAACTTTCTGTGAATTTTTGATATACATACTGTGATATCCAATACAAAATCTATTCATACGATCAGCTTGGGCCTTAAATATATTGGTTATATGTTCATTTCCTCCTGATGTTTTTTCCCACTTTTATGTTCTCTAGGGTAGTGGTCCTCGGAGTGTGATCCCCGGGCCAGCAGGGCCAGCATCACCCAGGATTTGTTAGGAATGCAAATTCTTGGGCTTCATCCCAGGCTTACTGAATCAGAAGCTCTGGGAGTGGGGTGCAGCGATCTGTGTGGTAACAAGCTCTCCAAGTAGGGCTGGCTTCATAGCCATGTGATTTGTGCAGTCACACAGGACTGGGGTTTTAAAAGAGCCTTGTGCTTGGTTTAATGGTTCTGCTGTCATCTTGGAATTCTTAATAATTTCTTAGCAACAGGCCTACATTTTCATTTTGCTCTGAACCCTGCCATAATATACCCTGTCCTGATGCCAGGTGATACCCATGTATACTCAGAGTTTGAGAACCTTCCTCTTTGAGAAATATTCAGGTTCCCTCTGAGTATCTGATCAGTTGCCCATTTTATTATAAATTACAGCCTATCCAAATTTTTCTAAGCAAGTTGGTCCTCAGGCAAGTTACTACTAAGTTGTGTTAACATTTCTCTTAACTTAGTAATCTGGGCTTTAGCAAACTTTTGGACATTTGGCTTTCTATAGCAACTGCCTTATAGTGGCCAGAAGTAGAGAGTTCCTGACTTTTCATATCCATCTTAGACCTTCTTTTTCCTGGTTACCCAGAAAGTGTTCTTATAGCAACCTTTTCTGAGCCCATCTGGTACTGCCAAACGGTTAATCAGTTTTGTTTCCATAACAAATTGCCCAGGTCTCTGGGTTTATGGGTGTTTAAAAAAAATCTCTCCGTGTAGGGGTTGTTCACAGACATTGTGTTATATAACATGGAATCACAGTGAGTAGGTCAATCAGGGCCTCAATAGAAACAGATATTTCAAATTAAGATAATTCAAGAAGCATTTATTTACAAAGGAATTAATTCCAAAGGTATGGTATAGGGGAACAATTAGGGCTCGTGCAGTAACCCCGGGCTATAGCGGCAGAAATGTCACCATTTCTAGGCCCAAAGAGACAAGGGAAGGAGAGGTTCCCAGAACCTGGAAAAAGAGAGTCACATGGGGCTGCTTTGAGAGGGATAGTAACCTTCTGTCAAGGGACACAGCTAATCTGAAGTGAACTCACAGGAAGGGAACCAGAGAAATAAACGTGCTGACCTCACTCTCCTGCCTACAATCCAATTAGCTTAATTCTACTGGAAGCCCGAGGGCAGAGAGCACACTGATGTGACCTGAGTACATCAACCTGTGGGGAAGGAAGCAAGGAGAGAAGAATGGAGATGGATCCAGAGGGACAAATGGAAAATATCTGGCATAGTTAATTCCACTCACCTCCTGGCATCTACTCTCAACCTTCCTTCATGTGAAAAGTTAGCAATCCCAACACAGAATGAAGTCACCTCAGCTCCTGTGTCATTGTGAGCCAATGTCAATTATGTCATATTCCTATCTAAAACTTGAGCTACCACCAGTCTTGTAAGGTAGCAGAGGGTAAAAGGGAGAAAAGAAATGATTTAGTGAAACAAACATAACTGCTGTAGTCCCCATCTCTATAGCTGGCCATGAAGCCTTGTTGGTAACCATGGTTTGCTTCTTCTATCACCTCTTGTACGATCCCCATACCTTCTGCTGGCACTTCAGCTGGATAGGGTTCATGACTTCACTGGGTGATCCATACCTTCTTTCCTGCAAGATCTAAGTCCTTGATGGCCTGGACTTATTGGGTTGCCACAGTCTTACACTTTCATTTAAGGGTATCCCCGTGAATACTTGGGTTCTATATATCTCCTTCCTTTCACCCATTGCATAACAGAAATGGTGACACCCTTTCATTGGTTCAGTGGGATGAGAAGCTCAAAATGGCCATGGGACAATTTAAGCTTCTAATTCATCACACCATGATAATGTTCTTTGGTGGAAGCAACCTTCTTCTAGTGAGTTATTAGGTGGTTAAGGGAGAGAGACCACTCCCACCTCCTCTTCTCAGTTTCCTGATCCATGTATCCTTACTATAGGGGAGATGGCACCATATATTGACCTGTGATTTAAGACATACACTGCATTCCTTTAGGACGGCAACCCAGCCTCCTTGGGTGTTGTCCCCCTGCTTTGGTACTAAATCAGCATTTCTAGGTTATGGGCCCATTAATGGTCAAATGTGTCTCATGGTTGGAGGTGATGTTGTGCAGGCTGTCATGTGATAGATAAGGCATTGTGTATGTCTAAGAATTGTGGTCCTGGAAGAAGTGCTGAAGAAGAGAAGTTAAATCCATAAAGGGAAGATTGTATCCTGTTTAAGTCAAAGCACTGACCTCTTCAAAGCCAGAGACCTCTAATGTCATCAGTATTTCCCTAGGTAGCTTGTTAGTCTACCCAGGGCTCAGTATTGGCCTTTGTTGTGGGCAGATTTGGTACTTGGCTTGGTTGTAGTTGGATAAGCCTTGGTGAGAAGACTGTGTGACTGAATTGTGCATGGCCTCCATCCCTGACTGTGTGGCCAGTGAATTCCCTCTTCTAAGCAACATAAAGATCATAAAACATGTTAACTCTGTTTATCACCCTCCTACTTACATGTTCTTTTCTAGTACTTTAATTATGCTTTCTTTGATTAACATTAGACATTGTTTTAAAAAATTATATTATTATATTATATTAAGATTAGACATTATTTTTTAAAAAACATTCGCAATTATAAACAAACCTTTTTTTATAGACAAAAATTTTTTATTTTTATATAAAAATATATACAAAAATATTTTTTAAAATAATGTTCTTTGTTCATTTCTTCTTACATCTCAAACTTTCCTTCTTAGCTTATAATTCTTTTTTTTTTAACATCTTTATTGGAGTATAATTGCTTTACAATGGTGTGTTAGTTTCTGCTTTATAACAAAGTGAATCAGCTATATATATATACATATATTACCATATCCCCTCCCTCTTACGTCTCCCTCCCACCCTCCCTATCCCACCTCTCTAGGTGGTCACAAAGCATCGAGCTGATCTCCCTGTGCTATGCAGCTGCTTCCCACTAGCTAGCTGTTTTACATTTGGTAGTGTATATATGTCCATGCCACTCTCTCAGTTTGTCCCAGCTTACCCTTCCCCCTCCCCGTGTCCTCAAGTCCATTCTCTACGTCTGCATATTTATTCCTGTCCCGCCCCTAGGTTCACCAGAACCATTTTTTTTTTTTTTTTTTAGATTCCATATGTATGTGTTCGCATACAGTATTTGTTTTTCTCTTTCTGACTTACTTCAGTCTGTATGACAGTCTCTAGGTCCATCCACCTCACTACAAATAACTCAATTTCGTTTCTTTTTATGGCTGAGTAATATTCCATTGTATATATGTGCCACATCTTCTTTATCCATTCATCTGTCGATGGACACTTAGGTTGCTTCCATGTCCTGTCTATTGTAAATAGAGCTGCAGTGAACATTGTGGTACATGACTCTTTTTGAGTTATGGTTTTCTCAGGATATATGTCCAGTAGTGGGATTGCTGGGCTGTATGGTCGTTCTATTTTTAGTTTTTAAAGGAACCTCCATACTGTTCTCCATAGTGGCTGTATCAATTTACATTCCTACCAACAGTGCAAGAGGGTTCCCTTTCTCCACACCCACTCCAGCATTTGTTGTTTGTAGATTTTCTAATGATACCCATTCTGACTGGTGTGAGGTGATACCTCATTGTAGTTTTGATTTGCATTTCTCTAATGATTAGTGATGCTGAGCATCCTTTCATGTGTTTGTTGGCAATCTATGTCTTCTTTGGAGAAATGTCTACCTAGGTCTTCTGCCCATTTTTGGATTGGGTTGTTTGTTTTTTTAATATTGAGCTGCATGAGCTGTTTATATATTTTGGAGATTAATCCTTTGTCCATTGATTCGTTTGCAAATATTTTCTCCCATTCTGAAGGTTGCCTTTTCGTCTTGTTTGTAGTTTCCTTTGCTTTGCAAAAGCTTTTAAGTGTCATTAGGTCCCATTTGTTTATTTTTGTTTTTATTTCCATTTCTCTAGGAGGTGGGTCAAAAAGGATTTTGCTGTGATGTATGTCATAGAGTGTTCTGCCTATGTTTTGCTCTAAGAGTTTTATAGTGTCTGTTCTTACATTTAGGTCTTTAATCCATTTTGAGTTTATTTTTGTGCATGGTGTTAGGGAGTGTTCTAATTTCATTCTTTTATATGTAGCTGTCCAGTTTTCCCAGCACCACTTATTGAAGAGGCTGTCTTTTCTCCATTGTGTATTCTTGCCTTCTTTATCAAAAATAAGGTGACCATAGGTGCATGGGTTTATCTCTGGGCTTCCTATCCTTTCCCATTGATCTATATTTCTGTTTTTGTGCCAGTACCACACTGTCTTGATTACTTTGTAGTATAGTCTGAAGTCTGGGAGTCTAATTCCTCCAGCTCTGTTTTTCTTTCTCAAGATTGCTTTGGCTATTCAGGGTCTTCTGTGTTTCCATATATATTGTGAAATTTTTTGTTCTAGTTCTGTGAAAAATGCCATTGGTAGTTTGATAGGGATTGCACTGAATCTGTAGATTGCTTTGGGTAGTATAGTCATTTTCACAATATTGATTCTTCCAATCCAAGAACATGGTATATCTCTCCATCTCTTTCTGTCATCTTTAATTTCTTTCATCAGTGTCTTATAGTTTTCTGCATACAGGTCTTTCACATCCTTAAGCAGGTTTATTCCTAGGTATTTTATTCTTTTTGTTGCAATGGTAAATGGGAGTGTTTCCTTAATTTTTCTTTCAGATTTTTCATCATTAGCGTATAGGAATGCAAGAGATTTCTGTGCATTAATTTTGTATCCTGCTACTTTACCAAATTCATTGATTAGTTCTAGTAGTTTTCTGGTAGCATCTTTAGGATTCTCTGTGTATAGTATCACGTCATCTGAAAACAGTGACGGCTTTACTTCTTCGTTTCCAATTTGGATTCCTTTTATTTCCTTTTCTTCTCTGACTGCTGTGGCTAAAACTTCCAAAACTATGTTGAATAATAGTGGTGAGAGTGGACAACCTTGTCTTGTTCCTGATCTTAGAGGAAATAGTTTCAGTTTTTCACCATTGAGAACGATGTTAGCTTTGGGTTTGTCATATATGGCCTTTATTTTGTTGAGGGAAGTTTGCTCTGTGCCTACTTTCTGGGGAGTTTTTACCATAAATGGATGTTGAATTTTGTCAGAAGCTTTTTCTGCATCTATTGAGATGATCATATGGTTTTTCTCCTTCAATGTGTTAATATGGTTTATCACATTGACTGATTTGCGTATACTGAAGAATCCTTGCATCCCTGGGATAAACCCGACTTGATCATGGTGTATGATCCTTTTAATGTTCTGTTGGATTCTGTATGGTATTATTTTGTTGACGATTTTTGCATCTATGTTCATCATTGATATTGGCATGTAGTTTTCTTTGTGACATCTTTGTCTGGTTTTGTTATCAGGGTGATGGTGGCCTCGTAGAATGAGTTTGGGAGTATTCCTCCTTCTGCTATATTTTGGAAGAGTTTGAGAAGGATAGGTGTTAGCTCTTCTCTAAATGTTTGATAGAATTCGCCTGTGAAGCCATCTGGTCCTGGACTTTTGTTTGTTGGAAGATTTTTAATTGCAGTTTCAATTTCATTACCTGTGATTGGTCTGTTTATATTTTCTAATTCTTCCTGGTTCAATCTTGGAAAGTTGTACTTTTCCAAAGATTTGTCCATTTCTTCCAGGTTGTTCATTTTATTGGTATAGAGTTGCTTGTAGTAGTCTCTTAGGATGCTTTGTATTTCTGCGGTGTCTGTTGTAACTTCTTCTTTTTCATTTCTAATTCTACTGATTTGCATCCTTTCCCTTTTTTTCCTTGATGAATCTGGCCAAAGGTTTATCGATTTTGTTTATCTTCTCAAAGAACCAGCTTTTAGTTTTATTGATCTTTGGTATTGCTTTCTTTGTTTCTATTTCATTTATTTCTGCTCTGATCTTTATGATTTCTTTCCTTCTACTAACTTTGGGTTTTCTTTGTTCTTCTTTTTCTAATTGCTTTAGGTGTAAGGTTACATTGTTTATTTGAGATTTTTCTTGTTTTTTGAGGTGAGCTTGAATTGCTATGAACTTCCCTCTTAGAACTGCTTTTGCTGTGTCCCATAGGTTTTGGATTGTTGTGTTTTTGTTGTCATTTGTCCTTAGGTATTTTTTGATTTCCTCTTTGATTTCTTCAGTGATTTCTTGGTTATTTAGCAGCGCACTGTTTAACCTCCATGTATTCCTGTTTTTTACTGTTTTTGTCTTGTAACTCATTTCTAATCTCATGGTGTTGTGGTCGGAAAAGATGCTTGATATGATTTCAGTTTTCTTAAATTTTCCAAGGCTTGATTTGTGACCCAAGATGTGGTCTATTCTGGAGAACATTCCGTGTGCACTTGAGAAGAAAGTGTATTCTTCCGCTTTCAGGTGGAATGTCCTAAACATATCAATTATTTTAGAGTGCAAGGCTGAGACTGGTTCAGTTCCTCTCTTCGTAATTGAATTCACTCTGAAAAATGAATCAATCCTAAACTAGACAGCCAAGCAATAGTAAACATTCTTGGTAGGAGACATAAAAATAGTCATTATTTGAGCAAAATAGAACAGTCTAAGTGAAATGGTTTTTGGAGTTTTAGATTAATATATCTAATAAACTCCTGTAGTTTCACGTTACTGCTAAAACAGTAAAGGAAAATATAATCCGTCGTCCACTGGCCCATGCCAACAGTGAAAGGAAAAACTGAACTACAGAATGCCCTAAAATACTGCACTGAAACAATGTGCAGGGATGCTCCCCTCTACCACCCCCTCCCCCAGTTCCAGGAGAGAAATCAAGTGAAATAATAAGGACAAGCTTTCTTATCCTATAACTTTCTACTCAAGTCCAGTATCAAAACTACCACCAGCAGGGCACAAGCTAGAAAGCTAACATTCCTTTCAAACAGCACTCAAAAAAGCCTTCTGAATTATATAGTGTGTCACTACATTTAAAGCTGATTTCTCCTTCCTAGTTGCAAATACGTAAAATATACCCAGAGGCTCAAGAGAGGTGGACAGAGCTTTATAAATATTCATGTAAAACTAGCAGTTGTACTTCATATTTCAGTAATTCAATGACAAATCATAAAAAGCATCTGTCTTTAATTTTTGTTGGTTTTAGGAAATAAATGGTAAAATATATACACTGTGGAGTCTTAATACCCCCATCATAGAGTGTGAATGATGGTCCAGTTGCGAAGCTCCTGGATATACTCTTTGGCGTGGGCGACTGCTGTCTTTGGTGCCTCAGTTGGAGGTGGAGGGCCTTCCACAAACTTCACAAAATAATGGCAAAAAACCTTCTCCATAATCCCAAAGCAACCTCTGCCGTGGTGCTGGATGCATTTCAGGTACTGGCCTCGCCCTGAGGTGGACCCAGCTATATATAAATTGGATCTGAATTCCACACTGTGGTCTCTCACTGACATATCTTGTGCTTCTAAGAGAACCTCTTTAATTATCTGGGCCCCTTTTGTGTCACTGAATTCAGCTGAGCCAGAGCCTGGTCAGTGGACATTCCTTGTATCAATTTTGCCAAATACCACATCTTGTCTTTGCTGTACTTTGTTTGTCTTTGAGAATAGTAGATTTCCCCAAGGCCAGCTTCCCTCTCAGATTCTGCATCCATAACGCACCCAGATGATCCAGTATTGCCACCGCCATCTTTCTCCCTCTCTCTTCGGAAGCCTCTGAGCATAGTGTCCTTCTTTGTCCCTTGTAATAGTCTTTATCTTAAAGTCTATTTTGTCTGATATGAGAATTGCTACTCCAGCTTTCTTTTGATTTCCATTTGCATGGAATATCTTTTTCCATCCCCTCACTTTCAGTCTGTATGCATCCCTAGGTCTGAAGTGTGTCTCTTTTAGAGAGCATATATACAGGTCTTGTTTTTCTATCCATTCAACCAGTCTGTGTCTTTTGGTTGGAGTATTTAATCCATTTACATTTAAGGTAGTTATCGATATGTGTATTCCTATTAACATTTTCTTAATTGTTTTGGGTTTGTTATTGTAGGTCTTTTCCTTCTCTTGTGTTTTCTGCCTAGAGAAGTTCCTTTAGCATTTGTTGTAAAGCTGGTTTGGTGGTGCTAAATTCTCTTAGCTTTTGCTTGTCTGTAAAGGTTTTAATTTCTCCGTCAAATCTGAATGAGATCCTTGCTGGGTATAGTAATCTTGGTTGTAGGTTTTTCCCTGTCATCACTTTAAATATGTCCTGTCACTCCCTTCTGGCTTGCAGCGTTTCTGCTGAAAGATCAGCTGTTAACCTTATGGGGATTGCCTTGTATGTTATTTGTTGTTTTTCCCTCGCTGCTTTTAATATTTTTTCTTTGTATTTAATTTTTGATAGTTTGATTAATATGTGTCTTGGCATGTTTCTCCTTGGATTTAACCTGTATGGGACTCTCTGCACTTCCTGGACTTGACTGACTATTTCCTTTCCCATATAAGGGAAGTTTTCAACTATAATCTCTTCAAATATTTTCTCAGTCCCTTTCTTTTTCTCTTCTTCTTCTGGCCCTATAATTCAAATGTTGGTGCATTTAATGTTGTCCCAGAGGTCTCTAAGACTGTCCTCAATTCTTCTCATTCTTTTTTCTTTATTCTTCTCTGCAGTAGTTATTTCCACTATTTTATCTTCCAGGTCACTTATCTGTTCTTCTGCCTCAGTTATTCTGCTATTGATTCCTTCTAGAGAATTTTTAATTTCATTTATTGTGTTGTTCATCATTGTTTGTTTGCTCTTTAGTTCTTGTAGGTCCTTGTTAAACGTTTCTTGTATTTTCTCCATTCTGTTTCCAAGATTTTGGATCATCTTTACTATCATTACTCTGAATTCTTTTTCAGGTAGACTGCCTATTTCCTCTTCATTTGTTTGGTCTGGTGGGTTTTTACCTTGCTTTTTCATCTGCTGTGTGTTTCTCTGTCTTCTCATTTTGCTTAACTTACTGTGTTTGGGGTCTCCTTTTTGCAGGCTGCAGGTTCGTAGTTCCCATTGTTTTTGGTGTCTGCCCCCAGTGGCTAAGGTTAGTTCAGTGGGTTGTGTAGGCTTCCTGGTGGAGGGAACTGGTGCCTGTGTTCTGGTGGATGAGGCTGGATCTTGTCCTTCTGGTGGGCAGGACCATGTCCGGTGGTGTGTTTTGGGGTGTCTGTGACCTTATTATGATTTTCAGCAGCCTCTCTGGTAATGGGTGGGGTTGTGTTCCTGTCTTGCTAGTTGTTTGGCATAGGATGTCCAGCACTGTAGTTTGCTGATTGTTGAGTGGAACTGGGTCTTAGTGTTGAGATGGAGATCTCTGAGAGAGCTTTCGCCATTTGATATTACATGGAGCCGGGAGGTCTCTGGTGGACCAATGCCCTGAACTTGTCACTCCCACCTCAGAGACACAGGCCTGACACCCGGCCAGAGCACCAAGTCCCTGTCAGCCACACAGCTCAGAAGAAAAGGGATAAAAAAAGAAAGAAAGAAACATAAAATAAAATAAAGTTATTAAAATAAAAAATTATTAAAAATAAAAATAAAAAAATTAAAAAGTAATTTAAAGAAGAAAAAGAAAAAAAAAAGAAAAAAAGAAAGAAGAGAGCAACCAAATCAAAAAACAAACCACCAATGGTAGCAAGTGCTAAAAAGTATACTAAAAAGAAAAAAAACAAAAACGGACAGACAGAACCCTGAGGCAAGTGGTAAAAACAAAGCTATACAGACAAAATCACATGAAGAAGCATACACATACACACTCACAAAAAGAGAAAATGGAAAAAAATATATATATCTATATATAAAAAGGAAAAAAAAAACAAGAGCCACCAAATCAATAAACAAATCTACCAATGATAATAAACTCTAAATACTAAACTAAGATAAACATAAAACCGGAAACACATTAGATGCAGAAAGCTAGCCCCCAGTCTACAGTTGCTCCCAAAATCCACCGCCTCAATTTTGGGATGATTCGTGGTCTATTCAGGTATTCCAGAGATGCAGGGCATATCAAGTTGATTGTGAAGATTTAATCCTCTGCTCCTGAGGGTGCTGGGAGAGATCTCCCTTTCTCTTCTTTGTTCTCACAGCTCCCGGGGTTCAGTTTTGGATTTGGCCCCGCCTCTGCGTGTAGGTCGCCTGAGGGTGTCTGCTATTCCCTCAGGACAGGGTTAAAGTAGCAGCTGATTAGGGGGCTCTGGCTTACTCAGGCCGGAGAGAGGGAGGAGTACGGAATGTGGGGCGAGCCTGCGGCAGCAGAGGCCAGCATGATGTTGCAACAGCCTGAGGCACACTGTCTGTTCTTATGGGGAAGTTGTCCATGGATCATGGGACCCTGGCAATGGCAGGCTGCACAGGCTTCCAGGAGGGGAGGTGTGGATAGTGACCTGTGCTTGCACACAGGCTTCTTGGTGGCTGCAGCAGCAGC
This sequence comes from Balaenoptera musculus, assembly GCF_009873245.2. Taxonomy (NCBI): domain Eukaryota; kingdom Metazoa; phylum Chordata; class Mammalia; order Artiodactyla; family Balaenopteridae; genus Balaenoptera; species Balaenoptera musculus. Next base: position 70,718,605 of record NC_045795.1, on the reverse strand, counting down.
CTTAGCGTTTCATGCCCATCTCTGGTGTCCACGCTGATAGCCGCAGCTCATACCCATCTCTGGAGCTTGTTTAGGCGGTTCTCTGAATCCCCTCCCCTTGCGGACCCGGAAACAATGGTCTTTTGCCTCTTAGGCAGTTGCAGAGTTTTTCCCGGACTCCCTCCTGGCTAGCTGTGGTGCACTGGCCCCCTTAAGGCTGTGTTCACGCAGCCAACCCCAGCCCTCTCCCTGGGATCTGACCTCCGCAGCCGGAGCCTCAGCTCCCACCCCCCACCCGCCCCAGCGGGTGAGCAGACAAGCCTCTCAGGCTGGTGAGTGCTGGTTGGCACCGATCCTCTGTGCAGGAATCTCTCCGCTTTACCCTCCGCACCCCTGTTGCTGCGCTCTCCTCCGTGGCTCCGAAGCTTCCCCCCACCACCCCCCGTCTCCGCCAGTGAAGGGGCTTCCTAGTGTGTGGAAACTTTTCCTCCTTCACAGCTCCCTCCCAGAGGTGCAGGTCCCATCCCTATTCTTTTGTCTCTGTTTTTCCTTTTTTCTTTTGCCCTACCCAGTTACGTGGGGAGTTTCTTGCCTTTTGGGAAGTCTGAGGTCTTCTGCCAGCATTCAGTAGGTGTTCTGTAGGAGTTGTTCCACGTGTAGATGGATTTCTGATGTATTTGTAGGGAGGAAGGCGATCTCCATGTTTTACTCCTCCGCCATCTTGAAGGTTCCCCCCCCTTGGCTTATAATTCTTTATACTTTTAGAAGTTCTTTTGGTGTAGATCTGTTGGTGATAAACTCTTCAATTTTTGTTTCTCTGAAAATGTTTTTATTTCACCCTCATTCTTGAATCAACTGGTTTCAGGTAGAAAGTTGTTTTCTCTCAGCCATATATTATTTCACTAACTTCAAGGTTCTGCTGTTGCTGTGGAAACGTGTGATATCTGGCTAATTATAAGTGACTAGCTTTCCTCTGTGATTGTTTTTATTCTTACTATAATATACGGATGTAAATTTTATTTTATTTATTCTGCTTCCTATATGTATGAATTCATATCTTTCACCAATTCTGTATAGTTCTCAGCTGTTCTCTCTTCAAATATCACCTACCATTTGTGTCTGTCTTTATGGGACTGCAATTACATGTGTGTCTGTCCTCCATATTGCTTAACATCCCATACTCACTTTCCCTCTTCTAGTCTCTCTGAGCTGTATTCTGGGTTATTTCTCTATTTATTCCTTCCAGTTCACCCATTCTCTCTTCAGTACTCTCTAATCTGTGACTAAACCCATTCATTGAGTTTTTTTTGTTTTTTGTTTTTGTTGTTGTTGTTTCTCAGCATATCATTGAGTGTTTTTTTTTAAATTTAATTTAATTTATTTTTTATACAGCAGGTTCTTATTAGTTATCTATTTTACACATATTAGTGTATATATGTCAATCCCAATCTCCCAGTTCATCCCACCCCTCCTGTACCCCGCTTTCCCCTCTTGGTGGCCATACGTTTATTCTCTACATCTGTGTCTCTATTTCTGCCTTGCAAACTAGTTCATCATTGAGTTTTTTAGATTAACAATTATATTTTTTTGTCCTCCAAAGTCCAGAGTTTAGTTTGGATTTTCCAAATCTTCTTAGTCTCTTTTTGCATGCTCTTTTTATTTAATTCTTTTATTTCTTTCTTTAAGCATTTTATAAACAGCTATTTTATAGTCTATAGTTAATCATTACAATATCTGAAGCCATTATGTATGTATATCTAAATTCACACTTATTCTCAGGTAATTCTACTGTCTTTCCCTCATTGATGATTAGTTTCCTTATATACTTGGTAAACTTTGTGGATTTATAAATGGCAAATATTAGTGGGAGCCATAAGTGACTAAAATAGAGATTCTTTTCTCCAGAGAAAATTTGTTTTTGCCTGTTCTGGGAGCAAGGACTGCTACTAATCTAGGACCACTTAGTTCTTTTAATAATCCTGGTTTAATCAGGGCTTTCAGGTTAAGCCCCTCCAACTTGCCACTGGATTAGTCTCTCAGTTGTACAAGTGACCTTGCTGTTTGCTCTCAGAGCAACCCCGGCTATTTATGTGGGCTTTCAGCACACTATTCTGGTTTCAGCTCAGTTTTGGAGTTTTGTTTGTTTATTTTAGTCCTTTAGAGGTTTTCCTTACTTCCCATGAGCCCAACAATGCAGTAAAAATTATCTTTTGAAAGGGCCCTTCATAGCATCATAGTCAGCCATGATGCTGGAAGCAGAAGTTTCTTATTTCATATGCCCAATGTGCACACACTATTAATAGAAATAATTTCTAAAAAATCTTTAAATATTTTGTCTGTCAATCTTAATTTTACAATATTGCTGCATTGTAGGTTTTCCAGGATTTTCATTTTAACCCATCTCCCGAAGATTTTCAAGTGAAATCCCATTACTGATTACCAAGGATATGCAAGATGGTTTACCTTTTTTTCTTTTTTTTTTACTTAAAAATTACATTTATTCACATCTTGATATTCAGAGGAGACTTTATTTGAGTTGCTGTATTTTATGTGGAATCCAAGAAAAAGTAGGTTTGGGGCCTGAATTACAGAGAAAATTACCTCCCCCTCCCCCCACTTTTTTGTAGCAATTAAGTGCTGCTTCTGAAGATCATATTACTTTAAAAAAATAGGCTTTTCTTTTTAGAGCAGTTTTAGGTTTACAGCCAAATTGAGTGAAAAGTACAGAAAATTTCCATATACTCCCTGCCCTCACACATGCATAGCCTCCTCCATTATCAACACCTCCCACCAGAGTTGTACATTTGCTACAACTGATGAACTTACATTGACACATCATGATCACCCAGAGTCCATAGTTTACCTTAGGGTCCATTCTTGGTATTGTACACACTTTGGGCTTGGACAAATTTATAATGACATATATCCACCATTAGAGTATCATACTGAGTAGTTTCACTGTCCTAAAATCCCGTGTGCTCCGCCTGTTCATTCCTAGCTCTCCCTAACCCTTGGCAACCACTGATCTTTTCACTGTCTTCATAGTTTTTCCTTTTCCAGAATGTCATATAGTGGAATCATACAGTCTGGGCTTACTTTATTGTTGTTGTTATATTTAAACATTTATTGAGGATTACTCTGTCTCAGAGTTGGCAACCTTTTTCTTAAAGGACCAGATAGTAAATATTTTAGACTTTCAGGTCTGTTGCAGCTACTCAGTTCTGCTGTTGTAGTGTGAAAGCAGCCATAGAAATACATAAACAAATGAATGTGGCTGTGTTCCATTGGAACTTTGATTACAGAAATAGGCAGTGGGCCCATGAGCTGTAGTTTACTGACACCTGATCTATTCTAAGCTCTGGATCGTGGGTTTTTTGTTTTTTTTGCATATTGAATCTTCACTGATATTCACCAACCTTGTTTCGAAGGTTCTGCCTTCTTACACAGTCCACAAAGGACACAGTGGTCCACTTTCTTTCTCAAAAAAGCCAGGCTTTGCCTGCTTAGGGCTTTTACACATGCAGTTCCCCTTCCTGGAATGCCCTTCCACATGCCCTATGTCTGCTTCCTCCATTATAGCTTCAGATCATAACCTAAATGCTTCCTGCTCAAGAGGATTTCCTTGATTTCCCTCTGTAAAGCCATTTCCCCCCACTTCTCATTGATACTTGCCAAAGAGTTCTGTCATTTTGTTTTAGAGCACTGACAGAAATTGTAACTATGTGTTTTCCATGAGGGCAGGATCCATCTATATTCTGACTGTGTATCTAGAGCCCAGCACAGTTCCTGGCAAATAGTAGGTATTCTGGGTAATTGTTTGCTAAATGAATGAAGCAATCCTGTGAGGCAGGTACTGTTACTAGTATCCACCTTTTACAGATAAAGAGACTTAGATTCCACCAAAGTAAGTAACTTACCCAAAGTCGTCTAGCTAGTAAGTGTCAGACCCCAGATTCAATCTGAGGTGGGTCTGTCTGATTCCAGGCCCTGTGCTGATCTCCAGTCCCTCTGTGGCCTCTTGGTTTCTTGTTATGTGCAGAGTTGAAGAACAAAGTTGTCCAGATACTCTTGGAGACCTGTCAAGGGAGTAAGAGGTGGGGGTGGAGAGGTGGGCTTACAGAAGCCTGGTGTTAGTATCAAATGAACTGACTCAAGTTAAATAGGAAAAGGATCAGTTACTTAATTGCAAACAATCTCACTGTTAAGGTACAGCTTTATGATTCAGGGGTCAAAACAGTTTTATGCCAGCAGGATCCCAGTGTTCTCATGGTGGTGAAAGGGAAAGTAAGTAGGAAGGTTCCATTCTCAGTGGAGATCCAGGGCAAAGCAAAGTGCCCCAGCTTATCCAGGAGGTCTGGCAACCATTAAAGAGAAATGACTTCCTAAATTCTAACTGACAGGAGGACTGAATGCATTGTACCATCCAGGAGGCAGAGCCCCCATGCTCAGGGAAATGAATATGGTTTAAAAACTCATGGGATCTTTCCGGTCTGTCCCAAGCTTGGGAATTCAATGTGGAACACTTTTTTAAAACAACAATTTGAAAGAAAGTTAATGTACTTTTCTTGGGATTTTGTAAAGCTGTATTTTGCTTATTAGTCAGTGGAAAAACCTATATGACTAAAATATGTTTAAATGTAAGCTGGCTAATAGAACAGACTCAGGGCAGGAAAATAGACCATTTGAAACAAATCAACCATTAATTTCATATGTATTGCTTAAGAAAAAAGAAAACATTGAAGCAAAGTGAAAATGACATGATGGTCCATTTCAAACATTTGGTATACGTAACATAAATGAATTCTATGCAGTGATTCTGTGAGTTCAGCCAAACCATGAGAGCCAGCTTTAAGGACTTCATTGATAACCGTGAGTTTAACACAGTTTTGCAGAATTATGTGTTAATTCTCTGAAAGGCATCAACTGTAAATAAGAATATATTACTTTGTCAAAGAAATAATCCATAAACAGAATAAAACTTGTCTGGGTGTGACACTGACTAGCACTTAACTTACGTAGAAATGGTTGTTCCCAAAGAGAAAGACAAGATACTTATGCTCACATATATGTGTGTGAAAACTATCTGTACTAAGAAAAAGCATATTTTTACATCTTCCTGGATCTTTTACTTTTATGCAGTAAACATAATTCATCATTTTCCAAATAGGAATTGAAGTTACAATAAAGCCCATGTCTTCAAGTGTGTGCATACACACACACACACACATATATATGCACACACACACACACACACACCATGATTAACAAAAAATAAAAATTGAAAATGAAAGCCTTGAAAACCTGGAGGAAGTAACTCTGCTAACCACAAAGTCCATTCTGATTACTATGATTGGTCATCAAGTTTGGCCCTGAACTCCCTGGCAGGCAGGGCAAAAAGGGAAACAGGATAAATTGTACCATTTTTGTTATTAGAAAGGAGGAAATGGACCAGTTCCTGGAGATAGAGATTTTCCTGGCACCAGATATTAAAAACAGTTTCTTGTGTGTGATTTTCTATAGGAATATTGAACCACATAATGGATAATGCCCTCAACAGCCCTTTCCAGCAAATGCAGATGTGGTTTTCATAGAGCTGTCTCCTGCAACAACCCCCAGTAAAAGCTGGTACCATAACATTAAGTGCAACGTAGAGAAGGCACATTTTGTGAGAGTACTGTTTTTTATTTCCATATTGTGAAAGGTACATGGTTTTGCTTTCAGTACATATTTTAAAGGTCCAGAGAGAAATTCTAATTTGTTTGCCTATGTTGCAGAGATCTGGCATTATTCCTATACCTAGGCATTTTCCCATGGATTTTTGCTTGGGCATATCACGTATTAAAACATTTCCAGTCACCACCATCTTCTAAATGTTTTGAAAGTTCTGAGCTAGCACTCAAGTTCTTCTGTTAGTCTGCCTTTCTCTTTATTCATTAATGATGTAGTAAGGTTTTCAGTAATTTGGCTAAGTGCAGACAGAGGCCCTAAATTATATGGTTATTCATAGGAAGAATAGTGTCAACCCTTTCATCAGATTCAGTATAAATTATTTCTGCTTTGTCTAGGCTTTTCTACTTGTTTTTAATTTTAATTTTTTATTAACAATATTATTTTGTTATCATTATATTTATATAATCAATATGTCAAACTAACATGACTTGTATAACAATCAAAACACATTTTTTTGGCCTCCTACTGCCCCTTTATACGTTTAAACAGTGAAGGAAACCTTCTTCATGGCACTGGAAAAAAACTTAGCAGGCCCAGTATCTTTTCTGCTCACTCTTAGGCAAAAACAGTCCTATAGACACTCTAAGACACAGACATTCTGTAATTGGACTGTTCACCTGGGTTTTTCATTAGCAAACAATCAACTGAAAGGTACTCAAATGAAGATGTTAAAGATTGGTTAAATCCATTAGCTTAGAAAGGCTAATCGGGTAGTTCTCACCTTTTTGTGTTCACAGCATTCTTTTTTTTTTTTTTTTTAATTTATTTTTGGCTGTGTTGGGTCTTCGTTTCTGTGCGAGGGCTTTCTCCAGTTGTGGCGAGCAGGGGCCACTCTTCATCGCGGTGCGCGGGCCTCTCACCATCGCGGCCTCTCCCGTTGCGGAGCACAGGCTCCAGACGCGCAGGCTCAGTAGCTGTGACTCAAGGGCTTAGTCGCTCCGCGGCATGTGGGATCTTCCCAGACCAGGGCTCGAACCCGTGTTCCCTGCATTGGCAGGCAGATTCTTAGCCACTGCGCCACCAGGGAAGCCCCACAGCATTCTTTTAAATTCTATTATTATGTGGACATATCCATTTACTGCCCAAGGCTCAGACTTGTAGCACTACCAAGCATGGTTTGCCCATGTACCAGTAAGACATGAACTTTTGCTGGTGATGACTTGACATTTGCCTTTCCTCTCTTATTTCTTAATTGCCAAAATGACACTGCCCTCTACATGGTATCCCACAACCCATTCAGCTTTCTAGCCTCTGGAAGACTTGATGGTCCTTAGCAGTACAGAGCCTCATTTGTGGCCAGTGGAGAGCTGCCAAGGACTTGGTTTTGCCTTGTCAGCTTTGGGAAAAATCATATACACTCATTTGTTAGCTCATCCTATATTTTGGGAAATGATAAATGTGAGAAATTGTCTAAGATTCCAATTTGCATGAAGATGTTGAATTTTATCCAGGTTTCCATTATTGTTGTTATTGGGCATTGTATATTCACGGGTGCACTTCATTGCTGCATCCAGTGGACAACAAATGGAAATCAAAGGAAGTTTCTTCAGCAAATGTTTATTGGATGCCTACTGTGAACTGAGCACAGGGGCGGGTGATGGAGTGTGGGGAAAGAGGTTGCTCAGCTCTCTTCATTTTAGGAGCACAGTAGCCTAAAGAAGACATAAACATTTGTCCACAATAAAATTATCTATTAAAAATATAGTGGATAGCTTAGTACACAGCAACTTTTCAATGTCTAGCTTCAAGAACTAAACAACACCCTCTCCACCCTCTGCCTTCTTGCCTGCTCCCCTTATTGGAAGAGATGGGATTTTCTTTTTTGATTGTCCAGAGTTTTGCTGAGTTAGCAAAGGCAGTGCAATTTGCCCAGTCTTAACCTCAAAGACTGCAAGGGGAGTCAGTGAAATATTGCCCAAGCCCAGCCTTGGGTTAGCCATGAATTATGCATTGTGTATTTAGACTATTCTACTGTTATAGTCTGTTTATCTGTTGACTTCCACCAAGATTTAGGGTTTTGTTGTACTTAATAACTTGCTTTATTTTGTTTGACATGTATTTTATGTCCTCCATGTGCATGGATACATAAGATACACAGTCGTGGGTGAGGGTCTGAAGAGAAAGCCCAGCCCTGGAAGCACTAACTTTGAGAACTCTGGGGGAATAATTTTCACATACTTTTTACCCTTACAAAGTGCTAATCAATATGATGAAGAATCAGAGTGTTCCCTGTGAACTACTCCTCGCTTTGCCCCTCTCCAGAAAACAAAACAGTTAAAGGAAGGGAAGGAGAATGAGTTTAGGTTTCTCTTATTTCTAAATTTTGATTCTTTTTTTTAAAGCTGGTCCTTAAATTTAAAAGATGTCAAAAAATGTTCAGTTTATTCCATATTGATGTTCGGTATTGACCACAACTAAGAATTTCACTGTTTTAGGCCATATTCTAATTGTTGATTCTTACTCTTTTATTAAGTCCTATATTCAAAATCGTGGTCTGGTGGGGTAATATAGGGTTTGGCATGTCTCACAAAATAAAAACAGCAGTGTGAAGGCACAGATGACACTTGATTTTAGCTTAATCTGAAAAAAAAAATCTCAGACATTTCTCCATTTGTGTTTAGGAATTTTGAAGCTGTTAAAGGAGAAAAACAAAGTAAGAACCATACTGAGAGCGTTTGTATTTGATATGGTGCATTACAGGTCTGAGAGAGAGGAATATAGGCATATCTTTTTATGTCTATTTATATTTAGCAATTATTTCTAGACTTTTCAAAGCCTGTTTTACTTCCTTGATCGTATTTCCTTAATAAATATGATCTTTATTAAAACAGAGATTTCAACCTCTAAAAGACTCTCCAAATGGAATTAAGTGTTTACCCAGCCCCTAGTTTCATCAGCTTCCTCTTCCCACCACAAGTGTTTATGGTATCTAGGATAAAATCTCTTTCCCCCTATTTAGTCACAAAGAATTACATAAACGCCTAAAATAAGGACAATTTACATAGGTGTAACTCTCCCCAGTTTTAAGAAGCTCTCTGAGTCCCCTAAAGACTCCTGTCGGACAGAAGAGGAGCAGTCAGGAGTCGTACCCCTTCCCCCACCACGCCCCCATGCCCAAGGTCACACTCATCAGAAGTGGAGGATTTCATTTTTTTAATTGAACCCAGGTCTTTTGACTCCAGAGTCTGTGCCCTTTGCTAGGCTCGATCTTTCCTTTAAATAGAAAACCAACAATGAAATAGGTGTTCATTGAGTGTCGTATCCCATTTAGTCAAAAAACATTTATCTACTCTGTGCCAGGAATGTGGCAGGCACTGCGGATGCCCACTGACAAACGAGAGACCTCAGTCCTTAGCTTTGCTGAGCTCACGGTCTGGCTGGGAGATGGGCCAGTGTCTCAGGTTGGGTTTCCCCAGAAACAGGCCTTCAGGCAAGGATTTAGGAACAAGTAACTTATCCGGAGGAGGAGAAAGTTGAGATATTCACTCTCCATCTTTATTCCACCCTTAGCTGCGGGATGCCCCCAGGAGCATGAGGTTTTGGTACACCTGGCCTATATGTGCAGGGCAGGCTAAGAAGAAGCCTTCAGGTGGTGGTGCAGGTTTCCACAGTAGGACTCTGTTGGCAAATTCTGTGGTTGTGATTGCTGAGGGGTTGAGAGTGAGGTGCTGGCCAGAACGTCTGCCACAGGGAACCGGACAGCAATTTGTGATTAGTGTGCTGTGGGAGGCTGCAGGGGCACTGTAAAGCCATCAAGGAAACCTTTCCAGAGAAGCCAGCAGTTCCCTGAGACCCGTAAGATGAGCAGAATTAGGCCGGCAAACGCTGGGGTGGAAAGTGTTCTAGGTGAAGGGAACTATAAGAAGTTCCATATTGCTGGAGTATGGTGAGAGATGGGCAAGGCAAGGTAAACAGAGGTTGATCCCAAGAGCCCTGAAAGCCACAATAGAGAATTTGGACTTTATCCAGTGGGCAATAGAGAATCATGGAAGGCTTTTCAATGGAGGCATGTCATGATTAAGTTTGCATTTGGGGAAGATCCTTCAGGCTTCAGTTCAGAGAACGAAGGGAAGAAGTCACAGTAGGAGACTAGAAGCCCAGTTAAGAGTATGTTGCGGTAATCCAAGCTCGTGAGGCTAAGCCATTGCCTTAAATCTGGGCAATAGAACAGCCTTTCTTCAGGCTGATGAGTCCCAACAGTGTCAACGCTGGCTGCCAAATCAAATCATATTGATGCCAAAAGGTCTCTTGGCCTTGTCAAGGGATATAGATGATGGCTCTGGAACTTCTCTTGCCTTTTTGCATCACCAGTAACCTCATGACCCTCTATGTTTGATCATTTGCTTAAATAGGAAAGTTTTTATTTCCTTTTTCAAAAATGTGGCTAAATTTTTTTTTTAACTCTATGCAGTTTATTATCCCCAGATTACAACTCTGTGCCTTTCTCCTCCAGTGTTCCTTGTGAGTTCTTCTCAGACTAATTGTTTGAAAAAATGATAGCAATTTTACCTGACATAACCCTGCACAATGCCTTTTTCTTTCTCCTTACACATAAATTATTTTCTTTCATTTATACTGAATGTTTTTTCTTTAAACTAAGTTGTATATTAGGCTTATTGTCAGTGTCTCTATAATTTCTCTATGCGTCAGTGTTGTCTTTTTGGCTTAGAAACTCCTAAGGGGCCTCAGGTCTAATCTGTATAAATCTTGCGGAAGAGTAGTAAGTACAAAATGTACTGCTCAAGTAAGTTGGGTGCTGTTGACACTTTGTTTTCAGCTTCTCTGAGCATAAGGCTCCTGTAGATTTAGAAAGAACATAGCATCCATGGCCCCAAGATGCAGTTAACAAAGGCTCTCTTAGGCAGTTCAGGTGGGTTCTTCTGTTTTTCTACTTCTGTTTGCAGGACAATCATGGTGGGTCATAAGTTACAGGACAAAATTGGGGACATCTAGTATAAACCACAAATATTACACCTAAGGCTAGTGTTATATTCTAGAGCAATGACAATGAACTATTGTAACCTCCACGACAAAGATAAATCTTACCGAACTGTTGAGTGAAAGAAGCCAGGTACAAAGGAGAAAAGAACATATGATCCCATAAAGTCCAAACAAGCACAACAAATCTATGGTGTTAGAACTCATGACAGTGATTACCCCTGTTAGGAAGTGACTGAGGGAGCGCACAAGAAGGCTTTTGAGTGCTGGTTATGTTCTGTTTCTTGGGATGGGCACTGGATACACACGTATGATCACTTTGTGAAATGCATGGAGTTGTACATTTATGATGTGTGAAGTTTTCTGTATGCATGTTATTCTGTAATAAATTAATTTATTTAAAAACAAAACAAAAATGAAAATGGAAACTTCAGGCCTCAGAACTGAACAGAGCTAACTTTCATGGCCATTTACTCCAGCCTATATATGTTTGTATCTGGGGATCCAAGGCCCAGGGAAGAGGAAGGGTATGTTTAAGGCCTTTGGCCAGCTACTCAGCTGTGGAATTGATATGGTGCCCAAAGGGACTTAGCCATTGCTCCTGTCTCTATATCATCCTAACTACTTGATGGGCTTGGTATATCTAGATGAGAAATGAGGAAGGAGACTGAATTCTTAAGGGAAATAACCTCTAAGATAAAAATTCACAGGACAAAAGGATCAAAATACCTTTGTGTTGCTTTTTGTTTGCTTTGAATTGTCTCCTGTCCTCCCACTGTAGCTAATGATCATACCGGGGAGAAACAGAGGAGATTTCATGGGCCCTTTCCTAGCACATGGCCTGGACTCAAGATACTTTTTGAGGAGTGTCTCCTGCTGCCCAGTGTTTAAGGAACTGTGAGATTGTCCGTGGAGATTGTGACCTTTTAAGGCAGAGATGGCTCTTCATCCCAGCTGGAACTGACCTAACCCCTGCCACATTCTCCTTGACTTTCAGATAAGAGACGGGAGGTAGTAAGACTTGACCTAAACAGTATTTGAAGAAAATGGATTTAACTGGGTCTATGAGGGATTAGTTAAGAAGCCTCTCTTCTCCCTTCTTCTAGGAAGTTTAATATAGAAGGTTCTGCAAGTGCTGGCTTGTTTTGTGTGGTTCGCATAATGAAAGGATTGCAAGAATGAATGTGCTCTTGGCGTCATAGTCAATAATACTAGGGGCTGGGTCGACATCAAAAATCTCCCAGGGTTGGAGAGGTCTCTTTCAGACATAGCTTTCTTATCATAGGTACTAAAAGGTCCTGGGAATCAGAAAGCCTCTGTGTTTCAGAAACTACCATGAGCCTTCTTTGGGCTTGAGCTGTGCTCTCGTCTTGAATATTTGATGTTGAGACTCTTTTGAGCCTGTAGAGGTAGTATTGTCAATGTGGACTGGTAAATCTTCTCCAGTGAGTTCTTATGATTAATAGATGTCTGTTTGGGGTCTTTGTAGATTTACTGGAGAGAGGAATGTTTCTTATCTCTCTTGTTCCTATTTCTCATTTAAAATAAAATGAAATATTAGTGAGTAAAAGATCTTATATGAGGTAAAATGCATAAAAAGTTAATAGTGAAATATTCATGTAAGAAATAATTAAGATGCCAAGTCAGGCCCTGTATCTGAATGGAGATGGCTGAGCTTGGCTAACAACAATAAAAACAGAAGTTATTTTTTAGCAAGCAAGCACTGGGCTTTATCTAACATATGTCTCATAACAACCCTACTGGGTATTAATAGACATGTACTATTCTTATCTCCATTTTACAGATGAAGAAATTGATGCTCAAGGACACTGAGTACCTTGCCTAAGGTCAAGATCGTAATTAAAGGAGCTAGTATTAAAACCAAGTTGTCTCTGACCCCACAGGTCATGTTGCATCCATACGTATCTAGGACAAGGACTCAAAGCATTATATTTTCTCCTGGAAGTGACCTTTCTAAGAGCTGAGTAGATCTTTCCTTTTGGATACAGGCCACGGGCATTTTTCATTATTCACCATCTTGAGGGAGATGCTGCCGTTGTTGTCCTTGGGTAGGGCTCATTCAACTCACCCTCCAATCCAGCCACAGCCCAAACCTGGAGCAACATTCCCTCGGACTCTGGCTTAGTGACAGACATTCAGAATGGTAGGCAGGTATTGGTCAAGACTTTGGAGTGGATAAATTTTGGTTCAGATGACTTTTACCGTTCTAAGCCTCAGTTTATTCATCCATAAAATGGGAATAATAATAGTACTTATCCAATGTAACAGACTTACTGGGAAGGCTTAATTAAACATTTATGTAAAATACCTGGCACAGTGCCTGGCTCATAGTAAGTGTGCCAAAATTATAGATATGGTTATTTATAATCAGCAGCAGCAGCAGGAGAGCCTTATGCACACACCTACACTCACAGTCACACACACAGAATTAATCGTGAGGCCAGACTCTAGCATGAAGAACCAGAGACTGGACTCTCTTGCCCCTCAGGAATGAACTCAATGGGCATGGACCTTGGCACCAAGAAGGCATTTGAATAATTTTCATGACATTGGGTTCAGTGTGTAGAGGGCTCTGCAATTCCTTCCAAAATTCATGGTTAAGCAAGGCTCTGGCTTTCTCTAAAGAACCCCCCTACCTTCCACCATCCCACCATTCACACATGTTCCACAGAAGGACAGGACTCGACTCATTTTTTATCAGATTTGCAAAAGAAAATTATTCCACTGTATGTTGGCATATTGCAAGCTAAATGTGACATAGTATGGAGAGTTTAACTCAAATGATGAAGGAATTAAAAGAAATTCCCACATCTAAAACAGATGTACAGGCAGGATCCATACGTGGTAGTCAATTCATGATTTAAGAAAATAAGTGAAAGGATAAATGCACATTTCAAGATCTAAGTCTTTGTTCAATATTTTAAACACATGGTTGATTTCAAAGTCCCTTTAACCACTGAGTTGGAAAGCAAACCACTCAGAAGTAGCTGGCACCTTGGAGGAAAGGATTAGAATTCCTTGTGTCCTTGATATGTTAAAGAAGTGATCAGAAACAATCAGTCTGAATTCAGTTCAATGGGGCAGGAGAAAAACAAACTCTGTGAGCAGAAGGTGGTAGAGATCTGGCTTTGCGTAGACCCAGTCAAGACAGCCCACCCCAAGCAGAGGCATTGCTGAAAGTCAGGGGCACTTCTAGGCAGCATTAATGAGAAGCTGTGGACTATACAGGTCTCAGGAGGCATCTCTCACTACCTCTTCATTGGCACAAGACAGAGTACCCTTCAATGCTGTGAGAGATTCACAGAGTAGGAAAGAGTTGAGGTTGAGGAACGCAGGGCATTAGGGGGTTGGGAAGTGCGGAAAGACAATCGATGTAAAGACCGTGAAAAGCAGCTATTGCCCGTGGAAACAGGATGAAGATATAGTCTCAAAATTATAGCACAGGGATTGAGGTTAGCTAAAAGAAGAAACTGAGAAAATGTGGGGGAAGAAACCTTGAAACTTTATAAGTTTAATAGCATCTTTTTTTATAATAATTTGAAGTGAGATTTGGTTAGATGGCAAAGGATGGTGCTGGTTAATTTTCTGAAGACCCTTTCTGTCATCTAAACACTCAAAGGCTAAGCAGGAATATTAAGAAAGTCTTCTGATCTGGATTTATTTTAAGGTTCTCCACGTGTACCCCGAACGATCTCACTTCCCGGTGGTTCTTTTAGTCATTCTGTTTGGGTCAGATGTTCTTTCTTCAATTCCTGTGTAGCAATCCTACCATTCTTTCAAGGCCTAGCTTAAATGACACCTCTTCCAAGAAGTCTTTCCTGCAGCTGGAAGTAACCTTTACCGTTTCCGAACCCTCATAGTGTTGTACTACGGTTCCCTCCCCTGTGATGCTTTCTGTCATAAGAATCTTTGGTTATTCCTTTAAATGTCCTTGTTATCCAGAATTATCCACATATATTAAGTGTTAAGTAATATATGATGAAAGCCTAAATGAACAGCTTTTTCTTTTGTTGGCACTTATGGAAACTAGCTTTGGTAGCAACTTCCGGCCACATGCAAAGGAGTAACTCCTGACAAATACCAGGAGACTAAAGGATGTTTCCCAGTTGGCTTCCTGTGGATGGTGATTGAAGCACAATTTGAAAAATCAAGGAAGACTTCACCTGTGTGATTGTGATTTGTGCAGACTTACTTTATTTGTGTAGAACCCACAAAACCTAGAAAAATGTGGGAGGGAAAGGGAATAGTAGATGTTAAAACTTAAAGGGTGAAGAAAGCTTACCAAGGTGTCATGTTCGAAGAGGGACTCCAAACAATGAACAGACCAGGGAAGGCTTTTTTACCTACAGACATAATTTATGAGTTCCTATGAAGTATTTCAAAGTCTCACAGAGCTCTGTTGTTGATATGACTGGTTTGGGTCCTATGACCTCATCAAGGCAGCATTTTTTTACACAGTTACGTAAGGTGGTGACCAATATGAAGAACCTTGACAAGCTCTATAGAAACTCTTGAAACTCTTTCTTTTTCTGAAAAGATGGAAAATGATGAACCTCCGTGGCAGATCTCAAATCACAGTTCCCTCTCAACCATCATTCTATTCCTCTGTGGAGTTAAAGGGAAAATCACAAAGTCGGGGGAGACAAATCAGAGTTCTCTGAACAGAAACAGAAAACACACATGAGCCCAGAAACACAGGATTTTACATAACCTATGAAAAAATTACTCCTCAAAGACAGTGGTCTCTTTCAGCCTATTCAAAATGAATTTTATCTGCTATAACAAGTATTTTTCCCCACTAGAACAAAAGCATCCTAGTTTAAGATAATATCTTAATCACATGTAATTAATTTTAAAAAGTTTTTTGAATTTAAAGACATGAAATGTGGTAACCTATAGTGGTTAGGGGTGAAAGATATAGAGATGTCATGGAAGCCAATATCATTTTGGATATTCGACAGCTAACCCTAGTTTCTTAGTTACTGTCCAATCTTTTTAACGGCCACCTGTGGCTTTCAGTGTGGGGACTCCACCTTGGGAATGTGTGTTTGGTGATCTTCACGTTATCACCTGTAGGGGCAAAGCTATGATGTTTTGTCACCCAAGGCAGATGAGTATTTTTCCTGTGTTCTCAAGGATGGGCATTCTCCAACCTCAGTAATCCTAAGTGATAGGCACACTGAGAGACGCTATCAGTCTATCTCGGAAGTTAACTTGCAGATAAGCATCATATTTTTAAATGGCATCAGCAGGGCTTCCCTTGTGGCGCAGTGGTTAAGAATCCGCCTGCCAATGCAGGGGACACGGGTTCAAGCCCTCGTCCGGGAAGATCCCACATGCCGTGGAGAAACTAAGCCCGTGTGCCACAACTACTAAGCCTGTGCTCTAGAGCCCGCGAGCCACAACTACTGAGCCCGCATGCCACAACCACTACTACTGAAGCCCGTGTGCGTAGAGCCTGTGCTCCGCAACAAGAGAAGCCACCGCAATGAGAAGCCCGCGCACCACAACGAAGAATATCCCTCGCTCGCTGCAGCTAGAGAAAGCCCGCATGCAGCAACGAAGACCCAACGCAGCCAAAAATAAATAAATAAATAAATTTATTAAAAATAAATAAATAAATGGCATCAGCAGAAAAGTTTTTCTTTAGGGCTGTCATTCTAGGGGAAAGAACAAAATATTTCAAAAAGTAAATCCTACATTTCTCATTACTTGAGAATTACTTGAGATTGAATCAGTTTAGCACTAATTGTGATAAGTGGACTGTTGGTATGAGAAAATCAATATTTGTTTATAAAATAGTTTTAAAAGTAACAGTCAATGCTAAGGTAAATATTTATTGTTAGTATAAATATTTGTTCCTTTTTATCCATGGGGAAACTGAGGCCCAGACTGGTTACTTAACCAGGGAGTGGCCAAGCTGACACTTGAGCCCATGCAATTGGCCTGCCAAGCCCAAACTCCTTGCTACTGAGCATACTTCCTCACGTGAAGTGCAGATACTTGTAAAACTGTATGTGAACCCTTCATTTCATGCTTTGGTGAGTATTCACTGCATCACTGTAGGCGCTACTGGGTGAGAATTATTTGATGGCGTGAGTGAAAAGTGTGCCGCTCTGTGTGGGACACCTCAGGGTCCAACTGTAGGATAGGGCCACATTTTGTGACCTCTGCTGTGGCTGGCTACACCAGCTGTTTCTGGCTTTGGAGTCCAAGGTGTGAATTATGACTCTGCCATTTGCTCTCTGCTGAACCTCACTTTACTTTTTTGTAAAATGGGGATAGTAACAGTCCCACCTCATAGGGGTGGAATGCCAATTAAATGAGAAAACTTGAAGAAAGCAATCTATTGTTCAATAAATGGTAGTATTTGTTGTGGTTGATATTGTCATAATGACATGAATATGTGATATTTTACCTGTCTTGGCAGCAAACATACTATCAAATTAACATACACAACGTTATTCTGTTCATTATGTTGATTGGGTACCCTCTGTATACAGAACAGCGTAAGAATATCTGCAGAAAGACTAAAAGCCTGGAAGAGAGCTTGTGGACTAGCTGGGAGGACAGAATTCAACAGTGAAATGGAGCCTTGCTTATGTTTTGCCATCAAACACTCCTGGTGCACAGTAAATGCTTAATAAATAGTAGCTTCAGTGATTGGATTGTAAGCCCAGGAGGTGAGAAGTATGCTTTATAGATTCCTTCAGTATTTCCAATGGCAGTAACAGGCAGAGTACCAAGTATACAGTACTACTTATTTGTCAAATATTCATTTGATACCTCTTACTTATAGTGACAAAAAATAATAATGGGGGTGATGAACGTTATTTAAAATGTCAGTGGATCTTTCCAAGTAGACAGGTAACTTGATCTGATTTGCATCTTGAAAAGATGGTTCAGGCTGCCATATGGAGAGTGGGGAGGAACTTGGAGAGAGTGGGAGCAAAAGAGCCTCTATGCCATCAGGAAGCCTTTCCTGATGCACCCTACTCATGACAATAATGTAGTACTTCTCATTCCCCATTCCATTTCCCCTGGTGGTTTTTTGTTTGCTTTTTATTTTTGCTCCTATGTTCCCAGAACCTAGAATAGTTCTTGGAACATGGGAGGGACTCAGTAATTGTTGAATAAATGGATAAAAGTGGTACAGTCAGTAAGGAGCTTATTGGGGTTGTGACATGTGACATGGTAGCAGTCTTCCCAATGGAAATGGAGAGAAAAGTACTGATTGGGGATGAGTAAATGGAGTGAAGCTGGTGGGTAAGAGAGGGAAGTCAAGGATAATCTGGTCTGTTGGTCTGATTAAATGGCCAGATGGTGGTACCTGTTTCTGAAATGCAAAAGGAAGGAGAGGGAAGAGGGTAGGGTGTGGGGAGCTGGGGATAAGCAGAAAAAACAATGGGACTGAGCGCCCAAGGCACCCAGGAAAATGCTGGAATTACCCCTTAGGTAAGTCACCTGTGGTCTTTTATAGGAGCAAGAGTGTCTGCCTGACACAGGCAGACCTTCCTCAGTGGGCTGTCTCTCCTGGAGAGGTGGGAATGAAAGGAATTCCAGTTGAGGTGTGAGAAAGCCTTAAAATAAAAGAATATATCAGAGTACACAGTGGGAACCAATATGGGGTGCCCCTCTGTGATAGTCCAGGGATATCTGTATGGGAGCCTGAGAGGAGAGGAGCAGTGAGATGTCTTCCCAGGTCCCTTCTTTTGACAACTCGACCATTCCCGTTTTACAGGGAAGCACCGAGGTATGAAGGAAGGTACCTATAAGCTGCTTTTCCAATATGGTCCTTCATCCTTTGTATGCCTCTTCCTTTTTTTTTTTTTTTTTTTTAATATAAGAGCCATTTCTCTCCTTAGACTTTCTGAGGAAAGAAAAGGGACCAAGCAACCAAGGCATGACAAAAACGTTTTTTGAAAATTAAATGAATGCATTGTATGAACTTGAAAATTCACAGATAACAAATGGTTCTTCCCCCAGGCCTTCATTAGGATCATTTGGAGAAGTCAGGGAATGTTTTCTGAGTACCTACCCTGGAGAGCAGTGCTGGTGGGAAGGGCTGTGGTGTTAGGGATATTGGTCTTTTTCTTCCCAGTACTTCTCCTTCCAAGAGTTCAAGTGTTACTTTCAGTCTCACATGAAGGGCTCTGGAAGAGGTCTCAAGGGCAGGTCTGAACTTGAAACAAGGTGATGAATATGGGTATCCTCTGCAAAATGTCCCAGCCCTGGACATCCTTTCCTGGGCTTTGCTGCGGCTACCTCGACATTATTTTCAATATTAACAGAGTACTCAGCTCAGCAAAGGCAAACTTCCTTGCTCAAGGTCTTACACAAAGTCTTCGGCAGGAGCCCAGGACAACAGCCATGACTGACTGTCCAAATATATTTGGGTGACATACTGCAAGCTGAGGCCCTGGAATTCATTGATGGTTTCCTTCAAAGCCTTTTGTTGCCATTCCCCACTTAGGAACTTTTAGTAAATAGTGATGTGGAGAGATTTTGATTCTCATGAACTCTTCCTGGCATATCATTTACTGACACGTAACATAGAACTAAAGAACATGGTAAGATGCTCCCAACCCAGTGTGGGGAGATATTTGCCGTAAAACTTGTGATCAGGAACATGGAAGATTTGGCTGGATTTGAATCTAGGATTTACCACCTACTAGATTTGTGACCTGGGGCAAAAGGTACATCTGTAAAATGGATATAATTTTGGCATGTCCTAGCTAAAAGTAAATTGTTGTGAGTAGGAAATGAAATAATGTATGTAAAACACTCATCTCCGTACAATAACTGGCACATGTTATACATTCAGGAAATAGTAGCTGTTATGATTGAGGTATTCTTTTATATTATGTTATTTGTATTCACTTATTGTATGGCTTTAATTCTAAGTTGCAAATTTTTTCCATTTTGATATTTTTCAAATTGGAACTTGTAATTGATTTTTTAGGTTTGTTTATTCTGTTTTATATACCTATTGGCTATTATGAATAGAAAGTTTTCCCATTGTCTCTTTGAACTGGCAGTACAAGTTATAGGAGAGCTTAGTGAATTTTTTTAACCTGTTACTTTCCTGAATTATTTTATTAGTTCGAGTAGTTTTTTAGCTGATTCTTACGCTTTCTGAGTAGATAATCGTATGACCTGTAAATAATGATGATTTGGCTTCTCTTTTACGATAGCTATGTTTTAATATCCTCTCCTTGTCATATTGCTTACTTAGAATATCTGGAACAATACTAAATACTAGTGACTAGAGTGAGTGTCCTTGTCTTGTATCTGGTTTTCATGGGAATGCTGCCAGTAGTTCACCATTATTATGTTCACTATTCAGATGAGATCATCCTTATTAAAGAGGTACACTCTTATTTTTAGTTTCCTGTGATTTTATATCAGGAATTTTTCAATTTTTACCAAATGCCTCTTAAGCATTTTTCTAAATCAATGGATCTCAAAGGTATACATAAGAATTCCCAAAGAGCATTTATAAAAAAAAAGAAAAAGACCAGGACTTGATCCAGATATGCTGCAGGATAATTTGCCATGTTAAAAATCGGGCCCATGATGCTGATGTGTACCACTGATTAAGAAGCATTGACTTGGATGATCACATATATTGAATATATTTGTCTCTCTTGACTTATGATGTGATAAGTTATATTATAGAACTCCTAATATTAAACCATCCTACTTTCCCTGAATAAATCTTACTTGGCTATGTTTATATTATTCTTTTAATACGTTACTGGGTTTTCTTTGCAAGTGTTATGACTTATGGTTTTTATATCATAATCATAAGTAGAATTAGCCTATAATTTCTTCTTTTATGTATCTAAGCCATGGCAGCTTTGAAGATTAAATTGTCAAGCAGTCTATATTTCCAAAAGTCTTTAAGCAGACAAAAAAAAATTGATCTGTTCTTGAAAGTATGAAAGTACTCTGTCAAGGGACCCAAAACCAGGGCCATGTTTGGAGATAATTATTTTGCAACATATTCCATTTATTTCATGATTTTTGGGGTATTATCTTCCTTTTCCCAGTGAATTTTATTATTTTTATTTCCAAAGTATTATCCATTTCATCCACATAGAGATCTATTGTCCTCATTATGATCTCTTCTTTGTCTATTATATTACCTTGCCTTTTGGTTATTTTGTAATTATTTGTTTGAATTCTCTTGCCGTCCTTTTTTTTTTTTTTTTTTTTTTTTTTTTTGATTAGACAGCCCAAGAAAGAGGGGTTTTGTTGTTTTACTTTTTGTTTTCCTAATATTTTTGTGTGTGAACATCCTTTCATTGATTGGTCGTTTACGTGTGTCTCTCGTGATTTGCCTATTCATATCATTTATCCATATTTCTTCTGGGCTAGTGGATCTTTTTCTTATTAATGTGTCAAAGAATGTGCAGATACTTTATCCGAAATGTGCTTACCTAATTGTCGTTTATCTTATAGCTTTGCTTATGTGAGGTCTTTTGCTATTATTTGTTTTGGGTTGTTGTGGTGGTTGATTGTTTTTTGCCCCACAGAACTTCTATAATTACAGTAAGTCCCCTATATACGGACGAGTTCTGTTCCGAGGGCCTGTTCATAAGTCGAATTTGTTCATAAGTGGAGGAAAGTTAGCCTAGGTACCCAACTAACACAATCGGCTATATAGTACTGTACTGTAATAGATTTATAATACTTTTCACACAAATAATACAGAAAAAACAAACAGGGGACTTCCCTGGTGGTCCAGTGGTTAAGACTCCATGCTCCCAATGCAGGGGTCCGGGTTCAATCCCTAGTGGGGGAACTAAAATCCCACATACTGCAGCTAAGCCTGTGCACTGCAACTACTGAGCCCATGCACTCTAGAGCCCATGCGCCGCAACTAGAGAGCCCATGCGCCGCAACGAAGACCCAGTGCAGCCAAAATAAATAAGTAAATAAATGTTTAAAAAATACAAAAAACGAAGAAAACATTTTTAATCTTACAGTACAGTACCTTCAAAAGTACAGTAGTATAGTACAACAGCTGGCACATAGGTGCTGGTATCGAGTGAACAGGCAAGAAGAGTTACTGACTGGAGGAGGGAGAGGAGGTGGGAGATGGTTGAGCTGAAGGATTGTCAGCAATAGGAGATGGAAGGCAAGCTGCAATTTCACTCATGCCTGACGTGGATGGCAGAGGTTCTGGTTCCTTGCTGGATTCAATTCTATCTACCCTCTTGAGAAGACGATCCAGTGATGTCTGGGTAGTAGCTCTTTTTTTCTCATCGATGACACAAGTAGCACTGGATTGCATTCTGAACGGCTGCTGCAACCTTCATGTACTGTTGTACATTGGGGTCCTTTGCCTCGAAAACTTAACAGTGCCTCCACAAATAAAGAAAATCCCCTTGCCATTTCCTGCATTGTGAATCTCTTTGGTTCTTCAGTTATTTATTCTTCCTCTTATCTCTCTTCGTCCTTTCTCTGGGCCTCCAATCCCATCAGGTGTTCATTAGTAACCTCTGCGTGTTACACAGCAAGGAGTTCGATGAAGTTGTCCTCTTGCAGATCTAGCTCCAGCTTCTCTCTGAGGGTCACTATGTTGCTGAAGACCTCTTTGGATTCCTCGTCTACCTTCTCAAATCCATGAAAATCATGGACAAACTGCAGGCAAAGTTTCTTCCAAACTTCATTCACGGTGACGGCCGTAACCTCACACCAAACAAAGTCAATGTTTTTTATAGCCTTGTAGGTGTTACAGTCCTTCCAAAATTGTTGCAAGGTTGTTCCTGATTTGTCACTTGCCTTTACTCTCTGATGAAAAGTGTGACGTAAATAATATTTCTTGAAAGTCGGTATAACTCCCTGGTCCATAGTTTGGATGAGCGATGTAGTATTCTGTGGCAGATGCACTATTTTGAAGTTGAGATGAAAGTCGTGCATGAATGGGGGGTGGCCCAGAGCACTGTCGAGCAGCAGAAAAACGTTGACTGGGACGTCCTTCTCCAAGCAATGTTTCTCTACCTCTGGGATAAAGTGGTGGAAAAACCAGTCCTGGAAAATGGCCTGTGGCTTTGGGATTACTCTTCCACACAACAGGAAGAGAGCCCTTAGCTATGTTTTTAAGGGCTCTTGGGTTCTCTGAATGATAAACTAAGAGACTTCAGCTTCATATCGCCGGAAACATTGCCACCAAACAACAGAGTTTGCCTATCCTTTGCTGCTTTATAGCCTATAGCCTGGCATCAACTTTTCCTCTTTACTGATGTAACTTTGGTCTGGCATCCTCTTCCAATACAGTCCTGTCTCACCCACATTAAAAACTCGCTCGGATAAATACGCACCTTCATCAATAATTTCTTGAAGCATTTCAGGACATTCCCAGGCAGCTATCGTATCTGTACTCACTACCTCGCCACTTACTTTTATGTTGTGAAGGTTGGCTCTAGCCTCGAACCGATGAAACCAGCCATGGCTGGCATTGAAAGATGCACCCTCTGATTCTTGGCTGTGTTTCTTCTTCAGGTCTTCCTAGAGGCTTTTAGCTTTCTCTCGAATCAGCATTAAGCTGAGCGGGACTCCACGCTGATGCTGATCCTGCATCCGCACACTGAGAAGTTTCTGCATCTCCTCCATCACTTTTCCATGCTTCTTCGATATTATTGTCGACATCATCGGCACTGCAGACTTCACATGTTCCATTATCTCGTCCTTGTTCTTTACTACCATCTTTTTACCTCGCTCCACTCTCTCAATTATTTTCACTTTTGTTTCCATTGTTATTGCTTGGTGCTTCTTTAGCAGTACCAGCTACATGACTGCTGCTTTTACGCTTGCTTTCAGACATCCTGGCCTTGAAATAAAGATAGTGTACTACTGTACGCTATACAGTACTGTACAGTAAAGTACACAAAAGCACAACCACTTGTAGAGGATGCACACAGGTGACAACGTACGCCAGACATGAACTAACTTACACGATTGGACGTGCGAACGCACGTTTGCATCTTTGAAAGCTCGCAACTTGAAGGTTCGTATGTAGGGGACTTACTGTATATGAATCTCAGTCTTCTTTTACAATGCCTGTATTTCATGTCTTTTGAAAAGTCCTCCCAATGCTGAGATTTTGAAAATAAAAAATTGAGAAATGAAATAACTGGACATTATGACTAGCAAGGGGCATGAAGCATAGTCCTCCCCATAAATACTCCTCCTCAGCCTCCTCTTCATCCTTCTTTTTTCCCTCCTCCTTACCATACCACTTCGAATGGGGAGGAAAAGTGCCAAAAATAGTCTTAGAAACAGCCATGCTTACCCAAACCATATTTCTAGAGGACCTGGTTTTCACCACAATTATCACTATCAGTAGCCCTCCTAGGATTTAAGGAACACCTGCACATATATTCATGTACATATATTCATGCCCACATGTATTCTTTTAGTTATGCATGAGTATATGCATATACATACACACACACGGGTTCTAGTGTAACAAATCTCTTTTTTGAAAAATTAAAAATATTTTTTTCCCCACGGGTATTTAGATTTATTCCATTGAAGAAGGATCATGTTGACCATCAGTGAACGTTAATAAACTTACTTAATCAGATGTGAAACATCGTCAAGGAAATATCCTATGCCCTGAAAGTTTTGTTTCTTTTAAGAAACATGAAGAAACACCACAAACATGATTTTTAAAATAATTGCCTCATATAGGAAATAGACAATTATGTCACATTTCACCATGATAAACAGTACACTAAATGGGCACAGTATTCTAAAATTCACATGTGGAAGAGAACCACACAAGTATAAAAAGTAAAATTTATATACAGGATTAAGGGTAAAAGTGTATGTTACAACATGTTTGCCTGATAGTGTATAATTGCTGAGCATTATTTGTCAGTTAGAGAGATCAGCTAAAGCCCGGTGTATAAAAATTCATGCCAGTAGGAAATTTACTATAAATCAAAGTCTAGATTACTCCATAACATTACGTCTTCGAGTTGTAAATTAACTTGCACAAATTTGGCTTTCTGGGTAATGAGCAACATTTCCAGTGGAGCTGGAGGTGGTCTATAAATAAGTTCAGATTACAACAAAGCCTCACGTCTCCTTCTGCTGTCCTGGTAGCATATCTTCATGTCTGCTTTTGTTGCCAGACTTCCATCCAGAGATGGCCTGGAGGGTGTCCTTGGGTGTGGGCTAAGGACCATCTTTAGCCCTGTCTGTAGCTAAAATGTAGGTAAATTTCATTTTTACTGTAACAAAGCTGCAACTGTTTCCTGCTCTAGCTGGGTACAGTTCTGCCTTCCAGCAGGGTGTTGCCCCAGGATCTGGTGATGTGTGGGTCTTCAGATGCCACCCTGAAGCCCCACGCCCCTGGCACTGGCACATCAGCACCAAGCGTGAAGCACAGAGTGCCAAGTGCTTCTGCCTGGCAGAGCCATTTGTCCTTGGGGAGAAATGACATGTTACTTTTTGAGATGCTGTATATTGCTGTTTTTTTTTTTTTTAATGTGTTTTCAAATGTCCTTGGGGTGAGAGGGGGACAAGGAGGGAGACACTTGGGCCTTGTAAGCGAGAGTCACAGAAAAGATGGGGCTGAGGAGTTACAGTTATCCACAGTGTTTCTTCAAAACCCACCAGCCAAATGGAATCACATTAAACGGAACAACTACTATTAATACTAATACTGAAACTAATACTGATGGTAATTCTAGCCATAGTGCAAATGCCTAATATTTGTATGTATTTGCTATGTGTCAGGTACTGTGCTATTATTCTGTATGTGCTTTCTCTTTTCTTCTCCCAGCAACTCTATGGGATGGTACCAGTTATAAGGAACCCAAGGATTAGAGAAGTCTAGGTCAAACCTCTGCAGTTACCAGCTTCAGCTTATAATCTCTAGAAAGCTCTGGAGCCAGTATTCAAAGCCACGTCTGGCTAGCCCACAACTTGTCCCTTAACTGGCTCTTTGTGTCCTTCTAGGATGTACATCAGAGACTCATGCCATTTCTTTGTGTAGGGATTTTCCCCTCTGCTCCTAGGTTCCTCTGGTTTCGAGAGTCCCCAGTTGATGTTCCTCATGAATCTCTGGACCATCTCCTCTGTAGTCCCACCATATCCACTCAGTGGCTTCTCTGCTCCATCGCTGTCTCACTTACGTCTGTTCCACCCTTAGTCACATTTTGTGTCTGAAGAATTAAATCATCAGTATGTTCTTATTCCTTAGTCTTCTCCATGAGAAACCTCTCTTTCAATTTCCATGCTTATCCTGTCTCTATGGGGCACAGACAGGCCTGCTTCTGACTTTTCCAGGGCCCAGGACAAGTGGGCAAACTGAGGCTCAGTTTGGCTGATGTGTTCTTCTTTGTAATTCTAGTTCACTTGGTCAGTTACTAAACTTTCAACAACAGTAATAGCAACAACTTTCTTAAGAGCCAGAAAAGAAAAAGAAATTCCATGTGGGTGTTTTGATATGCAGGCCCTCAGAGCAGGGGCCTAGGCCAGGGAACCCTCTAACCCGGTCTCAGGATGGAAGGAGGCTTAGTCCTAGCTCAGTGAGGCTGCGCTGGGGGACCACCACCAGACTGCCTTTCTCATCCTTTTTCTCCTCTGGCACACAGGCTTATTGTCCTTCTTTCCTTCAAAATTGAAAGGAAAATGGATTATGCAAATTATACTGACACACAGACTTCCCCTGAACAAACCTCACACAGAACAAATCATATTATCTGGAAACTGGCAGAGACTGGCAGAGAAGAGCAGGTTTGAGCTCGTAACTTGTCTGCTACTGTGACTATCGGAAGGTTGGGGAGGGAAAGTATTTTTCTGATCCGATTTTTCTGGTCAAGCTTGGGGAGGGCATTCTTATTATCTTTTCTCTCTGTCTCATCCTCTCGCGCTTATTCGTGTTATCTTCTCTTTCTCTCTTTCTCACTCTCTCTCTCACACACACACACACACACACACACACACCTTTATTCATCAGGGAGAAGGAAGAAGGAAGGAAACAGAGGAGAAGGGACAAAATAGTAAAGTAAAGACAAAGAAGTTTTTTCCCCTGAAGTTTGGTAGATTGGAAGCTGAGTAACGAGATGGAAGGCAGGATGACACATGTGGGGACTTCTGAGGCATGCCAGGCTCCTGTGTTAGCTGTATAAAGGCCCCCATAAGGATGCTGACTCTTCTCAAATGTCCACTGAATTAAAATTTTTCTCTAGTTAGACCAGGGAGTTAGAATTAATGTTGGTGTAAGCAGTGACCTATAACAATTTAAAATTTAATGAGGCAAGAACCAAATTGGGCTTGTGTTTTATGTCTCTAAAACTTGTAAAACACACCATTCTCTTAACCATGTTAAAATAAATATTGGTAATTAGTTAATATTAATGGATATTTTAATGGAGGTCTTTCTTTTTAAATGGAAAATAAAGCAAATTGACTGGAAAAGAATATCACGTTCCCCCTGGCTGGGCCAGACCATGCTGTTTCCCTGGTGGCGGCCACCCAGCCTCAAGGCTCAAGGCAGAGGGCGTGGGGTGGACGAGCACCTCCAGAGGCCTGGCCTTGTAAAACCAAACCTGCAGAGTGACGACCAGTGCCGCCACGTGTGAACCAAGTCTGCGGGAAACCGCTGGAGCAGGACCGGGAGAACCCAACCTGCCAACAGGAGAGCCGGGGGTGGGGCGGCCAGGTGTACTGCAGCATCATCAAATTGACAAAAGACCATTGAGTCTGGGAGTCCCTGAGCGCTTTGTCATCCTGCTCCAGGCCACAGCTCAGGGGATTTCACTTTCCCAGTGTCTAAATGAGTGCTCGGCTCCGAACTTGGGCTGTGGATTTCATCTTAACTTGCTAGAAGAACCAGTGTTGACATAATGCCTCCCTGCATGAGATCCTGCGGGCGCTCTTCCCAGCCAGCTAGGTGGTTCTTGGACTACTGGGAACATTGCGGTTATGTCCCATTGTCTTCCCTTTCCCTAAAGTAAGGACCATGTTTCACCCAGCTCGGTGCGAGACTGAAAGTATCATATTAAAACTGTGTGTTAAGTGAGGGTGTGCCGTGTCTCAAAGGCTGTGGGGCTAATTGCCACTTTGAACTCAAGCAGGGCAGCCAGAAGGATGTTTTTTTAAAAAAGATTATGATTATGGGGCTTCTGGTTAGAGTGCTTTGGGCATCAGGCAGGAGTAGCAGCCCAAATTTGGGGAAGAGGAGAATAAAATGACAAGAATCTCAAATTGGATAAATATATATACAAGGCAGCCTCCTTTCCCTCTGTAATCTCTGTTCCTTTCAGTATATTCTGGGTGTTTAGTGAACCGAAAAATACACTTAAAACTTTTCCCACTGCACTTTCAGGGTGTTTTAACCAAAATTGCCTTTCCCAGGAATACCTGTCAGCAGTTTGATTTTTTCTTTTTTCTTTTTTTTTCATTTTTAACTGAAACTGAAGCACCAAGCCACCATCTTGGTTCATTGAATGACTATTGACGGGGACATACTTTGTGCCAAGCGCTGTTATAGGTGCTGGAAATGCAGTGAACAAAGCCAACATCCCCACTCTTATGGAGCTGATGTTCTAGAGGGAGAAAAACAATCAACAAGATAAGTAAGATAAGTATTAGGTTGACCCATATGACATTGTCAATTTCATAGGTCAAAAAATTTAAAAGTTGGCAATTTTGTAAGTTTCAGCTTAGCCTATGATATTTTGATGGTGATAAGCACTAAGGAGGAAAAACTTTAAAAAGGGATATATGGAATGTTGCGGTTAGGGACTTTCAGTTAAGGAAAGCCCTCACAGAGTAGGTGAGGTTTGAACAAAGGTTGAAGAGAGTAAGGGAGCCAGCCAAGTGCATATCTGGGAGGAAGAACATTCCAGGCAGAAGGAACAGCAAATGCAAAGGCCCTAAGGTGGGATCAACAAAGAGGCCTGTGTAGTAAGAATAGAGTAAGTGGGTAAAAGAGAGTAGAAATTATGTTAGAAAAGTAATTAGGAGCCAGGTCATGTAGGGCTGGTGCCATTAGCATGCCTTTGTCTTGACTGAATAAAATGGGGAGACCTGTGGGAAGTTTCTGAGCAGAGGAATGACTTGCTCCAATGTAGCATTTCAACATGATCCCTGTGTTGAGCAAAGGCTGCGGCGGTAAGGGCAGAAGCAGGGGGACCAGCTAGGAGGCCATCACAAAAATCCAGGCAGTATACGATGGTGAGCCAGACTAGGTGGTGGCAGAGCAGGGTGGTTCTGGTGGTCCACTTCTGGATCTGTTTTGAAGGTAGAGCCAGCTGGAAATGCTGAAGGATCAGATATGGGATATGAGAGAGTCGGGGGGTGGGGGGCGTGTTTTGGGTCAGAGCAACGGGAAAACAGAGTTGCCCTGAGCTGAAATGAAGATGACTATAGCAGGAGCTGCTTATGGGTTAAGGGGCTCTCTCCTTCTTGGCAGATTTTATCATTCCAGTGTGCTGGGCTCAGTTCTGATGAGTGAAAATGCAGAGGGGAGGGAAAGGAAGGGAAATAACCTTAAATAGTCTTTTCAGTAATAAAAATAAATGGCAGTTCCAAGCATATTGACTTTTGGTGGCACACCAGGAGCACCATGCTAAACTCTGGGGCATGGACTTTCTTATCTAATATGCACAACAACCCCTCTGATGGGTGGAGAAGCCCACAGATGTGAGGCTTTGAAGGCCAGAGCCTTTCTGAGGTGCTCTTGGGCTGCTAATGTCTTATTTCACCCCTCCAAAGTGAGTGGCTATTAGTGAGGCTCACCACTGGGTAAGAGCAAAAGACCAACGCAGTTGGGACTTCTGATGAAACAGTAACTACCAACGCCCTAGGTGCTCCGCTCAAAGGTGAATTCCCACAGCAGGTGGAGAACCTGCCTCCTCAGGCATGTTGTGGAGCAAGGTGGGAATTGCAGAAGGTACAGTCCCATCAGATGTGCAGGGTTGACAGTGTCATCTCAGCTCAGTGGGACTGAGAGTCGTTGCTGCCCCCACGGGGTCCCAGGAGAGGGCGGCGGGTAACTGGAAGCCCAGTTCGATTAGGTGGCCCGGGCTCTGTGCCTACACGGTTAGCCAGCCTAGGAGGGCCTGGGCCTCAACACGCAGGTGGCAGTGAAGATGGAGGCCTGGGGAGAAAGGTCTTGTATTCGGTGACATCAGCAGACAGGTCCAGGGTGCGGCTCTGTGGCAGGAGTTGATAATTAAAACATCTCAACTAATCTATTGCTTTTCCTGGAATTTACTCCTAATTACTCCTGAGGGAAGCCATTCCTGTAGCCTTCCCATATAATACAAAAGCTCAGGATAAGGATGCCACAGCAAGTGAAATTACTGAGGAAAACAAAGGCATATTTAGATTGTATGAAAGGCTGTTAAGTGAAAAGAAAGCACACACTTACCAGACTTTAGAAAGAACCATATCATCATGTTCTAGTTGGTTGTGAGTGTTTTTTCTGTCATTCTTTCCACTTATTTTCATCTTCTAATTTTTCTATTATGAACAAGTAATAAGGGAGGTTAAGAGCATGGAATTTGGAGGCTGACAGATCTGGGTTCAAGTCCTAGCCTCACTTTTAACTGATTGTCTAACTCTGAGCAGCTGTTAGCTTTTCCAAGCTTCATTTTCCCCATCTGTACAGCAGAGTCGACATGAACAGTCAGTGAGATAATAATGCAGGGAAAGTACCTAGCAGGATGGGTGTTGCTCATGTCATTCTTCATTTTATCTTTAAGACAAATAATCAAGACAATTTATAATTTGAGTAATCCATTTTGGGCTGGGTATAACAAAAACAACTGTTTAACAGTTGTGATAAATGTGATAAACAGTTGAAGAGACACTAAGGACTAGTGAGGACTGGAGAGCATCTTCCACATTGGAGGGGGCAGCTCCTACTCAGCTCTAAGTGATTTCTGCCATGCAGGAACACAGCCTTGGTATTACTAATTCTTCCAGTTGTTAAAGAAAGCACCACATTGGGATTTTTACATAATGGCAACTAATTAAAAAAAAAAACTGTAAAAATTCCATGCACATCAAATAAAATGTTCCTATGAGTCGGGTATGGCCTGAAGGCTGCCCGTTTACAAGCTACAGTAGTCAGCTTTGCAGTATAACAAGTGACCCCCACACCTCAGAGGTTACACGGCAGTCATCAGTCACTGGGGGCTGTGCTCTATTGTCATCTTCACTTGAGGATCCAGGATGAAGTCGCAGCCCCTGTCTAGGACATACCATTCTCGTGACAGAGAGAAAAGAGTTGGAGGAAGCACAAAATGGCTCTTAGAGTTTCTTCTTGGAGCTGGCATGTGTCAATTACCTAGCATCTTATTGGCCAAAAGAGATGATAAGGCCAAGCTGGATAGTGGGCAGGGGGAGCACACTCTTCCTACAGGAAGGCCGGGCACATCACCTGGCAGCGGGAGGGGATATCGACCGCTCTTACAGCGAAGTAGGAAGCAAATAATTGGGAATGGCAAAGTAACCTGCCGCAAAAAACTTCTGCCTGGTCCTCTTCCTTCCATTCACTCCCCTGTCCAGAGTCTTGTTCAGCTGTTCCCAGTTATCTTCTAAAATCCAGATCAGAATGTATACAGATTTCCTTACAACCAAGTATGGCTCTGTGGCTTGGGGGATGAATACCCAATCCCTTAACATGACACTTAGGCCTTCCATAATTTGGCCCCTATATATTAGGTTGAACTGAATGAAATTGCTGATACTCAGCTGTTTTTTTAACCTGAAAAATGGCAATTTCATAATATTCAAACAAACATTTGTAATTTTTTATCCTCTGAGAGCTGAAGGCTGGACTATCCAACACTGTCTAACAATATCCTGTAATTTCCACCTGCAGACCTTTGTTCCTGCCGTTCCCTCTGCCTGTATGTGCCTTCTCCACCTCCCACCCACCCCAGGCAGAGACTCTGCGGTTTCACCCCTAAAATGTGTGCAGGCATAGGATCAGTAGGAAGGGGTATAAACTATTAGAGGATAGCCTGGTGTGCCCCAGAGCTCCTAGCCCAGGCTGGGCTGACTTTTAGCCCCCAGCCCACCTCTGAATACATGTTGAATGACTTCACCTCATCAACAGTGATGGTGAGCTCTTAGGTGCAGAAGGGCAGACTTCTTAAATGGCAGGAGGACAGGTCTTATGTGTATAGAGAGCAGACATTAATTTAGTATAATATTTACTGTGTGCCTGGCCCTGGGCAGGGCTCCAAGGAGGATAACAGTGAACAAGGCAGACAGGCTCACTGTGGCCCTAGAGCTCAGCCTGGTGCATCATGGATGTTAGAGTTTCAGAGCCAAAGGGACTTTACAGCCCATGTAGTCCAACACCCCCATTTTACAGACCAGGAAACCATGGTCCTGCTTTTACCCCCGCTCTACAATCCAGCCTCACAATAGGCACAGGAGTGATCTTAATGCACAAATTAGATCATGTCTGTTTGCTGCACTACATCTTCAGATGCATATCACTGTATTTATATAATTAAATAAAATTAAAACATAAAAATACAGTAAAATCCCAACCCCTTACTAGGATAGGCAGCCTGTTCCCGTCCACTGCCTACCTCCCCAAATCCATCTGGTATCATCCGCCTCTTGCCTCAGAGCTTTTACACTTACTGTTCCCCCTGCCGGGTATGCTTTTCCCTCTAATCTGCCCATGCGTGACCCCATCTCCCCTTCTGGAGTGCAGTTCAAATGCCTCCTTCACAGAGGCTAGCCTAGTTACAGTCTACCTTCTCTCCTCTAACTCTATCACTTTTCTTTATCTGAAGTTATATTTATTTGTTTACTTGTTTATTGTTCTTTTACAGACTTTGAATTTCAAGAAGGTAGAATCTAGTCCTTTGGTCTGTGTTCACCACTGTATCCCCAGCACCAAGCACAGTGCCTATTACAGAGTTGGTGATCATCAACTAGTTGTTGAATGAATGAATGAATGAATGTGTGAAGAGGCTGGCAGCCTTCTTCACATCCTGCTACATCTGGTACATAGTAGGTACTCAAATATTCGTTGAAGGAGTATTGAGGGTGTTCATAGCTTGAGTGTCATACAGGATATTGCATTTTCATGTCTATAGCAGACATCACTGATCACTCAAAGCAATAGTTTCTTGTTCAGCCTCAAAACCCTTTTCAACCTTAGTAGTCCTGGAGGGCATCACCCATAGATCAGAGCAAGTCTATTTGCCATCCCTGCTTTAGGCTGAGTCTGCATGTATCTGGGCATGTCTGATTAGGCAGGTTCCTTAGAGGTCTAATGCATGAAGGACTCCTGCATTAGAGTCCTGGGAATTCAAGCATCGTAAGGAAATCTGGGCTGAGAGAGGAGGAGTGACTCTGAGTGGAGCTGGACATCTGTCAAACAGGAAGTTTTCTGTTTTACTTCGCTCGCACTTGTACCTGAAGGCAACGAGCCTGCAGTTAGGACAGTCAGTGAAAATTGAATAGGCTGCCTTGCTGAAGCCTCTGGGGTCTTTGACAGCCCCTGGAACCAGCCACTTTGGAGCTGGCAGATATGTTAGCAATGGAAGAAGGTGCCAGTGACTTGGAATCTGGCACCCCTGGCAAAAAAACCGAAGCCCTCTGAGCAATTTACATTTTGTAAGTACTGTGTGCTTATTGATTATGCCACTGGAGCTTCAAACTTTACATTTTATCTGTATGACTTAATTAACGCTTCCCCACTTGTCATTGCCCCCCCTCCACCCATGAAGTCATAATAACTCCATGAATGCATCAGGACCCTTGCCTAATTTTGCTCACCATTTTATCCCCGATTCCCAGCTCAGGGCCTGGCACACAGTAGGTGCTCAATAAATACACACTGTCTGAATGAATGAGGGAACAAATGAAGCCTTTCTAAACCTCAAGATGATATGACCTGGGGTACGTAGGTGGCAGGAAGGACGCGACAGGAGGAGGAGGCTACAGTGTGGGGGATCAGGCGGGTGGCCCACCCTCACGACTCCTGTTCCAGGAAGTGGAGGTGGGAAGGCAAAAAGGAATATAGTGTGCTTTTTGGCAGCTCTGTCTCCCCAGATGTTGGGCTTTCTGAGAAGATGAGTTCTGGATTATAGTCCCAGAGTTCTGTACCTAACCAATGCCCAGTGTGCCCACGGTCTCTAAGAGGATCATCAACCGTTCCCAGCCTGTGCCAGACATAGAGGTGGGTCCAGAGGGTGAGCACTGCCTTCCAAGATACTCTCCCTTGTGGGTTCTCAGCCTGTCCCCCAAGCTCGGCTCATGCCCCTTCCTTCTCATTGTTTCTGGGATGAGCCCAGTCTGCTTCCCTCCACATCCACTTGAAATGCCAACCCTGCTTGACCTCTTTAGGTCATTTCCAAGGCTGAACAGGGAGAGCTCTCGTACTGTTACTTGATTCTATTAAAATCAGCCACCCAAACACTCCTTTGTCCATTCCTCTTGTATTTTGTTCGGGTCTTTGTTCCCTTTCCTTGTGGAGAGAGCCAGGAGGCATGTTCGAACCTTCCAGTGGAGCAGATGCCCCTTCTCCAAATCTATAGTTTCCTGTTACCAGCCCTGGGAGACAGCAATAATCTTGATTATCTGCTGGGATTTAGTGCTGCTGTGCATGGTCTGGGCTTTGAAATCAGCCTGTCCTCCTGGCAGGCCTTGGAAGTAGATTCTCACAGTTCCCTTGGTGTTCGGGATGCGGGACCTGGGCGCACCCTGTGTGGGCTTCGAGTCACTTAACAGATTCCTCCCCTAGTCTGGAGTCCAGCCTGGAGGCAGCTCATTCAAACCCACATCCAACTCTACTGCCATCTCACACTCATTCTAGTAAAAACTGCTTTTCTCTGAGATTAATGAAAAGTAAAACAGAGGCGATGGGGGTCACTGAATAATTCAGCAAAATGAACTAAAACCAAACCCACCTAAGCAGGCAAGGAATAGCAGCTCTACAGATGCGATGCGGACAAGATTTACCCAGGCTTTTCATCTAGTTTGCCATCCCCTTTTAAAGCAGGCTTTGCAGTGTTTTGCATTAATATACTGTCTGCATGATGTAATGGCTCCAGTGACAGCTACTCCCTAAACCTCGGGGGAAAAAAATCTCAAGTAACAACCCACTCCCTGATGCGCATTCCCTCTGTTGAGGATGTCTCTGCCAGTTTAGATTGTCTAAAAATGTTCATTTTGAGTCATTAGGGCAGAAAGCCATAACAATAGTTGCAAGTGCTACGTCATGGAGTGGAATACAATAGCTCTCTTAGACCCTAGGAAAGATTGATTGCTGCATTTATCTCTAGATTAAATATGAATTTGGGGACCCTTTAGGATCAGCCTTTGCAGAACCATTACACCAGTTTGAACAAGTACCAACGGCTAGAGATGGATGAGCAACTTAATCTGCCAAGAAAAGTAGATTTCAGATTGTTCTTGTGTCTTGGGAGAAAAAAAAAAGACTCCTTTATTCAAGCAGGTAATTCTGGTAATTGCATGTGTTTTGCATAATTTGATTTATGAGGATACTACAGTCATGTATGTGCCCTGGTTTGAATTCTCTACCTTAGGAATTTCAGCTTCATTCAGTCGAAAAAAAAAAAGGAAAGAGATCATGTAGACTTGTGAGGAGACTTGATTATGACTTACTTTTATGACCATTGGAAGAACCAGTAGTATGTTGACAACTTCTAAGAAGCTATATTGAGTTGGATTAAAACCGGTCTCCTAGAAATTGTTCTAATAGGTAATTCTTGAAATTGACAGTTTGGCACAGAGTTGAAGGGCTCTAGAATTTGGCAGCTGTATTCTAACCTTACATGCTGCCAAAAAGAAGAAAAGCCCCACCAAAAATGGGCCTGGCTGGCTTGTGTTCTGTTGGCCGTCGTCACATTCAGCTACACACAGTGGGAAAATGCTTCCCTCATTTAAGAGAAAGGGGAAAGGAGGTCCCCATCTTTATTCTTAGACCTCTAGATTTTACTGGGTGTTAGTTGGTCTGCACATGAATCCTTGGGAGATATGTGGATAAATATAAGTGAGGATTTATTCACTGATTGCCAAAATGTCTTAGGAATGCCTAGGAAACTATCAGAAAATCTGAGTTTAGAATCTGTTAATTCAGACTTTAAGATCATATGACCTAAGCAGAACTTTGCTTTTGCCCCGTCTAGGAAAGGAATGTTTGACAAACAAAATGACAGCATGATCAGAGCTGTAAGGCATCTTATTCATTCATGTAGTCATTTAGCCAACAGTTACTGTGGGTTTAACATCTGCCAGGCTCTGGATGAGGTACTGGAGACTGATGAACACAGGCCCTGTGTATACAGTCCAGGTGAAAAGAAGCCATTAAAAAGTAAACACAATGCAAATGTCACAGCAGATGCAACAGAAGTCAGTTCTCTTACAGGCAGTAGTGGAGATAAGGAGTGGTCTGTGTTCACCTGGAAGTTAAAATAGCCTGAGAAGGAAAAGAAATTGCTGTAAATGGGGCCAGTAATTACAAATGTGCTTAATAATCTGTCATGACTATTGTAGAGACATAATTTCAGTTAAAACTGTCTGTCTTCAGAGAGGTAAACACTTTCTGGAGAACATTGCAGGGCTCCAAAGTAAGAACTGCATATTTTTTTTCTGAACTAAAGATGATAAGGGAAACAGTGAATGAAAGTAATATTGAGAATGTTAGTATTTGAGAACTTGTTCGGGGGACCTTAAAAGATTAAAAGGGATAGGTCTGCATGTTTGAATTAGTGAATGCACTAAAATAATGTTCATAGAACTGTATCATGAAAATCCAACATTTTTTAAAAAAAGAGAGAGGCTTAAAATATCTATAATATTACTCTTTATTTTATTAGGTGTTGTTATATAGGAAAAGGCTCTTATTTTTTAGAAACACATACCAACATATTTAGGAGTGAAATGTCATGTCCAACTCCCTTTAAAATATTTCAGAAATAAAAGATGAGAAAATATGGCGCATCTCTTAAGTCTTGGTGATGGACTTGTGGGTGTTTATTATTCTATTCTCCTGTCCATTTCTGGTTGTTTGGAAAATGTCCATAATTTAAAGTTGGGAAGTCTATACCTATACTACTTGCTGAATACTTCTATGTGCCAGACAGTTATGCTTGGTACTGGATAGCCATCGTAAAATTTCACAATAACCCTGCAAGGACAATAAAATTATCCTCCCTTTAAGATGGCAGAACTGAAGCCCAGGGTCACCCAGTTGGTAAGAGGTGGAGTCCATCCCTGAATCTGAGTGTGTTTAATGCCGGACACAGCCCACACATCTTCATCATGAGTGCAATGTCCTGCCTAGAGCAGAATTCTCTCCACGGTCTCTGTCAAGATAGCCATTCTTCCCCTTCTTGGAGAATTCAGTGGATGGAGAGCATTCCATCAATGCTTAAGTTGAGCCACATTCCACCTCTGTAAAATTAATACCTACCTACTAATTAGTTTAAACCCTTTACGGTCTCATCAGCGTTCCTGGGAGAGAGTTAATTTTACTAACTCCCCACTCTCTAGCCATATTGAACTTCTTATTGTTCCTTCTACCTGCCATGTTGTCTCTATGCTTTTGACATTTGCCAATGATTTCCCACCTGCCTGCAGACTGCCTCCCACCTCTTTCTTCTGGCCAAATCCTGGTGATTCCTGAAGTCCTTGATAATGCCATTTCCTCAACCGTCCCTTCCCTGATGCCCTATTTAATTATGTATTTACCTCTGTCTTCCCAGCTAGACTGTAACCTACATGTGGCCAGGTTCTGGCTGACCTACTTAGTATGTGTTCATAGAGAATTGTTACATCTAACTGAACTGAACTCTAGTTCTGCCATCTCAAGCTACATGAAAAAATTCAGGTCCCTTAGAACCTATATGGAATAAATGGGGTCTCTCCCCCACACAGTATCACTTTAAATACTCAACCACTCTTCACTGTTTCTCTTTTGTAGCCTTTTCTTTGAATAAATATCCCAGTTTGATTGTATTTTTCTGCCTCATTTATCATTTAGGTGAGCTTCCTGAGTGCATGTCATCTGTCATCAAGACCTTTTCAGGTCCCTTAGTCAGTTTCTTCTACCAACCTTGGTCAAAAATTGCTTGACTCACCTAGCTTACAATATTGATTACCTTTAGTACTACTGTTCAAAAAAAATGGATTCTCATGACCTGGGTGGGAGATCTTTGATGGCGAGGACAGGGTCTCATTCGTGTATCTGTTATAGTTGATCCGATGTTGGAACATGTATGTGTGTCAAATGTTGGTTTTCAATGGCTGTGTTCTCAGGTACATTGTAATGTAAGAAACATTTCCCGGGTGAAATAGCAGATGGGAGGACCTGGGAATTGAACCCAGGCAGTGGCAAAGGTTTTATACTGTTTATACAAATGGGAAAAAAAAAAGTCCCATTCTCAATGTTTAGAATAGTCCATCCTTTTATTAAATCTGGTTATTTTACTCAGTGTAGGCTTCATTTTGAGCTCTGGTGTGGGTCAGGAAACTATTTCCCATGGACCAACTCCTACCATCATCTGTCATCTGCTTTTGTAAGTAAAACTTTATTAGAACACAGCCACATGACATTATTTATGTATTGTCATGGCTGCTTTCACACCACAACAGCAGAGTCAAGAAGTTGCAACAGAGAACCCATGGCCTGTAAATAGGGTTCCCAGATAAAATACAAGAAGCCTAGGTTAAATTCACAACTCTGATAAACAATGAACGAATTTTTAGTATAAGCATTTCCCAAAGTATTGCATGGGACATACTTACACTAAAAATAAAAGTATTCACTGTTTATCTAAAATTCAAATTTAACTGGACTCTTGTATTTTTATTTGCTGAATCTGGCAACTCTACCTGTAAAGCCTAAAATATTTACTATCTGGCCCTTTACAGAAAAAGTTTGCTGACACCTGAGCTATATTAATAACAACGATGATGATGATAGGAGTAGCAGGATTAAGAACAACACCAATAATAATAGCAGCAACACCTCTTTTATTTGCATAATCAGTGTTAGTGTGTTATCTCGGTTGATCCTCAAAGCATCTACCTTAATGTTGGTAGACACCTGTCTCCTCATTTGGCATGTTCTGATCCACCCGGGCCTACCTACTTTTTTGGGAGGAGGGTTTGTGGCTTATCATTGTTCTTTCCCACAGGCTTATATCACACCATTTAGGCTCTCCCATTCCAGAAACAAATCAAGGCACCCTGTGAACCACTACTGTTGGCTGTATCTCATTCCTTGGTTAACTGACTCCATATGCTTATTATACGTGTCAAATAATTGTAGCGTTATTTCTGGATTATTTTATCTGAGAGTTGTTTTTATACGGCCCATTTTCATGCACTGAATCACCTCCATGCAGACCAGCAGAGGCACCCTGTGGGAAGCCAGCTTTGATATGAACAAGCATTGAATAGGGATGTCCTCAGGGCAGTCTTCCCAACTTTATCTACAGTTGTGATCCAGTCCTCTGGTGGCGAAGCCGTGTAGTAACTGTGCATCATTGTTCACTCGTTTTTCTCCCCAACATATTTGTGAAAATACTTTAATAATAATGTATTGGATAACAACTAGATTTGGTAACTAAGTTTTGCTACTCAGTCTATTTCAAGTGTTTCTGAACTAAGTAAAAGAGTAAAAGTTAAAAAGAAAGTAAAAAAAAAGTAAATATTTATGCTCCTATATGCGGCAAATATCAAAGAGCTGATCCATGTATCTTTTATTAAAAACACCACTGGGTTGGGGTCTCTAGCGTGCCACTAATCAATTTTTTACAACCTAACAGATATTTGCTTACATTACAGACAGTAGACTATTACCTTTAAGGAAGAAGGTGATTGGGAGATAAAACGGCTTCAGAATGTGTTTCTGAAGAATCCAGTCTGCTCCTTGGCTTTGGGCAGTGGGAAGCACATTAATTTACCTCTGATATCACAGGCTCTCTGATGTCAACGTGTTAGTCTGTCAGTGCTGTGAATTTGCCTTTTTCAGCTATTGGAAAAGGACTAGAGACTAAACCTACA
The DNA here is from genome assembly GCF_009873245.2 of Balaenoptera musculus. NCBI lineage: Eukaryota > Metazoa > Chordata > Mammalia > Artiodactyla > Balaenopteridae > Balaenoptera > Balaenoptera musculus. The sequence continues at coordinate 70,678,900 of NC_045795.1, read as the reverse complement.
GTCTCTTTTCATGTGATAACCTTGACACTGGACTACTGTTTGGTAGGGGGTCTATGGTCAGGGAGGGATGTTGACACTGTAGGGAAAAATGGTTTAAACCCAATAACAAAGTTTGTTTTATGAAAAGTCACAGCGTTGGAATTACTAACTTTTAAGAGAAACTTCAACCAAAACGCCTAAAACTTCAGAAGTACAAAGATGAACTCATTAAAGTACAATTTCATTACTTTTTCCTTTGTGTAAAAATATTCTTCATGTGAGTTTAAGTGCACTGCTCTTCAAAATCAGCTGTAAAACTTACAAGTGTCAGTCATTCAGATAATGGAAACATAAATTTAAGGAATGTGCAGCTGTAAAATTAACTACTGGATTCATTTAGAAGACTAGATTTACTAAAGGTAAAATCTTCTGTTTTTCAAAACTCCATGATTATGTTGCAAGGGAAGAAAAAACAATCTTCATCATGTATTTAGTGATTTTTAATGTTACATTTTTTTGTTGTTTAGTCTTTCGTCCTTGAGTATTGAGAATAGAAACTACCATGTTTATCATACTTATTTGACCTTAACCTTCTTTTTTTAATGAAAGAGACTTAAAATGTCCCAGCGGTCAGACTCCCAGTGAGGGGGAGGAGTCAATGGCGAAGCCTTCTTCCTTTGCTAATGTTGAGAAGATGGAGTAAGACCTGAGTGGTTTTAAGTGAACTGTGGAAGTAGTCATCTCCTTGTATGATGAAAAATTTTGAAAGCTGTTTCTGAAGGTTATAATATGATTGTAATTTGCAAAATCACAAGAAGACATGGCACAACAATACACCCAACTCAGGGATGGTTTATTTCTTTTAAGATACTGCTCACAATTTGCTTTAATTTACGCTCTGTTGGATTGGTACAAAGGAGGAATTCCACAGATAGGTAAACTGGGGGTGACTGAAATGTCATAAAACAGAGCTCCTTTTGAGGTTTGGCTTAATATTAGGGAGTAAAATTTATTCCAAATTGAAAATTCCACTGCAAAGAACTAAAAATATCAAGAATTAGAGTGTATAATCTAAAAGAAAAAAAGAAAAACCACCTTATCTGGTGGAATTGGTGGTTGGCCCTTACCTTGCAAGCCAAGTGTTTGAATTTCCAAAATGGACTCTCTTTCAATATGCTTAAGCCTTATTTGTTGTTGGAGACCTTACTGAAGAATATATCTGATCCATTCACCTGCATTGACATAAACCCACTATAACCTTCTTGGAAAATGTTATATAGTTTGAACTTTTTGCAAGGGAGTTGGTTTGGCTTTTAACATACAATAAGAAGAGTGGAAAGATCCAATATCCACAATTTCTTACATTAAATAGCTGAATTTCTTTTGGCTACAGACATGACCCACCTTGTCTGAATGCCAGCCCTCAATGTGCAGGCTAGCAATACCCTAGAACACAAAGAAATCTAATGCAGAAAGCTGTATAATGGGGGTAAGGATCTTAAAGTCCAAAGATTCCTAAAGCACATATAGGGCCCTGGAGGGCTCTGAAGGACAGCAGGAAGCCCTCCTCCTCATTAGTCGGCCTCTCAACTTTCATGATTACCAGTCAAAGAAATGGTTGTGAGAATGACAGATTTCTAGGAAAAGCACAAAATGAGAAGATGCAGGGAGGGGTTTCTGTGATCTTCCTGGGTGAGTGGAGGTCCTGTGGTGTACATGGTTTGGAGTTTTGAGGAAACCAATTCACATGATTTGGCTTAATTAATTTCAGAGTGCTAGACTATCTTAGATTATACTCCAGACCCTTAATCTTTCAGAAGTGGATACTTTAGTGTGATACTGTTCCTTTACATGATAAAACTTAAAATATGGAACTCTGTCTCTTCTTCATGAACTTAGAACAATCCATGTTTGTTTTGGGGAGAATAGCAGATTACTAGAGTCACCTAGCACTGTACGGGGAATTTCTTGGAAATATTGGATAGACAAAAAATTGGAAAAGTGTTAATATTTCAGCTACTCTTGTAGTGATCAAATGTAATTCTCTCCTGATGAGAAAATGGTCTCTATTGTTATTTGAATACAGAAAATAAGAACTCAAAGACATAAATGTGTGTATGTATATATAATATTTATCTTGATTTGACATAATTGTCTTTTACAAAAGAGAAATATTGCCTGAACCTAAAATAAAATTGACTTTTAAAGATATCATACTTACTGAGAACACTTAGTTGATATTAACTAAGAATTGATTACATTTCTTAAATTGTAAGCTATTTGATAAACAGCTTGTGTTTACATAAGCAGTAGTAGCCTAAACTTAGAATGTTCAAAATGAACAATATTTATAGAATTATGATTTCTCTTCCTACTACTACATTCATTTACTGAATGATTACCATGTGCCAGGCACTGTGTTACCTCCTTTATATACAATATTCATTGACTTCTCATATCAGTCCTGTGAGATCATTATTAGACTCATTTTATAGATGCAGAAAGTAAGGTACTTTATTGCTAGGTTGAAAGTGATATTGTCATTTGGAGACTAGAAACTTCATATAGATCCCCCTAATATAATTTTATTATACTGATTTTATATGCATAGTTATAATTTGCATGAATTTAGATGTAACATTGGTCAAACCGTATTGCCAGTATGAACTGCCTTTCCACAAAGCCTGAGATAGAGAGGTCAGGGTGGAAGGCAGTTCCCTGCTACCTCTCAGATTTCTTTAAAAATTCAAATTTGCTTTATGCTCAGTAGTATGAGTGCTCTTTTGTAGACCATAAGTCTTCCAGAACAATTTACATATTATAGAACTGTTAATTAAAGTTGGGGAAAGTGTCACAAATTAAGGAGAAGCCATCCTCGGTTGGAAATGGTAGTAATTCACCATGCTGTAACACTAATATCATTTGACATTTTTTCTGATTGCCAAATTCACTTTAGTTTTAAGGGAAATAGTTTTTAGTGCCGTGTGCAGCACTTTCACCAAGAGCATATTGAATTTGGTACATCCACATATTAACAAAGTAGGTTTTAAGCTAAAAATTTGAAAAAGGTAAAAGCATATTTTAACATGGATTTGGGCATGCATTTTCTTTTTTTTATATCTTATTATTTTTAAAAATCAGAGTTAAGAGTAGGTACATTTGCTTTGAGGGAGGGAACTCAGATTGGTTTTCTTTGCCTTGGTAGGGGGAGGGTGGAGTGTGGTGATAGGTCAGAAAGATTCAGAGGCAAAAGGACTGACTACCCTTTCTTTCTAAAACCGGTGATCTTCCAGGCATTTTAAAACGGCTTGGAAACAACAGTTGCTGGTGCCACTTGTTTCAAGCAGATTTGATTTTTTCGTGGCTCGGGCCAGTGTTTGGAAATAATTCATCAGGAGAAGTTGTCAGGATGAACAATAGACACATTAAAGTCAAACAGCCTTTGACATGTCATAGCTCTGGTGCTTTGAGACTTTTAATTTTGAAATTTAGGAAGATAAGCTACTGGAAAAACAGTGATCCACAGCCTCAAAAAATACTTACTGTCAAGTCCATTTCCCATTTCTTGTGTCCCATTGGGCACCTATGGGAAGCTCCATTGCACCTTTTAAAGTGAGACTAGGCTTGAATATTTTGATGTCAGAACGGCATAACCAAATTCACCAGTATTACGAGTCGCCTAACATCACGTTAGCCATCAAAAAGCCTCCTGGTGCCCTCAGTTTTAATAACCACCAGTGCTACTATTATGTAGGTGGAAAAACACTTGAAGATGATAAAAGTATATTTACAAGTATGAGGGTAATGAAAATTATGTCAAGGTGGCTTTTTAGCTTAGTGATTGTGTTTCAATTTGTAAATGTTATAACTGTTAAAAAATTTTTTTTTTCTCTAGCAAGCTGCAAACTTTTAAAGACATTAAGCCTGCAAATTATAGCCACTTATTTCTGCTGACGTATTTTTCAGCTTAGAACCACAGAGGGACTGCCAAGCCTGTTCCTTTTCATTACCTGTTCTGTGTCTGGCCCAGAGTTTAGATTTTCGAAAATGGAAAAAAGCTGTTTGCAAAATCACAAGGCTCTTGAGCTCTTAGTTTCTTCTTAGTATCAACGTTTATTTATTTAGGTTTGGGCTGGGTTTCAAAAGATTGAAATTGGAAACAGAGAAGGTGACTCTGAACACCATTTATCTGTATATAAGCGAACGTTCGATGTACGTTTAATTTAAAAAATTGCTGTTTCCTACAAGAGGGAGCTATTTTTCACATTGTTACAACATTTTTAGAGGTCACTAGGTGGTCATGTCACCAGCAGGGAGTTTTTGTTTGGCAGGCGGCATTGGCAGTTAGTTACAGATGCCTCCAATGATTCAGTGTTCAAAGGGGCCTGCTTTGCAAGTAACAAATACTTACAACCTGAGAACTGAAGTATAAAAAGTAGTGACAGGGGAAAATGTTTGGAAATGTAAACAGCTCTTTATTGGCCAAATTGGGGTGTTCAGGGAGTTGAAGATTACACGTCTACTTTATACTTGGGTTTAGCGTTTACAGAAGCAATAATGTCTTAACTACCGCAGTTGGCCATCACCTTTCTTCTAGTTAGCAAACTCTTAATCTGTGACTCGTTGGTAACCGTGATTTGGATAATGTTTCAGATTCCTGACAATAATCTTTATTAACCTCATCTCCTGCATTTGCCATCCTGGTGGTTACTCAACCTGAGCCTCTGGGTCATTCCTCATTGTGAGTGCCGGGTAATTTAAGTAAGATTAAGTGGGCGGCTAAAAGCACCAATTACTCTGGGGCTTCTTCTAGGCTTCCATATTTACAGACAAACCAGTATTTCAAATTTGGGATAAGCGAATTATAAGCTGTCTTATGTGGAAATAAATAAATGAAGTGCAGATGGATCTTCGAGGAAATGGTTGAGGAAAAAAAAAGATTAATAGCCAATCACTAGAACTCTGAGCATTTTATTCGTAATTAGTTGTTTAAAAGCTTTAAAATGAGATAGATTTTTGTCTTCTTATCAGGACAATTGCTGTATCTCCTTCATCCTCCCTTTTTTAAACTAAAAATAACTTAAAGAAAGCAGCTATCACTTAAGAATGTAATGCAGTTTATTGTGCTATATTATTACAATAAATTGAGTCAATGTGAGCAAAGATCGTCAACCGCTCACTTGGTGTTGTTTAGTATAGAAAACCCTGAGAATTTCAGACTTCTTTAACAGGACAAAGAAAGACATTTAGCACCTGTTTCTATTTGCAATCAAAGAGAAACTACAAATAAATTGATGGGGCTTCGTTTATTTGACCATAAGCAGTCCATTGATATTTTCCTGTTAAAATTTTGTGGTGTTTTTTTTTTTTAATCTTACACAAGAATGAGCAACTGTCACAGCTTCACCAGTAGTTTTTTCTTCGAGTGAATTAATTTGTATTCTTAATAGCACTTTGCTACTTCTTTAATCCTTTGCAGAAAGCTTCTTGGCTCTGAAGATCCACTGAAATACTGAGTTTGGATATTCAAAAGAGTCCTGCTAAGTGATTGAAAAAAAAGGAAGCCAAAGTCTAGAGTGGAAATGTTGTCTTGGCTACACTCAATTTTATAATGTGGTTCTTCTTGCACTTATCAGAAAATTCCTTTCCACTCTCCAATTTACATTTGCTTAAGTGAGTGGAAGTGGAATTGTGATACCATGATAAACCCTAGGAACGTATTAAATCTCTAGATACAAATACAGAAAACTGAGAATATTGTTACTCACATTCTCTTTTTTATTTTTTAAATAGTTTTCTCTTTTGGGCTCTAACAGCTGGGAATACTCATATTACTCCCTTGGCAATTGGTGATTTGAACATATTTATCTTGTAGCTGATATTAATAGTAAACTAACAAGCTAACCTAATAATTATAGCAATAATAACTACAGCTTGTGTTCATAATAATAATAACTGCTTGTATCCAAGTAAATGTGCTAAGTGGTTTACATATTTTATCTCATATAATACCCCATGAGAGTAGTAGTATTCTCATCTTATAGATGAAGAAACTGAGATTCACCCAGTTAATTAACTTCCACAAAATCACACAGATGATAGTGGTGCAGAACTAGGATTTGAAGCCAGATCTATGGAATCCCATTCATTCATTCAACAAATATTCATTGACTCTTCAGTGGATTTAAATAATTGATAATTTTTAAAGACTATTTAGAGACAGCATTGTCTTTCCCGTGAATGGATTGTGGTCACTTCTCTAAATAAATCATTAGAGAAGGAAAGCTGCCTTGTGTTTCCTTCAGATAGTCACTTTCCCTCATGGACTTGGGTTTATCCCAGCTGAAACTCCCATCAGCCATTTGGACTGATGACTTTACACCAGCTTAACGGTTTGGCTTAATTGATAGAAGCAGTGCCTAGCTCATAGTGAGTCCATAACAGATACTGCTTGAAATGAATCAATCTACATCATTGCTGTTTGCGCTTTAGGGGCCACAGTTATGTGAGTAGGGACGTTGCTCACCATTTTTGTGAGATTTTGCAGTTTATCAGATGCTTTCCTGTGGGTTATCTCATTTGAACCTCTCAGTGACATTGGGAGTAGGTAACATCATTTTCATTTTACAGGCCCCACAGCTAAGATGCATAATGTTAAGTGACTTGTCCAACACACACAACTAAAATCAGGTGACTCTTTCTATTAGGCCCCTGCTTTCTGTTTTCCATGCCTGCCTCCCAGTAGTACTAGTGGTGGAGGTAGGTTGAAGGTTCAGACTTCTCTCCCCTTTCTTCCTGGGGTTGTGACGTCAGGGCCTCTTCAGGAACATCCATGTGATATGCACTGCCCACTGAGTCCTGAAGTGCTGTTTTCACTCACTTCAGGAGTTCTAGCACTGTACACTGTGAATCTCTCTCTTCTCTGTGGATTTGTAGCAGCTTTTGGATTTGTCTTCGATCCACTGGGCATCCTGGGTAATGAAAGGAATGAACAACGAAGCACTAGTTGGGAGCTGTTCTGGGCTGGTCTCACTGACAGCAGCATTGTGACTGACAGATGATCCTCTTATTGAGATTCAGCCAGGTCCTCACAAGATTCAAAGTAATTGGGTTGTCTAGTTTCTCTGTGTCAAGGATATCACAACTCAGAACAATAGTTACACACTGTCTCTTTTATTTTAAGGGCTTATCGAATTAGAGACTGCCTGGGTTCAAATCTCCACTTTGCCATTTATTAGCCATGTGAACTCAGGCAAGCTAATTCATCCCTCTCTGTCTCTATTTCCTTATCTGTCAAATGGGGGAAAGATAGCACCTACCTCTTTAAATTGCTGTGCAGGTTGAATGAGTTAATACACATAAAGAAGTTAGAATAGTGTAGTGTATAGTATAGTGTCACAGGACTATAGTGCTTTAGAACAGTGTAGTATTCAGCACAGAAAAAGTGCTGATGAGTGTTAGCAAATATTAGAAAATATTCCCAGTTGTGGGATCTGTGGCATGTCCTCTTGGGTGTATAGCAATCTTGGCAAGATGGTTTCATAATCTTGAATTAGGGCAATGGTGTGCTGCTAAACAATGTCAGTGGGGGGAAAAAAAGCCCTGATTGGTAATATTTGCCAATTTCCACGGTGTAAATACTCCTACCATGGCAAAGGTAAAGACTGACCATGGAGTTGGAAAGAGATGCACATAATGGACTCTCGCTAGCCAGTAACAGACAGCTCTAGCCACCCCACTGAAATAGACCCTTCAGGCTGTAAGATCATTAGAGTAATTGCCAATTAGTAATTGCTCCCAAATCATAGCTATCCCTGTTTGTTTATGTGACCCAATTATTTAGGGTGGGTTCCCAGTGATAGGGATCCCAGGTTGTAGTTTATTGATCTGAGTTGGGCTAATCCATTTCCTTTCCAGAAAGGTCGGACATCACTCTTTTTCTATTAAGCCTAAAGGTTGTAGCAGAGTTATTATATAAACTTCCTAAGAAAGATTTGGGATTTCTTGCTGTGAGGGTCCTGGAGTGACTTTCTCACTGACCTTCCTAAAACTCCCTTGTTAGCTGTTTTTCTTTTTTTTCTTTGTCTCATCCAAGCATCCCTCTAATACATCCTCTCCTTGCTAAGTTAGCCAGAATCAGTTTCTGCTTCTTATAATCCAAAGAAACCTAACTAAAATACAGTTTCAGTCGCATCACTCATCCTTTGTTAGAATTCTTTCTCTGGGAGTTGCTCAAGGTGGTCCTCTGTTGTCTGTACCAGTACCTTCAGAGATGAGAATGAGGCAGCCTGTGCTACTGTTGGACATCTGTGACTTAGCCAGAGTTCTTCCTTTTATTGAATTACTATCAGCCTCACCTACCTGTGACTTCATCCTTAGGTCCTAATTCAAATATTAGGACCCCCTGAAACAAGCCTTGTCTGTAGTCACGTTAGGAAATATTGGAAGGAATAACTACCATGTTCCTAAGTCGCCCAAGACATTGATTATTCCCACATTCATAGTTTCTATACATATACATATTGCATTAGAAATCCAACAAAATGGACAATGGGAGGGGAAGCAGGTTCGCACTGGACCCTCTGGCCACCTTTAGATGTGGTTTTCCTAAAGACTGATGTTGACCAACTCAATTTCTCTTTCCTTCTATGATCACTGAGGGTCCCCAGAAGGACCTGGACTTTATGCCTGACAAGGCTTATTTGTGAAATAAAAGATTATTCTCCACATATCCTACGGATACGATATCTGAAACAGACTTTTCTGTTGTCAAAGGTGTGGTCACTTAGTAATCACAATTTGCGTTCAACATGACATTTATAAGTTTGTAAGGCAGACTGCTTGGAAGCCTCAGCAACATTTAGGGAAATGTCAAGCACTTTTCAAAAGGAAAGACAAGCGCCCATCTATGTAGAACAATGTGGGGATAAAGGGAATGCCCCAGATATTCCTCATAGATACCCTCATTAGAATAATGTTCGGCAATCAAATGAATGCTTTCTAGACTTTGGATGTCATGGACCAATAATAAGAAAAAATATTTTTGAAAACAACATAAAGCTTGATAACCTAATTAAGCTATTAAATAAGATTCTTCAGATGTTAACTACTATCATCATCATTGCATAAAAGGGTATTTTAACATCAGAAAGTAGGAAGGACATTACCTAATTTCAGAATAAAAGGCTGCTGTTACTTACAAAGCGGTTGGCAATCTTACTCCCGCAATATTTGTCTGTGTCTTCACGTGTGTGTATGTGAATGGGTGTGCAGGGACTTGTATGTGCATGTGTGAGTGCGTGCATGTATGAAAACTTCAGTACGAGCCAGTACCAGTCTTTGGGTTGGCACTTAGGAATTACTTAGTTTGGCCACACTTTTCCTTGGTGGTACCCTAACATTCCTGGAAGTTGTGCAGCTGGAAATAAGCATAAATAAGCAAGAGAGAAATAATTTTAAATGGCCAAATCCTCTTAGTGTTTCCTCAAAGACTTACCACCATCTGGAAGCCTCTTTTTCCCTTCAGAGCCCTTCCATTCCAGCCTTCCTTCATACTCAGCTGTCACCCCTGCCCTCTCTGAAGGCTACCCCCCATCATCCCGGACCAAAGGGACATTCCTTACTTCCTACAGTCAAGCATTTTAGCAAAATAACCAAGTCACACAGACTTGGACTCAAATTCCAGTTCCACCATTTAAAAGCAATGTGGGGGCTTCCCTGGTGGTGCAGTGGTTAAGAATCCACCTGCCAATGCAGGGAACATGGGTTCGAGCCCTGGTCCGGGAAGATCCCACATGCCGTGGAGCAGCTAAGCCCGTGTGCCACAACTACTGAGCCTGCGCTCCAGAGCCCGTGAGCCACAACTACTGAAGCCCGCGTGCCACAACTACAGAAACCCACGCGCCTAGAGCCCATGCTCCGCAGCAAGAGAAGCCACCGCAGTGAGAAGCCCGCACACCACAACGAAGAGTAGCCCCTGCTCGCTGCAACTAGAGAAAGCCCGTGCACAGCAAAGAAGACCCAACTCAGCCAAAAATAAATAAATGAATAAAAGAAATTTATTTAAAAAAAAAATAATGTGACTTTGGGCAATCTACTTAAAACTTACTCAGTGTACTCAACTTTACAATAGGAATAATAATTAATGACATTTTCCTTGGAGGATAATTTGAGAGGATGAAATGAAATAATGTACTTTACTTATGCCTTGTATATCATACAGCAAACACAGTGATAACTATTAATAATCATTTATCCTTCATCCTAACAATGGAGTCATTCATTAATCAACTATTATTTATCTTTTGTGATTTGAGTTTTCATATGCATTTGCTTTCTTTACCAGAAGCGTTTGCAAGTCTTATCCCTTGCTGATCCCTCTTAGCACCTAGCATAGTTTTTTTGTCTGTAGTAAATTCTTTTCAGATATAGATGGAGATTAAGACACTGGCTGACAACATTAGACTGCTCTCTTATGCCACTACGCAAGAGTGTGTTGCCATTCTCAAAGGTGCTTTTTTTTATTGGGCCTCTCATCAATGAGCCTTTGGAAACCCCATTAAGAGTTCTGCAGCCCCATTCTTCTTTGAACTTCTGCCTTAGGTCCTGTGACTTGAAGTTCAAATCTAAAAGAAGGTACTTCATTGCTGCTCAGTGGGGCTGGACAGCCTCAAGGCTGTCCTGGGAGATAGATGATCTGATCTCAAAGCAATCAGTCAACAGGTCAGTATCTCAGGGAGTGGTAATTAGTGTCAGCTTGGGGTCTGGTCACCAGGATGTTTCTCACTAAGTGGTTTTCCAGGTCTGAAAGGGACTGAGCTCTGTCACCTTTCTAGGCTTCTAATCTCCCTCCTCCCCCTCTGATTTGTGTAGCAGTCTCTCTCCTATGGACTGGATTAATTGCCTCTAGTGGTTAGTCTTGGGTATGTGTGAGATTAAGAGTTGGATATTGTGTACAAGCAGCTCATGCAGCTCAATATCAAAAAAACAAACAACCCAATCCAAAAATGGGCAGAAGATCTAAAGAGACATTTCTCCAAAGAAGATACACAGATTGCCAACAAACACATGAAAGGATGCTCAACATCACTAATCATTAGAGAAATGCAAATCAAAACTACAATGAGGTATCACCTCACACCAGTCAGAATGACCATCATCAAAAAATCTACAAACAATAAATGCTGGAGAGGGTGTGGAGAAAAGGGAACCCTCTTGCACTGTTGGTGAGAATGTAAATTGATACAGCCACTATGGAGAACAGTAAGGAGGTTCCTTAAAAAACTAAAAACAGAACTACCATATGCCCCAGCAATCCCACTATTGGGCATATACCCTGAGGAAATCATAATTCAGAAAGAGTCATGTACCACAATGTTCATTGCAGCACTATTTACAATAGCCAGGACATGGAAGCAACCTAAGTGTCCATCGACAGATGAATGGATAAAGAAGATGTGGTACATATATACAATGGAATATTACTCAGCCATAAAAAGAAATGAAATTGAGTTATTTGTAGTGAGATGATTGGACCCAGAGTCTGTCATACAGAGTGAAGTAAGTCAGAAAGAGAAAAACAAATACCGTATGCTAACACATATATATGGAATCTAAAAAAAAAAAAAAAAAAGGTTCTGATGAACCTAGGGGCAGGACAGGAGTAAAGACGCAGATGTAGAGAATGGACTTGAGGACACGGGGAGGGGGAAGGGTAAGCTGGGACGAAGTGAGAGAGTAGCACTGACATATATACACTACCAAATGTAAAACAGATAGCTGGTGGGAAGCAGCTGCATCACACGGGGAGATCAGCTTGGTGCTTTGTGACCACCTAGAGGTGTGGGATAGGGAGTGTGGGAGGAAGATGCAAGAGGGAGTGGATATGGGCATATATGTATAGCTGATTCTCTTTGTTATACAGCAGAAACTAACACACGCTGTAAAGCAATTATACTCCAATAAAGATGTTTTAAAATAATAAATAATAAAAACTACCTTAACAGCAAAAAAAAAAGAGTTGGATATTGTGGAGAGGGAAATGCCTCAACCTTTTAAATCTTTGAGAGTAGAAAGTGATAAAGAATGAAAATGGGCACCTATTATAAACAAGCAAACAAAGAAACCAGTAAAGCTGCTTTTATTATGGAAGAAAACTATTAGGTTGAAGTACATGAAATTGCTGATATTTGACTGTTTCTGAGCTACAAAAAACAGTTCATATCATTCAGTCTAATAGCTATAAATATAAGATTTTGTGTTTCTATTTATTTGTTTGTTTTTGAGCTTCTGGATTGTAGCTGGATTGCATTGGATACTGAGAATGAAGAGGACCGGATGGGAGGGAGCTTTTGAATCAGCTATCCTAGTATTTGATACACATGGGTGGAGATGCCACGTGGGTTCTTATTCCCAGCCTTCAAATTGGTAAAAAGGATTCATGGATATCTTCTTTGCACGGTACTGCTGATGATCTGGTATTTGTTCCTAATGGAAGTCGAAGGGTATTTCCTTGTGTTTTGTGGCATCATTGCAGGGTCAGCTCATCTCATGACTGTGTGGAGAGAGAGTCTCTGGGGTCTGCTGTGTGGCAAGCTCCAAGGAAGCAGGGGTTGTGCCTGTTGTGTTCATCCTTTCATCTCTGGTACCTGGTGTGCAGTGGGCACTCATGTTGAAGGGACTGAAGAACTGGGCTCTGATCATCTGGTTGGTTTATTCTTCCTTGTGTGACCACTAAATAGCCACCCCAGAGGAACACATTCATTTCAATTGCTTCTGGTTGGACTTCATAATTTCACATCAGAAATGTTCCTGCATCTAGTGATCGCTCCTCCCAGAGTGGAAATTTCACTTCCATGAGCCACAGGGCCACCCATACTGTAAATCTGAGACTGCTTTCTATACCATTGTGTCTTGGGCTGGTTCCCCCCACGATTCTTTCCAGATGTGGAGTGCTTTCAGGTAGTTTACCAGACTCTTTCATTCCTCATCCGCTGTCTGGTTTCATGTTCCCTCACCCTCTGAGAAGGAGCCCTAGTAGTGTCTCACATATTGTATTCATGAATACAGAAATTTCAGGAAACTAACAGATATAAATTCTCATTATTTTTGGACTCACTAGCTGATTTTTGCCACTCTTTGTTCTGCATATCTTTTAAGTCAGTTGCTTAGCAATGCAGTAGTTTAGGTGTGTGTGTGTTTATAGTTCTACACTTCTTTAATTTGGGCTCTGAAATGAATTTATGGTCTTTGAATATGTTCTTGCATCTCTTTTTAGTCTAGAGGTTATGGTACATTGGTGAAGCCTTACCAAGAAAATGGCCCTGTGCATTTGCTTTCTCTCCCATTGACACATTCAACAAGTGGTTAGTGAGTGTCCTTTAGACAGGTTCAGTCTGTTTTCATGGAGGCATTTTAGCAATTTCTTGCCAGCATAGAACTGCGATGAATTTGGTCTCACTTCTTCCCCTCACTACGTTGAAGTGTGTATTTTTAATCTCTGTCATTTGGACTTTTAAGTTATTTCCAGAAAGACACATCCTCCTAATTTTTAGGTACAAAGCCCCATTGGATTTACAATCTATTTTATTCTGTATGTTCTCTTAGCAAATCTATGGCAAGAACAGAAATGCTGAGACTTTCATTTGTGGGCAACTATGTGTCAATTAAGTTACCTCTTTAAAAAAAAAAAGGTAACTGAAACATACCTATTACCTCTTAATTGACTTCTCAGCAGGCCGAATCCCATATGGAATGATTATTTGATAATTTGATAAGTGATAATTTGATTCTAGGCTTTCATCAAGGAATGAAAAATGTGAGTGGAAAGAGGATTAGAATGTGAAATGTCCTAGCTCCCTCTGCATTGCAGAGCTCTCCTATGGCTAAAGTTCATTTTTTTAAAAAATAAGCACCCTTTGTGATGTCTCTTTAGAATATAGATTATAAAGGTGTAACTACTTTGGAAAAAAAGTGGAAAAGGGTAGAATTTATTGCAATGGCCACGAGATGGCAGACCTAAAATCCAGACTTCTCAAAGAGATTTACGTGCCGAATTTCATCTTTGAGGATGCTTTAAAAGTCATCAGCTTTCCAAAGGAAAACTCCTATTGGTTATCCTGAATTGTTGTTCAGTTCCGTGGCAGGCACAGCAAGGGAGAACAGATTCAAGTTGATGGGAATCTGTTTAGCCCTCCTTTTTATCACGTATCACCTTCCTGCCCCTCCTAGAAGCCTGCTTTTTACCTGGCCGCTACGGTCATCCACAGCACACGTAAACATATCACTCCATGTTTCCTTCTCCCAACACAGGAGCACAGCTGCCTTTTTCCTTCCCATGGATAGGAGCTCTCTCAAAGAAGCTGCTTCCAACAAATTCAATTTTTTTGTATTTCTCTCTACAAAGATCTGCTCCACAGAACCTTAATTCGATTTTCTTCAAATGTTGCATTAACGAAATTCTGGAATGTGCCCCCTTCTGCTTATATCCCTCTTAGAGCAATGACATGACAATCTGCTTTGTTTTTCATTATAGTATAGCCTATGGGAATATTCTGTTCCATGTAAACATAAACAAAAGGAGGTTTGACTTAACACAAAAATTTCAAATTAAGAAGGGAAGTATGTAGTTCAAGATACAGGAGGGCGATTTGCTGCTCTGTGCAAAGACTCACTAACAAATCTCAGTAGCCTTAAATATAGAGTAGAGGGAAAATTAAAATATACTATCTTTTGGGATAGTTACATAATACACACATGCATACACACATATACATCTTACCAATAAGAAAAAAATAATTGATCAGTTGCCCTGGGGGCCAAGCCTTGAAGTCAACCAAAAAGTTAATGTGATGAGGCAAGTCTCTTGACAGTAACTGATCATCCATGGACAATAGGTTTAGTTTAGGTAGATGCTGGCAAAGCTCTGGCCCACAGTGAAGTCCAGATGTATTTAGTTTTCTTATTATCAATCATCAATAACCTTTCCAGGGAGTCTAGTTGGGTGTATTTTATATAGAAAGCTACCTTGGCAGAGTTAAATGCTCAACATAGAAGCCTTCTCAGCACTGAATGGGAATAACAAGAATGAATGAGCATCATAGAACATTACATTGACACAGGGTATTCGCTTGGGTCAGGGAGCCCTTTCATTTCACTTGCCCTCACTGCCTTCCAAATTTACCAGTTTTTTTAAAGATTTGGTCTTTTCTTTAATGAAAGAATTTTTTGTTGTTGTTTTGAAGTTGTGTGACTTTGGTTAGATTTTGCACTTGACCTTGCCGTTTAAAAAGTCACTTTTCAGAATACTTTTCCATTTCGCACACTGCATGAATCACATCTTGCCCACCTTTGTGTGGCCTTTCCTATCAGTTCAGACGGGATGATATTGAACAGTCAGACCGGGCTGGTCTTGGATGCAACTCTTCTATGACGGACATATTCTTCTCCACATTCAAGCTCTATTTTCTCCTTTAAGTTTGTTTGCAAAACAAACATCAGCTCATGAAAGTCAAATGGGCAGCTTAACAGAAACCAATTTCAGAGGCTTCTTTGAGAGTCTGTCTTGAAAATAAGAGACCCATTGGCATATTTAGATATGTTTTCTACAAAGAGGACCCCAGTAGAAATCAATGCAAAACTTTTGAGTCTTTACATTTGGTGGTGTCTATATTATGTAATAATAAGTAATTGCTAACATTTGCGTGGTCCTGTCCGACACTGGACAGAATCTCTACTTGCATAATCGCGTTTAATTCTTACAACAGTCTGAGAGAGTTACTGTTATCCTTCTTAGTTCATTATGAGGAAATTGAAGTTTCAGATGCATAAAGTAACTTGTGCGGGGGCACAGAAACAAAAGATATTGCTGAGATTCAAACCCAGGTATATTCAGTTCCAAAACTAAAGCACTAAGTATCTTCTCTTCTAAAGGACTTCAGTGATATTTTATTTGTATGGGTAAGTTTTAAAAAATCAAAATAGACTAAGGTAATCAAAAGAAGTATTTTCTTATTTTTTCCCTCCCTCCCTCCCTCTCTCTCTCTCTCTCTCTCTCTCTCTCTCTCTCTCTCTTTCTCTGGATCAGGCACACAGTAGTCAATAATACTTCACACATGTCCTTGCCAGGACCTGGACAGAGGTCCCTCCCATCCCTTATTGCCTTTTTATCAATCTCCAAAGGGCTGGGAATGGAGAAAGCGATTTAGGATGAGGGCAGTACCTCTTCCTGGCACTCATCCTCCTTTGGCCTCAGGCCTTTTCCACATGGGAAAATCAGCTGGCCTCAGACTCACCAATATCCCTTTGTAGCAGGATGCCAAGAGGTGCCAACATCTTTGTATCCTGAAGCACATGATGTTGGCTCTTTAGAGCTTCCTGGACTGGTTACACTTGGAGGAGCTCAAGGATGAGGCAGCTGCCTCCCTGGGTCGCGCCCTGAGATAGTAGTGGGGTAGAAGCTGGTGCACGGAGCAGAGAACTTCCGCAAGACTCATGGTCCCTTAAGTCGTGTGCTATTAAGTTTCAAAGACAAAATTCTCTGTAATTGGAGTAAACGATTTCTTGAGGTCAGTTTTAGGTGGGCGACAGAGAGCAAACCACATTAAGGAGTCTGGGCTGCCAAAGCCTGGCCTTTACAAATCTGGTCTGTTCTTTGTCCTTGCTGAAACTCACATTGTTCAAATATATCTCACCCTGTGGGCCCACCTCATGCAAGCTGCTTCACTTTCTGCGTGGGCCTTCTGTATACACAGTACATCATTCTGCTGGTGGGTAGTGTTGATACTAATTGATATCAAAAGGCTTTTCTTTCTCAAGATGCCGTTTGAAAATACAGCTTTTAAAATTTAGGCAAATGAGCATCTATCTCCAGGGTTGATCATAGCAAACCTCACCCACCCTCACGCCAGGGGTAAGAGAGAGGCTGTTTTGAACAGGGTCTTTCGTCACCGTCTGTCTTAAGTCACCTCCTACTGAACTTATGGTTGAAGATTCAGGGTCGTGAGGGAAAGAAAACAGTAATTAACTGGGAAAAGTTGATTGAGCGGAATTTTTTCCCCCACATTATGATTAGAACATGACTGTGGGCTGAGCACCATACATAATATAGGTTTTCCCTTGAAATTATCCAAACATGTTTTAATGGAATGCCTTTTTTAAGCATCTGCTTTTGTAATTGAATGTGTTCCTAAAGATGGGTCAGCTAACTAAAGCAAGAGCCCACAGGAAAAACTGTGTTAATGCTTCTCCCCCAATCTAATTTATGACAGTTCCTAATTGGCCTGCCTCATTTACAACTCCTAAAATTAATTTTAGACCCTCTCTCAGAGCCCAAGTCATCATTAATAGAACGACAGCAACAGGGAGTGAAATAGAAATGTTTATAAAGCTCCCTTTTAAATTGACTGTGATAAGTGACGTAGGGATGTATGACCATCAGAGGATTCTGGAACTCTCTTTGTGAAGGCTAGCCACAGGCAACTCTCGAAAGAAGGCATTTATCTTGGCAGGAGATGCCCTTCAGTCCTCTTTTGTTTTATTCCCTTGAGGATTTTTTTTCAGGGTGGCTAAAACCATTTTTTTGGTGTTTTATTAGCTGTATCTTGACTACCTCCTACAAACTGAATGACAGCTTAGGGTTATTAAATGTGTTCTTGCACATATTTTTATCCATTGTTAACCCTGACTAAATGCATGCAAGGGCACAGAATCCCCCCCTTTTTTCCTCCATTGTTGCCCATATTTGTTAAAGAAATTATTCCCCTTGACGTTTGTTTAGGCTGCACTTTGATAAAATGCTGTCTATGGTCCACTTTCTTAGCTTGGCATTCAGCAGACTCTTATAGATTTATTTCTCTTTGCATTATCTTATCTTCCTTTCTAGCGTATTTGGGCTTCCTTTTCATATTTTAAGTTACGTTTTGGGGCATAGACAGATTACCTTAGTAATTGTATACTGCAGCATTGCAGTGTTCTAAAGATAATTCTGCAAGCCTTTGGCATATACTTAACCCCACTAACTATCTAAAGATGAGTATATATGTTCCTTTTTATGTTGTCTGTGAATAAATAAAACGGACAGATTAAGTGCTGAAAGTGACTTCAGGCTTATAGAAACTTTCTTCAGGTTGATGGGACAGTGACAATTTCTGAAGCAATGTAAATCTGGCCTTGAATCTAAAAGGTGGCTTACTTGATGAGGAAATTAATGAGGATTTTTCTTTGTGTTTCCAATTTATAGCCAAGTGTATATACTCTTTATACTTGAGCCTTTTAAAAAAAGATGTAGATGTAAAGGAGGCTTTACAGAAATGCAAATACTTCAGTTTTCTCAGTTTTGAAAGGCTGAGTCAAAAAAAAAAACAAACAAACCCAGAAACATTTAATTTAAGCTTCCTAGTTTATTTCAGTGTCTGCTATTTTCTAAAAACAGTGAAGTATTTGTTATTAAGTGCTTTAAGATGTATCAGCGCATTGGCTTATGGAAATTGTAAAAGTTTAGAAGCTAATGTAGGGCTAGCAGCTGAACTTATTCTTAGAAAAAACTTATGCTTAGTATCCCTCACCCTCAAAAAAAAAACTCCTGACTTTCAAAGTAAGGTTAATGAAAATCCATAACCGTGCAGAATTAGCTCATAATAATTTAAACTATTTGTTTAAAAGTATCAGATTAATAAAAAGTTATTTTAAACTCATTTTGTAAAGATTTTTGCTTAAAAAGAAAAAACAAATGTAATGGCTCTGTCAGCCCAGAATTAAGAATTTGCTTTGCCTGGCATCCCTGTACAAATAGGTAATGGCTAGATATAACCTCAACATATTCAGAACATCTCTCCAAATATCCTAAAGTGTGAAATGTTCATATTTCTCAAGTTTTACATACTTTAAAAAAATCTTCTGCCAATTACTCTTTGATTTAAGTAGACTGGAATTACTGGAATGTAGATTTCAATCAAGGTATTTTAGAAGAAATTATCATTAGTTTAAGACCAGTATTTAAATGAGGGTTTCCAAATATGTATAATCCTTGTTACACTAATTTTATTCAGAGTTCTATCATTATATAATACCAGTACTTATAAAACAGATTCGTTAGCCAAAAGCAAACAAACAAGCAATACAATAAAGAAAAGGTTACAAAGAACAAAATTGTTATTTTGTATGGATATGAGTATTGATGAGTGGTTTTAAATACACTTTTATAAAAATGATTTTAAATATACTTGAGGTTCAATAATTAAGAATAATTAGATTTGGGGCTATAGATAGTGACAATAT
Organism: Balaenoptera musculus; assembly: GCF_009873245.2. Taxonomy (NCBI): domain Eukaryota; kingdom Metazoa; phylum Chordata; class Mammalia; order Artiodactyla; family Balaenopteridae; genus Balaenoptera; species Balaenoptera musculus. The sequence continues at coordinate 70,659,646 of NC_045795.1, read as the reverse complement.
CTATAGAGAATTAGGAATTAATATGTTTTTCTTTGATCAAGAGAAAACTGGGAATTATAAATTAATTTATTGGGACTTTTGATGGTATTATAAGAGGAGCAATGCATGTTAACTACATGAAAAGCCCAAGTTATAGAATTGTAGGAGAAAAGGAGTTTAGAAGGGTCATTCTTTAGGTTGATGATGACTTTTAACAGTTACTGAAGCTATCTCATTCTGAATTTTGACCTGGAAGAGGAAAATGGGTTTAAAAGGGTCATGGAACATAGGAATATAAAAGTGGACATAGGGAGCCTGGTTAGGATATTATTGTAATTATCCACGTGGGAGATGATGTGGATTGTACCAGATGTGTATGTATGTGAAAATGTGTGTGTGCACCTACCTGTGTGTAAAGAATGAGAAGGACAGAGAGAACATACATACCTTGATGGGAAAATGAGGAAATTTCAGGTATGCCAAGTATTTGAAGCATGTACCTGCAGTTTATTTGGCGACTGAAAAGCTTCATTTATAATTTTTTAATGTTTACTCTTATGATATTTTGTGGGAGGGAAGGATAACACAGAAAGGTATAAGGAGAAAAAGAGTAAAAACTAGCCTATCCATTCCACCACCATTAGATAATGACTCTTAACATTTTAGTGTATTTCCCTCTCATTTTTTTTTTTTTCTATGCATATGGTTTTATGTTTGGGGGATATTATTGTGTGTACATTTGCAAGTCAAAAACTGTGAAAATCCATAACCGTGCAGAATTAGCTCATAATGATTTAAACTATTTGTTTAAAAGTATCAGATTAATAAAAAGTTATTTTAAACTCATTTTGTAAAGATTTTTGCTTAAAAAAAAAGGGTCTGACATTTTCCCTATTGGCATTGCTAACAGGCTAGCCTGCCTCAGTTTCATGGATGCAGGCAGAAGACCAGAGGCTTTTGGGTCAGAGGCAATGGCTTTATTGCTCAAGGTTCAGAGAATAGCATCAGCATGTTTATGTCCATACCCCTTTCCCCAAGTCCCGTGGAGGCAAGGCAGGTGGGCCAGATGAATAGCTGTATATGCAATGGGTTTCATTAAAGGAGAGCAACCCTGAGCTTAGGGAACTTGAATCTTTTATAATGGGCAGTAACATGTCTGCCTTTTGGTCTGGAAGGAGACACTATTGTACATGGCAGTAAGCATGTTTACCCTTTGATCCTAAGGGAGACACTACATCTATCTCCCAAGGCTATTCACTCTACAAACATCCTTGAAAAACTGTGAGAATAGAAGATAATATCTTTGCTCATAAAATGTGCAGAAATATGAGACTCATAGAGTCTCTCAACAAACATAAATCTTTTCATATATCATTACTTTTTTTCATCAACATTTTAAATGGCTGCATATAGCTGTAAAGAGTGAATCGTTGGGATATAGCAAAATGTACTATCAACTTCCAATTTTCCAAATAATGATCTTTTAGGTTGTTTCCATTTTAAAAACTTGGAAATTTCTATTTGGGGCAGAGTGGCAAAAAATAATGCAATCACTTTGGGTGTGTTGTAGCTAAGTTGGAGTAGATAGCAGTTGGGTTCTCCCTGATTTGAAGTCCGTGCAGCCTTTTCACCTTGGCCTTATGTGTAAGTATGCAGTGGCTATGAATGGCCAACATGTCTGTTGTCTCAAGATGTTATCCAGAGGAAGACAGGCTCTGTGAAGCTGAATATTAATGCTGTTATTTGTAGTCCAGCCTGCACTGGTTTTCTTCTGGAAAGTGGAGATATTTCCTGACATTTCTGCTGCTCACATCTGACTGAACCTCAGACAGAAGCTCCTACTGCCTGGCATGAGCAGGGCCCAGGAAAGTCCATACAAATCCCTATAGTGGAAAGGGAAAAAAATCTGAGATCCAAATAATGACCATCTTGTCCAAACATCTGGAGAGGGCCTGGTCTGGTGATGGGGATTAAAGAAAGGCAAAACAGCATCATGACCAGGTTTTAGTCATAGGACTTGTGTGCAAGAAAGTACCCAATATGGAGGCTTTCCTGGGTCTCTAGGGTCTTCTAAATTATCTAGAATATTGCTGAAGTGACACAAGTGGTTGAGACAAGTCCTCCTCAGAGGAAAGGAGGACTAAATGAAACATAGCAGGAGAGCCACTTCTTAGTCAATAATGGTCTCAGAAAATTCCAGGTTAAAATTTGTGACAGATGTTGACAGAAAATTGCACTGTAAAATGGGAGCAAGAAACTGTAATACTTTTCTGAGTGAGCAATGATCAATGATTAAACAGCAGTCAAAGCATTGTAATTTTTTTAAGTGAGAGGAAGAGTTATCCAGTGGTGTCTTCCACAGTTTTTAGAAAGTATAAAGGGAACTTACTTATTTCTTGAAGAAACATTTTTTTTAACATCTTTATTGGAGTATAATTGCTTTACAATGGTGTGTTAGTTTCTGCTTTATAACAAAGTGAATCAGTTATACATATACATATGTCCCCATATCTCTTCCCTCTTGCATCTCCCTCCATCCCACCCTCCCTATCCCACCCCTCTAGGTGGTCACAAAGCACCGAGCTAATCTCCCTGTGCTATGCGGGTGCTTCCCACTAGCTATCTATTTTACATTTGGTAGTGTATATATGTCCATGCCGCTCTCTCACTTTGTCCCAGCTTACCCTTCCCCCTCCCCATATCCTCAAGTCCATTCTCTAGTAGGTCTGCATCTTCATTCCCATCTTGCCCCTAGGTTTTAAGAAACATTTTTGACATCTGCTTTATGCTTAATGCTCTTCTAGAAGCTGGAGAATTGGTGGTGCACAAGACAAATGAGGTTCCAATTCATGGAGTGTCAAGTCTAGAAAACAAACAAACAATAAGTATCTTAAGATCCTTTCAAATAGTAAAGAGTTCCATGAAAAAACAGTGTAACGTGACAGGCCAGTGGCTTGGGTACAAGGTGGAAGCTGGGAAGACACTGCTAGGGATAGTGGCTGGAGAGGGCTTTTCTGAGCTGAGACATGAAGGGTGCCATTTGTGGCAAAGGTATTCCAGTCAGAGGGAATGGCAGAGGCAAAGCTTATGAGGTGAGAACAAGTGTAACATTTTCAGGGACTAGAAAAGAGATCAGGAATGAAATGTGCTAGAGGCTAGTGATTGAGGAGGGAGGAAGGGAACAAGATGACCTCAGGGAGGTGCTCAGGGCCAGTTGGTGTAACAAGTTGCAGGCATCAGTAAAGGGTCTGAATTTGAAGTTTAATGGGTGATGGAATGGACTTTTCATGCAACAGAATGATGGAATCTGGATTTATATTGTTTTTAAAGACTACTTTGGTCTCTGTACCGGGGTGGCAAGTGGTTACCAGAGCTACACCAGTGGTTACTGGTGGTTGGGAGAAGTTTATAGGAAGGGAATGAAGGATGACTTCTAATTAGGGGGCCTGGGCTACTTAGTGGATGGTGCAGTAATTACTGAGATAAGGAAGACTGAGAAATGAGAGTGGTTTTTGGTGGAATGGCATGGGAGCGTTACTAATTTTGTTGAAAATTGAAAGGAGACCCTAGTAAATATCTCTGCATGCCTTTCTTCCAAAGAAAACCTTGCATGATAAAAATAATACTTGATATTGCAGTTGCTGCCCAATTTTGTTGAGTCATCTTGGGGTACCTGGAACCTTACCTGGCAGATGGATGGCTGGCTGGATGGATGGAAGGATTGACAGATGGATGAATGGTTGAATGACTGGATGGATAAATGGGTAGATGTCTTAGAAAGGAATGGGCAGATTGACTCCCTCCATTTCTCATATGCAGCTGTGTCTGTGAAACCATCAAAAGATGCGTGTTTCAGAGGACACAGTGTGTTGGTCTCAGGGATTCTGACCCAAACTACTTTGTACATTCTGAGAGTCAAGGAGGTAGTTTTTCTTAAACACTATCCATAGGTCCTCCCCATGAGACAACACTTCATGGCTCATTTCAACTATAAATGCTGATTTTTTTTCACTTTATAAAAATCATCACAGTAATCTTTATTTTACCAGACAGGAAGCGCTGCTGGCGGCAATCAGTGAAAAAGATGCAAACATTGCCTTGCTGGAACTGTCTGCCTCCAAAAAGAAAAAGACACAGGAAGAAGTGATGGCCCTCAAGCGGGAAAAAGATCGACTTGTGCATCAGTTAAAGCAGCAGGTGGGGCCTTTTGCACGAATGGTGTGTTTTGCTGGGTTTGGGGTTTTGAGTGCTTTCTCTGGGTTTAGCTACTCTTCATTTTGCCATGTCCATCCTGCAGGCTCACGCAGCTAAAACCAGGTAGGAGTGAAATGGCCCAAGTTGTCGCTGGAACAACATTTTATTGCTTTTCTGTGTTTTTGTGCATGTGCCTGGGCTTGTGTGGTTTGCAACCAGTGCTGTTTTCCTTTCTTTTGTATTAGCATCATCTCCCCAGAAGTAGCTCTCAGCTCTCTTCCTTCCAGTGGACTTTCTATGACTTCTGACTAAATCCTAGAAAGTACTAATTAAATTCTGGGCACCTTCTTTCCCATTGGACTTGTTACCTTCTGTCTTGCTCACTTTCTGGGCCCAATAATAACTCCCGTCATCCAGTTCTTTCGATTTCTTTCTCACCATTCTTCCAACTTTGATTCTTCACCTATTTCCCAGGACTTTCCGGCCAAGGACCCTTTCCCACCCCCTATGCTTGGAGACCTCCTCAGCCATTATTTAGTCAAATATTTTTCTATTACCTGTTTACCCCGTTAACCTGTTTTTCCCTCCTCTCTAGGCCACTATACTTCTTCTGAGGGAAAAGGAAGAAGAGACAAAATCCTAACTTGTGCAGAAAGTTCTTTGCCTTCTGGAGGGTTTTCTAGTAGTGACTTAAATGGAAATATATATACCTGAAGCATATTGCAAAGTCATCCCTGAAATCTTCAGGCATTATTTCTCCTCCATATCTAACTTGAGGGCTTTTGGAATCAATAGTTAAAGATATTCAGTTGGATTCTAGCTTCATTATGAAACCCACTCAGCAGATAACGGCTCAATGGTCTGTGGTCTCACAAGGTGGCCGCCACATCTTAGCTGGGGCCACCTGTGAACGCCACGTGGTACCATGTGTGGAGTGCATCCATATTGATTTCAGCCCCCAGGACTGGCTCTCTGCCTGCTAGGGAGATCTGGGTTGAGCACAGTGTGCAAGGTGAATGGAAAGGAAGCCCGAAAGGAAAAGCTCTCTCCCCTCACAACTGGGGCAACTTTTTCCCTCCTCAGGAAGGAAAAGCCATCCTTTGGCCCTGAACCAGAGTCTTATTCTCATGGGGCTGCCTTGCTGTGAGAGAGAGAGAGAGAAAGAGAGAGAGCACGAGAGCGAGCACTGCCACGCCTGGGTGCCCTCTCCTGCGGAGGGAAGGTCCCAGTCACTGCCAGACATTGGGGTCATTCCACAGAGCAGCATACCTTGCTAGTGCTGGTCCCGGGGGTCGGGGGCCGCTTACATCTGACCTCTTTGTTTGGGGCTGTGCATCTTCTACACTGGTTTTTCCACCCACTGGGCCACAGAAAGTCAAGTCGGGGCTCCTTCTTTGCTTTCTCTTAATTCCTTCCCTGTGCGCCCTGTGCTCTCCCCTCCTGCACCTAACCATTGTAGCTTTCTCCCACAGGTTTATAGACCTAGGAAACAGCCCCCGAGCTCGAATATACCATGCACTTGTGATGCTGGCTACAGCCCAGATATTACGGCCAAGTACCACGGGTCCAGCTACGATGCATACATGATCCAAAGGTCTCAGGTCAGTCAGCTGCTAAGGAGATACTCTCCCCCACCATTGCGGATGGGGGTGCATAAGACCTACATCACATCTTGACCTTCACCTCTTTTGATGATTTCCAGTATTCAGTGGCCATAAAGTCTGGAACCATAGATGATAGCACTATATCTTGATTTGTAATGCAGTTTCATTATTTTGTATTTGCCAGCGGTTCTAGTTTTGATGGCCACCCTACAGGGGCAGCTCTTCTGAAATAGCCTGGCACTGCTGTAAAGACAAGATTGCCAGAGGCCTTACTGTCAGGCACATTGGATTAAATTTTTCTTTTTGTCTCGTAGATAGTTTCCTCCCCAAATCTCCCTCTACCCTTCCCAATAAGGAATTTTTTTTTAAGGCTGCTTTTTTTCTTTCTCAGCATCATGAAAATGCACTCCTGGATTCCAGGAAGGATTGAGTGTAGCCCTTCAATTTGCTCCTGGGAAACTGTACAAAGCCTTCATTATTCACGACAGGCTTGGTTTTGGGTATCATGGGGCACATTTGGGAAACCCCAGCCATGCACAGTTAGTCTCCCGCCTGGGCTAAAGCAGGGTCTGAAGGGCTGTTGTGGAAAAAGAGGCAGCAAAGGAGGAGGATGGGCTTCTTTCCGTGACTTAGGTTTGAAATTCTTCCCCACACCCTACTGGCCACAGAGCAAGAAAGAATGTGAATTTATGTATCCTTGTTGTAAATGATAATGATTCTAAAAATAATGACTAATTTGCTTATAAAAGCATGCCCTTTGTAACTGAGGGTTTACTTTGTGCCAGAATGTGAATCCAGTGTCCCTGGGGGGTTTTGTCCCACAGTCCTCACAGCAGCCCTGTGATGTGAGTGTCAAGATTACCTCCTCTTTCTAGGGGCCATAGCTGAGACTCAGAGTGTGGAATAACCAGCCCAACACACACAGTTTGTAAGTGATAGAGCTCAGGTTTTGTATAGTCCACCTGCGTCCACACATACCCCACCATGTTCAGGAAGTAATTCAGAGTTGCAAGCAGATGGGTATTCCAGAAATTGTGAGGGCCCCTTATCTTTGTATACCTGAAGCAGATGCCAGAAACCCATTTAAGAATGTTCTCCAGCCACTCACAAAGAGTAGGTTCTGCCTAGAGCTCTTGAGCTTAGGATGTTTGATCACATCACCAACTACTAATACTTCTAAGCTCTCAGCATGTGCCAGGTATGGGTCAAAGGGCTTTACATACATTAACTCATCAACTCCCACCAAAGCAGAAGGGCTGATGCTCTTATAGAGAAGGAACCAGAGGTCCAGAGAGGTTGGGTGCCCTGCTCAGGCTTCACAGCTGGACACACCATGATACTTAAACAGATTTTTTTGCCACACAACCTTAAATGGATTTTGTAGATGCCATCTGGAGTTGCACTGCTTAGGTTGAATTTTGTTTCTAGCACTTGTTAGCTGAGTGATCATGAGCAAAATATTGAACCTCCCTGAGCCTCAGTTTGCTCATCTGTAAATTGGGCTAATAACATAATTCAAAGGGTTGTTTGTGAGGTGTAATGTATACAAAGTGATTTGCACATGCCTGGCACACCAATGTGCTATATATCTGTGAGCTGCTATTACTACTACTACTACTGCTACTGCTAATTGATTTTATCACCACCAGCCCTCAGAGATAGTTTGATTTTAATTTCAATTTCATCTTTGCTGTTTTTCACATGCCTTGGAGTCGCAGCTTGTTGAGAACATACTGTTGAACTGTGGGAGAAAGAGCAGACAGTTGTTGGCACTAAAGCCTTCCTGGTCCCCCCACCACTAAAGCCCAAGCACTTGGGGAGTGGGGAGCAGACATGTTAGGAGTTCTAGACCCTAGTTCCCAGCCTGCACTGAACAGGCTCCCAGCACTTATTAAGTTTGTTTGGTTTGTGTATGCAGCCCACATGGACGTCCATCAGAGAGGACATCCCCAGGAGGGTGAGTCCCAGACCTCAGTGGTCATCACCTGCATGTCTGATTTGGGAGAGCAGAGCTCTTTTAGGCACCCAGGCTAATGGGAGGGGAAGGTCATAGGTCTGGGTGTTCACCTGCCCAATGTTCTGCAAGGATTTTGAGGCAGATGGGCTCATGAGAGGTGTTACCCTCTTGAGGCTGCCTTTTGAGCTCATCTCATGCAGGTCTCTCTGGCCACATCATTCCCAGTGACTGAACTCGAGTAGCTCATTCAACAATCCCCATAGCTATTGCACTTCGGCAAGCACATAGTAGGCACTCGATAAATATTTCTTGTGTGAATGATTGCATGACTTCCATAAGCCAGGTCTATACCAAGTGTTTTATATATACATAGGTTTACAAACGTTATCTCATTTTGTCTTCATAATCAACCAATTACCCAACATATGGCATACCTACCATGTGCCAGGCTCTCTGACAGGTGCTGGGGATTCATCCACAACAGATATTTTACACACAGTATCCACAATCCCTTCCTCATGGACCTTACTTGTTAAATTAGAGGGGGTAGAGAGAAAGGTAATAAACCATAAACATAATAAGTAAGTTACATGATAGAAAAAAGAAAAATATAGACCAGCATAACAACAACAGGAATGCCAGGGTAGGACTGAGGGGCTGATGACACTGTAAAATAGGGTAGACAGGATGGGCCTCACTGGGAAGAAGACGTGAGCAAAATTTGAAGGAGGTGAGAGAGTGAGCTCTGTGGATATTTAGGGGAAGGATGTTCTGGCAGAGGGAACAGCCCGTGCAAAACCCTTAAGGCAAGAGAGTGCTGGTGTGTCTGGGAATAGCAGAGAGGGCAGTGAGGCTGGAGTGAATAAGAAGGTGAACCATCAGAGCAGTAGTGGGCTAGGGTAGGCTGTGCAGGACCTGCTAAGAGTGGTATATTCTGGAGCAGAAATTATCCAAAGTTAGGAAGCAGAATACACCAAGCGTGTAGCGTCAGAACAGGCAGGACTCCCTCCTGTACCACCCAGAGTGCCCTGTTTAAGGTTGCTCTAACTGAGCCCACTCTCCAAATCCCCTGGCTCCAGGCTTGAAGGAGTCCCAGTGCTTAGCTTGCAATTTTTAAAAAAGCATTGGTGGGTGGGAGGGAGATGGCAAGAGGGAGGAGATATGGGGATATATGTATATGTATAGCAAATTCACTTTGTTATACAGCAGCAACTAACACACCATTGTAAAGCAATTATACTCCAATAGAGATGTTAAAAAAATAAATAAAAATTTAAAAAAATAAAAAGCATTGGCACTCCATTGGAGCCACAGAGAACTAATGCCAGAATTTGCTTGTTATGGCTATTGAGATTTTCAAACAGAATAGGAACAGGGCCCTTTGACAAAATGCCCTCCCTGACTTCCTGGCAGTCTCAGTAACATATCATTGGAGTCCAAATCCTGCCCTTTCCTTGCTACAAGGAGGTAGGCAGGTGGACAGTGGTGACCACCTCCATGCCATTGGCCTGCTCAGGGTGGTGGCTATGCCTTGGAGAACTGCAGCCAGAGTCCAGGCCAGGCCAGAGGTTCTCAAACCTCAGTGGGCAGAAGCATGATCTTTTCTAAAGATGTCTCATGAAATGCTCATCACTCTCTGGCTCTCACTGCTGAAAAATCTTCCCTGGCTTCCCTTGCTGGTGGGATAAAGACAAATTCAAGCCAACGTGCTCTCTGCCTTATACATGCAATTCCCTTTGCCTGGAACACATTTCCTCTTTTCCTCACCTAGTTAACACCTACTGGTTCAATTCAATCTCGGTCCAATATCACTATTTCAGGGAGGCCTCTGGGACTTTCTCAACTGGGTCAAATCTCCAATTTGGCACTCTTGTAGCACATGTACATCATTTAATTGCATTGGAACAGATGCAGTTCTGCATTTGTTTTGGTGATTACTTGAATAGAAACTATCTGCCCTGCTAGTTAATGAACTCCATGAGGACTGAGAATGTGGCCTCATGACTTTTTTTCTGCTGACCAGTTGTCTCCAGGCCTAACACAATTGCTAGCACATGGTAGGCATTCAGCAAATATTAGTTGACTGTATAAATAAATGAGTGAGTGAATTGCCAGGTCAGCTTATTAAAAGAAGAGACTTCTTTGATCAATCGTTACATTAGACAAGACTTAGCCTCGTAATTCTTCTGATATTCCAGGAAGCCACCACCAACTTAAAGGAGTTGGTAGAAGACATGGAGACCTGCTTGCTGAATAATGACCACAAAATTGGTGCCATGTTCTTTCTTGCCACGTTGCAAGACACTTTGCAGAGATGACTTTTACCATACTAGAATTATTTGCAATGGTGTCCATTTTGAACCTTTCCTTCCAGTCTCTTTGCTGTATTCTAGTTCAGATCCCTTCCAATTTTGGAGGTTCTTCTTGAATTAAATGCCACTGAGTTTCCAGATGTGGCAGAGATTGCTTGCAGTTATAAAGGGAGTCCCGCCATTTCTTCCCTGAAAACGTCTGAGCGTCTTGTAAATTAATTTGCCTAGAAATACCTAAACTCCCATTAAACACCCATCAAGAGAGCCAGAGAAGATGATATGAAATCAGTTCAGAAATTCTAACTACGCTTAACAACAAAAGAATCTTTATGACTCTCTTCAGGTGTTAACATCTGAGTTGATTCTAGGCTGAGCGCTGTATAAAGGTAAGAGAGCAGTACAAATTAACTTTCTGTTACTTGTTGCTTACAAGAAGATAAAGGATTAATCATAATTTGGTAGTAGACATATAAGTCTATCCAATTTTTGTGTTCTTCCCAATTCCATTTCTTCACAAGCACACACCCCTGACACTTTTATTCTACCTCTTCCTAAAAAAATCTTCCTTCCAGATTTTTGCAATATTGGGAGAGGGACTCAATTGGGAAATAGTTAACGGTTTTTTTGTTTTGTTTTGTTTTTTTAATTTTCTTGTTCTTTCTCTAGGGATGGTAGTTCTAAAAAATATTATTAAAATTTACCATCTTTCCTTCTTCTGTGTCTTGGATCCAATCCCCTCAACTCTTTTCCTCCACCCTTGAAGAAAGGACTGACATCAAAATAATTAATTCTGAAATCATTGGATTTTCCTGCTGCTAAAGGGTTTTGAAGGAAGCTTAAAACTAAATCTTACCCCCTAAGCCTTATTCCCAAACGCTCCCTTGTGTGCTGAAGTAGTGAAATGTACATCCTTGATGAAAATGCCTGTTTAAAATGAGGGCCAGACACTATTGTTTAGTTAAAATTAGAACCAGCTTATTTCTCAGAACCAGTTAGAATACTTTTGTGATCAGAGATAAATTGTGCTTGGTTTTCTTTTCCCCTTCCTACCAGTGCTGGCATTGCTTTTGGTTACCCACTGGTCAGTTGGGAACAGGAAGGCGTTAAGACCAGGAGACTAGTCTACTGTTTCTCTATGTTTTCCCCTAGAGCTTGCAGAGAAGTCCTATGTCCAGGTTAACATTCTGGAGGCTATGCCAGGTCTGCACAGTATAACTGATTTGGGTATGTCTCCCCCTCCCCTATCGTGTCTAGACCATCATAGGATTGTCTCTAAGAATTAGTCAAACAGGTATGGCCAAGAGTGGGAGAAGGCAGACTCTGCCCTGGGAAGTATTCAGGAGAGCTGTTTGTAAGGATGAGATTCTAGCCAAAATTGGATCTCAGCAGAGGTAGAACCATCCTGTCAAGGAAAGCAGGAAGCACCTGAGTGGGATGGTTGACCAGGCATTTCTTTCCCCCTCTACTTGGGGCCACACCTGGTTGTGCTCCCCATTTACACTTCCATTACATGCTATGCAGATGACTTTTAATTACCCTTTATGGTTTAGGAGGTGAGCACAATTGAACAGCAGTGAAGGAACTTCATGCAATAGGGTTCCCATAGCCTCATGTTGTGGTTGGATGAGTGCCAGAAAAGCTTGATTTGATCCCAGAATTGTAATGCATCACAGACTTGCCCCAGATCAAATTGCTGAAATGCAAATGCATTGGTTTTCACTGTAGACTCACTTTGGGTTAAGCTGTTCATGACCCACTGGTAGAATCTAGGCACATCTCTATTTATCATTGACTTCAATGCCAAGGGTCTTTACAGTATGTTCTAGAGAACCCCTTTCTAAAAAAGAAATACCTAGATCTCTCCTCGGCAGGCCAAGGGCAGGGCATCCTCAGAGAGGTAAAACCTGAACTCCTTGGTGTTACTGAAAACAGTATACTCTTAGTGTCCAAGTGATTGGCCAGGATACTACTCTGCTCTCTTAGCCTGGAGACACTTCTTACTCTGGGCAGCTGGTGCCTCAATCCCAATACTCAGGGAATCCATTTGGTTTGCCAGTTACAACACAAACTAGCACTCAAAGATTGTGGAGGCAAAGTGTTTTCTCTGTGATTCCATATGTTTCTCAAATCCCTGTTAGAAATGCACCTTCCCAAAGCATCAGGCGGACTCTGATGGACCACTTTTCTGAGTCTCTCATTTGAAGGAAGCCATGTTTTAAAAACCATTTAATAAATAAATAAATTAATTAGTTAATTAAACCATTTTAGTTCCCTTCCCTAAACATTCATGGAGCACCTTTGGTGGTGCTGTGTGGGGCACTCTTGGGCTATAGAAGGAGATGTTGATACTGACTTTGTCCTTGAGCCTTGGGTTTTTTATCGTCTCTACCACCTGTAAGGCAGATATTAGCTCAAGAAACAGATGACAGAGCAAATTGCTATTTTTTGGTGCAGAAGTGTTACCAATGTGCAAAAGTCTTTGCTTGCTAGAGGGGGCAGGGAATACTTCCTGCAGAAATAGGCATTCCTATGGATGTTATAATTGACACTCCGTAGCCCATCTTTTGTGACAAATGACTATGCAACCATGATACTTTCTTAAGTTTTCAAGGATCCTAGTGTAAGTATTGCTACTCTTAGAAACACTTGCTCTTTGCTTTTGGAGTATACCTTTTTAAGTAGAAAAACTTGAAAAGACCAACTTTACCACTTCATTCCCCCACTTTTAGAAATACGTAAAGGGGGAGATGGGTCTGACTTGTAAGTTTTAGAGTGATTTGCCAGCTTTGTTTCAGTCTTTTGAAGCACCCCCTGCAGTATCTAGCCGTTGGCACAGTACATCAGAATAACAGGCTTAGCTGAAGGTGACCAAAACAGAGAAGAGTATACAAATGCCAAGAAGATCTCTCACGTGCTGTCTTTCTCTTTTTTTTTTATTCAAATTTCACATCTGCGCTCTATTTTTAAACAGTTATTCTTTAAGTGATAACGCATGTTTTACCAAGCCTCTTATTGGATTAGACATGTTTGAAATCCCCTCAGCTTTAACCTGTTCATTACTGCCTCCAAGAACATTCAGATAGTGTATATGGGGGAGAGTTTCCAAGATGTCAGCCTCCAGGGAGCCATTGTATTTTGGGGAGGGAGGGATCCAGCGGTTATGCTGTGTAGATTTTGGGGGGACCTTAGACTGACATTGCTTTAAGAGGAATCAAGTGTGGGTGTAATGTGTGCAGCATTCTTGCTATTCATCATAGTTTTTCTACTCACATTTTAGAGTAGGAGGAGCTAACAGTTTTTGAGCTCTTACTGTATACCTGGCACTGGGCTAGGAATTTTAAATATATTATCTCATTTAATTCTCATAACAGCTCTGAAAACCAGTTGCTATTAATCCCATTTTGGAGATGAGGAAACTATGGTCCAGGAACTAGGCAAAGATGCCACGGCTAGTGAGGGGTCTCATTCCAAAACTCTTTCATGGTCTTCCCAACAGATGTCCCCAAGTTGGTGCTATACCTCTTAGGTCATAGCCCCCCTGACCTGGGGCTAAAAAGGAACATAAAAAGCAGGCTTTATTCTGTGACCCTGAGCACCACTCCCAGCCTCTCCTGCCGCCCCAGCCAGCTCCTGCCCTGACCCCGGGGTCACATGTGCAGGCTGGGGAGGGCGATTTATCTCTTCCTGCATCACCAGGCGTCACCCACTGCCAAGGGGAGAAAGGGCTGCGGGCTTGATCAAGTGTGTTGCATTTTCTGCTTTCCCGCATGAAATGTTGACATTTGCCTCTTGGAGCCTTTGTGTTTCATTCTCAAGATATCTGCTTGAAAGCCTTTGTCCCTTTAGTTTTCCAGTTTCTTCTTCATCATTTAACATACAAAAACAGGTTCCTCCTGGTCTCTTTCTCTCTCTCTCCCTCCTTTCCTTTCCTTCCCCTCATCATATAATTAAAAGTCCTTTCAGGTTGTCTTCACCTTATCATTTCAATTGAATTGAAAAAAGATCCGACTTCCTGCTGTTGTGTCTTCCTGATGCTGAATTTCAGAATGAAAGAAAAGTCCTTCCCCTGCCCCTTTTTTGCTTCATACTACCCCTTGAATAATTGTGTTTAAATCATGCTGATTTTGTCATTGATCTGCATTGTTGTACGGACTGAGTTTACCCTTTCCTGGCTTCAGAATCTCTTCTTTTTTGGCTTTTTCAAGTAATTAACAGGAAAAGGATTTTTCACCCTCCTCTCTCCTGATTACGGAAACACAGTTATCAAACTCAGAATTTAACATTTCCAGTAGTTTCTCTTTACTCTTACTCAACTCCATATTCTTTTGGGGAAATGCCACTTTCTTTTGTTATCCTCTGCCACATGCAGAGGTAAAAGTTCCAGAATCCCCCATGTTTACTGTTTTTTTTCAATGTAGCACTATATTAAAAAGTAATAAGGACTATATACACTATTGATACTATGTACACAATAGATAACTAATGAGAACCTACTGTATAGCACAAGGAACTCTACTCAGTGCTCTGTGGTTACCTAAATGGGAAGGAAATCCAAAAAAGAGGTGATATATGTATATGTATAGCTGATTCACTTTGCTGTACAGTAGAAACTAACACAACATTGTAAAGCAACTATACTCTAATAAAAATTTTTTTAAAAAGTAATAAGGACTTAATTTTGTAACCATCCTTATTATGTAAATGATACTTTTCATAGGTGAAAGCATATAAATAAATGTTTTATTGTAAAAAAATAATGTATTCTCATTATAGAAACTTAGAAAATGTAAATAAAAACTAAAATCACCCATAATCCTGCCACTCAGAAATAACTGCCATTAAGATTTATACTTTCCTATATTCCATTGTCTACATACATATTTGAACAAAGACATGACATACTACATAATAAAGCTTCTTTAGCTTTATAAATGTTTGATATTGTGTGCATTTTCCGATGTCCTTAAAAGTCTTCAAACACATACATCTTGGTTCTATGATTTCCATCATTGCCATAATTAATTTTGTCATTCTCCTATTGTTGGGATTTCAATCGTTTCTAGTTTTTCACTTTTATAATCACACTTGGTGAACATTTCAATACATAAGTCTTTTTTTCTGTTTTTTTTCTGTTATTTTCTAGGACAACTGGTAGGTAAACTTAGAGAGCAAGAGGCAAAGGCAGATTTTTACGACTTCTAAGGGGAGTAGTCATGGGACAAAATGGGCAGTTCATTCAGCAAATCTTTATTGAGCATCTACTATATGCCAGATACTGTTCTGGACATTGGGGGTACCATAGGGAACAAAACACAAAAATCCCTGCCCCGAGAGAACTTGTATTCTAGTGGAGGACACAAATAAGAAACAAAATAAAGACATCAAATATATAGCATGTTAATTGACAATAAACGCTATGAAGAAAAATGAAGATGATGTTCTGTGAGGTGTCTGGGGGTGATTTTGAATAGGGCATTCCCAGGATGCCTCCTTGAGAAAGGGACAGGTGAGCAGAGACTTGCAGGGAGGTGGGAGTAGGCCATGTGGAGTACTGTGCAGGGAGGCAGTGGTCAGTGGGGACAAACTGCAGCCAGGAGAGTTGGAATCTGTTCTTCTCAGGTCAGATCCCAAGTGCAGTTGCTGAGTTGACAAGGTGGGGGAGCCAGAACCCCACAACACCAGTGTTTAGATGAGATAAATTTTTTTAAAAAATCAGCACACAACCAAAACCCCATTCTCTTATCTTTGCCCTGATATGGCCATTTGGAAATGCCCAATGGACACAGTCAGCAAATCTTTACTCAGATGATCTTTGCACAGTGGAATTGTGCAAGGAGTTTACAAGTTCAGATTGGACAGAGAGGCGGTCCATTTCAGAAAACAGTGACGATTGACTGAACAGCAGAGGCAACTCAGAAGGTCTCAGTCCAGGCTGGTTCTTATGCCCCCAGAAACCTCCGATTAACCAATCATCTTGAGGCTGGTTTATTTCCTCTCTCTCATGGCTCAGCGGTCCTAGAATTACAAACAGCTCAGAAGCCAACCAGAAACCCTACTGCTTTGGGCTACCTTGGGTGTGCCAAAGCCCCTTTGGGTGCTAGGGTAGGAAGCAGGTTTGTGGGTCACAAGGTCAGGCAGAGTTTCTGTTGTCAGTCTTCTTGGGTTTGGGGGCCAGATACTCTCTAAGATATCTGACTCAGCAGCCATCCAGAAAGTATGATGTTAATTCTTTAATCTTTAAACAAAACAAGGGAGCCCATCTCACCAGGTGGGCTGCCAGGAAAGCCCTGGCAGGTAATAGAAGGTGCAGGGTCTGGGAATGAACCTGGGGGTCAGAGTTTTAGCCCAGCTCTGACCCCCAACACACTGACAACCTTGGGCAGCTCGTTTTGCTTCTCTCTCACAGGCTCGGCTTCCCCATCTGTAAGGTGAAGGGATTAAACTAACAGACCTCTTAGCTCTTCACAGTTTTGATAGTCAGAAACTATTCCAGCACATTCATATATATAGTACATTGAGTGCTTGATCTATACCAAGGACTTTGCGGATGCACAGGAAAGTGACAGTATTTGCTTTGATGGAGGCTACAGTTGAGTAGGGGAGATATATTATTCAGTAAGATATTAACACAGCTATTATTTCTTGAAGAAATGATATTCTAGGCACAGCATTGTACTTTTGTTGTTTTATTACAATCCTCACAAAAACTCAATGAGGTAATGCCATCATTGTCTCCACTTTGCAAATGGAGAAACCAAGTCACAGAGTTAGTGAGCGCATCTACCTTAGGGGTAACAGAGTTAACCCCTTTGTTTTCCATTGCAACACAATTGCCATCTTTCCCACCAAGGAATGTTTGAGAATTCTAGATTTCAAAGATGACAGAGAAGAAGGAAGGCTCTGAATTTTGCTCATTTGGCTTGCGTAATCCCGACTCATCTTCCCTTATTAGTTGTATGATGGTGAGCAGGTTAACTTACCTTCCTGTGAAATGGGTATGTTGTTTGCTGTCTAACTCACAGAGAAGCATTATCATGAAGCATCTTCTCTGGGGAGAGGTCTTTAAAAACGCTGAGGGCTGCACAGATGTGCAGGATGTTGATCTCAGTTCTGAGGTGCAAAGACAGGGCTATGTTTTTTTTCCCCACAGGGTAGCACTGCACTTTGAGGAATGATGGTCCCAAACAGTCTCTGGTGACAATCCATTGACACAGACCCACTCCACATGACTTGTTCCCTTGACCAAAGAAGAAAGAACTTGAGTGACAATGTTCATAAATAGGCCTCTGTCTTCTGCTTTTCTGGGAGCCAGACCGTGATTTATCCTTAAAGAAAAACAAATAGTGCAGAAGGCGCAGACATTGCCTTGAAAGAACCCAGTTCAGTGTGGGTTCAGACATCTTCCTTCCAGGAAAGAGTATCCAGATCTCCCAGCCCCGGTCTTGCTTGTCCAGGCTCCTGCGAGGTCTGCTGGGGCCAGGGTCTTCTGAGGCTTCTTGAGATGAGGTCGGGCTTCCAGGGAGAGCCTCTGTTTTCCCGAGCTTTCTAGTGATGCAATCCTTGGTGAGGCAGGGAAACAATAAGCTGATATTTTGGAGGGGGAAGAGCCATCTCTGGGGGATTATTTTTTATGAACCAAAGACACTTAAGTGTTGCCGATTTATCTTAATAGCAGATACTCTGAGCAAATGTCCCAGTTGCCTCTTTGTACTTTTTGGCAAGTATGGATGAGAAATGGAATGGAGCAGACCCAGTCAGAGCTGGCTAGCCCAACGTGTAGAAGTCTTAATCTTCCTCCCTCCAGATATGTAACTTAGAAATGTTTCCAAAGTTTTCCAAGTTGCAGGTGGACACCCAGCTTTGGCAAGATGCAAAGCAGGTTCCATCACTAGGTTTTCCGCTTCCAAAAAAATTATGTTGGGCTTGAGGGGAGAGACACCTGAATCTTCCCTAGGTAGTTAGTTCTTTAAGCTCAGTTACTGCGTTCTGGTTCTAAAGGTACTATTTCTGTATAAAGAAACCTTCTTTAATCACGCAAAGAGCCCTCCTGCTTGTTGTACACATGATTGGGATTCTCAGAGGACACTGCAGGACTAGCCTGCATATCCTCCTCCATCAGGGCTGGAACAAGACCACGTGGAACCCAGCGCCTTAGAAGTTGGAGTATAAATTATGTTAAGGCCTTGTTGAATGTTGTAACATTTACTAATCCTTATTAGATATGGATAAATTCTCATGGCTTAATTTGGCATGTGGAGCCAGTTGTTCAGATTGTCTTTACGGACTGGAAAGGAAATGCAACTTTAGTGTAATTTTTCTTTTGTTTCTTTAGAAGGGGACATAATTTTTTATTGTTAACTGGTGGAAACTTTGGTGAATTGTGGCCAACTGTAGCTCACCCCCACAGGGAGAAAGCATCAGACTTTAGCTGAGAACATATTCTTTGAAAAAACCCAGAATATTTGATTTTTGAAATATCTTCCCACTTTAAAAACATGCTGTCCAACAAATATTAATGTTCTGACCCAGACCAAGAGAATTGAGGAAGTAGAAAGCTGTAATTTCTCTCTGAGGAAAATTTTAGAGTGATGTGTGATGCTTTAGTTTAATAATAACTCCACTGAGCATGGAAATAATCTATGAGGATACAGGTACAGCCACAAGAATTCACAGAGCATCCTTCTCACTCTTGGTTCTTACTTTCTCCAAAGTGGAAGGAGCTAGGTGTTGGCTAGGTGTCAGGCATTTCGTATTCCTTTACTAGGTCACCCGCATATACATGACCTTGGGCACCTACTGTCACTTTGCTTCCATTTCTGGAATTTGGTAAAAAAAATATACGTGATGAAAGTTCTCCCCTTTTTCTGCCAAACAGTTTTTTTTTCTTAATTGGAGTATAATTGCTTTACAGTGCTGTGTTAGTTTCTGTTGTACAACGAAGTGAATCAGCTATATGTATACATATATCCCCTCCCTCTTGGACCTCCTTCCCACCCACCCCCCATCCCACCCATCTAGGTCATCACAGAGCACCAAGCTGAGCTTCCTGTGCTATACAGCAGGTTCCCACTAGCTATCTGTTTTACACATGGTAGTGTATATATGTCAATCCTAATCTCCCGATTAATTCCACACTTCCCTTCCCCCACTGTGCCCACCCGTCTGTTCTCTACATCTGTGTCTCTATTCCTGCCCTGCCAATAGGTTCCACATATATGCATTAATATACAATATTTGTTTTTCTCTTTCTGATTTACTTCACTCTGTTTGACAGACTGTAGGTCCATCTACATCTCTACAAATGACCCGGTTTTGTTCCTTTTTATGGCTGAGTAATATTCCATTGTATATATGTACCACATCTTCTTTATCTATTCATCTGTTGGTGGACATTTAGGTTGCTTCCATGTCCTGGCTATTGTAAATAGTGCTGCGTTGAACATTGGGGTGCCTGTGTCTTTTTGAATCATGGTTTTCTCAGGATATATGCCCAGTAGTGGGATTGCTGGGTCATATTGAAAATCATTGCATATTTTAAATTGCTTGGATTGAAATCTATTGTCTTGTTCTTTATTCTTTTTTTTTAGCATCTCACATAGTTTGGTGGTCAGTCAAGCATGCTCAGTAATCACCTTTAGGGGACTCAAATCTTGTCAATTTTGACGAGTTTGATCAAGTTTGGGGGTTATTGAATCAGTTGGTATTATAGCTGCAAAGTTATTTAAGTGAGATTCTTGCTCTGTTTGTAATTACAGGTTTGTTCTAACAGATCTGTTTTGCAGATTTTTATGAGCAGGAATTCTCTTGGGCAAATCCACCATGATTCTCAGTGTGGTTAGGGTAGGCGATTTTCCACCCCTGGAGTGGTTTTTCAGAAGAGTGGTCATGTAAAAAAGACCATTTCTGTCCTCTTAGCAACACCCAATTTTCAGCTTCTGCTGAGAGCAGGATCCAAAATTATCCTATCTCCTTATGAAATTCTGTTGAAAAATGTTAGTCCCTGTACACTGTGCACAAAAGCCAAATTACTTTCGGAATGTTCTGTGGAACTCTGGGAATTCAGATAGGGATCAAGGAAACAGCACAACATCTTTTCCCCTCCTTTGCTCAATCTGTTGATTGATTTGTAGGCAATTACTCTCCTTACCCTGAACCCTCTGAAGTAAAGTCTTGGGTCTAAATTCTATTGCTTTTTGTTGATTCCTTTATTTGTTTGTTTTTTAAGTATTATATTTTGTTCCCAAAGTCAGAGAATGCAGAGAAAAGTTCTGGGAAAACAGAGGGCTCATTCTCCATTTAAAGCAGTATTCTGCTAAAAATTTGCCAGGAAGTTAAGGTGTTTCTCAGATCTTTTACACTGCTGAAATGTAAATCAAAGAAAGAGGTTCTGGAACAAACCAAACAAAAACCACACACTTATTCAGGGACAAAGTCAGAATATGCTCATGCTGGTTTTTATACTCAACAACGCCAAGATCTTTATGGCATATAAGCTTCCCAAAACTTCACAGAGGCATCCCTAAAGAAGTGAGAAAACTTGAAAAAGAGGAAGAAAGGATTCTTTCCTGATTATTCTTCAGTAGTAGCATACCAAGAACAAATAGTGAAAAATACTGGACCTTTTCTAAGTTATTCCCAGCTTGGAACTTCTGCAAGTCTTAATGCTGTGCCCCATAGTCTCATAGATAAAGAAGGAAGGTCACAAATTAGAGTGGAAAATAAAAGGAATTTCTGGTTCTCTGTAATGTTTCTGGCTGTCTCAGGCATAATTCTCAAAAAGAATTTATGTGTGTCTTTTTTTTTTTTTTTTTTTTCTCAGTTTTTTTTTTTTTTTTTTTTTTTTTAAACATCTTTATTGAAGTATAATTGCCTTACAATAGTGTGTTAGCTTCTGCTTTATAACAAAGTGAATCAGTTATACATATACAATATGTTCCCATTTCTCTTCCCTCTTGCATCTCCCTCCCTCCCACCCTCCCCATCCCACCCCTCTAGGTGGTCACAAAGCACCGAGCTGATCTCCCTGTGCTATGTGGCTGCTTCCCACTAGGAATTTCTGGTTCTCTGTAATGTTTCTGGCTGTCTCAGGCATAATTCTCAAAAAGAATTTATGTGTGTCTTAAAGTTTAAAATAGTTGCATTAACTGCAGCAGCAGTTCCTAAACCTGGCTCTCTTTTGACATGGACATTTGAGATTCTTCCCCACCTTCACCAAATACCAACTGGAGGGCCAGCCCAATGACCTACACCCTCAGATGTTTCAGAGGAAGGATGCTAAAAGCTGATGGATCTGACTGACAGACCAGCATTTGGGAGGCATTGAGCTACTAAAGGAGACCAGCAACCCTTACTCCCCTGAAGGTGGGAATCCTTGGGTCACCAAATGCTCACTCTCTCTTTATAGATATCCTTGCAAATTCAGCTACTGTAAACGTAAAATGAATGGAAAGGTTTGGGCTGGCTTTTGGCTGCAATTGTGACCAGAAGAGGTGGAACTGGGGGCTGATACAGGACCATGTAACAGGAGTGAGGGTGGGAGTGGAAATAAGTCTGTCAGCACAGGGCACACAATGATAATGGGTAAGAGAGACAGTTGATCAACAGAGTTTACTCAGCACAAAGAGAATCTGAGCCTTGTTCCAGACATTCTAGGGCTATAAAAAGGAATCAGAAGCCACAGACTGAACTCAGGTACCTAGAGCACCTCTCTTGCTATCTAGCAGCCTAGGCTGACGATGACATTTGCACAGAATCAGAGAGGTTGAGTAACTTGCTGGTAGTTAAACAGCTATTAAGTGACTTAACTTTGACCATTTAATCCAGGCCTTCTGACTCTACTTCTAGTTTTCTTTACTCTCCAGGATACTTCCAGTTGTGGAAATTGTCTTAACAGGGTACATTTGAGCCTGGCTGTGGCCTGGTTTTGTAGGGAGGAGTCGCTCCTGACAAGGGAAGCACCAGGGTAGAGATGAATGGGTGTGGACATGGGAGTAGAGATAGAGCATCCTTGGGGAGAGTTTCTGTGGAGGAAGCTGGGAAGAGGTCACTTGTTCAGGAGGAAAGAGAGAGGTTGGCCTTGCCCGGCAGCTGAACTGTTTCTATCTGATAAACAAGATAAACAAGATGATAGGGAACTACTCTGTATTCTTCAGGGAGAGTAAGATATGAAAACTGTCAACATGAAGCAAGTTTGAAACCAGCATTTTTGATTAATGATAAAATGGCTTCTGAGATTAGATTGCTGGGTCATTTTTGCCCATGAGATCTTGCCCTGCATTTGATGAAGCTTGGGCACCTCCCAGGCCATGGTCTTGTTTTCTGCATGATTCAGAGTAGTTGGTCAGTAATGATTTGAGTCTTTCATTAATGCATCCTCACCCCCACCGTATTAAGGATAAAATAATAGCTTCCTTCAATTAAACAGCCCATGAGACATGGACATTCGGTCTTTTCTCTGAAGCACAGATGTCAAATAGTGTCCTATAAAGTTTCAGGACCTGAGAGGAGATCCTTGGGCCTTTAACCTTAAAATTCCAGAACTAAGGGCCATATTTTGCTACCAGTTTCCATCTCGAGTTTGTTCCTAAATGATCATTATGGTGCATGATTCTTTTCATGGTTTATTTCCCAAAATAAGGGGGAAAGAGAGAGAAAGGGGCGGGGGGGGGGGCGGAGATAGAGAGTGACTACCGTTTGATTTTGGGTGCTGTTTTTTGTTGTTGTTGATTGAGTAGGACCTGGCCTGAAATGTCCTCAGGCACATGCTATTTCTGAGCTGTAATTATGCTTTTTAACCCACTCCTTTATGTCTGGGTCCTTAATATCCAAGCTCCTATATAATTATCAAGTTCAGTGTGTGGGAATGAGACAAATATTTTTTGCATGACTTTAGCCTATACATTACTGCAATGCCATGTTATTACAAGACATTTCGTAAACTCAGAGCTCTACTATTAACTCTCTCAACTTGAAAAGACCCAGCAAAGAGATACTCCCAATCTTTGGCCCATGATGCAAAACTCAGACGGACACTGACTTGATCCAGATGAGGGCCCTAGGGCTCTTGGGGGAGGATTTGAATTTGGCACTAGTGCATTGGTCCTGAGCCTGACAGGGACTTGGGAACCCTTCCTTTTCCATCCAACTGTATTGCATAGCTACAGCCAGGACATTCATTCCAATTGTGAAGGACATGCATTCTTTAATATATGATAGGGGCCAGGTTTGTTCGCTGTCTCTCCTGGAGGAAGTTTACTGTGCTAGTTTGCTAGACTAGAGAGAGATTGGTTAAGAGTAATCAGAATTTTAAAGGACCAGGCTGAAAGGAGGGGAGCTGTGGCCTGTTCTGGTTTTTGAAGTTCACCAAAATAGAAGACAACAGGAGTCTAAGTTCCCCAAGGTCAGTCTCAGGAATCTCTTCCCCTAAACTAAAATTATTTTGATACCATTCCCCCCTAATCTGAGAAACAACTTATATATCAGCAATTTTGTATACAGAGCACAGAAAATTTTTTATTCTTTCATTTATTATTTCCTGTCATTTATTAAACTTTCAAATAATATAGAAAGAAATAAAGGAGGAAGTCAACTCCCTGAAATTCAAGCACCTAACAATAACCGTCAGTATTTTGTGCTCATCTTTCTGGACTTTTCTCACATATGCAAGTATGTATGTGTGTATCCATATACACACATTCATATATGAACATGTTGTTTTACCACCTGCTTCACCGTCCATTCAACTGTATTTTGTGATACTCTTTCCTTCTGATGAATATAAATATACGTCACTCTTGAATGGCTTCTAAAGATTCTACTATATGAATAATGAATATTCAGTAATTTGATGATGTATGGGTATTTTGTTTAGTTCTCATTAATTGCTCCTGTGATCAACATCCAGTGAATATCCTTTTATCCTTTTCATTCCTGTGTATCTGTCCAACTTTCTTTTCAAGAGACTTTTAGACCCCAGGCTGTGCATATTTTGAATTTTAATAGATAGTGCCAAGTTGCCCTTGAAAATGTTTATACCAATTTACAATCCTGCCAACAGTGTACGAAAGTGCCTAAAGAATAGGGAAATTAACTTTCCCTTTTCTTAAGCTTTTCTAAATTTTACCCACCTCCTGAACATTACCACTAAGCGCTGAAGAGAAAAATGTGTTTATGAACTACTGTAGGTTTGATATTGATCCACACCCAGATTCCAGAACAAGTTATTCAGTCGGTGGTTTATGAAACTTGGAATAAAATTGATAATCTCTAACCTTTATTTGTTCACTAAGATTAGGTATTGCTAAACTCACATTGTTGTTTGGAAGGTTAATACAAAGGCAGGATTTCAGCTAAGCATTCAACACAAACGTGTGTGTGTGTGTGTGTGTGTGTGTGTGTGTGTACTTGTTACCAGATGATTAAACAACTCAACCCTAGGCAGGTTGGTTAGGGAATCCTGTCATGTCAGCAGGGAGGTTGCCAGAGGTGCCCAACTGTCACCATCGTATACAGCCTTTGATAATACACTTTTAGTATATGTGCTGCCGAAGCGAGCACAGATAATACACTTTTTGAAAGCGTGATGCCTCAAAGCTGGGAAGGTTAGCTAAAACGGTGGAAGACATGATTAGAATTGACAGATATCTTAGCAAGTTTAGTTAAGATAAATGTAAAGCAAATATTCAGTAATGAAAACAATGAAGTTTATATTTAGAATTAAAATTCAGGTGTGTGTGTGTGTGTGTGTGTATGAATGGCAGGGAAACTGCCACCAGGATATGAGTTTAATCAATTGCAGATTTGAATATTAGTCATCATTGTACAGCAGATGCTAAGAAATCAATGAAAGGTAAGAATGTATTGATTGTTTTAAAATAGTGTTTAGCACAGGTAAGGACACATGTGAAGACTTGGATTCAGACTCTGTTCAGGGAATTATTCTCTAAGAGGAGAGCTGTCACATTGTAATAACCCCATGTATGCTAGGGTACAGAGAGGGGACTAAAAGAAGTGGAGGCTGACTGGCTGAGAGGGCAAAGAATGGTCAGGCTACGTAAGCTAGAGATAAAGGGCATAACTGTATTTAAATGTCTAAAGACCTGGGTCCCCTCCAAAAGGCAGAATTAGGAAACTGCAACCAAAAAGCTCAAAATATGTACGGAGGAGGAGGAACATCCCATTTAAGCCATTTAATAAATTGTGTCATTAGGTACGGAGTTTCCCATCTCTAATGGTAACGCATCCCCCAGGGCTGCTATGCAGGGAATTCCTGTTTGAGGAAAGAAGGTTATATTAATTCTTTCCAGCAACACATGCATGATGAGTGGCATTTACATACCCAGCACTCTCCCACGGGTGGCCTAGACTTTGAAAAAACCCAAAGTCTTTCGCAGAGGAGTAAAGGACCGTATTGGCTGCTAACGCTAGGACTCCTGCTAATGGTCCACCAGTAACCACTAGCTGCTAGAGCTGTGGCGCAGAGGGAAGGGGACTGACTCTTTTTGCATTCCAAAACACCAACCAGCTAATATTTCCCCCTTTTCTCTCCTGCTTAAGTGAACATGTCAGATGGTAATGTGTTTGAATGATTGGGTTCCAAGGTATCCTCAAGTCTAGTCTGTCTGTGCATATTTCCTTCTCCTCCCATAGCCTGTTCTTATGCACTTTCTTCCCTTTTGTAGTTAGGTTCTTCCCTTCCTGAAAGCAGCTCCCATAAATTTCCTTTATATATACAATTATTCTCACAACCAATAAGAAAGTGTCCCCAACAACCCCCCAAAAAGTGGACAAAAGGACGTGAAAAGGAGGCTCCTCTGATAGTGAAATAGAAATGGCCAATAAATTAATGAAAAGATGCTCAGCCTCAAATTATAATAAGGGAAATATGAATGAGATACAGTTTTTCATGTATTAGACTTTTGAAGATTAAAGGGTTTGAAGAGATTCTGTGTTGGCACAGTGTAGGCAAAGAGGTGCAGACTGGAAGTTGACCAACATTTTTGAAGGGAAATTTGGTAATATCTTTCAAAGTTTAAAATGTGTATACTTTATTCTAGGGATCTCTACTGAATCTCTCTTTTCCTAGTACATTACAGAAACAGATATTACACATTTCAGCATCCATTCTTGTTGAGAACAAGCACATGAGGACAGGCAAAGCTGTTCTTTTGGAAGAGTATTCTTTCAGGCATTGTTGGAATAATGAAAAAGTGGAAATGACCCAAATGTTCATCACTCATTCAACTAATATTTACTGGTGCTGACTATGTGCCTGGCAGTGTTTTAGGCGCTTGGGATAAATCTTTGAACAAAATAAACAAAGATTTCTGCCCACTGTTTTAGTGCATCAATAGAGGACTGCATAGAATGGAATCATACATAACCTTTAAAAATGAGGTATTTCTACATGATCTTGACATGGAAGGATGGCCAAGACATCTTGGACATTTTATTTTTAAAGGTTGTGCATATTTCCTTGCTTGCATTATGCACAAAAATGTTCTGGAAAGACTGGCAAAAATCCTTAAAAGTGAGAGTGGATATTGGGGTAGGAGAAGGGGGAATTTAAAAAAATAAACTACTTTATACTATTTAATTGTTCATATCTAGCATGTTTGATTCCTATAATAGAAAAGTATAGATGTTATATAAAAAGAAGAAATTAGAAAGCTAAATCAGTAGTTCTGCTAGAAAACTAAGGCTCATATTTCAAAGAAGATGGAAAATTCCTTAACCTATCTGTAGGCATTGAGACCAAAGTGATAAGGTGTTTGATGCTGTTCAGACTGCAAGAATGGAAATTAATACCATAGTACTTTGGAATGCAAAATGAAAGACATGAGATGGGCCTGTGGTATTCCTGGTCATGGGCACGGTGGACTTGTCTACACGTGCAAATCAAATGGGAAGGCAGCCAGGGGCAGGGGAAGGGCCTGGGGTCAGCAGTCAAGTATTCTGGGGCTTTCTCCTGGGTTTGTGATTGACTAATGTTCAACCTCCTGGAGACTCATTCTCCCCTTCTGTAAAATAGTGAACTTGGAGTCACTGATTTAAGGTGTGGTCTAGCCTAACTTTACATGAATCTGGATTATTCTGGCAAGTCCTCATTTGTAGGAGAGAGATTTGAGATAGCTGCTGAAATCTCAACTTTCCAGTTACCCACGTCCACCTAGTGCTTTGAAGAAACTTTAGTTATGTAGTACTTTAGTATCTGTTTTTGTTTAGATTCAAGTTTAAATAATTTGGATTTTTTGTAGTTATGCTATTTCAACTCCAGGGTCATGGAAGACCAGGCTTTTTGGAGTCAACCTTAAACTGATAACTAAGAGAAATTGATTTTCAAAATGTATTCTTTTTTTTTTAATAGATCTTTATTGGAGTATAATTGCTTCACAATACTGTGTTAGTTTCTGCTGTATAACAAAGTGAATCAGCTATACATATACATATATCTCCATGTGCCTTCCCTCTTGAGCCTCCCTCCCACCCTCCCTATCCCACCCCTCTAGGTGGTCACAAAACACCGAGCTGATCTCCCTGTGCTATGCGGCTGCTTCCCACTAGCTATCTATTTTATATTCGGTAGTGTATATATGTCGATGCCACTCTCACTTTGCCCCAGCTTCCCCCTCCCCTCCCCACTGTGTCCTCAAGTCCATTCTGTACGTCTGCATGTTTACTCCTGCCCTGCCACGAGGTTCAGCAGTACCATATATATTTTTTTTTTTTTTAGATTCCATATATATGCGTTAGCATACGGTATTTGTTTTTCTCTTTCTGACTTACTTCACTCTGTATGACAGACTCTAACCTAAATGTCCATCGACAGATGAATGGATAGAGATGTGGCACATATATACAGTGGAATATTAGCTGTAAAAAGAAACGAAATTGAGTTATTTGTAGTGAGGTGGATGGACCTAGAGTCTGTCAAAATATATTTTGATGAATTAATTTGATGTGTTGGGACACACACACACACACACACACACACACACCAAAAGACAACATGAGTCAACACCCTAGGCATTTCCAGATGAAATTAGAATGTAATTTCATCCTTTCTGGAAACTGGCTTGCTTTCAGATCCAAAAACCCAGAAGTTCCACTTTGTCTCTTCTTTGGGGGTAAGATTTCATAGGAGAAGAGGTGATGGTTTTAAATGAGTTTTCATTCTTGTGTGCTGGGGGAATATCAGCCTGGAGGAGGATGTGAGGGGACCTGCGAATGACATGCCTGTGTTGTTTGTGTGTCTCTGGGAGGGTCTATGGAGACCTAGCCAGAGTGGAGCATGTGACGCAGACTCTCCTTCCATGTAGAACTAAATTGGTCCTAGTTAGGGTAAATTCAGAGTATCCCATATAAAACTAGTAAGGGTACTGAAATCCAAACGGAGGGAGGAGAGCACAGCAAGCAACTCAATGAGAAGATAAACGCCAGAGGGAATGTTTCATAGATTTGGTATTTGGGACACTCCACTGCCATTTCTCTCTTCCCATTTGTTTTTCAACTGATTGGAAAACTACTAATGAGCATGTTTACATTTTCTCCAGTTGTTTTACCCAAGTGTGAGACCAGCTGGGGAGAGGGGTTTGTTCCCTGTCCAAAGCCCTAGCTGTCTCTCCCTCTGTCTTCCTCTCACCCTCCGGCTGCCAGACCCCCTCTGCCCTGCCAAACCCCTCCTGGCTGTCTCACCAGCCCTCTCCCTGGGGTTCTCTCTGTGTTCAGCACTGGCCAGCAGCCCCACCACATGTTTTGCATTGCTCACACCCTCCCTTCTCTACCCGCTTTGTTGTCATTTGTTTTGTTTTGAAGGGGGTGAGGTGCAGAGGAGGTCTTGGGTTTGTGCCCTTCCACTCAGCTTCGGAACTGGAGCCGGCCAGGACTGCATTTGCTCCCATTTCTGCGCTGAGCTCAAAAGCCCCTGTAGGAGAACGTCCTTCTGTACTCTCACAGTTCTTCAGGATGCATCTGCTCCCTCTGAGCTGCTCTGAATTTCTAGCGTCTGCTCTCTGTAACCCAAGTCATTCTCAGTTGCTTTGTTCTTTCCTGCTGAGGAGGGTGTCTGAAGTTTCTGTCATTTTGAAAACCGCCTTCGCAAGGTTTTCCATGTCCTATGACATAATTTCTGTGAATTCTCTGTTGGATGTGGTTGTTATAATTTATTCAAATACATTTTATAGCAAACGCATAACTGTGAAAAAACCCCACTTACTCCCTGTGAATCATCTTGCATATCTCCAGGTGTGTGGACTCTTCTTTTCTTAGCCCTCCCTGTGTAAGACTCTCCGTCCCTCCCTGAAGCACTGCTGGGTTGCTCAGCCTTCACGTTGCCCTCAGAGTAGTCATTCGAGCTGTCAGTTTCCAGTCTGTGGGCCAGTTCTGTTAGGCCATACCCTAAGATAGTTTCTAAAATTCATTAGTTGAGGAGATGATTTGGTGATGCCAGTTCTGCCTAGGCCAGTGATAATAAATATTTGTTGGATGTATGAATTAAATGAAGACCTTTACTTCCCTTGTCAGCACAGTTTAATTTTTTTATTTTTATTTTTATTTTTTCTGTGTCAAACATATTTAATCAACTATAAGTGCAGTATTACATATAAAATTTCACTGGGTCTTGATTCAGAAGTATTGGGTTCTGGTCAGTTCAGCTCTCTGGGTTTTTTTGTTGTTTTTTTTTTTAACATCTTTATTGGAGTATAATTGCTTTACAGCGTTGTGTTAGTTTCTGCTGTATAACTAAGTGAATCAGCTACATGCATACGTATATCCCCATATCCCCTCCCTCTTGCGTCTCCCTCCCACCCTCCCTATCCCACCCCTCTAGGTGGTCACAAAGCACCGAGCTGATCTCCCTGTGCTATGCAGCTGCTTCCCACTGGCTATCTATTTTACATTTGGTAGTGTATATATGTCCATGCCACTCTCTCACTTCGTCCCAGCTTACCCTTCCCCCTCCCCGTGTCCTCAAGTCCATTCTCTATGTCTGTGTCTTTATTCCTGTCCTGCCCTTAGGTTCATCAGAACCATTCTTTTTAGATTCCGTATATATGTGTTAGCATATGGTATTTGTTTTTCTCTTTCTGACTTACTTCACTCTGTATGACAGACTCTAGGTCCACCCACCTCATTACAAATAACTCAATTTCGTTTCTTTTTATGTCTCAGTAATATTCCATTGTATATCTATGTGCCACATCTTCTTTATCCGTTCATCTGTCGATGGACACTTAGGTTGCTTCCATGTCCTGGCTATTGTAAATAGAGCTGCAATGAACATTGTGGTACATGACTCTTTTTGAATTATGGTTTTCTCAGGGTATATCCCCAGTAGTAGGATTGCTGGGTCATATGGTAGTTCTGTTTTTAGTTTTTTAAGGAATCTCCATACTGTTCTCCATAGTGGCTGTACCAATTTACATTCCCACCAACAGGGCAAGAGGGTCCCCTTTTCTCCACACCCTCTCCAGCATTTATTGTTTGTAGATTTTTTGATGATGGCCATTCTGACCTGTGTGAGGTGATACCTCATTGTAGTTTTGATTTGCATTTCTCTAATGATTAATGATGCTGAGCATCCTTTCATGTGTTTGTTGACGATCTGTATATCTTGTTTGGAGAAATATCTCTTTCTGTCTTCTGCCCATTTTTGGATTGGGCTGTTTGTGTTTTTGATACTGAGCTGCATCAGCTGCTTGTAAATTTTGGAGATTAATCCTTTGTCAGTTGCTTCATTTGCAAATATTTTCTCCCATTCTGAGGGTTGTCTTTTCATCTTGTTTATGGTTTCCTTTCAGCACAGTTTTAGAGTCTGAATTCTAATGTCTGCACACAGCCTTCTCATTTTTCTTTCCTCCTTTCTTTTCTTTTTTTCTTCCTTTCTTCCTTCCTTCTTCCCTCCCTCCCTCCCTTCCTTCCTTCCTTTTTTCCCAGCCTCCCTTTTTTTCTTTCTTTTTTTTTTTCTTTTTAGTTAAAAAATTGGGATTTGATTTTGAAGCTCACTTTCTAAAGAAACTCGTAACAGACCATGCACAGAATATGTCCTTAGTTAGTAGGAGAGTCTGGGGTTTTTTCAGAGACCCTCTATTGACTCTCTGAGTTGAAACAGTTTAGACTCAACATAAAATATGCCTTGTTTACCCAGGCTCTTCATGCTCTGCATACTGTTACAGTCCTTGAAGAGCTTGTCAGTGACAAGTAAGATAAATGAATGAAGAGGACTTTACAAGTGTTTAAAAGCTAAGTA
Organism: Balaenoptera musculus; assembly: GCF_009873245.2. Classification (NCBI taxonomy): domain Eukaryota; kingdom Metazoa; phylum Chordata; class Mammalia; order Artiodactyla; family Balaenopteridae; genus Balaenoptera; species Balaenoptera musculus. The sequence goes on along the minus strand of NC_045795.1, from coordinate 70,628,353 downwards.
TAGCATGTGCTGTCCACTACTTAATTAAACAGACCTGTGCTAAACTAAGTAACCTTGTGGTGGAAACTTCTAGGGCCTTCCCTTTCTGCAAGACCCCCACCACCTCCAACAGTGCTCAGGATGTTAGAAATTTCTTGGTTGTCTGCAGTTGCTAATGTGTTAGCCTAGGTTTGAAACCATCGTATTGGTTAAAGCATTAAAAATTAGTGTGGATTGTGGATAATGACTTTTGAATTTATATTAGGGCTTGGTCAGTAATATGGACTCCCTTGGGGCTCGATCAAGATTTTATAATGTGTCTGAGTTTCATCCTTTTCACAGAGAACTTTAAAAAAAAAAAAATGAGCTGCTTCTCTCATCAGCTCTGATTGGGGTCAATGTCCAGTGAGTCAAAGCCCATTTCCAACTCAATCTTAATTTTTATAATAAAGGGGTCAGTCTTTATGAATCTGAGCAGTAGGGTAGAGTGGTTACTTAGGAAGCTCTGGCATCATAATCCCAAATCTATCATTTGTATGAACTTGGGTAAGTTTCTTAGTCTTTCTCAGTTTCTTTCTTTCTTTCTAAATACTACCACTGCTATTATTTATTTTACTTTGACTTTCCCTTTTTACCCATGCATTACAAAGGCATTTTTCTCAAACTTAACCCACAATCTCAGCTCGCAATATTGTTGCAAAGAAGGCAAATAGAGCTGTCATACTGGTAAGCCTCAGTTTTTTTATCTGTAAAGTGGGGATAATAGCAGTCTCTAGTAGGGCTGATAGTAAGGTCATATGCATTTGAGTTGCTCTTGGTTCTTATGGGCTTCTGCCCCTGTGATAGCAGCCATTGAAGATTTTGAATATGCCCCTCCCCCGGCAGCCTACATCAGAGCATTGGTGTGACTGACTAGAAGAGATGACAACAGCAAAGTGCTGTGCTTGGCACACAGCAAGGGCTAGGAAAGCCTAGTTATTATCACTGATATTCACGGGAGGCTCTGTCTCACAGTGCCAGCCTTCTTTCTGCTACTGTTAAGGATACTAATCTGTACATCATTAGAAAAGTACATAGAACTCTTTCTCTATAAATAATTCTGCCCCCATGGGCTGCATTGGGTGATAGCAGAACAGAGGTGGTGATATTCTCAGCTATAATTGCTGCCCATAACCCTTTGGGGAATTCCTCAGGTTCCTAAGGTGACAGCAGGAAGTACTTTATCAGAATAATCTCCCTCCCTTGCTTTTAGAAGGGAAAAGAAAAGAAAAACTACAAAAAAAGTGCAGTAAGGAAAAAGAACAGGTCATCTATTCATGTGGAGTTTGGTTCATGCTAAAACATTCTTTCCTCTCTTGCCCATTTTATAGTTACAGGAACTGAGGCTCATGGAAGAGTGATTCAGTTTGAGTCACAGAGTGAATATTTGGCAGAAACAGTGTTCGTGCTAGGCCTCTGTTACTTGCCTAAGAAAGGTGAGAGATCTATCTCCCTAGGTAATGAGAACTCTCAGAGCTGTCCAGGAAAAGGCCTGGTAGTCACAGAAATGTTAGTCCTGTGCAGATCTTAGACTTTTGCTGAGATTTCCACAAAAACAGACACAGAGACAGGGATTTGGTGCAGGTAGTAGTTTATTTGGGAGGTGATCCCAAGAAGCATGGTGAGAAAATTGAGAAGTGATACAGGGAAGTGAGAGGCAGATAAAGATGTATTAATGGGTGGTTTCCCAATGTAGTCAACCAGGGCTGCACCCTGCTGGGGACCTACTGAGAGATTCTGGAACACACCATAGTATGGTCCCACTAAGGGACTGGGATACTGGTTATTTATCCATCACCTCCCTCCCTCATAGATTGAGGGTTTTTCTAAGGGCATGAACTGCCCAGCTCTTTTGTCTGTCCTGTTCCCTGGCGAAACCTGACCAGAGGAAGACCTCACGCAGAGAGAGGTACAGGGGCTTGAGTTGGGCAGATAGCAGCACATCCAGGACTGCCCATTCAGTCTACAGGTGCCCTCCAGGCTGGAACAAGAGGGTACGGGAGGGGCACTGACTTCCCTATAACAATTAAAAATAAAATAAAATAAGGGTACTTAATGAGTAGGTACAAAAATAGCAGCCAAACCGTCCGTGGTGACTACTAATTTTCTGTCTATAAATAAGGACTAAAGGAAAATGGCTTCAGCAAAGTTGGGAGGGAGAGTCTCATCAATGTCCTGTTTGGCTGCAGATGGATGGCAGGAAGGACTGATGAGCTAAATGAGTCGGAGGAGGTCAGAGCAGTTTTCAAGGCAGGACTGACGCTGCAGCAGTAGATTGTATGGATATTTGTAAATACATAGATGTCCAGAGCCCGGCCCATTTTCCCAGAGATGTCATAGTTTGACATGTGTGAGCATATGGCTATGGCTCTTCTTAAATTCTTTCCAGAATGCCCCAAGCAGATAAGTTCTGAGAAATAAGATAGGAATTATCATCTCAAATATTTTTCCTGCTCTCCGCACATCCAATAAAGGAATGAGGAAAGCACCTCCCCAACACACACACATACACACACATGTCATGTTTTGGGTTCCAATTCCCCTCATTGACCTATTTTTCCGCTCATGGTGATCAGAGAGTGAGTTTACCATGGAATCTCCCCAGTCCACTCTTCCTTATACCCATGTCCACACCAACTTTCAAATCTTGGCTCAAGGGACATCTGACCCATGGAGCCTTATTGATGTCACAGCCCTTAGCTAGAGGGGATTTCCCCTGCCTCCAGACACTCATGTAAACCAAGCCTTTCTCCTTGTTTTTCTTCTCATATTGTGTTATAGTCCATCCTCTAATTCCTCATATATTTATCTTTGCTTTGTTGCATGCATCCGGCCTGTGACCTTACCCTTCATACACTACCGTAGGACTCTGGAGTCAGAAACCTCGGTTTAAGTCCTGTTCCTCTACTCACCAGCTGAGTGATCATGGGCTTGGTTTCCTCATCTGTAAAAGACAGATCGTAAGAATAGCTATCTCAGGATTCAATGAATGCATTTCTGCTCAGACACTTAGCCTGGCACATAATTGTTCTCGTCTTTATGGTTGCAGGAGTTTCGTAAGTGTTGAATGAATTTCTGTGCAATGTCCACAGTAGAAGGTGTCCCTCCAGTGATTCGTACTTACTCCCATAAGGGTCCCTAATGCAGCATATTCCCCTAATAGTTTCTTCACCCTCCTGCTTCATTTTGTCCTGCAAGAGTGACCCAACCACTGGAACCCAGACTCCACTCAATTATGATTCATTGCCGTGTGGGCCTGGTGGATGTTCAGGAAATCCCTTCCCTTTTCACTGTTCAGTTGTTGTCTGGTTTTTTCATCTTTAGCTCAGAGACAAGAACTGTTGACCTTGCTCTAACTTCACAAAAACATGACCAGAAGAAGAGTTCTGGACTATTTCGGATTTCCCTGGCAGGAAAGAGGGAGAAAGAAAACCTGAGAGAAGAAAGTGTAATTGCTATTGTATGGTATTATCTCCATATCCCATAGCAACAAATCTTATTATATATTTTTTCTTATTTAAACCATAGTCATGAAGGTTTTATTGTTAACTTGATCCAGATGACTGATCAAAGCATAGTGCATTATTGCCACCTTGCTAAAATATTTTTAAAGGCAGCTTTAATGTTACACTTTTATAGCTACATATTGCTATTAAGGTATTGAGTCTATTACTAGTCAATCAAGGATTTTCATTTTGTTTCAAGAGCTCCTTGGATAAACTCTTCAGAAATGTCAAGAGAGATGGAGTGTATGACACCTTTTCACAGATGGTGTTCATCAGGGATTTTAGTTAATGGATACAGTTTCAGTTTTCCACGGTTGACTTTTGGTGCTGATGAAAGTATTATAAAGATTCCTGCTCTTCCAAACGCTAGAAGATAGGAAGGAAATGAACCCCGTAACACTCCCACACTCTTTATTCTTAGTGATGTAAGTACCCAAAGACAGGGAGTATTTCAGTAGGTCCATTTTATTCAAGAACAGAATATTTCTCAAACAAGAACAATTTGACTTTTGTAACAGCTCCGAAACTATACATTTATCCTGCTCTCTCACTCCCAAGAACAACAACAACCAAAAACAAATGCACAATAGGGAAGGTTAAACTATCACATGAAGAGTTACATACTCACCTGGCTCATCATAGATGCTAATTGTGTATTTTTTCCTTTCATCCATTCAGAAGTGGGCTGTTCATGCCTTCGTACATTTACACATTTATTCCACACACATTTACTTGCTATTTATATACCAGACTCTGTGCTGGGTGGTGAGTCCAAGGGTAATTCACACCTAGTGCTTCCTTCAAGAGAATTTCAACCTAGTGGCGGACAAAGCCCAGAAAGCACGTGACTATTTACCAATTCATTGACATAAGTGCTATGATGGAAGCGGGTGGGGGTAGGTACAGAATTCTGAGAGAGGCAGTAGAGGGGCACTTAATCCCTTCTGGGGTGGACTTACTGAAAGTGGTTCTGGAGGTGATGGTGTTGAAGCTAAGACCAAAAGAACTAATGAGTATAACCCAGGTAAAGGGGGAGAGGATAAAAGGCATGACAGGGCCAGAGATCAGCCTGTCCCAGGGCAGGGAGGGGAGGATAGGCGGCCGAGAGGTGAACAGCAGTTACCTCACAAGAGCTTCACAAGCTACGGAGGAGATGGGGCTCTTTCCTGAGGGCAGTGGGGAGCCTCTGAGGAATCTAAAGCCAGGTAGTAACAGAGGTCTGATGTCACTCTTGACTACAGATTGTGTTCAATGCGAGGCAAGAGTGTAGCAGGAGAACTGTTAGGAACCTATTGCCCCAGAGAAATAAGGTGGCGCCTGGAGGAAAGAGGAAGTAGAAAATGAAATCTGATGAGATTTGTCTCAGCAGTCATGACATAATACAGTAAAACCAATATAACACAGTTAGCCAAAGGTGAACATGTCAGGTCAGCAGTTTGGAAAACTCTGAAAAGGAAATAAAAATGGGCTTCAGTGAATTACTAAATGAGGCCATGAGTTGCCAAGTGCAGAGCTGTGGAAAGCTATCTAGTTCCAACACTATATTAGCTTTCCTGGGATTTCAGTTATGACTGCCCAGAGGATTTGCTGTCTAAGGCTTTGTGGTGGGCACCTTGTATATCTATCTGATGGCTACAGGGCTGTGAACCATCACCTGGTAAACGTGTCTGGAAATAATTGAGCAAATAGTATCCTTGTTCCAATCCTTCTTAAAATTGTCTGCAGTTTTTCTTCCATCCACCTTTAGGGAATGTTATTCATGGCTTCGTATCCTTCTAGACCATTCTTGGTGTGTTAGGAAACGAATATAATTGGGTGGAGATGAGGATAGGTAGTGTAGAATGAAAAAATTTTTTAAGAGATCCATTTCCAATTTGACAATTAAATGGGCAGGATTGGCCAAACTTTTCTACGGAAGGGAAAACTAGCAACCATCCTGTAAGAAGTCGGTCATAGTTTAGGGGACGTGCTACAAGCAAGATAAATAAAAATGGTCTAAAATATCAGGCTAAACTCTCATTTTTCATCTCCATTTCACACTCTTCTCTTCCAGCCCAGACTAATCAAAAGAAGCCTCTTCCGCTCACAATTGCTCTGTGTACATTTCCCCCAGATCTGGTATTCACATGAACAACATGGTTTATTTATATTTCAGCACCAAATTGGAAAGATGACATCATTCATTTACAGTCTTTATCCCATGACATGCCTATTCTCCAACACCTCATTTCAGCAGACACATTTAGGACTGCATATAGCATCTTGTTTAGCTTGTACATTCTTTTATGGGATACAGTTCAAAGGTAGGGAACTTTAAGCTTGTCGCTGGTAAGAAAATAATCTCATAAAATCACAGGAGCTTCCCCAAAGGATAAGGGCATTATGATGTTTACAATAGCAGAGTTATTATTTGTTCATTTAGGCTTCATCATTCATTCTTGGGCGAGTCCCTTCCTTCTTGACCATAGCAGATCTTACAGCTCCCTTCAGACTTTCAGAATTCTATTAGAAGAAACAATTCCAGATTTATTAGTTCATGAGTTCAAAAGTATAGGCTCCTGACACTACTGGAATTTTAGGTGTAAACGCTGAATTTCACAATCTCGTGTACGAGAGATTCCCGGTCAGGGGAATCTCAGCACTTGGTCGGCAACAGCTCCACTGACCTGCTCTTTCTCACAAGATGTAACTTGTCCATTGGGTCTTCTGACACTTTAAGTGGACAAGTGAAGGATGGAAATGCTATCAGCTGCCAAAGGTTGCCTGAGATTTTTTAATTAGATTTTTAGGTGGCTCTTTCCCTCTACTTTTATTGTTTTTATCCATACACACGCATGTTTTTACGTCCACTCTGGGGCCTTTCAAATACCGTACACATTTTAAAAAAATGGAGTGAGTAAATCATGAGACATCCTCTGTCACATAGAATTGCTATGTGAGGTGTTTCCAAAACTTAACAGAACTGAAGCATTTATGAGAAGGCTATTTCTACCTGTTCGGCTGTTTGCCTTTTTTGCTAGCAACACGGCTAAGAGAAAAGCCTAGCGATTGAGAATTGGAAGGCCCGGAAAATCTCCATGTTCTATGTCAAGAAAGAGACTCTGGGGGCTGAAATCTATGCCTTGATTTCCTAGCTATAAGTGAAGATAGTAATAATTCCTCCCAGGAAAGTTTTGAGGTTAAGTTAGATCATACATGAAAAATACTATAAGAGTAGACTGCTAGGTCCAGAATTATTATCAGAGTATTATTTATATTACATAGTAAAATTCCAACTGGCTGGAGGCTCTGCCAGCCTCTGACTTCCAGCTCTCTTAAAGTGCTGATGGCTTGGTGTCATGAGCCACCAGTGGTATTGTTATGGCAACTCATGAGATGGCCTCAACTCTTAGTGACCTTCCCTGGCTAAGGACAGTCATGCAGCTCGCCTCTAGAATGGCAGCATCGCTCAAAATTATGGCCCCTTCTTTCTTTCAGTCACTGTTTGCAACAGCATGCATAATGTTATCTACATCTGCTTGGCCCTGTGTTAGATTCTGGAGAGAGGCAGATGAAAGAAACAGCCTCAAGTTTACTGACAAATGGACAGATAAATCGGTGGTTGGAGAGGGGTGGTAAGCAGGAGGCACACGTCACCTGCTCTCAAGGGTGGGGTCAGGAAAAGGCCAGACGCAGAAGTTAGAGGCAAGGGAAGGTGGCTGGGGGAGGTGTCACAGGCAAAGGCAACAACATGTATTAAGAAGGAGAAGTGTCTTCCAGTAAACAACGGCAACAATAATAGTAATAGTAGCATGACTTTTATTTCAAGCCCATTATGTGCCAGATCCTGGACTGACTTGAAGTCCATCATATCATTTTCTCCTTAGAACAACCCCAGGGAAGGGGGTGCTATTGCTCCCATTTTGAAGTTGAGGAAACTGGGGCCTAGAAATAGTTAACTCTCAGGAGACCACGTAACCAGCAAAGAGGTGGGGCAACACTTGACCCCAGACGGCCTCATCTCCAAACCCACACTTGTCGTCTCTACATTTCCTGGCTTTCTGAGCTGGATATCTTTATCTGCCTTTTTCCATGGTCTTTAGGCAGTTTTCTAGATTCTGTGACCCTGTTAGGTCGATTGATCGTTGGTCTCTTTCTTGCCCCACATAATAAAACAGTACAATTCTGTGGCCCTTGGGGTTTAACTATGACACCTAGTTGTCTCATGTGACAAACATAACAGGGAGTAAAGCTCTCTTCCATCAACTTCTCTTTTTTTTGCTTAATTTCTTCCAAGAACAATATCAGTTAAAATGTCCATAGAGTGCCCTTTCCCTAGAAGTCATCATGGTAACAAACCATCCCCATCAGTATTTTTGCGTTTGGCAGCTTTTAAGTGGATTTCTCTGCCTTGTCTTGCAAGGCCACTGTTTGTCTGTAGTTCTCTGTCTCCATCCAGGCCTTTTCCATCTTGTCATCCAGGGCTTCCCTCTCTTGCTTGCTCTAGAGTGTAGGATGTGACCATTGACAGTATGTGATTGCAGGCTTACTCTGGATCTCTGTGATCGCTTGATAACATAAAACAAAGCACTTTCGTATGTGTCCATTTATTGCCTTTTAAATCTCGTGGGGGAAGTACACTTATGTCTCTGAATGGAGATCCAGCAACATAGTGGCTTCAAGGATGTGACAAAACCTCTTTCGCCAAAGCTCATGGCATGGTGCATTCTTTGTTAAGTTTCAATGTAACTAAAAATGAGAACTGTTCCTAAAAAAGGAACAAAGGGAGCCCTATAGGTGCTGTAATTATGCCCCGAGTCTCTTTGGCTGGTGTTCTAGCTCCTGATGGAATCTTCCCTGGTTTTTGTTCTGTGCAGACCCAGAACAGAATGAAGCTGATGGCGGACAGCTATGATGAGGACCACCACCACCACCACCACCACCACCACCACCACCACCGATCTCCTGGGAGGTCGCAACATTCCAATCACAGGCCCTCTCCTGACCAGGTCAGTTTCATTGCCGCTTACCTCCAAGACCCCTTTTACCCTTTGGATATTTTAAGATAAAATAAATAATCCTCAAGAAATAATAAACAGCATAAAGTGATACGTTCTTTGAACTGAAACTAATAGCTTTGGTATTTATTTCCATCACTCAAGGAATCTAAATGTTTTCCTTTCTCCTTCCTCTTTAAGGTTTTGTCTGTTCTTGTTTATGTTATGCATTTTCTTTCCTCCTCTCCTTTCTTCTTTCATAGATATGTAGTCTGTTGCTGGCTCAGTATCTAATGGTGGCTTACTCTGGAATGTCTCTTTCAGAGTTTTAAGAGAAAGCATTTTGTTTCCATGAGCTTGGCAATCAGAGAAGCCTTGAGTTTGGTGAGGACAGTCCTAGAAAATTCCTTAGTGATGCAAATTAAAAGTGGGGTAAAACAACATGAAAAGAAATCAGTTTTGCTTGCATTTTAGCCAGTGAAGTCAAGGGGTCCAGTTTATTTGATTTGGACCCTATCTTCTCCGTTAACTAAGTAAAGAAGTGAAGAGATGGATTGACAAAAACACAGCCCTCTTGTGGTTTTCAACGATATTCACATTCACCCACCACATGCAAAAACTATTTATGTTTAGCATTAAAACTCTTGAAGGTAAATTTTGTGGAAATTATGAAATTAAATGCAAACTAGCAGGATAATATAGTCAATATTGACAGTAATTCCTCCTTTATTGTACTATGACCTTTTTTTTAAAGTAGTTTAACTTATACAATAAATTTTAAGAGGGATGGGGTCATAGGTAATAGAATGGAATCATCTGGGTAAATGTGAATGCCTTTGTTCTATATTTCTAAATATGTGAGGGAAGGGTTTATTTGAATTACCTGTGTGAGTAGGGGTTTACCTGTTTGTTGGAGGAACGGGTGCTTATTGTACTCCTAAAATTTTTTTTTCAGATGGCTCTGTTTCCTTTTTACCTCATGTCACTCCATCCCATAGGAGAAGTTAAGATTCCAAGTCTCCAAGGTGTTTTCCCAGTAGTACAACTCCAGGGGGCACCTTTTATATAGTACACAACATAAAATATACCCCCTGGAGCTGTGCAGTGAGGTAGCTCCAATCGGAGGGCTCCTCGCCCCCAGCTTGGCCCTATCCTTGTACTGGGAAACATTTGCCCTCGGAGACCTCAACCCTGGAGAAGATGTCCACACAGGACATCTTAGTTTCTGAAGCCAAGTGCAGAAAGGCACCAGTTTATGTCATTAGCTCTCAAAAATGGTTCTCAGTTTGGAGATCAGCAAAATGGAGAGAGAGATTAACTTTATGTCATTATCTCGTATGTCTGTGGTTTGGGTCTGATTTGGTTTTATTTATTCAGTTCTCATCCCTCACAACCACCACCACCTCCCCACACTCACCTGCCCCAGTATACCTGGCATCCTGCTGACTAATCCATTCTCACTCTTGATCCCTGCCCTTTGCTCCTTGACCTTCTGCCATGAGGTGTAAGTGTAAGGCTTTATGGGTGCTAGAAGGCCACCCTGGAATTTCCCCCAGAGAAACAGGAACAGAGAACACTATAGGGACGGAAAGAAGGTTTGGAAGCAAATTGGGGAAGTAGTTTGCACGAGCACCTGCTGAGATAACAGTCTTGTTTCATCACGGAGACACATACACTAATGTGTCCTGCTAGAAACACGGCACCAGTTCAAATTTACCTTCCTTGTGAATGATATTTTTTTACAAAAGTTAGTCTCCGGATACCTTTCCAGAGATCTTTAATTATTAGACTAGAGTACTTGCCTGTTTGGTTGACCCTCTTAAGTTTGTCTACAGACACTAGAGGTTGTCATGGGGCAGAAATAATTGCTCAGGGGTGGTGCCCTCCACAGAAGAATTAGCATTTCTTGAGGAATGTCTGACTAACATACGTGGTCAGGACCTCTGGTACACATTTCTCATTGGCGCTGTTAGGAAGGTGGTGATGACCCTCCGCTTTCACATTCTCCATCTCAGTAACTATGTAAGCAAGCCATGAACATAGAGGCAGAGAGCCTCATCCTCTTCTACAGATGAAAAATCCAGGCCCTGAGAGCAGGGGGTCCTCAACTGACTAGAGTCCTGCTGCTGGGTCTTTGCTCATTCACCCGATACTTGGAGCACATGTTCCACGCCGGCCACTTTGCTGGGCTTGGGGAAGAGGATGATGGGTAATACCCCTGTATTCAAGGGGTTTGCTGTCTGGTTTAGAGCAAAAGTCTGATGTCTCATTCAGTTCTGTTCAGGATCTTGTCAATCAGAACAAGACAGATAACAGGTAGTTATAACTTAATTAGGGGGCCCATGACTTAGGAACTGCAGTGGGGTTCACTGTGAAAGTGAAATACCCTTAATCAGAAGGATAGCTTTGTGGTTTTAAACTGGAGTCAGCTAGGCTGTAAAGTTCCCTTGGTGCACTTTTTCAATCAGAGAAGGAGGCTTAAGTTAGGAGCCCTGGTAGGAATAGGCTGACTCCAATGACGGAGATGGCAAGATCCCCTGGGCTGGTTGCCCTTTCTGACTAGGTATCCCAGGTCTTGGACAGTGATGCCTTCCCCTATACAGGATTTTGAGATTCATATTCACCAACTCATCTATCAATATGTGCACTGTTATAAATCTAAGTAAGTCCCAGACTGTAACAGTTATTGAACAGCTGGGAAGTCTTTCCCAGTTGATTGCAAAAGCTACACATAATTGTGTAAGTATATATACTAATATGTATGGAGTGGAACTACTTCTTTGGAGAAAGTGACAGCTTTATATCAGTATGTGACAACATTAGAGTCTGAATAACGGATTGATTTGGATGAGATTTAAACTAAACGCTCTTGATGTTAATTGAACTGACTTAAAGGGGAAAGGTCTCTTCCAGGGATTCCTGATTCCCTGCCCATGAATCTTCCAGCCCTGACCTTCCTGTGGTCATGAGGCTGACCAACTATATCTTCTAGAAGAGGGGCTACAAAATGTTGACATTGCCTTTTGAGCTTTATTAAGAGGTCAGATACATGTGAAAATGAAGAAATATAAAAAATCAGCCACTTTTCTACTTTTCCAGAGAAACTCATTTTTCCTTAGGAAATTCAATTTAAGTATTGCCAGGTACTTGCAGAGTTAGATTCTTTTTCCATTTCTTCCCTATCCCTTTCTCCTTTGCTATGATTTTGCTTTCTTGGGAGAAACTGAATCCAAGGGTTATAAGTCTAGACTGGGATTTCCCAAAGTAACGTTTGGAACATTAGTCCCATGAGGAAAGTCTTGAAATAAAGATTTGGTGGGCAAAGAATTTTGGGAAAGTGCTGTGTATTATGACACGATCTTGGAGAGTCTCGGTACAATTAACAGATCAAAGGATCTATAAAGCCGTATAAGAAAGAAAGCTCTCCAATTTTATTTAACCCAGCATTTCCCAGATTTATTTGATCATGGAATTTTTTTTCTTCTTCTTCTTTTCTAGTAACATCTGTGCTCTGAGAAATACTGTTCTCAGAGTATCAGGTGAAGAAAGAGACTGCCCAGTTTAAAACAGGGCTGATCCAGTTTCCACCAGTGTTTTTCACCAGAAGGTGAAGTTTTGAGGCAAATTTTCCTTATGCTTTGCATAGCAGAAAATGAGAGTGTTCATTTCTTAGGATAACTTTTTTTCAGACTCTAACATCTGAGAATGAGTTATCCCACCAAAAAAATCAATAGATTGGAATTAAGGGAGCCATTACAAGAATGAGGACCCAGGAAAATGAGAATAATCATAAATACATGGCTCTTCAGAGATTGAAAATGAGTGTCATAAGGGGAAGAGAATATGGAGAACATGTAAGAGAAGTCAGTGGGGTGTGGCAGTCCAACAGCCTAGACCCCCTACCCAAGAAAGGAACAGTTAATATTTGGTGGCCTGTGACCCCCAGGATAGCCACAGTCATTGAATATGTTCAAGCAGAACATTCAGAGAAACACCAGTAATGCCTTAGGAAATCCTTCAAACCAAGAAGCGGGCACAGAGGCAGACAACAAATATTTCCAATGACACAAGCTACTGGTGAGCTTTGAGAAATAATTAAGACCAAAGAATAAATAGTACATGCTGGAGACTCATTAGTGATTTTATCTTATTGAAGTTACCGAGTCTGACTGATTTTAGAAAAGCTCAGTGGAAACGCAACTTCTCCTAAATGCCCTCTGTACCTGTCATTGTCACTCTCTGTCATTTTCTTTATAAGTAGCATCTTTCCTTGTCTTACCATATGCCAAGAGTTTTTACTTATTTTTCTAGGCATCGTATGCTTTTTATAGCCATATTTCATTAATCTCCTTCCAGTGGCTCCCAGGTATGGACTAATAACCCCATGGATAAGAAAAGTATGGCATCAGGGTGAACACCACACTTCAGCCAACTCAAAATGCCAGGCTTGTTCAGACTGCCCTTTGGCTTCCAGGACTCACACTTCTGTCCTTGGGTCTTGAGTTGGATGTTGGGTCTTTAAGGACCTGGATCTAACTGCTTTTTTGTGTGCAAAATGCACCTCTGTTTGGTAAAGCATCTGTGGTTCTGATTCTAATTTGTGGGGGCCTAACTGGCAAAAACGTAAACATTCTTTTTGGACTGGAAACCCCAGAATATATGGCCACTTTCCAAGCCTAGAGCTTCCCTCTCCTCTCTCTCCCTCTTTCTTTGAATGGAAATTCTCACTCACAGGGGTTGGAAAGATCAAGGCATTTTGAGCACCTTGAAGACTTTCAGATCCCAACTGAAATTTAAATTTCACATTTTACTTATAGAGATCTTACTTCTAAAGGAGGGCTGCGGAGTCCAGGAGCATGGAGGCATAAGACTTATTAAATTGATTAAGGAAATTTGGGGTCGTATCTTATGTCATATTCATACTCTTGGTTACATATTGCAAAGCACAGTCACACTTGTCTGGCCCACAGTAGGCACTTGATAAATGTCTGTTGAATGAGTTGTTCTCGTAGTACCTTTGGGAAATAGGGCAGATGGGAGTATCCCCATTGTACAGATAAAGACACTGGAGCTTAGAGAGGCTGTTAATTTTTCAGAGTCACACACCTGAAAATCAACAGGCCCAAGAGAAGGGCCTGAGTCTCTGAGTGCTGTACCCTGTGGGCAAACCTCCTTGGATGTCAGTATGGATATATTTATGTAACCACATGTATTAAATATGGTTGCATGGCTACAATATCGACTTCCTCTAGAATGCAAATGTGTGTTTTCCCTTTCCTGTCCAACTGTAGCAAATTTTCTCTTATTTTGATTTATTTTCCAAATTTGAATTAAAATGTCATCCCATCAGTTCTCTTCCCATTTGCCCCAGCCTTCATCGACATTATTTCCATTCTTCTGTTTGTGACCATTCATTTCATTCTCCCCCATTTCCCCTTGCCCTTTACTCTTCTCTATTCCTGCTGTCACTGTGCCAGTGAAAATGTGGCTTCTTACGACTCTCCCACTGCCCTAGAGTCACCAGAGTGAGATCCTCAAGGAGTAGAGAGCCTGGCACAGGGAAGGAGGGGAATTGCTCTAGGTTACAGCGGGCCCTTGGCAGTGGATTGCCAGGATCCACATTCTGTTGCTTACTCATTCATGAGCCTCTGTACACACAAGGCCTGGGACAGGTCAGGCCCCCAGAGCAAAGTAGAGGATGCTTCACTTGGCCCAGGGCTGCCATCAGATCAGCCAGGGCTATTGGAGTACTTTCAGATAGTGACCTTATTGTGGCAGAAGCTGGGTTTTCTATTTTGCATCCTCAGCTTTAGGGTGTCCACTCTGCTAATCTATTCCTAGAAATTTGATTGCCCTAATCCTAAATATTACCCACTCCACTTGGCAATTTCCAGAATCTGCCTGCAGATGTAAATAGTGATCTTTGGTCCATTCTCTGTTGCTCCTGTTTACTGTGTGGTCCCAGCATGTGTTGGCTCTCAGCTGAAACATGAGTTTGTACCACTGGACACATTTCAGAGCACTGAATGTCCACTTCCATTTTCTGCTGAAAATTCCTATAGAATTCTGCTTGAGACACATGTTGTTTTCCCACAAGCCATCAAATAACTTGTTCACTAGAGAACCCAGACCTAACTTTGGCTTTCTTTTCAAACTAGTGGTCATGAGACAGATATACAGATCGTATTGTAAGATATAATGAAATTATCCCAGTGATTCTCGCCATGCCGACTGCACCTGTGCTCTCTTCAAAGCAGCTGCAACGCTCGCCACGTTGGTTTTGAGATTTCTGGTCTCGAAACATGTCCCCTCTACCCTCTTCTTTCAGGCAAAAAAACCCATAAGGTAGAGTTAGTTCCGAAAATAAAAACAAGGTTCCTGCTCTCTCTCCTTCCCACCTCTGTCCATGCTGCATACTCCTGAGCTCCCAGATTGAATTAGTCAGTGTCCTGCAGAGCATTCGCATAGGAGGAGAACTTCCAGCCATCAGGTCCTCATGGAGGTGTGGTTGGAGGCAGGTGACATTTCCAAGCCCCATGTGTTTCTTGGCCCCAGAACTGTCTTGTAACCGCACCCACCCCCCTGCTTTTCTCTTCTTCCTCTTCCTCTTCCTCTTCCTCCCAGGGCCTTGAATTTTATGTTTGGTTAACAGGAGTTGGTGGAGTCTCACTGTCCACCCAGAGAAGGAAGAAGTCACAGCAGTTCCTCCCTGGGCCCTGTTACTTCTCAGAAAGCCAACTCAAGGCCCTGGGATTCCCCACTTGCCCTCTTTGTGAAATGCTGGTTGGGATTCTGTGATTGATGCCCTGCTTTCCTTGCACTTTCACCAACAGATTAGCCAAAGTGCAGCCCTTTGAATTCTAACAAACAGACGAGGGGTTTAACTTGCTCCATTGCCCCCCAGAAGATGGATTCTGTATATAGAGTTGTTATTCCTAGCTTTTGCTTAGGGAAGGAAAAAAAAAAGAATTTATTTTATGTTTTGAGGTTAAATGAATGTGGGATAAATGTATACATAGTGTCCTGTGTGTATATATGTATGTATAGCTATATGTCAGACGAACTGAGGACTTTTCCACATATGGAAGAATTTCTCAAGATCATGTTTAACTAGAAATTTCTGTCCCTAACTTCCCCTGAGTGCGTGTTTGAATATACATTGTATATACATATATGTATGTGTGTGTAAATACATTTTCATGTTTCCTACATAGAAGAAAAATTAACTACCACATATCAGAACTTACTATAGTTTCAGAACAAACAAAAAAATTTTTGTTCCCCATGACAGTAACCTAATAAGAAAAGTTACATGTCTTAGGGTTTTAATATCAGTTTCCCATCCAAGCTAGTATGTCTGAAGCTTGACTGAACAAGAGACGATAGAGGTTTTTTGCATTGCAAATCTAATTTCATGGACCACCTCTTGGAAGAAGCCTTTGGGTTCTGGCTTCAAGTAGGGATGAAACCTTCAAATTCAAAAACCCATGAAGAAACCTCTTGTTGGGCTGATGTTTATTGGATGGGATAAGGGTTCAGAGATTTCAACTGTTCCCACTCTTAGGCCAGTCCTCTGAGAACTGGAGTCAAAAGATATCCTGGAATGCATTTTGAACTAAATCTTGTGAGCCACTTGCCTCTTTTCTTTTTGTAAACAATAAATTAATTTTCAAAAATCAAAATATAATTGACCTTTACCATTGTATTAATTTTAGTTATACAACATAATGATTTGCTATACGGTTATACTGTGAAATGATTACCAGAATAAGTTTAGTTAACATCCTTCAGCACACGTAATTGCCAATTTGTTTTTCTTGTGCTCACTTGCCCCTTTTCTGATGCTCCTTTTATCACAAGTAGATTGGAAGATGCTGTATTTAAAACTCAACAGATTTTTTTTTAAGTACATGAAGTAGAAAGATAGCTCAGATGTCGTTTTTCCCTTTATCCCTCAAAGACTAACAGAAATCCCCAAAGCCACTAAAACACGAACCAGAGGAATATGTGGTTTCTCACCATTGGGAAATAAAGGTGGCAGTTTATTTGTTTGCTTGTTTTTAAGAGCAGAAGCTCTGGAATGACCCTGTCATGGCTGTGTGTGAGGCCACAGGTAAGGAAGGAAATGAGGACAAGTGTCTGAACTGTTGAGGGAGGTATTTAACTGCTCCTTCCTCTCCTAGCTGTTATGTGCTCACCCAACCATTACAGCCACAGGAGAGGAAGCCGGGCGGGGCTGCTACAGCCCTTAGGCAGCTGGCTTTGCAGAAGAGCAGGTTATTGCCAGAGCTCTTTAATCTGGGTGTGATGTTAATTCCTTACATGTAAGCACATGAGGGCACGATTTGATAAATCCTGCCAGGTAGGGTCTTCAGGTCTGGGAAGAAGGCAGAGCTGCTTAATGCATCAGGATCTTCCTCTTAGAAAAGGATTTTTCCTTAAAGGAGATTTGAGCCCATTGAAGATTTCAGTCTTACTCTATTTTGGGTAGAGCTGTTTTTCTCCCCTTTCCCTGATTCCTCTTAGTTTTAAACCTTGTTTGCAGTATTAGGGTTTCATTAAGAGATTTGTTGCAGCATCTTTTGAGTCAGCAGGGGTTTTTCAGACACAGTCTACCCTCCCCAGCTTGTAGACGTAACTCATCTTGGCAACATGGAAGCATTGATTCCTTTTCAACTTGCTGCTTTAATCCAGTCACATTTGTCTAAGAGGCAGCTCTTCAGCTCCCCCTTTGAAAGGGGGTGGCCAACCTTGAAAGGTCTGGAAGCAGGGAAATCCATTTTCTATTGCTAAACACCGTTGCCTCTCCTTTTTTCTTGAACTGATGTAATAAGGACCGTGTTGGTCTTCCATACCCCAGGCACTTGCAGCACTCAGGAGATAGGAAACCACAGAAAAGAGAACTGGAAACATTCTTTAAACATTACTGCACACACACAGGTTCTGAAAACTACCTTATTTATGGAACAATAACATTTTAAAAATTGTTTCAGCATCTATATATTAATGAACTGAATAAACCCTAGCTTTGAACAGCCCAGAGATGTTAAAATAACTAAGGATAGTTATTTTACACTATCAGATCCTTTTTACATACACCCTTTTGCCTGTGGTCTTAGGGCAGTATCAAGTAATTTGTTATAATAGTGAGTGACAAACTATCAAATGCTACCAACAGGAATGGTGTGCCCAGTTATATTGTATATGTCTGTAATGTCTACAAGGTAGTTTAATTTACATTCTCCAGTTTAATTCACACAGCAACCCTATGAAGTGTCAGGGTCTTCTGATCCCATTTTCTTTTTGAGGCAACTGAGGAAGTGAAAAGTCAAGAGGCTAGGGGATTTGGTTGCCCACTAGCCAGGAAACAGCAGAACTAGAATCGTGTAAAAAAACACAATTTTCACTCTGTTTAACAAAGCCAAGCGTTAATGACTGATGGATGAGGGAGTGAAAATAAAGCCTGTCTCCACCCCACCCCTTTTTTATGGCTATCTGGCAGTGGCTCAGCTTTGAGCAGATGTTGACTTTGGGCTCCAAAAAAATATTGTTGGCCAAAGTACAGCCTTCCAGCATTTCTATCTTCAGCTGGGTATCTTGTATCTTTCAGCTGGGAGAGCTGGCACCAGGCACTAGAGATTGGTTTGTCAGAATTACTTTTGCTTGAAGGAAATAGAAAACTAGTTTCTTCAAGTCACCCTATAATGATAGTCCAGAAAATTGAGAAAGTGCCTAAAGATGCCACATTGGAAGTGAAGGAGAATGCCCCACAAAGAAGACTGAGATGGCTGTCTGCCTCAGGGGGTCCCTGTGAGGTGGACTTGCTGAAAACCAACCAGGCTGCACCGGCTTGCAGCCTCTGCCTCTCCCTTGAGAAACAACCCCATGTGTCTTTGAAAACATGGATATCGCCCATCATGTTGCCCCTTAGCCAGTGGCGTTCAGCTTTCTCCAACTCAGGTTAGAAGAATAAATCAGGAGTGCCGCTAGTACAATGAGAAGGGGACGGAACCATTCTGCGGAGAAACAAGTAAACGCGATCTTGGCAGCCCTAAGGAACTCTGGAATCCAGGCAGCCTTCTCTCTCAGTGGAGTGGAGTCATTCAGAAAAGCAAGGACCGATCCTTATATACTTACTCATTTGAAAATACATGTTAAATTCCCACATACGCTGTGAGGCAGTGTGAAGGGAGTGGAGGTGCTGCCTTTTCCCTTAGGGACCTTGAAATTTGCTGGGGTGCTGCTGATATGCCCTGTAAGGGACAGCCGCTGTGTGAATGTGAGGTTCTCTTTCTTCCAAGAGCCAGAGAGACCCCACCTAAGTTGTACCATCCAGCTCCAACCAGGACCTTCAACAGCTTGCAAAAGGGCAGTGCAAAGTCCTAAGGACTTCAGAGCTGAGCTAAGCAGAACCATCGGATGTTTTCTGGGGCCAAAATGAGGCTTCTTTCTGTGGCTTCAAAGTTCACATATCAGGACAGTGTACCTTTGTGGTCAGACAGACTGAAATTTGATCCCGGCTCCACAGCTCCTGGCCAGGTGTCCTTTAGCAAGCTACCTCATCTTTCTCCCTGAGCCTGCCTTTCCCTGTCTGCACAAAGAGCCTCCCCATAACTGTGTCTTGGTGAGACTTAGTGAAGAAACTTGGAAAGCCATCACACTCTCTCTAACCTGGAGCTGGTGCTAATACCCCCTGGCTCATTTCTAGCCCAGGTCAGAAATAAATTAACATTTATACTTAAACAGAACACAAAGCAGGTATCTGAATCTAGATAGGACTTTTCTATTCTTTGGGAGAACTTGTCTGCAAATGGGTCACACAGGCTGTAACAAATACAAATCATGTAAGAGTTTATAGCCATTCCTGACCTTATCACCTGAACAGAGACATCCATTTATGGGCTAAGCATTCTAGGAGGCAGGAGAAGTGGAAGACACAAATGGGAGGTTTCCAGAGGGAAGGTTTGGACTTGACCCTGAGAGAAAACACATTAGTGCCCTGACAAGGCTCGAGGCTTGAGGCTCAATACCCTCGTTTCCAGGTTCACGACCACTGCTTTCCTTTACACATGCTTTCTTTTGCCAATTCTGGCCAAGCCTGCAGTTTGGAAATGCCAAGAGGAGTTGCTTTGCTCGAACCTGGGCACAGAGCACATCATAAATCCCGCGCTATGGTCCTGCTTTTGTGGCTTGCGTGGCCAAAGTTTGCAGAGTCCTGGGGCTTGAAGTTTGCAGAAAGTGTCAGAGAAGCCATGAACTGTAGTAGGAGTAGGGGTGGGTCTGGTGACTGTCCACGCCACACCCTGTAAGTAACCAGGACAGTCTCCCTGCGTTTTCCACAAGGAGGCCAGGTTGAACTTCCTGGCAGAGACAGTTGGCTGAATTCTTACAGAGGCAGTAGGCTGATTTGAGAGTGATGCTTCCATAATTTCACTCTCATTTCCAGCCAGGACAAGTGTGACAGTAAGGTCCCCATTAGGAACCTAGTGCTTCGATTTCAGGAAAAAAGCCAGCTATCAACTCAAAGAAAATTGCAGATGTTTAAAAAAAAAAAATCCTGTGATGGGCCAGGGCTTGCCTGCTGGCTATATCTAATACTTCAAAATAAAGACCAATTAAAGGTTTACACTGGGCCGTTCATCATGTCATATTATGGAGTTCCTTCCCAGACCTTCTTTGCTGGGGCTAATAAATGTCCCCCACAATGGCAAGTCTCCTGTCTTGTCAGTGATGACTCAGTCACTTTGCCCTTAGATCTTGTCATCAACATAGCCCCATGAGCAGCCCATCCGGTGAGGGATTTTGTTTTATCTCAGTACTTAGAGAACCCTATCAGAGCGCAGCATCTGGGACTGCAGGACTTCCATCATGGCTTCATATCATCTCTGGAGCCGTAGATACATCCTGAGTTTATTTGATAGTTAAGCCTCCCCCCTCGTCAATATCTGCTGTGTTTTGTGGTCACTATGCTCTGGGCTTCAGCCCACCTTGGATGTTCCATCCCCAGATGCTGTGGACAAAAGCAGGCGGATGACGGATGGACTAGAGAGGCTTTCTTCCCATCCAGATATTTTGGCAACTCCTGGCATAGCAATCACTCCCAGAGAACACACAAGGGAGCAAACACCAGGCAACATCCAGAAACCCGACTGCAAAGTCGATTTGAAAACAGAAAAACAAGGGAAGGAAACAGACTCTCCCAGGCCTGATAGATACATTTTAAAACTCCAAGAATTTCTAAATAACTTGGCATGAATTTAGGGATCAAGTGACATTTATCTGTTTCTTATTTTTTGGTCCCCAGATTTACATTTCTGTGCAGTAAGGTTGCTGAGGAAATTAACATTTGCATACAAAGATGCAGGCAGTGCAGGAGTCAAACAGCTGCGAACGTTTGGAAATGCTTGGAGCTCCGTCTCTGATTAGCTCCTGCATTTTTGTTTTTTATTCCCCAAGCGGACACTCACTCTGACCCAGATCACTTGGTGATTAGGGTCAATTCATGTTTAAACTTTGAAGATTAGAGAGAACAGAAATGGCCACCACTTCCCTTTCTATTTTCTTTTAAAAACTTTAAACTTTAGAAACTAAAACCTTGAAAGAAATGCGTAATATTCTGAGTTCACTGAAGGAATTTATCCACATTTCTGCCATGTTAAATGTTAGCAAAGTTTATATTGGACTGTCATATTTCTTTATTTTATTCACCAGCATATAAGACGTCGATCTCAACATCTGGCTTTTAATAACCCTCGACATCTGGGAGCTCCTTTTTATTCCTATGGTGGACGAGGCACAGTAGTGATATTGGCAGTGTATATTTTCGAGCTACAACTCCTGTCTGCTTCAATCATAATTAATTACCACTTTTTAATATATTTAATTTGCTAAAAGTGATTTGCATTAGACCACATTTCGCTGTTAAGAAAATAGTGGTAGATTTTGGTGGCAATGGCTTTCTTTCCTGTTTCTTTCTTCTTTTTTAAAATTTAAATCATCTATGAATGGATTTGAAACAAACTGAATCTATACATGCTGTTGGGTTTTAAATACAAAATGAAATAAACTGCTCTGTAAGGAGAGTGATTTTACAGCCATTTAGAAGCAGTCAGCAGGGGCTGTGGGCTGCATTTTAGGGAAAACCTTCTATTTTGTTCTGTGACTCTGAGCCTGGAGTTTTCCTGTAGCCATTGACTTTGGGGGTCAGGAACCTTATAATGAAGGCTAGGACCTCCATCCAGAGATATATACTTACACACATACCTACAACATTCTGCATTGAATTACAAGGGGTTGCTAGACCCTTTGAAATCCATTTGTGGATGCCTGAGGGTCCCATGCTGTAGACTTTCCTTCTTAATTAGCATAAAAAAGGACATCAACTTTGCTTTTCTCCAGGAACTGAGAGGAAGTTTAATGAATGTAAAAATCCATATTTCTCAAGTTATGTAGGGAAAAGGGAAGTTTATTGCCAGGAGCAATTACTAGACTGTGTAGTGATAAATAAACACAGGTAAATTTTACATGAGAAGACCCAGCTAAGATGATCAATTGTACCTTATTTTTTGCCAGAATATTACTATCCAAACTGTCAGTACAAATTCATACTGAGTTGTCCAATTCAGACTCTGTGCAAATCACTTGATTGACTCAAATCAGTGGGGCATTGTTAATTCTTTGTGGGCCACAGACCCTTTTGGCAGTCTGGTGAACTCCTTTTATCAGAATAATATTTTTAAATGCACAAAATAAAATTTACAGAAATACAAAGGGAAGAAATTATCTGAAAACTCATTTCAAAGACCACAGATCTAAATTCTTGAGTAGATGAAAATTACCTTGACCTGTTGGCAATATTAGGTTGAACTGTGTGAAATTGCTGTTTTCTAGATCAAAAATGGTCAAATATAGACATTTTCATATTATTCAACCTAATATTACAACAACTTAAGCCATAAGGATACATATGATGAGAAAATGTTCCAAGTTATTGTTTTTCCTGTTCCAGGTTTTCAAAACAAAAAGCAAATCATGGGAAAACCTGGTTTCGTCAGGGATTTGTTAAAAGACACAGCTCCCAAATTATGTGTGAGACCAGGATATGAACCACGCAGTTTTCTACACTTTGTTTCTATCCTTGCAGTAAACAATGAGAATTCTTGTTCAAAACAGGACTTTGTGTTGGTGGATATACTTCTGTCTGCAAAGATTCAATTTCCCTACCTATCGGCTTCTTCACTAAGAGAGGAAAATGTCCTGAACCATTCTGGAAACGTTTTCAACAAGAATTCAGACCAAATAAGTTTCCATTTATCCACAGTTGGACACAATTTTAAGTTAAACAAAACTTCCTTTCTACAAGCATTTTACTGAATTGAAAGTTTACTCTCTTTGCTTTGAAACTTATTTGATTGCAATTGTATAATCATTCCATGCAAATGTATAATCATTCCATGGCGGGCACATCCTCTTTTATGCTGAGAGCAAAATAGAACCTGACAAATCAAGAAGATCACAGCATGTTTGAGCCTTTGTGAAATAACCAATGTGAATTATCGCATGCTACAGGAGTTTGTTCCACCCAAGTCGACGGAGTTGTTTTTTTTTTTTTTTAATTCTTCTTCAGCCTTTATTGATACTTTAAGCTTAAGAGAAATTAAGGGTATTTGGTTACTATAATTACTTCTCTGCTTACTTAAAAGATTTAATCTACTCCTTAGGCATATGCAATTCAGATTGCATGCTTTCCAAAAAAATAATCATCTGCTAATGTAGACTAATTTTAATCTTCTAATCCAATCTTGACACAGACTCAGAGCTGGGTGGGTGGAATGTTTTTGTGTAGGGGTTGCCATAGATACAAAACTCAGTTATGTATTTGACAAGTCAGTGATGTGGCACTTAAGTTACTGTGGATTTTTTTTTCCCTTGCTCTTTAAGATTAAAAAACAAAGTGAAGATCAGTGTGCCTTTGTAGTGCATCACAGTGTAACTAACCTTCTCTTCTTTCATTCCGGTGTTCCCCTCCTCTCCGTGCACCTCCTTACCCTGGGCCGGCCGCAGGATGACGAGGAGGGCATATGGGCATAGCCGGGCCTGTAAACCAAAGTTCCAGTTTTGTTTTGAGGGGTGAGAAACCATCTTTTATATCATTTTTCTTTTAAAAATTGCATTCTAGTGTGGTATGGTATGTGTGCTCAATTGTGTTTGCTGATGTTTGTGAGTGTGCCCTATGTTTGCTTCTGTGTTTTGTGACCACCCCCAAGAGCTCCCTCCTTCCTGCTCCCCCTCCCTGCAACCACATTATTGTGCTGCCTTGTTGGGGCTGGGTTGAGCACGAGTCGAATGTTTTTATGTTATTTAAAATGTAAACTATGCCCTGGTTAGGATTTATCCACACTTTTTAAGGCATGATTGTGGACTCAGAAATTGTCACGATTCTCCAGTCGTGGTTTTCAGCCAACTGCTTGCTTTTACCAGATATGCCAGTATGGTGTGACTCTCACCTCCTTCTGGTTGTGTCACATGTTTCGCAAGGAATAAGGGAAATAAAACTGTTTATCTTCATGGAGCTGAAACTATCATCTCTAAGAAGCCCATTTAATGGATTGTACTCTCTTCTATGGCAGTTCTGAAGAAAACACAAGGATCAAGGCATAGTAATGGTGAATGGGTAACTGTAGCTCTTTAAGTGAATTAGAATAGAAATATTAATATTGGCAGGTATCATGAGTGGTATTATATCTGTTGTTTTTTGACAATTGAGCTTCTGTGGAGTTTTGCGTTATGTTTCATGCATTGAATTTTTCAGAGGGTTTTGCTCTGTTAAAGGCTGATTTTTAGCTATTAAGAACCCACTCTTTATTTCTGGGCTATCTGCATTATAATTGAATAGTGGTGTGTGTAATTGCTGTGTGTTATAAAATGGAACACTGAACTCTAGGGACTTTTGCTGCTGGGAATCACATCTCTTCAGGATACTGCAGGCTGTATAACACCAAGCTGCAACACTCTGGAGTTGAATATACCTATGGTGATGTAGAATATGCTGTTGAAGTTGGTGACATTGTATATGCCATTGTGTTCAGAGCAAGAAATGTGGTAGATCGTGTGCCACAGTCAAAAAGTACTCAATGTGCCGTTCTTTTTCTGGGACAAATGTGAAATGTCCCAGGTCTGTGATTAGAGAGGCAGTTCTTTGGGATAACTCAACAGGTGTGCCCTTCTCCAAGTCTTGCCTTCATATTCCGTAACAGTGGTGCTTCACACGAATTTTAAAACAGTAACTGGTGTGTTTTGCCTGTGGGTGACAGTTTCATTGATGTGTTTCACTGCTCAGTTGAACCTGTTGTAGGTCCCACCAGTGAGTCAGACTGCTTTCTCTGGTCCTTTAGGGAACACACAGGAGTTTGATTTTCCTTTACAACATCTTCCCACATAGTAAAAATGTAACATTTCCTGGACCCATTTGCCGCCAGTAGAACCTGCTTCCTGGTCACATCAGACTATCGCCTCTCTTCTCCCTTTCCTGGGTAAAGTGGAAAACAACACTGGAATTAACTCTTCCAGAAGCAAAGTGGTTCCAAAGGGAAGCTTATCAATATGGGGAGGTAGGGAAACCAGAGAAATTCCTAAGATTCTGTCTGAGAGACTCCCTATCTAGGAAAAACTTTAAGAGAAACATTGCATTTACTCATACAGAAAAGCTAATAAATATGTAAATTGACCTGAAACAACTTTAAATGAGAAGTAAAGATTTTATAATGTTAAAGAGTGACCATGTGAAACCTGCCCACAACGTGCGTGGAATAGGTAGGCAAAGGAAGGTTCTACGAGTTTGGGGGTTGCCTAGAGAAGTGTAAGTCCTTCTTGGGGCTCTTTTTTGGAGCTGCTTCTGCTATCATAAGTGTTAGGACACTGGGCTGCATTTGTGTCTCCTCCTGAATAATAAAAATTTTTATTGCTCTTTCACAAGATTCTTGACACCCGCCCTGCCATCCCCTCAGATAGGAACCTTGTCGTCTTCAGGGGGGAACTGGTGCCAAGGCCCATAGACAGCCTTGCTTTGCTCAAGGTAGATGGAGACAATGGTGTTAAATCCCCATCCTCCTTATTCTTTCATGAAATTTCCCCAAACGCCATGTACCCCAGAAAACAAATGTCTTCTGAAAATTAGTCAATATATAATCCTGCTTTATATGCTGTAATAAATTTTATAGGCTTCTGAGGAAAACTACTTATCTTTCTTTATGACTCCTTTAAACAAGTTTGCTCAGATATCCTCAGGCTTTTAAAACCATATCTTAAGGATTTAAATAATGAGATACTGGGGGAACCTTCTCTTGCTGAACAGCCGTTGCATGTTTTGAGTCGCATTACAGTCTGTGGGGCCCAAGGAGACATTAAATTTATAACTAAAGATGGATAATAGTGGCACATTAAAAATTAACTGTTTTGAATATTTTGATTTATGGCCCTTATAAAAGAAACATTACAAGAAGTTATTTTACTAGGCATCAGTAATATGCTTATAATAGCAACAGAAGGCCCTGACTTGAATCTAGTGTTTTGGTGCTGAAATGAATCATAATTTAGGAAAAGTTGCTCCAAAAATTACAACAAATTGGAATTAACATAACAAACCTGACAGCTCCTCCCCTTTTTGGCACCTCTAGATACTAGCCCAGGCATGATTTATTTGTCTCACTGTGATCTTTCAAGGGTGGTGTTTTCTGAGAGCAAAGTGGGCTGGAAGAAGTTTGCTTTTCTAAAGAGTTTTGACAGCCCCTAGAGCTAGTCGTTCCCCCCATAAACCTCACGCCCCAGCCCGGCATTATCAGCGTGTGACCTGTGTAGTCCACAGAACCCTGAGCTTGGTTTAATGCTCTACTGTCACTGTCTTAAAACTGTGAGTAATTTTTGAACGAGGCACGCCGCAGTTCATTTTGCCCTGTGCCCCACAAATTATGTAGTCCGTGCTGCTTAGATCCACCATATATTCCTATACTCTGCCTCCAACTCCTCTCCAGTCCCCTTCCCTGTTGGCTCATCCCCACTCCTATTTTCTTATGGCTGGAATTTACCTTTGGCCTACCTTATTTTTCTGGTTTTCTTGCAGAGACCCCATAGCGTCACATTTCCAGCAATTTGTTGCCCTCATGGGCATCAGTGAAATGTGTATTCAACCACTGTCCCCTTGCCTACCCCACCCCCCAGTTTGATTGTGAAAATGTGCTCTTGGAGCCCTTCTGCATTTTCTGTCTTGCTTTGAAAATACAGGAAAAGCAGCTGCTTAATTCTCCGTTACTTTCCTTCGGGAAAATCCACTTGATGTGGCAATCATTTGTGTCAGCAAATAACTCTGCATTTCCACTGAATGAAGGTGCTTTCCTTGGACCCCCAAGAGGCACTTTGGTTTGTGAATATTCAGTGAGGTGGGATAGTGAGGGACCTTGCGAGATCTAGTGCCACATCTGCCTTGACATTTGAATGTTTGAGCTTTTCCTGTGAACTCTCGTAACTGAGCAGACATGGAACACAAGATCATTTTTGTTTCTTAAACCACTAGAAAGGAATAAGTCTTTCTACATTGAAAACATATGCAAATGTTTAGGACCTGATTCGTAAAAATACAGATGTGGGCATTAACAAGTTTTGGCCCAGGGCCATGATGCTAGTAGATGCGTCCTGTCAAAATGAAGAATTGTAGCTCTATGCCACCAGCACGTGGATAGTGAGTGTGTGTATGAGTCACAGAGCACGTAGACTTGAGGAGGGGGTTTTGCACACACAGAAACAGTGCTCGAAGGCCCATGGAACCCCTTGGCATGCCTCCTCTCAGGAAGAATGAGGAAGGAGGTATTTTATTGTGGCTGGGAAGTTTCTACGTTTCGTGCCTTCTCTTAGCAGAGAAGGTCTGGGCACAAGGCCTGTGCTCATCCTGCTGTCCCTGTGCTCAGCCTCCTCAGCTGAAGTCTTGATGTCTCCGCAAAGTGGAGGCTTTCTTTTACATCAGCTGTACCAGGATACCAACTAGTGTTTTTGATTCAACCCACATCTCCTATGACTGAGGATCTGATACATCTCCTCCTTGTGCCATTGGCTCCTAAGAATTTTCCTTCATTCATTCATTCATTTATCCATTCATTCAGTCGTTTTTCACTTATTCATCTGTTCTTTCATTAAAAAGTTAAATTCTTGGTTAGGTGCTGAGAAAATAGTGATGTGTAAGATAGACACGGTTGCTACCCTGTTGGTCTTACAATCTGGTTTAGGGAAACAGACCATAAGAATATAAATATATGAATGGAAACCTTATACATTTTGATCATTGCTTTGATGGAAACTGGGAAGATATTGAGATTAACAAGAGGAACCTACTTTAACAAAGGGCCGAAGGTGGGAAAGAGCTTTATGGGCTGAAGGAGCTTAAAACCATAACTCTGGGTAGCAAATAAGACAGTAAGATGAAGATGAAGAAGTGGGAAGGGGGCCAGATCATATAGGGCCTTTTAGGCCAAGGTAGGGAGTTTGGGTTTTAGCCTAAGAAAAGTGAAAAAAAATGAAAAGAAAATTAGAGGATCTTAAGCAGGGGCATGACATGATTCGATTTATGTTGTAGAACAATCCAGGCTGCTGTGTGGAGGTTGAATTGTCGTGGCAGGAAGAGCAGAAGTAGGGGCTGTTCCATCATTTGTGAAAAAATTAATGGTGCTGAGCCAGGGGAGCAGTGGGGGAGATGCAGACAAGTGGATAAGTTGGAGATGAGACTAGGAAGTGAAGTCAGCAGGACTTTGATGAAGAGTTAAGAGAGAGGATTAAATCAAGAACATCCAGATTTCTACCTTGGGTGTCAATGCTGAGACACACCATTATTGGAGGCTGAAGGCTGAGTAGGAGTCCTGTTCTGTTCTGTTTTCCCCACGTGTCCAGTCAGACTGGCCAAGGAAAGGCAGACTTTTGATCCCCTGTTTTCCGTTTGCCTGTATTTCAGCAGGGGAATCTTTGGCCTCTCATTGCAGTGACGTGTAGGCTGTCAAGTTTAAAGCATAGCTGGAGTCCAACTTCCAGAGTGTGTGTCTCCTCTGACTCTTAAAGAAAAGGAGAGAATTGAATATCAAAGACTGCGAAGAAAAATCAGCAGTCATAGAATAGGGAGACATGTGGGCACAGTGGTCTACAGAAAAACCGAGCTCCCAAAGTTGTAGAAGGATGAAAAGGAGGAAGATGCCATTGGTTCTTGCAGTTTTTCCTAAGATCCTCAGTCATCAAGAATTCTGTCAGTTAAGGCAAACCTTGTGAGATTTTGGCTCCTATCTTAAAATTCCGAGTTATTATTTCCTGCAGAAGAAGCTTTCAGTAACCAGTTTTCAGGAGTTAGGGCGAGAAGTAACTAGAAGTAGCTACTAGATGTTTCAGAACCACCATTGACAAGGACTCTGCCTACTTCCAATTGCAGAATTAATTCCTGGGTGAAATGAAATGTTTTTGCTTCATTTCTTCCCCCTTTACCTTCTTTTTTTGGCTTCTCTGCTCCTCTGGAAGGTATCTATATATTTAGATCTTCTATTCAGGCTTGTAAAGCTGTTCTTCAGAGCTACAGCTTGAATGTCCTACCCCAAGTTCTTTCAATCAATAATTCATTCAAAAAACAAATATATTTCTTGGGGCTTCCCTGGTAGCGCAGTGGTTAAGAATCTGCCTGCCAATGCAGGGGACACGGGTTCGAGCCCTGGTCTGGGAAAATCCCACATGCCGTGGAGCAACTAAGCCCGTGAGCCACAACTACTGAGCCTGCGCGTCTGGAGCCTGTGCTCCGCAACGGGAGAGGCCGCGACCCTGAGAGGCCTGCGCACCGCAATGAAGAGTGGCCCCCACCTGCCACAACTAGAGAAAGCCCTCACACAGAAATGAAGACCCAACACAGCCAAAAATAAATATAATAAATAAATAACTTTAAAAAAATTTTCTTTATCTCAGTACTGGAGTTGAGGCAGTGAAGAAAGTACAGTTCCTATCCTGGAGGAATTTAGAGTAGTACACAGATTCTTAAGCTGGTGTTCATGAACCCCCAAGGGTCTGCAAACCCCTGGACATGGTTAACAGACTTTGATGTGGGTATG
This sequence comes from Balaenoptera musculus, assembly GCF_009873245.2. NCBI lineage: Eukaryota > Metazoa > Chordata > Mammalia > Artiodactyla > Balaenopteridae > Balaenoptera > Balaenoptera musculus. Next base: position 70,598,731 of record NC_045795.1, on the reverse strand, counting down.
TGCACATCCCCCAAGGAGAGAGAGTATCTGTGATCCTCAACAGATACTCATAGGGGCCAGTGACTCAGAAAAGGTGAAGAACCGCTAATCTATGAGAAACTGGGTGACAGTGTGGCAGTGTGGCTCATAGTGTGGTCTCTGGATTCAAACCAGTCTGGGTTTGGACTGGGCTGAATCCAGAGACTGTTTGGCTGGGTGGCCTTGGGCAAGTGTTGTTCCCTCTCCGCTCTTCGATTTCCTCATTTGGAGAAGGTTATACACACCTTCCAGGGCTGTTGTGAGGATTAGATGAGATGAGGTGAATGAGATGCCTAGCCATGTCTGATGCACGGTGAGGCCAGTCCTCATGAGAATATCACTGTTATTATTGCAACTGTGCTCAGAAGAGTGGACTCTATATGCCAACTGAAGAAAGTAGTTGATACTGTGGGATGGGTGACTTTGGGGGATAAGAGAAAAGACAGAAGAAAGGAAAATCAAAAGCGAAATCTGTTTTTATGACCAAAGCTATACGAGCCAGCTACACATTTTCTAGCAGATCTTAAAGCATCGTTACCCTAAAAACACACCCTGTTTAGTTACTTTTGATTATAATGGCACCTAGGTCTAGCAAAGGAAGGTTTGATTGCTGGAGACTCTGGATTAGTCCATGTCTAGCAGAGTGTCTCTTTCAGCTCGAAGAAAAATCGAGTGAATAATATGAAAAGCCAACAAATATTTGATGACCAATTGTGAGCTGATGAATTGAAAGAGAGAAAAGGGTGTTGATGTTGCAGTCCACCATTTTCTGCTCTCAAGTATGATGGACTTGGTTGGGGACAGGGGGAGAAGCTTTTAAGCAGAATCGAGCGCAGCAAATAAGTTCTTATGAGTTTTTCTGGAGCTTGTAAGGGTTACCTGGCAAAGCAATGTATGTTGGCTTGGATATGACCACACTCTAAGGACCTGAAATCTGGCTGAGAAATCATAAACAAACAGTGGTGATAAATGACTGTGGGCCAGAGGCGGGAGGCGTCTAGCGGAGTGTTGCTGCATTACATTACATCCTTCCTGTGCCAGGGCTGGCTCACAGGGAGCTCTTCAACCTCTCCCGCCCCTTTGTCATTTGCTGTAGAGTGTGGTATTGGTCTGGTCTTGTTTAACCTTTTTTATTAATGATCTGTAAAGGAGAGAAAAGAGCATGTGGAGGAAGGTCGCAGATGACACTAATTTGGGATGTGTTGGAAACACTAGGGAGGTCAGAGAAATCACACAAATGGCCCAAAGAAGGTTAGGATCATGAAGAGAAAGTAACAAATCTTGGAGAAGTTCAGATACTCACATCTGGCGAAAATTAATCTGAGACACAGATATCAATGGGTGGGAGGGGTATGGAAACTGAACACTAAAAGAAAAATAATAAGCTGAGTGGACATTGGGAAATCCAGCCATGGGTGAGAACACGGAGAGAGGAGCCAATGGCATTTAGCACTGTCCGGACATTAGCAGGTGCCAGAGAGACGTGCATCACCATTTGTGACAATCCTGCCTGTACATTGTCTTATGCTTGGGACATCAAAATGTTACACACCCTCTCTTCCAGAAGATCACCCATAGGTCTCATTCCTAGACTTGTAGACCGAGAGTAGACACCGCTTTGGGGAGCCGTCCAGTTGGTAGGCAGTGTTAATAAGCTGGACCAGAATTTTCTTGGTGATTCAGGGAGAGGAACCCCAGTCCCATCTCCTTCCAGTCATCTCCACATCCCCAACAAAATGGAAAACCAGACAACATCCAAAACAAGAGTATATACTTATGGTCACCACTGGGTGTTTCAACCAGAATGGTTGAAATATTCCTTTCTGTCATTGAGTCATCAGTTGACTAGAAGCCATTGACCACGCCCAGATGGGTCTTAACTCCATCCTCAGGCCTTCCCCAGGTATGCCTTCCCAGCGGAACATGATCTCTGAAGGAAGCGTGCGGGCCCACTACGCTATCAGATGATCTCATGAAACAGACACTACGGATCCATTTTGCCTGGGTGGCCACAAGGTCCCCTCCCCATGAACATGTCTATCAGAGACATTGGGATGGTAATGCATTCCCTCTAGCTTTGTTTTCCAGAAAATATAATGCAAATGCTAAGAATAACAGCATAAATCAACAGAAACTTCTCTCCTGCCAGGCCCTTGTCTAAACTGCCCCCATCTCTCCCATGCAGATCCTGCCCTCATAAACACTAGGCCACACTTGCCTTCCCTGTCACAGACCTGTTCCCATGGTAACAAAATCACTGAGATGCTGAATCTGCATAAGGAGGAGGCCTGCTGTTTCTTTCAGCTTCAGGGAGCTTTCCACAGGCTGAGGATCAGCCTGGCTCATTTGCTACCCCACTGTGTGTCCTAATAAGTCTGGCCCCTCCTGTTATGTCTGTGTCAGTGGTCACAGGTCCTTAGTGCCTCAGTCACTGTGTATATGTGCGGAGTGGTGGAAACAGGGCTCCCGGAAGGATGTAGAAGAGTTTGTTATCATCTTTTTGAGAAAAGACCATTGCTCCATGAAACCTATTAAACTCAGAATAAAAAGACAAATATCCATATGTGGCTGAAGACCCCTCTGGCATACATTGTACCTTCGTCCTTCAGAGGAAAACGTAGGATGAGGCTCTGAAACAAAAACTACAAAGATCACTTTCTCTGGAAAACTCTAAGCTCCTTACAGCCACTGCTTTATTTTCGCCATTTATTACTTTTATGTTCATTGCAAAAAACAGAAAGTTTAATGAGGAATCAGGAAAAAAGTTCTTAAAGTCCTCATTCAGAGAAAGTACCATCTTAAAGCACATTTTCCCTATCAGATATGGTCATGTAAATATATAACTGACAGAGACAAATCCGACTTTGCGTAGTCTTTGGTGCTAAGTGGTTGGTAGCACCCAGGCTCTGGAGTCAGACAGACCCAGTTCAAATACTGGTTCCACCACTCTTAAGTGTTGCTTTAAGCCTTTAAAGTAGCAAAGGCTATATGGTGGTTGTTATTTACTCAGTGCCACAGGATTGATTTTCCACATTGACAAATTGAAATCGGTTTATCATTTTGATTTCTGCCCTTCATCAGGCAGTGGGAAGAGCCTCTGCAGGCTGGGGTGGGCATACTACAGCCCTCTGGGGAGCAGGGGGGGGAGTTATACTGCCCAATGCATTGGTTCTTGACAGCGGAATGAGGCTTCATTGTTCTGCACTCAGGTGGCAGCCCGCGTAGCCCGGGTGCCCGTGGCTGCCCTGAGTCAGCATGTGGTGGGGTTAGCAGCCCTGCTTGTTCCCCAGCAGCCATTCTTCTTTCAACACACCTTGATCTCTGATGTAACTGCATTATTTGAGAGGAGTTTCTGTACAAATCCCTCTACAGAAAACAAAAACAAAAACAAAAACCCCTCCGTGATTAAAAAGGGAGTCTCCCCATTGTCCCTTGCGTGGCATTGGGTTGTGATTAGGTTCTGCTTGTGGGGCTTTTTGCTGCTCTTATTGGTTACTTTTATGGTTTTGTTTATTCTTTATACTTGTATCTCCTGGCACCATGGCACTAGCTTGGGAGCACGAGGAAACCATGTCAGGGGAAATCTTCTGCGCTCCTCTTTCCGAAGGCAGGTGACACTAGGAAATCAAAGAACACCTGTTTTCTTCTGAGAGAGGAATGGCTTGCCCCACTGACAGCATGTCCACCAGCCGATCAGAAACTCGATTCAGGCTCGGAGGTTGTTCAGTACAATTGTCAGCAGAATGTGGAGACGAGAGAGGGAGAATGAGGAAGTGTTCGGAACCAAAGAGTAATCTTTGTTCCTCCTTGCACAACAGGCTTGGGACTCGGTGAAATCTGATATGTCAGATAAGGCGGTTACTGCATGTGAGAGTGCAAGCTGAGACACGCCAGATGAATTTTCTCGTTGTTATTATTTTTCTTTAAGTTATGAACGCACTAACATGTTTTCAAGGCCAGACTGTGAAGCTGTTTCCACACTTTGTGGGAGAGTGCAAGCACCTGGTTTGAGGCTTGGGACTCCCACCCACCAAGGCCTTCCAGGAGCTTTATGTAACTGGGTGTCTGCCTTTGGCATGCCTCTCACCTTGGGCATGGGATGGAACAGGGAAGGACGGGCTCTCTCCATCTCCCCCTGGGATGATCACTGCTTTCCCAGAAATCACGCTGGGGGCAGGGGAGGCTGAAGGGAGGCCTTCAGCCCGACTGCACCATGCCTCGTCCACTCATCGTCAGAAACATCTTCAAAGTTCTGAGGGCTGACATTGCCACTTCTCCCACTTCTGTCTCACTCACACAGCTCCCTCACCAGTTTAGAGAAAATAGACCACGTCTGTCTCTGATTTTCTTCTGATCCCCCATCAGCTCTATGAGGGTAGCAGGCAGGTAGCACCATGCCTATTTTACAAAGTAAGAAAGTTGACTCTCGGTCAGCTGCTCCTTCCCCTGTGGTAATAGTTCCCTAAGGATGTTCATCAGAGCACTGATGGTACTGGATATTAAGAATTACTATTTTAAAATTATAATAAAATCATTCTATGTTCAAACAAGTTTGAGTAAAACTGGATTAAACAGAATCAAATAGGTTTCTTCACTGCAGGCATTCTCAGAGCCTTTGATGGGCTAGTGTCCTCAGGCCAGTTGTCACATTCTGAAAGAAAGAGAGGTTTGGCTGGGTCTACCATGCTTAATTGCTCATGGACCTTTTTCTTCCCAGACCCTCATCTAGAATTATATAGACTCTATCTGGGGAAAATGTATTTTGGGAATATATTTGGGGAAAGGTTTGCTGCAACTTGCTGTCTCTTTGGGCTTCAGGATGGGCTATTTGCCCTAGCAGGTGGAGCTACCACCATTGTTTGAGATCGTTAACTAGGAGCTGGCAGAATCCTGTGCCAAAAAGAACGAATGAATGGGCCTGAAAAGAAGGCACATAGCCCAGCCCCACCATTAAGCTTTTATTTTCCTTACTATGGTTGAGCAGCTATGTTTTATCCAGTATTTATCTGAAACTTGAGGGATATATATGCCCAGTGTTGAGTAAGACCTATAAAGGAGAATTTGGGGCCTTTAGCCAAGTTGCCTTCATGATGGAAATGATGCAGGGCTATGATGTCAGCAGAGGTGAGAACCAGCAGTTCTGCTCCTGTGCTGTTTACCACACACTGGCCACTTTCCGAAGTCAAGGCTCATCAGACTTTTTCTGTAATGGCCAGATAGTAAACGTTATAGACTTTGTGGGCCAAAAGGCAAAATCAAGAGTATTATATAAGTACTTATATAACAAGAAAGAAAGCAAATTTTCACAAGTTTTTCATTAATGAGATTCAGAATATAATGAGTGTAAATTTTGTAATAACATGTCTACTAATGAGAAGAATTGGATTCTTTGGAGAGAGATTACATTTCACTTAATTGGTGTTCAACATTAGTATTCTCTGTCATCAGAATCTTTTGCAGATGTTCATTTGTAAACAGTGCTCCGTAATGGTATTTTATGTATTTCATCTTTGAAAATGTCTATCCACACAGATGGATGATACACATGTCACTCAAAAGGCTGTCACGTTCTCACTGCCTCACTGCCATTTGCAGTGGGCTGAGCAGCAGTGCAAAGCCATGAGAGTGCCACATAGCGTCTCAGTGGCAGCTACTCAATTGCCATTCCATGCAAAAGCAGTAAAAGACAGCAAGGAAATGAATGGGCATGGTCATATTCCAATAGAAACCATATTTATGGACAATAAAATTTGAATTTCATATAATTTTCATATATCACAGAACATCCTTCTTTTGATATTTTCCCAACTGTTTAAAAAGGTAAACACCATTTTTAGCTTGTAGGCCATGCAAAACCAGTGGCAAGCTGCACGTGACTCGGTGGGCCATACTTTTCCACCACCCCCCCACCCCATCCTCAGTGCTTTCACATTGGTCATGCTGTTCAGTCCTCACCTCCCCCTATGTGGTAGGTACTACTATTATCCTGTTTTCCAGGTGAGGAAACTTTGGCACAGAGCAGGGAAGTTCCTTGCCCAAAGTCACACAGATCAGGAATGTCAGAGCTGGGATTTGAACCCAGGTGTGTCTTACTCCAGAGCTGCTCACCGGGACTCCTGATTCTCTGCACTGACTCACATTGCATCCCCAAGGTGACCCTTTCAGATCTCTGCTTTAGCCTTCACACTCCCCACCCAGCCCCCCTCTCATGGGAGAGGGAAGATGGGCCTGTTTTTCTGAGAATTATGATGACAGCCAACAAAGGCTTCATCATTTTCATTTTCTCCACCTCAGGACTTTCCTCTGTAGATCACATCTTCCTTCTCCTCATGCCTGATTTCACCTCATCTTCCTCCTCTTGTTCTTTCTTTTTTCGTGAATAAAATGTCCAGCCTGCTTGTACGAGGAGTCCATGGGATGAGGGTGAGAGCTCTGTTTCCCAGGCTTGCCCCTTAATAGCTGTGTAACCTTGGGCACAGTATTTAATTGCTCTGAGCCCCGGTGTCCTCATCTAGAAAGTGGGAAAAATGATGTCTTATTTTCCTCCCTCGCTGAGTTCTTATGAAGATCAAGTGAGATAATGATGTGAAATGCTAGCCCAGTACCAGTGCATAGTAAGCACTCAGTAAATACTAGCCCTTGTTGTCTTTATTTTCTTCTTTATTCTCTTTATTTACTACCACCTCCTCTGATACCTTCTTCATGGGTCACCCCTTACAGTTTGCAGCATCAGTATTTCTGTAATTATCTATCAAGTATCTACTATGTGTTATAAAGACCTAGAAGTTTACTTAATGGATATCTCCTGAATCAGGTTGGGCACTGAGCCACCAGTCTGACCACTGAAACTATTTGACATCAACACCCGTGACCAAAGGAACACGTGGAACCAGTCTCCCTAGGGGTCTTCATGCTTGAGGCCCATGCCTGGAGTAAGTTGGATATAACTTTCTTAGGGTCAAGCAAATGATCTAGGCAACAAAAACGTATGCCTGCAGATTCAAAAGCCCTCAATACACAATTCCAATAAACTAGCACAGTTAATAGCCAGTTGGAATTAGATGCACGAAGAAGCTTGAAACTTTTCAGTCATTACAAGAAATATCACCATAATGTGAAGTCCAGGGAAACTCAGAGGCCAGAAGGCAAGTGAAATTACAAAGAAAATGCTAAAGCTGCCTTTTTTCCTAGATGTTTGTACTCTCTTATCTTGACTGATCCAGAATAGATAAAGGAAATATTGGATACAACTTGTTGAAAAAGGCAATACTGCATCTTCTTTACCTGCAGAAAAGCAAGTACATGCTTGCAGACTCTGGTGTATTCTTAGAGAGGCTCTTAAGGAATTGTGCAAGCAGGGTATGTTCCAGGAGATTATGAGTCCTTTGTGTTTCATGATTCATGGCTGCCAGCAGCTGGCATCTTTCTGAAATCCCATGAAAAGTGGGCAGAGCTCCTTGTGCAAACTTTTGAGCAGAGGGTTAAGGAGACTTTGTATCTGACTCTTAATCTCGTTGGGAAATTTTAGGGTGAAAAATGTAATTACATCTGAAATGCCAACAACCAAGGCCAAAGGAATGCCTCCTCTTTGGAAGGTTCTTTGTTGATGAGATTAAAAACTAAGCTCTCTTGCTCCTGCCTACAAATTATTCAGATTATTTGAAAAGAAATGAAAGAAGACACTGGGAAAAAAATGCCACAGACCATATTATGTTAGGACTTAACTAATGCTCACCTGTTTAGCAATTAGTTCAACAAATATTTACCAAGTACCTACTATGTGCAGTTCAACAGAAACTACACAAATAAGGTCCCTGATCTCCTTGAGTCCTTTTACCCAAGTAAGGTATATCCTTAATTGTCTGTCAGTATAAGATCATAAGAAGAATTCAAGGACTCTGCCATTTAGCACAGGGCAACTTCACACTGTATGATCAGTATTGCCATCAACTCTGCATATAAATGGGTTAGCATGGGCAATTCAGTTGGCTGGCATAGAGGACTGTTTGATGTGGCCTGAATACCAGGGCTGGAAGCAGAGAGGGATAGCACATAGTAACCAAAGGAAAGATAGGGAAGTGACACAACATCATTGAAATGCGGGGTTGTAGTCAGTTAACTGACACCAGCAGAGTCTCATAAGCCTCATAGCCATGAATCCAAGTCATGGTGATGAGCAGAATTTGTTCAGAGATGGAAAGCAGCCATTACCAAACATTGAGTTTGTCCACATGAAACGCCACTTAGTCTTCCACCCTAACGTGTAGCTCTTAGGTTGTCCCATTTTACACAGAAGAGGTTAAATCACACTGCTAAGGTCAACAGCTAGGAGGTGGAGAGACCAGGCTGGAACCCCGTTCTGTCATTCACTACCCCATCCCGTGTTCTTTCTTCAACAGTGTGTAGCCACCGCCAGCCACTGTACCGCAAGGGGTTCTTCAGACCCAGTTGCTTAAACCACATACTGAAGTCTGTCCCCACGTGGGTTGAAAGCAGGTTGAGTTACAAGAATTTATAATATTACCTATCTGTCTGTCTGTCTATCTGTCTATCTTTCACATGTATATGTATATAATTTATTATAAATTGTATATATTCTGTGTATTATTATATAATACATATTGTATGTTAAACAGCGTGTTAGGTGCCCAGGCTAACCCACAAATCCTGTGTCCTGTTGATAAAATCTCTATGCTTGTGGAGAGAGTTGGAACCTACAAGAAGATAACAGCCATAATCTAATAGGAAAAACAATAATATTGAATAAAAATAAGGTATTGGTTAATCTTGGGTGCCGATACTTCAGGAGAAGTGGTTTTGTTTAGAAAGAACAAGAGGAGGCAGTGCCCATCTCTTGAGGTTGTTTCGAGGATTAAATCCATTAAACCACGTAGTGTCTGGGCATGTTGTAAAAGGGATGTAAATGTTAGTTGCATAGGTAAATGATTGAAAAGATTCCAAAGGGAATGTCTGAATACTTCTAAAGATTTTAGAGAGGGATGGCCTAAATTATTTCTCCTGCCTGATTTTACTTTGAAACATCGTTTCCAACTAAATTGCAACTTAGGGTTTGTGCAATGGCAAGTGCACAGGCATCCATAAAACTGAGACTACACACCTCAGCTAAAATCGTAGAGTGGTACAGCTGAGCAGCTGCTGGAGCCCCACAGTCAGGCGCCTGACTTCCAGCTTTGCAAGTAGTAAGGGTGACTATCTTGAGCATTTACACTGTGCCAGGTACTTTACTTAGTCGCTTGCTATGCACTAACTCATTGCATCCCTCAAACAAACCCATGAGGTGGGTCCTATTGTTAGTCTCCTTTTGAAGGTAAGAACACTGGACCCTAGACAGTTTAAGAAAATTGCCCAGGTTGCAGAACTGGTGAGCAACGGAGCTGGAGATTATATGTGGGCATTTTGCCCCTGGAGGATACACGTTATGTCAGGATTTCTCAGCCTCAACAGCATTGTCATTGGGGGCTGAATTCTTTGTCGTGCAACTGTGCTTTGTAGAATGTTTAGCATTTAGCTTCTAGATGTCAGTAGCATTCCAGCACCCTGTTTGTAAGAACCAGAAATGGCTCCAGAATTGCAGATGTCCCCTAGGGGCAAAATTGCCCTTGGTTGAGAACTGCTGCCCTACATTCAGATGCGCTCTAAACGCATGGCTGATGAAAATTCCTGGAACTGACTTAGGGCATCATCAGAGTTTGACCCACAGACTGAAGTAACTTCACAGACTTTATAGCCATGAAGCCATCGTCTGCAGTACTCGGAGGAAGCAGAGCTTTCTTATAGAGCGAGGGAAGGGAAATGAATTTTTTGAAAATGTCCTTGTGAACATTAGGATTGGAAAGAGAGAATGGCATTCAGGATGTGCACAATGGGTAGAAATACAGAAAGATGATGCCTGCATGGTGACATGAGAGAGGGGCAGTGCTGATCTGGAAAGGGACACACAGCCGCCACTGAGACGTACCACACACTCAGCAAATCTGAGCTCTCTGGGCTCCTGCTAGAGTTCACAGACTTGGTTCAAATCTCAGCTCCACCACTGATGAGCCATGTGACCTTGGACCAGTCATTGAGCCTCATTGCCGCTGCTTCCTCTTCTATCAAATATAGACAATGTTCATTTCCACCTCACTGTGGTGTTAAGAGTTCCTAAAAGCACCTGGCATACTTAAGGAAAGGGCTTAATGATGCTGGTTAGTTGTCTTGGCCACTCTGCCTGAAGTTGTGATGTTTACTGGTTACGAGAACGGGATCTGGACTCACACTGCCCGAGTGTCAATCCAGCTTGGCCGTGTGCTGGCTGTGTCATCTCCACTGAGCAGCTCAGTTGCTGTGAGCCTCAGCTTCATCCTTGCTAATCGCCCTACCTCCCAGATTTGATGTGAGGAAGCTGTGAGATGATGCACGTGAAGCCCTCTGCCCAGTGCCAGCATCAGCATTAGTGCCAAGATGGTACTTCCCACCTCAGGATTTGTATTAGTTATTTATGTTGCTATAACAAAGTGCCCAAACTGGGTGGCTTAAACAACAGAAGTTGATTGTCCCGCAGTTATGGAGGCTAGAAGTCAAGGTGTCGGCAGGGTTAGTCCCCTTTGAGGGCTGTGACACAGAATCTGTTCCATGCCTTTTCCGCAGTTTCTATTGGTTTGCTGGAAATCTGCAACATTCCTTGCCTTGTAGATACATCAGGCTGATCTCTGTCTTCGTCTTCACATGGCTTTCTCCTGGAGTGGGTGTGTCTATGTCTAAATTTCTTCTTTCTATAAGGATGCCAATCATGTTGAATTAAGGTTGCAGTGCAATCACATCTTAACTAATTATATCTGCAATGACCCTATTTTTAAATAAGGTCAAATTCTGAGGTACTGGGTGTTAGAACTTCAACATATGAATTTTGGGGGGGGGGGGACACAATTCAACCCATAACAGGATTCTATGAATCTTTTTAAGGTTTCTTCTAGTCCCATGAGGGATTATTGAGGTCTGAATAGTTTGGGGCAACCAAATAAATGAACCTCTATCAGCAGGGAAAGAACATTGTTTTAGGAGTCAGGAAATGTGCCACTTGAGGGAAGTGTCTTGACTTGTTTGACTCTTAAAATGTGTTTACTTGGTTGTGCCTTCTCTGTCATACGAGGCTAATGATGGTCACCTTCTACACTTTCACTTCCCCCCAAATTATTCTGTGGACTGAAGAAGAGTGTGTCTCTGAAGACACCTTGAAACTCTCAAGGCTCTATCTGGGTGCATTGTTACTATCCTCACTATTTAGAGGGAATAAAGGGAAATGTTGACTCCCATGTGGGGATTCGGCATCTGTTAACAGGTCTTGCTTCTCCATCCCAGCTTGCCTCTCCCCATCAAAATCCAGACCTGCTGCTGAAGTTTTCAAAAGCTCCCTGTGTTGTGAGATTTGAGCAAACTTGATCTTCCAGGTTTGACTTAAATATTGTTTCCATTTTGAAGCCTGTCATGTGGGTGTACCACAAAGAGCGTTGGTTTTCCCCCCACCCCCCAAGCCCTGGGCCACGGTATGTAGGCAGTAACAGAATACTAGGAAGAAAGAGAGAGCCTGAAATGGATCCTCAGGCTCTGGGCCTGTGCAGAGACAAAGCAGGATGTAAGTAAAACCATTACTTCTCCCTCCTGATCAAAGGCGAGATGGTAACCCCACCCCTCCTCCCCACCACCCAGCAAGCAATTAACACAGCCTGGCGTCTCCTCCGAAGTGATGGGGATTCAGCCTGCAGGACCAGCTCTGGCTGATAAGTGATTGAAAGTGAGCGGTATGCCCAGGTTGGAAAATGCTGCATTTACAAATAGAATACACTATGAAACCCTCCAATGAGGGAGACATACAAACCAACCTTGTCAATGGATTACTCTTTTCATCTGGGTTTGGTACAGATATGAGATCAGAATTTGCCAACAAGACCTAAGAGTAAAAGATTTAATTCGCAAACAATGCCTCTTGGATCTTATAACCACCCAGAATTTTATTAAATGCGGATTCTGATTTCGCAGATCTGGATGGAGCCTGAGAGTTTGCATTTCTAACAGGCTCCCAGGTGGGGTTGCCAGATTTAGAGGAGAAGAAAAGCTGGATGCCCAGTTAAATTTGAATTTCCTATATTTTATCTGCCAACCTTACTCTCAGGCGATGTTGATGCTGCTGGTGTGTGGACCACACTTTGAGTAGCAAGGATGTACATCATCAAAACATAAAACTTTGATGAAAACACGAGGCTGAGTTAGTGGAGGAGCATCTGGTACAATTTAGAAACAAGCCTGTGGCTCACAGGATAGTCACACTAGAAAATGTTGCTCGGTTATTGCCAGAAACAAACCAACAGCAGCAAAGAGTGTGCATGCATCTCTAGAAATGGGGTCCCCTGCATTCCCCCGCTTAGAATCTAGGGGCCAGTGTGGTACTCATGTTTGCTTTATGTATTTATTCACTTAGTCACTTATTTAATGTTGGTGAAGCCAAAGTAAAGTTACTGCTGTAACAGAATAAAAAGAGTGAGAGTAGAAAAGGCTTTTTAAGAACGAAAAACTATGCAGTGTTTTATGCTCAGGGCTTTTGGGTGGCATTTTGCCACATTCTGCCTCCCTTCCCAACCTCCCCTTTGAAATGAAAGGGCTGCCTTGACTCTTGCAACGCAGCCCCTGACAGGTGATCTGTGGAGGAGGTGGGGGCCAGGCTTAGGTTTGCTCTGACATTTGACAAGCAAACCCAAGGCTCTGTTCCTTTGAAGCTGAGAGAACTGATTCCAGCTCCTTTGAGGCTCCTGGGCCCACCGGAGCAGCCACTTACAGACTGCTGGAGGTTGTCCCTGAAAGGGAGCTTAACAGTCACTTATTCCAGCCCCTGAATTCCACATATGGAGGGACAGAACTTCGGAGCCCCTTTCCCCTTTGCTGGCCAGTCTGGCATGCAGCCTGTAAGACCTTTATCCCAGGCTGCTACATACGGTTAGAATCTGGTTTTTAGGCTCTGTTTTTTAGGGGTTTCTTTTTTGTTTTGTTCTATTTTAAAGTACTACACTCAGGATTGCCTACATTCCAAATCTTCCTTGCCTATATTTCGTAATGGAATCATTTCCCTTCTGTCCATTCATTCTTGGGATTGGGTCGAATCTTGTATATCTGTATACAGTACCATGACTTTAGTATGCTTGATTTAATTAATCAGAGGCAGCCACTGTACTTTCCCAAATTGAATCGTTTTGTTTTATTCTTCAAGTATTTATTGAGCACCTACTTTGTGCTAGGTCTGTGGAAGGTTACAGTCATCTGAAACTAGAGAACAAATAGCCCTTTCTCGTCCAGCCTGTTTTATGCTTGGCTCTACTGCAGCAATTAATAAGCATGGGATTTGGAGCTGAAATATTCAGAGATTATTTATTTTAGCACTTTGACAGGCTTTAATTTCTGAAAAAACTTTAAAATAAGATCATTTTCCAAGTCCCATTTGTAGAAGTAATGCACGCCCCCTACTCCTCAGTAGTATGTCCAACCTGGTATATTTCACCCAATTTTTATTTTAGTCTGATTTATTTTAGTCTATGATTGATTCATTATTCAATCAGTTCTCGTTGTAAAAGATTTAAGCTATATTGAAGGAAACAGCTTGAAACCCAGGTGCCCCTCTTCCTCTGCTCCCCAACTTCACACTTCTCAGAAGCAGCATGTGCCAGTTATTCATAGATGTGCCCTTCATGTGCACTTACAAAATATATATGCATTGACACATTTCATTGATAACACAAATTGAATCCTATTATACAGATTCTTCTGTGATTTGCATTTTTCACTTAACAGTTTGTCTTGGTAAGCCTTCCGTTTTTGTACATGTGAATCTGCCTTATTCTTTTCTAATAGCTATAGTAATATTCCATGGAATTCCCCTGCCAAGTTTTATTTAGCCACTCAGAGTTGATGAATATTTAGATTGTTTGCCATCTGTTGTTATGACAAACAAGATTGCAGTAAACAATTTCGTGTATCTGTCTTAGAACATATAGGCAAGTATTTCTGTAGAATAGAGAGCCAGCATTTTAAATTTCTATATCAAATGAATCTGATAAGCTGATGAGAACAGGGTTGGGTGCCAACTGGCAAGTACATTTCAACCTGAATCTCAAGTTTCTCAGCCCACACTTTTCAATTTGGATTAATTCAGGATTGTCTAAGAGTCTTCCATGTTTGGACACTGCTGGCTGACATTTTGAAAGTTGGAGTTGAGCTTCATAGATAAAAACCTTAGAGCTACATTTTAAAATTCCTTAAAATAGTATGGACTTTATTGAGCAGAAAGTGGAAAAGGAGATGAATAAAGGGAGTTTCCTTGATAAATGGATGAAAAACTCTGTATTGAAAAGAGCATTAGTCTCTCAGGAAAGGAGGTGGACCATTCTTTTAGAAAATAACTTTTTCATGCTTTTCTTCCCAGCTAAGCCAACTCTACAAAATAGCCAAAACTAAATACCTAATGAGTGTGCTGTGTTGATGTGGATTTTGTTGCAGATTTTAAAGTAAAAATAACAGGGTGTAGTAGGTAGAATTCCAAAGGTGTCTCCCCAAGACTCCTGTCCCGGGTTATTTAAACACTTATCCAGGCACTGGGTGAAGGGACTTTGCAGATGGAATTAAGGTTATTAATTAGCTGATCTTGAAATAGGGAGGATATCCTGGATTATCCAGGTGGACCCAATATGATGACATAGGCCCTTAAAAGTGGAAGAGGAAAGCAGAAGAGTCAGAGAGATGCAGTGGAAGATGAAAGAGGAATGAGAGGGGAGGCAGAAGGAGAGGTCAGAGAGATTACAAGTATGATGAGAGGCTTTGAAGTTGGAGAAAGGGAGCCATGAGCCAGAGAACGCAGGAGGCCTCTAAAAGCTGCGAATGACTCCTAGCTGACAGCTACGAAGGAAAGTCCTATGACCACATGGAACTGAATACTGCCAGTGACTTGAATGACTCAGAGCCCTAGAAAAGACAGTAGCCCTGCCAATACCTTGATTCTGGTCTTGGGAGACCCAGAGCAGAGAGATAATAAATAAATTTTTTTTAATATGCGAAATATGTGGTAATTTGTCATGACAGCAATAGAAAACTAATACAGAGGTTGAACCAACATCTGTGTGTTGGACATAGCAAAAATGGACACCTATAGCAGGCTGCTGTGTTTCTTACTTCCTTGCATATGAAGCAGGGTAGAGTCCAATGTTATAATATGACAAAGGGTAGGTCACATTTTCTAAATGCTTACCACGTGATAGATGCTGTGCTGGGTGCTTTATGTGCGTTCCCTACCTTATTCTTTCCAATAGCCCTACAAGAATTGGTGCTTTTATTATCATCTCCATTTTATAAATGAGAGAACTCAGCCTCACAGAGGTTAGGTACATGGGCAGGGATGACGTGGCTTATAAATAGCAGGGCTGGGACTCAAACCCATACCTATGGGACATCACAGCCTAGCCTGTATTGCACATGAACACTATATTTCACAATTAAATATGAGGCTAATATGTTTCCATATGCAAAACCACTGACATTTAAACTCTAGCTAAACATTCACATTTAAGAACGCCTTTTGTCACATAAAGCCCACTGACCTTGTTTTAATACCCTTGGAATACTACACCATCAGATGCTGAGCAAGGAGGAAAAAAAATCAAAGTTGGTTGGTCAAGGAAACAGGAGACTCCTGCTCCCCCCGCTCCAGGCTCTTCAAGTCAAAGCACAGTGCACACTCTTGTATTTCTCTTCAAATCCTTGGAGGTCCCACTTGCTCTAGATTGTGTCAAAGATTGCACACTCTTCCCCACACCAGGCACTCCATTCTAGAGGTGAACGCTGTGATGGAGACATTTTTATACCTTGAACGTAAACATCAGGAACCAAAAGGAGTATCAAGTGGAGCAAATGTGGTGCATAACTGACATTTTTTCTAGGGCGGGCCAATGTGCTGACTTGATCTCAGTTGTCTGTACAAAAAGTGTGACTTCAAATTCAGCCAACGGAAAGTCAGAGCAGGCGACAAACTTCTCCTTGCCTTTATTCATTCACATATTCAAACATTTAACAAATATGAACCAAGCTTCTGTCACGTGCCAGAGTTTGCATTGGAAGCTGAGGATACAGTGATGAATAAGACAGGTTCCATGTTCATGGATCTTCCAGTCTAGAGAAGGAAGGATGGATAAGCAAGCAGTTGCAGGCTGGTATAGTCAAGCTGTGATGGAGTAGGTACTGGATGCCGTGAGAACATGTGGAAGAGATACCAAACTCAGCTTCAGAAACCAAAAATTGGGGTCCCTAAACTGGGACCTACAGGAAAAATAGGAGTTATCCAGGCAGATATGGGGTGGAGGAGAAAGTTCCAGACCAAAGGAATGTCATAATGGAGGTCTGATCTGGAAACATACAAAGTCCGTAAGTATATCTGGAGTATGGAAGGCAAAGAGGCAGACTAGCAAAGGATGAGGCTGAAGATGTCAGTAAGGACTGAGGTCAGAAAGGCTTTCTACTGCTTTAGGGAGTTTCAACTCTGTTTCAATGGTTTCCAAGTTCCCTTATAATAAAGAGCTGAGCAGAGACATGATCAGATGTGGGTGCTTTAGAACAGCGGTCCCCAACGTTTTTGGAACCAGGGAGCGGTTTCACGGAAGACAGTTTTTCCATGGGCCAGGGGCGGGAGGGGGGAGGGGGGAGGGGATGGCTTAGGCGGTAATGCGAGCGATGGGCAGCGGCAGATGAAGCTTCACTTGTCGCCCGCCGCTCACCTCCTGCTGTGCTGCCCCAGTTCCTCACAGGCCCGGGGGCTGGGGACCCCTGCTTTAGAAGGATCCCTCTGGTGGAACTGTCAAGAATGGGTGTTGGAGAGTGAGTGGATGAAAGGAGACCCTTGGGAGGCTAGGCAAGTGTGGTATGTGTAGAGGAAGGCTGGGATTAGGGATAGAGAAAGGCAGCTGGATTCCAGAGCTATCTGGGAAGGAGAGTCAGTGGAATTTGGTTGTGGCGCGGAGGGAGAAAAGGGAGTCTAGGATGACAGCCAGGCCTGACTTGGCTAAATCTTATTCCAAATATTCTTCTCGGCTGACAGGCCCGAGTTGTGGTCCACAGAGGTGAGATGGGGTTATAACCTGTAATTTGTAGAAGGCCTGAGGCGTAGGGGATCAGCCAGGAAGCTTGTCTTCCTTCTGCAGCGTGGGGCAGCCAAGAGCGCCTCTGTGGATGGGCGTCTTGGGGCTTTCAGAGCAGGTGACTCCTCTTGGTTGTTTTGAATATGCTGACAAGAACAAAAGCTTTCAAGAAAACAACGTCCCAACTCCTTAGTGAAGCAGGAAATGATAAGCAGTTTCAAATGTTCGCTTTCTTTTCTTTGCTCTTGCTTTCTGCAGAGAAGAATGCCTTTGCCATTGAAGGTGGTGGGTGCAGGTTGCCCTGTGGGTTGGGGGAAGGGTCAGTGCACCTATAACCTGCCCACTCCATGTGTCTTGAGGTGCTGTAATGTCTTGACAGGTGTCCTGACTCTTGGCTTTGACATGTCCTGTCAGGGCTGCCAGTCAGTTGGGACTGGACCCTGGGAAGAGCCTGCAGGCCTGAGACTTGGTAACATTTGCCTGGTTAAACACCTGTGGCTGCTATGACCCCATAGCTAAGCCCTGTCACAGGCTGACAGCTCAGGGCTACTGAGATCCACTTACTGATGATGGTCCTTCAGTCTTCTTATTACTCTAACTCTGCATCAGGAGAGGGAGACTTTTCATGAGCAAGTGTGTGAAATATGTTCAGTGCCTAGCAGTGGTGTACAGCTGCTATCTGCAGCTATCTACTGCTTTGATCTGCCCATAATCGGTCTCCTTCTCTTCTGAAACCAGCAGCCAGATTTTCTTTGGGAAATCCCTTTGTTTCCACAGTTCTGGGGCAGTTACCCTTTGCCCAGCACTGTGTCAGGTATGGGCACTTGGCTCAAGCCAGCCAATCAGAATCCTCGACCTCCAGACCTGATCACTCAGAGGGAGCTGTCCTTTGGGCCACAGTGATTGGCTCAGGGGTGGGCACCGGACCCAGCTAGTCTCATTCTGACTTTAGGACTGTTTGGATAAAGAAATGCTTGCTCTGTAGAATTGCAAGCTGGGATGATGGCATTTGGGGTACCGGGGGCCACAGCCTGCCTGAGAAGGTAGTAAAAAAGAAGAAAGCATATGTGAGTGATAGAGAGAGAGAGAGGGGCAGAGACAGATCCCTAGGGACATTGTCTGAGCCCTTGCATTCAGCTGTGCCCAAAGCCAGCCTAGTCCTGAATGATCTAGTTACAAGAGCTAATAAATGTCTTTTTCAGTAAGCCAGTTTGAGTCCTGATGTGTCTGTTATTGAGTCTCGGTTCAAGTCAATTTAGCAAGTATTTGTTGAGGTCTGTGGTGGGAGCTGTACCTCAGAGCTGTAGGGAACACACGAGACATGGTGTAGTCACAGCCATAATTATTATAATTATTATTGTTCTATTAATTGGACATGTCTCCTGTTACCAGACACTCCTTTTCACTTTACACACATTACTTATTTGATCCTTTGAGTAAATCTTTGAATTAGAAATAATTACTTGAATTTTACAGAGGAGGAAACCTGGATCCAGAGAGGCTAAGAAATATATCCAATATAATATCATAATAACAATAGTAAAAAAAAATAGCTAGTCAGTGAAGAGGTAGGATGTGAGTTGTGATCTACTGTGACTCCAAAGTCTGTGTTCTCACCACCTGACTTTCTTGCCTCCTACCCTTGTGTACTCATACTCTGGCCAGGGAGACATAAAGGAAATACACTGTGTGCTGCAGGACAGGTGAGATTATTCCCTCCCACCCCAAGAACTTGGAAATAAAGAAAATAGATTGCATGCCCATGAAAGCAACACAGAATGGATCAGAGCAGAGATTTGCCAACTTGCCCTAAAGAGCCAAAATGGCTCCTGGCCAACCAGGCTGGATCTAGCTGCCTAAATGCATTGACAGCAAAGAAGGAATGAGTGTGTCAGGAGAGGGGTCACCCAACCATGGAAGCAAAGAGCAATGGGGTTGGAGAGGAGAATCTTGGGGACGCCTATCCTAGCACTGTCCAGCGGTTGGGAGCTGTACCCATGGGGCTTCCTGAGGGCTGGTCTATCCTTATGGAGAGACGAGTGAGGAGGCTGTGGCCATAGAATCCAGCAGTCACTCTTCCCATGAAAGCTACTATCTTCATTGTGGATTAGCACACGGGGCCTCTTAGCATGATGCCCTTAAATGCCTGCTTCAGCCAACACCCCTAGTACTGGAAACACCATGCTCCTTTCATCATGATCCCTCCTATTCTCTTTTTAAATCATTTTGAAAACACTGCTTCCCTGCAGGGTGTATCTATAGGGAAAGGACTGCACTTGCCGTACATAGACATTGAAGGTTCTGCAGTGATGGCTTAATATCATTGTAAATGAACGAATTGGCTTTCGAAGTCTAATTTGGCTTCCCCATGAGTCTGCCTATGAGAGACTGGGTTGGTCAGGAGCTGGCAAGCATTGGGGGCCATACATCTATTAGAGTTCTCCGTGTAAAATAATCACCAGGCATCCTGGTGCTGGCAACTTTGGAAACTTCCCTTTTAGAGGTGGATTTCTTCCTTGCACTGACAAAGTGGGTTTTACAACTTCCCAGACTTGAGGCCTGGCCTGTATGATGGAATAGTAACTATTTATTACATCCTGGACAGGGGGTGCTGAGCAGACAGAAAGAACAGCATGCATGTTGGAATTAAGTGAACTTGAACTTGCATCCCAGCTTCAGTGTTACTGGGTATGTGGACAAGTTTTCCAACTCCCTAAGGTTCAGTTTCCTCCTGTAAAACATGAGGATAATAACAGGATCTACCTCATAGAATGGCTATGAAGACTAAAATGAAAAAAAAGATGCAAAGGTTTAGCAGGCATCTGACATAGTTGTACTCATTAGCTGTTAGCTGCTATCTGGCTACCTACATCATTGCTTGCTGTGGCAGAATACTCCCCTCTGCTCACATACTATTCTAGGTATGGTCCAGGCTTGAGTGAGCAGTACAATGACAGTACAGGCCCTCAGGAAGGCAGGGAGACTCTCAGAGAGAACGCACCTAGCCTTACAGGTAGGCTGGCTAACCCAGCTGGGTACAGGGTCCAGACTGGAAATGTCAGTAAGGGAACTAGACCGGTTGAGAAATGGGTTGGAATGGATAGTCAGGCCTGGCTTACGGAGGCATCACATGTCAGCTCCAGCCTCACATGCCATGAGGGAACACAGGCCCAGTATGATCATATCTGTGCATTTTTTTTTTAATAAATTTATTTATTTATTTATTTATTTATTTATTTATTTCTGTGTTGGGTCTTCGTTTCTGTGCGAGGGCTTTCTCTAGTTGTGGCGAGCGGGGGCCACTCTTCATCGCGGTGCGCGGGCCTCTCACTATCGCGGCCTCTCTTGCTGCGGAGCACAGGCTCCAGACGCGCAGGCTCAGTAGTTGTGGCTCACGGGCCTAGTTACTCCACGGCATGTGGGATCTTCCCAGACCAGGGCTCGAACCCGTGTCCCCTGCATTGGCAGGCAGATTCTCAACCACTGCGCCACCAGGGAAGCCCCATATCTGTGCATTTTTAAAAGAAAAACCAAGAATCTAGATTTCTTTGTGAAATATCCCGTTTTTTACTTTACAGCAACTAATTTGAATTCTTTTTGAAGACTGCAAGCCAAACAATCATCCCATTTGACAGAAACTGGTCTTGGGGCTTTAATTTATGATCTCTACCTTAAAGGCAGGGCAGGATTGGGGTAAGGGAGTCTGAATTTGGGCTCCCCCAGGAGCAGATTCTACAACAGAGATACAGTACAACGTAGTTTATTTGGGCTGGGGTCCCGGGAAACATCAGTAGGGCAGTGGGGGAGTAGTACAGGGATGGGAAAGCAACCAGTAGAGGAGTTGTTGTCAAGTCATCGCGGTGGTTGACTGGTGACTGCAGCTTAATCCTGTAGGGGCCTCTGGGAGCCAATGTAGGTCACATGCCTCAGAGGGACCCACCTAAGGCGTGAGGCAGCTGGGGTAAATGTGCACGCCCTCCCATCAGTCACTGGCTGAGGGCTGCTCCCGGAGGCATCAATATCTTCACGCCCTTCCCCTGCCATAAGCTTGTGCCGGGTGGGCCTTGGGGGCCAGAGAAGCCGGCAGGCAAAGGCAGGCCAGGATCAGCAGTGGGAGGTAGGTGGGACACTAACGGTGTCCATGGGAAAAGGGCAGAAGGAAGCAGTCAGCATTAGCCACCACATTAGCAAGTGTTCAAGAGACCCTTCCAAACATTCCGTCTAGTCCAGCAACTAGGGGTGGATGACGAAGTCCCTCACACTGGCTTCATTTGCCCCGTCAGATGAGGCTTCCAGCACAGCTTGTGCCAAAGCAGGAGTTGAGGTTGGAAAGAGATGTGAGCTCCTAACAGGAATGCCCGCTCGCCGCGCTTGCCTCTTGAGGCTCTGTCTGTCAATTACTGAAAGATCTGCGAGATTCCGTTCTCCTCTATTATCTTCCACAGGGGTCTCCAGTGGCAACTCTGCAACCGTTTTCTGCAGAGTGGTTCAAATTGTTTTATATCTCCTTAGCTGCCAAGTACAATGTCATAAGCAATAAATAAATAAATTGTTGGCCTATATGGAAAGCATATTTTGTCCAGATGCGTCCTTGAAACTTCAGCCCTGAAACATGAAAGTCAGATTGGAAACAACATTCTCAAAGCTTGGGGGAAGTAGGCTCACACGGAAAAGCCATTTGATTGGCAGGTGCTGCCACCCGGCACCCGAGGTGTGTCCTGCAGATAGGCCAGGCAGCGCGCCTTCTGAAAAGCTGAGCGTGCGAGTTTTTCACACCAGTTTTCGAGCTTAGCATGGGTAGGCCAGCCGCACAGGCCGGGGTGAAGGGCACTGGAACTTGGAGGGTTGCTTAGCTGGAGGAGCTGAGACCTGTGTCTTCCTTTTGATCTCCTCTTGACCAGCTGGGTTGAAGCAAGCCTTCCTCATCAAGAGGGCTACGTTCAGCACCCTTGTCTGGAGCGCAGACAGTTCTCAGCTACATTGTCTTTGCTGCACGCAGAGGGTGAGGGTGGGGGGAGACCTGGATGGTGGAGAATCACACAGAAAGATGTTCAACGTGTTTTAGCTGGTTTAGCCAGCCCTGAGACCTTGCGATGGAGTGAGCATTCCAAGACAGAGCTGGGGCTGGGTGAATACATGACCCAGGAGAGCAGACATGGCCTTGGTGGCAGGAATTACCACGAGGAGCTCACCAGTGGTGACATGGGCTGCCTGTGTCAGCTGGCAGGGAATGCTTTTAAATGTCATCTTTATTGCTATTTAAATTTAAATGACATGCTCATAAAAGGTTAGACAGACTAGAGATGCATGAGGAGAAAAGTGAAAGTTCCCTCTTTAACATCCCCAATTCCATCCCTGCTGTGTTCTTCCAGAGATTCTTCTAGACTTGTGCACACACACACACACCCTCCCACACACACACACATTTTATAAGAAATGAGCTTGTATTATGTAAATTTTTCTATAAATCCCTCCTTTGCACGTCATATACTTTGATCATCTTTCCATATCATATAATCTTTGCCATTGCTTCGTGGTGCTCTTTTGACAGATTATAATAATTTGTTACAGTTTTCAAAATGAATTCTCAGATTGCTTCCCAAATTGCCAACCTGTGGTAAACAACCAAAAATGTTAGCAGCTGATGCTATTATCATTATTGCCAGTAGGAGTAATCTTTTATCTTACCTGTGGAATTTGATAGAATTAAAGTGAACAATGGAGAAATTCATGAGAAAAATGACTCTAGAGATAGCGATTTGAGACATGTATATGCACATGTGAAATATATGTGTATGGGGGGGTGTATAAAGTATAATAAAATTCAATAGAGATGATTGACTGTCTCAGTAAAACTAAAGATGTTACTTCTGTACCTGAGTTACTGTTCTTGAATGAATTCCTTCACCCACCCGCCAAGAATTAATTTTATGCTTATATGTATTCTTTGACTGGTAGCCCAGCTCAGTAGCAAAGTGTGAGGCTACTGCTTGAAACTATAGATTACTAAAAACGTATGCTGTGGGTTCAGATACCAATTTTGATGCTCTCCAGTATACAGTCTTAGTCAGTGTGTTTAACTCTCTCTGTGCCTCTGTTTCCTCATTTCTCAAAGCACAGTGAGGAAATGCTCTTCCTAGGGTGGTTGAGAGGACTAAAGGAGAGAAGCCCTTACCTGGCACTAAGTGCCTGCCCAGCAAATAGGGATTATTAGTAGTAGAAAGAGAGTGTGGTCATTAGCAGACATCTGTCATGTATGTATGCCTGATGAGATATATGCAGTACACACACTATAAATATCCAACCTGATAGGTGCTCCTTGTCTTCTCCCAGCTGGGTAGTTGAGAAAGAATCATGGAAAATAAAATGAGTATAAAATAATCTTTAAAGTCAATAGTCAACTAAAACTATTTCAAAATGCCTTGGAGGTTGTCGCAAACCATCAGCTGTTCTAGACCAGAAACAGAACCTGATTTCCAGTTGTTGATGATAAATAAACACAGTACACTGCCCTTTGCAATGAGTGGCTATTTTTTTAACCCATGCAGATGTGTCCTATTTACATTGAAGCTGTCATACAAATTAGCAAAGGCCCACAGAGTCTGAAAGAAGGCAGGCTTCATACCCTGAAATGTTCACAGGAATGGAAAATGGCTTATCCCGCTCCTCCTAGCTGTGGTGCCACAATCCTGGTAGGAATGACTGGGGAGAACTGAAGAGCTTTTCCAGGCCAGTAGAAATGTTTGCTGACCAAGCAGGCTTAGAAGCTCATCTGCAAGGCTGGGTAAAATGAAATGCAATAGGGTCTGGAGCTGCTGTGATTTTGCCTTTTTGGCAATCTGGGAAAAGTTCTGACCCTTCAACAGATATGAAAATCCTCTCATTTGGTACAGGCTTGTGCATAGCAGATTAAGTCTGGATTAAAACACCAATTAGAGTGCAATGGATGATCTCCTGTTTCTCTGAGGATAGGATTTTCTTGGCAAAATACTTGTTTGGCTACACTCAGACATACCCCTGTATCAAACTGTATGTATGGGCTGTTAGAGGGAGAGCACAGAGGACTAAACCACAAAGTCAAAACAAGTAAGGGCTAGGAGGGTATTTGAAATTCTGGTTTTTCAACCCCTTCTATATAATAAAGAGATAACGAAGGCTCGGGGCAGTGAAAAGTCCAGCTCAATATCCTCAGTGAGGCCTGAGACTAGAACCCAGGATACAAGGCATCCATTAAATGCTCTGTCTACTAGACTGTGTGGCTTCTAGATGATCTTTCTCTTAGGGGATGCACAGAGACATGAAGATGTAAACAATTTAAATATAAGCTTTAAAACTCCAATGGCTGATCTTTTCTGGAGAGGAAGCAAATCTCTGATTGTATACATATAGAAACATTTGGGTTCTAGAAGAGTGATTCATTAATTCCCTAAGTGCTGTGGAGGACCTGCAGAGGGCCAGCCTCCAGCAAAGGCCTAGGACTTATAGTGTGGCACACACAGGTCCCTTTCCTCAATGCAGATGTGTGCCCTTGATGCAGTGAGGACAGAATCATATTCAGTGTCCTCTGAGAGGCAAGCAGAAAGGGCTGTGGGGACACAAAGAGGGTGGCTTTTCAGTTCTGCTTAGATGATTCAAGGACAGCTTTACTTGACCTGGGTCTTCAAGGGGTAAGCAGACTCTTTCTTGGCAGAAAATTCATTCATTCATTTAATTGAAATTTAATGAGCACCTACTTTTTGCCAGTGTTTGTGCCAGGTAAACAAGCCGTAAATACGGAACAGTAAATAATACTCTGTTCTTAGGGATTTTTACCTTCTCTTGGGGAGAGTCAGAAATTAAGCAGGTAAATGAAAGACTAAGTAAGATGATTTTAGATAGCTATAAGTACAAAGAGGGAGACGAGGTGACGTGGTGGAAAAGCCCAAGGGTGAGGATCTGCCTCAGATAAAATAATCTGAAAGGCTGATGTGGTGCTGTGACACCTGGACGGAGGAGAAGCCAGCACAAAGAAGGCCAGGGCGGTCATGACCAAGTGGGATGGGGAGGGTGGTGGGAGGTGAAGTTGGAGCAGTGGGCACTCGCCGATGTTCACAGTACCCAAGCTAGAATAAGTAGACTGAATGTTCTTCCAGGAGAGCTAGGGAGCGTTGGGAGGATTTTGAGCAGGGGAATGCAGTGCTATATGAGTGAGGAGGCAGAGAAGCATAAAAATCACCAGGTGGGGGATGGGCTTGCAGTGGCAGATTCCAGGCTCCCACAATGCCAGGCAGTCGAGCAGAATTCTACCAAGCCTTTCTTTAGGATCGCAAACAGGCAGAACTATAATCAACGCAGGCCTCGTGCTCCACAGTGAGGAAACTGAGGTGTGGAGAGTCAACACGTGTGACCACGTTGGGCAGGGGAAGGGCTGGGCCCAGACCCAGAATTTGGGATGCTGCCTCCTGTGCTTCGTCCCTGCCTTCTTCCTCTGCCTCCTTACCCACCTGCCAGTCTTCCGGGGCCTGAGACTTAAAATCCATTCCCCATCAGACATTTCAGAAACGTCTTTTATGGTCTGTTTTTAGTGTTGTATTAAAAGGCAGTCACCGTGAATGACTTCTGCGTGACAGACGTGTCAGCACTGTCACCGCCTCCTCCACGGAGCGGGGGCACGAGCCGAGGGAGCCCTGGCTCCGTGCGGAAATGAGGAGGAAGGCAGAGAGCTGTTCTCCAGAGCTGGAATGCAGGTTCAGCTCTGCCCTGACCGACTGTGCGGCCTAGAGAAAGTCCCTGCTTCACTGTGGACCTGCACTTTTTTTATGTATAAAGTGAGAGGATTGGCACGTAGGCATTGTGAGAAAAGCTACTTTGAGTAATTTTGAACTAAAATAAACAGATTGTGGCAGGACTTCTCAGAGCCTTTACTATACTAACGAGCACTATCGAACTCGAAGAGGGAAATACAGTCCGATGCACGTCACGGGTGTACTTATGTACTTGGCCCTGGATCGCTTTGGAAGAGGACACCTCGTAGAACTTGTGCTCCTCGGGACACTCTCAGGGAACTGGTCTGTGAGATGAGACAAGGGAGATGAAAGGGAGCCTCCATTCATGTCCTTGCCCGGCCTCGTTCAACAGTGGCACAGAGCGACAGGTTGTCCTGTGTCTCGGTGGTGTGCGCCCTCTCCCCTACAGCACTTTCACCCTCTCTCCGCTGCCCCCCTCCAGAGACCCACAAAGGCTGTCTGCTGAAGGAGCCTGACTGCAGAAACAGCTTCTCTCCCTCAGGGCCCACTGGGAACCTGGCCTGTGCTCCAGTCTCTGAGGAGGCTACTTCACCTGCCTGAGGACCACAGTGGCCACATCTCTGACCCTGGATGGTAGGATGGTGATATCCTCCTTTGGTAGACAAACTCTAGGTCCACTGGTCTCTCTTTCTCCTCGGAGTTTTCTCTGGAATGTTCCCTAGGGGCCTTTTCAGTTTTTACATTTTATCTTATTGCTTGTACATCAGCCTTTTCTGCTCATTGGCAACCACGCGAGGTGCCTTAGGAGGTACCAGCCTGCATGCATGATGCGTCTCTAACAGCTCCCACAGGACTGTTATCCTTGTCCTAACATCTGCTATTTTTTTGAGCACTTACAGTGGTCCAGACAGTGTGTAAAGAGCTTTATCCGCACTAACTCATAGTCTCCTGTCAGCAGCCTTATGAGGTATGGGCACTGTTTTTATTCTGCTGAACGGCGAGGACACTGAAGCTTGGTCAGGTCACTCCTCAAAAGTCTCACGGCCAGTGCACGTGGGGGCTGGAGTCCCACCCAAGGCCGCCCCCCAAGGCTTTGCATTGGATGGTTGTACTGCATTGCTCTATTAATGTTTGGATGAGTAGAAGGTGAATGAATGAATGAGTGAATGGATGAACATGTGAGGGAAGGATACCACCCACCATCTCACCCCCAGCCTTAGGAAGCCTACCTGGCCATGGGGGAAAGCAGCCACGCCCTTTTTGAGCCACCGCTCTCTGAAGGTCACATGCTCTCTCTCTGTCTTGTCATCCCCTCCCACCAGGTTACAAGTGGCACCACCTGATTGTCCCAGCAGCCCACATCTATTCCACCCACCGGTGGGCACACACCCACCCAGGGCGAGGCAGCCTCAGCTGGACCTCAGCCGGGGTTTCAGCCTATTGCAGTTTGTGTGCCACTGCTGAGTTTCTCAGCAAGAGAAGGGCAGCTGTTCTGGGACTGAAACATGAAGAAAGATGGGCTGAGATCAGATAAGCATCCCTTCCCAAGCAGACGTACCTCCCAATTTGCAGGCCTTTGTCATATTACTAGCAGTTAAGGAATGTTGAAATGGAGCTCTAGCCTTGATCTGAATTATAATCTCCGAAGCTATATTTAAGTCTACCTAAAGATATTTCAATTTGCTCTCTCTCTTTTCCCCCCCGCTCTCCTTGGCTCAGAGCATACTTGTATCCCTGCAGAACACAGAAAAGCTGGGACGTATTTCTTAATGTTTTACATTACAGTTGTAAGTCCTTCTTATCCTTTGGTAATCATATTTTAACTTTTAGTCAACGTACTTCTGGGTGTGCCTGTGTCTGTGCTGTATATAAGTTCACATTTATACGAACGGCATTAGCTCCTTTTATCTTTTTTTTTCCCCCAAAGCCGTACTTGTAAGACTACATTCAGCAGCGGATTAATCCCCAAATAACTTAGTTCAGCTTTCGCAGCTGCTGCCAAACAGCCTGTCTCCTGGACGGGTGTAGACTGTGTGGTGGTTATAATTAACAAGTCTTCAGGGGGTTGTAGCACAGGGAATGCAAACTGGGCCGGGAGGTCACCAAATACTAGTGAACATTGCCAACGAAAGGAGCCCACGGAGGACTTTTGGTGGAGGAGGACAGGTTGTAGAGGTAGGGGTTGGGTTTTGGTCCTTCAGCAATTGTCCAGTAGTGAGCTGAGGAAGCAGATGAGCTGCGTGGCCTGTGTGTGGGGGGGGGGAGATGTCAGTGTGTTGGTGTGTGTGAATGTGTGGGTGTATGTATGTGTATTGGATGGGAGAGAGGGCATATCTTTTAAGACGGTAGGTTTGGGTATTAGATGTTTGTTTGAAATATCATTTATCACTTATTACCTCTGTGACCTTAGGCAAGTTGCTTAGAATCGGCGTCTCTGTGCCTCAGTTTCTCTCTGTGCAAATAGGGATTCATTCATTATTCAACAAGTATTTGTGGAATACTCTATTCCAGGCCCTGTTCTAGGCACCAGGGGTGCAGCAATAAACAAAAAGACAAAAATCCCTGCCCTTATGGAACATCTATTTTACTGGTTAAAAAAAAACTTTCAGGGAAGTTTATTTATTATAAGGATCAAAATAGATTGTGCATATAAAATGGCTAGCACAGTGTCTGGCATGTAAAAAGATTTTGGTAAAAAGGAGCAAATATTAATATTATTGTTTTTTAGGTTCCATTTACAAAGTAACACACCACCCTAAAAAAAAGTCATGAATCTAAATTCCACTATTTTATTTTATAAGCTTTTTTTTCTTTGGGAAGTAACCCATGCGTACTTTGGGAAAAGATGCTCTGTATATGTTTTGCTAGCTCAGTCAAAACAGTCCATCTATGCACCAGACATCTTGAAGGATAAAGATGCTTCTTGAATGGACTTGAGCAAAGGAAGATCAGCTCTCAGGTGATAGCTCAGACATGACAAACTGGAACAGTGCAGAAAGGAATGCATGAAGGGTTTGGATTAAGAATTGCAGGGCAGTTACTTTCTGCAAACTGATATGCAAGCAAGAAAGAAACACAGGCACACCTTGTTATCCAGAAACACAACAAACAAAAATTCACTATTACAGAATTGCAGAACAGGCGAACCCCTACGTAAAAATGAGTTGTTATTAAAAAAGGGGGTGTTGCAAAATTGTTTTGGAATGTGGGCCTCATTTTCCACTAGTCTAGAGTTCATGGACTGATCCTCAAGGGCTTACTTAATATGCACTTATCTGAAATGTATTCTTTCCCCCTCACCAGCCGCTATGTGCAACATGGCTCTTATGGGAGGACGCACTGAAAGGCTCTCTTGTCCCTGTACCGACCTGGCACTAGTTTGTACTAACTATACAGGGGTCCCCTTATCCGAAAATTCACTCTCTGAGGCCAGTGGTTTAAAGGTTGCAGGAAAGCCAACATTGTCATAACATGAAAACATTCATGAATTAATTGACCACTTATCAAATTAGGCTCCTTAGACATCTTCCCCATTTCATGTTGGGCCTCCCACTATGTTAAGAGTCAGCTCCTTTGTGTATCTGTCTTTATTGGATTATCCAGCTTCCAGAAATACAGTGAAAATAGATCATACATTACTTGCAAGATGAAGCAACCAATTTTTCAAAAGATGCAAGCATTTATCAAGTTGATGAAAGTGATGTGAGAAACCAAGTTTGTATTACATGCAAATTCATTAACGAATGAAGATAACTTGTATCAGTTAAAAAGAGAAAAGTCAGTAAGCATGATGACACATCAGGGGCTCCAAAGTGAGTGACTGCATGTTAGATGCTGTGACATATCCTTGGGGAAATGGCAGAAGTCTCAAATATTTTTGCAAATGTCACCCTCTTAATGACTGGGCTAATGGAAGTAAAGGATATCAAATCACACACTCATACAACCACGTTAGGCAAAAAATGGGTCAAATAAGTCAACACCTTTTATTCTTTGTTCTTTACAGCAGCGGTCCCCAACCTTTTTGGCACCAGGGACCGGTTTCATGGAAGACAGTTTTTCCATGGACCGGGGGTGGGGTGGTTTTGGGATGATTCAAGCATGTTACATTTACTGTGCACTTTATGTCTATTATTATTACATTGTAATATATAATGAAATAATTATACAACTCACCATAATGCAGAATCAGTGGGAGCCCTGAGCTTGTTTTCCTGCAACTAGACGGTCCCATCTGGGGGTGATGGGAGGCCGTGACACCAACGTGTGTTGCTTATGTCCAGTCTACTCCGTGATCTCGTTTTGGTCGCTGTCACTGCAGAAAACCCTGCTTCACAAAGAGAGGATGCTGGAAATGGAAGCAGGCTTTTCAGTGCTTTTGTGGCAATCTCAGGAGGTTCCACGTTGCCTTTAATCCAGAATGTATGGAGATTTGAAGTTGTCTCAAACATACTTTTAAGGCCACCATCATTTGTGGTCTCAAGCAGCTGATCCTCTTCTAGCACGGACAAAGTCGATTTACCTAGCTTATTCACAAATGGGTCACGGACCCATTCTTTCCCAGTTCGGGCATCTTTTGCGGTTGGGAAGTAATGCTCAAACTCTTTTGAAAGCTGAGATAGGTGATCATGCAGCAGCTGGGAGAAAGTAGGCCCTGGCTCAGTCGCTTTCAAAATCTCTGCTAATGTTTGAAACATGTCAAAAATCCCAGTGTTCACTCATTGCCCCCATAATTCCAGTTTGGCTTTGAATGCAGCCACTTTATCTGCCCACTTGAACACAGTTGTCGTTCTCCCCTGAAGTGACAGATTGAGTTCGTTGAGCAGGTTGAACATGTCACACAAGTAAGCAAGTTTTGCGACCCATTCTGTGTCAGTGAAATGTGCTGCCAGTGGTGACTGTTTTTCTAAAAGAAATCTCTGGAGCGGCTCTCATAACTCAAAAACTCTGGCCAGTGATCTACCTTTAGAAAGCCATCTCACTTCTGTGTATAAGAGAAGACGTGTGTGCTCTGCGTCCATCTCCTCACAGAGCTGTATGAACAGACGTGAGTTAAAGGCATGTACTTTAATGTGGTTGATAATTTTAATCACATCCTGCAAAACGTTGTTAAGTTCAGGTGACATTTTTCGGCTAGCCAGCATTTCTCTATGGATGACACAGTGCGTAGACTCACATTCAGAAGCGACCTCTTTGACCCCAGTAGTGAGACCAGAAATCCATCCAGTCATGGCAGCCACTCTGTCCGTGCATTTACTGACACAAAATGACTAATTCAGTTTTCCTGATACGTAATCATTCAAAGACTTGAATAGTTCTGCAGCTGTGGTGTTGGTTGGCAACAAAAGTGCACATAGCATATCCTCACACACATAACATATCCTCATGCACATCCTCCTAAAAAATATATTGCACAAAACCAAGCATTGTTGCCTTGCTGTCAACATCGTACACTCATCAACCTGGATTGCGTACCACGGTGACTCATTAATCCTCTCTAACAGTTGTGCCTCAGTATCCTCTGCTGTTTCATCAGTTTGTCTAGTTATGGTGCTAGCTGAAAGAGGAACACGTGCCACCTTTTGAACTGCGGCCTCTCCTAAAAGTTCATGACAAATGTCTTTAACAGCAGGCAGGATCAACTCTTCACCAATAGCAAAGGGCTTCTTAGCTTTAGCAATGTGGTTAGCCACTAAGAATGATGCTCTCAGTGCAGACACATTTGATGAAGTGGTGGCCTTCAATAATTGCTTCTGTTCTTCGTGTTCACTCTTTTTTCTTGTGAAAAACTCCAAAGGCTTGTCTCTTAATGCAGGGTGCTTGGTCTCCATGTGGCGAAGCAGTTTTGAAGGTTTCATGGCTTCCTTGGGTAGCTGGTCGCCTCATAGTATACAAAGCAGGCTTGGAGAATGTGAATCACCTGTTGCAATTAACCTGTAATTGAAGTAGGACCCTTAGTATTTTCTTTTAAATGCAGCTTTCTTTTTGTTGGCAGTCTTAGAGTCTTCTGCTGTCTCATCATTGGGTCTTTCCCCCTTTTCAAAGAAGCTCTTCAGCAACATTTGTTTTTTACTCATTGTGGCTAGGGTTAGCTTGTGGACTTACCAAAACTGTGACTGAGACAAGTGTGCAGTGCAGACAAGAGGCACGGAAGGAAGTGGTAAATAAAATAATGGGCAGGCCATGCGCAGACTAAAATAAGTGTCGGATTCTGACTTAAAGCCTGCCACCAGATGCAGCTGTACAATTGAAGTACATCAACTCACTTGCCACTCTAAAGCCTGCCACCAGATGCAGCTTAATTGTCACTTGCCACTCACTGATAGGGTTTTGATATGAGTCTGCAAGCAATTGATTTATTATGGTCTCTGTGCAGTCAAACCTCTCTGCTAATGATAATCTGTGTTTGCTGCCACTCCACAGTGCACCACCTCACCTCACATCATCAGGCATTAGATTCTCATAAGGAGCGTACAACCTAGATCCCTTGCATGCACAGTTCACAGTAGGGTTCATGCTCCTGTGAGAATCTAATGCTGCCACTGATCTGACAGGTGGTGGAGCTCAAGCGGTAATGTGAACAATGGGGAGCGGCTGTAAATACAGACGAAGCAGAAGCCAGAAGAACTACAATCCTGCAGCCTGTGGAACAAAAACCACATTCACAGAAAGATAGACAAGATGAAAACGCAGAGGGCTGTGTACCAGATGAAGGAACAAGATAAAACCCCAGAAGAACAACTAAATGAAGTGGAGATAGGCAACCTTCCAGAAAAAGAATTCAGAATAATGGTAGTGAAGATGATCCAGGACCTCGGAAAAAGAATGGAGGCAAACATCAAGAAGATGCAAGAAATGTTTAACAAAGATCTAGAACAATTAAAGAACAAACAAACAGAGAAGAACAATACAATAACTGAAATGAAGACTACACTAGAAGGAATCAATAGCAGAATAACTGAGGCAGAAGAATGGATAAGTGACGTGGAAGACAGAATGGTGGAATTCACTGCTGCGGAACAGAATAAAGAAAAAAGAATGAAAAGAAATGAAGACAGCCTACGAGACCTCTGGGACAGCATTAATCGCAACAACATTCGCATTATAGGGGTCCCAGAAGGAGAAGAAAGAGAGAAAGGACCTGAGAAAATATTTGAAGGGATTATAGTCGAAAACTTCCCTAACATGGGAAAGGAAATAGCCACCCAAGTCCAGGAAGTGCACAGAGCCCCAAACAGGATAAACCCAAAGAGAAACACGCCAAGACACATAGTAATCAAACTGGCAAAAATTAAAGACAAAGAAAAATTATTGAAAGCAGCAAGGGAAAAATGACAAATAATATACAAGGGAACTCCCATAAGGTTATCAGCTGATTTCTCAGCAGAAACTCTACAAGCCAGAAGGGAGTGGCATGATATACTTAAAGTGATGAAAGGGAAGAACCTACAACCAAGATTACTCTACCCAGGAAGGATCTCATTCAGATTTGACGGAGAAATCAAAAGGTTTACAGACAAGCAAAAGCTAAGAGAATTCAGCACCACCAAACCAACTCTACAACAAATGCTAAAGGAACTTCTCTAAGTGGGAAACACAAGAGAAGAAAATGACCTACAAAAACAAACACAAAAGAATTAAGAAAATGGTAATAGGAACATACATATCGATAATTACCTTAAGTGTGAATGGATTAAATGCTCCAACCAAAAGACACAGCCTTGCTGAATGGATACAAAAACAAGACCTATATATATATTGTCTACAAGAGACCCACTTCAGACCTAGGGACACATACAGACTGAAAGTGAGGGGATGGAAAAAGATATTCCATGCAAATGGCAATCATTTATTGTGTTGTTCATCATTGCTTGTTTCCTCTTTAGTTCTTCTAGGTCCTTGTTAAATGTTTCTTGCATTTTCTCTATTCTATTTCCAAGATTTTGGATCATCTTTACTGTCATTACTCTGAATTCTTTTTCAGGTAGGCTGCCTATTTCCGCTTCATTTGTTAGGTCTGGTGGGTTTTTACCTTGCTCCTTCATCTGCTGTTTGTTTCTCTGTCTTCTCATTTTGCTTATCTTACTGTGTTTGGGGTCTCCTTTTCACAGGCTGCAGGTTCGTAGTTCCCGTTGTTTTTGGTGTCTGTCCCCAGTGGCTAAGGTTGGTTCAGTGGGTTGTGTAGGCTTCCTGGTGGAGGGGACTAGTGCCTGTGTTCTGGTGGATGAGGCTGGATCTTGTCTTTCTGGTGGGCAGGTCCACGTCTGGTGGTGTGTTTTGGGGTGTCTGTGGCCTTATTATGATTTTAGGCAGCCTCTCTGCTAATGGATGGGGCTGTGTTCCCGTCTTGCTAGTTGTTTGGCATGGGGTGTCCAGCACTGTAGCTTGCTGGCCGTTGGGTGGAGCTGGGTCTTGGCGTTGAGATGGAGATCTCTGGGAGATTTTCACCGTTTGATATTACGCGGAGCTGGGAGGTCTCTTGTGGACCAGTGTCCTGAAGTTGGCTGTCCCACCTCAGAGGCACAGCCCTGACACCTGGGTGGAGCACCAAGAGTCTGTCATCCACATGGCTCAGAATAAAAGGGAGAAAAAATAGAAAGAAAAAAAAGAAAGAGGATAAAATAAAATAAAGTAAGATAAAATAAAATAGTTATTAAAATAAAAAATAAAAAATATTAAGAAAAACATTTTTAAAGTAAAAAAAAAAAAGATGGACAGAACCCTAGGACAAATGGTGAAAGCAAAGCTATACAGACAAAATCTCACACAGAAGCATACACATACACACTCACAAAAAGAGGAAAAGGGGAAAAAATAATATATCTTGCTCCCAAAGTCCACCTCCTCAATTTGGGATGATTCGTTGTCTATTCAGGTATTCTACAGATTCAGGGTACATCAAGTTGACTGTGGAGATTTAAACCGCTACTCCTGAGGCTGCTGGGAGAGATTTCCCTTTCTCTTCTTTGTTCACACAGCTCCTGGGGTTCAGCTTTGGATTTGGCCCTGCCTCTGCGTGTAGGTCGGCCGAGGGCATCTCTTCTTCGCTCAGACAGGACGGGGTTAAAGGAGCAGCTGCTTCGGGGGCTCTGGCTCTCTCAGGCCAGGGGAAGGGAGGGGTACGGATGCGGGGCGAGCCTGCGGCGGCAGAGGCCGGCGTGACGTTGCACCAGCCTGAGGCGCACCGTGCGTTCTCCCGGGGAAGTTGTCCCTGGATCACGGGACCCTGGCCGTGGCGGGCTGCACAGGCTCCCGGGAGGGGCGGTGTGGATAGTGACCTGTGCTCGCACACAGGCTTCTTGGTGGCGGCAGCAGCAGCCTTAGCATCTCCTGCCCGTCTCTGGGGTCTGCGCTGATAGCCGCGGCTCACGCCCGTCTCTGGAGCTCCTTTAAGCAGCGCTCTGGATCCCCTCTCCTCCCGCACCAGGAAACAAAGAGGCAAGAAAAAGTCTCTTGCCTGTTCGGCAGCTCCAGACCTTTTCCCGGACTCCCTCCCGGCTAGCTGTGGTGCGCTAACCACTTCAGGCTGTGTTCAGGCCGCCAACCCCAGTCCTCTCCCTGCGATCTAACCAAAGCCCGAACCTCAGCTCCCAGCCCCGCCCACCCCGGCGAGTGAGCAGACAAGCCTCTCGGGCTGCTGAGTGCTGCTCGGCGCCAATCCTCTGTGCGGGAACCTCTCCGTTTTGCCCTCCACACCCCTGTTGCTGTGCTCTCCTCCGTGGCTCCGAAGCTTCCCCCCTCTGCCACCTGCAGTCTCTGCCCGCCAAGGGGCTTCCTTGTGTGTGGAAACCTTTCCTCCTTCACAGCTCCCTCCCACTGGTGCAGGTCCCATCCCTATTCTTTTGTCTCTGTTTTTTCTTTTTTCTTTTGCCCTACCCAGGTACGTGGGGGAGTTTCTTGCCTTTTGGTAGGTCTGAGGTTTTCTGCCAGCGTTCAGTGGGTGTTCTATAGGAGCAGTTCCACGTGTAGATGTATTTCTGATGTATCTGTGGGGAGGAAGGTAATCTCCGCGTCTTACTCTTCCGCCATCTTCTCAAATCCCACAAATGGAAATCAAAAGAAAGCTGGAGTAGCAATACTCACATCAGATAAAATAGACTTTAAAATAAAGAAAGTTACAAGGGACAAGGAAGGGCACTACGTAATAATCAAGGGATCAATCCAAGAAGAAGATATAACAATTATAAATATATATGCACCCAACATAGGAACACCTCAATACATAAGGCAACTGCTAACAGCTCTAAAAGAGGAAATCGACAGTAACACAGTAATAGTGGGGGACTTTAACACTTCACTTACACCAATGGACAGATCATCCAAACGGAAAATTAATAAGGAAACACAAGCTTTAAATGACACAATAGACCAGATAGATTTAATTGATATTTATAGGACATTCCATCCAAAAACAGCAGATTACACTTTCTTCTCAAGTGCGCATGGAATATTCTCCAGGATAGATCACATCTTGGGTCACAAATGAAGCCTCAGTAAATTTAAGAAAACTGAAATCATATCAAGCATCTATTCTGACCACAACGCTATGAGATTAGAAATCAATTACAGGGAAAAAAACGTAAAAAACACAAACACATGGAGGCTAAACAATACATTACTAAATAACCAAGAGATCACTGAAGAAATCAAAGAGGAAATCAAAAAATACCTAGAGACAAATGACAATGAAAACACGACAATCCAAAACCTATGGGATGCAGCAAAAGCAGTTCTAAGAGGGAAGTTTATAGCTATACAAACCTACCTCAAGAAGCAAGAAAAATCTCAAATAAACAATCTAACCTTATACCTAAAGGAACTAGAGAAAGAAGAACAAGCAAAACCCAAAGTTAGCAGAAGGAAAGAAATCATAAAGATCAGAGCAGAAATACATGAAATAGAAACAAAGAAAACAATAGCAAAGATCAATAAAACTAACAGCTGGTTCTTTGAGAAGATAAACAAAATTGATAAACCATTAGCCAGACTCATCAAGAAAAAGAGGGAGAGGACTCAAATCAATAACATTAGAAATGAAAAAAGAGAAGTTACAACAGACATGGCAGAAATACAAAGCATCCTAAGAGACTACTACAAGCAACTCTATGCCAATAAAATGGACAACCTGGAAGAAATGGACAAATTCTTAGAAACGTATAACCTTCCAAGACTGAACCAGGTAGAAATAGAAAATATGAACAGACCAATCACAAGGAATGAAATTGAAACTGTGATTAAAAGTCTTCCAACAAACAAAAGTCCAGGGCCAGATGGCTTTAGAGGTGAATTCTATCAAACATTCAGAGAAGAGCTAACACCTGTCCTTCTCAAACTCTTCCAAAAAATTGCAGAAGAAGGAACACTCCCAAACTCATTCTATGAGGCCACCATCACCCTGATACCAACACCAGACAAAGATACTACAAAAAAAGAAAATTAGAGACCAATATCACTGATGAATATAGATGCAAAAATCGTCAACAAAATACTAGCAAACAGAATCCAACAACACATTAAAAGGATCATACACCATGATCAAGTGTGATTTATCCCCGGGATGCGAGGATTCTTCAGTATACACAAATCAATCAATGTGATACACCATATTAACAAACTGAAGAATAAAAACCATATGATCATCTCAATAGATGCAGAAAAAGCTTTTCACAAAATTCAACACCAATTTATGATAAAAATTCTCCAGAAAGTGGTCATAGAGGGAACCTACCTCAACATAATAAAGGCCATATATGACAAACCCACAGCAAACATCATTCTCAGTGGTGAAAAACTGAAAGCATTTCCTTTAAGATCAGGAACAAGACAAGGATGTCCACTCTCACCACTGTTATTCAACACAGTTTTGGAAGTCCTAGCCACGGCAATCAGAGAAGAAAAAGAAATAAAAGGAATCCAAATCAGAAAAGAAGAAGTAAAGCTGTCACTGTTTGCAGGTGACATGATACTATATAGAGAGAATCCTAAAGACTACAGAAAGCTACTAGAGGTAATCAATGAATTTGGTAAAGTTGCAGGATACAAAATTAATGCACAGAAATCTCTTGCATTCCTATACACTAACAATGAAACATCTGAAAGAGAAATTAACCCATTTACCATTGCAACAAAAAGAATAAAATACCTAGGAATAAACCTACCTAGGGAGACAAAAGACCTGTATGCAGAAAACTATAAGACACTGATGAAAGAAATGAAAGATGATACCAACAGATGGAGAGATATACCATGTTCTTGGATTGGAAGAATCAATATTGTGAAAATGACTATACTACCCAAAGCAATCTACAGATTCAATGCAATCCCTATCAAATTACCAATGGCAGTTTTTACGGAACTAGAACAAAAAATCTTAAAACTTGTATGGAGACACAAAAGACCCCGAATAGCCAAAGCAGTCTTGAGGGGAAAAAACGGAGCTGGAGGAATCAGACTCCCTGACTTCAGACTATACTACAAAGCTACAGTAATCAAGGCAATATGGTACTGGCACAAAAACAGAAATATAGATCAATGGAACAGGATAGAAAGCCCAGAGATAAACCCACGCACCTATGGTCAACTAATCTATGACAAAGGAGGCAAGGATACACAATGGAGAAAAGACAGTCTCTTCAAAAAGTGATGCTGGGAAAACTGGACAGCTACATGTAAAAGAATGAAATTAGAACACTCCCTAACACCATACACAAAAATAAACTCAAAGTGGATTAGAGACCTAAATGTAAGACCAGACACTATAAAACTCTTAGAGGAAAACATAGGAAGAACACTCTTTGACATAAATCACAGCAAGATCTTTTTTGACCCACCTCCTAGAGTAATGGAAATAAAAACAAAAATAAACAAATAGAATCTAATGAAACTTAAAAGCTTTTGCGCAGCAAAGGAAACCATAAACAAGATGAAAAGACAACCCTCAGAATGGGAGAAAATATTTGCCAACGAATGAACGGACAAAGGATTAATCTCCAAAATATATAAACAGCTCATGCAGCTCAATATTAAAAAAACAAACAACCCAATCCAAAAATGGGCAGAAGACCTAAATAGACATTTCTCCAAAGAAGACATACAGATGGCCAAGAAGCACATGAAAAGCTGCTCAGCATCACTAATTATTAGAGAAATGCAAATGAAAACTACAGTGAGTTATCACCTCACACCAGTTAGAATGGGCATCATCAGAAAATCTACAAACAACAGATGCTGGAGAGGGTGTGGAGAGAAGGGAACCCTCTTGCACTGTTGGTGGGAATGTAAATTGATACAGCCACTATGGAGAACAGTATAGAGGTTCCTTAAAAAACTAAAAATAGAACTACCATATGACCCAGCACTCCCAGTACTGGGCATATACCCAGAGAAAACCATAATTCAGAAAGACCCATGCACCCCAGTGTTCATTGCAGCACTATTTACAATGGCCAGGTCATGGAAGCAACCTAAATGCCCATCGACAAACGAATGGATAAAGAAGTTGTGGTACATATATACAATGGAATATTACTCAGCCAAAAAAGGAATGAAATTGAGTCATTTATAGAGACGTGGATGGATCTAGAGACTGTCATACAGAGTGAAGGAAGTCAGAAAGAGAAAAACAAATATCATATATTAACGCATATATGTGGAACCTAGATAAATGGTACAGATGAACCGGTTTGCAGGGCAGAAATTGAGACACAGATGTAGAGAACAAACATACGGACACCAAGGGGGTAAAGCGGTGGGGGGTGGGGGTAGGAGTGTGATAAATTGGGAGATTGGGATTGACACGTATACAGTGATGTGTATAAAATTGATGACTAATAAGAACCTGCTGTATAAAAAAATAAATAAAATAAAATTCAAAAATTCAAAAAAAAAGTTATAAAAAAAAAAATACAAATGAAGCCTCACTTGCTCACCCGCTGCTCACCTCCTGTTGTGCGGCCCAGTTCGTAACAGGCCACGGACTGGTACCTGCTTTACAGGAACTAGTGAGTTGTTAAAATTGTAAACTAAATTTTATTAAAAATAAGATATATGTATTAATTTCCAAAAATGTTAGTCTCATTTTTGACGTCCCAACTCTCTTCTCCAATATTTACTCTGAAATTTTGGTCCCTGTCAAAGGGGTGTTCTCATCCAGGTCCCAGTTTAACTCCAATAAGGAGAACCTGGTGTGTTTGCATTGGAGAGGTTCTTACTCTAGATGACTACTGTTTATGTGCTCTGAATTAGGGGCAGTGGGCAACATGGGAACAAAGTATCCATCAGTCGATATCTCTCTGTTTACACTGATGATGCTTAATCTTTCCAAGGTCTTGGACCCTTTGGATGGAGAACATGATAATTGAGGAGCCTCCTTCTAGAAAATACCCATGCACTAAATAAATTTAAGGGGTTCACCTACACTGTTGATGTCTATCCGTGGACAGAGATACTTGATCATAGATATAAGTAACTTTGATCTACACCCCTGTCTTCCCATCATATATTATTTATTTATGACACATACACACACACAAGTACCTTCTAAGTGCCAGAGCACTTTATGTATGTTTATCTTTTTTTGTTATTGCTGACAGTGAGCCTATGGGATATGGGATATTGTCCTAATTTCAACATATGGAAAAACCTTGAGAAAAGTTAGATAACTCACTTAAGGTCATAGTAAGTGTCTGGTATTGCATTTCAGACACCACTAAGTTTTTCTAAGGCCTAAACCCTCACTTTTTCTATAGCATTCAGTCAACTGTGTGTGTTCACATATTACACTGACTTTTTTTCTTAATAAGTAACTTTTAAAAGTCTTTCCTTATTACGTAAGAAATGTATGCTTGTTGTAGAACAGTTACACTTTGTAACTCTTTACTTTTGAAGTACTCCTCATTCTCCTTTTTTCATCTTAAATTGAAGAAAGAGGAGGTATTATTACTATTCTAATTTTACAGATAGTAAAATGCAGGTACTGGGGCTTGATTCTGCAGAATGAATGGCTAATGGGGTTTGGGTGGAAGTGATGGGCAACACTTCTATTCTTCACCATAAAATATCCTTCATGACCCTCTTATGCTCTCAGAACACATTTAAGACTACGTGAATCAAACTGAGAAACTTAATGGAATAGCAAGATGGGTGGAAAAGGTGGCCATATGGTGAATATGCAGTTTACAAAGGCACCAAGATAGCTAAAGTCAAAATTTCTGCTCTTCTTTTAACACCTTGTTCATGACAGAGTAAGTGGTGGAAGGAAAAGGGGGACAGGATTGGGAGGAAAGGCTTCTGTGCTGCAAGGTGTAGTGACATATCCAGGCTATCGGAATTCAAAAGAAATATGTAGTAGTCAGGACTCTTGCTTCAGTTCAAACTATTTTTTTTTAAAAAAGGAAGAGGGATATATTGGCTCTTATATCTTAAAAATCAAGATGTCATGCCTTCAGGTATGGCTGGATTCAGGGGCTAAAAAAAAAAAAAATTATTCGGACTCTGTCTCTCACCATCTCTTGGCTTTGCTTTCCCCTAAAGAAATCTCATTACTTAGCAGAATTCCACCAAGAGATTTACCATAAGATAGAAAAACAGCTGCTGACATCCCCAGATGGTTATATAACTGTGTAGATTCCCGAGAAATATGAAAGTCTCGCTCTCCCAATAGTTCCAGCAAAAATCCCTATATGGAATCTCATCACAGCAACTTTTATCACATTCCCATCCCTGAACCAATCACTGTGTAGCTAAGAAATAGGATATTTTGATTAGTTAAGCCTGTGTCATGTTCCCTCCCCAGGGTCTGACAACGGGAGAACTGTGATGCCCCAAAG
Source organism: Balaenoptera musculus (assembly GCF_009873245.2). Lineage (NCBI taxonomy): Eukaryota > Metazoa > Chordata > Mammalia > Artiodactyla > Balaenopteridae > Balaenoptera > Balaenoptera musculus. The sequence goes on along the minus strand of NC_045795.1, from coordinate 70,556,992 downwards.
GAAAAATCAAGGTCCTGCTACAAAAAGAAACTATACTTAATGACGTGCAGGCAAAAAGAGCATCTGCTGCAAGGGATTTGTTGAAAATCTGCAGGGCACTGTCACAGAGTTGAAGGGCTGGAAGCATAGCCGAGCTGTACAGGGCTGGATCTGGAGAGTGGAAAATCAAGATGTTTGTCTTCTGTTTTCTCATCTGTTCTTTTGTCCCCTCTCATCCAACTTACTCTACCTTCATTATACTCTTGCCATAGCCTGCATGTCCCCACAACCTTTTCCTGGACTGCCTCAGTCTCTTGAAATCCCTCTTTCTCAATCTCTAGGGGAGGAAACTCATTGGTCAATCTCAGAACCAGGCCACAAGCTACAGGTCACTGGCCAGACTTACAGATGAATTTGCCTGAAGCATGAGTCCTCTCTTGGTACAGTCAACTCTAGCAAGTTAGGGCAGATCAAGCTGTTTGTGGGGGTTTCTCCTTCCAGGCCTGTAGACAAGGTAGGATCTCTAGAAAAATATGACAGAGAAAGCAATAGTATGTGTTGAGAACAGAAAGAAATTTGGGCAGAACCAGGCTGCAAGGCTATTCCTGGAATGGGAGCCTTGCTGAAAGACCTGGAATGTCATTCCTTGACAAAGATGGATGAACAAAGAATGGGGTGTCAAGGAGGCAGGAAGGCCCTGTTAGCCACCAAAGAGGCAGACAAAGAATCAAAGCCAAGGCTTGGCTGCTCCAACATAGCCACAGACTTCTTCTCCTGGGGAGGTAAAATGCAGCCAGAGGACCTGTGAATTGTGGCATTCTTTAATATCAGGCAGTGCAGGATTTCCTAGGCAATGCTCCTAAAGTCATTTCCTCCCAGTTTGACATGGCTCTCCTTGGGGCTCCAGCCCTCCGTGGGTCTGCCTACTCAACACAGTGATGCAGCACCTCTTCTCTCACAGCCTGAGTCCAAGTGTGAAAACATCTGCTTCCTGCCCTTGATAAACTCAAAAGCAGCCCGGGGGGTTAAGTAAGTAATTTTTTTAGAAACAGAGATTAAACACACGCATACCCAACAGGAACAAAAGTACCGTAAATGCATGCAAGTGGATCGGCTTGGGTTTGGTTGGGTTAAAAGCAGGGGAGAGTTTTCTGGAATATATGTCAAAATGAGCCTAGGTGTAACACACAGATAGTCTTTCTTGGCCAATGCAGACTTAAGTTGATGGAGCTTTCAGGCCGAGCAGAATATTAGGTCTCTCCCAATCATCCATCCATTTGTTCATTCATCTAACAAATATGAGTGTGTCCGTTATGGACCAGATACTGTGTTCCAGTATCTTCTTCCTCTTTGGCCCCAGCTTGTGCTTTCTCTCTCTTCTGTGGGCACTCCAGCTTCCCTGGTCTCCTGGGTATGAATTCACTGTCTGTCCTGGCCTAAAAAAACCCTCCCCTGAAGCTCTGCAGCTGGGTCCCCAGGATTCATTCCCATACCCTTGCGATAGTTCTCTTCACTGTGCATTAGGTCTGGGGCCGTTCTGATACTACTTCTGAAGATGCAGGTAGTGTTCCTGTCCTAGCACTTGGACTCAGTCTGCCCAGAGGTGGGTGACATGTTTCCGTGATGTCTGAGCATCAAATTCTGGGCACAGTCTAAGCCCTCTTTTGATCCAACCTACATGGTCCTGTTTTTCTCTTGAGAACTATCTACAGCTCTAGGCTCATTTACAGAGTCAGATAGCTCACTGACCCTGAATCCAATGAGCCATTCACCTGACCTCGAAGGCATTTCTCCAGGGTGTTCTCAACCCTCAAGTATGGTCAAGGGAGATGTAATAGGTAGTGTTTACCAGGGACCATTCATCATGTTGTCTTTGAAACCAGCCTCTATGCTGCCTAGTCTCTAGCGAGATAAGAGGTGGTCCATTTTGTGAAGACTGCAGCTGCACTGTTAATACTATTCTAATATAGTTTGGTGAGTAAAAATGAAGAAAAAAATTTAACGTTTTTCTGATTTCCTTTTTGTTTTTAAAAACAAAGTGGTAGTGATTAGCCAGCCCTATCCACCTTTAAGGAAGTCAATTTAAAACCTGGTAGCCAGCCAAAAACATAAAATATTTGAATGCTGTGTATTTATTAATGTATTTATTTGGGGGATGGGCAAGGACTCTGGTTCCTGTTCTTATGGTGCCCTTTGGCGAAAGGACGGCAAACTCTAATGAGAATCTTTGGGGAATCTCTCTGAAGTAGTAAGTCATTCATGGCCAACCTTTTAATTGAAGGTAATAACAATTCCAATAATATTATTAAGAACCACTATTAGGGCGGTAAGGACTGAATTCACTGACATCATGTCAAAGCTATGCTCAGCGATGACTGCCGAGCCCCTGGGGGAATAACTTTCATAATCCATTGAAAAGTTATGAACTCCTTGTGTTTGCACCAAGAAATCAGCATTAACCATTTGGGAAGCCATGTAAAAATGGAGAAAAAGCTACTTGTACTTTTAACAACTTAATTAATGGCTGCAAATGGAGTTAATTCTCACAAAAACTCCATGGAGGAGGTTGGGATGTGTGTTGACAATGGAAAATTATCCTGATTTTATTAGGTGAGGGCAATTTCCAGACACTAGGAACAAACATGGTCAGGGAGAAAGAGAAAAGATGACTTTTTGTCGTGGAAGGAACAGGGCCCTGGGCCAACGGGCTCACTGCCTGGGTCGGGACAAGGGCGATCATTGTGTGGTAGGAACTGAAAGGAATAAGAGGAATCTGGGTTAAGAGACCAACAGAATTGGGTTCAGTTATTGCTTCTGCCATTTGTTAGCTTTCTGACCTTGAGCCACAGGGTTAACCTTTCAGAACCTTAGTTTAATCATCAATAAAACAGGAAAAAACAGTAACTAACTTGTGGAGTTGGAGGCATCGTTGAGCTGATGTGTGGCAGATTCTCCGCCCGGTACCTGGCCCATAGATAGTACTACTATCTAATATCCTCATTCTCATGCTTTCTTAACTAGTTCTACAAATATGTAATAAACACCTGCAGTGTGCCAGGGCCCATGTTGGGTATACAGACCAATCTCTTTTGAGTTTATAGTCTAGCAGGGAAGATGGCAAAAAACAAGTGAACATGTCTATAAGGAAAATGCTTGCAAATTGTACTAAATTTGAAAGCCTGACTCCAGTGAATACTCAGTGGGTTAGAGCTGCCACGTGTGCCCAGGAGCAGAGAATGGTTTTTCATAACTTGGGCTTTCAAATTGGTCAGACCTGGGTCAGTGCAGCTTTGGTGCCGGTCCTTGCTCCCAGGCTGTGTTTTTGGGCAAGTCCTCCAGGCTTTCCGAGCTCTGCTTCTCCCTCTGTACAGAGGGCTTTGGGGTTGAGGTATGGGGGGTGGGCTCTCGGCAGTGCCTGGAACATGATAGGCGCTCAGCACATAGAAATGTTACCCCAACAAAGCCCCAACCCATTCTTTCAGCAGCTCTGGCCCATGCCTTTCCATCTTCAGCAACATTTCCATCTTCTTGAGATTACAAGGAGTGTGATAAGGAATAGCATTTCCATTTCTTTGCCTGGCTGTGGGCAAGAAGGTTTCCATTTCCATCTCTGAGGATTTGGGGCAAGAGAGGGTTGTCAGTGGTTTGAGTAGAAAAAGAAGGGATGTATTCCCAGGGGGCGTTTGCCCTGCCAGAACCTCACCACAGGACTGGTCCCAGGGAGCAGCTGGATACAGGCTGGTTTGTAGGATGGGTGAGTCCCCAGGAGAGGGACTGGGAGACAGGAGGACCCCAGCATAACTGTGAGACCATGATGGGTCCTGAAAATGGTGGGGGAGAGTGTGACAGGGCGCAGGGAATGGTTGGAGTGGAGCTGGGAGGGTCTGACCTCAGATCACCTCCAAGTTTCCCTGTGAATGCTTTGTGCTGACGCTGGGCTTCTCAGTCATGGCTGAGCACTTATTTTGAAAGTCAGTCTGGTTTATCATTAGAACATGGGTCTCCCAACTATGGCCTGCAGGCTAAATCCAGTCCCCTGCCTGTCTTTGCAAATAAAGTTTTATTGGAGCACAGCCACACCCATTCCTTTATTGTCTGTGGCTCGTCTCTGCTACAAAGCAGAGCTGAAGCTGTAACAGGGACCATATGGCCTACAAAGCCTAAAACATTTATTCTCTGGCCCCTTGCAGGAGAAGTTTGCCAACTAACCCCTGATTTAAAACATTACTGTTTTGGTGGGAATAGATTCATTCATTGATCCATTCATTCATTCATGGAACAAATAATCACCCGTCATCAAGGTGCTCTATACACTATGCTAGGCCCACAAAGTATCTCAGGCACTGTGCTCAATCCTTTTAACAACTGTGTGAGTCGATGATGTTATCATTCCATTTTGCAGACAGTGAAATGGAGGCTGAGGGAGGCTGAGTAACTTTCCCAAGGTCATTAAGCCAGAAAGCCACAGAACCAGGGCTGGAACCAGGCCTGTTAGTCTCCAAATCCTGTGCTGTCAACTTTACTCTCTGACAACGTGGCTCACGTTTGTCCTTAATCTCCCCCTGTTAGTGTGGATTACTGTGAGAAGGGAAGAAAGATAGAAAGGTTGAAAATTTATTTTTTTAACTCTCTGATGGAAACTCTTGCCATTTAAAGTGATAAGTGAGTGAAATCGCTAACTCATTTGGCAAAGCCTGTGTTTGAGATGGTTCTTCATTGTGCGTCATCCTGAACTCACACACAGATTGCTTTGGACGGTATCAAAAAATCATCTGAAAATGTTTTCCTTCATAGTGATATGATTTCACCACTAATGTTGATAAACATTAAAATGACATAAAGCATTTCCTGTTCCAACCTGAGAGAGATCTTGGAGGATTTGTCTAAATATTAGCATACCTTTAAAATAATCAGTGGGTGATTATCTGGTAAGAGGTCAAAAAAAAGGATGTTTAGAAAAAAGAAATAATAAAGCGAGGCAGATTTTCCCCTTCAGAACTCTCCAAACTGCTGTGGGAGAGGGAAGAGCTACCATCCTGCTTTCACAGGTTAAAAATGAACCACTATTAGTGAGTAGAAGTGAGATTTCATTATCCTTCTGATGCTCGTTCTTGACATGGCTTTTGCCAACGTCTCCATCCGAGAAATGCAAACCAGAGTTTCTAACTAGAAATAGGAGGACAGCTGAATGGACCATGCCTCCTTCTAATGACAATTTATGAAGATGGTTTAATCTTACAGTCCAAGTAGAGGTTCTACTGACAAGTTCTCATATGAACTGATTAGGCTTCCCCTGTATACATTTTTATCAGATTGATTCATTCCTCTGGCAGAAAGCTGGCTTTTACATTTTTTTAGAAGAGATTCCAAATGGCTTGTCAAGATTACATCTCGCATGTGAATCTCAGCCAGGATTATGTTACAGCCGAGACTGACAATATTTAATAGGTAGAATCAGGCAGGATGGTAGAAATGGAGCAAGCTGGTCCCAATAAATAGTAGGAGCATGGATGTGTGGTGTACGTACATCCCAAGTAGCTTCAAGGCAGTCTGTGGATTGGATATCCTGGGAGGATGCATGAATGCATAAAATGTAATATTCAAAGGAAATAAATTACTTCGACTTCTGTCTATTACTTCTGGCATGAGCAGATTCTTATAAACGGCATTCATGTCTGGGGCATTCCATGACCTGAATTCCTAACCACCCCTTCAGATCCCCTGTAAAAACCACAGACTTGAGAAGAGAAGGGAACCAGACCCTTTTGTACTAAGCTGGCCTAATGCAGAGGTCTCTGCAGCATTTGATAAGTGTCACAAACTCACCACATCTGAAGGGGCCCCTTTAGAGTGACAGGTCCCCTGCTCTTGGAACACAAATGGAGCCACTAGCGGGCCATGTGGGAGGTAGGCAGAGCAAGAGGCTTTTCCCATCTGAGATCCTTTATTCCCAGGCATGGTATGTTTTATGATGCAGCCTATAGACAGAACTGAAAGGGGCCTGGAGAGATGTGTATCTGAATCATCTTTGTATTGATTAAAAAGAATCAAGGACAAAATCCTTTAAGGTTTAAATTTGCTTTTGCATGAAGGGTCAAAGGAGAAATGTATTAATTCTTCCTGGACTCAGTAGAATGTAAGTAAGCTCCATAAGGGCAGACACTTCACTCCCTCTCTCTTTTTTTTTAGGTTGTTTGCACCTACTTTAATGTCTGTGAAAATTAGTTCTGGCTGAGGTAAAGCTTGACCTAATGAGATAGCTGGCATAAAAATCACTAATGATTTGCTCTGATAAGCGAGAATGGAGAAAAGTGATACCTGTTTTCTTTTAAAATCCTTAATCATAAAAAATTCACATTTGAAACTTCATTATCCTTTGTCCTCAAAGGATAATGTTCTCAAAATCACTTTTTTACCAAGCTGTTCATCTCCGTTTATTTCTGCAGATTTTTCTATGTGTGTGCTGCCCTGGGCCAGTTATCCAGGATGACGGCTAGTCAGTCATCAGGAAGTAGACGCAGACACAAGTGGTAAATTTGGGGGGTGGGTTGGACTGGTGATTAGTCGACCTGGATCATTCAGTTGCCAGGAAATGGGGAAGCAGAACCATGTCTAAGAGTTGTTTATCGGCAATGGCACCATGGTCAGTGTCCCCTAAGGTTGTCGGGAGTCACTATGGTGTCAAGTCAAAGGGCGTCAGGGATAGTGTTCTTGCAAACTGGGCAGCAGTCAAGAGTGTGGGTGGAAGGTCAGCTCAAAGGAGTTCCCTCCAGCCTGGAAGAAGAGCAGCACTTCTCAAAGGCTTATGCTATCTTCTGATCACTTTTTGTATTTTTATTTAAATCTTAAATTTGTCATAGGTAATTACATGTGCAAAATAAAATACTCAAAAGGTATAAATGGGTTTATAATGAAAGGTCAGCACCTCTCCAAGCCTTCACTTCCCTTCCCCAGAAGAAATTACTGTGCCAGCAGTTTGTGTATCCTCCTTCCAGAGACAGCCTGTGTATGCATGAGGACAAATGAGTGTGTATAAAGACGATTTTAAGATATACAAATTGTATCAACCTGGTTTGCTCTTTCTTTTTCATTTAACAACATATCTTGGAGTTCATTCCTTATCAGTACGTAGAGAAGTTATTTATTCTATTTAATGGCTCCTGCTGTCTTTTAATTCTGTTCCTTGCGACTATTGGCTTAACTTTGTTTCATCTAACTTAACAGATCTTTGCCTTAAACTTAAATATGCATTAAGCATCTAAAAAAACATCCGGCATGGAGCAGGCTCTTCCACTTCTATTTGTGAGACATTGAGGAAGTTGATTGCTCTAAGCCTCAGTTTTCTCGTCTATGTAACGGGGATACTATCCACCTGGCTGATATGGCCAATATGACTGGCTGTCTATCAAGTGTGTGCTCTCTCTTTCAAAGTACAGAATTATTTCTAGGAAGAGAATGCATTTTCCAGCTTCTTTTCTATCTAATGTTACCACAGAACTAAGTTTTGCCAGTGGAAAATGAGAAGTAGTAATGTGTGTCAATTCAAGGCCAAGGTAATTAACACCATAGCTGTACACTAAAGCATATCATTGGAGTAAAGATTAACTTCAGTGAGGAAGTTAGGAAGGAAAGGAGAGCATTAAGGAAAGTAATGAAAGTAAGGAAAGCATTAAGACATAGTAGTGCTAAGTAACAACAATTATTATTATTATTGTAATCTGTATATGACACCCCATATGAATAACGTCTAGTTTTTCCTCTACCAACTTTAGTAAGGACTCAGTACTTGGTCATGTGCTCCAAAGTCAAGTGTACTTCACGGAAGCATTAAGGAGCAATGCAGATTTTTTTTTCTCAATTTTTCAGGTTTTATTAGAATATTCTACTTCACATTAGCTGTCACTTCAGAGCAGAAATAAATATGGCAAGACAGGGATATGGAACCTTCCAGTTTGGAAAACTAATAATTTCACTAATTGACCTTGTAATCCCCCCCCCTTAAATATCTGATGCAGATATTTTGTTTGGACATGTTCTATTACAGAAGAGTAGATGACTGATATTAAGCATATGACGTTTACTTGATTTCCCGTACAAATGAAAGTGATACCTTTTCTAAAGTAGGTGAAAAAAGTAAAATCCTGATTTAAGAATTTCTAAAGAGAAGATACAGTTTTTAATTGAAGAAATAAAGGAGTAAATTTACGTTGCATACCTCACAGCAAACGGCTTAATGATAATCTCTATTAGATTTTTTTTCTCCAAGAGTGATTCTTTGGCTACGAGCCAATAGGTGTACCAACGGATAGACTTTATTTCTTGATGTTTTCCCCATAAATCTCTAAATTATTTTCTATTGTCCTAAAAAATTCAGATTCTACTCAAAACTTAAATGACCTTACTTAAAGAACTACTCAGGTTGACTGGACCCATCCTTCTTAAAAGGCAATTTATCAACAATCCATTGTTATTCAACTTGCCTTTTGGCAGCCTCAGTCATATTAAAATATTCACCCAACAAAAGTGAGTCTTTACGTAGAAGGGGATTTTTCTGCTGAGAAAAATAAGACCCACCCTTCCCCCCGCCCAATTTCATTAGAATTATAAAGGGCTTTCTCATTTGACTCCGAGTTGCGCGCTAGGAAATATTCTTCTCTCAGGGACTGTCTAGTCCCAGAGAAGGCTCTCAGGGGAAGCCTTTAGTTACCCCATTACAGGCAGCATCTGTCAGTCCACCCGCCATCTATGCCACAACTGTCCTTTTGAGATTCACTATGGCCTTTACTTCTGAGCCTGCCTTGGCCACCCCTCACCCTCTTCTGCTGAATATATGGTCTATGGACTCTGTCCCTGCGTATGCTGAATTTAGTCCCACCAACATGTCCCTCTTCCCTCTCCTGCCTTAGGAAATTCCACCTTTGTGTTCTTGCTTATGTTCACCTCTCTAGGCTTCTGCTTTAGAATTCAACTTTAGAGCCTACCCATTTCACTGAACCGCAAGAATACTTAATTTCAATCCCTGTACCCCGAACACCACTGGCCCTCTTTATGTGTAGCTGATGAGTCTTGGTTCTTCCACCTAACTAATGGCCAATGTATCTGGGTCTACCAGTATGCTATAGAACCCAAAAGGCAAGTGGAAAGATACATGTAATATCTGTGACTAACCAGGGTGCAAATTTGAAGAGAATTCCTTGAAAGTGTTTTATAAGAATCAAAACTTGTTCAATAACTGTCTTTCCCCAACAAACTGTAAATTCTATAGGAAATGAACCGTGTCTAAATTATCCCCTGAAGTGTCCTCAGAATGTACCACAGTACCCTGGGTATATTAGGGCCTCAATAATGTTTGTTCAATAAATAAGTTATATAGATAACCTAGAAGGAAAAGACTAAATGGTCAGATATATATTTTACAAAACAAAATCCATATTCCATATTTAAGAAAATATATCTAAGAAGTATCCGAAATTACTAACTATGTAAATTTAGGTAAGGTATTCCTTAGGCCTCACCTTCGTTATCTTTAAAATGAAATAATGGTAGAGTGAAAGAGATTAGATAGAAAAGGTGCTATCTGAATGTTAGAGATTATTGTTTTTACTCATATTGGCAATATAAGCTTGATAATCTAGTTGCTACAGTCTGAGGATATTAATCACCTGGAAGCCTTTGCATTAGAATAAAAGTAATGTGTCTCAGCGACAACTTTATAAGAGCTCCTCTCCTGGCTTGTTGCCCCCAACTTGCTGGGCACAAGAGGCAAGTCACTTATTAACTTCATTTACCTTTTAAATGAGAATAATGGATATCTGCCTCCCAGTTAGGTTGTATATATTAATTCACATGCTTATGATTTACTGTGTATGAGTTCATCCATTTCATCTATTTCATCTATTTCCATTTTTTCACTGCTATGGCCCCAGGTTCTAGACCAGTGCCTGGCACATAGAAGGTACTCAATAAATATTTCTTGAATGAATGAAAGGCCATTGAGTGTTTATGAATGTATCTGCTCTGTCAACACATGTTAAATTAAACACCTTTTATATGCTAAGCACTGAAGTAAGAAGCAGTCCCTAAGGAACTCATAGCCCAGTAGAGGGAGACACATATGCTTGCCAGTGGTTCCTGCATTTTCAGAAACTCTGTGGGCAAGGGACACAGTTATTTTATAAAATGCCCAAATGTGCCGTCTAACCACTGGATTGATAGATAATATAGTATAGTTGACTGTTTTTCAAATATACGTAGATTTGGTGTGGTTGATAAAATACAAAATAATTTAAAAGGGTTGATGTATCCCTGATACATTTTTGTCATTGTGTAATTTCTCATCCATAGATAATAAAATTATCCTCATGAGAGGGTCATGGAGCTTTGTGCCATACAAAGGGCAGGCAGAATGGAGTAGTGGAAAGAGTGACCTGGGTATGTGCCCACTCCCAGCTAGACTAACTGGTTAACCATGGGCATAGGCCTGGCAGAGAAATAAAGAAATAAAGGAAACTCTGCACTCCAGTTTTAAAATGTGGACAGCAACACCTAACTCATGTGGTTATTACAGGGTTATCTGAGATAACATATATGAAGTCTCTGGCTTATATTGCTAAAGATTAAAACCTGTTTTTAAATTATGATTATAAATATGATTATGATGATGAAGAATTAGAGATATAGGACAGAGTTCAGAAGATGACACTTGAAGCAGTGGCTGAATCCTCCAAGGCAAGAAATGCCACCAGAGTTGTCTGGACATCTTGTGCTTTGCCTGGCATCAAATTGAGGTCCCAGACCAACCCGGTCATGCCGTGGATGGAGAAACCACATCATCAGCCTGATGGTGCTATAGGAGCTGTGGGTGGTGAGCATCTAGTCACCAGTGTCCTGGTGCTGTTTGCTTCAGTGAACCATGTCCCTCCTCTAACAAGTGGGTTCAGAGCTATAGCTATGCCTTGCCAGGCTGACATGACCATTTTGATGATCACATATTTTTTTAAGTATTAGGTATTAGTCTTGTGAAAAGTAGTCTTTTGAACCATGTGGGAATAGTGGTGAAAAGACCATTTATGTTTTCAGGGGACAGGAAGTGAGCCTCCTTTCGCTGTTGGCAAGCAGCATAGCACAGCGACCAAGTGCACGGACTCAGAGGCCAGGCTGCCTGCATGGGACTCCTGCCTTGGTCACTTTGTAGCTATGTGACTTTGGAAAGTCACTTAACCTCTTTGCTGTTTGTTTTCCTTGTTTGTAAAATGGAAGATAATGGTACCTGACACATTGGGTTGTTATGAGGATTGAATGTGTTAGTACTTCCAGAATGCTAAGATAATGCCTGGTGAATAGAAAGTACAAATAGGTAAATAAATGGATGGATGGGCGGAAGGATGGATAAAATAGAGAAGCTTTTAGTTAAGTTTGAAAGAATTCCCATAGGAATTGCTTGTATTTCTTGAGCATTTTACTTTACCAAGTTCTAATCTTCCCACCAGCCTAATAAGGGAGGCTGTATTATTTTGCCCTCTTACTGGGCAAGAATTGGAGAGGACAAGGTACTGACTTGCCAAGGACATATGGTGAGTAGGTGGCACAGCAGGATTCCTGCAGTGTAGGTCTTTCTGATTCCAGAGTCCTGAGATCTTACCTCCTGAACTAACACAAGATCCCCTCGCAAAGGTCATGTGAGGGAGTAATTACTCCACAGTCGCTATTGCCTAGTGTTCTTAAAGCCCAGCAGTGCAGATTATGCTGGAGACACGTCTGTTTGTTCATTCACTTATTCGTTCATTCAATAAATAGTTTGAAGTGCCTTCTCTGCACCAGGTACTCTTCCAATTGTATTGAAATCCAGGGGTATTTCTAGCTCTTTTTAGTCTTCCCTGAGTTATGTTATCCGGGTGCTTTCATGCATCTCTTTAGCAAACTTCTGTTGAGTGCTTCTGTAGATCAGGCACAGTACAAGTCATCAGTTACTTGTCTTAGAACCCACGAAAGCCCACAAAAGAGTAGAGTTACTTATATTTGCACTTTCCAATGCCTTGCAGATAGTAGGCAATAAGGATTCTCTTGACTGAATGCATAGATGGACCACTGGACAACTAGTGGATACTCGGGAAAAAATGACAGGATGATATAATGGGAAGGCCACATACTAGGAATTTGGATGCTTGCCTTTTTTGTCCTGGTTTTGCCACTAACCTGGTGACCTGTCATAAGTCATTGAACCTCTTAGAAACTTAGCTAGCTAACCAACTTCTTTTCTTCTCTGCTCTAAATTTTATAATCTAAGATAGTTTAGGTGAGTTACATCTTCTGAGTAGTCTTAAAGTTTTAGGTTAGGACTGAAATCACCTCAGGCTGCTAAAGGTCCTATAGGGTAAGGTGAAGGTGGGGGCTAATTAGCCCATGGTCAAGCCAGGTGTCTTTGGGCCACCCCTTGGGCTTTCACCGAAACCAAACAAGAGAATGGAGCGATGGGAATTTGGGCCAATAATCCTTGCCTCCTTACCTTCATCTCACCCTGTCTCCCAGAGCTTGACAGCCTTCCAGCAGTGGATTAAGAGTGAGCAGGACCAGATTCCAGAAAAAAAAAAAAAAAAGGCTTGAGCCTCACAGTTATTCATGCCCTGGACCTCCTTGATTCTCTTCTCCAACCAATTAGTTCTCTGATCCACCTTGACCAGGATGGGAAGCCATTGTTCTATGGATCCACCTGTCGTTCTCACCATTTGCCAGCTCTGCAAGTTGCTATATAGATGGGCGTACAGGTCGCATTTGCTCTCTGGCTAAAATGTTGCGCCTTCCTCTGCTAGTGTGCATAGAGAGAGCCAGCTGATTGGCAGTCCCTCTAGCTCATCCACCCCGTGGGAGTTCACCTAGAGAGTAACCCAGCACAGCATCAGGAGTGAGCAAGAGTAGGTGCAGGCTCCAGGGCCAAGCATCCTTGGTTGCAATCCCAATTCCTCCATTTACTAGCTGTGAGATCTTGGGCAAAGTACTTAATATCTCAGAGCCTCAGCTTCTGCATGTGTACCCCAGGGGATGATGAGAACGCTGACTGTTCAGAGTTGTTGCGAAAGTTGAATGAGATAATCTGTGAGAAACACCACACACAGCTGACACACGGTAGATACACAGTAAACGGAAGCACTTTTTGTTGTTGTTGTTCTTTGTGGGGTTTTCTCAGGAGCCAGTAGTGTGGATTCTCTAGTGATAAAAATCCCCACGTGTTTGTCCAGCGCCTGTCAGGTGATGGTGAGTGGCCAGCCAAACGCAGTCCATTTGGTCACAGTATTCTGGAAGGAGCATTCCAACCACTCTTCCTACCTCCTAAATTTTCTCAGACCTTCTTTTCACTGCTGGGAATTTCTGACTCAAAATTAGGAAGAAATCAAATGAGAGTTTAGTTGAGCATGCACTGTAAAGATGGTCCATTTATTTGGCAGAGCTAGAGTTTTGGAGAGGGCGTTTGAAAGACTAGCTTATAACTTTCAGTGCCAACCCAGAGGCGTGAGGCAATAATTTTCCTTTCCTCCTGGAAGGTCCACAGCCTCCTCCTAGGGCAACCTCTTGGGTTTCACTGAATTGGCTGTTACGTTTGGAAACCAACTTGTGCATCTGCGCATTTGGGGGAAAGCTATTGACTAACCCTTGCTCTCTTTCAGCCTGCCTCCCTTTTTCCAATATTTAGGAGCCCTAGCCAAAACAAAGAGCCCATTGTGTCCCTGGTGCAAGCACCAGAACTAAATTAAACATTCATTGAGTCTTAATTAATTGTATTAAGGTTGGGCAATTCCCATTGCTTGGGAAAAAACCCAAATACTTAATTTACTTGCGATGTGGTGTATGTCCCTTAGTATTGGACTAAACCACCATGAGACAATCACTCACTTAACAGAAACTGGGGCCTCGGCCCAGGAACTAATTAGCCCCTCTTTCTCTATATATAGCTATCTTCACCACCCGGACCATCTGGAAGTTGTTACCTTCCAAATTCTTTCCATCTATTTTTTTTTTTTTCCAAACCAATCATTACTGCCATGATTCATTCTTTCTTTCTTTCTTTCTTTTTCTTTCTTTCTTTCTTTTTCTTTCTTTCTTTCTTTCTTCCTTTCTTCCTCTCTCTCTCTCTCTCTCTCTCTCTCTCTCTCTTTCTTTCTTTCTTTCTTTCTTTCTTTCTTCCTTTCTTTCTTTCTTATTTTTATGTTACGTGACTTCCCACTCTTAGATTCTCCCGTGTTATCTAGATCACAGCCCAGCTGCCCTGGATATTTACTCTCTGTCTGATTTTCAAGTGGCACACCTATTTTATGTACTTTTCCCAGTGGCAGAGGAAAAAAAATCTTTGCGTGAAATCCAGAGCTGGAAGCAGGATGATTGCCAAGGGGTTTGGGCCTCCCCGAGTTGACTGTGTGCCCACCAGGGAGGCCCCGGAGCTCAGTGAAGCCCCCACAGTAGGGTCTTTGATGGTCAGAGACACATGGGGAGTTCTTGGAAGAACTTGGTTTCTTGCCCAGCTCATTGAGCAAAAAGCACCAATGTAATCTGCCCTTTCTTTGAGGAAAACTCACTCAGATCAGGGTCTACTATGCTTTGAGAGTCAGTAAGGAAGTATAAAACCTGTCTTAGCTGACACTGTACTTTAGGAGACAGGCCTCAAGTATTTCATGAACCTATAATCCAAAGCCCTTACTCTCACTCAAAAGAGCCCCTCCGGTCTGGCCCCTGTATCCCTCGCCCACCTTCTCTCCTACCACCATACCATGGTTCACTGCAGCCCTGGAACCCTGGCTTTCTTCTGCCCCTCCAACATGTCAAGCTTATTCCTACCTCAGAACCTCTGAGCCTGCTGTCTCCTGGGCCTGGAACCCATTCACCTCCATCTTTGCAAGACTTCTTGTCGTGTAGTTCTCAGCCTGTTACTGCTGAGGTGGCCCTCCCCAACCACACCATCCAAAGTGCCTCCCCTGTCCTCCAGACCCTCCCCATCACATTCACCTGTTTTGTACTCATGATATCACTTGTCACCATGTTATGTTGTTTATTTGAGAACATGTTTGTCTGTCTGTCTTCAGTAGAATATCCATCCACGAGAAGTACCTTTATCTGTATGATTTACCATTATGAGCCCTGCCCCTGGCACAGTGCCTGGCACTGTAATTAGTTGTTTAATGAGACAAATTATCAGGGAACAGCTGATACGCGAGTCTGTAACTTTCTGGGTATAACTACATAATGTAAGTGGTTAGGATTCTCCCGCCATTTAGAGTACAATTCAAAAGTAGCAAGAGACAAGGATATTATAAGACACCTTGAAGTACTGTAGTAAAATCACCAGGAAAATTTGAAATCATAGGCTAACTTTACCTGCAGTGCTCTCCAAATCACCATAAGTTTCGTTGTGTTTTAGGTTCATTCTCTTTATTTCTGGTGTTTTCGAGTCCCTTTGGGGTAAGACTTGCCCCTTGCCCCCAACCCCAGCCATCAAAGCAGAAAAAGCCTAAGCCTCCAGAATTCATTGCTCAGTGACTTCTGATTGTCTCTGGGAGCTGCGGCCTCCCCGTCACCCTGCCTGGGCATCCCTTCTGATATTGAGTTTCACAATATATATTGTATGATGGCACAAAGTACAGCAAGACCTGGAGGACCGTGGAATGGAAGTGTGATGAATTCTTATTTTATGGAGGGTGGCTCTCACCTTCAAGCCTGGAGACTGACTCCCTCTAGTCAGAAGGAGATTTCTTCTCATCCCTTTACAGTGGTTCATCTGTTTCTTTTTCCTGTTGCTTCCATCCTTACTTAGTCCCAAATGGCAGAAATCCCTGGGTAGCTAAGCTTCTGGTTCTCAAGTCTATTTATATTAAAAATTCCCCATATAAAAAAGGCCCTTGGTGTCCAGATTTCAGCAAGGCTAGCAGGACCCTCTCTACAAAGTATCATGTGTCAGAGCCTTCAGTCCCAAGGAGGAATCCAGTTACATGGGTGTTCAAGTCCACAACCTACTCTTCAAGCATTTTGATTTTCCTTTCAGTGTCACATTGGATTCAACTAATTCATTTTTCAGAGGAGAGAAAATATTCTTAACAGCCAGGTTTCTGGCTTGGCTTTCATCTGGGAGGCCTTCAGCTTTTCAGCTTTTCTCTTCAGTAACCTTTTTCACAGACTTTTTCTACTAAGCCTTTGGGACTTGGATCCAAGGAAGAAGGAATTCAGGTCTCAATAGAGTGCTGCATAGGTCTGCATAGCGAACATCAACGGTAACAAGAAATGATCCAGGAAAAGCTAAATCTTTGAAAAGGTTTTATATCTACCTGTGTTGTCCAATGTGATAACCACTAGCCACATGTGACTATTTAAATATAAATTAATTAAAATTAAATAAAAATTTTAATTCAGTTCCTCAGTCATATTTTAAGGGCTCAATAACCACATTGAGCTAGGGGCTACTGCTGCAGTGTTGGACAGTGCAGGTCTCTCCATATTGTACAAGCACATAGTGGAAGATTTCCGTGGTGGCAGAAAGTTCTGTTGGACAACTCTTCTATAGTCTAACCTTTGTTCAGGCCAGACAGGAGAAAGAAAGTAGAGAAGCTACAACATGCTTCATTAGGAAGTAAGATAGAGACATAACTACAGATACAATAGGGACTTGTTTTTATTATACAAGGTGTTATGACTAACTTTGTGCCAATATATTTTTAAAACCAGATACAATGAACAATTTCCTGAAAAAATAAACATTTCCAAAATTGACCCAAAATAAAATAGAAAGTAAGCCTAAATGTATCAGTAACCATTGAAAGAACTGAATCAGTAGCTAAAATATGACCTCAGCCCCTTCCTCCCCATCAATAAATGGCACCAAGTCAAGATGATTTTACAGTCAAGTTCTACTGAAACTCCAAAGAACAGCTAATCTCCTGAGTTAAAAGTGGCAGTGGCCAAAATGTCCCGGACTGAGGATTTTAGTCCTTCCTCTGTCCCTTGCGGCCCGAGGTAAGATACTTTCCCTCTTGGTGTCTGTATCATGAAGCAGTTAAACTAAAAGGTTTTCAAAGTCCTAGGCAGCTCCATGGTCCCATGGTTCCATGACTTTAAGTTACTTGTCCTCCCACTAATCTTGTCTATACACTTATAGCTTCCAAGTATTAAAGTGACAATACTGGATCACCCACATGACTAATCTGATTTGTTGTGCTAAAGATGATTGTTAAAATGGACCCAGAGAAAAGGGAAATTTCTAGAGAAACAGTTGACTCAACAGTATTATGAAGCTGAAGCCAAATTTTTCTGTGTTTCTGTCTCATTCAGGGAGGATTTTTCCACTGATCAGAATTTACTCATAGCCCTGAATAACAACACTGTGTAGTGGGGTAGAGGTGGTTCTTTTCTTGATTTTACATTAATAGCAGTAACTAATATTTATAGAATAATTCTCACATGCCAGGCATAATCTAAATGCTTTATATGTGTTAATCCATTTGACCTGTATGATGTCCAAAGAGGTAGGTAGATATTGGCTCCATTTTAAAGGCTAGGAACTGGTACTCAGAGATGTTGCTTGGCCAAGGTTACATGGCTCTTACGTGTTGAACAGAACTCCAGGTCTGAGAGGCCCTACAACCTGTGTTCTTATGCACAGATGACAAGTTTAAGGTGCTTGTGGAGCTTCTGTGGTAGCTAAAGGTATTTTTATTTAGGTTTTACGTCTTTGGTGAGCAGTAGCAATTCTTCTGTGCCGTGCATCTGTTAGGGGTTACTTTTCCAATGCCACCTTTTCTGAAGAACCTTGAGAAGCCATTTATTTCCTTCTGTAATGAAAGCAGTCACTGGCTTGGGCTATATCCAGTATGGAAGCAGGGCTGGCTATTAAAAGCTCATTAGTGGTGTATATTAGCCAGTTGCATGTGTAAAGGCTAGAAAAAGTGATCATTGCTCATCCATGGTCTAGGATGGCCTGTGGACTGGAGCATCCATTCCTTAGCAAATATGCATTAGCAGACGTGGGGGAGTTACTCCATCATTTCTCTCCTGCTAGTTTCTTGAAGGGTTGGAAGTCCTAACTTTGGTGACCACCAGAGCTGATTATCAGCACTAATCAGCAGCAGGTCATTTTGCCTTATCTCCTTTGATTTTTGTGGCTTTTCTCAAAACTTTGTTTCCAAATACCTTGCAGCTTAACAGTGATGCAAAGGCTCACACTCTCAGGGCCATCAAGGACAGTTCTTCAAGGGTCAAAAAGGAATGCTGATGAAGAGTTTCCCAGTGTTGCCCACTTCCTTAGCTTTTCATTCCAGACATACTAGGTCAGCATGACTTACCTCTGTAATTTGCATTGTGCAAGATGGACTCTGGGAAACAGGTAGATGAGAAACATTTTCAGGAACTAAAACAAAAGTACATTCAGTTTAGATTCTTTGGAACACACCTACCTGAGATAATAAAGCACCTCTTTAAAAGTTTTCTGAACCTACCACGAACCTCCTGTAGAAATGCAGACATGCCTTTCCGTCCCCTTAAGTTAACAGAGGGGCTTAAAGGGATAACGTGCCCTAGATTTAGCTTCAGTTTAAGTCTTTGTGTTGCTGACAGGGCTTAAAATGGGCAGGTAATCACTGGTACAGTGTGTCGTCTTTTTTCCTCCCACTTCTTATGAAATAAAGTACAAAGTTCTTACCTCTTTAGCTATTTCTTGTAAATGAAGCAAAGTTATCACCATTTTCCTTCGGTCTGACATTTTTGGAAAGAGTTGGTTTCCATGGTGAGATAGAAGTATATTAGGTATGTAATAAAGGGGATACAACAAATGAGTGTCTATTCATACTGACACCTCTATTTGTCTACAAGACATTAAATGGCTCGTGTTAAATGTTAATGAGGTCTCCTGAGGAGGGAACCGGGGAGCGGTTAGGACTGTGTCTCTCTCAGTGACTTAGGGACCAAATATAGAGACTCTATTTTCTTGCCCTCATTTTTTCTGTCTTCTTTATCATACCAACACCAAACAAATGGCTAACCTTTTTTGACCACTTTGGTGTGAGCCAGGTGTTGTGCTAAGTCCTTTTCGTCGGTATGAAATAGGCACTCTTGCTTCCATTTTGCTAAGGAAGAAACTGAGCTTACACTGAGTCAGAGCCCTGGATCCAAGGCTGCTGAGTGGCAGAGCTGGGCCTGAAACCCAAAATATGGGACTCTAGATTCTGTGCATTTCAACCTCAGGTCTAGATGTATGGTCACTGACCAAGGCGAGCCAGTTCTACCCACAGAGCACCTTTCCCATCCACCACTTCCTATCTGTCCTCTCAGTACAAGTCCATTGTGGGCCGTATCACCTCACCCCTCTGGCGGCATCTTGGTGGTTTCCCTGACTCAGAACTTTCTCAGCCCATCCAACCTGCGTGCCTCAGCCAGGCTTACCTTCCTGAAATGCCACTTTCTCTGCGTCCCTCCCCTGATGACAGATTGCCAGTTCCTCCTGTTTCCAACCACATTAGGTTCAATTACCTCTGCCTTATCCTCATATTCCTCCCAAATGGGTCCCCCAGGCAGTTTTTATACATTTTCCACCACTCCAAGATAATGAGATACTTTTTCCTCTTCTAAAAATATATAGTGTTCATTCTTCTTTCCATGTCTTTGTATTATTTGCCATTATATGAAATGCCCTATTTTCTGTCTAAATCCTACCTATTGGATTCAGCCTAGATATGTTCCTTTAGGAAGCCTCCCCTAAAATTTTGGAAATGGCATTATCTCCTCCTCTCCTGAACTCCTGAGACTCTTAAGAATTCTAACTCAATTTTCCCCAGAATTCCCTTTTCCTGATCACCATGGTTTCCCCTATGGTGATCTTGTCTCCAGCTAGACAACAAGTCCCTTATGACAAAGCAATGGTCTATTTCTGCTGTTCTCTCTGTGCTTAACAGAAGACTGGAAAATAATAATTATAGCTAACATTTATTGAGCACTTAATAAGTGCCAGGCACCGTTTACATGTATTAATTCTTACAATCTTCGCAATAATCCTCTGAGATGAAGACTCCTATTAGCTACATTTCCAGATGAAGAAACTGAAGAAGTGAAAGGTTAGGTGACTTACTTGCTCCAGTGGTGAAACTGAAATGCAAACCAGGCAGTGGAGCCCGTGCCTCCACCCTGCACTGTCCTAGGGGTCAAACATGTGTAAATGTGTAAATACACATTTGGGCATAGAGACCAATGAAAGAATGTGAATTCTGTATGTGGGATTTCCATGCAGCTGATGAAGCTCATGGTTCCCAGACTTCCTCTAGAAATGGGTTCGTAGCGCCTGCCTGTCACCCAGCTGCTGTAGAATTGTGTATTCAATCGGAATAGCCTGTTTTAGAAAAGCTTTGCGTTTCATCAGCACTGTCCAAGTCCCAGTTGGAACCAACTTGACCTTTGCATGGCAGATGTAACTCAAGCCCCCACTCCTCCCTTCTCCAGTAATATGAGCCTCTTCTATGTGGTCTTAGGTGCTTTAATCCTTTTTGCAACAAGGTAGGCTATAAACAAGTCAAGTATTTTAAAATGTTAATAGCAGCCAAAAACTTCCAAAGGACTCTTGAAAATGAACTACAATTTGATCATTTTGAGAAACTTGTGACCGCCTGGATCATCACTGTCACTTTCTGAGCCTGGATCTCTGTCGTACATTTAAGCAGCTAATTTGAGGGAAATTGCCAGTAGCTTGCATTTTCCCATACTGCACACTTTCAAATGCCATTGCTGTAGCGTGTTTTCCACACGAGTGCCCTCCTTTCACCTAGTAGATGTTGTGTTGGTTTTTCTGTTTTGTTTTGTGGCCAAACTCAAGCAAATTATCATCAGAATTGCAAGAAAAAATCAAATTATAAAAGACCTTTAAATTCTAAAACCCAGGGTGTGTCACTGTGTACATCCAAATCACACTGCACGCCGAGGTCACACCTCCTCCGCCACATTTCTGACTCATCCCCAGGACAGTGCCTCGTATGGGGTCAGCGCTTGGTATATGTTTACCAGGTAGAATTTTGGATGTTTTACCTGGCTTCTACAAATACTGTTGGTTTGCTAATCAAGAGCAAAGTGTTCTTTCTCTACCAAGGAAGGTGTGACCAAAGTTTCAGACAATTCTGTTTGTCATGTTTGGCCGGAGGATTTTCCAATGCCAGCTGTTGATTGAAGCATGGAGCAAAATAGATTGGGGAGAGAAAAAAAAAATAGTTCTTTCAGCTCCATCCAGTTGGTTTTGTGAAAAGGTGCCATTTATACCAGGTCTCCTTTGAACAAGAAAAGTAACAGCTTATGTTACATGAATACAAAGCCCTCCAGGATCTTGTCCTGGCTTTCCTTTCTAGCCTCAGCCCTCACCGCTGCCTGTCAGGTATGCGGTGCTCCAGGACACCAGCCTCCTTTGCATTCCCCAGGGGTCCTCTGCCTTCCTCATGGGCCCTGCTCGTGCCCTCCCTGCTGGCAGCGCTCTTCTCCCCCAGCTGGCCTAGCTGTCTCCTTGCATTTCCTAAGCCTCAGACTAGGAATTCTTTTTTTCCAAGGAGCCTTCCCTAAAGAACTCCCTCCCCTCCAAAAGTGGAAATGCCACTTCTCAGGGCTTCCAGAATTTGCTGTGCAGGACTCTCTTGTTGCCTATTAACACTTTGTATTATAATTCTTAATGTGCCTACGTCTCCAGCCAACCTAGGAGTTTCTGGATCTCTGTATTCCCTACCCCCCAGCACAGTGCCTGGAATATAGTGGGTGCTTAGGGTTCTTGTTGAAAGGAAAAACAGCAGGAGGGAGACAGTGGTAGATAAGTGATACTTCACAAGGGAAACGGAGAAGCTGTAACCTGTCTGCATGAAATCCTCAAATATATTCCTTTCTTTCTTTATTGTCACCCTATTCTACTTTTCACGACAGAGCAGTTTGCCCCATGTGAAAAGTAAAACCCACTTGTCTACAGGTACACGTTATACATGTGAAAAAGCCTGGCATTTCCCAGCTGGATGTTTAGCCAACCCACCACTTGGGAGTTTTATCAGAGTGTCTCAGGTGTTACCTCCCTCTCAGGTCTTTGGAGGAAAAAAGGTGATTAAAGAAACCAACTCTAGGGGAAATTATAGAGTCAAACAGTGGTTTTAATGGGTAAGGAAGGGGTCTGAACTTCCAGAGACAGAGTGGAAATGGGTGCAGATAATCATAATGCGGGGAAAGTGCTTCAAGAGCCTCCTGACCATTTTCGCATGCGGTCATCATTCATATCCTCTATAAGATAAAATCACCCTCAGGGTCATAAACCACTGCCAGAGTATTGGACAAGCCCCATAGGTAGTTGTTCTGAGCCAGTAAAAGCATCTTAATTGACCTAAATGACAACAGTTATGTTATAAATATCTAGAATTTATGACCTGAGAAGGCATAATCACATCTTCCATCAGTTAAGTTTGCATAGGAGAAGCTTGGGGATTTAAGATAGGGCTGCAAGTTGGGGGAAATCTGATTAGCCTTAACTTTATGACAAACACAGAGCTAAGTGAATCGGAGTGCTTTCAAGTTCCTGATCCCTGGGAGTTGAAGGCAGTGGTGTTTTAGAGTCAGAGTCGGTAAAAGCCACCCCGTCCCCTCCGTGCAGCTGTCATTTTATTGGCCTTGTAAAGTCTCGCGTTCACCATGACAAATCCAAGACCATATACCTGTGAAGAGGAGATGTTTTAGATTATGGGGTGCGCAGGAAGCAGACGGTGGGGTTAGAGGGTGAAAGCTAAAGGCTGGTGTATGTGTTTATGCTGCGCTGTCTTTGGAATGTGCAGAGTCACTGTGAAAAGCAAGTAAATGTTGCTCCAAAGAGCACACCAGAGTCTGATGAGATGCCTCAGCCTTTTGGCATTTCAGTAGGTGAAATTCAAGGCAGAATTTAAAAATGAGTTTATGCATCTGAAAACACCACCGATCTTTCAAGTCAGTTGAAAAGTTAAACTTGGGTTTTTAAAACATGATATGTGTCCTAAAGGGTTTTTTTTGTTTTTGTTTTGTTTGTTTTTGTTTTTATTGAGGGAAATCACTAATATCAAGCAGCACTACTACATCTAAAGCACAAACCGTAACAAAGCCAACCCATGAAAGGATGTGCGTTTTAAAAGAGACACATTATGGAGATAAATTTGATATCATTGATCAACCAGGTGATTGCCCCAAGACTCAGTGATCAGTGGAGGGGAGTCATCTTCATGGTAAAAAGCAAACGGCCAACTTAATCCCAGTTTGCAGAGCTTCAAGGTGAACAGTCATTTTGCAGGGCAATGAAGAGCTCAGGTTATCTATTTAATGCCAAAGTCTGTGAAGTCAGTGAAATTTCTTTAATGAATTTGAGAACATTCCTTCAAAGAAACCTCCAATTGAAACCAGTTGAGAGGCTAGTTGGCTTTAACTCTAGAGATGAAGTTTATCCTAGATTAAGCTGACATTTCAGTTTACTGTTTTATAATCTAGGGACAGAGTTCTGAATTCTGAGAGTAGCGCGATAGTGCTTTGGCAGCCGTACCCATCATTGATGTGCGAACCCTTTTAGTTTCCCATAGCTCCATCCACTGGTAAGGAGATTTCCCAACCAAAGGATCTTTTACACGTGAAATTCTTATACACGTGTCCATGTTCTAACAGTTTCTGAGGGTCAAATGGGTACTGAGGCATGCACTCAATTTGTTAATTCTCAGTGGGTATGAAACAAAACTTCCATTTTGATTTTATTTTTATCATACTTTCCACTCTTCCATACCCTTAAATCTTGCATATCCCAAATCCAGGATTCCATGCCTTACAATGTGAAAGAAATAGGAAATCTGGAACTGATTATGAAATTATGAAGCAGGGAGATGAAGAAAATGTACAGGGATAAGTGTACAAACGAATAAGCCCTGATAAACACAAAGCCTGGTGTGAAGGACACATCACTGTGGGTTTGAACTTCTGTTTTCACGTTTCAACGTAATACATTCTAGCATTTGCTTTGTGTAGTGCTTGGGGAGCTTTTGGTGTTAACAGAATTCTTTTCTAAAGAAATTCCTTTAGATTCCTTCAGAATTTGTCCAGTTTCCAGGTTCCAATAGGAAAAACATGGACGAGATTTTAATAGAAAAACAGTGTTTCAGATTTTTCATTTGGCAAGCACCCTACTCTAGGGCTGCTCTTGTTTTATTAAGTGGAACAGGTCAGCTTAATAGAGGAGCTCTCAGCGTTTTACCCTGATTTAAGGGTAGAGAGGAGCATGGGCCACCAAGAAAATACACCCCCCTGGGATTTTGAGCCCACTTGTAGTTTCACTGTTCATTCTCATCTCATTGGAAAATATACTGGAATAACAACTATATGTGATGATAAATCAAGACCAAATCCTTTAACGTTCTTTACTTGTGTCTCCTTGAGAAAGGAAAACTGGATCTTTCCGTAAAGTTCTTTCAGATAGGGTTCTCTTCCTGGTGATCAGGAGAGTAGTGGTGGTGGCAGAATGTTTTATTTTTTAGCTTTAGTGCTTTAACTGATTTTAAAGGCAATGCATTTTCATTATTTAAAGATTTCAAATAATTCAGAAGTCTTTGCAAAAGAATTCCACCATCCAGAAATACTAACATTTTGATGAACTATGTGTCTTCCTAGTTCTTTTTCTATGTCAAGCCTCTGGGGAAAAAAAAGAATGAAATCATACTGTACATGTTTTTATAACTTGCTTTTTGAACTTAATGTTGTAGGTTGGACACCTTTTCACACTAACAGCTGTATACCTATATACATATACATATATATATATATATACAGCATCCTTTTTCTAGCTGCAGAGTATAGAATTTTTGCATTATTTAACCAGTCCTTAATGATGAGAATGTAGTTCTTTTTAAATATTTCCTATGAGAATGCTATAGCTCCTTGTGCTTCACCTTTATGCACTTGTCCAATAATTTCTTTAGAATTAATTCCTAAAAGGAAAGTTGCACGTTTATATTGATAAATGTCATGAAGTGACCTCCCAGAGAGGTTATGCCCATTCACCTTTCTTTCATGTCTTGAACGGCACTACCTCCCTGTACTACCTCCAAGTCTTTTGGTTTTGTTTTACTTTGCTTTTTCCAATTGAATTCCAATTTGTACAGAGTTCTCAGAATTCTTCTTCTGGGTGGTAGGGTACAAATCCACAAAAACAACTCAAATGCTAAACTCCAAAGTCAGTTCAGGGAGGGAGAGATAAAAGATGTCCCTGCAGAACTGACCACTATGGCCCGTGTGGCTTCTCTCCTGTCATTACAGTCCCCCGAGTTGAAATTTAGAGGTTTCTGGATGAGTTGCCTTTCCCGTTTCTTGGTGAGAACAGTTTTCTTTATTGTAGGTAAAGATTTGTAGGCCTTAGTCAAAAAAAGGGAAATGGCTGATGCTAGAAACAGGCAAGTGGCCCCACTTTCCTTGCACTCGACCTTGCAAACACGTGAAACAAAGTTCAGTTAACGGGTTGATTTTTGCTGGGCATACGTTTTGAATCTGTGGCTTCTTGGCCATTGAGGGGTCTGAGGTTCGGGGCCCTTTTATCCTTTTATTGGTGAATTCACTGAAGTGTAGGCAGACAGAAAATGTTCAAGTGGCAGGCAGATAAACTTGTTAAATCCCTGGGAGTCTTTCCTTCCTTACTCAGGGAGTTTATCATCTTGGTGGAGTTAAAAGGCAATTAGGCCTGCAGGTCTTTGCTGGCTTGTTTATTGGCGTTTTACACATGGGTGTTGAAGAGACAGGGCCGCTTTAAACATTCCTATCCTGCTGGCCGGAGGGGAATGAGACCTCAGCTCAACTCTAAGTCTCCTTGAGAGAGAGCCTTGCCAAAAAGCTGGAGGAAAATCGTTTAAATATAGTACCTGTGCCCCACGATGCTCATTGTTGGTGGAAAATTGCAGTCGGCTAGCTCCATGCTGTGTTACATTTCCTGGGAAATGGTTTTATGGAAGGGCGTTTGATGAAAAAGTTCATTCCTTTTGTAATTGTTAGCTGCCCCCATGGTGTTAGTTAAGGTAGAGACACACTGGAAATGTTTCTTGCTCCAAATCTCTCGGGCCAGCCCATTCATGAGAAGGGAAGGCTGTCAGTTTGAAGTTGGGTGGGGGACAGGTTCCCGCTAAGCCCCCTGGTCCTTCTGGTTCTCTGAGTCTCCCCAGGCAGGCTAATCCTGTGCAAAATTGTGAAGGAGGTAGGTCCTGGGTTTCTGCAACAATTTCTCCCTTTTCTCACACCCACCCCTCCATCTGCCCGAAGCCTTTCACACTCATGTGTTAGTGAAGTAATAGGCTCCTCATCCCCACCGTCAGGAAATTTGTATTTTTTTGAGAGTGAGCTTGGGCACCCATCTCAGTGGAACTGATGAGACTTTCTAGGGCTCATTATACCACCGTGGTTAAAAACACAGGTTCAGGAGTCAGGCACCCCGAGTTCAACTTATGGCTCTATGACTAATTTTGTGGCTCAAATCCCCTTTAATCTCAGGGGGTTTTTTTTTCATCCGTAAAAGAAAAACAAAGAGAATCTCTACCATGCCAGTTTGTTGAAAGAGTAAATAAAATAACACATGAAAAGTGCTTAGTATAGTGCCTGTCACATAAGAGTGCAATAAATAGTAGCTGTTATCATTATTAAAATATGCTTTGTTTATTTAACACACACATATACGTGTGTAATATGTATATAGATATATGTATTATATACACGCAGACACACAGCAGCCATTGGAACTCCTTTCCTAAATGGTTGCTCTGTAGCCAAATCTTGGTTACTTAAGAGTTAGGCACCCTGCCTTAATTTTCTCAACTAAAGAAAACACAACAGATAACTGTAGGTTTTGTTCCCAATCTGACCTTCCATGTTCTGAAACTAATTTGCCATAGTGTCTTGCCAGCGTCTGTGCAAGGACTTCCTCTTGCTGAGTAATGTGGTTCTGATTAAGGACATCCTATAAGACCCAGGAGGATCGCCTGGGAAGGAAACTGGTCTGAGGTGCAAGTGAATTTCCATCCTCCAGTCAGATATATGATATTGAAGACCAGAAGGTAGATGGAGTTTATCGTTAGGAAGACTCAGAAAAAGAATTAAAGCAAATGGCTGACAAATTGGTTGTCTTTTATGCAAAAATGACAAGCAAGCTGGGCTTTTACCGAAAGAGGATATGCAGAGCCCTCAGGCCAAATGGCTCGGCAGTCAGCAGGCTTTTTGAAGTCTCTACTTGGATGCCACGACTTTTAACAAGACCTCTGCTGAATTGCCTCCTCATAAACATGTGAAATCTTAAATTTTACCTAAAATATCTGAGATGTGAAAACTTAATTTTCACCTAAAATATCTGAGTTTCAACACCTATAATAATTCATTCCTCTCTTTAGTGCATGTCATGTTAGGGTGAAATGCCTGTGTTATGTACAAACATAGTATGTTTTTTTCCTGTCTACACTTTTATGAATTGGGTCATAAATGCTAAAGCTTGCTCTATTCCACGATGATGCTAGACCTTTCCCTAGAGCCCATTAGGCACCAGCTCACCCCTGTGATAGCCAGGGGGCGACTCTGAGGAACTCTGGAGGATCCCATTTTGCTCTCCCTGGATTCATAGAGGTTCTGCATCCATGGAGGGAAGGACGAAAAGTGGTATGCAGTGAACAATGGAGTTTGGAGAGCTTGGAGTTTCTTTACCAAATATCTAAGAATCTACTAATAGTTGTAACTCTAATGTGATTTTCTTGTTAATCTCTGTCAAACCATGAAATCTGATACGTTAGCCATGACTAAGCCGTGAAATTTGTCAACTTTGTCTGTGATTTACACAAGCTCTATTTAAAGAAGAAAAGTCTTAACACAAAGTGTGGAACATTACTTCCCAGCATGTTTTCCTCAGCTTTCCTCTAGTATCTTGTGACAACAAGTAAGAAGAGAGTGTATCTCTTGTGCTGTTTCAAGGACCAAGGATGGATAAGATAAAGCCCGAAACTAAATCTTTATTTTCCTTTGAGATGATAAATATGAACATGGTAGATCTGCTTAGTAGATGTCAATAAGTGTTAAATAAGGTTCAAAAATAGTTTTATGGTTCATATCATTGGGCATTCCTTAAAGTGATAGATTCTTTGTTTTCAAGAGAAGACAAATGAGTAAAACATGTATTTTTTTTTTTTGAGTCACAAATTGTATAGTTAATCTCTTCAATATAGTAGAGTGGCTATGGGTGTAGGCTCTGGAACTTGAAATCCCTTTTTGTCATTGGCTACCTGGGTGACTTTGTATAAATCACTTAATTTTTTTTCCCTCAGTTTTCTCTTCTGAAAAATAAGACTAATAATACTGAGAAGTACTTTAGGAGTGAGGGCATAAAAGAGATACTATCTCTAATGCACAGAGCTGGGCACACATGTCCTTTATCCACGTGGGCTCCTGTTATACTTAGTATAACATTATCTAATGATATAATAGATCATGGGGTATCCTTGTTGCCCAAAGGAAATTTGATTAAATTAAGTTCATGTACTTGGGAAAAGTATTTATTTTACCAGAGGAAAACTGGGCAGTGTTTGAATGTTCCATATGAAGAAAGGGAGAGCAGCACAAAGGAGGAAAAACATGCTGCAGAACTAAAGAGTGGTGAGGGCCAGGGTGTCTTTCTCTCCTCTCCCTGCCAAATGCCTTTTTTCCCAGAACGCCCAGATCTTCCCCACTGTCTCCTGACCTCTGCTCTATAGAGTCAGAATCAGATAACCAGGTGACTGAGAACCTTGATGACTTTGGTGACTTATAGTCCAGTGGTTTTGAAAGTTTTTTTTAAAACACTAAATCTTGTGCAGTGCTCCAGGGTCTAAAATGACCCTTCTCAGATGCCTTTCAGCTAGATCCCTGGGACATAAGCTGTGGAAACAGTGTTGGGCCAATCTGTTCATTTTACAGACAGTGACCCTCGAGTCCGTGGAGTTCAGGCGAGTTGCTCCAGTTCTCACCACTGCTGGCTGAGAGCAGCCTGGCCATGTCTTCCTGCCTTACCCAGTTCCTGTGCCATTACCCTGACTTCCCTTCCCACGTCAACGGGAGGAAGAGAAAAGCAAGGACCATAAGATTTCAGGATAGCTTTCGTCAACTTGCCTAGGCTCTTCCCGCATCCTTGGACCCTTGAGAGGTCCACGATCATTGTTATAGAATCTATGAACCTCCCTTCCCCCTAGAAATTCTATGCAAAATATTGTATGTATCCATACATTTTTCTATGAAGAAGGTCTATAACTTTTATCAGATTCTCTCAAAGGGGTTTATGACCTCAAAAGGGTTAAGAACAATTTCCGTATAATTTGTGCCTGTAAAAGTCACAATTCTAGTTCTGATTGTGAGTTGCAAGGTTAACAATTACATCCAATTTCTTAACCTTTCAAAGCAAATGTGGCATATAAGCCTTTGAGTGCCAGGCTTGCTTGTAAAACAGCAGTTGGGTCCTGAGTTCGTCTGGTTGTTTATGCAGCTTTAGTTTTCAGCCCGAATCCTAGCTGGAACTAGTTTCTAACCGTCTTTGAACCTAGATGGTTCAAATTTGCTAATATAATGTATGTCTTTTTTCAATGCTTCAAAAAAGTGCACTTATTTCTAGACCTGAACTTTGATTTACTTGCTTAGTTCTGCTTTGACCCTGGATTAAGGTTGTCAGATTTCACAAATAAAAATACAGTATACCTAGTTATATTTGAATTTAAGATAAACAATAAATAATTTTTTAGCAGAGCTTTTGAGAAGGGGAAGAAAAATGGATCAGCTCTGCCGATATGCAAAGAGCCTTCTTTCAACCCTAGAACTTGTGTTGCAAAAATTAAAGGAAGTTTATTATAAACGAGCACAGGATCTTTTTTGAGGTGACAGAAATGTTCTAACACTGGTTTATGGTGATGTCTGCACCACAAATAAAGTTATTCAAGATCCTTGAACTTTACACTGAAGATGAATGAACTTGACAGCATGTAAATTACAGCTCAGAAAACTGTTGAAAAAGATTGCAGGGTAGCTTTATAAAAACTGTTGCTTAATTTTTTATTCAGAGTTTCATACTAATTTGAGAAGATGATGAAAACCACAAATCCACTCCTCAGAATAAAGCATGAAAGTGCTTACGCCAAATTTTGCATACAATTTCTAGATCTGCTGAAGCTCATCTCTAGAAGCCAACTCCTGCCTTAACCCGGATTCCACACACTGTTAACATCCTTTTCTGGAACTTGGCAGTAAGGCTTCTCAGTGGCAAAAGCAAGGACTCGCTGCTCTTAGAAGTTCTGTTCAGTAATGACTGTGAGGGTGACCTGTGACACCTGCCACCCCAGTGAAGCTATCTCTCCCCTACTTCACACTGAGAAGGACATGGGGAGGGCAGTACTTGTCTTAGGGTGTATGTAGAACCCTGGATTTTGTGCTTTTAACAGCGGCACATGCCTGCTCAAGCAGACTCATGTTCTCGCCTTGACTAACTTCTTTGGTGCAAACAAAATTTTCATGTGCCAGTGTGTGGACTCACTCAGGAGGCACTTCCATCAAAACACAGAAAATTCATCACGTGATTTTAACACCAGCTGAAACTGGGAAGTGGTCTGCTCTTCTCTTTTATCTCTGTTGATGTAGCCAGGTGAAACATAGGCAGGCCAGGGTGAATGATTTCAGTGGAAAGGGAGTGGGGGGGATGCTCATCCACAGGAAAAGTGTGCCCTGAGACATTCATTCTTTATGTATCAAGAGTTAAAGACCCGCTCCTCCAGATTTAATTACTAAATTTTACAAAGGACAGTTCTTTTTTTTTTGATTATATAATTATTATTTTAATGGAGAACTCACAACCAAATCTAAAATTATTAACATATAGTTATGATTTATAAAATAAAAGGATATAGAGGAAACTATTTTGCCCATTCCCCAGGATATTCTTTTTTTTTTTTAAACATCTTTATTGGAGTATAATTGCTTTACAATGGTGTGTTAGTTTCTGCTGTATAACAAAGTGAATCATCTATATGTATACATACATCCCCATATCCCCTCCCTCTTGGGTCTCCCTCCCACCCACCCTATCCCACCCCTCTAGGTAGTCACAAAGCACCGAGCTGGTCTCCCTGTGCTATGCGGCTGCTTCCCACTAGCTATCGGTTTTACATTTGGTAGTGTATATATGTCCATGCCACTCTCTCACTTTGTCCCAGCTTACCCTTCCCCCTCCCCACATCCCAAGTCCATTCTCTAGTAGATCTTTGTCTTTATTCCCGTCCTGCCTCTGGGTTGTTCATGACCTTTTTTTTTTTTTTTTTTTTAAGATTCCATATATATGTGTTAGCATACGGTATTTGTTTTTCTCTTTCTGACTTCACTCTGTATGACAGACTCTAGGTCCATCCACCTCACTACAAATAACTCAATTTCGTTTCCTTTTATGGCTGAGTAATATTCCATTGTACATGTGCCACATCTTCTTTATCCATTCATCTGTCGATGGACACTTAGGTTGCTTCCATGTCCTGGCTATTGTAAATAGAGCTTCAGTGAACATTGTGGTACATGACTCTTTTTGAATTATGGTTTTCTCAGGGTATATGCCCAGTAGTGGGATTGCTGGGTCGTATGGTAGTTCTATTTTGAGTTTTTTAAGGAACCTCCATACTTTTCTCCATAGTGGCTGTATCAATTTACATTCCCACCAACAGTGCAAGAGGGTTCCCTTTCCTCCACACCCTCTCCAGCATTTATTGTCTGTAGACTTTTTGATGATGGCCATTCTGACTGGTGTGAGATGATATCTCATTGTAGTTTTGATTTGCATTTCTCTAATGATTAGTGATGTTGAGCATCTTTCATGTGTTTGTTGGCAATCTGTATATGTTCTTTGGAGAAATGTCTGTTTAGGTCTTCTGCTCATTTTTGGATTGGGTTGTTTGTTTTTTTGATATTGAGCTGCGTGAGCTGCTTGTGAATTTTGGAGATTAATCCCTTGTCAGTTGCTTCATTTGCAAATATTTTCTCCCATTCTGAGGGTTGTCTTTTCATCTTGTTTATGGTTTCCTTTGCTGTGCAAAAGCTTTTTAAGTGTCATTAGGTCCCATTTGTTTATTTTTGTTTTTATTTCCATTTCTCTAGGAGGTGGGTCAAAAACGATCTTGCTGTGATTTATGTCATGGAGTGTTCTGCCTATGTTTTCCTCTAAGAGTTTGATAGTGTCTGGCCTTACATTTAGGTCTTTAATCCATTTTGAGTTTATTTTTGTGTATGGTGTTAGGGAGTGTTCTAATTTCATTCTTTTACATGTAGCTGTCCAGTTTTCCCAGCACCACTTATTGAAGAGGCTGTCTTTTCTCCACTGTATATTCTTGCCTCCTTTATCAAAGATAAGGTGACCATATGTGCGTGGGTTTACCTCTGGGCTTTCTATCCTGTTCCTTTGATCTCTATTTCTGTTTTTGTGCCAGTACCATACTGTCTTGGTTATTGTACCTTCGTAGTATAGTCTGAAGTCAGGGAGCCTGATTCCTCCAGCTCTGTTTTTCTTTCTCAAGATTGCTTTGGCTATTCGGGATCTTTTGTGTTTCCATACAGATTGTGAAATTTTTTGTTCTAGTTCTGTGAAAAGTCCATTGGTAGTTTGATAGCGATTGAATTGAATCTGTAGATTGCTTTGGGTAGTATAGTCCTTTTCACAATGTTGATTCTTCCAATCCAAGAACATGGTATATCTCTCCATCTGTTTGTATCATCTTTCATTTCTTTCATCAGTGTCTTACAGTTTTCTGCATACAGGTCTTTTGTCTCCTTAGGTAGGTTTATTCCTAGGTATTTTTATTCTTTTTGTTGCAATGGTAAATGGGAATGTTTCCTTAATTTCTCTTTCAGATTTTTCATCATTAGTGTATAGGAATGCAAATGATTTCTGCGCAGTAATTTTGTATCCTGCTACTTTACCAAATTCATTGATTAGCTCTAGTAGTTTTCTGGTAGCATCTTTAGGATTCTCTATGTATAGTATCATGTCATCTGCAAACAGTGACACTTCTACTTCTTCTTTTCCAATTTGGATTCCTTTTATTTCTTTTTCTTCTCTGATTGCTGTGGCTAAAACTTCCAAAACAATGTTGAATAATAGTGGTGAGAGTGGGCAACCTTGTCTTGTTCCTGATCTTAGTGGAAATGGTTTCAGTTTTTCACCATTGAGAACGATGTTGGCTGTGCGTTTGTCATATATGGCCTCTATTATGTTGAGGTAAGTTCCTTCTATGCCTACTTTCTGGAGGGTTTTTATCATAAATGGGTGTTGAATTTTGTCAAAAGCTTTTTCTGCATCTATTGAGATGATCATATGGTTTTTCTCCTTCAATTTGTTAATATGGTTTATCACATTGATTGATTTGCATATATTGAAGAATCCTTGCATTCCTGGGATAAACCCCACTTGATCATGGTGTTTGATCCTTTTAATGTGCTGTTGGATTCTGTATGCTAGTATTTTGTTGAGGATTTTTGCATCTATGTTCATCAGTGATATTGGCCTGTAGTTTTCTTCTTTGTGACATCTTTGTCTGGTTTTGGTATCAGGGTGATGGTGGCCTCGTAGAATGAGTTTGGGAGTGTTCCTCCCTCTGCTATACTTTGGAAGAGTTTGAGAAGGATAGGTGTTAGCTCTTCTCTAAATGTTTGATACAATTTGCCTGTGAATCCATCTGGTCCTGGGCTTTTGTTTGTTGGAATATTTTTAATCACAGTTTCAATTTCAGTGCTTGTGATTGGTCTGTTTATATTTTCTATTTCTTCCTGGTTCAGTCTCAGAAGGTTGTGCTTTTCTAAGAATTTGTCCGTTTCTTCCAGGTTGTCCATTTTATTGGCATATAGTTACTTGTAGTAATCTCTCATGATCCTTTGTATTTCTGCAGTGTCAGCTGTTACTTCTCCTTTTTCCTTTCTAATTCTATTGATTTGAGTCAAAGGACAGTTCTTTATACAGCTCATAAAAGTCCCTGTGGACCTCTGCTAGACCCTCCAGACAACTACTTCTATTTTTCTATTATTGTTTATTCTAAATGTTACCTCTACCAAACAAAAAACAGTAAGCCTAAAAGAACAATGGGAGGAGGGCCAAGGCCCTTCAGAGATGCCTTTATTTTTACTCTTTCTCTATTTGAGACACTGTCACACCCTAGCAGTCAGAGCTCACTGGTTGTGGGAGAGAAGTTAGGGGCAATAAGATGGGACAGCTGGATCGTGGTGATAGCTAGAGGGGAAGGCTGCCTGGGAACTCAGGAAGCAGTGGGGCCTCAGCTCTGATCATCTGAACTCCCCTAATACACCTCTCCATGCACTGAGGTATTAGGACTTCTAGTGAGAGAAACTGCTAGAATCTGAACATTTTCATCCAGTGACGCCCCAACAAAGGCCAGGCTTTACACGCAAACCAACCTGGTTCTTTTGACAGACTTGATCAGAAGTCAGTACTTTGGGGCCTCCCTGGTGGTGCAGTGGTTGAGAATCCGCCTGCCAATGCAGGGGACACGAGTTCAAACCCTGGTCCAGGAAGATCCCACATACTGCGGAGCACCTAAGCCCATGCACCACAACTACTGAGCCTGCACTCTAGAGTCCGCAAGCCAGAACTACTGAGCCTGTGAGCCACAGCTACTGAAGCGTGCCTAGAGCCTGTGCTCTGCAGCACGAGAAGCCACCTCAATGAGAAGCCCGCGCACCTCAATGAAGAGTAGCCCCCCACTCACCGCAACTAGAGAAATCCCACACAAAGTAACGAAGACCCAACACAGCCAAAAATAAATTAAATAAATAAATAAATAAATAAATGAAAAAGCAGTCAGTACTTTGAGGTGTGCAGAAGTTTGTGCCTTAAAGCCTCACTGAAATCCCACTACTGTGGAATTCCTAGGCTGGTCTCAGGTACCTGCTAACGTGAAGATATACAGTCAGCCCTCCATATCCGTGGGTTCCACATCTGCAGATTCAACGAACTGCAGATCAAAAATATTTGAAAAAAAATTCCAGAAAGTTCCAAAAGCAAACCTAGAATTTGCCATGCTCCAGCAACTATTTACAGAGCATTTATCAATATGTTCTGTACAACTATTTACATAACATTTACATTGTATTAGGTGTAGAGATGATTTAAAGTATACTGGAGGATGTGCATAGGTTATATGCAAGTACTATGCCACTTTATATAAGGGACTTGGGCATCCACGGATTCTGATATCCACTAGGTGTCCTGAAACCAATTCCCCAGAATACTGAGGGAATGTGGCTAATTAACTCATTGAGAGGGCAAACCAATTCAACCCCTTTCTTCAAGGCTTCACAATGCATATTGCTTATATAATGAATTCTGTCTTCTCATTCAAGCAATCCTGAAGGAAGGACCTCTGCCAGCCCACTCTTATTTACTGCTGGCATGTGGAAGAGAGTAAATGCCTGTCTTTAAAAAATATTCTATTAATCCATCAGTCTTGCCTATTTTAAGTGTCTTTGCCCATATTTGTCCAAATAAGTGAGACTACCATTTTTGGCTTTTTCTCTACAGGGTGAGTTTCATTTCTGTTTGAAACCAGACTATTCCACCTTTTTGGCTGAACCTGAATTCAAGAAACCCAGCAACAATCCTAAGGTTTAATTTTCTTTCCTGTGGAAATGAGAAGCCACATACCCACTTTGGAACTCACTGTATAGACACTTGTTCTTCACTTGTAATTTTCTCCTCCACATCCTTTTCCTCTCTCTGATCTTTAGGTAAAATTATTTCTGTCTGATATACCTTTTCCCCACTTTGGTCCTTAATGGGTCAGTTAGTCTTATGTGACTTCCTGGCCCTGATAGAAGGCAGTATTGAGATCCTGGGTCTTTTTGTTCAACCAGTTCTAAGGAGCATGTTGGTTCCTTCACTCCTCACACTTTAATGAGAAGACATCATAATACTCAAAGATGCTGCAAGGAAAATCCAATAAATACCTCAGATGTTCTATTAAAGCAGTGGTTCTCAACCAGAGCTGATATTAGCCCCGACCCCTGGACATTTGGCAGTGTCCCCTGGAGACATTTCTGGATGTCCAGTGTGGAACAGGGATGCGGCTGACATCTGGTAGGTAGAGGCCAGAGGACTCTGCTACACATCCTTTAGTGCATAGGCAGTTCCAACAGCAAAGAATCATCTGGCCCCAAACTTGAGGAGTGCCAAGGTTGAAAATCCTGTGATAGAAGAATTCTTGCTCTTTTTTCTTTTCCCTCAAGGCCTGGGATAAGAGAAAAAAGAAAGAAAATGCTCCATTTTGATGAGTGTGTATGTCATCAGTTCTTGCATCCCACGCAGATCCAGGAATTGGAGAGCACAAGAGTACCACTGAGCAGGGCAAAGTGCAAGGTCAAGGCAGATCTTCTTGGCTCCAACAGCTGTCTCAACTCCAAGGAGAGATAACTTTGACCAAAGCAGAGGACCAAAAGTTATAAGGATGTCTAGTATGTGATAAAAATCATTTTGCAGGTTAAAGTGCTTCCTTCTGCCCATAAAATGGTATGTTTTTTAAATAACTCAAAAATAGGAGTCACTTAACTGTGATGTGAGCAGGAGACAGGGCTGCTGCTCGGAGCCACAGTCAATTAATTCCATCCTTGTAATCAAGCCTATCCAAGCTGTAGGTGGTAGCACTCTTCATATGTTCTCCAGTGTACTATCGACTTACTCCATGTTCTAAATGCCCCTACTGTCAACACAAAGGGATTCAAGGAGTTTCCTGGAACCAGTTTATCTCTCTGCATCTCTTGGCTCCATTATCCCTCACTCCTTTGGTGGTAGCAAGATGGCTGCTCAACTGCCAGATTGTACCTCCTCTCGCATGAAAGCCCAAGAGTAAGACTCTTTCCCAAGACTCTCAGTGTGTCTCACTGGCTTTGGTTGGGTCATGTGCTCACTCCTGAACAAATGCTATGGCTAGGAGAATGCTAGGAGCCGATTGGCTGAGGCCTAGGTTACTGCATAGCCCGGAGCTGGAGTGGAGCCCCATGTCATGCACATGAGCTGCAAGTGGGGTGGATGTGTTACCTCAAAGGGAAATTGGGGTAAGATATGAAAATAGGAGGAATGGATGCCCAGGAGAATAAAGACATGTGTGCGTGCGTGTGTGCGCATGCACACACACGCAGACACACACACACACTACTTGCTATTAACAGGCTTTGGATTCTGTGGTGGAAGTTACGCAGCTAAGCCATTACCTAGCTGCATAACTTGAGATAACGTCAAACTCTCCCAACCTCCTTTTTCTCCTCTGAAACATGGAAGTAACAACACTATTAGGGTGGTTATGAAAAATCAAGCAAGTATCTTGGGATATTAGAAGGGTTGTGCAAACAAGTGGTGGCAGTAGTGTTAGATGCATTTAGTTAGTGAACTTAGTTCAGCTTCTAGAGTCTAGAAGAATCTAGACCAGCTACAATCCACACAGCTGGTCCATGCAGGCCTTCGAAGCCAGTGTCTAAATTTATCCAATTGTCATTGTTGCAGGTCAGTTTGAAATCTTCTGAGGTCAATGATTGAGGTAATTGATCCACTTGCTGTGGATCTTGAAAAAGTCTCTGTTAAATGACATAATTGGTTTTAATTATATAATTACGGCACTTAAAGTGTGGGGGTGAAAGGTTACTATTATATTTAGAAGTGAGATCCCCAAATGAAGCAAGGGCGTGTAAGCCAGTGTTTCTTCGAATTTCTCTTTTTATTTTTTCAGAGGGAAGTCAGAGTAGGCTGGCCTTGGCCCTGGCCATTTTGGATGATTATCTTGAATGAGGTAGCGCTGGGGCCGCTCATGGCATCATAGGAACCTTTGTAAAGAGACGGGAAAGGGCTTCCGTAAAGACCTCATTGTGATCTGAAGTTAATGAGCGGTGGGAACTCAACTGTCAGCAATTGAATCTGATTGGGCAGGGTAATTATATGATTGCCTCGGGTGTTTGCACACGCACAGGGATATTTTTATTGGACAAAACCTAATTGCTTACTTACTTAGTGGAGCGAAAACCTAAACAAATTTGTGTTGTCATAGGTTAAAAAGACATCCTTTCTTTGTCTCTAAAATAGCTGCCTGCTCCTTTCGTTCTGTCTTCAATCAAGGATTTTGTTTGCAGGCCTTGAATTATATGATAATATGAAAATGTAAAGGAAAGCTACTTTGGACTGTGCGTTTTGGTAAAAACGTGCTTATTGCCATGTCTTAAACCATCCCCTACAATGGTCTCTTTCATAATGCACAGGCAGCTAGAACCTTGGGCAACACTCAAGCTACTGGGACTTTCACAGGTTTTTTTGTTGTTGTTGTTTGTTTTGTTTTCCTGCGTGGAGGCCCCTGCAAGATTGGCTTCTTAAACTGTCTGGTTTTCCTTAGCTGCATAAGGCAAGTGGGAGGTATCATGTCTGTGGTAGTCTTTTAGACATCAGAAACACCAAGGATAAGAGCAGCAAAGCAAAGAGCCCCCTCTGTGATTTTCTGGGGACTTGGAGGAAAGGGAAGGGCAAAGTGAGAGAGCCAAAGGGAAGAAGCCTTGGGGCTCCCACTTTGGGGATGCCAAGTTGCAGCTGGGCCTCGTGTCATTTCAGCTGTCCTGAGTGAGCTTGGCATCTCACTTTACCTGTAATGCTGGCGTGCAGAAAACAGATTGCTGCAATTGGGTCTATTCTGTAGCACTTCAAGTCCACATTATTGTTTCACTTTTTTTCCTATCTTCTTATAGAACAAACTATTTTCTATGTTCTTTCCTTTCCTGGGATCCTACTTGGAAGAGTGTGAAACACAACTGGATTGTGGGGATTGGAGGAGCACCTTGTGATGAAAGCTGCCGACTCCAGATCTGGTGCCTTTGTTGAGTATAGGATTATGGCCTGGACAGTGGCTGAGAACAAAGGACATTCAGCCCCTCAGACCAACCATGATTTCTCATCTCAGATTCGGACACATGCTGACATATCCCAGTCTTGTCTGGCTAACTCCATGGGTCCTCTAGGCTCAGCGTTAAATGTCACTTCTTCTGGGAATCCTTCCTTGACCACCCACCTCCAGTCTGGGTTGGCTGCCTTTGCTTTGTGCTCCACTGCACCCTCTAGGTTCCTTTACACACTGTCCTTTAATTGCTTGTCTCACTGTCCAGAATAGCCCATAAACTCCGTGAGGGCAGGGCTTGTGTTTATATTTGTCACTACTGTCTTCCCAGAGCCTGGCACAGTGCCTGGTGAGTGTGTTTGGAATGACTGAATGGGTAAAGGAATGGTTGCTGGGTGTCCTCGGGAATCATGCTGTGTGCTGCCTGGGCTTCCCTACCCTTGCTGTTAATACCACTTTCTTGTTGCTTATAATTTTCATTGCCCCAGATGATCCAGCTCTGTCGGAGGCACGGAGGCACAGTCAAATCTCATGCTGTACATTGATCACCTGTCCAACCTTTGCCTAGAGTGGGAGCCCCCAGTTCCTTCAAGAGATCCAACTTTACGTGTCTGTAAAGAAGAAGAGGAGGAGGGAGACAGCGGGGAGGATCCGGTGGCAGTTTAACACCAGAGCAGGTCCCATGTTTACTTTTACCCTTTCGGAGGTGGGTAACTGCAAATGCCATGGGGAGTTGGGTTTTAGGGACTCTGAATATTGATCTTGGATTTGGGGGCTCATATGTACTTTGTGTTTTGCTAGAGTGTAGGGGTTGCTATTTTTGTGGTTAAATCATAGCCAGACTGTTCCATGAATTCCCACCAGCATAGAACAAAAATCCAGGTTCATCATCCACATGAAGTAAATTGTCCATTGGCTTCCGGTTGTTTGTGTCTTGCTATGTGGATAGAGAGTACGCTTCATTCATTGGTTCCTATTTCATGACTATTTATCATTTGCTTTTCAAGGCCTATGATTTTCAACAGACTTTCTTCGTTTGAAACTCTGGCTTTTGATGTTTTGAATTCCTCCCTCCTTGGTCAACCTCTTAGACCATGAGATCCCGAATAACTACTGAATAGATGAAATTTCATTTAGGACCACCCATCTGTGGTGGTCTAGTCCCAAACAGTCCTGGGGTATGTCTAACCAGCTTTTTCCCTAAGCAGAATGTGAATTTGTGACCCTGTAGACCTTAGGCAAAAGGGCTTCCTGTTGAACCCCTCAAGCCCCCAGCCATCCCTAAGTTTGTACTGCCTGTTGTTGGTTGGGCTATGATAACAGTTTCTGGATGGATGGACGTGTGCACATGGAAACTGCAGCCTCACGTGTGGAGAGGCAAGGTAAACCCTCAGAGACCCTGGGTGCTTCTTGCGTAGTGGTCTGTGCCAACTATCCTAGCTCTGAAGTATATTCTGCCTCTGTTGGTTCTTTTTTTTTTTTTTTTAATTTCTATTGGAATATAGTTGACTTACAGTGTTGTGTCAGTTTCAGGTGTACAGCAAAGTGACTCAGTTATACATATACACATATCCACTCTTTTTTAGATTCTTTTCCAATATAGGTCATTACAGAGTACTGAGTAGAGTTCCCTGTGCAGTAGGTCTTTATTAGTTATCTATTTTATATATAGTAGTGTGTATATGTCAATCCCAATCTCCCAATTTATCCCTCCCCGCCACCTTACCCCCCTGGTAACCATAAGTTTGTTTTCTACATCTGTGACTCTATTTCTGTTTTGTAAATAAGTTCATTTGTACCATTTTTTTAGATTCCACATATAAGCGATATCGTATGATATTTGTCTTTCTCTGTGTGACTTACTTCACTCAGTATGACAGTGTCTAGGTCCATCCATGTTGCTGAAAATGACATTATTTTGTTCTTTTTGTGGCTGAATAATATTCCATTGTATATATGTATCACATCTTCTTTATCCATTCCTGTGTTAATGGACATTTAGGTTGCTTCCATGTCTTGGCTATTGTACATAGTGCTACAATGAACATCGGGGTGCCTCAATCTTTTCACATTATGGTTTTCTCTGGGTATATGCCCAGGAGTGGGATTGCTGGATCATATGGTATTTCCTTTTTTTTTTTTTTTAAAGTAATTAATTTATTTATTTATGGCTGCATTGGGTCTTCGTTGCAGTGGCTTCTCTTGTTGCAGAGCACGGACTCTAGGCACACGGGCTCAGTAGTTGTGCCGCACGGGCTTAGTTGCTCAACAGCATGTGCGATCTTCCCGGACCAGGGGTCGAACCTGTGTCCCCTGCATTGGCAGGCGGATTCCTAACCACTGTGCCACCAGGGAAGTCCCTGGATCATATGGTGTTTCTGTATTTAGTTTTTTATGGAACCTCCATACTGTTCTCCATAATGGTTATACCAATTTACATTCCCCCCACCAGTGTAGGAGGGTTCCCTTTTGTCCACATCCTCTCCAGCATTTATTGTTTGTAGACTTTTTGATGATGGCCATTCTAACTGGTGTGAAGTGGTACCTCATTGTAGTTTTGATTTGCATTTCTCTAATAATTAGTGATGTTGAGCATCCTTTCATGTGCTTTTTGGCCATCTGTATGTCTTCTTTGGAGAAATGTCTATTTAGATCTTCCACCCATTTTTTGATTGGGTTGTTTGATTTTTTGACATTGAGCTGCATGAGCTGTTTTTATATTTTGGAAACGAATCCCTTGAAGGTCTCATTGTTTGCAAATATTTGCTGCCTCTGTTGGTTCTGAGTCTCTATTTACTTTGCATTCTTCAGCTGCATATCTGCTTTGGCATAATAAGCACGTAAATTAGAAACTTTGGGGGTTCCTTCAAGAAAGAGAGTTTAAACGACCTCATCTTATAGTATGTGTGTCCGCCAGTGCTGTGTGCTTTGAACCAAACAGGGATGGGCCATGGTGAGCTTTATTCCTGAATCCAAGGAAAGTTTAGTTGAATTTTCAGTTTTGGAATAGCACCAACAGATGCCTCACCACCTCATATCCTTTCTGGATTGAGGCAGGTAATTACTGCCTACACAAATAAATCACATACTTTTGCAAAAAAAGAAAAAAATCTTTGAATGACATTTGATTTATAATTAAACTTGGCGATGCAGTCTCTGAAGTGTCTCGTCTTGTCTAATCACAATGATCTGTTTCCTTTCAGAGTACTTCTGCGTGTAGGGGTTAGTCCTCCTGGTATCTTCACATAATATGGGGATGGGAATAATTTAAGAAAAGAAAAAGAAAAATTAGAATAAATGATTGCCATTTTAGGTCAAAGTCAAACCACTGATTGTTTCTATTTGTGTTTTTTAAAAAACATTTTTATGCCCCTTCGTTGACTGACTGATTCTGCAAACAGATTTAAACACTGGCTTTCTAGGTGCCCTGCCTGCACCAGCAACCTCCTTCCCAGCATCACCTGGGAACTTGTTAGAAACCCAGAGTCTCAGGCCCCACCCAGACCTACTGAATTAGAAACTCTGCACATGGGGTCCAGCACACTGGGTTTGAATGAACTCCCTGATGATTCTGCTGCACACAAAAGTTTGAGAACTATTGGTTTAAAACTCCTGTGAATGCATGAGGTGAGGGCATTAATAGGCATTTACCTCTAACCCCGTCATCCAGGAGCTTGAAATTCAATCATGGGCACAAAGCATAAATTCATCAGACAGTTAGGCAGCATAATGTTTATAAAATGTAAATTACATCATACACTCACTTCCTAAGTCCCTCCAGGCAGTTCCCTTTGTACTGGAAATAAATGTAAAGGCTTGCTGAGACCTACAAGGCCTGGCATGCTCCCTCCCCTGCCTACCTGCCCAGCTCATCTGGTGCTATTTCCCCCCCACCCCTAACCTGTGCTCTGCCACACCACACTGGCCTTCTTTCTGGTCCTCAGACATGCCCCCTGAGTGTGGTGTCAGCAGGGATACAGAGGAAGAGGAAGGAAGAGAGAAAATTGCTAAGGTTAAAAAGTAGAATTGGTCACTAAAGCATTTTTTAATTCGGTATAATATTTCTAAACCAATATCCCCATTGGGCAATATATTAATATGTTGATTCTTATATACACTGATTGAATAATATGTTAATGTGATAGTATTAGTGGCCCCA
Source organism: Balaenoptera musculus (assembly GCF_009873245.2). NCBI lineage: Eukaryota > Metazoa > Chordata > Mammalia > Artiodactyla > Balaenopteridae > Balaenoptera > Balaenoptera musculus. Next base: position 70,513,927 of record NC_045795.1, on the reverse strand, counting down.
TCTTGTAGTGGAGCAAAGTCTGAAACGACTCTCTGAATCGTTAAGGAGATATTCATTGTGGTTTAGTTTAACTTTCGTGTCATGGATTTGTATCATTTTCTCTTTCTGAGAGTTGGCGGGGCAGGCGCAGTGCTCCGCTACACACCACACGCGGGAACTGAATAAACATGCCGGAGACCCCAGCTGCGGAACGTGAAATCATTTGTGTGGCACCAGAACATTGGTGGAGCCGACAGCATCTTGCTGTCTTCACTTAGTTTTAGGAAAGATAGTGACCATGTTTGTTCGGTTTTGTCTTTGTAAAAAATTATCTGTGAATGCCAGTTTTGATCTTTGGGATATTAAATGTACCGTGTGATTAGGCAACAAAGTAGATGTTTGGATTTTTATTGAATGTGAAAAAATAGTGTCTCAGGATTCTCTCCATAATGAGAAAGGGGAAACACATTTTTTTTTAATTAATTAAATAATTTATTAATTTTTGGCTGTGTTGGGTCTTCGTTTCTGTGCGAGGGCTTTCTCCACTTGCGGCGAGTGGGGGCTACTCTTCATCGCGGTGCGCGGACCTCTCACTGTCGCAGCCTCTCTTGTTGCGGAGCACAGGCTCCAGACGCGCAGGCTCAGTAGTTGTGGCGCACGGGCCCAGTTGCTCCGCGGCATGTGGGATCCCCCCAGACCAGGGCTCGAACCAGTGTCCCCTGCATTGGCAGGCAGACTGTCAACCACTGCGCCACCCCGGAAGCCCGGAAACACATATTTTAAATATGATTTGTTGAAAAAAAAAAAAAAACCCAAAACTTAAATGTGAGGCAAAGGGTTTCTTAAAGATTTTAGAACAGCGGCAGTGGTTTTTTGGTTTGTTTTTTTTTTTTTTGTTTTGACTTTGTTTTCACTCTCCACAGCTGTTTCACAGTAACGGACTGTCTCGTAAGTGTAGCATCTCTGGTTTGGGGCATTATTTGCTTTTTCGGGAGACTCTCATTTGAGATCTTCAGTAGAGGAGGGAAAGGTGGGTTGGTGGAGCCATCAGGGAGAGTGGGTGGTGGAGGTGTGCTCGGTCCCGGTAACCTTTCAACTTCACCTTGCCTTGTAAAGTTTAAAGTTCTCCCAGGAAACGGAGGCAAGTCTCCTACTGTGTGACCAAGCTCCCTGACTGACCAGGAAGCCCTTCCTATTGGAAGACGAAGCTAGTCAGCCTCTTGTGCCTGGGGATGCACAGTGAATGCCCTGCCCCTGCCCTCAGGGAGCCCACAGCCAAGAGGCCGGGAGACTTCAGCAAATATCTACACGAAAAAAGGTGCATTTTCGCACTTTGAAAGGCAATCTGAAGGATGAGAGAGTTATGAGAGCAGAGAACAGAGAAGCAGGCTCCCAGTTCTCTTTGGACAGGCGATTGAAGCTGAGAATTGAAGTTGTTATTTTGGTTGTGTGTCGAGGTTGGTGGCATGGTGGGGGGGAGGAAGAGTGTCCCTGGGGAGCTGGCACCACCACCCATGCTAGCTGGGACTCTGCCTGTAGAGGCTGCCACAGCAGAGAATCTTCTGAGCAACCACATGGGTGAAAACACCCAAAGACTCACTGCAGAGTGAACCCAGGGGAGGGTCTCTTCCCCCAGGAGAGACTGAGTTTTCCCAATGTCCACTAACAGCACCAGTACCACTGTGCCCAAGTGTGAGGCCAGCACCTTGGCATTTATTTCTCTTCCTTTTGTTGCTTCCTCTAACTCTTTCACTGCCTCTCTCTGAGATCATTCCTTTGGGGGTCAGCCTCTGCTGGTCTCCTCCTTGAGCGCAAAGCTGCCTGTAGGGAACATTTACCATACCTTCGAAGATTCTTACGTGACTTTTAGGGAGGCATTTTAAGCATCTTCAGAGAATCTTACTGGATGTGGCCAGAAGTTCCTAGGAGTAAAGAACTGTCTTCACCCACTGCCTTCTTTGACCAAGAGTCATTACTGCTTGTCCCATCTTTCCAAGCCAGGACACACTTGGAGGGCAGGTTCTCTGTCTGGTTTTGTTTGATGCCTGACAAGCTAATTTTGAACAGATCTGGCACTCAAATAGTTGACAAATGAAAGAAGAGATTGTGCAAATCCAAATGCCCTTGCAATGCTGAGGCTCGATTTCAGGAGGGTGGAGTAAAATTGATATTTGATTCATTTATTTCTCCATCCACCCATCCAAAAGCAGTTATTGAGGACTTCCTGTTTAATTGTGCAGCTGAAACACAATGCCTGGCACGTGGTATGTTTATAATCGATGCTGGTTATTATAGAGGAAATGCAAAACTAACTCTGGCTTCTGAATCCCTTTGTGCTCTTATCCCACTGAGTTTTACGTAAGTCTCGGCTGTTCATCCTTCTCCTGTCATTTAGGAGTGACAGTCCAGGGCCCCAAGCTCTGAGGGTGTCTGCTTCTCTTCAGAGTGGCAGAATTTGGCCATAGGAGGGAACTCATGGCATGAGCTCTGACATTTTAGAGTGCCGAAGGACAGCTCACTGGCTGTCTGCACAAAGCCTGGGTGAACACAAAATGACAGGGAGTGGTTAAACTTCAGGGAGGTCTGAGTGGCTTTTTAAAAAATTAATGAATTAAGAAAAATAGTCACTTGGAGCAGTGAGGTTTCTTTTAAAACCATTACTGAATTCCCAGTAGCTTTTTGCCATCAGGTGTTTTTCTGAATCAAAAGATAAGAGAAATAAAATTACTTGGGTGAAGGGGTATGCAAACTTTTTTTGATCTTTAAAAGGAGTCCCTATGGAAATTGTGCTGCTCCTGTCTTCTGCCATGGTAAACTTGAAGTTTGGTTGTGCCCTTCTTCAAGCAGCTCCCAATCCAAGGGAAAATTCTTAGTGCCTGATGGCTCTCACCAGTGGCTGCAGTGTTGGTACAGATCTGGCAAGCAGATGTTTATGGTGAAACTTTCCATTCCAGAATAGTTCCTTCTGAGGCAGGAGGTGGGTTAGGTCAGAGAAGAATGTGCCAGACAATATGCCCTTTTGTTAATCAGTGCTGTCATCTTGGCTGCCCCTCTAGCTGCCTCATCTTCCTGAAATCTTCGGTAAAAAGGCCATTCAACAAATACATGTAGCATTGGCCAGGATTTTTCTAGCTCAGCTCTAACAACAGGGAATGGATTTAATCAGATTCAAGGAGACCTTAAGACTCATCCTATAACCGTGTTACCTCTCCGGAAGAGCTCCGGAAGACAGATTATCAAACACCAGTTTCTTGAGCAAAGCTTGCAAACAACTAATGCCAAAGTAATCAAGTTGACCGTGCAAGGGTCTGAAATCTTAGTGACATTTATCAAGTTCACTGGGACACATACTATATTCAGTGCTTTGATGGATTAATCTAATTAGTCTTCATAGCAATCTATGAAGTAAGCACTAATATCATGACCATTTCATAGATAGGGAAACTGAGGCTTAGGCCTACTAGTTGACTTGTCCAAAGTCACATAGTGATTCCTCCTACTTTAACCACTGGGCTTATAACATGGCCACATTGCTGATTTTAAGTCAACAAGCTGTTATTTTAAGTTTTATCCCTTCCTCATTTCCTTACTTGGCAAATGCAGTCCTTGTACAGACAGACATGCAGTTATTACAAGAAGTGATCATTTGAGTCAATTTTAATAGACTCGGCAAAGGCTGGTATCTATATAACAGTAACAGAAACACTGAGTTTGGTGAAAAAGATATTTCCAAGTTGTCTTCTCTGTCCTCATTTGCAGCCTCCACATATGATAGGATGTGCTTCAGAGGTTGCTTGGAGGGGATCAGTGTGACGCTCACAGTGAGGAATCAGGCATTTTCATTAACAAGATGTGGCTTGAAGCAGGTCATGTGGCTCCTCGAGGTTTCAGACTTCTGGTACACTGGGTGATCATAGTTTATTCAACAGCCATTTATTTGGTATCTATTACATATGCAGATATGATGACAAGCTCACTCTCTCTTACTGAGACTGTCACACAAATAACCTGATGTAATGGGATCTATTCTAGGGGACAGCTCTGTACCTCTGTGAGGGGCTAGAGCACTGCAGGCTGCCAAGTCAGGCTGACATCAGCAAATGTTCATTGAGTGCCTACTATGGCCAGGTTCCATTCTAAGAGCAAGAGATTAAAAATGCATTCCATTATATTTGGGGTTGGAGGCCATGGGGAGAGACAATAAACCAGTAAAGAAACAAATAAGGTGATTTCAGAAACCAGTTAAATGCATGAAGAAGATACAGTAGAGCAATATAACAGTGACTGAGCTTGGAAGGACCTACTCTACCTAAGGTGATCAGAGAAGGAGAGAAGGCTGCTTTGAGGAGGAGACACTAAGAAAAGGCTTGGAAAATGAGAAGAACTTTCTAGGCAAAGAATTGGGTAGAATAGCCTTGATGTATACGGTTCTACAATTTCATTATTCTTTCAACAGAGAAGTTCAGATGTCAAGCACGTGATATCACTTCTTGGGATTTGTTGGGTTTTTTTAAAGGTCAAGCCCATGTTCAATTTTTTGTAAACATTCCATGTGTACTTGAAGAGCATGTGTATTTTTCCTTCAAGTGCCTATTCTTTGTTTTTTAGATGCAGCTTACAAATTATGTAACTGAAATCTTCTATATCTCTATTAACGTTTTAGCTGTTTAACTTCTCAGTTGCTTGGAGATAAGCATTCACATATTCATGATTGTGCGTTTGCTCATTTCTCAGTAATTCTATCAATTTTTGTTTTATATATTTCCAGCCTATGATCTTAACTGTATTACATTTCATTATCTGATGTTACAGCTCCTGGTGGGTTATTCTTGTTATTAATTAATCTCTCCCTTTATCCCTACTAATGCTTTTACCTATAAATTTTATTTTGTCTGATAATATTGCTATAACAACATCCTTTTGGTTAATGTGTGTGTTTGCTTTTTCCATCCTTTCATTTTCAGCCTTTGTATGTTCCTGGTCCATTTTATAAGCAACATAAAGCTGGAGTTTTGGGGGGTTTTTTGTTTGTTTTTTGTTTTTAATTGGGTGTCTCTGTCTTTTGATGGGGGAATTTAAGCTAATTATATTTATTGTAACTAATCTATTTGGACTTAACTTTGCCTTCTTATTTTGCATGTTCCATGGGTATTTTTTTTCTTCCTTTTCTCTTCTTTACTGCTTTGTTTGAATTGACTATGCTTCCTTTATTTCTTTTTATTTTCTCCTCTACTGATTTGGAAGTTACATATTCGATTTCTCTTCTCATAGTGGTTTGGATAGTATGTAAAGCATAATTTGGCAAACACTCAGAGGCCTTTAATGCATTGCCTTCAGTTGGTTTAACAGCTTTCTCTAGGATCCTGGCTCCCAAGTGGTTGGGTCTTTAATGGGGTGAGGTATAAATATAAGTGCAGATCATGGTCACTGTGATGGTTATATCTTGGAGTGCAGACTTCCAACTTGCCTTTGCCAAGACCTGTGCCATGTTGCCTAAGAGTTCTGGTAATTGACAGACTGTAAAATGCTCTTGGGTTGTGGGTAACATAGCAGCTTCTAAGCAAGGAGTCACTTGGTTTCTTCTGTTGCCCTTCTGCTTGTCTGCATTTAAGCTCTTGTTAAGTGATGATAAATGTTAAATAGCTCCTGTAAAACTGTTGAATTGTCAGTTTTTAAACTGCATAAAACACTGACATTTTCATTAGATCCTGGCCCTGAGGAATGTCCGGCTTTCATCATAACGGATTTGTTTACTTCTGCAGAGAGTCTTAATGTGCTGCCTATGGGAGAGATCTTACTGTCACCTGCTCTTAAATGGGAAAGACTTTGTTCAGCCAAAGATTTTTGCAAAAGGATTTGCAAGAGGGCTTTTTCACCTCCCCCTCTCTTCCCTGCCGCCACCTCCCAAAAGGGTAAGGGATGAGAATAAAGTCTTTGAAGAACCTTAGTATTGGACAGGAAAATTTTTAATGTAAAATAATCCTGCAAAGTCCATTAGGAGACAAAATGTTGGAATGACGCTATTAAACCACTATTTAGTTTCAATGTATCCTGTTAAAGATAAGCAAGTCATATCTATGTCTTTTTGACCTCAATCCTTTGGTCTACATTTAAACAGATATCTTGATTTTGGATTAATAAACTCTTTTGTGTATATTAGTAGAGAAAACATTTTAAACTGCTGGTCCTTCTAAGCAAATAAGAAAAGAGAGGTCTTTTATCTTCTGATCATTGCAGTAGATTTTTTAGCAGAAGATGCCAAACTCTTCATGAACAAATGTAGAGTCATCCCAGTTTAACAAGCTGGGAAATGTGTGTGCTGAAAGACAGGCTTGTCCAAATGTGACCAAGACTGGGAATGTTAACTTTTCTGGAATCAACATGTTTGCAATTTATGGCAAGATTTCTTGCTTATTTTTTAAAATAACTTCCTCTTCCGTATTAGCTTGTTGAATATGTCATTGGCAGGTTTGTCTACTTTCACATTTCAAGAGAGGCAGCCTGCCATAGGGAAGCAAAATCTCTCAGGCAGATCAGCACTTGGATTCTGATTCTAGGACATACTAACAGTGTAATCATAGGTGAGTTAATGAACTTTTCTGAGTTTGGTTTTATCATCTGTAACATTGAAATAATAAACTGACTTTTTAGAGCTGATATAAACATTAAGTGAGATAATATACATGAAGTGCTCAGCACAAAACATGGTACATACTAAGTACATACTCGGGGATTATTCAATGAAATTTGATGATTATGATGATAATGAAAGTGGTTGCGGTAGAGAGAATGGTAATAAATGTGCTGATGGTGGTAGTGGTGGTGCTGGTGGTGAGAATACTGATGTTGGTGATAATAACGGTGATGAAGATGATATTGGTGGTGGTGATAACCATATGTTAGGAGTTCTTTAAAGTCTGAGAAAGGATATTATATAATCAAAGAACTGGAGAAGAGGCCGAATTTTCTACTACTGCCTGACCTAGAGTCCTCCAGTTTTCAGTTGGGCACTTTGAGTCACTAGGAGGGCCTTTCTTAATAAAATTCTATTGTAGACCACAAACCACAAAAGCCTAGTTCATTCATGCAACTGTGTTTTCAGGCCTGGATTTGTCTTAGAAAGAGCTAGAAGTGTTACTCTGAGTCATTTGATTTTGTCAACATCTATCTCCTTCCTAAAACTTGCTCATTTCTTGGCTTCTGTGACTTTGGACATTTTGGAGTTCTTCTTCTGTCTCCTTGAACACTTCTCCATCATCTTTTTGCCACCTTTGCTTTCTGTGGTCATTTGGACACATGAGTGTGGAACTCAGGGAAGACAGTGCAGGTTGGGACAGAATCTGAGTGTAGTGTCACAGACGCAGAGAAGGGGGACAATTCCAGGTAGAGGAGGAAGGACAGTGTTTCTTATTACAAGATAAATGATGAGAATAAGGAAGCCTGGGCAAGACCATTACTTTTGGCACTGAAAATTCAATGTTGGCATCTGACACAAAATCCCTGAGATGGTGAAAGAAGAAGAGTTGAGGAATGTCTAGATGAGGAGGTGGAGGCCGCAGACATTGAAGAGAGAGAGAGAGGAGGTTGTAGTGTGGAAAGACTTTTTTTAGATAGGAGAGAATCAGGCCTATTTGTAGACCAAGAGGAGGGAGCCAGAGGAAGCTGAGTAGGAAGATACAAAAGCAGGAAGATTTCAGATATTTGGTCCCAGAGGAAATGGGAGAGGTAGGAGGATGAGTTCATTAGCTTGTAAAAGCACCTGCCACATCCCCAGTGAGCAGACAGGGAATATCACCAGGTGAGGAAAAGTATAATCTGTCAGGCTCATGTTGAATGACCTTGACTGTCTCTTAAAAGCAGGTGAGATCTCTGATGAGTGTGAGAGATGTTTGGAGGCATAAGGAGAAATTTTGACAAGAACCACTGTCTGAAATGGGAGAGGAAGTTAGCCAGTGATCAAAAGACTTGCCAAGGAGCATTGTGACGGGTAGGAGGTGTGTGTTTCTGGATCTTCCCATACTATCCTCACCCTGGTTTCTATCCCTGGGATATTCTGTGCACCCTGAGCATCCATGTGGAATCCCATGGATGGCCCTCCCACTCCCCCCACCATGGGGCCCTTCCTTTCCATCTCCCCAGGCCCAGCCCTGTTCTTAGATGGCTATTACACAGAAATGAACCAGTGGACTGATTTGCATCAAGGTGAGGAAGGTTGCAAAGGTGCAATGTCTCATACCACCCAGGCGTTAGTGTGGCAGGTAGTCAGATAGAGGAGCACAGGATCAGGAGTCAAGGGCATGGAGTGTGGTCCCAGGTCTAGATAGTTAACCCGTTATCGTGTCCTCCTGTAGCACAAGGTATCATGTCTTTCTAACTTGCCATTCCAATACCAGCATGTTATCAAGTAGGGGCTCGATAGCCCCTAGCATACAGTAGGGGCTGATAGAATTTATTTGACTAGGTTAATGCAAGAATATGAGAGATCTTCAAACACCTCATCCTTTGCAAATATGAGGGACTGTTATTCTGATGTGCATTTTAACAAGCACTGTATCAGTCCAAAGAATGACTCTCTAATAGTAGAATGTCAGCTACCACTGGTGGGCAGGTGAAAGGAAATACTTTCAGCAGAGCTGGGTGGGGGCTGTCCAGAATTGCTCAGATTTAACTACCTGGATGTCTACATCTGTTGGTTTGGCTTATTGATAAATTAGCTCCTATCTCTTCAGTGATCTGATCCAAGGTGATTTAGTCTTTTTTTTTTTTTTTTTTGCTGCATTGGGTCTTCGTTGCTGTGTGCGGGCTTTCTCTGTTTGTGGCGAGTGGGGGTTACTCTTCGTTGCGGTGCACGGGCTTCTCATTGCGGTGGCTTTTCTTGTTGCGGAGCACGGGCTCTAGGCGCGCGGGCTTCAGTAGTTGTGGCACGCGGGCTCAGTAGTTGTGGCTCGCGGGCTCTAGAGCGCAGGCTCAGTAGCTGTGGCACATGGGCTTAGTTGCTCCGCGGCATGTGGGATCTTCCCGGACCAGGGCTCGAACCCTTGTCCCCTGCATTGGCAGGCGGATTCTTAACCACTGCGCCACCAGAGAAGCCCTAGTCATTTTTCATTCTTGCTATTAATGTGTATGTATATACACTTTGTCATTATAGACAGGAAGCTGGGGTCCCAAGAAGGCAAAGAGAGATGAAAATGGGTTTCAAATAAAGAAGCAGAGTCCCCTTCTCACTCACTCTTTCTATCCTCTCCCCCCACCCCCTCCTAAAATAGATCTTTCTCTACCTTTCCCTATGACTCCACCAGCATGGAGAAATGGATTGTCAGGCAAATCCCAAAAGAATAAAAGAAAAATATCTCTTCAGGAGGAGAGGGCAGAGGGGAGAGATAGGAGCATCAATAAAGGTTGAAAAGATTGGCCTAGAGAGTGTGGAATCCAAGAGAGTGTTTATTTTCAAAACAAAAGCTTACCAATCAGGTGCTTTTTAACAGACGAGAAAAATGGATTGAGCAAAGCTTGTGCCTGGCCTTAGGGACATGCCCACAGTGGCCTGAGCTACTGAGTCAGCAGGCGTGGCTTTTGTTCTCCTGGCTCTGATGGCAGCCTTTGAGTAAGCAGGACTCATCAGTGAGCTACCATAAGCTCCAGGAAGCCTGCGTCTGGCCTGGCCGCCCTTCCCATTTTGCTGGGTCACTTAGAATCCCAACTTCCTGCCTTGCCCACACGTTGGAACAGCCCAAGGAAGCCTCACCAGCCATTCCTCGGCAGACAGCCTGGCGTGATTGGAGAGCTGTCCCTCACAAAGCCCGCTTTTGGCTGGCATCTTTTTGGGCACTGCTCTTTTTCACAAATGCTTCTTCCAAGAAAGCCTTGAGACAGGGAAATCATGTTTTCTTTAGAAGCTGCGTGTTAGGGCATTAGACAGACATAACTGGATTTAAAATCTGCCTCGGCCCTTTATATGTTGTGTGACCTTATGCAACCAGGTTATTTTTTCTGAGCCTCAGTTTCCTCGTTAGTAAATAGGGTACATCCAACCTGCCTCAGAGGCCATGGTAAGGATGAGGAAAACGGAGAACAGCTGCTTGACAGAGGGTCTGGCAAAGAGAAGGAGGGCAGTGATGGGCAGTGAACCTGGCAGGAGAGACCCCCCAGCACCCACTCAAAATCTGTGCTTGTTTATCCTTGTTGTGGATGTTTGGTTTGGGCTTCAGTCAGCTGCTTCTTCCATCAGAACCACACAGGCTTATGTTTTGAGTTCTCATCCTCTTTGTAAATAGTTCCTGGCCTGCATGAGTAACAGCATGTTCCAGGCCCAGTGTCTGCGTCTGGAAAGCAAAGGGTGCAAACTCGATTTTGATTCATGTGAAGCAGCTTTGAGGTTCAGGTCTGAGGACTCTCCACTAGACTTTCTGCACCAGAGACTTCCCCTCCCTGTCACATTGCTGGGTCCCACCGGGGTAGAACTGTGAGGTCACACATGGCGTAATGCAGTCCTAAGTAAGAGAAGAGACGGATACAAAAATGAAGAAATACTTCTCAGTATTTCCTAACTGCTCAATAATATAGAGCATGTGCTTTTAAAATCTTGTTCGAAAAAAAAATTGCTAAAATCACAAGTGAAAATCACCCACAGTTCTTAAATAGAGATATAAAGTGGGAAGTCAGTGTTTTGCACCCCCTCCTTTTGGCAGTTGGATCACACGCCCAGATGCTACCTCGGTTGACAGTTTGGTGTTTGTCCTTCCCGTTTTTTCCCTGAGTTTATAATACATATCCCTATTTGCATGTATGCATACATATATATGTAATTTTTACAGAGTTGTGGCCTGCAATTTGCATTTTTGGGTCATTGTGGTTCACTTGATACCATATCAATTTCATTCCTTCAGATCTGTATATATAGACTTACCTCCTAAGTTTAACTCAGCATATTGTTCCAGACCATAGAAAAAAAAGCATACTTATTCGGTTATACCCTTTTGATGGGCAATAGGTTGTTTCCAGTTGTTTTTTTTGTTTTGGTTTGGTTTTTTTGGTGGTATCAAGAAGACTGCAGCAAACACATCTTTATGTTTTGCTCTGTATTCTGGTGCTTTTATTTCTGTGGAATCAACTCCTAGAAATATAACTTCTGAGTCAGAGGATGCTCTCTTTAAATTTTAATAAAGTCTTCCAAACTGGTTTCCACAATGTTTGAAAGCACCTTATACACCCACCAGTAAGATGAGAGGGTGCCCGTTTCCCCATAATCTTAATAGCTTTGGACAACATCAGTCAATTTTTTTTTTCCCAGTCTGATGAGTGGAAAATTGCCTCACTGTTTTAATTTTTATTTCTCTTATATTTAACTTATTTTCATTTGTTCAGTGGCCATTTTTTTGTCCTAAGAATTTCCCATTTGTATCTGTGGCCCATTTTTTGAGTGAAATTATTGTCTTTTAAAAAAAAATTGTCCTAATTTTATAATTAGTAACAAACAAACCCCAATAAAGTGATTTTTTTTAAAGGTACGGTGAAAACGCAGGACCTCCCAAAGCTGTTGGGAGGACAAGGATTTCACGGACTGGAGATGAGTGAGCAAAAGGTAGTAATCCTTCGGCAAGTCGTGCAGTTCACGGCATTTTCTTTCATGTGTATTATTGCCCCCATATGCTCCTCAGTGCAGTCCTGGGAGGTAGGCTGAGCTCCGGATGACCTCCTGGTTGTCAGACCTTCAACTTGCCCGTGACTGATGAGGCTCGCCTCTTGGGCTTGACCTGAGGATTCTGAATCCTCTGCTTGCCTGTCTTCTGCTGGGACTGTTGCCTGACAACCTTTCATTGCCCTCCCCACACCACCCTTCCCAACCCCCCAACCATGAGTTCTGTACGCTTCTTGGAGTCCTGGGAACTCATTTACAACTTCCTTCAAGAATGCAGTGCCAGCTGAAAGACTCCTCATAGATCTCTTGGGTGATGGTCATTTTTATTCTGACTAATAAAGTATTCGTTTATTAGTATTAGTTTATTGAGCACTTACCATTTGCAAGGCCAGTGCTTATGGTTGTGCAAGTTGTCGACTGCACAACTCCAGGGGGCACCATTCATTGCACAGTAATTGTAGATTTGCAGGATTATTTCTGCCAGATGGCCATCCAGTGTCTTGAAGAAGAGGGGGTCTTTTTTCTAATTCACACAGAACCACCACAATTGAGAGAAGCAGAGTTAACCATGTGCCAGGCACTGTGCTGTGTGCTCTAAACACTTCATTTCTTTTATCATTCCAATAACCTTCTGAGGTTTGGTGATATCACTGCCCTCTCTAAGCTGCGGAAACTGAGTCTCAGAGAGGTTAAGTTGCTTGCTCAAGTCACACAGCTAGTAAGTGAATTCAGACTCAGGTCCAGCTGACCGCAAAGCCTGTGCTTACTCTTGCCCTGCTCTTCCTCTGTACGGGATCTGGTTATCCTCAGAATCTTCCACAGTACCCCAAGCCATGGTTATGGCACAAGCACTGGGTTCAGTCGGCCTGTCCACCACTCTGGAAGGGCTAGGTGGCCAGTGGGCCGTACTGAAACAATGAACTTGAACAACCCAAGGGACCCTCATGACCCAACAGCACCTTTCTGTGAACAAAACCAAAGCATTAGAGCACAGTTCCTGCCCACAGCGATCTCATCAGGAGATCAGCATCTCTGGATCTCACTTGGGAAGGAGGAGCCACTTTTTCGATGTACACTCTTCCCAAGTCAGGATTTCCTGGTCTCTGTCCCGGAATCAGTTTCCTTTGACCACATTCAGAGTGTGGGTAACATTAATGCAGAGGTGCTAAGAGTGAGAGCCAACATTTCCCATCTTCTGACTCTGGTGCTGATGGATGGGGACAGGTGAAAGGGTTTTTCTGGAATTGATTCATCAGGCCGAGGGGATTTCCCTCTCGCTCTCTGCTTTCACTTCTGAGGTTCATGTGTCTTTTTAACATTTCGTCAGCTTACTGGGGCCTAATTTGAAAGTTGTCTTTAAGATCCATTTGTTCTGATTCAGTTGCTGAGACTTTATGATGTTGTTCCCTTTCTTGGAAAAATGCTCCAAATGGTTTGCATGACTGATGCATTCCACGGCGCCCTGATTGATGGTGGGGAGGCCCTGGCTGGAGGACTGCTCCTGGAAGGAGGGGCTGGGGTCTGTGAACACTATTACAGCTAGGCTTGGGAAGCGGAGATGTTTGCCCTTGATGCCACCCAGCTTGGAGCCTTCTGTGGTCCCTTGGGGAAAACTGTTAAGGAAGCAACCTTGACATTTGCACCAGCCTCAAATTGGGAGTGAGGAGTCAGGAGACTGGGTTCGGCCTAGGGATGCATAGCAATTTTTTAGTCACTTGGGTAACTTTATTGTCTCTGTGGTTTAAAATCATGGGTCTGGTCAATGAAAAAGGATGTTTTTGCAGTTTTGAAGGCAGTGATACTTACTTTTTAAGAGCTCTGGAGCCAGACACAGCTGGTTGCTATGAGCAACCCACCACTCACTGTTAGCTTGACCATGTGTAAGGGGCTTGTCCAGGCCTCTGATTCCTGTCTGTGAAATGGGGTTGATAAAACCTGTTTTACAAGGTCATTGTTAGGATTACATGGGATAATATGTTTGAAAAGCATAACACAAGGCCTGGCACGTAGAAACCACTGAATAATATCATTGCCAGCCTAGCAGACAAGGTAAATGATACTTTACAGCAAAAGTGGATTGCCCTGACTCTGCTGGTATGGATTTTATAACCACTTTGGAGTGCAACTCAGCAACATCTAGTCAAGTTTATGTTAGACAGTCACTAACAATTCGACATAGCAATTCGACCTCTAGGTATATACCCTAGGGAAATGCTTGAATCCATGTACATGAGGGCAGGTGTAATTAGCATCACTGAAGCTTTGTAATAGCAAAAAATTGGATGCAATACAAATATTTATCAATTAGAAGTTCTGGTATATTTATGCAATAGGATACTCACAGCATTAAAATGCACTTGAGCCAACTACATTAAATGGGTAAATGCAAAAGCAATCATATTGAATGAAAGAAGCAAGTTTAATAGTGATAAATGCAGTATGAAAATATTTGTTTAAAAATTTTTAACTTGCAGATTTATACTACATTTGTTAATGAATGAATACATAGAGCACAACAGTATTAAAAGCATAACAAACGTGCATAGAAATAATACTCACCAACTTCAGTTTAGTGTTTACTTCGGAATTAGGGAAAGGAGGGGAAGAAAATCAAGAATGGGGGATTTAAATTATATCTGTATTTTTGTTCCTAGAAAAAAAGATTTGAAGGAATACGGCAAAATGTTAAGATTTATTTATTCCACCGGATATAAATATAAGTGGGTATATAAGTGCTTAAAACATGATTTTCAATTTTATTCTGCATGTTTGAACTATTTCACAATAGAATTTTTAATAAATAAAATTAAGTTTCCCGCAGAAGAGAAGGCATAAAAGGATAAAACACTCTTTCAAAGAGTTTGTATCTCTTTTTCTATAGTACACAAGCTGGGGCGTTAAGGAATTTCGTGTTATGTCACAAAATGTGGAAAAGGTTAGAGCAGTAAGAGATTTAAAAGAGTTTGAAATTTTACTAAAAAATATGCGCTCTTTTTTAAGGACAATTAGAAACTACAGTTGTTTTAAATGCACCTTTTCTTAAATTAATTATGGCTAAATGGGTCACCAGCTAGGTCACCAACTCAGGACTGTGTTTTTCTGTGTTTGTAAATGCAGAATGGGGAAATCTCCCAGTAAGATGCTTTTAGTAATAGTTGTGTTTTTTTGCTGTGATGGTCAAATGCAGTAATATAAAGTTACACTTTCATCATAGAATCTTTTCCCCAAGTAACATGGGATCTATGAATAGCATATCTCTAAGCATCATGACCAGAATCCACCTTTGTGCTGGGCAAGGAGGGTTTGGAATTAACAGTGGAAATGCAAAAAAAGACCCACAGCCCAAGGGCCGCTCCACATGTCTTCCCAGGGCTTCTTTGGAGCAGTTAAGTGCCAGGGTCCTCCTCTTCCATCTGAAGAGGGCTTGTGGGCATCTGCTTTACCCTCCTACAAGCAGGTTATTCTCTTTTGGAATATGGTCCCATCCACCCAACCCACTCTCTTTTGGGAAATATCAACCTCGCACTTGGTTTCATCCTGGTCCTTCCCCTACCCCCCCATAATTACTGTTCCTCCTCCGGCCTGGGGTCCCCTTGGGTGTGCCAGTGCTCTGGACAACAGGCCTGCAGCCGGGGCCTCTATGTGACCCAGGACACAGCTCAGGGCTCCCAGACTCCCTTCCTGGAAGCCCTGCTCTCAAACACTGCCCTTTCCAAAGCTCCCTCTAGCCTCCCTCCCACATCTACAGGCTGAGAGGAAAAAGGTTTTCTTTTCTTGTTTTCAGGCTGGTTTTTGATTTTCGTTCTGCGGTCCTGCTCTGCCTCGCTTAGCTTATCGGCATCAAAGCTGAAACCAGCTGTGTTTGTTTGTGGGTCTTTCATTTCCAGAAACCTGCAGACTTTTCTAGGTCACTTTGTGTTCTTAATAATCAAGAAGGTGATTCACATGGCCACAAAGGAAGGACTGGGGTCAAAAAACCTCAAACCCACAGACATCCCTCAGTAGCCATACAGTTGGCCTATATGACTGGGAGTAACAATTAAACATCCTTATACAGTTTGGAGTTTTATTCTCTTCCAGAGAGGAGTACCCCAGAGAGCTCTCTCTGACAAGCAAATTCAAGTAGAACTCTTGCTTATAATTTTTCAGCAGCACCCTGTGACAAAGATCACATTTTTAAAAGCCTAGAACCATAGCAGTTGCAGAAAGAGGAAGGTGGTATGTAGGGAATTTCCTTCGTATCTTAATAACTCTTTGTTGGATTATTATGGGCTCAGCAGCTACCTGAGGTCACAACTGTCAAGTTGGTTATTGGAGGAACATCTGACTGACTGGAGCCCCAGGTCAGTGGTGGTAAGCCTAGCCATTTAGCAGGCCACTTGATGCCCAAGGACAGTTAACAGTGCAAAACACAGGAGAAATGAGAAACTGGAAGGAGGCACCTTTTAGAAATTTAGTCCTTAGGCTGTTAACCCACCCTGCTAAGTGCTGCCCAGTTGACAGCACAATCAGCTATGGAGACCATTCTGGGTGCTCTCTATCTCAGAGCAAGCTGGGGAATCTGGACTTAATAGATGGTACCACTTGAGTTTTACGGTAAACAGAGGAACTCAAAGAACCGAATCTCAGGGACCACAGTGGCGGCAGAAGCCGGCTCGAAAGAACCCGGTTTCTGCCTGAGCTCCTCCCCACCAAATGGACAGACACACATCAGGCTCCTGAAACAGCAAAGACAAGACCGTATTTGGATTTGTAACTCCCCGGGCATTTGCAGGCAAGTCTGGTTCTTGTTGTCCATTGACTCCGTGATAAAATCAGGGCCTCTGCTCAGCTTGAGACAAGCCATTCGTTTGGACACCTCCCTCTTTAGACAGGAATGCCCGAGTGCTACATGTGTGATTCCAATTTGCTGGTGGGGTTCCCCTGTCAATCTTCCCAACTCAGTGAGGAATTGCTGCTGTCTGTCTTATGTTATCCTTCCCACACACATCCTTCTATCCCCACCCCATTTGGGGGGGTCTTGTGAAAAAGACGGCCTTAGCAGGAAGATGTGGGCCGTGGTTGCTTCCACTCACCAGAGGAGGATGGCACAGCCGTAAAGAGGAAAGTTGTAAATAGCCCATTCACAGGACATATCAAGTGAGAGGGTTTTTAGCCTCTACAAACAAAGTCCACCCCATGCCTCAGGGTCTCCGCATTATACAGAGTGAGTGAGAAGGTAAGAAAACGTGTGGTTTTAAAACCTCGTCTAACTGAGGGGAATGGCCTTTCCTCTGAGTCTCAGCAAGACAGGGGCAGAGCCAGGAATTGAGCCCAGAACACCTGGCATGAATAGTGAAGAGTGATAGCAGCCATGTTTAGTGCACATTGATATAAAGCAGGCATGACTCTGAGGGCTTCATGCCTATTGATTCATTGAGTCCTCATCAAAGTTCCAGGAAGTGGGTGCTAGTCTTGATCCCATTTTGCAGATGGGGAAGCTGAGTCTGCAGGAGATTAAGCACCTTACCCCAGGTGGTGTACAACTAGGAAGTGGCAGGCCCCGTCTTGAAACTCAGGTCATCTGGCTCCAGAGTGAGCTCTTAACCAGTAGGCTACACTGTAGGGTCTCTGAGAGTACACTATTATTACTGCTAATAATAATAATAATAGCTGTCTACTGAGCGCTTTCCCTGTGCCAAGCACTATTAAAGAAGCACTTTGCCTGCATTATCTCCTTTGTTCCTTGCAGTCAGTCTCAGATGTTGCTTATTACTCTCTTATACATAAGAAAACTAAGACTTGGGAGGTTGAGTGACTTACTCAGAGTCATGTAACTAATATGTGGAGGGGTCAAGATTCTAGCCCAGGAAGTCTTGAGAATTTGGACTGTTAGGATGGGGAGCAAGAGAGTCGGGGTGTAGTTGGACTTGCTGGCAAGGACTCCTCCTAGGCCCTCTGCTGCCCTTTGAAGGCCACAATGGCAGGAGCAACTCAGTGAACCCTTGGATCACTTAGAAGAGCTGGGACTTTTCCATCATATACTTGGCCGGTTCCATCACCTGTGCTGAGCAGGTCCCCCAGCTTCCACTAGCCCATACTGTCTGATACCACTGTCGCTCTGAGCATAGTTGCTGGCATAGAATTGTACTCAGTAAATCATTAGGGAAGGTAATAATCACCCAGTGCATCCTTGCTTTCTTTCCTGAATGAATGGATGAATGGAATGAGTGCTTTTGCATTGGAAAGTAGCCAATAGCTAACAGATGCCTGACTTCACATGTGATTTTTCTAGATTCTTACTCGCTAATGCAAAGAGACTACAGGCCATCTTTTGGGGGGTAAGAATCTGACAGTTTGCTTTGGACTCTGGGTAGTGTTGAGGAAACGACCCAAGTCCTCTCTCCTTGACTTAGCTGTAGGAATAGCTGTCTTATTATTCTGGTCTACATAGCATATCAGTAACTATGAAGATAATATAATTTCAATACTAGCACAATAATTAGTACTTACCAAGTTCAGTCTCTGTGCTAAGCAGTCGATATTTTTGCAGTAAACCTCTTTTAGTCTCATTTCGTCAGATGAGAAAACTGAAGCCCACAAAGTTTAAGTAACCCTCAGGTTGCCACTCAGTTGGCAAATGTTGAGTCATCATTCAAACTCAGAGCTTTGCCTGTGAAGTCCCATGCTCTTAACCACCATGAGTTGATCACGTGCAGGGAAACTGAGGCTCAGAGACACGAGATGGCTTACCAGGGTCCCTCAGCTGGTTTATAATAAAGTCTCAATTTGAACTCAGGCTACCTATGTCATCCTGTCTGTTTTAACAAAGGCTCTCAAGGTCAGGCTCAACATTTACTCCTTCAGGCAAGGGAAGGCTCAGCAGGAAGCCCTGAAGAAGTCTGTGAAGTGTGAAGTGGTACAGAGGCAGAAGGAGTTTGGGCTTGCTTAAAAACTCACTCAAAGTGGGAGTCAATCCACTGTGCAAAATTCAGTCCTTGAGGTAGAGCAAAAAATTTTTAAAAAGAAGATTCTCTCATAAAAGTTTGATAGCCAGCTTCAGGGTGTAACTACTCAATCCATGAGAATCAGAAGTTGTAGGTTGTAATAGCCCATTTCATGGATCCTGGCCACCGGTTGGGGAGTAGAACAGGTTGTTGTCCAAAAGAACTTACCTCTCTGCTAAGAGTAATTGATCAGTACACCCATCTGTCCATCCATCTGGAAGTACCTATCGGGTACCTACTAGACCCGGGGCCCCGTGGCAAGGGAGAGAGCCCCAGTTCCTGCCCTCCCAGGGCTTACATCCTAGCGGGGAAAGCTTCTATGAAGCCAGAACTCACAATAAACTCTGATGGGATGAGATAGGAAACATGCAGGATGCTATAGGTGTTCACAGCCTAGTCTACCCACCAGGAATCGCCTCCTATAGGAGATGTCATTTTACTGAGACCTGAATGACATGTGAGCGTTAGCTATGTGAAAAACAGGGAAGAGTGTTCTAAACAGAGGGAACAGCATGTGTGGAGTCCGGGAAGTAAATGAGAGCCTGTGTACAATTGGAGGACTTGACAGTGCTCAGACCAATTAGATTATGGGAAGTCAATGGTTCTTTGTTTTGGAGGAGGTCATGCAAATTTCTGAGAGGCTCTGGACCCTTTTCCCAGAAAAAAGCACGCAGCACCTATGAGATGTTGTATATCATTTTAGGAGGTTCACAGGTACCTTCTGAAGCCCACCCGTGAAGTGGGGCTGAAAGGACCACTGGTCAGGAACCCTGTTGTTTTCACTCTCACCTTGACTCCCACTTAGAAACAGTGCTGGCCACACTTTCCTGCACATGTAGACTTCTCCTTACACATCTAAAGTCCCTGCCTCTGGGTAAGTTCCCTGGGTTTATCAGCCATCAGTGTAATTACTGTCTTAAAGAAGTTACAGTCTATAAATTCACCTTGATGGATGACCCTGGACATTTCATCTTTTCTCCCCATGGCAGGACTAAATAATATTATTGCATGTCTATTTTTAGACATGCTGTTTTCTTTCTCACTTACTTTCCTCTTTAAAGGAAGTGGCAGTAGGAGAACCAGGGCTTAAGTATTTGAAAAGGAAAAGATTGACAGTACCTCTGTTTCCCTTCTGAATTGCTCATCCTAAAATTGACTCCTCTGAGGGCTGATGGAAATCACCGAGCACTGCCTTAGAGGAACACATCCTTAAAATCGGTGTCACACGAGACCCAATACAGTGTGTCCCCTTTACCCCACTCCCATCACTCTCCTCCACCACTGGCCTCCTGGAGGCTCCTCAAACAAGCTAGGCACTTACTGCCACAGGGTCTTTGCACTGCCTGTTCTCTCTGCCTATAATTCACTTCCCCCAGATAACCACAGGACTTAACTCACTCACCACATTCAAACTCTTGTTGAAATGACACCTACTCAGTGAGGGCTCATCTAACCACCATATTTCAAAATAAACCCCACCCCCTTCCCTGGTGTATCTGGCACTTATCATTATCTAAATACCATTGTATTTCATTATTGATTTTGTTTATAAGCCTCATGGAGGCAAGCATGTAAGCTCACTGTTCTTAGAACAGTCCATGGCACGTACTAGGGGTATTCAATCTATATTTAATGAATTGATGGACAAATAACGTGCCTGTGTGGGTTTGAGGAAGACAAGCATCTCAGGGATCAGAATGTATATGTAGTCAGTCTACAGGTTTACATTCCAAAACTCCAGCATCATTCAGGCCCAGAGAAATGAGAACATCACACTTGCCATGCTCCTGGGTTCCACTCCAGCCAGCACCCTTAAGAAAGCAATTAGCACCTTTGATGTGGAGAAGTGATTTCAGGGCTCTCGTGGGAGTAGGTAACAAGCTGAGGACGCCTGACCCAGACAGTGATTTCCAAAGGAAATGAATTCGGCCTCTCTTGGTTTCCATCCTCAGATTTCCCTGACGTTGAAAAGCCATGGCTATTTTGGTGGCTGAAATAGGTCTCTTGCCCTCAGGTTTTCAGCCAAGGGATAGCCTTTAGTCTTTAGCCTCTAGCCCCCTCCCAAAATGGAACCCTGTAAAGTTCATGCTTCCCAAGAGAAAAGATGTCCTTGATGTTGCTATCAAGTGGCACTTACATTCACTTTTGACAACTGTGGCCAAAACTGTGCTTGCTTTTTGGTCTTTTTTGCCTCATCTCAAATGTGCTGTCATCCCCAAACTGTTATTTCATCTTTTGAGTTCTCCTCCTGTGTCCCTGAGGCTGCGAGCTCCATTGTTTGAAACTCTTACCACTGCTGTGGAGATATTAAATTAAGCACTGCAGCTTAGCATGGAATGTGTAGATACTTGAAGCAGGATTTAAAAGACATTCTGATTTCCTAGAAATGTAACAGCACATTGCCTTGGAGCAGAGAGCGATGCAGGAAGGAGCCGCCTTTTCCGGCACCGAGTCTGCTGCTCCTCAGCGCAAAGGAGGTTAAATCACGAGCCGAATGCAGAGCACGTGAAAGGCTGGGGATGTGTTCTGTTCAGGAGACCCTGTAAACGGGCTTGTTTTGCTTGGTGGAGGAATGAATCATTTCAGCCGTGCACACCAGCTGCAGCCCGTGGAAGTAAACCGAGGGCTTTCCCACAGCATGCGCTGTATATTTCATTGTTAGAGCTTTGCATTTTGACAGGTAGTTCTTATCCTTCTGGAAAGAGAGGTCTGAAGCCAGCAGCTGGAGGAAGACCTGGCAGGGCCTGCTGTCTAAATTGAGAGCAAGCATGTGCAGCAAAACCTCGTTATAACATGACCTGTTATTACGTGGATTTTGATATCTCAGGGGGCAAATATGTCTCCCAGCATAGGACAACTCCATACGGCAGATGCCTGTTGTAACTTGTCTAACCCAGATCACAACCTTGCCCCAGAATCCAGTGTTACAAAGGGGTTTGCACCATTTTTAAAAAATTGACACACACACCAAACACAGATCGTGAATTATGTATACTATGTGAATGGTTAAAGCTGTGTATGGGGCATGGCAAGTGCTCACTGAGGTCCTTCCTCTTGTGGAACTTACATGGAGAATGTGCTAGATTGACTGCAAAAATGTCCCCAGTTTTTCAGGATCCATTTATCTGCATGCTCTGCAATGTAGTGTTGCAGATTCTCCCAACAAAAGGTAGAATTCTGTCTCACCTCCTCTTGAATCTGGACTAGTCTTGAGACTTTCTTTGGCCAGCAAAATGTGGCAGAAATGACAGTGTGCCAGTTTGGAGCCTAAACCTTCAGAGGCCTTGTGAACTCCTGCTCTCTTTTTCTTGTTTGCTCGCGCTCTCTCTCTCTCTCTCTCTCTCTCTCTCTCTCTTTCTGTCACTCACACACACACACACACACACACACACACACACACACACACACACACACACACACACACAAACTCTGCTAATCATATTAAAACAAGCCCACACTAGCCTTCTAGTAGATAAGAGGCCGTGCATAGGAGACCCTAGTTGTTCCAACAAGGACCATCCTAGACCAGATCACAGCCAGTCAACTCCCAAACACGTGAGAGTACCTAGCTGAGATCAGCAGAGCCACCTGACTAATCCCTGTAGACACATGAATGAGCCCAGCCAAGACCAGATGAATCATCCAGTTGACCTATAGACTCATGAACAACAATCATTCATTGCTATTTTAAGCCACTGAGTTTCAGGGTGGTTTGTTATACAGTAATAGCTAACTAATATGGGAAGACTGGCAATATGTAAGTAAACAAATACATAAGGGAGAGTAAGCAGTTCAAATAGGGACAACTGCCATGAAGGAAATAAGACGGGGTCACATGATGGAGAGGGACTTGCACAGTCTACTTTATATAAGAAGCTAAGTGAAGGCCTTTCTGAGGAGGAGACAGGTGGGCCAAGATCTGAATGATTAGAGGATGCTGACTGTGGGTAGGGTCGAGGCAAGAGTTTTCCTGGAGCAAAGAAAAGCACGTGTGAAGGTCCCAAGACAGGGCTGGGGGAATAACGAAGTAGAAAGGGAATAGTGAGCAGAGGTCTGCGAGAGAGATAGGAGCCCGACTGTGGTACACGTGCTGGGAGAAGCCGTGGAGGACATTGACACAGGGGAGTGACACCGTATTTTTTTCACTCTCTGGCTCTTGTGTGGTGGCCGTAAGAAAGCAGTTGACAGACCGCGGCAGAGGTCAGATGAGTGGCGCTGGTGACTCAGACGAGGATGGCCCTAAGTGAGCAGGCCGGCTCTGCGCCTGCCATAGCACGCACCCCATTCTTCCTTGTTCAGAGCCTGCTGTTTACCCAGCAGTGCCGCCACCAGGGGATGGTGGGCTCCCTGAGCGGGGTGCCCGTCTCCTTTGTCTCCCCACCTCTGGTGCCACGCATACAGTAGGGCCTTAGTAAAGGCTTGCCTTAGGAAAGTTCTTCTCTGAATTTATGGTCCCTAACTGGTGCAGTGAAGTCCTATCCAATCTCTTCCCTTTCCTTTCACTCCAGTGGCTTGGGAGGGGTGCTCTTCCTCTTTCACAGGACTGTGGAGGCCCCATGAACCGCTCCAGGACGTGGTCTTTGTTATTACAAAGCATCTCTTAATGGCCTGTGGCCACCGCCCAGTGGGTTCCTCTCCAAAGTCTGGAGTGCGTGCCTGGGCTCTGTTTGGGGTTCAGCCTGACTCATCAGGTGACCATGGGGAAGTCTTTAGGCTTTTTGGCGCCTCTTTCTCCTGCTATAAAATTCCTCTGGTTCGCGCTTCCCACCAACCCACGCTGAAGGCCCTAGGCTGCTAGGATCCAGTGTTTATGGAGCACCCGGAGTGATGGAGGTAACCACCGGGAGCAGATGCTGCATCTGGGGCCCTGCCCTGATGAGCTAACGCTCCCCAAGTGCCTTGGGAATCACAAATAAAGGAACTTTATGAGGATATAGCCTTATTATTTTTACCCTGTCTCTCACTGCCCTTTTATTAGTAGAATTATTTGGGGCTGGCCTTCTCCTTTCAACTGGCATAAATTTTCTTTGACTCAGCTTGGCTTTTTTTTTTTTTTTTTTTTTTTTTCCCTAGGAAGGGTGGGTGGAATTTAGAATTAAAAAGTAGCAATGCAGCAGGAACGCAGGCTTGTCTTAAATTTCACAGCAGTTCATGAACTTCAGGAAATCTGAACACACAGCATGCAATTAAGAGCAGGAGGAGGGTTTTTTTAAAAATCAGTTGTGAAAGAGAAGGTGGCCGGGTGGAGAGGGGCTGCTCGCAGGCCGCCGAGGCCTGGAAAGTGGCTCTGGGGACAGGGCAGACAATAGCCTGTTGCTAAGCCAGCAGCCTCGGCTTGTCTTTTGATCTTTTATCACCTGACCTGTCTAGGACCGAGTGTGGCAGGTCTCGCCCCTGAAGAGAGAGACCAGAGCCCAGTTCAGGAAAGGCCATGGGGCCCTGAGGGTGTGACATCATCTCCCGCAAGAAGATTCTGCCCTGTGTCTCTGGTGATGCTGTGCGACTAACGTTTGCCACCGCTTTGGAGCTGCAGTTTTCCAATGTGGTGCAGCGGGTCACAAGCTGAGGGCTGAGAACTAGGAGGAGGCCATCAGCCAAGGCTGTAAAGAGACCAAGAGGGCTCTTGGCCAGTGGAAAGGCCCGCAGGGCAGTAGACTTAACTTGGAGGCTGGTTCTCTACTTCTCGTTTTGGCTCAGAGCTGCAGAGGGCACGCCCGGCCCTTGCTTCTGCTCTGGAGACTGGGAGAAGCCCCAGGGTGATGACACAGAAAATGCCTAAGGGCTAGTGCCTGGAGCCTAGCAGACCTGGATTCCGGTCCTGCTGCATTGTTGCCCTTGGGCACGTCCCTTCGCCCTCTGAGCCTCAATTTACTCAGCTATAAAATTATATATATATATATTCTTTGAAGGGTATTACGTATACTAATTTTTGAGGAATAAGTGAGTGAATTCCCTCAAATCTAAAATGCCCCTTCCACTTATTAACAGCTCTTTGGTGATGAGGAGAAACGCTAAATCAAGTGCACTCATTTGGGACATTAAATACGCTAATACACCAGCAGGAGTTCCTGGTGCATGATAGGAACTTCATAGATGTTTTTATTTTGGAGTAGGATGTATAGAAATGGGCCTTTAGATTCCCACAGACCTGGGTTGGAATTCCAGCTTGATTGTTAAGTAGCTGTGTGACCTTAAGCAGATCACTTTGCAGGCTTTCTGAATCTCAGCTTGTTCTTTTGTCAAATGGGCCTAGTGAAAGTACCTACGTGATCACTTATGGAGAGGATTCGGTGCAATCAGATAGGTCTCACGCACAGCCCAGGGCTTGGCACACAGTTCCAGCAGCGTTTGGCTGCTCCTGCTGTTCTGATTTTCCTCTAAAGGTACACTCTTTTCAATCAGAAGGCCTTGGGAGGGTAAAATTTAGCCTGGTGACGTCCTGATGGCGCCCATGCGCCTTCTCCTTGTCTTGCACTGAGCCCCTAGTGGGACTACAGAAACTCTTGAGCTGAAGCAGCCTGGGAGGCTCATGGCTGGCTGGTGGGGGAGGGCGCTGGGGCCAGGAATCAGGCCTGGCATCCTGTTTGGTGAGTTCAGAATAACGATAGTTGACTTCTGTGCCCATCCTCCCCAAAGAATTCTTATAACAGCCCTGCTGGGTGGTTTTGTTTCCATTATCCCCCTTTTGCAGATAACTGAGAGGTGACATAATTTTCAAGAGGTCACGTGGGCTAGTCAGAATGAGACAGCGCAGATTTGAACCCAGGCAACCTGACTGCAGAACCGCAAAGTATCCACTGTACTCTGTCAGTCAGAAGAACCCTGGGTTGGCCAGACCAGGAGAGGGATAGGGAAATAGACCTTCTGTGAGCCAGTAGTTCAGAAGAGGGACCCCAAAGCCACCACTCCTTTGGTGTGTGGTTCTCTGTCATGGACAAGTGGGGGCTCATGTGGCAGTGGTGACCAGCTAACGCCTTAGTACTTCCTGGCCACAGGGACAGAGAGGGCCCGTTCTGCCCTGCGGGGACTGGTGACGGCTGATCTAGGCTCTCATTCTCTGGAGAGAAGTTATGGATATCCAAACCCTTTGGCTATACAGCTATGCAGCTTTGGGTGAGTCACTTCACCTCTATGAACCACAGTTTCCTCATTGGTCAAACAAGATTAACAGAACCCGCTCTTCAGAGCTCTGTTTATAAGGGATTAAAAATATTACATGGAAAGTCTTGGGCATTTTTTAAGAACTCAACACAAAGTGGCTGCTAATAATAACAAGAACAACAATAATAATAACAGTTGTTGTTGTTGTTGTTATTACTACTACTACCAACCCTAGCAGGATAGTATTTAATTTCTGCACAAAACACAAGGATAAGTGAGTGTATTCCCTCACCTCTAAAATGCCCCTCCCATTTATTTACAGCTCTTGGGTGATAAGAAACATTACATCAAGTGCACTCATCAAATGTAAACTCTATTCTAATTTCTAAAAAGCTTAAAGGTAGGAAAATAATGCATCTTAGGACTATGGAAATTCATGGGTCCTCCTCACTCCAAAAAAGTTTGTAGACAGAATCATTTCTACATAGGCTTCTTGCCTATGGCAGGCTTCATGGATGCCTGAACTGTGTGCGTGCAGGGTGAAGACGAGGCAGGGACGCCTGGGCTCAGGAAGGTCCAGGCAGTTGACTCAGGCAAGCAGAGGTCTGAGGGACGGACAGACCTTGGCTGTGCAAATAGAGGAAGAAGTAATGACAATTGTGAGGGACTACCTGAGAGCAGCCCAAAGGGTCGTCCAGCTAACCCAGTCTTCCCTTTTATAGCCTGTCTCCAACTAGCTGTGACATTGCCTCTTGGTGCTGCATTTCTGCTCACTACCAGATGGCCGCTGTGGTCCCCGCCATCCTGACTGCCCTCACATCTGTTGCTCTTCACATCATCATTCCAGATGTAGGAGGCATGCAGAGAATAGAGTAAATCATAAAGTTCAACGATCATATTAATGGCTGACATTTATTGAGTACTTGCTGTCGGCCAGCTTCATGCAAAATGCATCATCTCAGGCAATTCTCACGTAACTCTATGGAACAATGACTACTGTCGGTGCCCATTTTACAGATGAGAGAATTGAGGCGCAGAGAAAGCTAAATATTTCCTAGGAAGTAGTAGAGATAAGATTCAGCAACATTAAGGCCTAGCCCGTTCCCATTCCTCTATGTGTCATGTCCTGTAATTCCATAAGATTCCAGAAATATGTGCCTTGACAAAGGAATACTGGTGAGGAAGGAGGTGGTACAGGTGGAGAATACTTGGAAAGAACTTGGGGTTTGGGGGTCAAACCTGCTTGGGGACTATTTTGTTTCCTTTCCTGTATCTCAGAGAAGTTAAGCAACTTGTTCGAGGTCACAGCCTATGAAGGGGCTTCAGACACCCTGCAGTTTTCTCAGCAACAGAGGAAAATCTGTGATGCTTGGAATGTCGCTTGTTGAATCAAAATAATAGAGCATAAAAAGCCCCTGAGTGGCAGCATCTGGGGCAACTGCTTCAAAGTAAAGAGGGAAACTGAGGCCCTGAGAGGCCACCCAGCTAAGGCTTTTGAACACTTAGAATTTGGCTGTTTGAAAGCTACATATTGAAAGTTTAAACCTGCCCCCCCACCGACTTTGTGACCTTGGGCAAGTCCCTTTACCCAGTCTCCACGTTTCTATCTGAAAATGGAGATGGCGATACCCCTTGGCAGGGTTATTGTAAGGCTTGGCTATCACACAAACAAAGTGCTCAGAATGGTGCTGGCATGGAGGAACTGCTCAATAAATATTACCTATCATGTTGTAGAAGATTCCAAATATCCCCAAGGGGTCAAAGAAAATGTCACTGGTGTTATTTAAGTAGGGAATTGCTTCAGTCCTTTCTTTCTGATGCCCACGCAGGTGTGTATGGGAAATGATTGGGGATGGGCCTGAGGAAAGCTGATTTCCAGGAATGGTGTCCCCCTCAGCAATTGCATTCTCACTTTCAGATCCCTGCACCTCTTGCAGTGGTGAGTGTTTCTCTAGCTGGAGAACCGGTGGCCTAGGAGCACATAAGTGGGGAACAAAGCCTGCCTGGCCCCACACCTACATGCTGGGCTGTTCCTGAAGTGCTGCCAGGACAGAACCGTAAAAGGCGAGGTTCCCTGGCTGTTGTCTTTGTTCTCGTTGCTAGCTGGAATGTCTCACAATGACAGGCGGCCAGGAAAAGCCCTTTCAGTGTCCCAACGCCATCTCCCTTCAGCAACACCATCAGGCTTGCCTTCTTGGGCCACACAAATCCTGCCAGGGGAGGAAGAACAGCACTCCCTGGGTTGAGAGGGACCACCTGAATTTTGGCCAAGGTGGGTGGCCTGGTGTTGACATTATCTTGTAAGGAAGGAAGAAGCCCGGAGAAACAATAGGCAGGGAATTTGGGGGGACTTTTAAGTTTGGAGGAAGGGCTGGAAGAGCCATCCACTTAGTCAGTTATTGAGCACCTTCTCTATGCCAGGCACCATGCAAGTGTTTCAAATGTAGGTTTTATTATTATTCAGGGATGGTGAGGCCAACAGATAAGGAGACGATTGCCATTGAAAAGTTAGTTTGTTAACCCACAGTTCCCAAGGGTAGGAGGCATGCCATGCAGGACCACGTGGGGAAGCACCAGAGTCAGTCAGGAGGCAGAAGGAGCAAGGGGAAAAAGTGGGCAAGAGCCTTTATTGTGGTTTCCACAGGAAAGGAAAGGCAAGACAGGGCAAACAGGCTTAGGATTGGTTGCTTTGAGTAATTTCATTGGTCTCTGGTGGGTACAGGCTGTCCTGAGTTGTCTGGTACCTGGCCCTGGGGTGATTAGGGCAGGGCAATATTAGCCCAGAGCAAGTATATGAACCCTGTGAGTGCCCAGTAAAGGAGGTGGTTGGGGGAATTGACTTCTGTTGGGTGCTTTGCTTATGAAAGGTACACTCAAAGGCAAGTCATTTCCTGTCTCTAGAAATCAGCTAATCCTGGGATGAGCAGTCTTCCTAGGGTCAGTAAGGTCCTAGATGTCAAAATATCAGAATAAAAACAAAAATGTTTAATGCACCTAGGGTCTGGGGAGTACGTGGTACACAAGACAGACCTGAGCCCTGTCCCCATGGAGTTTTCCATCCAGCAGGGATGAAGACATCAGATCACTGATCATTCTAAAATGTATTGACGGATGAAACAGAGAAAGAACAGGCTTCTGTGGGATTTTTCATAAGTAAATATCCCTGATGACCTGAAAGAACCCTCTGCATAGAGAATGGGTATGGAGAAAGGAACATCACTTCTCTTTATTGAGGTGGGTCAAAATTGGCCAACCTGCTTAAGAATTGGCACACGTCGAAAGCGAGAAGAAAACAAAAAGACTTGTGCAGGGGAAAGGCAGGAAGTGAGGGAAGGGCAGAGAAGAAAAGGGAAGCTCCAAGGTTTAGAGGTTCCTTGAACTTCCTTATCACATACCGGTCTTTATGGCTTATCTGAAGATAGACCATCTGTTCTATCACTGTCGGCAGTGTGTTAGAGAATATTGTCAGAACTCTTTGAACTCCTGGGAAAGATGTCCTGCAGAATAGCCACCTCTTCCAATCCGTGTGTCATCTGGCCTGCTGCAACTCCTGCTGGCCTTCCATCTACACTCACCTTCCAACCCCAGACCATTTGGAACCAACCTGGAAATCATTATCTCATCAAGTTACATTGTCACATCAGCAAGTGGGAAACTATGACCCTAGAGATAAGACCTGAGATTTGCTTCTCCTCTGGCTGAGGATCATATGCAAACCACACAGTTATTATGCTCCTTTCCAGTGTCCAGTACAGCATTCTTCTCCGTTCTGTGATGGAGATGGGACCAGTAGCACCAGGGCAAGAACCATTTTGGAGCATGAAATTGAAAGGGGTGGGGGGTGATTCAAGGCACCATTAATTCTTGGGAAGAGAGGAGAGTCAATGAATATAAGAAATGAAGCCATCTTGGAAGGCATCATCTAAAAGTAGAAATTTAGTGGCTGTGTTTCCTTCTATCCTCAGACTTTGGGCACCGCAAAATGATAATCAAGCCCAATTAATTACTTGCCATGTTATTAAAAAAGATGAATAGTGAAATGTTTTTAAATTCTTGACTTAATTGAAATCAGTGTTTATATGACTTGCCAAAGTTTTAAAAATGTGTGTGACGGGCTGAAAATGTTAGCATAAGAAGAGTTTCAGGCACATCAGATGCAAAAACATTGAAAACCATTCGTCTAATTTAATTGTCAAGTTGTGCCAAAAACGCTAACATGATATCTTTGAAGAGTAATTGGTACAAAGAATATCCTCAAAGAGAAATATTTCTACACGTCTGGCTCTTATCTTGCCCTCGTTAAAATTTTTTTCCTCCCCATTGGCAGAGTGAGTGCATGCTCCTTCCTTGCCCTTTCCACACTGGGACCCAACTTGTTCTGCAGATTTTTCAGCCACTGAACTTTAATGTGTTATTGGAATGAGTGCAGATTCTTTCTTCAGATTCAGCCCAAGATAATCATGGAGGGATTTTTAATCCTTTGTTGCCGCCAAATGTGGTCTTTTCATCTATTTGTTTAATCAGATAGGTTGGAAAGTTGCTGCCTCCCCAGCTCCTTGGAGACAAGGGTACCTGCTCACTGAAGTGTGATGAATTCTGGGGTTTCAGTGGCATTTCCTTGAAGTGGGTCCAGAGGCAACTTTTAGCCCCTCTCCCTCAATCATATTACCCAGAAGTTCCTGGAATGATCCCAATGAGAGATGAATGAAAGGTGAGGAAAATGGAGAGCCCATTCCATTTTCATCACTCTAAAATGAAGAGGATAAAAAGAAGCAGTGGTCCCTGGCTGATGGAGTAATGAGAGCCACCCACAGCATCCCTGAGACACTAGCTTTCTATTTGGCTTACCTGGGCCACAGGTGACACGACAGTTTACCGTAATCTTCTGCATCACCTTCCTGCACAGTGATTGTATTCGCCATGGCCTGGAACAACAGATCCACCTCCAGCCACATTCCAAAGCTCCCTTCCTCTGCTCCATGTCTATTTTCACCATATCGCTTGGCATCTTCCAACATGATAGCATTTTATCTGTTTCAATGTCTGTCACCCCTGGTAGAATTTAATCTGGAGGGCAAGGAGCTTCATCTTGTTCACTCTGTACCTGACACATAGTAGATACTCAGTAAAAATTTGTTGAAATGATGAATGGAGATTTAAGGACTCACAAAATTATTGACATAGTAACACCTCTATTAAAAGAAATAGCGAGGGAAACGGGTATAATTCCGCCAGCCTAATAGTCTGGTTAGACATCACAGATTCCATACATTTAAAAGGATAATCTAAATAGATTTTTTGTTTTTTTTTTTGAAGGCACAGGATGCCAAAGGGCTGGATCTTCCCTTGATCACTTTAAGATCTTGGTGTCAGGGATGTGGAAATCAGCGCCAGTGCTATGTTCTGGCTAGTGGGCAGGATGCCGTGTGCCCGTGCTACTGGACAAAGCTTTATAACTTGTGAGTTTTACCAGCCTTGCCCTTCAGCCAGCCGGCTGAAAAGGTTCTGGCTTTTCTAGCTGAGTTACCCCCACCCACCTCACCCCTGCGGGGGCCGTCCCTGCAAAACCAGGTCCTTGGCTTCTTTGATGCAGAATCTGCGGAATGATATGTGTGTATGTCCAGGGGAAGAGTTAGAGCTGGAAAGGGACATGCCTTGAAGAAAGAAGGAGAATTGTGTTGGAGGAGCTTTGGGGGATGAGGGGACAAAGGGTGGGAGGAACTGGAGAGGCTGCAGGGAATGCTGCAGGGACACAGATGAAGAGAATTTTACTGTGTTCTGCTAGACTGGGGTAGTTATTTGGGCCCTTGACCACCATCACTCTGGGTACAAGGGGGGATTTCACCTCCCTTCCTCCTGAAGTCAGACTTGAGCTGGTGTCTCGCTCTGACTAATGAACTATGAACAGAGGCAATGTGTGTCACTTCTGTGCAGAAGCTTTTAGAGCCATGTGTAGTTCACCTTGCTCTCTCCTCCTTACCTCTCCGACTGTGGGGCTTTTGCTGGGATGGATCCCAAGTAACTATGACAAGCAGAACCCCCTGCTAACCCATTGTAGACACAGAACATGAACAGGGAATAAACTGTGCTGTGTAAAAACCACTGAGATTTCAGTTTGTTACTGCAGCACAACTTGGCACATCCTGACTTACATGTGACCAAAGCCCTTCATAGTGGTAAGGTCAATGTAATTAAAAAAAAATTTGAATTTTTAAAGAATGTCTTTTTATTCACTCATTCATTCATTCAACAAATGTTTATTGAGCACCTACTCTGTGCCAGGTGCTGGATGAAGCACTGGAGATACAGCAATGAACAGAACAGAAATCCCTGCCCTCAGTTCAGGGAGACAGGCGATTTGAAAAAGATAAACATGTGAAATACTTGCTGATGGTTCTGCTTCCTATTGTCAAGAAGAAGAACAGATTCAGAAAAGAAGAGGCGATGAGAGGTGTGGGACAGTTGCAGTTTTTAAATCGGGATGCCTGGGAAGGCCTTGGTGAGAACGTCATACGTCATATTTGAGACCTGAAGGAGGTGAGAGAGTGAGCCTTGCTTATATCTGGGGGAAGAACATTCCTGGTGGTGGGAAGAGTACTTGCAAAGCCCCTGAGGTGGGAATGTGTCTCATGTGTTCGTGACATTCAACATGAGTATGGTGAGCATTGGGAGAGCAGCAGGGGATAAGTTGAGAGGAAACAAGGCCAGACCATGTAGGGCCTCAGAAGCCACAGTAAGGACTTTGACTTTTGCTGTTCGTGAAAAGGAAAGTTATTGGAAGGTTTTGGGCAGGTGTTTGTCATGATCTGACTTCATTTTCGTGGGAATTCTCTGGCTGACTTGAGAATAGACAGAATGTGGACAAGGGCAGGAAGGCTGTTAAAACAACCCAGGAAAGAGATGTTGAGGGATTTGAACCAAGGTGGTAACAGTGGAGGTGAAGGGAGGTGAAGGTAACAGTGGCTTTTTGATGGGTTTGGAAGGGAGAAATGACAGCACTGGCTGAAAGATTGGATGTGGAGTGTGAAAGACAGAAGTCAAAGAAGTCTCCAGATTTTTGGCCTGAGCAGCTGGGGGAGCAGAGTTGCCACCACCTGGAACAGAGAAGATTACAGAACGGAATGAGTCAATAATGATCAGGAGCTCCGTTCGGGACATGTTAATTTTGAGACACCTACTAACCACGGCTTGCTGCGTGATTCTCCTCTTGTTACTTTGCCACTCTGAGCTTAGACCTCATGGGTCCCAGCTTTATAAGCATTGCCAAGTTGAACCAGGACGATGCTTTAACTAGTGCTGACCCAAACTGTGGGCCTCTTGTGCCCACATGTGATTCATCACAATTCAGGGAGCAGCCTTGTGGGAGATACCAAGAGAACATGAGATTTCTCTCTCAATAAGAGCTCACTCTTATGAAATGTACTTGGCTAGTGGGGCCCATACACTTGTAATGAGCTGAATATAGATTCGCTGAGCTATAAAATAAAATAATAACTATTTTAATATATAGCATCTCCCTGCCAAGGCAGCTAAAGAGAAGGCTATGAGCAATAAAATTAGTCCAGAGAAAGAAATGAAAAACCACTGAAAACAGCCACCTTCTAAAAGGAAACAGATTAGAAGGGTCCAAAGAGGGAAACCATCACCAGGGGTGAAACTCACCAGATAGTGATAAAACAGTTGTGAGGGAAAAGGCCGGAAGGAAATTTTCCCAGCTGCTGTATGTTGTTCCACTAATCACCAGAGTGACCTCATCCATTCCCCTGGCTTCATCTTCCATCCATGGGTGATGACTCTAAAGCCTGAAGCAGGGCTCCAGACCCCCGTTTCTATCCCCACTGGGAAATCATCTTCTCAGTGTCTTCTCACTGTCTTTCCAGATCTGGTCCTCCTCCTGAAAAACCTTGAAGTCATTGTCTCCCCTTCCTTCTCTCTCACTTCCTCCACCCAGTGTGTTCACCCCACCGCTGTCCGTTTCTTATCACCTTACCATTTAGCACCCAGTCCTCCATCTCCCAGCTGGACCACAGCAGCCTCCTAGCTGGTCATCCTGCTTGCACCCTAGTGTCTATGCATTCATAAGGATCAGGTTTTAAACTGAAAATCAGATTAAGCTCTTCCTTAAAACCTTTCAGTGAGATCTCCTTTCATTTGGATAAAATCCAAAAGATTTACCAGGGCTTCTAAGTTCCATATGATGAGGGACTTACTTGCCCACCTCTCCAACTGTACTTTATGCCACTCTTCCCTTTGCTTCATTGATCTTCTGTCTGTTCCTCTAACATCAAGGCCTTCCTGGCCTCAGGGTCTTTGCACAGGCCCATCCCACTGCCTGGAGTGCTCTGTCCCAGATCTGCCCATGGTACTTCAAGCAATCTTCCCCTGACCACCCTGACCCATATTATCACTTTGTCATATAACTCCAGCTAGTTGTTTTCATGGCATTTATAACCATAGGAAAGGACCTTGTTTTTATATTTATATATAGCCTGCCTTCTCCACTCATATGCAAGTGATATGGGAAGAAGGACTTCTTGTGTTTCCCTCTGGATTTCTCACACCTAGAATGTGGTCTAATATATGTGTGTGTGTGTGTGTGTGTGTGTGTGTGTGTATATATATATATATATATATTAGAGACACACACACACACACACAATATATGATCAGAATAATAGCAGCAAGCTTTAATTGAGTAATTATTTTGCACCAGGCATAATACATGCATGGTATTTGTCTACTTTATTCCCTGCGCAGTGAATAGTACCTGGTGCATAGTAGGTGCTCAAAAAAATTTTTTTCATGATGTATGAATGAATTAATTCTTCATGTAACCAATTTTGCAGTTGAGAGGTTACATATTTGCCTGAAGTCCCACATTTGGTAAGTGGTGAAGCCAGGATTTGAACCCACATAGTCAGAATAGAGCAGATGCTCTTGACACACAGTAGGAAGTTCAGTGAAGGAATAACATAAATAGAGTGAACGTCAAGTATACTTAAATCCAGAGCCAGAAAACTCAATAGCCAGGACATTTTCCCCTAGGTTTAGGGACCTCCGCCTCCACCCAGATGCAACAATTTCATTTGAGGCATAAGGAAGAAGAAATGTGGAATTTGAGAGAAGTGTATTTTTGGATTTGAAACTTGACAGCAAAAGTCTTTTGACTAACCCTGATTTCAGTTGCTATTGAATGTGCCTGTGAAGACAGAGTATTTACATTCAGCTCAGTGAAGCCCACAGTTTAGAGTCTGAAATCAAATGATTATTCTGAAAGTATTTTATTTTAAAAGACTTTGAGTGACAAACGATTTAGCAAGTTTTCAGCACCGTGCTTCATGTGGTTTCGGTTGCCAGAGGGTGACTTACGGCCAAGCCTGGGTGCTCTAACCCAAGTGAGCTTACGTGGGCCTAGGCAGTCACATCTTTTTTATTACGTTTAGTAAAGTTTAGCACTTTTTCTTCTCTGAGTGGTTTATTGTCATCCTGATGGCAGCATCTCAGCAGGCTGGGAAGGAATACCAGCCCGATAAAATAGAGGAGAGCAGATTCCCTGACCCCGTGCAGAGCAAGAGGTGCATGCAAGGGCAGAAGGGTTAATCTGTACACTCTGTCTGTGGCCCAGACTCTTTCCCTCTCTTCCAGGAAGACTTGATATATGTTGGTCACTAGGTCCCCAACTTGGAGGGAGGTTAAAGGTTTTTTTAAATATAGCTATCTGCTTAGTATTATGAAATACCCACTTTATTCAATATTCACTTTAATGTTTTTTCTGGATGTTTTACATGTATCATTTACTCATTCCTTAAACAACTATTTTAGTTAGAATTAGGTTTGGCTTATAATGACAGAAATTCTAAAAACAATCATGAAATTTATTATTTTTTTTCTCATATAAAATCAGTCTTGTAGGAGGCAGCTCATGTGCAGGTAAGGGGTGTCATGATGTCATCAGGGACCCTGGTCCCTTTAACTTGCTGCTCTTCCATCTTAGCAAACTGTGGCCTGCAGCCCACTACCTGTTCTTGTAAATACAGTTTTATTGGAACACAGCCATGCTCATTCATTCGCATATTGTCTAGGCCTGCTTTTGCACTACAGCAGAGTTGAGTAGCTGCCACAGAGCACATATTGCCCACAAAGCCAAAAGTACTTACTATCTGACCCAGAAAGGAATACATTTGCTGATCCCTGTCCTAGGATAGGACATGGTTTCTGCCTTCTGATTCAAAGTGGCTGCTCAAGCTCCAGCCATCATGGCTGTATTCTCAGCAACAGGAATACGGGCCTCCTTCTCCCTCTATGGACATGTCCTAGAAATTGCATAGGACCAGTCTGCTTGCCTTTCACCAGTCAGAATTTAAACAAATGGTCACACACAGCTGCAGGAGAGGCTGGAAAATATGGTCATTATTCTAGTAGCCATGTGTCTATCTAAAAGTCAGAGATCCTGTAACTAAGAAGAATGGTGAACAAAAAGTAGGGTGGACAACTAGCAGTGTTTCTGTCCCAAGAATCCTACAACATGAATATCGTTATCCCACATTACAGTTGGGGAAGCTGAATCTCAAGCACTCAAGTGACTTAGAAGCTGCACTGCAGTTTCACAAATGATTACAATGTGAAAAAGAACAAGGCCACTTAGAATTAGGGGGTTAGAAGACATCAAGGGAGCATCTCTCTTTAATAATTTTCCAGTCTTTCTTTAATGATTTGCCACTGTACTAAAGCACTAAAACTGAACTTCCGAGTCCACATTCCCCCAAGCTCTCCTTCTTCCCCTATACTTTGCTCACCTTCTTCCAGAGCAGAATGGTGCTTTCCTGGTTCCAAATAGTCACAAATCTCCCTACCTTCAAAACGCCAAGAAGAAAGCCACCTCTTGGCTTGAGAGAGCGATCCTTTAGGATGAGACCTGTGTCATCTTCATCTTAGGATCACCCAGCACCTCGCACAGGCCTTGGAACAGAACAAATGCTTAGCCTGCCATTACCAAACTGAGCACAATTCGATTGTGAGCTTCTCTGAAGTAAGAACCGTGTCATCCTTCTCTTTTGTCCAACTTCTTTTATGGTCTTGATCATGCTGCAAATATTGTGGGTAACTGTATCAGTCAAAATTAGTTCAGTTCCAAATGGCAGAAACCCAGCTCAAACTGGCTGAAGCTGAAAAGAATGTTTATTGGCTAACATTACTGAGAAGTCCAGGCAGGGGTGGTTCTGTTTGCAGGCACAGCTGGATCTCAGATCTTTCAACCTCTGTCTCTTTCTCTCTCTCTGTCTCTCTCTCCATCTCTATCTCTCCCACCCTTGTCGCATCTATCTTACTTCTCTCAGCATGTTGACCTCATTCCCTTTTTCTACAAAAGGCTAAGGAAAAGGTAGCAATTGCTCCACAGCCCATGGTCTTTTCTGCTGAGGATCCTGGAAGAAAAAGATTGGTCTCCCTCCCTGCCTCCCCTTCAGTGTTCACTTGTCAGATTATATGGAAGGCTCAGATGGAGCACTCGTCACCCTTGAACCAGTCACTATCACTAGGGTTTGAATAATCTGATTATTAATCATCAGACAATCTGACTGGTCAGGTCCCAGTCAGGAGCGCTTTTGGGACTGAAGGAGTGAGTCAGCCCCTCCAGTTCATGTTGAGGTGGAGAGGGTCTGCATGCCAGATATGCAAGAGCAATCTATTGGACTCTTTTTGCTCCTTTTACAGACATGGTCCTTGAAGTAAAAAATGTAGACTCTAAGGATGCATACTCATCAGTCCATTAGCAAAATTCTCTCCGAGGAGCAGAATTCAGATGGCCATTCAGCAGGCAAGAGTCCACCCCACTTATTGCTAAGAAGTGGTTATTATTTCTTTTTAAACACTGATGAAGGTTTAGAAGCTCAGCCTTCCAAACAAACCTCACCACCATCTTCTTCACATGTGTGTGTTCTCTCTGGTATCCAGGGCTGACATTCAGGCCTTTTCCTTGTACATCAGTTACTGTTTATTTGGGATTCATATGTTTCTTTGACCTTCCGTCCAAGGTTGATGGATGGGTTTTTAAGCATCTTTAAATGAATTACAATATATGCCAAACTTATATTTTTGTAATGTTTCTGCCAAACTGGACTACAGTGGATGGTTTATTTCCACATTCCTTTGGAATGTGCATGTTCATAAAATTTTACGCCTGTCACTTGGTAATTTGCCAACATTCATTTGCTATCGCATCACGATCATTTTTTTAAACACAACAAAGAAATTTAAAGGCAGGTATTAGCATGGACAGAAATGTCTTCCAATAGCATGTCATTTTGGATGTCTTGGCTGGAGAAAGATGAGCTCTATAAAAGAAGGTACAGCTGGAAAGAAATGGGAAGAAAAGGATGTGAGGGCAACCGGGCTGGGTGAGCTTGGTGTTCTTTGGTGTTGCACAAACTCTCAGGCCACCAACCTTGGCGGTTGCTTTCTCTGCAGGCAAGGTATGCAAAACACTCTGACTTTTCTCATACGACATCCCCAGATTCAATTAAGCTGTAAGTACTTACTCTGTTAGTTGAGACGCTTGGTTTCAAGTGACAAATACCCAACTCAAAATGGCTTAATTGAAAAAGAAGGGGGAGAGCAGGATTTTTCAGCTTAAATAACTAGAAGGTCCAACAATCTATTGACTTCACATATAGCTGGGTCCAGAAGCTCATATGATGCCATCAAGATACTGTCTCTCTCCATGTCTTGGCTCTTCTCTCCTCTGGGTTGGATTCATTCTTAGGCTGGCTTTCACATTGAGGAGGCAAGATGGCTGCCGTCAGCTCCAGCCTGGCATCCTACAACCCCGTGAAGAGATGGTCACTTTTCTAACAGTTCTAGTAAAAGTTCAGGGCAGACTCTCATTGGACTGGTTTGGGCCCCGTGCCTATCCATTGCTGAAAACTACGTCATGGCCAAGAGGATGCTGCATTGTGTTTGACCATGTATGGTCATATCCTACTTAGACTGAGAGTACAGGAGGGGTGGTTTCCCAAAGGAAATTTGGGCGGAAGCGGGTCGATACTGTGCAGGAAAAAAAAAAGAGTGGCCCACACTGCCTACCTTTCTGAAAGGTACAGTGGGTGAAATAGGTGCACAGACGGCCATACCCACTCCCCCTCAAAATTAAGAACAGAGAATTTAGGGATGAGGATTCTAGAAGGACCCTTACAAATCACGAAGACTGGTGATATTCAGGAATGTTTTTAGCTTTCATTTTCGAATTAAACATTCCACTTAATGCTAGTAAATTCCTTTGATTGAAATGAAGCTGGAGGACCCAGATTACAGTTTGCTGAGTTTTCCCTCTTGCCTGCTTCTAACCCACATAAACATACCCAGTCTCTGAGGGTCTTCCGTGCACTCCCGAGAACTATAAATGAAAACCTGTGAGCTTGTACAAACCCATAGTGGACATATGGAAAAATTAAAAACCAGGGATGTCAAGAAATTTTCCCAAGGTCACAAAGCTTGTCACTATCCAAGGTGACAGAGCTTGTTCTAAATTCCAGAATGTATGATTTCTAGCACAAGTTTTTCTCTTCTCTTTTTTTTTTTTTTAATTTACTTATTTTTATTATATATTTATTTATTTATTTTTGGCTGTGTTGGGTCTTCGTTTCTGTGCGAGGGCTTTCTCTAGTTGTGGCAAGCGGGGGCCACTCTTCATTGCGGTGCGCGGGCCTCTCACTATCGCGGCCTCTCTTGTTGCGGAGCACAGGCTCCAGACGCGCAGGCTCAGTAGCTGTGGCTCACGGGCCCAGTTGCTCCGCGGCATGTGGGATCTTCCCAGACCAGGGCTCGAACCCGTGTCCCCTGCATTGGCAGGCAGATTCTCAACCACTGCGCCACCAGGGAAGCCCCTGTTTTTTTTTTTTTTTAAAGTGAAGAAGCAATAGCTTGGTGGGAACATTCCAACATCATCTAAACCTTCTGCCTGAACTGATGAAGTCATATTTGCCTTTAGCCATTGATCCATTGATAAGCCAATCTTTCAAGTTTGCATCCCAAGCCATGGTGAGGGGAAAGTGTGGAGTGCCCTCCCTCACTTGGTGCCCTGAGTCTTGCTGGGAGACAAGGTTCAGTGTACTCAGAAAAGGGATGTGAGGGGCTTAATAGGCCAACAGCCTGCCAAGACACTGACCTAAATACTCTGCCCCAACAGTGGGTTTCTGATCATTTGGTTCCTCCTTGAGCATATTTCTAACCTGAGTTTCTAAGACTTTTGACCAAATGATAGATTTTCCTCATTCTTCTCTGAAATTATTCTAATAGTTTTCTCTCGTTGGATAACAAATTACCCCAAAACTTAGTGTCTTAAACAACCATTTTCTTATATCTCACAATTTTGGGGGTCAGGAATTCTATTAGGGCTTCACTGGGCAGTTCAGCTCCATGTGGTGTGGATTGAGGTCACTCAGTGATATTCAGCTGGTGGCTGGACTGGGCTGGAGAGTCCCAGAAGCCTTCAGTCACATGCCTGGTGCCTTGGTGGGCATGGCTGCAGGCTGGACTCAGCTGGGGCCCTCTTCTTCATGTACTCTCAGAGCCTTCCCTGTGGACTCTTCACCTGGGTAGTCTGATTCCTTACATGACAGTTTAGGTCTCCAGGAGACCAATGCAGAAGCTACTAGTTCTTTTTTTTTTTTTAACTTTTATTGAAGTATAGTTGACTTACAATGTTGTGTTAATTTCTTCTGTATAGCAAAGTGACTCAGTTATATATATATAGATATAACTTTTCCATACTCTTTTCCATTGTGGTTTGTCACAGAATATTAAATATAGTTCCCTGTGCTGTACAGTATGACCTTGTTGTTTACCCACTCTATATATAATAGATTGCCTCTGCTAATCCCAAACTCCCATACCTTCCCTCCCCTACCACCCACTCCCCGTTGGCAACCACAAGTCTCTATATCTTTGAGTCTGTTTTTGTTTCTTAGATATGTTGATTTATATCAGATTTTAGATTCCACATATAAGTGATATCATATGGTATTTGGCTTTCTCTTTCTGACTCACTTCGCTTAGTATGATAATCTAGGTCCATCCATGTTGTTGCAAATGGCATTATTTCATTCTTTTTGATGGCTGAGTAGTATTCCATTGTACATATCTACCACATCTTTATCCATTCATCTGTTGATGGATAGTTAGGTTGTTTCCATGTCTTGGCTATTGTAAATAGTGCTGCTATGAACATAGGGGTGCATGTATCTTTTCGAATTATAGTTTTGTCTAGGTATATGCCCAGGAGTGGGATTGCTGGATC
This sequence comes from Balaenoptera musculus, assembly GCF_009873245.2. Classification (NCBI taxonomy): domain Eukaryota; kingdom Metazoa; phylum Chordata; class Mammalia; order Artiodactyla; family Balaenopteridae; genus Balaenoptera; species Balaenoptera musculus. The sequence goes on along the minus strand of NC_045795.1, from coordinate 70,472,931 downwards.
ATATGGCCACTCTATTTTTAGTTTTTTGAGGAAACTCCATACTGTTTTCCATAGTGGCTGCACCAGTTTACATTCCCACCAACCGTGTAGGCAGGTTCCCTCTTCTCCACACCCTCTCCAGCATTTATTATTTGTAGACTTTTTAATGATGGCCATTCTGACGGATGTGAGGTGGTACCTCATTGTAGTTTTGATTTGCATTTCTCTAATGATTAGTGATGTTGCAGAAGCTACTAGTTCTTATAGAATCTGGGACATAGCATCACTTCCACCGTACTCCATGGGGCAAAGCAGTCACAGGCCAGAGCAGATTCAGTGGATGGAAAAATGGACTCCACTTTTTATGGCCATCTTTTTTTTTTTTTAATTAATTTATTTATTTATTTATTTTTGGCTGTGTTGGGTCTTCGTTGCTGTGCGAGGGCTTTCTCTAGTTGTGGCAAGCGGGGGCCACTCTTCATCGCGGTGCGCAGGCCTGTCACTGTCGCGGCCTCTCTTGTTGTGGAGCACAGGCTCCAGACGCGCAGGCTCAGTACTTGTGGCACACGGGCCTAGTTGCTCCGCGGCATGTGGGATCTTCCCAGACCAGGGCTCGAACCCGTGTCCCCTGCATCGGCAGGCAGACTCTCAACCACTGCGCCACCAGGGAAGCCCTTTATGGCCATCTTTAATCCACACAGTAATATATTATAGATCTAATCCCCTTAGAACAAATGCCGTTGCAGTCTACAGAAATTTCTGCATAGCCAAAGGATCTCCCAACTGCAGCTTTGGATTGACTTAGTCAGAGCAGTGTCCTGTTTCCAATGCAGGAGCTCCCAGGAGGATACAGTAATGTGCATTCCTGCATCAGAGGACCCCTAGAGCACAGCCACTCAGACTTTTCTGGCATATGCTTCTCTTGGGGTGTCTCATGAAAATGCAGATAAGGACTGACATTCTGCAAATCTGATGATCTCCCAGGTGAGGCTGGATGCTGATGTGCTAGTTCGAGGGCCACACTTGGAGAGCAAAGCCCTAGAGCGATGGTGTTTAGCTCTATTTAGTAGCTGAGCCTACTTTACAAAAGGAATCTCAAGTTGAGGCTCAATGTGTACAAAAGATAAAAGCAGAGGTGCTCTGGGTAAAGGGCAGGGCACAAGGGGACCTGGGATCTGGCTAATCGCCACCCTTCGAAGAGTCCCAAAAGAACCTCTGAGAAGGGCTTAGGGATCCCAGAACCCAAAATGAAAAATGCAAACTTAGAAGGAAGCTAGGGAGGGAGCCAGTCCAGAAGTAGCAGCCACGCTATAGAAAGAGATCATCAGCCCAGTAACAGTAATGAATCCAATATGTCTATAGAGCTTTGTTTTGCCAAGCCTTTAACCTACATTATCTTTCTGGTCTTCCAGCAGCCTTTCAAGGGCAATATGATCATTCTCACTTCACTGACATATGAGGCTGTAGGAGGATGGGGCACGGGCTCAGGGTCAAACAGCTAAGTGTGGACCTGGAGGAGTCTAGCTCTTGTATCTACCCTGCCCTGCACAGGCAGAGAGTGGGCAAATCTCCATTCTGAGCAGACAGGCGGGACGTCAGATACAACCAACTGGCCCCAGGCCCAGCCAGTGTTAGAAAAAGTCTGGGTGAAGAAGGCAGATGGAGAAGGCTGATATTAGTTAACATCGGAATGACTTGGAGGCAAAGGGCGTGGTCTTCTGGTCTCGGAGCAGATGGGCTAGGGGTTTGAATCCCAGCCTCTGCACTTGTTGGCTATGTCATCTGGGGTCCATCTAGCTTTACTCTAACGTGGGATCAAGCAGTACCCACTTCATAGGGTTGCTGTGATGATACACACGAAGCACACAACACAGAGCCCGGCTTGTTGGACGTACTCAGTAAGTAGGAGCTGTGGCACGCTTTACACCATCTGATTCCAGGTAGACTGTTCTAAGTGAGAGTATCCAGTAGCCCTCTGCCTGCAGGTGTGCCAGCCGAGCCTGGGTTACCCTGGGCAGGGACCACAGTTGAAAGGACTCAAACATCAGGGTCTCTTTAAGTTCCCTCCAACCTAGTAGCTCTCCACTTCTGGCGATTTTGCTCCCCAGGGGATATTTGGCAGTATCTGCAGACATTTTTGATTGTCATGACTTAGGGGGAAGTGCTGCCAGCATCTTAGGCAGAGGCCAGGGATGCTGTTAAACAGGACACAGAACAGCCCTCACCGCAACGACTGGGCCCCAAACGTCAATAGCGCCGAGGCTGAGAAACCCGCTTCAGTCAGACAATTTTTTGAGCAGGAACTCTCTCTCTGGCAGGCCTTATACTAAGACAGGGTTAACAAGCTATGTCCCGTGAGCCAAACACTGCTTTTGTAAATAAGGTTTTATTGGAACACAGCCATGCCCACTCATTTACATATGAGTTTGTTTCCACCGTGCTGCCTGGGCCGGGAAGAAGAGTGGCGCTGTTGAGAAGCTAAGGAAGGCTGGCCTGGGCATCACTCCTAGTGCCGCATGATTCAAGAGAGGCACCTCGCCTCTGGGCTAAAGCTCCTTCCCAGCACCGCCAAGATGAAGCTCCTTGTCCCCACCTTGCTCTGGAGGGCGAGGATGAATGACTTCATGTCTGAGCAGCCCCCGTGGGCCCTTGTGAGATAGGACAGCCATCCATACCCCACGGGGTGGTACCTTGTTCCCCTAGAAACCGATGATTTGGCGTGAAATATGGCCTTGCCCGGGACAGAGCTGAAACAGGCCAAGCCAAGTGGTCAGGCCCTTGCTCGAAGGGAAGGATTAGAAAGAAATTAATCTCTCTTGTTCTCTCTTTGTTCTCCATCTCCAATGGAGAGAAGCCAAAGACAAGGAGGACACTGATGGATAGACGGGAGGCATTGTCCTCTGAGGCCCCTCTGTGTGGAGTTTTGCAGGGATCTAGGTTCACCCCTGAAAACCTAGCCCACCTCAGTGCTCGGGCCCCATCCACTAGGGCCTCCTTTCCAGCCTCATTTCACCAGCCGGGTCTCTCAGGGACACACGTGTTGTGTGATGCAGCTAATCTGATTTCTAGCATTGGTTTCTAACAATTTAGTTGCTAAACAGGTAGATATGAGACCTAAAACAAGGTAACAAAATAGGACCCCCAGAGAGGTGGGAGTTCAGGTTGGTAAGGTTTGAGGGGCTATGGCTTCAGTCCCAGGGGAGGTGTGTGTGGGTGTCGGGTGTATGCATGCACTTATGTCTCTCTAGCACTTTCTTCTATGTAAGAAGCCATTGTGAGGGGAGAGTTGTGGCTCAGAACTGCACTCCGTGGATGCTGTGTGAATCAGAACCTCAGAGCTGGAGAATCATGTCTTTGGAAGGAAGGAAGAAAGATGCAGAAAAAGTTTCAGAAGGCTGAATAACTCAGGAAGGAAAACATCATCTCTGTGGTTCAGACCTACAGAGAGATGCATGAAGTGAGCCTTGCTGGGCTGGCTCAGGCACCTGGGACAAGGGAAAGCAGAATAAGGACCCCTGCTCCAGGGAGACCAGTGCCCAGATGGAGCTGCACGTCAAAGTCCGTCCCAAGGTGAAGCTCTAGCATCGGGCTCTCTTGCCTGCATTTCTGTCCGTGCTCACTTGGCATCTGCTTCTCCAGACCTTGCTGTAGGACTAAATCAATGAGTTTCACAGGGGGAAATGTGAATGTCCCCACTGCAAACCATGCTCACTTTTGGTCATTCCCATCTGAGCCGCCCTTTCTGGAGGACCACGGAACAGGATAGATCAAAAGTTTGGCATGGAAACCACTATTTACCCCTGGATCTATAACATATTCCATACTTTGGAGATCCATACTTTGGAGATCCAGTGTGGATCTCAGAGGAGAGTTTGGCCCATTATATAGTATGAGGCACATATAGAAATGTACCCTAAACATGTAAACTCTCAGATGCATTACAGAGCAAAGCATAATATTATTTAAAATCTGGGCCAAAGGCCGCAAACACGGAAATTTCTCGGCCACTGTTAGGGGTGCTAGAGGAGGAATTATAGTCATTTGATGCACGTTGGACAGACTTGTGCTGAATTCACAGTGTTGCCTCTGGTTGGCTGGCTACGTTTACTCCGAGCCTTGTATCCATTTTGTAGGAGGAAATGAATTGCTGAAGGGGAATTCGGTGGCTGGAGCATCTTCTGGAACCTGTTTTCTTCATCTTTTTAAACAACAGATGTTTGCAACTTCAAGATCTTGCTCTTGAGTTACTTGGAGGGACATGTTGAGATCAGGGATTCTACAAACGATAAGAATATTTGGGATCTCTCTTTTTTTTTTCCACCTGGATTCTTTCATTCATAACTGCATTCCTGAGGTATTTAGTAAGCACCTACTATATGACAAGCAGTGTACTAAGTGGTAGGGATATAACAGCAAAAGCGGACATTACCCCTGCATCATGGGGCTGTCAGTCAGTTGGCAAAGACAGATGTCAATCAAAGGATCACATGAATACATTAAGTTACATCTGTGAAGAGGCAAAGAGGCAGAAGAGTGTGGTGCTCTGGAGCCACACGATGATGACTCCTGTCTATTACGTGTCTTTATGCGCTAACGCTATTGCTGTTGTTGAGCTTCTCCATTATTACGCCTATATTACAGATGAGAAAACAGAAACACAGAAAGGTCACACACCTAGTAAGCATTAGAGCTGGAATTCAGACCCAGGCATTCTGACACAGGAATCCTGCCCCTTAACTCATACACTAGGAGGAGTTGAGTTCTGGAGGTCCAGGAGGGCTTTTGTGATGAAGTGGCAATTGAGTCGTGATCTGCAGGGTAAGTTGGAGTTGATTTGGTAAAGAGATGGAGTTCCAGGCAGAGAGAACAGCGTGTGCAAAGGCCCTGTGGCTGGAGGTCGTATCAGAATGCAGAAAGCCAAGAGACGGGTGGAGCGAGAAGGGGTTAGTATGGCCAAACCATGCAGGGCATTGACTGGTGTGCTCCTCCCAGTCTTCTTCCAAGTGGATTTCCTGCCCACATTGCATGGCTTTATGTTAGAAGCAGCCTTTGGAGAGTGCCAAGTGAATTGTTTAACTTTCAGAGAGAGCAGAGCTCACGTGGCAACTACTCTACACATAAAGGATTCCCTCCAGAGGTGGCCAGCATAGCAAAAGCTAGAGTCCTTTGCAGGCTAAGATCTGTTGTAGAAACCTTTGCCTTCAGCAGCCCAAGGTGGCGGAATTTCAGCCAGAATGGTTGCATGATGGAGACAAAGACACTAGAGGTGGGCTGAGAGGGAGGGCGGGCCCTGGCCATGTCCCCACAGGATTCTCGTCTGCTCCTCGTTTTCCCTGGTACTGGCGTGTCAATGGGGACAGTGGTATCTGCTGTTCCAGAACATGTGTCCCTCACCTTTGCTCACACTGTCCCCTCCACCAGGGGTGCCATCTGCCACTTCCCATTCCAAATTCTGCTCATGAAATTCTACCTCTCTTCAAAGTGGTACTAAAATGCCGGCTCCGTGAATCCTGCTCCTGGCCCTTAGCCAGAGGAAGGCTCTCATTCCTCGTGTGTCAGCAGAATTTTTTTACCCCTTTCTTGCAGCATTTGTCACATTTTTCCTTATATTTCTGTCACTTAAGCTCGTATCTCATCTCTCCTAAAAGACTGTAAACTCTAGGTCTGTGTGTGTGTTTGGGTCCTGGTGTCCCATAGTGTACCTCGCACAGTGCCAGGCGCATAATAGATTTTCAGTAAATATTTGTTGGGTGTTGTTAATAGGCTTTGCCTCTTGTCCATCACATATTTATCTCTTCTCTTTTTCAACTCTTTCAGTTTTGAATGAAAGAAAAACCAGCTCAAAATCTCATAAGCAAATAAGAGAATGTATTGGCCTGTGAAATTAGAAGATTGAGATTCCACCCTCAGGCACGGTGGGAACCAGGGGCTCAAATGATGTGGTCGGGATGATTTCTCTTCACCCTGTGTCTGTACTTCCCTGTGCACTGGTTGCCTCCTCAAGCTCCACCTGGTAGCAAGATGGCCACCAGGTTCGGGTCTGTTGGCAAAGAGAAGGCACATTTCTTCCAATAGTTGAGTAAAACTCTCAGTTCCCCTCACTGGATCTGACTGAGTCATTGTAGACCAGGGAGTGTGCTATACTATGATTGGTCAAGCTGAGTCATAGGCTCTACGGCTAGGGCTGGGGGTGGAACACGTGGACAGAACTGCAGGAGGTGAGAATTTGGGCTACCTTCCTGGAGCTGAGGTAACTGGATGTCAAAAGGCAAAACCCTATGCCCCCTCTACTCCTCCTAGAGGGCAGTAATGGGACCCTGTTGGGTAGGTGGGAGGGTGGACCTCCCTGCTTTTGAAAGGCCAGTGCTGACATTGTTAGTGTGGGAATATGCAGAGAGTGAGAGAAAGGATGCTTCAGCCCCTGATTTTAGGTCCTAACCCTTCTCCCCAAAGACTTGCAAAGGAAATCCCCCAGTTTTTAAGGCTGGATGAAGAGTGAGGAAATGCAGTTAAGCGAGTCCTTGAGGCGTCTTCCTTGCTCTTTCTCAGCCAAAATGAAATGTTTGTCTCCAAGGGAGGACTTCCATCCTCTGATTTAGAAGGCAGAGATTCCTCCTGTCCTAGGAATTTCCACAGCCGGGGTGGTCATCAGCGTGCTGATGAATTCTGGGTGCTGTGAATTCTGGACTGGGATTTGGGGGAAAGGCATTCAGGGTTCCACAGGTCCTGGGACACAGTCATGTTGGAATTGTTGAAAGGGCTGCTCCCCACCTGCTGACACCTTTCTGACCCGCTTCCTCAGTGAATGGGGGCAGTTTCAGCAACTCTAGGGGTCTTTACTGATGAGGGTTCAGAAGGGCTGCCAAGAGATACCCCAGAGCTGGGGACGAGTATCTGACTAATGCCGCTTCTCCGCCTGGCCCATCAGCTTCCTGAGGGCAGAGACCATGCCAGCTTTGCTCTCTGCCAATGGCTAGGGCTTGATCTCAATTAACATAATGATCTTTGAAGAACCTGAGACTCACAAAGTTTAACAATTTTGTCTTGGATCACCCAGGTGATAACAAGGTGACCCCAGTTATCTGATTTTAGAACTTGTGCTTGTAACCATTTTGCTGGGCAGCCTAATCCATTTCTGAGGTGTCTGTGATCCTCCCCCAAAATGTTAGCTACCTCTGGTACCCATTTCTCTTTCTGGCAAGCACTATGGCTTTTGCTCTGGCCTAATTCCTCACATACGTCTTGCCCAGGACTCAGCTTTGCTTGCAGGCAGGTTGCCCTTCTTAATTTAAAGCTCAGATGTGCTCAAGCTGGGGCTGATAGGGTTTCTCCACCAGTCGAGACAATGAAAACGCATTTCTGGCATGGTTTGAATTAAACGAGAATTTCCCGTTTTTCATAAACATTTACAGTAGTTGTGGATGCAGAGTTGAAAGGTTTAGGGTTTTGGTGTTTAATTAGAAACAAATGCCCTTTATGGTCCTGTTAGCAAGGACGGCAGGTCTCAGATTATTAGGATTATTACTATTATTTGTGCCTGCATTTTTATTTTTTTCCACGGTATCGAGGGCCGATTTCTCCAAGGCAGCTAGGTGTGGTGAAATGGTATCTGCAGAATCACTGGTGAAGTTTCTGTCTGAGAGCCAGGGCTCTGGGCCGGCTTTAGGCCCCACCTCACAGGCGGTCCAAGGCTCCCTTCCTTACTTTCCAGGGGTGGGTGAGCTGAAGACTTCGTGGGCAGAGCAGCTGCAGCCTCTCTTGGGGCTTGGGCGGAAAGAGATTTGCCGGCCTTGAGAACCCAGGCGTTCCAAGGTGAGGTTGGCTGTGCCCCTGGGCTCAGCCCTCACTCTCGATTTGAAACAGGGGCAACCTGCAGCATGGGGCACAGGCATGGAATCCCAGCTTCCTGGGAAGCAACAGTGAAAATTCACAGCCGTGCAATTTGCAAGTGGCTTTGTTTTGTCACTAATGGAGAGTCCACGGCTGTCCCTGCAGAAGCAGGAGAAGAAAGCCAATCACAGCAGCCTGAGACCCTTCATACCCCAGGAGAGGATGTCATCCATTTAATATCTCCTGAAAACAGGCCCGTGTCTCCTGTCACAGTCTCTAAGAGGCCAACTACAGCCTGGCTATTAACCCCTTGGGGCCCTCTCCGCATCTCTGTCTTGAAAACATTAACAAAAGGACGGAAAATACCTAAAAGTTCCTTCTACCTGTTAAGGATATCATGAGCTCCCATAAAGCATTGTCTTTGAATATTTGGTGACAAAGAGCCATCTAAGTTATTCGTAAGCAATTAAAGAGGTCGTAGAAGTTTACAGCCAGAAGGGCCTTGAAAGTATTTCAACCTATCAGTCCCATTGTACACATGAAACAACTGAGGCCCAGGGAAGGGGAGGAGCTCACCCATTTAATCACAGGGAGGAGTTGGGCAGCCAGCACAGTCTGGGTCCTCTGTGTCCTGAAACTGCATTTTATCTCAGTATACAAAGAATCAGGCATATTTTGTATTATTTCCTCTCAGATGCATTGAGACACCTTATAGAAGACATTCAGTCTTCCCTTTACAAGCCTAGGCAGGATTACATTGTTTCCCCCACAAAACCTTTATAAAAGCACTATTCCATGATTCATTTTAGAAACTCTAAAAATTTTAATAAAGTTTAAAGAAGAAACTGAAAGTCACCCAATATTCCAACCTCTTTCAGACAATTCCATTATCATTAGTATGTCTTGATCTCCAACCCTCTTTTTTTAACTTGGAAAATTAGACTTTAAATGATGCAGAGGTTTGGCTGTAAGTTTTGAGTCTGAGTGCTGTCATTTCCTAGCTGTGAACTGGGGCCTGTTACTTAACCCCACAAAGCCTCCGTGTCCTCGTGGGGCTGTTGTCAGGATAAAACAAAATTACTAATGTAGGGCGTTCAGCACAGTGCTCAGGGCATTTTAATAACTCGTTGTTATCATCATAAGAAAAATAGAAAAATCTGGAAGCCCCACAATCATAACAACACAAAATTATTAAGTTACAAAAATGATGCTAAAGTAGAAGAATGATTACAAATTATTCAACCACTCAAGAAAAAAATTTATTCAGTTGGTGGGGTTTGTTTTTTTTTTTTCAGACATTTGCATGTTCTGACAATCTCCCAACAGGTCTATTTTTTTTTTTTTTTTAATTTATTTATTTTTGGCTGTGTTGGGTCCTCGCTGCTGGGCGCGGGCCCCCTCCAGCCGCGGTGAGCGGGGGCCACTCTCCCTTGCGGCGCGCGGGCCTCTCACCGCGGCGGCCTCGCCCGCTGCGGAGCACGGGCTCCAGGCGCGCGGGCCTCAGCAGCTGTGGCACACGGGCTCAGCAGTTGTGGCTCGCGGGCTCCAGAGCGCGGGCTCAGCCGCTCCGTGGCATTTGGGATCCCCCCAGACCAGGGCTCGAACCCGTGTCCCCTGCACCGGCAGGAGGACTCCCAACCACTGCGCCACCAAGGAAGCCCAGTTGGTGGGTTTTTAACCCTACTTCCTAAATCTGTTTGGACAATTAAAAAAATTTTTTAAGGAAGAGATTATTAGAAGGCAACATAAAATGAGTCCCTGTATTTCATGCTTAGAGAAATAGTCCATTCATGTGTTTTTAAACCAACAAATGATATGAATGTTGGTGTGGAATTTCGGGACATAGATACTAATGGGGCATTTCCAGGGGTCCCTTTGTTTTCTCTCTCTCTTTTTTTTTTTTCAAATTCACGGGGTAGGGTTAGTCACACCAGGCCATTTAATAGAACAAAGCCATATAATGAACTTCTTCACATAAAGTACATTTTTTCCATGATTCACTCACTGTATCTTGTTTACAAAGCTTGTAGATACAGTAGATTAAATGGGTCCCTTTCTCTAGTGTGCAAAAGTCCAGACCTCTCAAAGCCAGAGGAGGAGAGTGAGGGGGAGGAAGAGAGGGAGGAGGAGGAAGGAGAAAGCAATAAAGGGATGGGGAGCGGGTGGGCGCAACCTGAAAATGAAAATAATATACAGCTGTGGAAAAAGGGAGAGTGAGTTTCCGGAGTAGAAGGTGCAAGCCTTGCTACCTGCCCCCATCCCCACCCCATCCCTGCCCAGCTCAATTTACGTGCAGACTTGCTGGAACGTAGAGGAAACTTCTCACTAAGACCCTGGAAATTGTCCCACAAATCAGACCTCACCTTCCAGGTAGTGGAGATTGGGCCCTGAGCCCTGGGAAGCCTCCTCTCTGCATTTTGAGAGGCCAGGTTGCTCCAAGTTGAGGACGGGACCCCGCTCTTGGAGGTGCAGGAGACCGTGGGCAGGCATTGTCATTGGGTAGGCTTGAGTTACAAAGTAGGTTGGAGTATAAAGATAGAGGGCCAGCGACATGTTTCAAAACACTCACCAACAGAAAAAAAAAAAAAAGAAAGGAAAGAAGGAACAAAAGAAAAGAAAGAAAGAAAAAAAAAAGGAAGGAAGGAAGGAAGAAATAAAGAAAGAAAGGGAGAAGGGGAAAGAAAGAAAGAAAGGAAGAAAGAAAGAAAGAAAAGGAAAGGACAAAAGGCTAGCTGAAGCAAATGTAGCAACTTCTTGAACATTGCTGAATCTGAATGATGGGTGAATGGAGGTTGTGATGCTTAATTTTACATGTCAACTTGTCTGAGCCACAGTGCCCAGGTATTTTCAAACATTATTCTAGATGTTTCTATGAAGTTTTTTTTTTTTTGGATAAGATTAACGTTTAAATCAGTGGACTTTGAGTAAGGCTGGTTACCCTCCATAATGTGGGTGGGTTTCATCCAGTCAGTTGAAGACCTTAATAAAACAAAGACTGACTTCCACTAAGCAAGAAGGAATTCTGCCAACAGATGGCCTTTGGACCCATCTTCAATTTTCCCCTGAATTTCCAGCCTGCCGGCCTCACCTAAAAGATTTTAAATCCACCAAGCCTCCACAATTGCAGGAGCCAATCCTTAGAGCCAATCTCCCTCTCTCTCTCTTTCTCTCACATACACACACTGCACACATCCTGTTGGTTCTGTTTCTCTAGAGCACCCTGACTAATACGGAGGTTTACTATACTATTTTGTTAAATAGTCTATGTTTGAAAATTTGGAAATCAGGAAGACCTCTGGCTGAATCCCACCTGCATCTCTTACTATCCGTATGACCTTGGGCAAGTCACTGACCTTCCTAGACTCTGTCTCCCCACCTACAACAAGGAACAATTCATAGAATCTACTTCATAGAATTTGGAGAGAATGAAATGAGATAGTGAGTGTAACCTAATTCACATACTTATTTATGCACTGATTCAACAAATATTTACTGTACACCATCCTTGGCGTTGGAGTTATGATGCTGAATACAAAGAGATGAGACCACTGCCCTCCAGCAGCTTAGATTTCAGTGGAGGAGATGGAACTAAATGAGATCATCACACTCCTGAACGTATACTCACAAATTGGGATAAAGCCTTTGAAGTAAAGGACCATGATTCTATGAGAGATCTGCGCGAAGGAATATGACCAAGAGTAGGGGCTTCAGGGAGGGCATGCTGGAGGCAGTGATGCTTGAGCTGAGGGGGGGACAGGTGGTGCAAAGGCCCTGAAGAGAGAGGGAAGAAGGCAAGTATTACTGCAGGAAAGCCAGGGGGAGAGGGGAGGAACAGAAGGCAAGGGAAGATGGCAGAGGCCAAAGGTGCGTGGACATCAGGCTGGGCCAGGCCTGAAGCTGTGTTGCAAACAATGTGAAGAGTATGGTTCAGACCGTGATGGGCAGTAAGAAGCCATGGAAAGGTTTTCTAGTAACAGTGTGTGTGTGTGTGTGTGTGTGTGAGTGTGTGTGAGAGAGAGAGAGAGAGAGAGAGAGGGAGAGAAATGTCTTGCCTTTAGGAAAGATGACCCTGGACTAAGGTTTAGTGGGTTGGTAAAGCTGCAGAGGGCGCCCAGTGGGTGTCGTCAGTTCTCCAGGCTACAGGCTGCAAGAGTGATAGTGGTGGAAGCAGCTGTTGCTTTTACCATTGTCACTCCTGCCGCTGAAAATGAAATTTACCAAGATGCTTCAGCTGCCTTAGTGCTCGCCGAGGGCAGGACCGTACATGTTAAGCCTGTATTTAGAAAAGTATGTCTTTTGCAAGCAGCCAACCACCCAGAAAGGATTGCCAGCCAGAAGCAGTCTAGGCCACAGGGTCTCCATCTTGTTCCACTTACTTCCTCTGGGACCTTGGCCCAGTCATCCTTATCTCTGAGCCTCAGTTTCCCCATCTGGAAAGTAATAATACCTGATCTAACAGCCTTGCAGAGCAGCTGTGAGTTTAGTGATATCAGAGCTCATGAATGTGGAATGACTTTGAAAAGTTACAAAAGCACTGAAAAAAAAAAAAAAAAAAAAAAGGTAAGGCGGTGTTCGCTCCGCATCTGGTTTCCATATTGTCTCAGGCATTTTGCTTAGGGAGAGCAGCCTCTCCTCGCAGATGACTGCTTAGTTCCAAGTTTAGGCCTCAGGGTCCCCAGTGGTGAGAAGAATTTTTAATGAGAATAGCCAGGGCATGGCACCCTACCCTTTATAAAGTCCTCCTGCACAAGAGACCCTATTTAATCCTCACGCCGCGCTGCAGCAACAAAGGACAGGCAATCTTGTTCCGTTTCATAGACAAGGAGCTCAGACACTGGAGGTGATGGGTGCTTCGGGTAAGTGGTGAATTCAGGACTCCAGCTCCGCTCTTGTACAACCAAATTCAGCTCTGTTTTACACACCCTCTGCTCTTTGGTAATAAATGAGTATGGATTATAGAGTTTTAAAGCCAGGGTTACTTTAGAGATCAACAATTGGATTTTTTTTTTTTTTTTTTTTTTTTTACCTGTGTGCATGGTATTTGAAACATCTGATTTTATTGCCAAGATTTAAGAATTTGGTTGTTCCCATAAAAAATCTAGATTTTTAGTTCCTTTTGAAAAATGGGCAGTCTGGCCGCTAAGAATCTCCATGTGTGGAAAACAACATGGGCTGGAGCGGAGAGCCGGCCGCCCCTTCCGTCAGTGCGGGAACGGCTCCCAGTTTGCCACAGTCCCTGCCACTCCCACGACAGGACTGTTGCCCGCCTACTGCCCAAGCAAACACCGTACATTTGTGACCCCTAATCTGAACCAACCTCCTCTTTCAGAAACGGGAAAAGTGTTCTAGAGAGGCCGAATGACCTATCAGAGAACACACAGCTTTGGGATGCTATGATAGGAACAGAGAGAGAGCCCGGCTGCCTCGTCTCCCAGGTCATCCCCACCCCACATCAACATCTGTGCTGACATAGCGTCTGTCAGGTCCACAGGAGAGGCTCCAGCGCGGCCATTTCTTTTCTGCTCTTATTTTTCCTGCCCAGAAGAGAGGGCTCCAGTGAGAGCAAGTGTGGCAGCTAGAGTAATGGGCAAATTAGAAGTAAGTGTGGAGACACATTTAGGGGAAAAAGTCCATGTCGCTTTTGCAAAGAACCCAAATCAATCAGCTATACTGAACCCTTTTATCTCCTGCAACAATTGACAAAACAATCAATTGGTAGAGTAGTTCCAAAATGATTTATTACCACAAAGGTAATTCAAAAGGAGAAAAATAGCTGTATCTCCAGGAGAAGAGCATTGCTATGCTGTGTACGTCCTTTCCCATGCGGCATGTTTGGGGAGAACCAGATCTCGCCCATGGGTGTTTATATCAGCTGGTAACCACCAGTGCCTGGGCCCCAGTGCATTCAAGCACATGCATCTGAAATCCTTGTGTTTTATATTCAGAGGAGGCCTCCTGCTGTCTGTGAAACTGTACTCGAGCTACTTCCAGCCCCTATTGCAGACCTGTCAGATCTTCATCAGATATCCCCGATCCTAGCTTAGGCCTGACAGCCTGAAGGAGGTCCCCTGGCCCTGGCTCATGGAGTCCTCCGCAGGAGAACTGGCTTCTATTTGCAGCTCTGCTCCAACTAACCGAACTGTGCTGTGTGATCTTAGGTCTTTCACTTCCCTGGACTGCAAGTGTTTACTGAGGGGCTTAGAGACTACCCCTTCGCAGAGCAAAAATTCTTTGGTCTGACAATTCCTTGAGAGGGGACGAGGAACCCAGCTCCATTGCCTTTGTCTGCAACGTTCAGGATCCCCAGGCTTCACCTCTCCTCCCCCCCCAGTAGAGGCTGCACTGGATTGTTTTTTCTCCTCCAGTCTTTGAAACTTCCTGGGGACAGAGCATCTCCCGCGGCTGAGGGTTTGCTGCCCCAAGGGGGGAGCGCTCACCTTCATGATTTCCAAAGAGGAGCTGCAGGGGCAACCCTGAGACATTTTATGAGAAAGAAGACCTTAAACTGGTTTCATTAAATGTGGCTTGATGGAGGCGAACCGGAAACATCCATTGGAGCAGTGGCAGCCTTTCAAAGCCCCCCTGCAGAAACGATAAGCTATAAAAACAAATGGCCCAGCAACAGAACAAAAAACAAGGCTCTAGGAACATTTGCCGGGCTGCAAACATGGCCCACTGGGCCCTACCCCGCCTCTCGGAGGCTGAACCATTAGGACCTGGCTGCTTCAGAGGATAACAGGAGCGGGGTACTTCCCTGCCCCAGGAGATTCAGTGATGGGGAGCTGGACAGAAAGAAGCAGGGCAGGGGTGAGTAGGGAGAGGGTCCTAGGCCTCGGCAGACCGACCGTGACATTCACTTTGTGCAGGGCACCGTGAGAGCCCTTTACATGCATCTTGGCTTCTCGATGACTCCCCTGTAGACATGCACTGTTGTCCTTCCCATTTTGCAGCAGAGGAGCAGAGGTTCAGAGATGCTGAGAAGGGTACCAAGGTCCCAGGGCTGAGTAGGGAAAACAGGACTCAAACTCTCATTCCTTAAACCACTTGTGACTCCACCTTCTATGAGGAAATGATTATAGACTTAAACTGACTTTCACAACTCAGGAGAGGGAGCCTTAGAAATCACCAAGCCCAAACTCTTCTTTTTCCACATAAATTGGAAGTGACAGAGTTGGGGGTGGGGAGGAGACTGCTCTCAAGCATCAGAGAGACCTGGGCACACATACATCTTCCTTCCTCACCACTTACTAGCTGTTTCACTTAGGCAGTTCCCTGCCTTCACTGAGCCTCAGTTTTCTCATCTGTGAAATGGGAAGAGATACAACACTGGTTTTATTAGTGTCATTGTGATGGTTAAGTAAGATTCATTCAGCAGATGTCTCAGCAAATTCTATGTGCCAGGCACTGTGTTTGGCCCTAGAGATAGAGCAGTGAACAAAATAAAATCCCAGCCCTCATGGGGCCTGGATTCTGGTGGAAGAGACGAGACAGACAGTAAATATGATAAATAAGGAAATGATGTCGTGTGACAGAGGATGATGTAAATGCCTTGGAGAAAAATGCAGTCCAGAGAAGGGGTGGGAGGGTGAGGGTGAGGAACAAGATTAATGGGGTGATCAAGGAGGGTCTCATTGGAATGTGATTTAAAGACTTGACGGAGGTGAGGGAACAGTGCTCCTGGCAGAGGGCACAGGGAAGGCCCTGAGGTGGGAGCCAGCTTGGTTTATGAAGGAACAGCCATGAGGCCAGGGTGTGTGGAATGAGATGGCAGTGAAGTGCCTTGCACAGCACCTATCTCCTGGGTAGCTGCTGCCTTTGTTATTCTTGCTTTCATTATATAAATTGATAATAGTCAGGCGTCTGGATCCCCACACCCATCTGAAGCTTTTCCTAGGCTGCCCCTTACCTACATAGTTGCTGACGCTGCCTGGCTGCGGGCCACCGGGTCCTCACTTCCTGCTCTACCCTCCTTCCACCTAGTCACTGCTGAAACAGTTACTGAGGGCCCCTGTGTGTGCTGAGCCAGTGAATGCTCAGAGCCCCTAAGGAGGGCACTGAAAACAGGGTGAGGGGACTCAGGGCCCCCTAATGGGCCTGACTCCCCTGCCCTTGGATTCCTCCAGGAACGGGGGGCGGGGACACCTAGCTGTGCCCCCGCGCTCTGAACCACACCCCAGAACTCTGGGCTATGCTTCTGACAACACTGGCGAGAGGACCTCGGCCCAGTGGGCCACAGCTTGGCCCAGTAGGTGTGAGCACAGCTTGCTATCCTCTGTTTGCTTCTACCTTTGACTACTTTCTCTTCATCCCATCTTTGTACTGTTTTTGCTCCATGTGACACATACAGAAACTCTTTCCTGGAGGGCAGAGATTTGCTGACACTGAGTGCTCCTTGGGGAAGAAAGTTGCCCGCGGGAGCAGATTGTCCTTGGCAGCCTCACCGGGAGGAGGATGAGCTCTGCTCCTCAGGTGCCCAGGCTGCTGCGCTCTGTTCCCATCCACCCGGTCCCAGGCGTGGTGGCCCCTGTCCTTCTGCAGCTCTGTGGGAATTCAGCAGGACGTCAGTGTTCACTGCACATCCTCAGGGCTCTCTGCTTCTCATCGCTCCAGCCTTCCATCCCTCCCTCTGGAGTCATATCGTCGGATCTCCCCCTTACAAGGAGCCCTCTGGTTGCCGTTTGGAATTTGCAGTGTGGCTGGGGAGGGCGCCGTGACTGGAGGCAGGGAGCCCTGTTAGAATCCGTGAGGGAGTCTAGGAGAGAGATGTGGCAGCTGTGGCGGTGAGGATGGGAAATAGGACCACATCCCAGAGACATTCTGAAGATAAAAGCAGCAGGACTTGGTGACTGATTAGATGGGAGAGGAGAAGTCCTTTGGAGAAAGCACTCTTACAGCCATAAAAATGATAACAGTACAAATGAAGGTGCAGTACTACAGTGGAGAAAAGCAGGAGCTATTTTATACTACGTAACAGTCACATAGCAATGACAACCACAGAAGTTGGCCAGATCTGCATTAAGAAAAATGTGAACAGCCCTCCCTAATGATTGTCGGGAGAGGGGGTATGTGTGTGTTTCTACTTTTTATTAAGTGTACAATGAAATAGTAAACCGTGCTATACTAAAAAGAAAATCTTGACCTACAAAAGTGATACACCTTTAGTAAAGACTAAAATGGATGTCAAATCTCACGTCTGGCACTAATCACAAGACCTTGGACAAAGTAGTTAAACTTTCTCAGACATATTTCTTCATCTGTTTAATGGAGATAATAATGAATCCTTTCTCCTGGGGCTGTTTGAGGCTCTGATGAGGTGATAGCCATAGCATAGTGTCTGGCACACTGTGATGATCCGTATATTGTTGTGGTGAATAATGGTGAGTGTTGTCTCTCCCATCCCCCAACCCTGTTCCTCAGCCCTGGTAAGGGTCTTAGAAGTGGTTCCTTAACTTCAAGCTGAATTCTTTAATAAATCCAAGGAGAATCAAGCAAGGAGCCACTATTTGGCAAACATTTTGGAATTCAGATTTATCCTAAGCGACTCTGATAAGTGAGAGGAAAACAACCCCTAGGAGACCATTCACAGAAGGATGCCCCTCACTACCCCCTCCATTGATACGGGGAGGTGGGGGACATCATAGGTGGGGAAGGATTGGCCTCTTCACAGCCAGAAGCAAAGGGTAGATGTGGCAGAATTGGGGGAGGGGGAGGGGGAACAAATGGCACATCCGTCACTGATAAAAGGCTGTTGTCGAGACCCAATAAACCCAGTAGCCAGTCACTGGGCCATATGTGTGAGTGGGAAGGTCGCCTTTTTTCCATCTGCTGAGCAGTCGCCCAACCCAAGCAGGAGGGCCTTGGAGCTCAGGAGGGGGTCTAGCTCTAATGGGGAGACTGAAACCTGGAGCTTGGAGGGCTGAGTTATGCGCTTGAGCTAGGGGAGAGGGAGTCCCAGACAGGTCTGGTGGTTTCTAAGGCCCACATCACTTTCTAAATCCCCCGCTCACCCCCCATTCCCCATCCACGGCTCCTACCACCTAGGCAACCATGCGTAGACCCCACTGCCCAGCCCCACCTCAGCCATCACTAACTGGATGAGGGCCGGGCACCTGGTTGCTGACCTGTGAGCTGGCCTTCCAGGAACCAACGATATGGGCCCGTCAGGTTCTTGTTCTTGGGACTCTGAATAGAGGGGAGGTAGAGGTGATTAGCCATGAGGGTAAGGCTGCAAGGCTGCAAGGCCAGAGAGACCAGGTCAGCCACTGCGTGCGGGCTGAGGTCATGTGGATGCAGAAAGCATGAGGAACCAGGAAAGAAGTGTCCACAGAGAGGATCAAACGGCAGACAGGGACAACGCACGCAGGAGAGAGGGGTTTCGTGCTGTCCTAGTTCCTGACACTCGTCAGATCCTCTTTCAGTCCCAAATATGACATATGACATTCTCACCAAGACCAGCAGAATGCTTCCCCAAACTCCCATTTTCTTGATTTAGCTTAAGTGCCTCCTGATTCTTACAACCAAGGTTGGCCACACACTGCATGATCTACGTGCCCCACCTCCGTGGTCTTCTCCAAGGGAAAGGAAACTGGAGGGAGGCCAGGCTCCAGCTCGCCCGAGGCAGCACGGCCTTGTTTATAACCCGCCGGAGCTGAGCGCAGCAGTGACCTGGCCACTCACTCATCTTTATGAGAACATCCCCCACGTGGGAGCCTTCCCTTTTCATCAGGATGTTTTTCTTGATGTCCAGCCGAAACATTCCCATTTTTATTTCTTCCTATTAGTCTAAGCTCCGGCCCTCGATATTACTGGCTGATATAAACCCTGTCTCCCTGAAGCTCTCCCTCCAAGTTCAGATATTTGACTGCTTACGCGTGGACAGCCCTCCGCTGCTGCTCTCCTCCCAAACAACTCCCCAGCAGCCCCTGTTGTTTTTTCAGCCTTGCTCCTGCGTTTCCCCCAGAGATGAGGTCTGATGGAGTTCAGGGACAGATGGAAGGACAGATTAAACACAAAGGACTCAGGAGGTCAAGAAGGCAGGCCAGGAGAAGGGATCATCTTGGACTTGCAGAGGAATACCATCGATTCAGAAGCTTTGAGCAGATATGGGAACTAGGAAACCGTCCCAACAGCCAGAGCCCTGGAGGGATCTCTAGAGAGGGTGCATTACCCTAAGGGACAGAAGACGAGAGTGACTGTATATGATTGGGTAGGAAGACCAAATGCCTTTCTGCATGGAAATAGGATGCAAAAGGAAGGCAAGTATGGGCCACAGTGGCATCCATTAGAAGACTCGGAGAAGTCTTTGAACATTCCTTTTGGCGTCAGGCAAGAGAGACCTGGTCTGCTGGTAGGCAAGCTGTGAGTCACCTTGACATAGACAGAAACCTGAATGAAAAAGGTGACCCAGAGCAGCTGTCAGTGAGAAGGGGCAAAAGGGGAAATGATTCGGGGGGCACTCAGGGCTCTTCAGTTTTCTATGAAAGAAGATCTGTGCCATCTTTTTTTTTTTTTTTTCCCCCTGTTCTTGACTATTTTACTGCTAGAGTAATTCCCTGGGGGGAGTAAAGTTTGGTGGAATATGTCATG
This sequence comes from Balaenoptera musculus, assembly GCF_009873245.2. Taxonomy (NCBI): domain Eukaryota; kingdom Metazoa; phylum Chordata; class Mammalia; order Artiodactyla; family Balaenopteridae; genus Balaenoptera; species Balaenoptera musculus. The sequence goes on along the minus strand of NC_045795.1, from coordinate 70,453,536 downwards.
GAGTCACTGATTGTTGCTTTTTCAAGGCATGAGAGAAAGAACAAGATTGAGAGAAGGAGATGAATTTTGGTCCTGATAGTATCCTGTAGCTCAGAGTCAGAAAATAGATGATACAGATGCCAATACTCTCCTCTCCCACGGCTGGTATCACCAAAACTGGCCAGCTTTCTTTTCACTGAGCCACAGTGAATACAGATCTCCAGGCAGTCATTAGCACTCTAATGAGCCACATTGACCATCTTGGGCGGTGTTCTCTTTTTGATACAATCTTCCATGGCCTTAGAATTTTGGCATTAAAATGGCAAAGGGAATGGTGAGCGCTGCCCTAGCTGTAGTAAAAGGAACCAGACCTGGCTTCTCCTACAGAATATAGGGGAAAGAACCCAGCTCTGCAGACTTGGATTCAAATCTTGGCTTCATATAACAAGTCTTGTGCTCTTGGATAAACTTTTAGGCTTTTTGAGTCTCAATTTCCCCAACTATAAAATGAGTTTTAAAATATGGACTATGCAGGATTGCTGTGAGGAATTAAAGATGGTACATGTTACTGCTTTTCATAGTGCCTAGAAAATAATAGGTGCTCAATAAAAGGTAGCTTGGTATTGGGAAAATTTAAAACTCTTTTAAGTCTATCCACTCAATATGTTTGGGGCTGAATTGATTCAAACAAAACTGACTTGGTGTTTAGCACATTGACTTGTCTATTTCCAAGGTCCATGAAACTAACCAGGGCAAAAACATTCCTGCTTGTATTATTATCTGGAATCTAATGACCGTCCTTGTCTGGCTTTCTAAACAACCCATTTTGTGTAGAAGTACACAAAATGTACAGTTTTGCTGTATAATTTTTGAATTCTGTGAATGGTATGTGCTGAAAAATGACCAATTTTTATGTTGGAGAAGGCAATATAAAGATTATGAAAGTTGCTCTTGATGAATCATTAAACTGTCCCGTGAACTTTCCTTACCAGAGATGATCAGTTGCACAAGCTAGTTAAGAACAAAAACGGGAATGATCATTCCTAGCTTTTGTTTAGAATGAAAAGTCAATGACTTTTCCTCTAAGAGCCCCACCACCAGGGGTCTTGTCAGCCTGGATGCAGGGTCCAAACCCAGGCAAGCACCCCTGGCTCAACTTGGCAGTCTCAGACCTCTCATCAAAGCTGTGGTTTTGCTGGGACCTAAGGGGGAACCGGACTGTTTTCGGCTGGCCCAAAGTGTTTGTAAAATAAGTTGTTTGTCATCTTAATTTGTAAAAGCATGGAATTTGAAGTTCTTGCCAAAAAAAATTAGCAACCTTATTCATTGCATGTAGCTTGCATAACAGATGGCGGTCTGGGAGGTTGATATTCTTCAAAACTTGGTGACTTCACGGCTTGATGTCCTGAACGAAGTTGTTTTCTCTCAGATAGCATTTCAGGAATGGAGACTTTTGATCAGGAGGAAGACCTGAGCTGAACTTGGACTTGGGACCTAACTTTTCTGAGTTCTGAAATTTTCTTCCAAAGAAAACTTTATATATATATGTATTTGTTGGCTTCTGCACATCTGCACCTCTTGCTTTTCTTCACAGGGAGTGAGAGCCAGACTATAACAAGAGAAGCTGTGATCTGAAAGTCTCTGCAGAGTAAGGAACAGCCAGCCCTTACAGGATTGCCCTAGTGCCTCCCAGAAAAGGCATAAGCTTTGCATAAGCATTTGGTCTGTGGGGTGCTGGTCTGAACTGACCTTGCTCTTTAAAGAAACAAAGACGATTCTTTCTCAGAGAAGATGATTTTGACTTTAAAAGCAGCTATTCATGGTATAGTCATTGTGTGAATGTGGCTTTGAGTGTCACTCCCAGGAGAGTAGGATAAAGAATGTTAAAGCTGGGAAGGGCCTTCAAGATACTGGGGTTCACCTCCCTCATTTTACAGATGGAGAATCTAAGACCTCAGATTAAAAGGCATGTCCTAAGCAAAAATGAGTCCGTGGCAAAGCTTTCATTAAATCTTATATTTTCTTCTCCCAAGTGAGCATGGGCTACCTCTTACCCCTACTTCTGCCCCCAGCCACCTCAACATGCATATTTTGTAGCAAAGATCAGCCTGAAATAGCACCAGCCTAGTCTTCTAGCTCTCAGTCTGGAACATTCCTACCACTCCAAGTTATCATTAGCCAGAGTAGAAGAGCACAACATGAAATGACTCCCGTGTGAGAAGGAGGCACCTCTTCTGATGAGCTGGAACCCCAGTCTCCCAAGTGCACATCACCCCAATTCCCCCAAGTACCTTCTGTCTTCTCACTCCAAGAGCACATTCTTTTGAGGATGTCACAGAAAGGCACATTGACTTATCCCAATCATGGCCTCGAATCCAGTCTGTCTCAGTGGTATATTCTCCTCTCTCAGGTAGGGCATCAATGAGCTCTGATCCAGAGGGCACTGGCCTGGGAATATTGTGATCCACCATTCTCTTCCTCCAAGAACCCCTTTAGATGCTCTTTCTGGGACTCAGTGTCTTTGTTTATAAGGCATAGAATTCATCCAGCATTTTCTAAAGTGTATTTGGAGAAATTCAGGTTGTACAGGAGCATAAAAAGTTTACTTAAAAGAAAAGAATTCTCCCCAAGATGTATTAAATCAGTGTTATTTATTTAAAATAAGTACTTTAAAATATCTTTGATTTTGTTTCAATAAACATTACTTAAATAAGTATTCTTTTTATAAAATCACATAAATTTGGCCAATTTTGGACTAAAAATTAAATATGTTGTTTCATTGCAGGACTTAGCAGAGCCTTCAATATGAAAAAGACATGCCTTAGAAAATTGGCAAGCAGGGGTGAAATATACACTATTTCGCAAATGTGTGGTCTTGTTTAATCAAGCATCCTGCCTCAACTTGACAAATATAGGACAGATGATCTCTCAAACCACGTGGAGTTCGAGCACTGTTTTTCTGCTGTGGAGTCTTCCTTGATATATCTAGTAGCTTTATTTTCTAAAATAATAGATGGACCCACTTCCAGGTTTTTCACTCTCATTATCAGTGTGATTCTGTTTGCGTTTTCTCAGCTTATGTTTTTTCAGATGCCAAAAATTAGGTAATTAGCTGCGAGGTCTTAGGCCATAATTTGGGAAACATTTCCCACTTAAATTAAAGGCTCTGCACGCCCACCCAATCCGTAATTGTGTGGATCTTTCAAAACTCTCCGTTGGCTTCATTTAATTGTCAAACATTAATTTAGTGGGGGGAAATCTTCAAAGAAGGGATAGAGGAAGCGTGGCTGGTAGGACAAAATATTAATAGGTTGGTTAAAAGCAAAACAGTAATTCTTCCCGTCTAAGCTTGCAGCCTTTGGTCGGGTGGAAAGGAAACTATCGGTTATTTCGGGATTATATAGGTTTCATTGATTTAAAATGACCTAATTTAAAAAGCAGCCAGAGGGAGATTTACTTTGTCTTTATTTTTTGCCTGAGGAGACAGAAGGAAAAACAGGGTTTTGTTTTTTAAAATCTGAAAATGCCCTTTTCCATGACCGTTTCCAAATGTGTTCATTAAAGAAGGCGATGCTATTCGACAAAGACCAAAATTAAAACGGAAAAATCCCATTTTGCCAGCAGTGTTGCTCGTATAGCCATTTAGCTCAGCAAACTCCAGCCCCGTCCCCAGCGCAGGGCAGGACTTGACACCTTCGTGGGCATCTGAGTTGAGGCTGGAGATGTGTGGAGTTGCCATGGTGATGGTTGTCAACAAAGGTTACCCCTGGTGGAACCTCTTTGGCCCCATGACCCACACACAGAGTTGGAATAATAGACTCTGTAAGTGGCTTCTGCTCTGCAAATAGAGACAGGGCTGGAAATCAATTATTAATGAGCTGGGTGACATTGACATTCATCCACATTTAATAAGCACAGCGCAGCAACCGGAGGAGAACTGGGTTTTGCCCAGCGAAGTCCCACGGGTTGGTGGGGAATTCAGAGAAAAAGGAAAAGCTAGGGACAGAAATGCAAAGAGAAAGAGATGATGTCTATAGCCACTAAACAGATTTTAATTATTTAGATTTCATTGCTTGACATTCCTTTTGATACCAGTTTTTATCCTACATGAACTCAAAGGATCTGACAGGCTGATCCTACAGAGCGTCTCCTCTGTGCTGCATCCCGCATGCCAACCAGAGAGACAAATCGAAGATGGTAGACTTGTCCACAATCTGGGGGTGGGGGGGGGGGCGCGGTTTTCAGTGTTCTGATAGACTAATAGGCAGCACCTTCATTCGCGATTCTAAAGCCCTTTGGTTCATTTTTGGACTTCCTTGCAGGAAAGTACAATGCTAATGTAACATTTAAAAAAAAAAAAAGTTGAAATATGTGTCCTCATTGCCTGTGCTCTCCATGCAGAATAAGCAGGACTTTGGTTTCTGAGGCTTTCTGGAGGAATTACTCTTGTTTTTCTTTTTAATTTCCTTCCAAGGCAGCCTGCGATTTCTTTATATCTGAAATAGTGCAAAGAAAAGCTGCATTTGCACTGAACTGGAGGCTGACTGAAACTACATGTGCAGTCTTTCTGAGAAGAGGAGGTCTTGTTTTATTTAAAAATATGCCTGTGCTCTAAAGTGGGAGTGAAGGGCAGAGACACAGATAATTTTCTAGAACCACTTCACAGATTGGTAAACTAGGACCCAAAGGAATGAGCTGACTTGTGAAATTTGCTCAACTGACCTTTGAATTAAAAATGCCAGCCAGTCAGCCTCCCTTTGGCCCGGAGTTTGTCAAGGGCCAGGCCTGGCATCTCACCCTTTGATGTTCTCGTGGTTTTTCTGGAGTCTGTCACTTCAAGGGGTAGGAGGGAGGACGGGACCGTCCTCTACCTCTGTGCTCCAGACCCATCCCAGCTTCTAAGACTGTTCTTTCCGCAGACTTGTCACTTCTAGATGTTGATTGCTCATGGCCCCCAGCATGGCAGTGAGGGGACATTTCTTCGGGAGATGTGTCTGCTGGCCGGGCGTGTCTGCAGCGAGTTACCGGTGTCCGTGGAGCCCAGCCCACCTCCCAGCATGCTGACAAAGAAGGCCAAGGTGCTCAGCAGAGACTGGAGTCAATTAAAGGCTACGACTTGGGAAAAGCCCTCCTTGCATCTCCCTTTTTAATCTGGACCCTTTACCTTTTGATATTCTAGATGCTTTTCTTTTGCCCTCTGTCAGCGCAGAATTTTTGAAAGTGACTGATGTCTCAGGCCAATAATTACATGTGGCAAAAGTTCTTAAGCTACAGGTTTAGATGCCTCTAATTTCAAGGCAAGAGCTTGAGGTTTCACAGTCCCTTCCTGTCGGGCAGGGTTGAGGCATTGGACAGAGGGGGCTGGGAGGCCATCAGCATGCTACTGAGAGCAACCCAGGGCCTGCCTCTTGATATCTGAGTCAGATGGTAGGGGACTCCCCTCCTTCCACCACTGCCCACACCCCTGTGTTTAGTTCCGTGGGAGGCAGGAAGTTTGGATTCATTGCTACCAAAATCTTTTAAGTTTCAATTTTTATATTTCACAATCTGTCAATTTATGACTTCAGCTCCTTAGACAGAGGCTGATAAATTTGGATTCTATAAGACCTTACCCCAGGCCCTATATCAAGTCAGCTCAGTGGATCCACAAATACTTCTTGGGCATATACTATGCTTTGGGCACAGTGCTAGGGCACAGCGATGGACTAGAGACAGGGTCCCTATCCCCATGGGCATGCGCTGTAACTGGGAAGACCAGCCATAAACATGTGAGAAGCGCCAGGAGGGGTGGGTGGGTCGGGGGGCCTTGGGAGCAAGGGCGAGGGTCATCTGACTTAGACCAGGGGCTCAGGGAAGACTTCTTAGAGGAGGAACTGCTGTCTAACCTGAGATAGAAGGGTGAATTTGAGTTTGTCACGTGACAGGGAAAGGAGAGAGCTAGGTCAGAGAGAGGCAGCTAGACTATGAAAGAAGCTGGAAGAGGTGAACTGGTCTGTGTCCTGAAAATAAGGGGCGCTTCGGAAGGGTCTTACACAAGGGAGGGGCTTAATCTCTTTCTGGTTTAGTAAATTCACTCTGGCTGCACTGGGGACAATGGTTTGGAATTTGGCACTTAAAACTACTGTTTTGTTTAATTGTAAGAAGTGGAAATGGGTCCCTGTGGGCTGGGGGAGAGGGTCTCATCCCCTTCCCCAGACCACGGGGCAGGGAGAGGGTCTAGACGGCCCCATTCATGTGCCTGAGCCTCACGTCTATTTTAGCCGCTCCCTCCCACTGTCATTTGCTGCCGGCGGCTCACCCAGTCACCAGACTCTCAGTTTCCCAAAATGCTTGTGTCCCAGGTGTTAATCTTTTGCTCCAGCGTCACCCCTCAACTGTGGCTTAGGATAGACTTCCACTTCCTCCTCCCCCTACTCCCAGCCTTTCTTTCTAAAAATAATACCCCTGGGCCTGCACACGCTCACACACGCTTTTGGCCGTTGTTGAATTTGGAAGGCGGTCGCGTAGTAGAATTCCAGAAGGTTGGCTTAAGGTACCCATTTTTTTTTTTTTTTAATCATTTTTGGCTGCGTTGGGTCTTCGTTTCTGTGCGAGGGCTTTCTCTAGCTGCGGCAAGTGGGGGCCACTCTTCATTGCGGTGCGCGGGCCTGTCACTATCGCGGCCTCTCTTGTTGCGGAGCACAGGCTCCAGATGCGCAGGCTCAGTAGTTGTGGCTCACGGGCCTAGTTGCTCCACGGCCTGTGGGATCTTCCCAGACCAGGGCTCGAACCCGTGTCCCCTGCATTGGCAGGCAGATTCTCAACCACTGCGCCACCAGGGAAGCCCCATTTATTTTTGAAAGGTAGTTTCCTGCTTTCCAATATTCCAGGGGATATTTCCCCTGTCATTTAGAAGGGGGGCCTGGTGAAATAACAAGTCAGGCATGCAGGGGGAACGTGTGTCAGCCCCACTCGGAAGCTTGGGTAGGAAATGAAGCTCTGAGCCACTGAAATAACCTGGGGAAGTCACACACAGTGAAATACCACATTCTGGATGCACCAGGGCTGAGTTACGGCCACACGTGCCCCAGCCTGTTTCAGATGCAAGACTCCAGTCACTGGATGCTTTGGGGACCCCTCAGCTCTCCACCTTCATGTCTTCCACTGACTGTGACGCTTAACTGCTCTCTCTTCAAAGCCATGGGAACTCCAATGTTCTGTTGGGTCCTGAAATGACTGGAGAACCTTGTGTCACTGCTTGGTGCTAAATTCAGATTCTACCCTGACTTCAAGAATAAGAGTCAGAATTCGAATGAGACTGAAAATAATACTTCCTATTGTTTATTGAGCTATTACTCTGTGCCAGACTCTGCGATAGGTTCTTTAGCCCATGTTCTCAGCAAATCCTTCCATCCAAGCCAGTGAGGAGTTCCTCTTGTCCTTTTACAACAGAAGAAACTGGGCTTGAAGAGATGAAGTAACTTGCCCAAGACACCTGGCCAGTAAGCCACAGAGCTGGGGTTCAAACCTGACACCTCTGATTGTAAAGGCCACATTCTTAACCGCCTTATCGTGCCATCACTCACCAGCTGGGTGACCTGCCCCTCTCTGGGCTTCACTTTCTCTACATCATCAAAATGATACGGAGCCTTTAGTTCATAGGAAATTGTATAAGGAACCACAAAATATAGAAGGGAGAAAAGGCAGAGGTGTCCCAGATGAAGGGTGGATATGTGAGGCTTAGGGGATAAGCAGAGAGAGGCCCTGAAATGCTCAGCGAGTCACCTCCCTCCACGAGGGGAGCTCTTGTCAGCTGTGATCCTGACCTCCACCCACCAGCCCAAATGGAAGAAGCTGCCTCTGCGTCTCCAGTCTGCTCCCCTCACCCCCAACTCCTTGTCGTGCCACCTCTCATTTTCTGCTCCCTTCTTTGCAGTCTTCTGGTCTTTGGTTCCTTTGCTGCCTCCCGTCTGAGATAACAGTCATGCAGAGAGTAGGATCGGGATGGGATGGGATGGGAATATTAACACCCGCCGTGCAGGGTGGTGGTGAGGATTAAATGCCGGAACACACGTCACGCGCTCAGCCCGACGGCTGCACAGGGCACTCAACAACTGGCGGATCCTGCTGTGACTCATTTGAGTGTCGTCGTAAGGACATAGAGGGGAGTTGGAGGTGCGGGAACATTTGAAGAGTCGTGAGCCCTGGTTAGAACCTCCAGTCCTGAGCGTCTCCCTCCGCCCCACCCCCACCTCCAGAGTCACAGAAGCACCCAGAACCCTTCTTGGACTCAGCCCTTGTGCCCAGGAGGCCTCAGCCTGGCCCCTCCTGCCTGTGACGCCCCCACCAGACCTCCCTGTGTCCCTCCCTGTGTCCCCTGATGGATACATCTTTTGCTGACCAAGAAAATACCCCTGTCAGGTGAGAAGACGCACTTTGGGAAAACAGGTCTTACGCTGAGCTGCTCCTGGCCATGACTCAGTCTTTGCAGTTTAGCCTGTCCTGTCCCCTGGGAAGACATTTTCTGACTCGTGCCCCAGGTTTCTAGGGACAAAGGGTCTTCGCCAGTGAAGAAGGGTTTAAAGCGGTTTTGCGGGGAGAAGGGGTCTTTCCTGCTCCATTGTGAGCCCCATGAGTGCAGGAACCCTGTCTTTCCTGGCTGCTGCCATAGTCCCAGCGTGGAGTCGGGTTCCTACAAGGGGTTCATTAAAATGTTTTGGAATAAAGGGAAAGGTGAATTGATTAAGTGAGAGAACCACACAAGTGAGGAAGGAGCCCCACATCACCATTATGTCCTTGAGGTGGGAGTGCAGCTTGAGACGGCCCTGCTGTCAGGCTGGGTTTGTTCCCAACTTCATCACTTAATACCCGTGTAACCCCGAGCACTGGTCTTGACCTGTTAGGTCCTTGATGTTCTCATCTCTCAAACTAGGATGAAAAGAGTAAGTACTTAAAAGGGACTTGGGGGGATTTGATGAGTTAATGTATAGAAACAGCTTTGGAAACCATACTTTGCGCCTGGTCTGTGCTAAGTATTGTCATTGTGATTACGCATTTGAGATATTAGAAAGGTTTGTTTGCTTTCTGTTTGAGGGCAGGGATGTGTCTTACGGAGTTCTGTGCCCCAGCACTAGCTCATGCCGAGCACATAATAGGAGCCCCTGTTGCTGGTGATGTTTGTGATGATAAAGAGAAAGTAATCATACTGTGTCGGTCCTTAGGTCAGAAGAAGAGACCTGTGCAGCCGGAGGGGCCCTGATCAAAAAGCATTGAAAAGTTGTGCAGCTTAACCCAGGTCACCCTATGTGTTAATGTCACAGGGTGTGTGACATTAACACACCCTGTGTGTTAATGTCAATCCCTGTGGTCTTTCCATTCATGTGAGGGCGATTCCAAGTCACAGTTACTTTTAATGGCCCTCACTATCTTTATACCACAGAAAAGATCTGGAACATCAATGGAGGAGATGATGCGGCTCAAGCAGAGGTCTTGTATGGCCCTGGCGTCTTGGTATGAAGCAGCCTTGGATATGGAATATCAGCATGGAAAGGCTAAAACCTGGAGGACAGTCTCCCTGGGTTCTATTTGCCAGTCTTTTTACTACCATGATGAATGACTCTGAAATTTACAAGCCTCTTATTCCAACAAGTGAGAGGAGCCCCCCAGGTTTGCTTTGTGCCTTAAAACTCTTCCGATATGTTGAATCTGGAAGGAGAGAAGAGGCATCCTGTTGCTGCCCGTGGTGGCCCAGGGAAAGCCCAGCTTTCTAAGAATGGCAAGCAGGCAGGGGAAGCAGTTTTTATCACTGAGCTGGAGGCCTGAGCCTGACAGAGTTCCCATCAGCAGGTTTGAGATCAGGGGTGAGAGTTACCTCTTCTCTGACGTGATCACGAATACGGTGATTTGTGCATGCAGTTATACGCCAGGCCACCCTTTATCATTCTTTTTAAAGGGAACCGAGACTCTTTGGGGACCTCTCTGTGCTCTGACATTCTGCTAGCAGGAAGTCAAGAGTCATTACTATGAAGAATGGCAGCAAGGACGCAAAAGCACATCAGGGGTAGACAGTGGGCTGAGCAAACACGCTTATGTTCAAGAGGCAAGGGAGGAGTGGCTTGTCATGTGGAAGGATTGGCTTCCTTTCTGGAGGAGCTACTCCCAGTGACTGCTTTCCAAGATGGGAAACTTTGTGCTTGCTTTGGCCGGGGTTCCTGCTTGCGACTCGAGGGTTGCATCAATTCATTCCAAATGGTGTTGGTAAGCGATGGGAGTCTTGCCTTCTGGAGAATTACTACTCCTTAAAGACATCCTCTCCAGTAAGCCCAGCCCAAGGAGTAGCAAGCCAAGGCCCCCAGGGTGGATTATTCGCTTAATAATCAGGTCTTTCCTCTTGGTTTCCTCCATGGCTCCCCTCCCCTCAGCCTGTGCCTCTCTACCGAGGCAAAAAATCCTAATCAAAGGAATGCAGGGGCAAAGGGACTTGAAAAAAATCAGAAGAGGGATCGATGCAGAAATGCAACATAATGAGGTTCCCTGAGCCGACTTCAAAAGGTCAGTTGGGCTCTGGAGCCCCATGTGATGACCTCATGATCAAACTATTCTTTCGTAGTCCTGTTAGAATCCAAATTGTGCTCATGTGTGAGCCGGAAAGGTGTTCTGGTGGGAGCAGAGCCCACCCCCACCTCCAGCTGCTGCCTGCTGTAATTGGGTATCGTAACTCTTAACACTTGGATTTGATTTTCCAGGGAAGGCAAGCCAAGTTCCCGTGCATGGGTGCTCCATTGCCATCCACCCTTCCGTCTGATTTCCCTGCTCTTACAGCCCTAGCCTAATGTAGGGAGACAGTGTGGCTTTTGATGCCAGTAATCTTGGAGATCTTTGCTCCTCAGCTGAAAACTGGGCTCTTCAAAGGAGGTGTTTTTAGCCTCCAATGACTGCAGGAGGATGAGCCAAGGGAGAGGTGGGACTGTTATTATTGTAGTTATTTCAGGAAGTGGCCATGCTGTTCTCCAGGCCCAGACACCAGGGACTGATCAAGATGGGGAGGACACACATCAGATACTTTGGCTCCACCCAGGACTACCCACGGACTACAGCCCAGAGCCAAATCCAGCCCCCCACCTACTTTTGTTTTATTGGCTCATAGCCACACCCATTCATTTACTTACTATGCTCGCCTTCAACGCCACAATTGCAGAACTGAGTAGTTGTGACAGAGAGCATAAGATCTGCAGACTCTGAAATATTTATTGTGTGACCCTTTACTCTCTATCCAATCCTTGATCCACGCAATGGTTTTCACAAACCCATAAATCCCTTATGTCCCAGAGTAAGTTATCCTGGGTTTGGGATCCAGTGAGATGGCAGAGGCAGCTCTGTGCTCCAAGTGCAAGACGGCCACACTCACACTCATCCCTTGAGTCATTCATTCAAGGACCGCTTGCCCTGAGACATTATCATCAATGTCATCATCTTCATAGTCCCTTCCCCTGAGGAACTCCCAGGCTATAGGCCACAACTACTGTGGAGAAAAGGATGCTTCTGGAAAATCATTTGACTGTTTAAGCAAGACAAATCCTTTGTTCTCATCTAGTCCAATGATCTGATTTTACAGATGAGGAAACTGAGGCTCAGTGAAGGGAAAGGTCTTCTTCCAGATCACATGATGAGTTAATAGCACAGTTGGAACCAGAACCTAGGTCTTCCAAGTCGGGGACTTAGATCCCGATAGATGGCCAAATTAATCTGCCGGGTCCTCTGAATTTGGTCAGTAACAACCAGTGCCCTTGGCACTATTTTGGGGAGCAAAAGTTGACTGTGGGACTTCAGCAGTTTCTCCCTCTGAAGAACGCGTCCCTGGTTCCTTCTTAATTGCGGCTGATTGTGGCGGTATTCACACGAATTGCACCTGTCACTCCTCTGCACGATGCCAGACCAGGGGTAGGTGCGCTCCGTGTAAAAGGAGCCCGTCTTTTTCAGGGTGACTATAAATTAGTTATGAATGTAGGTTTTAGATCCTGGCAGACACTCTCCCAGGGAATTCTTTATCTTATATGTATTTGTAGAGTAACTTTGCAAAGGTTAGGCTACTCTTGGAACTGAAATACCAACTTTGAATTTTAAAATTCCAGGATATTTGGGAATATAATTATCGCAATTCTCCTTTCCTCTACGACTTTCTCTACAACCCCCCACTGTGTTACTAGTTGAAGGAGTTGAACATGAACTGACTCCAAAGGGCCATCCAGGGGCTCATTGGAGAATTGACTTACCTTCATACGCAATAGTGAAGATGTCTTGGGGGTTCATAACGTGGGTCACCTAGAGTTTCCTCCACTTTTCAAGAATTAAATATTAGTGACTGATGTGGTTTGGCAGATAGGGAGCGCAAAAGCGAAAGAATCCAAAGGTAGAGTTGAAGGGTGACATGTATTGATAGCAAACAAGACAAGATCACAGTGACTCTGGCCTGGGATGTCCCACCCCCAGGAGCTCAACACATAGAAACAAAGCCATGTCAGCATCAAAGATCACCTCTGTCTTCTGCTTCATCCGACTCCCTGACTAGCTGTGCAACCTTGGACTTTGCCTCTCTGAGATTTACTTTCCTCATCTTTTTACTTAAGGCAGTGGTTCTCAACTGGGAGCAATCTCACCCCCACCCTCCAGGGGAAATTCGGCAGGGTCTGGAGACATTTTTGGTTGTCAGACTAGGGTGCATCGGGCATCTATGTGAGTAGAGGCCAGGGATGCTGCTAAACACCTTACAGTTTACAGCATAGTGCCCCGCCCCCCCCCCCACAACAAAGAATTATCATACAAGGAAGCATTGGCCCAGAAAGTCACAAGTGCTGACACTGAGAAACCTTGACTTACAGGAAGGGACTAGACCTTGCTCATCATGTACCTGTACCAGACAGTATCATATCTAACGCATAATGGACATTTTTTGTTGTTGTTGTTAGTTATCTGCTTTTTCTATTTTTTAAAATTGTATTGGAGTGTAGTTGATTTACAATGTTGGGTTAGTTTCAGGCGTACAGCAAAGTGATTCAGTTATACATGTACGTATATTCATTCTTTTTCAGATTTTTTTCTCATATTGGTTATTACAGAATACTGAGTAGAGTTCCCTGTGCTATACAGTAGGTCCTTGTTGATTATCTATTTTATATATAGTAGTGTGTTTGTGTTCATCCCAAGCTCCTGATTTATCCCTCCCCTCCACGTTAACCCTTTGGTAGCCGTAAGAGTGTTTTTGATTTCTGTGGGTCTGTTTTTGTTTTGTAAATAAGTTCATTTGTATCATTTTTTAAAATTAGATTCCACATATGAGCGATATCATGATATTTGTCTTTGTCTGACTGACTTCACTTACTATGATAATCTCTAGGTCCATCCATGTTGCTGCAAATGGCATTATTTCATTGTATTTATGGCTAATATTCCATTGTATATATGTACCACATCGTCTTTATCCATTCCTCGGTCGTTAGACATGTAGGGTGCTTCCCTGTCTTCTATTGTAAATAGTGCTTCAGTGAACATTGGGGTTCATGTATCTTTTCGAATTATGGTTTTCTCCGGATATATGCCCAGGAGTGGGATTGCTGGGTCATATGCTAGTTCTATTTTTAGTTTTTAAGAAACTTCCATACTGTTCTCCATAGTGGTTATACCAATTTACATTCCCCACAACGGTGTAGGAAGGTTCCCTTTTCTCTACACGCTCTCCAGCATTTAGTGTTTGTAGGGGACACTTAAGAAATATCTGTTGAACAAATAAACATATGAAAATATACGAATGTATGAATGATTGAATATTATGCTTGCCTTATAAAGGTGCTAAAAATGTTTACCAAATATAGTATCTATGCAGAGTTCCTGGCACACTGCCCAGCACATAGTAGGCACTCAGTAAATGGTAGCTCATGATGATGCTGATAACATTTTCCTGAATTTGCTTCATACTCATTTAAACTAAGAATTCACTTGTTTTCATCCTTTGCCAGGATAATAGGCAGTCTGTGCAGGCAGAAAGCCCAGTGAGGCTTTTACAAATATTGGTTTACAAAAAATCTTTTTCATCTTGTGTTTTCCAGATAGGTAAGCCAAGGGCCACTTGGTTGTGCCTTCATTTCCGCTCCCTCTGGCAGACTTTTCCTAGGCTGGGTTTTGTTTCTCTAAAATTAATGTTTCATTGCTTTGTTGTTCTGAAGGAACCTGTTGGTTAATATTAATGCATTTTTATCTTGGGCCATTTCCTTCCTTTTCTCTTTTCCAATCTGCCATCATATTTTGCTTCATCCTTTTGCAGAGCCCTTTCATATATATATCACATCCAAGCCTCAGAATAAGACTGGAGGGGTATCATCATCTCCATTGGACAGATGGGGAAACTGAGGCTCAGGAAATTAAATGATTGCTAATCAGTAGCTTCTGGTTCCTCCTTACTACTCCTCTCCTAGGATTTGTGAGAGATTTAGGGACTGAGGTCAGAGAAGCGGTGGTGACTTGCCCAGACACACACAGCAAGTGGTGTCCAGGCAGGTCTCCTAATGCTCCCATCTTATCCTTGTCAGCTCTGATTTCCCCCACCTACTCCTGAAGATTGGTTTGCAGTTGGATCTTTCATTCATTCATTTATTCAGGGAGGAGTCATCCAGTTCCGCTGCGCTCTGTCCGAATGTGAAGGGAAAACTGGGCTTGGTTTTGTTCTGCCACTTATCACTAGAAAGCATTTGCTTGAGTTATTTTAACTAGTGTGAACTTCAGACTCTCTTATCAGGAGTAGAGATGACAACCCTTGACCTATGTCACAGGGTTGTCATGACAGCCAGTAATGATCAAGGCAATAGAAGGGGTTTGCAAACTGCCTGCTTATGAGGATTTCTCTACTCTCTCTTCCCTTCCTCCCACTCCCCCCTCCAAGTCTAGAACCGGCCAATATTAACACTTCTGTTACACTGGCACATGACTGCATGAAGAAAAATAATGATAATTGAGATGGCTAATATTTATTGAGCCCTTATTACTGTCAGCTACTCCACTAAGCACTTATGATCTCATTTAATCCTCTCAACACTTCTATATTTTCAGTATCACCATCTCACAGATGAGGCAGTTGAAGCCCAGGGTTGCACAGCTAACCATAGGCCAGGCCAGGATTGAATTTAAGTTCCATTGGATTAAAAAGCCTATGGTCTTCATTTACTTACTTACTCATTTATTGAGAAACCCCTAGTGCCAGGCACTGCCCTTGGCACTGAGCGGCCCTGCAGATGTTTCCTGAACCCCCAGCCCCACCCAGTCAAAACCAGGGTGGCAAGGCATCTCCTCCCACACGAGGTGTGGGGACATGTGCGCTCCTGATGGCCAGCAGTCCCATCAGCTGTGTCAGCTGGCGTCTCTGGGAAGCGGATGACATTAGCGCGTCCAGCTGGGAACAGCTGATCAGCACAGAGGGAGGGCCCAGGAGCCTCAGAGGAGCCACATGAGGAAGTCCAGCCTGCCAGCAGTACAAGCACAGCGATTGTCTGCAGAGCGCCCCTGAAGATCCTGGCCCTGGGACCAGTCCCCTCGCGCCTCCTGAGCCACTGCCTGTCAGAGCGTACTGTTTGGGACTTTCACCCCTCCTGACTCACCTTCAGGGGTTTCTTCAGGACAGGGTTACTTCATGGCCTGCAGACCACACGGATTGAAATCTCTGTAAAAACCTGTTGGGGCTTTCATAGTGCAAACACAACTGTTGCCTGCGGACAAATATTGACTTTTGGTGCTAACTCTCTCACGGACGGCCACCCTTGGGAGAGGCCCATCACAGGCCACCAAGTAGGTCAAAGGGGACCAGAGTCAAGGGTAGATGCTTCTTGGATCTCAGATGACCCTCTCCCATATGGACCCCAGCTGTCTCAGCACACAGGCAGCTTGGAGTTTTGACGCTGTTGGGAGCAGAACAGCAAGACTCCACCATGACCGCTGTGTTAGTTTGCTTAGAGCTGCTGTGACAAGGTGCCATCGACTGGGTGGTTTAAGACAACAACTTTATCCTCTCAAGTTTCTGGAGTCCAGAAGTCCAAAATCAAGGTGTCGGCAGGGCCACGCTCTCTATGGAGGCTCCTGCTAGTTTCTGGTGGTTGCTGGTAATCCTTGGTGTTCCTTGACTTACAGATACCTCACTCTGATCTCTGCCTCCATTGTCACAGGCCCTTCTCCTTGTGTGTATTCCCTGTGTCTCTGTGTCCAAAGTTCCCTCTTCTTCGAAGGACACCAGTCATTGGATTAAGGCCCACCCTCATCCACTCTAACCTCATCTTAATTTGATGACATCTACAAAGACCCTATTTTCAAATAAAGTCACATTCACAGGTACCAGGGATTAGGAGTTAAACATCTCCTTTTAGGGGACACAGTTCAACCCATACCGCCACTCACGGGGTTGATTTTCCCTTAAGGAAGGGTACGTACCTCCTCCCCACAGCCTCACCAGTTGCCACCATCCAGCCTCCACGTTGCCTGAAGGGACCTTCCTAAATCACACATCTGGCCAGATCACTTCCCTGCCATGGTGCCCCATTGCCCCCGGGGAAGTGTCCAATCTCCTGCACGGCTCGGCCTGGCTTTCCTCAATGCCTGTAACCACCGCTTCCCCATCTACATTCTGTGTTTGACTGTCCTTGGTACTTGCAGTCCTCTGAGCAGGCCTTGTTCTGGCTCTACGTCAGGCCGTGCGCTTACATATGTTGCCCCGCTAGTCAGAAAGGTCTGCCCTCTTCCTCTGGTTACTCCCACTTCTTACTCCTCACCTCTCAACCTGGAAGTCATCTCCTATGTGGGGTCTTTGCTGACCCTCCCAGACACTGTATCAGGTGCCTCCCGGGCTCCCTCCCCACCCGTCCCCATTTGCTCACACATCACACTGTATTGCAATCGCCTCTTTACCCAGCTATGCCTCCGACTTACCTGCCAGACTTTAAGATCAGGGTCTGTGTCTTACTCTCCATTGAACCCCCAGTCCTAGCTCATGGCCAGCAGAAATAAATGCTTCCTGAAGAAAGCAGAAAGCAAAAATAATCATAGTACCCCAGCCACATTCCTAATTTTGTGAAAATTAAAGGAGACTTTTTCACCTTTCTGCCAATGACTGCCTGACACCAGGTTTAACCTGTGACAAGTGCTCAGAGAACTGATGTTTCGGAGACCCTTACCATACCAGGGTTTGGTCAGAACTGAAGATAAACCAGGAGGACAGTACCTAGGGCAGTCTTGATTTGTTGTTGGGAATATCTGGCGTCGGGTCACACTGAAGGTGACCGTAGTGCCTGTGGCCTTCTGTTGAGTTTTCAGCCCCACCTCCTTTCTCAACAAAGGTGGAAGGCAACAGAAAAAGTGGCTAAGTTGAGCTGATTTCTTCTGCTTTGGCACATGTGTGATGTAGCTCTTTTGCATGATTGAACATATCGGCCCGCTAAAGAATAAAAACTGTAATCCCCTCCCCCCTTTTTTTCATTGTGTTTAGCCAAAACAAACTGTGAAAGAATGTAAAGTATATCATTTTGTTGGCACCAGTTCACAAGTGAGTCAGCGAGCTCGCTCACATTTACCACGAAAATTGGATTCTAACCTCCCCAAAATTTATGACAACTGCTCCTTCTTGTGGCTTAAATGTTGACACGTAATTAATTGAGGATTTCTTCCCGAGGTTCCCTGTCCAGGTTTGTACCTGCCACAGAAATATCCTTGAGAGTTTATCTAACAGCCGGAGCCATGAAGAAACTCTCCTGAAGCTTTATAAAGCGGCTGGGCTGTGCCAACAGGAAGAGCCCAAGGCGAAAGCGGGAGGCCGCCAATGTGGCTGGCTGCCGGAGGTGCTCCAGTTGGAGGCGTGGAATTTGCAGTTTGGGAGAAGCGTTGGGTTCCTTCTGCCCCTGTTCCTTCTGGGCCCCTCTGATGTGCTCCCTCTTTGCTCTGCGTGCTTCCTTTCATGAAATGACCAGGCCCTGGTCCAACCCGTGAATAACCTAGGCACGAACACCCCGGGCTGGTTCTTTCCACACTCTGGATCAAGCTGGTCCTGATGACCATCTCTCTCTACTGTGTATGGGCTAGTGTGGAGGGGAAGGTGACAGGAACTACTGGTAATTAACACCTGTTACATGTCAGGCGCTGATCTAGGGGCTTTAGCAGCAAACTCATTTTCTTTTATCTTCTCAACTACCTGGAGAGGTTAGAATGATTAGCTTTGCTTTGTGGATGAAAAACTGAGGCTCAGAGAGGTTAAGTGATTTACCAGAGATCACTCAAACTAGGAAGAGGAAAAAGTGATAGGCAGTTCACGTGCGCAAAGCTTCTATTGGGCCCTGTCTCAGGGTAACCCTCTGAGGTGGACAGTCTCACCCCTCCCACTCGCCCTTGGATGAGAGGCCGAGGGTCCATGAAGGAGTCACTTGAGCAGGTGCAGAAAGGTAAGCCGTGCCCGAGCTACTCAGCGTGGCTGCCCCACAGTCCAGGGCTTGCTGCCCACCATGCTCAGATGCAGGCAGACCTGGGTCTGAGTCCCCTCTTCCCCAGCACATTCCACATGCCTAGGAGTGAGGCGCCCTTGACTGCACCTCGCTGCTTCCTAACAGCCTTGCTTCCGGAGGGTCTGGGCATCACTGGCCACTGACTCGGGAAAGAGAAGCAGTCACTGAACAGAAGATATGCATCTGCTTCCGGTCTGTGAGGAGTCCTTCTGGAAGCCCAGCCCCAGTGAAGGGTCCTGGTTTGGGACAGTCTGAAAAGGCACCCCAGGGCCACAGCCAAGAAGCTCACTGGGCGAAGGCAGGAAAGGCCAGGTCCTAGGCCCCCAGTGGCCCCCTCTCACCTGTGTGACCGAGGGGCCAGCCCTTTCTCATTCCAACACCTCTTCAAATTGAGCAACTGAGGGCTTCCCTGGTGGTGCAGCGGTTGAGAATCTGCCTGCCAATGCAGGGGACACGGGTTCGAGCCCTGGTCTGGGAAGATCTCACATGCTGCGGAGCAACTAGGCCCGTGAGCCACAACTACTGAGCCTGCGCGTCTGGAGCCTGTGCTCTGCAACAAGAGAGGCCGCAATAGTGAGAGGCCCGCGCACCGCGATGAAGAGTAACCCCCGCTTGCTGCAACTAGAGAAAGCCCTCGCACAGAAACGAAGACCCAACACGGTCAAAAATAAATCAATAAATTAAAAAAAAAAAAAATTGAGCAACTGAATTTCCCGTGTCCCAGTTCCACGTCCTGCTGGTGTTGTGACTTTGGGCAAGTTACTTAACCTCTCTGAGCCTCCGTTTTCTTAACTCTAACAGGAGAAGACTAATAGTGCCCAGTTCATGGGGTAACTGTGGAAGATTAAGTGGGTTGAGGTGTGTACGTCAGTGGTGCTCAGCAGGGAGTAGGGGGTGAGGTTGCCCTCCCAGGAGGCTTTGGCAATGTCTGGAGACATTTTTGATTGTCGTGAAGGGGAAGGGGAGGCATGCTGCTGGCATCTAGCAGCTGGAGGCCAGGGCTGCTGCTAAACGTTGTACAAAGCACAGGACAGCCCCGCACAACAAAGGCTTATCCACCCCAAATGTCAGCAGTGCCAAAGTTGAAAATCACTGCTGGAAAGCATTTAGGACTCTTCCGGGCACGTAGTAAGCATTCGATAAACATTTGTTATCATCCGTGGATTCACTTCTCCCTTTAATCCACTGAAATATTTATTGGGCACCCACTATGTGGTAGGCATATATGAAATACTGTGATGAGAAAGGTATACACAGTCTGTCCTCCTGAAGGCAGCTGAGGCTACATCAGACGTTAATCAAATACTGACACAAACGCATGACTCCAGATTGTTCTGAAGCAGGGGCATGAGGGAGAGGCCGGGAGGGCTAAGGGAGAGCTGGGCAGGGAGATTTGACCAGGAACAACAGTCAGGGAAGACCCTCCCCCTGAAGAAGTGGCATTTAAGCTGACACCTGAACAGGAGGTAGCCAGGTGAAGGGCGATGGAGAAAGTGCTCCAGGCAGGAGGAACTGCCCTGAAAAAGCCCTGAACGAGGACCCAGCTCTGTGCCCCCTCCTGCAGTACAGATCTGTACTCATAGATTGACACTGCCAGTCAGGACTTTCCTGTGCTCTTGCAGGGGTTTGCGACATTCCATGGGGCTGAATCCTAAGGAAGTTCTCTGCCGCAAAGTCGAGGCCTCTGGTGTATCCTTGGGTCCCTTGGGGACTGCTGGAGGACTTTGGAGTCCTGCCATATTGGGCTTTGGAAGTGACTCCAAGGGACCCAGGACCAACTGGTGTCATGCCTCGGGTGTCTACTTTGTCCTGTCTCAGCTCCTTGATCTCTGGCCCCGTTCTTCCCCAAGGCATTTCCTGGCCCTCCATCCTGGATGCCAGGTCTGTCTTGGAAGAGTTAAACATAGCCCCCACCTGCCAGGACCTTGGGATTTAACAGGGAAACTTCCAGCGAGTTCATGTATTATGAAAATGCGTTTTCCCCTCTTTAATCTTCAAAGTAACCAGTGACAAAAGCAGCGCTGGAATTCCCTCTCAGGGCACCTCCACATCTAAGTTGGAAACATTTGTGATAGCCAGAAGCCTCATAGCAGATGGGAGAATGGGTCCCCTTGAGGGGCCTATTGTTAACCCTCTTTCCATTTCACTCGGAGCCCCTCAGTCCCAGTGCCGATTACAGAGTTGACTTACATCCCTGAGCAGGAGCTGGAGATGGAAGACCTAGGGCTGCAGCCACTGGCCTTCTGCTCTGTGCAGACCTACAAGGGCAGACTTTGACATGGAATTTAAATGTAAATTCAAACTAGAGAGCATGTCTGCTGTTTAGCACTGTGCAAATGTGACTGGCCTTAGATTCCCTCTGAAGTAACCTCTGCTTGTCCCTAACTTTTCATTCTTTGGAGCGAATGTCATTTTTTCTTTGTAAGGTGGTCCACTGGGCAATGAGTTTCCCGAGCAAACTACACAAGTATGTGTTTGCGGAGATGGATTGTGATTTTGGAGGCATCTTGTTCTGTGAGTATTTCTTAAAACCTACGCTGCGTAAAACACATAGTAGGTACTCAGTTTGGATCTATCATTATAGAACATGTACTTGGACTTGAGGACCATGTTTTGTTGCCCACGCTCACCCACACATCTAGCAGAAGATCAGTGGTACTGTAGACACTCCAAAAGTCTTGTTCTCTAGCATTCTGGCCAATTCTCCTGCTGACCAAGCAGCAGTACCAACATGAAGAGATATTAATGATGTCTTGTGTGGAAACCAGAATGGCAGCTATGAGGCCAATGGCCTGACCCAGATGTCCCAGGAAGGTACCATTTTGTTTATACTGTGGTAAGAATTCCTTTCTGACAAAGCAGCTTTCGGTTAAATAGAAATCTCATGAATGAGAAGTCAAGTCCACCAGTGTCAATGGATTTCATGTCAAGGTTTCCCCAGGCCTTTTAAGGTTACCTATGAAAGGATAAGGGCAGCAAGGCAAGATTCCATGTGTGGGGATAGAGAAATAGGAGTAACTCGACAGCAGACATCCTGGCTATCACTGGGGGAAGCTCTAATTTGGAGCAAGTCAAGCCTTGGAGTCATACTTTGCTGGTAAAGGCAGACCCTGCCCCCAGCTCAGTAATCCTTTTAGCATCCCACTTCTTCAAAGGCAACTTGGACCCCAAATCCCTCATGCAGCCAGAAGACATGTGAAAATCCCATCAGTTGCATAGAGGCAATAGATTGGAATCCTCCAGATAGTTCACTCAATCTCAGAATGATAAATGATCAATCATTGCATTCCTCCTAAATGAAATTAAGATGTTAAGATATATTGCTTGGGGCTTCTGCATGGGATTTTACAGTTGAATTTCCAACAGAAGATATGTTGCTTTGGAATTGCTGGGAAAGGGAGACATTCTGGATCTATGTTAAAGCAAAACCTCTGACAGTGGAGAAGAATGCTTCAGACATGTTAATTTTTTTCATATTTAAAAGTGATTAATCATCTCAAATACCACGAAGCTGGAAGGCCATAATGCAGACTCTTAGAGGGGAAGGAAGATGCATGTGCCATGATACTCTGAAGTGGAGGTTTTTGAAGGAGGCTGTAGGTGAGCTCGTGTTGACAGACAAAAAGCGCTGAGTAAAAATCCATTTAAAAGGACAGAGAGTCTGGACAAAACCCTAGGAATACATAGAAGTCCACAGACTTACTTTTCAGTTAGCACAGAGTGAAAGGAGAAAGGGGAGGAGGAGGAGAAGGGGGAAGAGGAAGAGGAACAGGAAGAAGAAGAAGTTGTCTTGGAAGAAGCCATTCTCTTCCAGTTGGCATATGTACACCAACATAGACATTACTTCCTTGGAAAGTCTTTCCAACTCTCTTGGCAGATCAGGTCAGGGTCCCCATTTGTTCCTATAAATTGGGGATTTGATGTCCTAGTGTGTGTGATTGCCCCATGGCCCCACCACCTCCTAGCTGTGTGACTTTGAGTATGTGTCTTTACCTCTCTGTGCCTCTTTCTGGAGCAGTATAATAAGTTAATCATAGCAACTGCTTCAGAGTGTAAGGACTGGATGCCACATGTCAAAAGTGCTGTGCTCAGAGAATGTTGACAGGTCAGTCTTCCTCCTTGGTACTTACTACAATTTTAATTAATTAATCACATGTTCAGTTTAATTATTTGTTGAATGTGATGTCTGACAGGCTCACTAGATGTGTGTTCCATGAAGTCAGAGCTAGCGTCTATCTTGTTCAGCCGTATGTCTCCAGTACTTAGTGTGGTTCTTGGTAGATGCGTTCACAATTGTGAGGGAGAGAGGGAAGGGAAGGAGGGAGAGAGGGAGGGAGGGAGGGGAGGGAGCGGGGGAAGGAAGGAAGGATTCTCATGCTTTTCGTAAACATAGCTTAAAGACAATACAAAATGCAAACTGAATTTGCCTTTGCATCACATTTAATAACCTATTTCACTTTCAACTCTATGGACTAAAGTGAGGGAGCTTTTTACCTATACCTTGATGTGCAGGGGGTGTGGATCAGGGCTCAGTGGGCTCAGAGACGCTGAATATCTCTGAAAGGCCTGACTTCACTCAGCTGGTTGCTGGCTTGTGTTTACACGTTGCCCTCCCCACCTACAAAAGAAGTCTCCCCCTCCCTCAAGAAGGCTAGTTCCTTTTGTTGCAGGAAACTCTGATTTGGTGTTGCTTAGAAAACACAAAAAAGTTTGAAGCAAGTTGAAATTAAAGTACAGTTAGTCAAATGCAAGCCCCATTTAGCCCCCATCTGCCAAAAATAAATAGTTTTTAAAATGATTTTCGGAATCACCGACAGTGCTGTTTATGGCAGTGGGGTTGCTGGCCTTCAGCGGCCATCGTTGCCGGCGTGCAACCAGCGTTCAGAAGTGAAACAAAACCACATTGAACTTGCTGCATTAGCTGTTGTCACTTTGGAATGCCGATGGGCTTGGTGACCATAACCAACCCAGGCCAGAGTGTGTCACCAGCCAAAAGGACCAACCTCTTCTGCTGTTTGTGCTTTGCCCAACTCGTCGCAAGTTTAATTCTTTGCAGCTTCCTTTTCCTGCTGTTTTGGCCTCTCTCTCCCTGACAGTGTGTTAAAGAGCATAGCAGCCCGCCCGGCCTCATCCAGCAAGGCCGTGGGGGCCCTGGTAAGAGGTCAGCAGACGTAGGCACCTTTCTCTCAGGTCTGATGACACATTAGATTAGGGCTCCAGAAGGTGCGCTTGATTGTCCTTCCCCCTCTACCTTCAGCCTTCGTTAGCTGGTTACTTCTAAAATTCCTTCTGGAACTTGCCCAAGCTGAAGGAGATGCAAAGAGCCTCTTCATTCGCCACTCCTCTGGAGAAGTGGAGTCTTCCTGCCCCTCTTCCCATGTGCAAGCTTGCTGCGTAGTGTCTGCACCTTGATCATGGTGACTTTGCAACACACCCAGGCCTTCGGCCCTTCCTGAGAAACGAGGTCAATTGTCTCTGTTTCCGGGCAGCTGAATGGAGCACTGGATTGCAGAACCTTGGTGGTGAAGAGGTTAAATTGCTCACCAGGCTGGATCTGTGTTTTCCTGCCCACACTTGCTCCTGGCCTCAGGCGGTGCCTGCTGTTTGGGGAGGGGGAAAGGGAGGTCTCGCCTGGACCCAGGTGGCCGACAGGCCAACCTTGTTATTAAGAAACAGGGATCGCAAAACCTTGATCTTCAAAAGAGACCCCTAATTAGTCGCCAGCCCCAAGAGTAAATGGCATTCCACCTCAGTGAGGCAAGGCGGGAAGGGCGCCTTCAAATCCTGGGGACTAATTGCCATTATTGGCTCTATGAAGATCCTGTTGTAAACACTTGTCATCCGAGCCACTTCTGGTCGGCAAACTTGAGATATCAAATGGTTCCTTCATGTTTCAAATTCTCCAAAATGCCTTGTCGGCTCCTTTCTCTAGGAGGGCCATCTCATTCCTACACCTCCCTCTTGCTCTGATGAGCTTTCCCAAGATCATCCTAAAGCTGAATCCTTGTCCGTAAGGGATTTGAAAACATGTTTTACTTTATTCTCGTTAGAATTTGAATGCAATCTCAAAAATAAACTTTAATTGCAAGCAGAAGAGATTTATCATGAATCTAACGGGGCATAAGCTTCCGGCCCCTCAAGTGCACAGACCTCTTTCCAGGCCCTGGGAGAGGCCTTAACAGTGTGTTCTCGTGGCTGTATAGTTTTGTCCAGTTTGAAACTGTCATCTATCTGCCAATCGTTTTCTAAAAGAGGGCCCACCGAATGGTATAAAACCACGATGTGCTCTGTAATGCTTGGTGTGTTTCTTACCTTTTATATCATGCATTCTGGTTGCTCCTGGGAGGTAGGTATTTTCTCCCTGTTCTTAGACGTTTTGCTTCTTGGCCCTGTTTGGCCTTTGTGACGGGAAGGGCAAACTTCTTTAGGTCACACACAGGATGCCAGGTTTTGTCTAAGTTTACTCTTGAATTAGGGGAGTATTTCAAGACTCTGAGTCTGTCCCCTTCAAGGGCAGCCTGGATAATGCCAAACTCAGATGGCAAAAGAGGTCAACCTAGAGAGAGGTTTGGGGGCCATGGGGATTTGGGATTGTGGCTCCCTGGACTTACTGGGATTCTATCATCCAGATGCTCTCACGGCAGTAAGTATGTGAGAGTGAGAGAGAGAGGGAGGAAGGAAGCAGTGAATACTTTCTGAATATTCTTGTGAAGCACGAGTTTCCTAGTCACCTTTAGGATTGGCTTTTAGCAAACATCTAGGGGCCCTGAGATGGGATATTCCATACATACATCCACAGCAGGGTATGTGGCAGGGCCAAATGTCATATAATGTCAAATAGACCCTTTCCTCAAAAGCTGAGCTTCAGAACCGTTTCTTGAAGGAGATAAGGAGTCATCACTACTCAGCAGTAATTCCTTTGTGTGAACAGTGCAGGGTGGGACAGGAAGGTGGAAGTTCTACACACCAGGCTTAGAATATTTGCTCATAGGATTCCATTGTCTCCATGATGAAAGCCAATGGTTTTCCCTCTACAGGTAACCTAATAACCTCAGACAGCTGTGAGGACACAGGGGTACTGACCCTCCCTGAGTGGGGTTCCCACGATGACACGGGCATTTTCCCCCCTCTCCGGGTGGGCGGGGGGAGGCGGGCATTCTGTTTGCTGAATCAGCCTTCATCTCCAATGTCACAGCCAGCTCCCGGAAAAGATTCCCAAAGCATGATTTGAACCTATATGTTTCACTGATTTGAGATGCTAGAAATTGTATGCCAAACTTCTGGTTATTTTAACCAGTTCGGAAAAGAAAGATTAACATGGGTTTTGACAACAAACAAAACCAGTTTTTGTTCTATCAGTTATGTTTAAAAGATTCCAATTTGAAACTAAACACAATGTGTGGTTATTCTGTCAGCGATTTATACAGCCACCAGGGCGCCACAGCTACACACTGCATACATCATTGTATTTTTAAAATGTACTTAATGAACTTTTTTTTCTTTTCTAGTAACTACTTCATTGCCTTAAATGAATGCATTCCAATAGAATTTGTAACAAATGACCACTTTGTGTTTGCATTAATGCCAAACACGTTTAACAAATTTTTAACAAGGAACCCTGGCAAAGTGCCAAACTCCTAGAGGGACACTGAAGGAATGCTATAAATTTAAACTAGATTTTACCTTTTCACTTAGCTCAGCAAGTGTCTTAGGTGTCTTGCTATCTCAGGATTGTGGCATTTCTATTTTATGTCAGATGACTTGTACATTTTCATTATTTTTATAACTTAGCTTGTACCTGTTTCCACAGGACTTTTAAATCTATGCTGCGGTGTCTGCAATAATATGATGGCAGCTTAGAAATAGATCTTTATTTTTGCAAAATTGTTCGTATCTTTTATGGGTTGGTAGATGCATGTATGCGTATACATATCTTACCAAAATATCTTATAATATGTAATTATCTTACATATTTTACAATGCTTATACAGTCATCCAGTTAAATACAGAAACAATTGATTAGACCAATGGTTCTCAAATGGGGGCAGTTTTGCTCCCCCCCCTTGCAAGGGGAACTTGGCAATATTTGGAGACTTTTTTTTTTTTTTTTAAATACATCTTAATATAGTTTTTGTTGGCTTTGGGTTTTTCTTTTTCTTTTCTTTTTTTTTTTTTTAAACCCCACACTTGTTTATTTATTTATTTTATTTTGGCTGTGTTGGGTCTTCGTTTCTGTGCGAGGGCTTTCTCTAGTTGAGGCAAGCGGGGGCCACTCTTCATCGCGGTGCGCGGACCTCTCACTACCGCGGCCTCTCTTGTTGCGGAGCACAGGCTCCAGACGCGCAGGCTCAGTAGTTGTGGCTCACGGGCCCAGTTGCTCCGCGGCATGTGGGATCTTCCCAGACCAGGGCTCGAACCCGTGTCCCCTGCATTGGCAGGCAGATTCTCAACCACTGCGCCACCAGGGAAGCCCTGGAGACCTTTTTTATTGTCATCATTGGGAGAGGGAGTGATGCTAGTGGCATCTAATGGACAGCGGCCAGGGATGTTGCTGAACATCCTATAATGCACAGGACAGTCCTCACAACAAAGAGTCATCCAGCCTCAAATGTCCATGGTACCAAGATCAAGAAATTGTGGAGCCTTTAGCTTGTAGGCAATCTCTCAGGTTAAAGAAGGTATTATTTTAAGGGAAAAAATGACAAGTAAAAGCACATTTCTACTCAACCAGTATTTTAAAAATTACGTAGCATACCTAACGCTGATGTTGAGTGGCAGATTTCTGACTTTTACTTCTGCTGCCATCTGCCCGTTGAGAAGAAAAGAGAAAGGAGTGCCCATGGTAGCTGAGCCTAAACTGTCGTCTGAGGCAGTGCTGGGGACAGCTGGTGGCCCGAGTGTGGCCCATGCTCAAGCCAGCCGACACAGACCAGGGGCTGCTCTGGAGAAGGCCACCCAGGGCAGTGGGAATGGTCTCCAAGGCAGGGAGGGCTAGGGGCAGGCAGGGTGTTGCACGGCCACGAGAAGATAGTTTTAGGTGTTTCGTGGGGAAGCACTTTCATTTTAATAGCTATGCAATTATTATAAGGTATATTAGATAAATACGCCACTATGGTATTAAAATAAATCTTTCTTTAAAAGGAAATTGGTTTTTAGAAAAGATTTTTAAAGAAAAATATCGATCCACTGTGGCAGGTGTTGTAGAAAGGTTACAAAAACTGGGACAGTAGAACACAAAGGACCGAGGTTTAGGAAGCCCTGGCCGTATGGTAAAGACAATATGCTCTGGAGTCGAGAAGACGTGGTTTCAAATCAGCCCCAGGAAGATGGGAATTTGACCAAAAGCATTCATTTCCTTTAAGCTTCAGTTTCCTCACCTGTTAAGGGGCTGTCAACCAGGTCGGTATCATAGGGCTGTCAAACTTGTTGGAGATAATTCACTCAAAAGCCCAGAGCACCCAGCGTGGCAGACAGCATGCACAAAATGTTAGCTACGAGTAATTCTGACCACAATAATAATGGCAAAAATAAATTCTCAGGAGGCGCAGCAGTATATGTTGCCGTCTTGCTGTACACATCTGAATCCATCAAAATCCCTTCATTTAAAACCTTGCGTCTGACTTGCACCCCAGGGCACAGAAAGCAAAGGTGAAGATGAAATCCGGAGACTCTCAGGGCCCCTCCCACCCAGCAGGCTGTACAGCAGTTTGAATTCTGAGCTGAGAGGCCTTGCTGGGTCCACCCGCAGCCCCAGCCTCAGCCCTTTGGGCTCTGAAGTGTTACATTTTATTGCCCTGTGGAGCTGTAGGAGGCCACTCGCAAGGTAACATGTTGCTCTCCACTCATATTTTTGAATTATGGCTTCAAGGTGGTTGCTCCTATCAAGAAAATTAAATGATTTAACATAATTTGTTGTCACTTTGATCACAACAATAATAAATAAATCTTCATGAGGAAAACGAGAAACCTATTCCACCCCGTTTTAAAAGATGTTAAGTAATAACACAGATGTAGTTATAGATTTTTTTTTTTTTTTGAGCAGAAATGACTCTACTGGGTTTTCCTGCGAGCAGAGTCGCTTAGCGGAGTTGTTCTACAGGATGCCCGCTGCCCCCAGAGCCAACAGGTCTTCTCTTCAGACTGTTGTTAATTAGCCTATCAGGGGCTTGCTTTGACGTGGGCACCATGTGCAATGTCAGGGGCATCCGAAGCTGCTGTGAATGGTTGTCTGTTTTTGTACCTGGGGGCACACTGCACACATTTGGAAAGCACATGGAGCGTAATGGACATTAACCCAGATGTCAAAAATAGCCTGCGTTTTACTACTGTTATTAAACAGTTTCCCCTTTAACCCCTCCGTATTTACCAAAGACCCCTTTCTCCCAGCCTGTTTCTGCAAATCACTACTGAAAGGGCAGGAGAAGAAAGCCATAATCCGGCAGGTGTCTTTATTCCAAAGAAAAACAGTCTGAAGGAATATTTGTGAGACACCCCACGTTTATAGCCTGCTCTCCTGGGGGCGCTTGTCCTGGGGCAGAATCTGACTGCTGCACTCAGCTCGCCTGCACACCCCACCCCCGACCCCTGCACACCAACTGCAGGATTTCCCTTTGAAAAAACCGAGTCAAGAGCATTGATCACATCCAGTACTGATTTTTTCACAATGGAAATAGCTTTCAATTCTGCTGTGATACTAGTTACACATTCTCTGGTTTAAAAAAATGCAAAAAGTGCAACCAAAAAAAAAAAAATTGAAAGAAGAAAATTTTAAAACACCACCCAGAGATAATTATTAACAATATTCTGGCATATGCATTTGCAAGTGTTTATGTTGATGCAAAAATGAGATTGAACTACACATATGGAATTGTCATCTGCTTTTTTCACTGAAAAATTATGGACATCTTTCCATATTAAAAAATAGGTAAAAATTGTCGTGTAGTCAATAAATCTTAAGCATGCCTGTCACAGATCCCTATTAATTTCCTTCCAGGCACAAAGTTTTAAACTCCTCATTCTCTTATTTATTTATTTATCTATTTGTTGTCTGTCTCACTCTTGAAAATACTGGCTCCATGGGGGCGTAGAATTTGTCTGTCATTTTTACTATCGTATTCTTGGCACCAAGCACACTGCCTGGCACAGAAAGGAGCCATATCAGTTTTCTATACCGCGTAACAAATTACCACAAACTCAGTGGCTTAAAACAACATCCATTTATTATCTCACAGTTCTGTAGGTCAGAAGACCATTCAGGCTCCACTGGGTTCTCTTCTTTGTCTTATAAGGCCAAAGTCAAGGTGTGGGCCAGGCTGGATTTAACCTGGAGGCTCTGGGGAAGCACCCACCTCTGAGCTCATTCAGGCTGTGGCAGAATTTAGTTCCTTGTGGTTGTAGGACAGAGGTCCCCATTTCCTTGTTGGCTGTTAGTTGTGGGCTACTCTTGGATCCCTCAGGATACTCTCAGGTCCTTGCCCTGTGGCTCCCTCCATCTCAGCACAGCAAATCCCTCTTGTATTTCAGATTTCTCTGACTTTCTCTTCTGCTACCAGCAAGAGAAAAGTCTCTGCTATTAAAGGGCTCCCATGATTAAATTAGGTCCACTCATTCTCTCTTTTGATTAACTTAAAGCCAACTGATTAGTAACCTTAATTATATCTATGAGGTAACATAATCATGTTGTGAGACGTTCACAGTCCCAGTGCCAGGGATTACAGCAGGAAATCTTTGGGGTGGGGAGGACTTTAGGATTCTGCCTACTCTAGGTGCTCTCTAATATCTGTGGAAAGGATGAGTAAATCAACTTATTCCATGAAGTGTGCATGGCACGGGGGATGCTAAGTGAGCAAGACCAGCATGACCCCTGCCCTCATAGAGCTTGTAGCCTAGACCAATGTTGTTCATTAGAAGTATATTGCAAACCACATCTGTAGTTCTGAGTTTTCTAGTAGCCACGCTGAAAAGAGTAATAAGAAACAGGTGAAATTCTAATAATATATTTAATTTTATCCAATATATCCAAAATATCATTTTTAACATGAAGTCAATAGAAAAAAAACTAAATTCACACTAAATCTTTAAAATCCGGTGCACATTTTACACTTACAGCACATCTCAAGTTGGACTAGCCACATTTCAAGTGCTGAGTAGACACATTTGTTCAGCGGCTACCATATTGGACAGTAAAAGTCTAGACAAGTCACGAAAGGGGACAGTGCAGTATGTGCGAGACTTCTTGTGCCACATCCCACACTTAGGAGGGTCAGGAAAGACCTCCAGGGAAGAAGAGACATCTAAACTGAGACGGAAGAATAAGTAGGAATCGGTCAGGTCAAGGGTTAGTGTGAATGCATGTCAGACAGAAAGACAGGTCTGTGCAATGAGGGGGAAGGCAAGCTTTAGGACTGCAGAAGCAAGTACAGCGTAGGGGGAACATGAAGCGTGGAGCTGGAGAGAGAGAGAGAGAGAGGCCAGCATGGCCTGGAGTCCGTCCTCCACCCTGACGGCGATGGGATTATAAATGAAGGCTGTAAACAGGGAGTGCAAGATGAAGTAGATGTTGTTGTTGAAATAGCACTGTTGGCTGCACCGGTGACAGTGTAGAGTGGGTGCTGGAAGAGAGGACGCATGGCGACAGGTTGGGGCTGCTGTGACCATCCAGGGCAGGGAGGGCCGGCCAGAGATCATCTCACGGTGGGTGGCTGCCCAGATTGCTTCCTCGCTGGAAGCCAGGGTTGCTTTTGAAAAAGTTTTTTAAAGTGTATGCTTATTTGCCCCTCAACAAGGGATCATTTGCATTTGCAACTGCTGACAGTGTCATCTGAGTTTTTTCCCCTCAAATCCATTAGGCCTCCTGGCGAATGGACTGTCCAGTGGAAGGAACGACGACACTTTTTGAGAGTTCTCTTTTCCACAGCGCAAACCTTACCCCAAAGCGGTGCGTGGCGGTCATGAGGCACTGTATTCTGCCTTGTGACCTGTTACCCAGCTGGAAATCTTTCTCTCAACTGAATAAATGGTTGTTCTTTGCTACTTTATCTTGGAAAAACATCAAGGACGTCGGACATTCGCTGTAATAATTTTTCACTCATTTCCCCATCTGTAAAATACGACCGGTGCATTTTAGTACTACTTTGGGTTTCTCTTTACCTTTTAGTCATGTGGCCTTTTAATATATTGGTCAGCCCCTTAAAAGGATGATTAAGAAATGCTTAATGCACAAAAGAATTAGAGCTATGCACAGCTCATGAAGCAGAAAGCGTGCTCTGACTTACAATTTTCATACAAAGTTTGCAGAGATTTTATGTGCCAGAATAAGTAATATGATCTGCTCTAGGAACTCCCTAGCTTTCTGGCTCTGCAAAAGTCATTTTTTTGCCCCAATTCAAGTTTCTTAACCAGAGGGGTTACACCAAACTCCTCAGAGTATGAATTAGCACAGTTCATCCAAGCCACATATTTCATTTGCACTGCTTAATAAGGGCTCGAAATAACTGCCTACCTGTGCAGACAGTGGGATCTTTGGTTGGCTCATTAGTCAGTGTGACTTGAGAAATACTGTGTATCGACCACCAAATCAGGCAGCTCAGACTATATATAAAAAGTGGCTCACATGTGTGTGAGTGTGTGTGTTTGATCTTTTCCCTCCCCACTATATTCCCCAGGTAGCTGCACTATTGCCATGTGCCCGGAAACTCCCAAAGTATTCAGAGACCATATGTGAATGATAATGATGCAGGCGCACAAAGTCCAGTATCAGTAGGGAGGAAAGTCATCATTTGAAGGCTCGATGTGGGATGGTCCTCTCTTCTCACCCATTTTACTGTTTCTTCCCAGGCTGCAGTTGTATTCCACACCCAGGGACCCTTATGGGGACAGTGAGAAAACTCGGGGTGCTTCTGGATACCTCTTCCCCAGGGCGTGAAGTATGCAAATGGATGACTGTTGCATTTATGTTTAGGGCTAAACATATACACACACGTCATGGGATGTGGGGATGGCAGCCAACTTTGTTTCATTCTGCTCTGCTTAAGGAGATATCAATATTCTTTTTTAAGTTATGCTTTTATTGTGGTAAAATATACACTAAAATTCTACCATTTTAACCAATTTAAGTCTACAATTCAGTGGCATTAAATACATACACGGCATTGTACAACCAACACTATTATCCATTTCCAGAACTTATTCATTACTGCAAACAGAAACTCTGTACCCATTAAAAGATAGCTCTTCATTCCCGCCTTCCCTTTGAGGCCCTGTAACCTCTAATTTGTTTTCTGCATCTTTGAATTTGTCTCTTGTAGATGTTTCATGTAAGTGGAATCGTACAGTATTTGTTCTTTGGTGACTGGTTTATTTCACTTAGCATGATGTCCTCAAGGTTCATCCATGTTGTAGCATGAATCAGAACTTTATTTCTTTTTAGGGCTGGATAATACTCTGTTGTGTGTATATACCACCTTTTGTTTCTCCATTCATCTGTTGCTGGATACTTGGGATTTGTTTCTCCCTTTTGGTTATTGTTGGTAATGCTGCTGTGAGCAATTGTGTACAAGTAGTCTTTTTGAGTCCCTGTTTTCCATTCTTCCAGATATATACCTAGGAGTGAAATTTCCAGTATTCTTTTAAATCGTTGCTCTTAGATGGTTTGTAAGTGAATGTTAAGTTTTCTGGTGTCTTGACCATCTTCAACTCTCTAATATCTATAAAGTCAAGTTTAAAAATAATTTAAAAACCATACTCATTGTAGAAAACCCGTGGAGAGAAAAAAATTCACAATCTGATCACATAGAAATAATCACTACAACAGTTTTGGCTTATTTCCTTTCAATTTCTTTTTGCATATCAAGAGTCATCTATACCTGTATGTGAAATATTTTGAAAGAGGCCTCTTCTCAGATGTGTTTGCAGGACATAATGTAACTTTCTGTTCACTTCGTCACTCCATGCTTCCTCCGCATCACCGCCCTCCCAATCCCAATCAACCCCAATCAAAGAGAGTGGTGGGGTGGGGGCAGGGGTGGGAGTTGGGGGAGTGTCTGCCAGGATTATCTCCGATATCACTGCCAGTTCCTCTCCCTGCTAAACTCTGTGCTTTCTTGTTGCAGCTATCAGAAGGGCTGACTAAAGGGGAAGTGCAGCTCTGCAGCAATATTCTGATAATCTATTGCAGTGCAGCTCACATCATTGGCCATCACCACCCGGGAACGCTCATCAGGACCGAAGAGGAGTTTTCACTTTCATTACTGAGCACAATTCTGTTCAACTTGGTATTTCCTTCATCATCTCATGTCCTTTCTCATGGATTCAGACATGTTGGAAAGGAGAATGCGGAGGAGGAAAACATGGCAGGTCCTCCATTTTTTTTGGTCGGGATTCGGGCATTTAAAATGTGTTCATCTCCTCTGAATGTCATTATTTGATAACATTTTACTTATGTTACTTAAATATCACTGGATAAATTTGAACTCCATGGGATTTTAACTGTGGATTCAGCTTCTGTTGGACAGCTAGCTTCATCTCCCGTTTTTCTTCTGGTTCAGTCTAAGTGGTCATACCTGATGCATTAGATTATCAAAAAGTGTAAATTCTGTGAGTGAGTGGTGTTGGCAGTGTTTGTATACCAAGATGCATGGAGTGTTTGACAAAGAAACCAAAACACCAAAAATGGTGGGCCTTTACCCTCCTCTATTTCTTTAATCTGCTGTTTGAAGAACCACATTTTGATGGTGGAACCAGTAGTTACCTCTGGGCCAGGTTGGAAATGAAATCAATTTTTTAAACCACTAGTACTTGCCAAGAAATCGCCTTATGAGAACATGGTGTGTGTCTCTGACAATGCATGGCACATCTAAATTGATCATTCATGGTTGTATCTACCCTGTTTTTGTACTGGGGAGTGGCCAGAGCCTGAGACACCTGCATATTTCTGTTCCATGTGTTTCATGCCTCCCCCATGGCTGGGATGCGGCTGAGCCTCAGACTCTCCCCATTCCCGTACATGCAGGTCTCCACGAAGAAGCTGGGACTCATTCACATTCAAGATCCAAATGCTGTGCACACAGTGTAAGCTTCGATCTTCTGTAAACGAAGGGTCATTTCTCATTTTTTTAAAATGTCTCCAACATGGATTCCAAAACATTTTCAGCATCAAACATGAAAACATTGATGAATGAGGAATAATCACAAAAGCAGTGTATCTGTATATAGCTCTACACAACATGTTTGTGGTACAGAGTCATTGTTTAAAGCACATGCCAGGGAAAGAGACCAAATTTTGAGGTCTTTTACATACAGTGACATGGTACTAAGGAGAATTAAACTCCTCCTGCTTCCTCTGAAGATTCAAAAAAACTTCATAAAACTCATGACCAAGTCTGGCAAACATGTGCAACTCTTGTACTGATCCATTTTCTTGTCATTGGAAGAAACACTTCCACAGGTATGCAAGTGGGGGATGAAAATCTGCATTTTTAAAGGACAAACAGTGAATTTAAGCATGAGTGGCCTTAATAAATATAGTTGTCTTTCTTTGCTGCTGTGGAAAGGATTCTAAGCAGATGTTCCTGAAGTCTTGCATTGAATTTAGTCGTTATTATTACTTTTTAAAATGTCGGTGCAATTAACTCTGGACCTCTCGCGTGAGCCATAGAGATACTTAAAAGTCAGACACCTTATTTATCTATCGGGGAAGACGAAACTGTGTCTGAGCTGCACTGTTCATCCTTGGTGCATTAGGAGTAATATATTCGAGCAGGTTTCTTGCTTCTGGCTTTGTTCTTGTCGTAAGTATTGCAAACTGTGTAAAGCTTTTGTGTTGCATAAGCAATCCAATACATTCATGTTTAAAAAGTTTGTCCTTTAACTATCAAAGGGATCTAGGTCTTGATTGGAGAAATGAGCAGAGTTCTTTGCAGACGTATTTAGCACACTCTGACATAATGTCGCAATGGAAACCCAGGCCTGCAGCTCATCCCCGTGAACGGTTTGGGTGTCCTCCAATAGGTGGCCGCACTGCCTCCTGCAACCAGGTCCTGATCTGAACCCTGCCACTGAATACTTGAAGTAGGAAGTAGGAAATCCACTAGGGAATAGAGGGTCCTAGAAACAGAAAAATCAACCAACCGTGTATAGTTAGCTATTTCCAAGTATGTGCCAATTTTGTCACACCTATTGTTTGGGGGGCTCATTTTTGCCCCACTTATGTTGGTTTAAAGTCGTACCGATCTTACTTTTACGGGGACATTATCATTTAGTCCCTTAAAAATTGAATTCTGTCTAACATAGCATCTTTTCATTATATATCATGTAATATTCTCTGATGTTGGGGGTTTACCAAAAAAAATTCCCTTTTCACAGATTAAAAATAGTTTGTGTTTACAACAAACACTGTGTTATTGGGAAGACATTTCCTTTGCGCAGACTTTAGCAGGTTTCCCCCTCAGTCATGACGAAATTGAAAAAGTTGAGGCTAACGTTTAGGAGTTGGTCTGCTTGCTTTGTGCAGAAGCAAGCTTATACTTTATACCCCGTTTGATTTCAATGTACCGTCTCTATTTTGTATTTAATGATTTTTGTGTATCCAGTATGCACGTTAACAGCGTGTCAACTTTCATTTGAAAGTGGGTTTCCATTTACTTTTTAAACAGTGTTTATGACGAGACCTCAAATGTGTTGACATAAGCTCTACTGAGATGTTTTTGTGTCGAGTGGCGTTTGAATGCTGCCAGGGGTCAGTGTATCTAATTCCCAGCGACCCTCGTTTGACAGTGCTTCTTGTAATATTTCTCCAAGTGAGTGGCATGTGGGTTGTGATATTGACCATGTGATTATGGACTTCGATATAAAAAATAAATAAATAAAACTAAGGAACCCTCAGAAACTACCAGTGGGCATGTAGTAGCCAGTCATTGTAACCTCGTGTCTAGTAGAAGTACCACGTACAAGGTATGTACAGTTCATACATTTGTTATCACGTGTATGAGAAGTACTTTGTGCTGATCGCCTTATTTATATTCATCAAATAAACTTTGTTTCTTTCTGAAGCGAGTTCATTCCATCTTGAATAAATGCTCCAACTGTGGTGGTTTCTAATCTTGTTTGGGTCATGGATCCCCATTTGAAGAAGCTATGGACTTGAAGACAAAAGAAGGAAAAAGGGAAGTTATGGACTCACTTTACTGGAAGAGCCAAGGTGTAAATTTCCCTCTATGCATAGCTGGATCTAAGGGCTCATGCTGTATTAAGAAATTAAGCCATTGGTGGCATCTCCC
The DNA here is from genome assembly GCF_009873245.2 of Balaenoptera musculus. Classification (NCBI taxonomy): domain Eukaryota; kingdom Metazoa; phylum Chordata; class Mammalia; order Artiodactyla; family Balaenopteridae; genus Balaenoptera; species Balaenoptera musculus. Next base: position 70,416,779 of record NC_045795.1, on the reverse strand, counting down.
TTCCTCCTTCCCTCCCTCTTTCCCTTCCCTTTTTGTCTTTCTCTCTCTCTCAATTCCAGCCTTGTTCTCGATCTCTCTTTATCCCTCCCTCTCTTCCTCCTTCCCACCTTTTCTCACTTCCCTTTCCTCCCCTCTCTCCCTCCCTTCCTCTTTTCCGCCCTGTTTCTTCTGCACGTTCCATGAGGTTGACATCAGTCCTGCTGCTTCTCTCCACTTGGTGGCAAAGATGACTCCCAACAGCTTTGAGTATTCTTGGATTTTAGAGGAGAGACACCCCTCTCTCCCAGCATCCATAACAGCCCTCTAGAGGGACTCTTACTGGTCCTTTTTGGATCATACATCCAGCCTTACTGGATGTGGGAGATGTAGTTTCCAAAAGAAAAAAAAAATGGGCTCTAGTCTAGAAGAAAGACACTGAAAGCTGAGCAGGCTAAAACAATAGCCCTGCCATCACTTGGATACATGCACAAAATCATCCAGAAAAATACACAGGCAGAATTGTCCATGCAAGGGCTCACCAGCCTTTGCAGCTCACCTGTGGATCACAGTGGAGAATCAGCTCCTGGTTTCGTTAAAAGTTTGAATTATATTCCAGGAAACAAATTATCAATTCTTACCATTATTGCAGTTAAACAGTAATTGATTTATATTGCTAGAAGGTATATGTCATGTAACCTGATATCTTCATTTTACAGATGGGGAAACTGAGGCCCAGTCGGAAGCAACTGATCCAAGCGTACACGGTAAGTTCATTGCAATCCAAGGCTGTCCCTAGAACTTCCGAAACAGGAATATGTGTCCCTGAAGACTCTCTGGGGAGGAGAGGATGAGACAGACTGTCCTTCCAGTTGGCCCTTGATGACACAGGAGAAATACCATTTCATTTCTATACTTTATGGACTCAGAGCCACTGGGTGTGAAATTCTCTCACAGTCAGACACATTTTGGGGCAACCTGCAAAGTCATTTGCCCTTTTCATTATGTACCTTTTTATGGAAAAAGAACTTTTGTTGGACAAGAATTTCTTACCTCATAGAACTTCCTGGAGCAGCCAGCTTGCATTCAAGCCTGGTTATATGAACCCAGCCGACCAGATGGAGCCTCTGCTCCTATATGCACAGAAGCAGTCCTTTTGGAAGGAAAAGTACCAGCTCACGAACTGCTGCGCTCAACTGCAGGTCCACCCATACCTTTAGTTCCACTGAAGCATATAGGTAAGCCTAACGTTTGACCTTAAACATCCACCTTGACTGCTTCTTGTGTCTGTGAACTGCTGTTACAAAAGATGGGAGAGACATTCTAATTCTTGGCATCACTAATTCATAAGAATAATCACACTAATAATAAGTAAACACAGATAAGAATAATTGAACATTATGGACTGTTTGCTAGGAGCCAGACCATGGCACCAGGGACCCATGTGCACCACTCCTTTATTCCTGACGACAGTCGCATGAGGTAGGTACTGTCATGATACACATTTCACAGCGAGGGGAATGGAGGCCCACAGAGATGACCAGAAACGGTGCACGTTTATAGAGCACACTTACTTGGTGGGGCGTTGTGCTAAATGCTGTACTTACATGAATTCACTTATCCTGACAGTAATCCCATGAGGTAGGTGTTGTCCTCATGTATTATGGTATTATTATTATCCTCACTTTACAGACAAGGAGGAAGAGGCCAGAGAGCTCGCACACCTCACCCAGCGCCCCCCAGATGGTACGTGGTGGAGCCTGGCTTCTCACCCGGTGCTCAGCAAGCCCTCTGCTTCAGGCCGCAGGTCAGGTGGGTGGGGCATATGGGGCTGAAATTCAGATCCTACTGGTGCCCACCCAGCAGTGCTTCCATATTGCAAGTTTGGTCTCCACCACGTCTATCCAGCTCACAGAGGCTTGAAGGAATTGGTCGCTTCATCAGTGCCACTGTTGGCCCATGTGATGAGAGCATGGCAGTGGGGCCCAAAGGAAGTCCAGCCACGTGTGAAAGGAGAGCTGAGACAAAGCTTAGCATGTTGGATTTTAACCTGCTAGCCATGGGCCTCTCTTGTTTCTTCTAAGCCCTCATTGTCCGGGCATCAGCATCTGATTTTCTAGGCATCCTTGGGTTTGCAAGGTGGAGCATCTGGTGACAGGAGACTGGACAGGTGTCCTCAGGTGGGAGAGGGCCCTGAGCTCCAGCCTAAGGGGTGTAGGCCTAATCCTGTTGGCCTTTGGTTCTCAACTCCAGTTATTTGCATACTGCTTGCCTGATTCTTACTATGTCTTAAGACAATATGTAGTCTGAGTTAAGTACCTTATAAAATTAAATAGGCTTACTGTTTTATTTAAATAAATATACTTTAAGAAAAAAAAATGCCACCATCATAGATGAGTAAGTAGGATAATTTTCCATACATAGCCATCACCAAATATAAGAACAAAAAAATAATGAAAATAAGAACAATAAAAGTAAGTATTGAAAACAAAGTTCTGAGTCTGAAGCTTTCTCTTTCTCTGTTGAAAAGGGAAACTGGCAAAGGTTAGAAATGTGTTTGTGGGGCTGAACAGAGAGTTTTTCTTTGTTACTGAATCAGAAGGATTGAAAACGGTCAGTGAAGGAATGTTTAACTCTGTGGCTCAGGGATATTTCAGACTGTGCCTGTGGACCCCCTGTAATCATTTTAAGGGCCCACTTTGATCTCTGAATTTTAGGAAACCCTCCTGCAGCAACAAAAATCTAGAGATGGATTTTCAAATAAACTTTATTTTTAATAGGCTTTATTTTTAGAACATTCTTAGATTTACAGAAAAACTGAGCAGATAGTACAGAGAGTTCCCATATAACCTTCCTTCCCACACAGATACAGTTTCCTCTGTTATTAAGATCTTACATTCATATGGTATATTGTCACTAATGGAACAAACATGAATACGTTGTTATTAACTAAAGCTTATTGTTCATTTAGATTTCTTTAGTTTTAACGTAATGTCCTTTCTCTGTTCCAGGAGCTCATCCAGAATCCACATTACGTTTGGTTTTCATGTCCCTGTCGGCTCCACTTGACTGTGAGTTTCTCATACTCTCTTTGTTTTTGATGATCTTGACACTTATGAGGAGTACGGATCGAGTATATTGTAGGTTGCCCCTCCGCTAGGATGTGTCTGATCTTTTTCTCATGGTTAGACTGGGAATATGGGTTATGGACAGAAGACCACAGAAGTAAGGTGCTACTTTCATCACATCATATCAAGGGTGCATACTATCAATATGGTTTTTGGCTGTTTGATGTTGACCTTGATTGATCACCTGGCTGAGGTAGTGTTTGTCAGGTTGCTCCACTCTGCTTACTTCTTCCTCCCACTTTATGATAGATTTTTCAAGTGCAGAGATAAATGATCAGATCTCTGTTTCAGAACATTCTGCTGGAAGTGTAGAGGACACCATACTGGCTAGAGAAGTTCCCAAAGTCTTTTGGATCAAAACTGTCTAAATCAACAGTTCATTGATTTGGTCCGTTGTTTGGACCAGTCAGTTTTCTCTTCTATTTGAAAATACCTTTGCCACCTCTAGCCTTGCCTCCCCCTGTTGGATTACTTCAGCATCTATGGCAGAAGTGATCATTCTGGGCAGAACAGACCCTTTCCCAAGTGCAGGGCAAAGCCAGCATTTCTATGGGTTAAAAACAGATGTTGTCTGTGCCAACACTGTGACTTCACTTAGACAGGACTCAGGAGAGAAACTTTGCATAAATTCAAGACAAAATCTCCATGTCTGCATAACTGCAACTCACTGGATAAGGACGTTATGGCTGTTTGAATTTGAGAGGTGAAATATGAGTATTTATTTATGTAAGCGTAACTGTTAGAATTTTTTTCTTTTGCAAGTATCCCCCTCCCCCAGCAAAGAAGAAAAGAACAAAAACATAACACAAGACAATTTGAGCAAGAACAAATACATACATACACATACATATATATGGCTTCATGCAGTGAACAGTTCAGAGGTAGTGGGTTTCAAGAGTGGCTTGTCCCAGGGGCTCAAATGACTTCTCACTGTCCTTTTCTCAGTTTTGCTTCCTTCATGGTAATCCATTCTTGAACAGTCGCCAGGTTTCAGGTGAGACCCTAGACCCCTAAGGGAGGAGTCGTGTGCTGTTCCCCACTAGGGATGGAGCCCACCTCAATCTTGTGGATCGAGAAAGGGGAAAGAATGGACTCTCAAATAAGAAAGGGAAATGGATGCTGAGGAGGGAAACATCAAAGGCACACAGCAGTATGACATACTCACAGCAAAACATCATTGGAGACGGGTTTATTTTACCTGTGAATAGAACCTTGACCCAGAAAGGAGCAACAGGATGTATGTTCAGGTGGAAACATTAGATTGGCAATGAAGACAGAACTGAAATCTCTGTTTTATAACTATTTTGCCACACTTGCTCTATGGTAGCATGCAGTCATGTAATTGCATGTACCCTCCGTTTCTGAATCTTAACCAATGGGAATAATATGTCTCTTAACTACCTGGCGTGGTATGTGAGAAGATAAAATGAGACAATAAATGAGAAAATGTTTAGAAAAAATATTTTAACAACAGAACTCTCTCCATAGTTCTAACAAAGTCCTAGAGTGACTTGTTTCAATTTTTAGAACCTGTTTCCAGAGAAGGAAGTCTTCCTCGTTAGAGGCTCAGCTATAATGTATTCAGGCAAATACATCAAGCAATAGACTTTAGAGTAAAAGCTGTTGAGAAGGAGTTATTGCCATTTGCCACGACATGGATGAATGTCACGTAGCATTAGGTGAAAGCACGTGGACACAAGAGAACCAACTGTGCGAGTCCATTTATGTAAACCTCAGAAACAGACCAGTTTCCTCTATGGGGTTAGAATTCAGGACAATGGCTCACCTTCAGAGGGTTTGTAACCAGTAAGGGCACAAGAAAAGGTCACTGGGATGCTGGTGATATTCTGATTCTTGGCCTGGAAGTTGGTTACATGGTTATGTTCAGTTTATGAAAATTCATCAAGTGACATACTTATAATCTGTGCACTTTTCCGTCTGTGTATCTCATTGAAAAAGTTTATCCTACAAAGATTTAATGTCATTAAGCATGGATCCAGTTTCAGATGACAAAGGCTGGAAAACTAGGGCCCGTGGAATGAATTTAGGCTTCGGATACTTCTTGTCTGGCCAGTACCGTGTCTTAGGGATTTTTTCCCCCCAGGGCAGTAGTGATAGGCTTGGAGTCTGGGAACTTGGGGAAATGTTAGACGTACTTGCCATTTCTCCATTGTCCTCATTTCTCTCTATAAAGCTACACCTGGCCCACTTCACCCCAGAGTGTTACCTGCCTGACCCCCTGAAGGTATTTGAGTTTGCAGGTTCTGGAAAGGTTAAAATCCTGACTCCATCACAGCCCAAAAAGTGACCCTGGGCTGGTTACTTAGCCTCTCTGTGTCTGTCTTCTAATCCTAAAATTATAATACATTCCCAGAAGGGTTTTTTTTTTTTTTTAGTAAGGATCAAATAGGCACTTAACACAATGCCAGCCACGTGACAGATTCTCAAAAAATGGAAATGATAACTATTATTAGTAGTAATATTGCCATAAATAATAGAATGTTTAATGAAATAAAATTGATGGTCTCTTGTGGACTTCCAGCCATTGTCTCACAAGAATTGCTGCGGAGCCAGTCCTTACTCAGATCCCATTTGCCATGTCAGTGTTTTCATCAACCACGTTTAATAACCAGTTACCAGATCTGGATGTTGGGGGCTGTAAATTTCCCTGGTGACTGTTGCCAATGGCAGGTAATTGTGTAATTACCACTTGTATTTCCACAAAACACGTGAACTCAAGTCAAAATCAAGCGTTTTAGACAATAAGACACCAGGGTTTTAAAATGCAGGAAAGAGCTGCCCAACCTGTATGATAAGAAATGGGTGCCTGGTTAGAAAACAGAAAAAGGACTGATACTGGTGTGGCAGAACACCACCGGAAGCCTTTGCACTGGCAGGACCATTTCCTTTTTCCTCCTCAAATGCTGCATGCATCTGGAAGAAGAATTAAGGGTTTAGGATTAGCCATGGGTTGGTTAGCGATCAGTACCTTCACCTCTGGCTGCAATCCATGGCCTTGGTTTTCAGTGTTCCTTTGGTAATGTAGTGCCTTTCTCAGTTTAGCATGGTCGTTTGGAAATGATGCCAGGCTGTTCAACATCCTTCAAACAAGGTAGCTTAATGGGTTGCATGGAAATATCCCAAGACAGCAACATACTAGGACTTTTAGAAATATTGACACCATAACTCCAATTGAAAATGCTCAAGGTAGTCCTTTGCAAGATGTCAGACTTAGACCCCAAACTGTAGTTGAAGATTCTTTGGTTTCTGAGCATCATGTTTTCAGTTTATGAGAAAGGAAGTTAAAATGGGTTGCAGGGAAAAAAATGTCTTGCCTTTGGATTCCCTCAAAGTGTTTGATTATTTTAAGAAAGAAGAAACTGGATAAGCTTTATTGTTACTATTATCTCTTCCCGTGCAGTGTCTGTGCATTAGCAGGCTAGCATCCCTGCAGTAGGCTTAGGTTGAATTTGTGTTTCTAGAAGAAGCTGTCCACATCAGCACAGGACCAAGGGGGGTGAGCAAAAGTTGAGCAGGTTGAGCAGTGATAGGGGACAGAATTGGAATTTCTTAAGATGACCAGTCCCAAATCTCCTGACCTTCCAGAAACTATAAAGTCATGGGAGAAGAATTTCTCCAAGAGTCTTATTTGGCTGGCCAAAGAAACTGAAATTCAACAGATTGAAAAGTGATCACATTGAATTCTTAAAGAACAAGTTCAGAGCATGGCATGGGGCCATTTTTAAATGTGTAGATGCCCTTCCACCAAGCTAATGAAATGGCCCTATTTTCCTTCTGACAACAACGGTTTCATTGATATATCATGTTGCCCCAAACCAGTCGAAATTGATAACAGAGTAGTTGATTTTAAATTACCTAAGACTCAAGTAGGCAGAAAGAAATAAAAATTTGCTCCAGGTATTTGGAGGGCAGGGCCTTTTGCAAAATTGGGCAAGAGGAGTCATTGGCAGCGCTTTCTTCAGGAGACCAATTTTCTGTGCATGTGTCCTTGCAGCTGTTCCGAAAAGCATGGCTTCCTCCTGGTTCACCTGGAAGTCTTGTCTTTTCCTAACCTATGACTTTGCTTCATACAGCGTCACCTACTGTCAAAAGTCTCCAGCTGAAAAGGGTAAAAGGCATTTGACTGAAGAATGATAACACGGGCAAATTGGATTCCAGATTTTGTACAAGTCCAAGATAGTTTATGTTCATCTTTTTTCAGTCTCAACATAAGAGTAAACTGCAAGATGCCCCCTAAACCTTTTTATGTGCTACAGCTTATCTCTGAAGAAAACAAAACACAAGCGGGAGGGCTTTGTAGAACAATCCTCCCTTTATCCTCCAGAAACAGCACTTGTAGGTATGATTAAACGTAACCGAGCTAGGTAAAATGGATACCACATTTGGAGCAAGGAACTGTATTTTCCTTCAGCCAATATTTTGAAAAAATCTGATGTCAGTTTGGACATTGGTATTAAACCAATCCATACAGATTCAGGCAAATACAGCTGCAGAAATCTCCTGTAAAAGCCAGTCATTTTGTGCTGAGGGCATCTAACTGAATATTAGCACATGGTGGTAAGTAGCCAATCAGTTTGTGCATTTGATTGGAATTTCAGAAGATAATTGTTTCATTTCCAGGTCTGTCTCTAGCTCACCATTTGACCTTCAACTAATTGCTTAATCTCTCTTGGCTTCAGGTTTTCTCTCTTGAAAGTGAGAAGAATAATAACAACCAACTACCTATCTCATCCGGGTATTGAGTGGATTAATGGGGTCATGTTTGTAAGGTCCTGGAAAATTCTCAAGAGAGAAAGTTCTACCACTGTTCCGTTTCTGCCTGGTAATATTTTAGAGCCATAAATGGGAAGGGCTGCATTTAATGGGGTCGTTATTACCGACGGGTGTCCTCTGCTTCCTTATAACTAAAGAAAGGACACCTTTTGAAAACAGAGCTTTTCATTATTATGAAATCTCTGATTCTGTTTTGTTGGTGCAACAATCTGGAACTCCTGTGGTAAACCAAGCTTTCTCCTCTAGCTAAACAGTCCGTGGAGCTCTGAGGAAAGCACCATAGTTTCATGACCACAAGGAATTACCCAGACTATTTCTGCTTCGGTAATACTTAGATTGACTTCTGGGGTCAAACAGACAGGTTGAGTCCTGTCTCTGCCACTTCCTGGCTGGGTGACCCTAAGCAAATCTCTCAACCTCCCTGTGCTTTAAGGCTGTTGGGAGCATGACCTTTAAGTAAAATGCTTAACACAATGTCTAGCACATGGTAGGCTCCCAGGAACCATTACCTATGTTAATAGTGTGTGTGACCATAACTGCCTGTATTCTCCAATGCCACGAAGAATTATAATGAGTACTAGTCCTCGATTAAGCAAAACCTAACTCATCAGAGCTTGTGTTGAACCAGAACCTGGCTCATCATGGCTGTCCAGTAACACTACCCTCATTTTGTGAGCACTTTAGATTTAGGAAAATGGCAAATTAAAAGGAAACAACTCGGTGTCAGGGATTTATGCCAATTCCTATAGTATATTTTTTTGTCAGTGCTGATCTAGCCCAATCTCCTGACTTTCCGGAGACGATAACTGCAGAGTAGCTCTGAACAGCTGACATTCACTGAGAAGGAACTACATGCCAAGCATTGTGCTAAACACTGTGAATACATTTTCTCATTGAATTGTCACAACAGACCAGTGAGGTAGGTACTGTTAGTAACTGTCTTACAGAGGGGGAAACTGAGGTTTAGTGAGGCTAAGTTATCCGTCCCTACAGTTATTAAATAGAGGCACCAGATTTCAATCCTTACTCTGACTCCAGAGCCCTGTTCTAACCCAGAGTCATCCAACAGAAAATGATGCAAGCCATGTATGCAATTTTAAATCCGCTAGCAGCTATATTTTTTAAAAAGTTAAAAAGAAGCAGGAGAAATTAATTTCAATGATATATTTTCTTTAATGCAGTATATCCAAAATATTATCATTTCAACATAGTCAATTTAGAAGTTCTTAATGAGATATCTTATAAGCTTTTTCTATTTTCATGCTGAGGCTTTGACATTCAGTTTATATTTTGCACTTACAGCCCATCTGAATTTGGACGAGCCACATTTCAAGTGCTCAACAGCTGCATGTGGTCCGTGACCACTGTACTGGGCGTGTGTAGCTCTCACCCCTGTACCGTCATGCCTGAGTCACTGAAGGCTGTGTCATCCAGGTTTACCAGACTGTATTTACCGAGGAAGAAACTCAGTAAATTTTCCATTTTTAACAAAGATAACAAAAAAGGTATAGCAGGAGTTTAACATGTTAATTTTTACATTCCCAGTTTGCTAAACAATTAATTTATCCTCAAAGAATAGCTCTTTCCTAGAACATCCTGCTGGCTGAGCTTTTACTTTGTCGTACTTAATATGTATATTTATACAAGTTGGTATAAATAAAAAAACATTAAATGAATGACTGAATGAATATATTCACTACCATGGAAAAGGAGGATCTCTTAGGCAGGGAAGATACGTAAGTACCATATGGGCAAGAACCTTATCTAATTTTTGCCCATCTCTGTAGCCCTGCCTGTAGGAAAGTGCCAGGCACGCAGGAGACTTGCAAGAAGTATTTTTTGTGGAGCAAATTGATGAATCCACGTGGAGAAATTAGTTACTTCAAATCTTATTCCTAATGGGCATAGGGAATCTAAGTCCCTTCTTTCTCTCCCCTGAGTATTTGGATTTTAAGGCTCAAAGTAATGAATTTAATTTATTTAAACCATTTATGTTTCCAAATGAAATGGCATCAGAGAGACCACAGAAATCAAGAGTCTACTTTTTTTGCTGTTTGTTCGTTTTGTTTTGGTCGCACTGCGTGGCTTGTGGGATCTTAGTTCCCCCGACCAGGGGCTGAACCCTCGCCCTCGGCAGTGAAAGTGTGGAGTCCTAACCATTGGACCGCCGGGGAGTTCCCGAGAGTCTACTTTTAAAAGACAATTGTTGACTTCCTCGCTGATAGTCCCCAAGTATGTCAAAGGCAGATGTCCTGTAGATGTTGGCATAGGTCACAGGCCGCACCATCAGCCTCAGAGTATTTCGTCTCTGAGAAGAAACCCTCACACACTCTTTTCCTGGCCTGGACCTCACTGCTTATCCTCAAAGTGCTCCCGAGACCCTCTCCTGACTCACATATGGATTCTCCTCCCCCACCACACCGTTCATACATTAGTGCTCAACCCCCCCATGGCTTCTTCCTGGTCTGACAAGATATTCTGTCTCAAGAGAACCTGAGGATGGTCTCAGATCAAATCTCCTTTAGTTTCGAGGGGGCTGGTCCAAACCCCAGCAGGGAACAGGTATCTGCCATTTAACCCTAAACCTGAATTTGCCTTTTTAACTTAAATATTAATTTCCCTAAGACAACCAAACACGGTTGTATTGTCAGAACTCTTTGAACTGCAAGTGCTAAAGCCCAGTTCAAACTGATTTCGCAAAAGAAAGGTAAGGAGGTTAAGGTGGCCCTCAGGCACGGCTGGATCCAAGGGCTTCAACAAGGTCAGAAGGCCAGTGTCCCATTTTTGTTCTCCATTTCTGGGTTCTGCTTACTTCTATATTGCCTTCATTTTCAACACTCCTTATGTCTTGGGATGCTTCCCAACCCCTTACCCAGAAACCACATTTATAGCCAACCAGGGCTCTTGATCTGCAGGATTCATCTTTAGCCTGGCTGTGTGCGCTGGGGCAAGTTGCTTCACTGCTCCAAACTTAGGTTCCCCGTCTGTAACATCAGGATAATAACAGCCTTCAGGTCAGGCTTCATATTATGGACATAAAATGCTTAGCTCAGACCTGAGTGAGTGTTTTAAGACAGAAGTGGGGGGAAATTCTATTTTCTGTGCGGTAGGTAGTCACGATTGTAGAAAAGAGACTGTTTACAAGTTCTCCCAGCCTCCAACCAGTCTCATTCGACAGAGGACAGTGTGCATCTGTTCTCTGAGCCTCCTGTAAGACTTCAGTGCTTGGGAGCCCTGGCAATGACATGGATGTAGAGGGTTTGTCTTCTGATGGTGACCCATTGGGTCAGAGTAAACCCCTCTCTCTTGCTGGACCCCCTTGGGACTTGTAGCGTGGCCAGCCAGCACGAGGAGGGATCCCCAATGTTGAGCTTGGTCCTTAAGAGGTCACAGACCCAGTGCCCTCACCCAAGCAGCAGTAACAACCAGGATATGTTAACAAACACATCTGGGGGGCTTCCCTCTCAGCCATACGTTTGAGATTTTATTCTAGAGCGTGTTCTGGTCTAGTGCCTAGTATAAGTGCTCAGTAATTACCTGTTGACTAAAATGAACAAACCAACATGATAACATGACCTGGCACATGCAATACTAATGTGATAAATGTATGAATGAATGAATGCATCATAAAGCTTGTTAAATGAATAGTTGATGCTCTACAGTAGATGAGCCATAAATATTGGCTGAATGAGCAAAGAATGAATGAATGAATGAATGGCCTGTCAGTCATGTCCACGGCTACTACTTTCCATGTGTGTTAAGCTGATCTTTGATTTATTTTCTGTAGCTATAATTCAGTCCCAACAAACTGACACTCTAAATTTATGACTTGTTTTTATTTCCTGTTGTTGAATTTTGAAATAGATGATGCCAGCACATGGATTGAATTCCGTTTTCAAATAGAAAGAGGTATTTTTCAAACATCCTTGAATTGAGCATGCAGAATGAGGGAGGCATGGTGCTTACGTACTCCCTAATCTCTGTTATGACATGTCTGCATGACTGAGAGCATCATGCTCCTGGGTTGAGGAAAGGAGGGTTGTCCACAAATGACACATGAGTGGAGCCATCATGTTCCTGTATATACTCGGTAGATATATGTACGGGCTGGAATAGGTAAATTTAATCCTTTGCCATTATTCATTTCACTTTCCTGAATTCTGTACTATTTCTAAGGAGTAACTACTTTTCTTCTGGGTTAAGTAGAAATCTTTGCTTAAGTCAAAACCACTTACTTTAAATACATTCAGAGACATCAGGATCTTTTGCCCTAGGAGTGTTTCTCATGTTTTTCAAAGTCAATGAATTGTCACTTGACCTTAATGGACACTTATAGATCACTGAATTAAGGATTAAACTAAGTGGAGAAAAGAAGCTTTTATCCAAAATTCTCTGATTTATTGAGACAGATTTGGGAAGTCATAACAGTGTCACTTAATTGAGCATTGATGATTATAGTGCCAGTGCATACAAAATTAAAAGGACTTGGGATTTAATTCTGCTATTTGGAATTATTTGTGGTCCCTTTTAAGGAGGTCGAGAATATTTGCACAGAAGAGAAAAATCTTGTGAGAGTCACTCCAGTTAAAATTCAGTAAGATGTGCAATTGCTATTGTAAGTCAGAACGTTCTTGAAAAGTTAAAAAAAAAAAGTGCCTCAGCTTCCTAGATATTTTGTGCACAGGTTCGTATCAGGAATTCCAAGTAAATGACTAAATGGTGAAATGCTGTCCTTTTCATTTAGATACGTTACTATTATATATCTCTCTTGCTGAAAAATTTTCTCCGTCATTGGTTTGAAGTTAAAAATTGTGTCACATAGCTGAAAATAACAAGAAGAGATGTTCATATTCTTATGTAGTCTTGAGATGCCAGGATGCACTTTTCTTCTTCAGGCAAAATCCATTTTTAACACTCATCCTCCAGGTAGGCTTTCCAGGTGGTCATGAAAGGAAACTTGTTCATTGCTTCTTATCTGGAAAGGATAGATTTGATCTATATTGGAATCTTCTTAGAACCGAATCTGCGCATTATCCAGCCCCTTTCTAATGAGATTGTGTTCTTCTGCCAACCAGTTTCATCGCCTGCCTAAGTCGGAAATTTTTGAAACATATTACACTTTTCTAGATTTTTCTTCCAGAGAAAGGAACTTAGCTGAAGAATTTGAAAACCTTTTCTTACATACCCAGAAGTTTGGCCGGGTAATGGGTTGTTTGGGAACAAAAGTAATTACCGAGCGTAACCAAATCAGATTTGCAAATCCTAATACACAGATTTAGGCACGTGATATTGAAATTTGTGACCAGTAAATAAATAAGACAAAATAAAATTCCAACATTTTCTCCTGTCTCTCAGGAGAGACTAATAAATGGACTTGGGTTCCCCTGCAAATAGTTAACCTCTGTTCTCCTAAACCCAGCATCTAGAGGCCCAGTGGCCCACATACAATATGGAATGGGCAACAAGAGTGACCATGCCAGCTGCCTTTTAAAAGAAAACGCCAGTTAAGAAAAAAATCGCCTTTCCGAAGAAATAGTACGGCAAAAGGAGGAGTAATGGAATACCATCTTCCTTCAGAAGAAAACTATTTCTCTTATCAGACTCCTTCCACTTAAGGTAAGCCTTGTGTGGGAGAGACCAGGGGGAAAAGTGGGGGCACATTTGGGGAACCAGGGAGACATTAAAAAATAGTTTTGCCTTTATTTGTAGGTGAAGTATCTATAAAGTATACTGGTTAAGCTCCTGATATTTAGAGTCAGATTACCAAGGTTCAAACCCTTGCTTAGCAGTTATGTGGCTATGGGCATGACCATTCATTCATTCATTCATTCATTCATTCTGAGCGTTTCCTCTGGGCTGGTCACTGGAGGTTACAGCTCTGAACAAGATAGATGAGACCCCTGCCCTCCTGGAGCTTACATTCTAGTGAGGGGAAACAGAAAACAAAGAAATATGCATGCCGATGTAATGAGATCATTTTAGACCAGGATGGAAGAAGAAAGTCATTCAGAGAACCACTGGCAGGGGGCAGCAGGAGCTCCCTTAGGTTAGGATATATACATTGAGGTGGTGACCTGAATGAAGTGAGGGTGCCCAGGTGGGAGGAACAGCTTTCCAGGCACAGGGAACAGCAAGCGCAAAGGATGCATTACGATGTGGCTGCCAGGCAGGTCAACTTGTTTAGACTTTATCTGGTAAAGCAGGGAGTCCGTGCAAGACTTTGAGCAGGGGAGTGATATGATCTGAGCTGCACTGGGGAGAGCGAGCCCTCATGTCCTCATCTCTCGCGTCAGGGATAACACAGGAGGAGCACCAGGCCAGGCCTTTTCAGAGAACAGGGTGTTCAGAGGGCGTTGTCCAGACAAGGTCAGAATTCAAGGTGAGTTGCTGAGTGTGGATGCTTTGATTGCTGATGGTGCTGGTGGAATGAGGGCAGGGAAGTCATGGCTTCGTGGCACGGCAGTGAGTGACATAAGGACAAATCTTTGACAGATCCATCCAACTGAACTGGACTTGAATCAGACTTTCCTGGTGTGGCTTATTCTGGTGGTTTTTGTGTTTGGGGCTTAGTGGAGTGAATCAGAAGCTTTCAGGAAAAGACTCTTTCCACTAAGGTAAGCCTCATGTGGGAGAGGCCAAGGGGAAAAGTGTGGGCACATTTGGGGAATCAGGGAGATACCGTTAAAAAAGTGGTTTTCTCTTTATTTATAGGTAAAGTATGGTGGTTAAGCCTCTGTTATTTAGAGTCAGATTACCAGGGCTCAAACTCTTGGGTTTGAATACTAGAACAGCTTGGGTTTATAGAAATTGTGACCTCTCTGAACCTTTTTTTTTCTCCATATCGTGCAGATAATAACAGGATCTACCCCATGAAGTAGTAAGGATGAAACAGATCAATGAATTTAAAGAGTTCAGACAGGAGCTGGTATCTGGCACATAATAAGAGCTCAATAAATGTTACCAACAATCATTACTATTATTCATTACTCATTATTATCTCAGCACTTATCAGCCTCATCCTTATTGAATTCTACCGTGCAGACCCAGCGGATCATGTATAATTGCCTACCATATTTCTCTCCTCTTCCCACACCTCCGCCCCTACCCTCCTCAGGCAACTCATTTGTCTCAGGATTTTCCCCAGAGACCCAGGGACAGATATTCCTCATGTTGAAATCACTACAGCAGTCTTCTCCATGGGCAGAGGCTGGACCGAGGCCTTTTGTACATTATCTCAATTGTTGGAACATCCTTAATATGTTCCATTTTACAGGTGAGGAGATTGGGGCTCAGAAGGGAAAGTGACCCCTGTAGGGTTACTTGGTCAGCAAGAGGCAGAGTGGAGATTCAGACTTAGGTCTGTTTGACCTCGATGTCCCTTAAAACTCAAAAAAACAAAGCATCCATTCAGACCCCCCCACCCCCCCCCACACACAAAAAAAGCACCATTGACTATAAAAATAAAGAGGGCTCTAAGTTAGGAGAGCACCGTGATTAGGCCAGTGCTAGGAGAGCCTGAGGTTCTCAAAGAGACTCCTTGAGCCTGCCCAGTGTCCAAAATTGTCCTCTAACCTCAAAGGAGCCTCTGTCCCTTCCTCCCCCCTCAGGCCGGTGGCCAGTGGCAACACAATGTGATGGTATTACTTTGACTGTGGCCATGCGGTGGTGAGGAAGCCCTGAGCCCCTTCCGGCCTCTTTGTCCTGTTTAGTGCTCCATCTGTGGGCCCCTTGCCGGCAGCCCCGGCTGGTCTTGACTCTGAGGTGGAGGAGTAAACATCTTGGAAATCTTTATTAGTTTATTTCAGAAGATGGAGCCTGTTTGTCCCTGGGGCCCTTCCCTCTTTTATGGCCTCCAGCCCTTCTTGACAAATTCTAGTGACCGGAGAGAAAACCGCTTTCTACAGCGGATCATTAAAACACCACCATAAACCTAGGGCCATAAAATATTATTTGCTGGGCATAAAAGGGGGGGTAGATTTTCCCAGAATGACAACCCAGGCCCTGCTTTCTCCCACTGAGAAAGGCGGCACAGGGATGCGATCGTTCATAAATTCCTTATCTTGCACTCTGTTTTGTGAAATAACCCTGTTGGGAGAGCAGCCAAAAATATTGATTTATTTGTTCCACAGACTCAAAAGCATTTTTAATGAGTGGAGTACGGCGATGCCTTGCCAGTGTGTCTGCAGATGACTCAATCTGTGTGCACACACCCAAACGCACACACGGTTTGCAAAGGGAAACCATGGAGTTCCACAAATTGGAGGTAAGTTACATGAGAACATTTGAAGGTGGAAGTGAAGAGGCATCCATTTCCCTCCTTCCAACTGTCTGCTCCGCTCCCAGCCCGATTAACCAGCACCCATGGTGGGACTGGTTCTTACAACTGAGCCCGACTTTCCAGAGCAGAACCTGATGGAAGGTTCTCAGTGGATTTCACAGTTGGTTTCCCTTGACATTTTCCCCTGGAAAGAATTCCTTCATCCATTCATGCATTCATTTTTGGTCATTCAACAAATACTACTACTGAGCACTTACCAAGTGCCAGGCACTGTTCTGAGCACTGGAGTTACAGCCGTGAAAAACACTGTCACAGAGGTTATTGCATCCTTGTGGGGTATAATCTCAGCACACCCAATATTAATTTCATCAGATAAAATTCACAATCCTTTATCCGAACTCCTTGGGGATAGATTGGTTTGTTGGAAATTTTGGAATTTTTTTTGAAAGATAAAATGGGGCCTATGATTATTTAGTTTGCAGATAGCCCCAGTGAGGCCTGGGGAAGTGCCCGGTAACCCAACACCGTTCATATTTCATCTGTGAAGAGTATGAACATTCACTCCAACTGGGATAAATTAAGGCTATAAATGATCTTGTCACGGCAGGTACAGCTTTGCCACCAAAGGAGCTTAAAAACCTGTTTTCAGAGCTGCTTTTTGTAGAGTAGCAGGTATTGAGTGCCCAGTGCGTGCCTGACCCCTGCTAAGTTCTCCAGAAGCATCACTGTTCATTCTCACTGCACCCCTGATTTTCAAGGTCATCTGTTTCATTTTCACTGCTCTCCTACCAGGTAGGTCGTCATATTTCTGTTTTTCTTTGTTGTGTGGCGAGGTCATTATATTTCTCTGGTTTTTGTTTGTTTGTATTGTAACAAAATCAATATTTTTGTTGTCACATGTGTGTGTTTAAGAGGATTCTGAGAGGCTAAATGACTTGTCTAAGGTTTCACAGCTGGAAGGAGGCAGTTTTGGGACTGGAACTCCAGACTGCAGAGTTTACACTCAACCATAACCTAGCACCAGTTCCCACTAGAGGAAAGACAGCAAAGCAGGAAATAAAACTCTTGGGGCTATATGTCTACACACACTAACAAAGGCAATTAGAGAGAAGCAGGCAATTATTCAGATAATTCAGAATATAACGTATTTTTTTTTTTTTTAAAGGTTTGTGGTTAGGTAGCTAGTGTTTCTGGAGCAAATTCTCAGAATAGGATCTTATAAGCATCCACCTCCAGCACTCAGGTGCCCCCCACGTGGGAGGCTTCAGCTCAGCACCCTTTGGGAACTCTTCTTATTCAGCTTACTTCCTGACACTTATCAGAGCCTCCGTGGGTGAACTGGGTCTGAAGCCATGCTGCGGGGCATTGCTGGGGTGCCAGCCCAGGAGGAGAGTGTGTTCCCCACCACCGGGAGAATCCAGGCTGCAGCCGCTGGGCCAAAGAGCTGGAGGCAGGGAACTGCGGAGGGACACTGCCCAGGGGCAGTTCACCAGGAGGGGACCCTTCTTTGTTTAGACCCTCCTTCCCATGGGCAGATCTAAGGCTAGATTAGAAATTGGAAAATAGCCACTATGTGGTCAAGGCCTAGAGAATGTGAAGGGAGAGGGGATTCAGGTGAATGGGAGATGTCCCAAGGGGATCTTTGATAAAGTTGGGTTCCCCCTTCTTAAGTCTGCATGCGCCCCTGGTGAAAGAAATCGTCCCCGGAGGAAGCCAGGGCTTCTCTTGCAGTTTGTGGGAAGCCCACACTGCCATTTTGGTGTGCCCAGCAAAGGCCAGGACCCTGGAGGGGTACAGGCAGCTGGGACAAGTAAGGGTCAGGAAGGGACTTGCAAAGGGTGGGGCAGCATCGCCCTGGGGTGGTCAGCCAGAGATGGGAGTGGGGGATGGAAAGAACAAAACAGCCACTGCCCCAAGTACCCAGGCTAAGGGTTTTGTGCTTTAAGGTCAAGGGCATGCCAGATGTATGGCAGAAATTGAATCCAGTGTGTGTGTGTGTGTGTGTGTGTGTGTGTGTGTGTATGTCTTCCACCTTGGGTTGAGGATGGGGAGGGCTGAGAACAAGAACTGCACTCCAATGTGAACCACTGTTTGTGGGTGGCGCCCCTGGCGTGCGGGAGGTAGGGGTCACACGTCCACCAACCCCGCCCAGTCGGGGTCCCCAAAACCACAGGTGTCTGGAAGTGCCTGGAAGTTGCAGTGCCCTGCGGAACCTGGTTTTGCCGAACTTCGCAGCCTTTTCACCTGAGGGGACCAGCCAAGATTCAACCCGGCAGGATCACGGGTCGCTTCTGGACGCGTTGGGTCGCAGCCGGATGCTCAATCGCGCACCCCAGTACCCAAATCTACTACACTGGGGGCGGTGCAGGATGTGTGCGCCTACCCGCTTCTCCAGCCCCCGGGCTTAGGGACCCTCCCCCAAGGGTAAGAATGGGAAGGGGGTCCTCCTAGAGATTCCGTGTCATGGCGACAGCCCCCCGTGCAGCACCAGTGCGAGCGGCCTTGGACAGGTGAGCCAAGGGGTCCAGGCTGAAGTTGGGGTTCAGCTTCCATTGGGTAGGCGGTTTTGGAAGGAGAGCAGAGGGCCGGGCGGCGGTCAGGCAGCGGCTGCGGAGTGGACCTCTCTCTTTCAGCAGATGTCTGGGGGATGGGGAGCCAAAAGCAGGGGGCTCGAGCAGGGAGTGTATCCCACCCCCCTGCACCCCAGCTCGTGGTACGGCTTTAAAATCCTGCAGAGTTTGTCATAGGTCGGCCTCAGCACGCATGCGCAAAGGCAAAGTTGAGTTTTTTCTGTCTCCCCTCCCCTCCCCCCCCCCTTTCCAGCAGCCTTTGGTTCTGCAACTTAAAAAAAAAAAAATTTTTTTTTTTTTTTTTTTTGCTCTGAGAACACCAGGGGAAAGAGGAGTCCGGAGAGAGTGAGGGAGAGAGGGAGGCAGTTGGCCAGGAGGGCCGGGGGGTGGGTGGGGGGGACGTGGTCCCTGCGGTCGGTCAGTCTGTCTGGGGGGCGCAGGATCGCGTGGAAGGCTGCTGCAAACTCCGAGGCGCCGCCTCCGCCGCCCGGAGTCCGGTTCCGTGCGGCCGCTGCCGAGCGAGCTCCTCCCGCCGCCGCCGCCGTGCCCCGACCGCCCGCCGCCCGCCTGCTCACTCTCCCGCCCCTCCGGCCCCGGCGCCAAACGAGGAGGTGGGGAGCCACGCCGGCCATGGACCGCCGGAGCTGAACAGCCGCCGCGGAGTCCCTCGCCCTCGCCCCTCTCTAGCCCCACGGCCGCGGTGCCCGCGCGCCTCTTCGCCCTGGAAAGGCGGGGAAAAGAGGGGGATTAACCAGAAGAGGGAAAGAAGGGGGTTGGGAGGGGGGAGCCAGTGTCTCCCCTGGGGCAGTCGCTCATCGTCCCCGAACCCACTGGAGGCAGAACTTTAGGGGACAACTTTTACCCAGTTTGCTCCCCCTTTTTGCCAAACCCTAAAATGAAAGGACAAAAGTTGGCGCTGACTCTTGCAGCTCGGATGGCGATTTGTGCGTTTTCAGCGGCATCTCCCGGAGAAAAACCCATGCGCGCCTGATTGTTCTGTGGCCCCCAAGCTGCGGTGCGTGTGGGTGTGTGTGTGTTTGGGTGTGTGTCTGTGTGTGTACACAGACGTCCACACACTCACTCGCGGCCGCAGGATCAGCGCCTGGAAGCAGACGTTTCGGCCACAGACTTGGAGAGGAGGAGCTGGAGATCAGGAGGCGTGAGCCGCCGGGAGTCTGCAGAATCCGTGGTGTGAATGAACTGGGGGCACCTGGGCGCACGGATCGCCTCCCCCACCCCCCGCCCCGGGCCAGAGTTGAGTTGTGGGGCATTTTTTTCACCCTCTTGTGAAGAATTTTTTTTTTATTTGTTGTAAAGTCTTTTGCACAATCACGCCCACATTTGGGGTTGGAAAGCCCTAATTACCGCCGTCGCTGATGGACGTTGGAGAGGGAGCGCCTCGCCGCGGAACAGTCGCCTGCGCGCCCTCGCCGGACCCGCGGCTCCCTTGTTGCGCGCCGGCCGGGCCCTGTTCCTGCTGCCGGCAGGCGGACTTCGGCGCCCCTCGGTTCACGGACGCATCCCAGCGCTGCTCCGGCTCGGGCACCCAGACTCGGACGCCAGTGACCGCTTGGGCTCCAATTCCCTGAGCCTGCCCGACGCGTCCTGGAGGAGCACGCAGCTCTGCGCCGGATCGTCCCTCCAGGCTTAACCCGGCCGCTCCGCTCAGATTCTTCGGCTGCCCTCGCTCTTGCGGTGACTTCCTCCCCGCGCCCCCTCCCCCTAGCAATGAAGGTAGGTGTTCTGTGCTCCGCCGACGCTCGCCACTTTTTTTTCTTTTGGAAGTTAACTAAATATCCCGCCCCCCCTCCACCTATTCCTATTCCTCCCCCCATTTCTCCTACTGCCTGGAGACGCTAGAACTCCCGCGTAGCTGGCAGGGACCCCTACCCTTTCCCTGCCGCGCTACCCCCGCCCCCCCCCACCGCCCCGCGCACTGCCTCGGCCTCCCAGGAGACCTAGTCCCACCAAACGTTCTGCAAACTTTTTAGACTTTGGAGAAAAAGTGGGGAAGAGACAAGACAGAAACAGCGGTTCACGGATGAGTTTTCTTTTGCCCTGAGAAACGCGAGTGTAATTTACTCTGTATATTTCAGTAACAGGATAATGATTCAATTCAACAAATATTTACCAAGCGCGGGCACCGAGAAGGTGTGTAGCCAGGGCTCAGAAAGGGGAAGGGGACTCCTTGGCCGAGAGACCGTGAAGCTGGACTAGGGGCCGACTGTGCCGAGCAGTGCACCTCTCGCCCTCTGCAGCCAGAGGCCAGGTTGCAAGCTCAACGCAGCCGGGGACCCAAGCGCTTCAGGCCCTGTGCCTTTAAGAGTGCCTGGCAGGGGGCCAGCGTGCACCCTGGCTCGGGGAACGGGGTCGCGTTATTAGCATTATTAGTTGCCACTGGGTGAGCTCCGCAGTTTGCAGCAGTGATGGGGGCGGGGAGGGCTGGCAGTGGTGGCTCTAATCCTGTCCGCTGGGAGAGCGCGTCCCGGCCCCCTGCGCGGAATCTGCCTTGTCCTTTAGAAACATTTGGGCCTCCGCGTTGGGAGAGCGGGCGGGGGGAAGTTTGTGAACTCTTGTTTGTTTTAATTGTCAGTTGTATGTTAAAGCCGAGTCACACACTCCGAGGGTCACCGAGAGTTCACTTTTACAGAAAGTTAACATTTCTTCCTGCAGTATAACTTGCTATTTTCCGAACAACTTTTCCTCTCTGTCCTCCAAGCTTCGATCCTTATTTTCATTTTTCTTGATCTCTCCCCTTTTCAGTTTTCTAGAAAATAAGCTTGGAATTGTAATTAAGATGTTTCCTAAAGCAAACAAGGCCCCCACCAAAAAAAAAAAAAAAAAACCCGTTTTAAAACCCCCAAACTTGGAGACCCTGTGGCCTTGTTTTACTTTCCAATCGCAGCCTGGCATCGGGGCCCCTTCTCCTCTCTCGTCTTTCTTTAAATGGACAGCTTACTGTTTGGAAGTAACTTGGAGCCAGCGGTGGGATCGCACCTCTTCAACCCCTGCCCTCCCGCCAACGTTCAAGGCTGCTCCAGCCAGATGCGGAGATTTTGTTTCTAGACAGCCTCTGCCAGGGGAGTTCCGAGGGGCCAAAGCTGAAAGAAAGCGCGCAAGCGATGGGAGGCAGTGGAAATTGTGTGTCCGAGTGTGTGGATCTGTGCCCTGCGTGTTTTGGGGCGGAGTAGAAGGTCAGTTGTTCTCGGGTCTTGGATATACTAGCCTTACTTAGCCAGGCCCGTCTCCACAAAGGAAGACCCTACCCAGGAGGCCCAGCCAAAGAGTCCCTTGCTTTTCCCTCCGCTCGGCGGAGCTCCGCGGTGCACAAGGGGTTAGCGTGGTGCGCCAGAGCTCAGCTAGTCCTGAAGCCTTTTTCTTCCTCGCTGTGTGGTACCGGCTGCCCCCTGTTGGCTGCCTTGAGGTAGGACGTCTTGGAGTCTCTGTTCCTTGGGCAGGCGGGCAGCTGCTCGCCTCTTCCTCCCACCTCTGGCTCTGCAAGCACATCCCTTCAGATCACCAGGTCCCACTCTCCCAGGAGGGCCCCTCGGAGGCCCCCAGAGGCCAAGCTGCACTGCGCGGCTGCGTTAATAAGGAAGGGGCCAAGGGTCCGACCAGCAAATGGGGCTCGGGCAAGTGGAAGAGGGATTGGTACCCCTTCTCCAGGGCATAGCAAGGAACAGGAGCGTCACCCTAGGAAGTCTCCAGTCTGGCCTTGGCGCTCTCACCAGTTTTCCCTGTGGTCGAGGACAAGTGGTGCTTTCTCTCCCTCTCGGCCTCAGTTTCTTGTCTATTAAAAAGTGGAGTTGAAACTGCCTCTGAAGAGTGGGGGTTGAAGTGTTCTTTAATTTTCTTTCTCCTTCTGCCAACAAACAGCTCTTCTGGACAGAGTTGAGAGCCTGTGCCTAGAGAGAGCTAGACATCTTGTGTGGGAAGGTGGAAGTGGCATCTGTGTGTGTGTGTGAGAGAGAGAGAGAGACAGAGAGAGTTGTCTTGCAGTCTGGAGAGCCTTGTCCGGGGATGGATGAGGTGAGGCAGGGAACAGAACTAGACTTGGCCACCGTTCTTCCCTTGGATATGCCCTGTTACCGGACCTGGTGTCGGTTCTGAGTCAGGGCAATCAGAGGCTGCACACCTTCCTTGCACTGATTTGGGCTCAAGGAGCTCCCTCCTCCACCTCCTCTCTCCGTTCCCCACGACCCCCGCCCCCCCCAGCACTCAGCGCTGTGGACACATCCCGAGGCACCCTTGGCGGAGCTCTGGCTCCTTGTCTGCTCCCCCAAAGCGGACCTCCTTTCAGCCCATCATCCCCTCCTGCTTCTCTCGGCGGCGTTCCCCTGGGCAGGACGCCCCAATTTTGTGGCTGCCACTGAGTTTTTCTCCTGCAATTTTCTCCGTCTCTTTCCTTGCTTTCGGGAGAGATCGCAGGTGGGGGGGAAACAAAATTTATCTCCCACTAAGAGCTGGGATTCTTGGGGTTTCCTGTACTTTTCGCCACCTCGAGCCCAGGTCAATCTAATTTCTTCCTCCCAGTTTCTCCCTCATCATTTCCGCTCCCAGAGACTGGGGGTGGGGGCTGAGGGTGGAGGTGGCAGGGGATGCCCAGATCAAGTGAGGTAGCGCCGTTGGCCGAGGGTCTAGAATCTTCGCCCTCCCTCCGGGGAATTTCGTTTTAGGGGCCGCCGGCCTTGGACTTGGGTGCCGCGCGAGTTTGCGCGTGCGTTCCGAAGCTTTCTGCTGCCCCAAACGTCCTCTAAACTAGTGTGACGGATTCCTCTCTCTCTCTCTGTCTCTCTCTCTTTCTCTCTCTCTCTCTCTCTCTCTCTCTGTCGCCCTCATCACTCCCGGCCTGCACGCCAATTGATAAAGAAGGGTTAGGGACACTTTTAATCCAGTGCGAAGGCTTTGGAGGAGAGACAGAATAAGCGACTCTGCGTGGATCTGTTCTGAGGCTGGAAACAAGGGCGTGCGAACGAACGCCCTACCCCCACCTCACCCCTCCCTTGTGCTTGAACCTCTCAAATGCCCGCAACCCTATTACTCGTCGCACACTAGGAACAGATTCCAAGGATCCTTACAAAGTCAGTTTCCTTGGGTCCTGAAATTGTTCAAAAACTTTTAGTCCGTTCTTTGGTAAACTCAGCATCTGCCCAGAACTTTTGTTTTACCCTCGATGTTACAGTCTCCGGAGAGGTCTTATTTCGTACTCTTTTCGGATCAGATCTCTTGGTAAACAGGCAGGGACGTTCACCCTACAGAGTAGATGTATTAGTGAGTTTGCTGTGGGTTCCTTCAGTCTTTCAAACTTGTGGGGCCTTTTCTGGGTTGCGCAGGGATTGGAGCGGGAAGAGGGCCAAGGTGTTTCCGGCCAAGCGCGCGGGGTTAAGTGGAGACGCGACTCGCGGGGCTCTCCTGCCGGATCCCCTTTGGGACACCTCTGGCCTACCCCCAGCCTGGAGCTTAGAGACCCGAGTCGCAGAAACCAAATGGCCCGCTCCCAGTTGGCCCCCATTCTGTGAACGAGTGGACTCGCCCCAGGGTCGTCGGGCCGAGAGTGGGTTCGGTTTGTGTGGCTTCGCCTCTAACAAAGAGATCCGCAGTAATCCGCCGAATCTGTTATCAATTTCTCCACTGCCCGCGCCCCGCCCCACGCGCCCCGCCCGTCGGGAAGCTCGGAAAGTGCGCGCGGCCCGCAGCGATCTCTGCCGCCGCCTCGGAAGCACGTCGGAGCGTGTGTGTCTGTGGACGAGTGAGTGTGTGAATGTGCGTGAGTGTGTGTATGAATGTGTGCGCGCGGTCCTGGCCGCCGCTGGGGAGAGGAGACTTCGCAGCCTGGACCGCGCGCGAAGGCAGCCCTCGCAACCAACCCCCTCCCCTGGAGGAAACTTGACACTTCGGGCGGGGGTGGGGAGGAAGACGGAGCCTTCTCTCTGCCGGGCTGGGGAAACCCCAGGTTTCTATTCTCCGGGATGCTCCCCGGGCTTTGCGGCGTTTTAGGGACGAGTGGGACACAGGCGCGGAGCCCCGGGGAGCGGGCACTGGGACCACATAAGCATTTCCTCTCGAGGAGCCCCAAGGAGTCTGGGCCAAAAGGACGGCTGGCAGGGAAAAGCTGTGGCGCGCTCCCGAGCCCCTTCGCGTTTCCACGGCTGCCTAGGTTCCCTCAATCTCTTTTCCGGCGCAGGTTCCAGGCCAGGCCCTTCTGCCGCCTGGAGGAGGCTCACCTTCCCTTTTCCGAGGAAGGGGCTCCCTCGGGGGTTGCGGGTGGCGCAGCGCGGCCGGGTTACTCTTATCAGAGATGGAAAAGGGGATTTTGGAAACCCGCTCCTCCCACCCGCACCCGCCACCGCCTCGCTCCGCCGCCGCCTACAGGTGGAGAAGTCACCAGTGGGGAGGACGGCAGCGGAAGCTTCCAAGGCCGCCCCCTGCCCCCGAAATTCTTCACAACGCGAACCTTCGCCGCCAAGGGCCCCGGCGCCCTGGAATCCAGGGACTCAAATGAGGCGCGGGAGCATCTCTGGCCCCGCCGGCGGAGGCTCACTCGCACCGGCTCTGGCCTCGCCTTGCACCCTCACCTTTCGGGACTGACCCAACGAAGTCTGAATTGGGCTGGAGGGTGGGGTAGCTGTGTTCCAGGACCGGGCTCACGGTGTCGCGATAGAGAGATGGTCAACTCCAGGCCAGGACCAAAGGAAACTGGAGTCCCCCTTGGCTTCCTTTCCCCTTTCTCCGTGGCGGCTGCCAGGAGTGGAGATGCGAGGGGGGCGGTAGGGGGAGTGAGAAAATCAATTTGGGGGAGGGTTGCGGGGAGGGCCGAGAAGGGATCCCGTCTCTCGGGACAGCGGGACCCAGACCTCCTACTTTCCTCTGGGGTATATCCCTTCTCTGGGGTACACTGAGTCCAAGGAGGAGGCCGAAGGCAGGGGAGAGGGCATTGTTTTCCGGTTTCCTTGGTTGGGAGAGCAGCTCGCCCCCCGCCTTATCCCCTGTGCCCCCCCATCTCCTTCTCCCCACTCCAGTCTGGCTGAAGAGCGTTCTAAGGAAACCCAGGCTGCCCTTCCCCCTCTGGAAGTGGCTGGCCGCAAAGCGGGCCGTAAACTGATTATGAAACAGACGATGTTAATTCGGAGCCGCATTTCCCAGCTGGGCACTCGCGCGCGCGCTGCTCCCGGGGGCCTCGCCCCCCACCCCTTGCCCTTCCCCCCCGCGTGCTGCCCCCACCCCCCACCCCTGCGCCGGCCACTCCGCCTCCTCCGCAGCCGCCGGCGGCGCGCTCCTCTCGCCTTTGCGCTCCTCTCGCCCATGGAATTAATTCCGGCTCCACTTGTTGCTCTGCCCAGGTCGGGGAGCGGACGAGGGTGGCAGCGGGTTCCTGAGTGAATTCCCGAGGAGGGACTCAGCGCAGCGCGAACTAGAGGGGAGCGAGGGGGTGCGGGACGCGAGCAAGCAGGAAGGAGGCAGCGCCTGGCACCGGGGTTTTGACTCAACAGCATTGAGACATGTTTGTAATCGCTGGCGTGCCCCGCGCGCAGGATCCCAGCAAAATCAGATTTCCTGGTGAGGTTGCGTGGGTGGATTAATTTGGAAAAAGAAACTGCCTATATCTTGCCATCAAAAAACTCACGGAGGAGAAGCGCAGTCAATCAACAGTAAACTTAAGAGACCCCGGATGCTTCCGTTGTTTAAACTTGTGTGCTTGAAAATTATCTGAGAGGCAATAAACATCTGCTCCTTTCTTCCCTCTCCAGAAGTCGATTGGAATATTAAGCCCAGGAGTTGCTTTGGGGACGGCTGGAAGGGCAATGTCTTCCAAGTTCTTCCTAATGGCTTTGGCCATATTTATCTCCTTCGCCCAGGTCGTAATAGAAGGCAATTCTTGGTGGTAAGTTTTTCTATGTGCATACTCTTTTATTTAAAGATTCGTTTGTATAATGCTGCAATATTTAAAGCTGAGTCTTGAGTTTGGGTGCATTTATCTAATACATACATATATATATATCTTATATAGGTATATATATACATATATATGTATCTTTAAATCAAAATTTTCTTTTAATTTGCCAATACTTTGAAGCTTATCTTTAGCTCCATAGGGAATCAGAACCTATAAATTCAGACCTTTTTCTATGAGGTCCTTGTTCAGAGGTATGCTTGAAGTACATCATGTAATAAAGGGAAACCGAAATTCACTTCTCTAATAATTGTAAGCCTATCTATAAAATTTACTTTTTGCCACCTCTAGGTAGTAAAAGTGAGTTCCAACGTTTATTTTCTGTCAGTCACTTGAGGTTATTAACCTTCAGGGTCTGAGGTAGGCAGAGTTCTAGGAAGGCAGCTAAACTCCAAGTGGGTTAGTATTTGGGGCTTGAAATTTGATCAAAAGGAGGTTAACTTGAAGTAGTCAAATGTCCCTAAACGAGGGTTTCTTGCCGGTAGGGGCCTTGAAGATAGACTGCAGTATATCCAGGGGATTATTTTTGACGGCGTTCTGGATATTTTTTCACTGTAAATGAACAGCATTTTTCTGACTGTCAAACACGACTTCTGTTCACTGGATACCCTGTCTTGGGTCCTTCACAATCACATAAGGAGCCTTTTTAAAATGTCCGGAACGGGCTGAATTTTTCTTCGGTAGGACAAGTATTCTTCAGTACACTTGTCCTACTGTTCTTCCATCATCAGTCAAAAGGAACTGCTATCTCCTACCCGTGTCTAATTGTGTCTACTTTCGTCATTCATACATTTTCAAGGCAGATCGGTCCAATTTGTGAGGCAAAGTGAGTCATTTTCTTTACTGTCAGAGGCCCGTACCCCAAACTGCCATTCCCGCCTTCTCTGGTGTGGATTTCAGAATTTTGTGAAATTCTGGTTCAGGTATATGGCAGTGAGGGGCAAGGAAGGGAGTGAAAACTCTAACTGAGGAGCCAGATGGCGGGATGGGGACTACACAATACCTCTGTTTTCTGAGTGGAGTTTAAACAGAGGAGTTTTATGAAGCCCTTCTCATACTTTGTCATGAGGACAAGCAGGAGAGAAAAAGCATCTGTGTGCTTAAAACTATGTATTGCTGACATGTTTTCAGGGGGCCCACCTTGACAGTTCACGTAAATCTTGAATGCACATCTCCCTCCCCCCCTTTTTTAGGTCGCTAGGTATGAATAACCCTGTTCAGATGTCAGAAGTATATATCATAGGAGCACAGCCTCTGTGCAGCCAACTGGCAGGACTTTCTCAAGGACAGAAGAAACTATGCCACTTGTATCAGGACCACATGCAGTACATCGGAGAGGGCGCGAAGACAGGCATCAAAGAATGCCAGTATCAGTTCCGACACCGGAGGTGGAACTGCAGCACCGTGGATAACACCTCAGTCTTCGGCAGGGTCATGCAGATAGGTAGGAAACCATTTAATGTATTTTTAAATATATAGAAACTTTTCTCCTAGGAGAAGTCTTTAGTGTTACTTACTTACAAGCTTGATATGGAGGGAATCTTCCAGCAGGGTGGTGGCTTGGGAATTTTGTCATTATTATGGCTGTGTGCATGCCTGTCCCCGCATCTAATTATAAGTTTTGGACTTCTTGACCCAAATCAGGAGATGGGGGAGGGCATCAAAGACACCTTCATTTTTCTGAACACTTAATTTTTCTAAAAAGCATTTTGTTTAAAATAGTAGTAGCAGAACACTTATTTTGGTCTCTCAAAAGATGAGGAGGAAAACTGAGTCATTTTTGTCCTTTTAAAGTGGCCCAAGCATCAAACTAAAAACTGTCATCTTTCAGAATGCTGGATGTGTTGGAAGTAAACAAGGCTTTAATTTTCCTAATATAGATATATCCTAAGGCTATCAAGATATGTATGTTTGTTAAAGGCTTTATTTTTAGTCCCAGAAAGAAGTTTAATCAGATGTGATCCAATTTACATTTTCGATGTTGGCCATTGATATAAAAGCACGTGCTTCAGATCTCAGCCTAGAAACTTTTAAAAGTTTTAACGTATGGCTCACGGTCCAATTCTTTCTTTTTAAATGTGTTGTTGAACTTGTTGTTATTCCATTCAGGGAGGAGGTGGCATTAAAACTGGGCTAAAGGCAAAGAATTTGGCAAATCAGTTTGCCTCTGGTTTGGTTGAATAGCATAGGCTACAGTCTGACAGATGTGGTCCTGTCTGTGTTTTCTAGTGAATATTTTCGGTCTCTTTTTACTTTTATGCAAACAAGCCTGTATAATTAATATGACTGCAGTGACTCCTAAAATAAGAAGCAATTTATCAAAGCAATTAACTATTTATACTGACTGAAGATAAAAAGTTGGCTTAATGTCCATCATGGACGGATAAAATGCTTTTTTAAAAACCCTGAAAAGTGCATTCATTGAGAACAAAAAAGAGTTGTCAGTGGATGTTTGAGCCAAGCAGCTTCATAAACTAAAATAATACAGGGCTGGAAGCTGTTCCTCTAATTGAATGGGAAAATGCTCTGCAGCCTCAGCCTGCAGAGTTTCATAGGGCTTTGTCCTTCCTGTTAATGATTAAAATGTGCTAATGTATGTACTGGGATCTGAATCTAGGAGTTAAGCTTCAGGAACACCACAGGAGTTTTCCCCTGAATATGGGCTGCCTTATGTAGTTAACTGGCAGTGTAGTGAAGATTGAATTCTGCTGCATTTTGATATTGTGAGTGAGTGACCCAAAACCTTTTTTTTTTAGCTATATCAGAATGGTGACCTGTCAGCTTTCCCCCGTCACCTTTGCTTTATATGTTCCCCCTATCTGCCTTCCTCTCAAACTAAACTATGGGAGCGGCTTTTCACATGTATATGAGTTAGTGAAAATCATACACCTCCGATGGCAACAAGGAAGGAAAACAGCAATTGGAACTGTTTTTCTGTGTAGTCACTGGAACACAGCTTTGATTTAAGATCCTCTTCCTACGTAGCCTGTTTTGGGCCAAAATGTTCAGAATAAGCTATCATTTGCTAAGTGGATTTGAGTTCTGCTGAAGATTTATTTAAAATGTGGTCCAAGATTCAAAGAGCCTGCTTCCTCAGGGAACAAGCAGAACCCTTGGTACAAAGGTCTGTATTTAATTGTCCCTGTAAGTAGACTCTCTGGTCCTCAGCTGTGTGGCACTGTCTGGGTTGATGCGAACTGGGTGGGAGTGGAACCTCGTGACGGCCGTAGAGGAGGGAGACCTCCTAGATCCTATCATCAAGTCACCGAGGCCCTGGGAGGACCTTGCCCAAGGATCCTCAGGTGTCCGAGGTCTCAGAGCAGAAAGCTGCTGCTGGGTGGCTTTCGGGTGAACACAGACAGAGCCTTTAAAAAAAAGAAAAAAAAGAGAGAGATGGAGAGAAGAAAAATCAGAATAGATTTTTATGGAAGAGGAACATGGACCCCACGCCAATGTGGAAAAGTTACTTAGCTTTCACTTTTCTATTTAAGGGTGTGTTGGAAGAGAATGAGCTAAGGGAAAATTTAAAACACCTTTGATGCTAGGGGGGGTGCCCCCTCCAGAGCACTTAGTACAGCAGGGACATGGAGGCCACTCCTTGTCCCTGAGAATCTGACCCTGTGATGGGGCCAGTGTCTGACTCAGGCTGCCACCCCCAACCCCTTACCTCCTTTCTCAAGGCCAGGCCAGGCGCTGTACACCATTGCCTCAGGAAGGGCCCACTCTTCATTTTGGGAACTTTCTCGTTTTTTCATCATGCTAGCCTTTCCTTCCAGCTTTTGTCTCTGTCTCGTCTTTGTTCCCATGCTGTGAAAAGATGTATAAGAAAGGCGCCATTTTTAAGGAGGGTGAGAATAAGAGTAGATGTAGATTTCACAGGGAGGGAGCTGTAACTGGACCAGCAGTGTGCCATCCGGCATGACTGTATCCACAGGCTTTAGCCAAAGAGCACTTTGCAAGCTGACATTTCCCTGCAATGACCAGTTAGCTTAGAGATTTCTACCAGGTTTGTATTCTGGGGCAAAAAAGGATATGTTCAAGATAGACTTATGAAAATAGCAGCAGCATTGTGTTTTATGTAAAAGCCCTTTTGTGCTCTATATATACAGGAGAGTGGTTTATTTTCCTCTGTCTCCAGAGGATTGTTTCTCTCTCTTCCTCAAGCTACCTCTTTATTCTACAAGTCTCCCATCCAGAGACACAGCATTTTCTGTATTATCAGCATTCATCCTCAAATCACTCCCTAGAATCTGTCTGCCCTCCTCATTTCTCTCCACTCCCTTGATGTTCTCTGCCTTGCTAATTCAAGCTAGGTAGATGTAACACCCCACCGCCCTCCCCCCCCAACAGGAACTTTCTGGATCCTCCTGCCAACCACCCGTACAGTCCTCAAGTTATTCATTTTTTAAAATGTGGGAGGGAAGGTCTGGTAAATCAGAACCATCACTATTCCTGGAAGGGAGATCACAAATGGCTGTGGATTGAAGTGTGGAGCACAAGTCCAAGAAAAGGGCAGCCTGTGGGATGCTTGCATTGGCAGAGCCGTCCTCCTGCAGGATGGGCTTCTGCTTGGGGCTGAGTCTTGTTGTCAGCTGTTCTTGTGCCGTCCCCCATTGTCCACCCCCCCAAAAAAAAAGATTGTTAGCAAGCTCTTTAAGTATAGGAGCAACCGTTTCCTGTAAAGAGATTCCAGTGCCAGAAGGGGCCCTTTTTTCCCTAGGCATCTAGTTCAATACCCTTAATTTTATAGTTGAGGAAAATAAGGACCCCCTCATCTTGCCCGCCCCCCCAGGCCCAGCTTCAGCTGGCCAGCTGTTAATCCTTTCTCTCTCATAGGACAATACTTTGATTAAGTGACTTCTTGTTACATGTAGAAATGTCTCCACATACAAGTGGAGATGAAGGTAGTCTATGGTTACCTCTTTTTTTCTCCTTACAAATAGGGCTCCTATAGAACCGTTTGACAGGGAAGTACTCTTTACAAGTTTTAGGGAAGGAGAGAACTTTTTTCCTCTAGGCCTATATATTCTTTACAAGTTTGGGGAAGAAGAACCTTTTTATTTTTTTCTCCTCCTTTTTGCTATTATCCTAACACTTGGAGTCAGAGGCTGCTGGGGAGTTGCAGAAGTGACATTAAGGAACTGCAGGCTGTTTTAAAAGTAGACACTCACCTACTTGAGTGAGCAGTATCAGGCCCATCAGCTTGGGGTTTGAGAAGAGGCGAGTTTCATTTAAAACTCTCTAGGAACCAGTTTAGAAATGTCCTCTGGGAAAGTCAGGAGCCTTGTTGTGAGACAGGCTTGGTGCAGCAGATGGAGGATGGGGAAGCCGGGTTTCAGCCACCGACGCCACAGGGACTGCCGAGGGACTGCTGCAGGGGCTCTAAGCCTTGCAGCCCCCATGCTCCTGCCCTGGAGGTAACTCAGAATGAAAATAATACCAAACATTAAAATAAGTAAGGAAGTCTACCCCGATTCTGCATTTTCCCTCAGTGACTTCTTTCTTGGGCATTTTGGAAAATGAGAAGTTTGGAGTATTTTCCTAAGAGGTGCAGAGAAAACTCAGTCCAGCACCGCTTAGAATCCTGCCTTGGGCTCTGAAGTGTCAGAGCAGAGGTAGCAGGGATGCTACTCCTTTGTCATGTGTCGCTTCTACGTGTGCGGGGGGAACGTGTGCCGCCTTCCCCCTCCGGGGGGGTCCGGGGGCTCGGCCGGGGCCGGGAGCGGGGGCGCCCACTGACCCGTCCTCGCCCGCAGGCAGCCGCGAGACGGCCTTCACGTACGCGGTGAGCGCCGCGGGGGTGGTCAACGCCATGAGCCGCGCCTGCCGCGAGGGCGAGCTGTCCACCTGCGGCTGCAGCCGCGCCGCGCGCCCCAAGGACCTGCCACGGGACTGGCTGTGGGGCGGCTGCGGCGACAACATCGACTACGGCTACCGCTTCGCCAAGGAGTTCGTGGACGCGCGCGAGCGGGAGCGCATCCACGCCAAGGGCTCGTACGAGAGCGCGCGCATCCTCATGAACCTGCACAACAACGAGGCCGGCCGCAGGGTGAGCATGCCGCCGCCGCGCCCCTCCTGGGGGTGGGCGCTGCTGGGTCCAGCCTCCGCCTCTCGCTCTGTCTCTGCGTCTGGGTCTCCCTCTCTTCCCCTCTCCGTCCTAGCTTTTCCGGTCTCCCCCCGCCTCTCCCTGCTGGTCCCTTTCCACTTCCCCCACACCCCCTTCCCAAGCAGCTACACACAGGCCTCCCTGAAGAGGGGTGGACACCCCAGAAAGGCCTCCTGGAGGGGAAGCATCCCGCTTTGGCCCCCTCCAGCCAAGGTGCTCCTGCCCTGGCCTGAGAACCAGCTTTCTCTACCTTTTTAATTAGTCCCCAGTGCACCTGGCCAGCCCAGCTCAGAAATAAAAATGTTCCTAACGTTCGCTGCCCTCCGCCCGGGATCAAGTTTGTGGTTGGGCTTAAATGGAGGACAGGGAGTTATTTATGCGAGTAGAAGGCCACCTGACAAGGCCCTCACCCCAGCTTCCAGGGTTACTTACCTTCCCCTCTGCTTTTCTCGTACCCCTCTTTGTGTCATTAGATACCAGGCCTGATGGTTTGAGGGTTTTCCAGAAAGACCTGTTGTAGGAAAATGGGGAGTATTTTTAGCAGAGTGGAGTTTTATGCATCTGAACATCAGGTGCATCAACGTGGCTATGGAGAGGTGAGACCCATTCAGGAGTGTGCAGAGAGGAGCTCTGGAGAGGAGAGAGCCACTCAGGAGTGTGCAGAGAGGAGCTCTGGAGAGGAGAGAGCCACTCAGGAGTGTGCAGAGAGGAGCTCTGGAGAGAAGAGAGCCACTCAGGAGTGTCCATAGAGTAGCTCTAGAGAGGAGAGAGCCACTCAGGAGTGTACAGAGAGGAGCTCTGGAGAGGACAGAGCCACTCAGTATTGTCTAGAGAGGAGATCAAGAGAGGGGAGAGCCAGTCAGGAGTGTCTAGAGAGGAGATCAAGAGAGGGGAGAGCCACTCAGGAGTGTCCAGAGAGGAGCTACGGTGAGGAGAGAGCCACTCGGGACTGTCCAGGGAGGACATCTTGAAAGGGGAGAGCCACTCAGAAGTGTCTAGAGAGGAGCGCTGGAGAGGACGGAGCCATTCAGTATTGTCTAGAGAGGAGATCAAGAGAGGGGAGAGCCACTCAGGATTGTCTAGAGAGGAGATCAAGAGAGGGGAGAGCCACTCAGGATTGTCTAGAGAGGAGATCAAGAGAGGGGAGAGCCACTCAGGAGTGTGCAGAGAGGAGCTCTGGTGAGGAGAGAGCCACTCAGGAGTGTGCAGAGAGGAGATCTGGTGAGGAGAGAGCCACTCAGGAGTGTGCAGAGAGGAGCTCTGGAGAGGACAGAGCCACTCAGGAGTGTGCAGAGAGGAGCTCTGGAGAGGAGAGAGCCACTCAGGAGTGTGCATAGAGGAGCTCTGGAGAGGAGAGAGCCACTCAGGAGTGTGCAGAGAGGAGCTCTGGAGAGGGGAGAGCCACTCAGGAGTGTCTAGAGAGGAGCTGTGGAGAGGAGAGAGCCACTCAGGAGTGTTTAGAGAGGAGCTCTGGAGAGGGGAGAGCCACTCAGGAGTGTCCAGAGAGGAGCTCTGGAGAGGAGAGAGCCACTCAGGAGTGTCCAGAGAGGAGCTCTGGAGAGGAGAGAGCCACTCAGGAGTGTGCAGAGAGGAGCTCTGGAGAGGAGAGAGCCACTCAGGAGTGTGCAGAGAGGAGCTCTGGAGAGGGGAGAGCCACTCAGGAGTGTCTAGTGAGGAGCTCTGGAGAGGGAAGAGCCACTCAGGACTCTCCAGAGAGGAGCTGTGGAGAGGAGAGAGCCACTCAGGAGTGTTTAGAGAGGAGCTCTGGAGAGGAGAGAGCCACTCAGGAATGTCGAGAGAGGAGATCAAGAGAGGGGAGAGCCACTCAGGATTGTCTAGAGAGGAGATCAAGAGAGGGGAGAGCCACTCAGGAGTGTGCAGAGAGGAGCTCTGGAGAGGAGAGAGCCACTCAGGAGTGTGCAGAGAGGAGCTCTGGAGAGGGGAGAGCCACTCAGGAGTGTCTAGAGAGGAGCTGTGGAGAGGAGAGAGCCACTCAGGAGTGTTTAGAGAGGAGCTCTAGAGAGGGGAGAGCCACTCAGGAGTGTCCAGAGAGGAGCTCTGGAGAGGAGAGAGCCACTCAGGAGTGTCCAGAGAGGAGCTCTGGAGAGGAGAGAGCCACTCAGGAGTGTGCAGAGAGGAGCTCTGGAGAGGAGAGAGCCACTCAGGAGTGTGCAGAGAGGAGCTCTGGAGAGGGGAGAGCCACTCAGGAGTGTCTAATGAGGAGCTCTGGAGAGGGAAGAGCCACTCAGGACTCTCCAGAGAGGAGCTGTGGAGAGGAGAGAGCCACTCAGGAGTGTTTAGAGAGGAGCTCTGGAGAGGAGAGAGCCACTCAGGAATGTCGAGAGAGGAGATCAAGAGAGGGGAGAGCCACTCAGTATTGTCTAGAGAGGAGATCAAGAGAGGGGAGAGCCAGTCAGGAGTGTCTAGAGAGGAGATCAAGAGAGGGGAGAGCCACTCAGGAGTGTCCAGAGAGGAGCTACGGTGAGGAGAGAGCCACTCGGGACTGTCCAGGGAGGACATCTTGAAAGGGGAGAGCCACTCAGAAGTGTCTAGAGAGGAGCGCTGGAGAGGACGGAGCCATTCAGTATTGTCTAGAGAGGAGATCAAGAGAGGGGAGAGCCACTCAGGATTGTCTAGAGAGGAGATCAAGAGAGGGGAGAGCCACTCAGGATTGTCTAGAGAGGAGATCAAGAGAGGGGAGAGCCACTCAGGAGTGTGCAGAGAGGAGCTCTGGTGAGGAGAGAGCCACTCAGGAGTGTGCAGAGAGGAGATCTGGTGAGGAGAGAGCCACTCAGGAGTGTGCAGAGAGGAGCTCTGGAGAGGAGAGAGCCACTCAGGAGTGTGCAGAGAGGAGCTCTGGAGAGGAGAGAGCCACTCAGGAGTGTGCAGAGAGGAGCTCTGGAGAGGAGAGAGCCACTCAGGAGTGTGCAGAGAGGAGCTCTGGAGAGGGGAGAGCCACTCAGGAGTGTCTAGAGAGGAGCTGTGGAGAGGAGAGAGCCACTCAGGAGTGTTTAGAGAGGAGCTCTAGAGAGGGGAGAGCCACTCAGGAGTGTCCAGAGAGGAGCTCTGGAGAGGAGAGAGCCACTCAGGAGTGTCCAGAGAGGAGCTCTGGAGAGGAGAGAGCCACTCAGGAGTGTGCAGAGAGGAGCTCTGGAGAGGAGAGAGCCACTCAGGAGTGTTTAGAGAGGAGCTCTAGAGAGGGGAGAGCCACTCAGGAGTGTCCAGAGAGGAGCTCTGGAGAGGAGAGAGCCACTCAGGAGTGTCCAGAGAGGAGCTCTGGAGAGGAGAGAGCCACTCAGGAGTGTGCAGAGAGGAGCTCTGGAGAGGAGAGAGCCACTCAGGAGTGTGCAGAGAGGAGCTCTGGAGAGGGGAGAGCCACTCAGGAGTGTCTAATGAGGAGCTCTGGAGAGGGAAGAGCCACTCAGGACTCTCCAGAGAGGAGCTGTGGAGAGGAGAGAGCCACTCAGGAGTGTTTAGAGAGGAGCTCTGGAGAGGAGAGAGCCACTCAGGAATGTCGAGAGAGGAGATCAAGAGAGGGGAGAGCCACTCAGGATTGTCTAGAGAGGAGATCAAGAGAGGGGAGAGCCACTCAGGAGTGTGCAGAGAGGAGTTCTGGAGAGGAGAGAGCCACTCAGGAGTGTCCAGAGAGGAGCTCTAGAGAGGAGAGAGCCACTCAGGAGTGTGCAGAGAGGAGCTCTGGGGAGGAGAGAGCCACTCAGGAGTGTGCAGAGAGGAGGTCTAGAGAGGGAAGAGCCACTCAGGAGTATCTAATGAGGAGCTCTGGAGAGGGAAGAGCCACTCAGGAGTGTGCAGAGAGGAGCTCTGGAGAGGGAAGAGCCACTCAGGAGTGTGCAGAGAGTAGCTCTGGAGAGGAGAGAGCCACTCAGGAGTGTGCAGAGAGGAGTTCTGGAGAGGAGACAGCCACTCAGGAGTGTCCAGAGAGGAGCTCTGGAGAGGGGAGAGCCACTCAGGAGTGTGCAGAGAGGAGCTCTGGAGAGGAGAGAGCCACTCAGGAGTGTCCAGAGAGGAGCTCTGGAGAGGAGAGAGCCACTCAGGAGTGTGCAGAGAGGAGCTCTGGAGAGGAGAGAGCCACTCAGGAGTGTGCAGAGAGGAGGTCTAGAGAGGGGAGAGCCACTCAGGAGTATCTAATGAGGAGCTCTGGAGAGGAGAGAGCCACTCAGGAGCGTCCAGAGAGGAGCTCTGGAGAGGAGAGAGCCACTCAGGAGTGTGCAGAGAGGAGCTCTGGAGAGGAGAGAGCCACTCAGGAGTGTGCAGAGAGGAGCTCTGGAGAGGAGAGAGCCACTCAGGAGCGTCCAGAGAGGAGCTCTGGAGAGGAGAGAGCCACTCAGGAGTGTGCAGAGAGGAGCTCTGGAGAGGAGAGAGCCACTCAGGAGTGTGCAGAGAGGAGCTCTGGAGAGGAGAGAGCCACTCAGGAGTGTGCCAAGAGGAGCTCTGGAGAGGAGAGAGCCACTCAGGAGTGTGGAGAGAGGAGATCAAGAGAGGAGAGAGCCACTCAGGAGTGTGCAGAGAGGAGCTCTGGAGAGGAGAGAGCCACTCAGGAGTGTGCAGAGAGGAGCTCTGGAGAGGAGAGAGCCACTCAGGAGTGTCGAGAGAGGAGATCAAGAGAGGGGAGAGCCACTCAGGAGTGTGCAGAGAGGAGCTCTGGGGAGGAGAGAGCCACTCAGGAGTGTGCAGAGAGGAGCTCTGGAGAGGAGAGAGTGACTCAGGAGTGTGCAGAGAGGAGCTCTGGAGAGGAGAGAGCCACTCA
Source organism: Balaenoptera musculus (assembly GCF_009873245.2). Taxonomy (NCBI): domain Eukaryota; kingdom Metazoa; phylum Chordata; class Mammalia; order Artiodactyla; family Balaenopteridae; genus Balaenoptera; species Balaenoptera musculus. Next base: position 70,379,208 of record NC_045795.1, on the reverse strand, counting down.
TGAGTATCCAGAGAGGAGCTCTGGAGAGGCGAGAGCGACTCAGGAGTGTCTAGAGAGGAGCTGTGAAGAGAAGAGAGCCACTCAGGAGTGTTTAGAGAGGAGCTCTGGAGAGAAGAGAGCCACTCAGGAGTGTCCAGAAAGGAGCTCTGGAGAGGAGAGAGCCACTCAGGGGTGTGCAGAGAGGAGCTCTGGAGAGGAGAGAGCCACTCATGAGTATCCAGAGAGGAGCTCTGGAGAGGAGAGAGCCACTCAGGAGTGTCCAGAAAGGAGCTCTGGAGAGGAGAGAGCCACTCAGGAGTGTGCAGAGAGGAGCTCTGGAGAGGAGAGAGCCTCTCAGGAGTGTGCATAGAGGAGCTCTGGAGAGGAGAGATCCCCTCAGGAGTGTCCAGAGAGGAGCTCTGGAGAGGAGAGAGCCTCTCAGGAGTGTGCAGAAATGAGCTCTGGAGAGGAGAGAGCCACTCAGGAGTGTGCATAGAGGAGCTCTGGAGAGGAGAGAGCCACTCAGGAGTGTGCATGGAGAGAAGCGAGTGACTCAGGAGTGTCCAGAGAGGAGCTCTGGAGAGGAGAAAGCGACTCAGGAGTGTGCAGACAGGAGCTCTGGAGAGGAGAGAGCCACTCAGGAGTGTGCAGAGAGGAGTTCTGAAGAGGAGAGAGCTACTCAGGAGTGTGCAGAGAGGAGCTCTGGAGAGGAGAGAGCCACTCAGGAGTGTGCAGAGAGGAGCTCTGGAGAGGAGAGAGCGACTCAGGAGTGTGCAGAGAGGAGTTCTGGAGAGGAGAGAGCCACTCAGGAGTGTGCATAGAGGAGCTCTGGAGAGGAGAGATCCCCTCAGGAGTGTCCAGAGAGGAGCTCTGGAGAGGAGAGAGCCACTCAGGAGTGTGCATAGAGGAGCTCTGGAGAGGAGAGATCCCCTCAGGAGTGTGCAGAAAGGAGCTCTGGAGAGGAGAGAGCCACTCAGGAGTGTGCATAGAGGAGCTCTGGAGAGGAGAGATCCCCTCAGGAGTGTCCAGAGAGGAGCTCTGGAGAGGAGAGAGCCACTCAGGAGTGTGCATAGAGGAGCTCTGGAGAGGAGAGATCCCCTCAGGAGTGTGCAGAAAGGAGCTCCTGAGAGGAGAGAGCCACTCAGGAGTGTGCATGGAGAGAAGAGAGCCACTCAGGAGTGTCTAGAGAGGAGCTCTGGAGAGGAGAGAGCCCCTCAGGAGTGTCTAGAGAGGAGCTCTGGAGAGAAGAGAGCCACTCAGGAGTGTGCATAGAGGAGCTCTGGAGAGGAGAGAGCCACTCAGGAGTGTCCAGAGAGGAGCTCTGGAGAGGAGAGAGCCACTCAGGAGTGTGCAGAGAAGAGCTCTGGAGAGGGGAGACCCCCTCAGGAGAGTCCAGAGAGGAGATCAAGGGAGGAGGGAGCCACTCAGGAGTGTCTAGAGAGAAGCTTTGGAGAGGAGAGAGCGACTCAGGAGTGTCCAGAGAGGAGCTCTGGAGAGGAGAGACCCACTCAGGAGTGTGCAGAGGAGCTCTGGAGAGGAGAGAGCCACTTAGAATTATCTAGAGAAGGGCTTTGCAGAGGAGAGAGCCACTCAGAAGTGTCTAGAGAGGAGCTCTGGCGAGGACAGAGCCACTCATGCGTGTCCGGAGAGGAAGTCCTCGCCAAGCTGCCCCAGCCTCCCTGTTTCATTCTTTCCTTCCCCTGGTGCGGATGTGAAAATCTCGCCCACAATAGTTAATAAAGACCCTTTTTTCCTGTGGTTAAACACATGGCACTTTATGGCTGCTTTTTAATGAAGGGGTGAAAACTTTTCCTAACTTTGGCAGCATTGAAAACCAGGGCCATTATTTTTTCACAGAACCCAAGGTAAGTGCCAGGAACTTTCTGGTCAGAGATTTCACTCTTCTGTATTTTGGGGTGAGGAAAAGGGACGCTAATCACAGAGTAGAATCTAGAGCTCTGGAAGGAGCCTTCAAGCCCCTCAGCCACACCCCCTCATTTTAAAGGTTGGGAAACTGAGGCTGGAGAACCACTTCACGCCCGTGGGGAGAATTAGTGGATTGAGCTGTAAGCCCAGGCGCCTTTTTTTTTTTTTATTAAACTAATGCATCACAGCTCGAGGGTAAAGGGCCATAGGTTTTGGGATTAAAGAAATCTAGGTTAAAATCCCGTTCTGTCTGTTCGTTTCTGAGCCTCCGTTTCCCCATTTGCACATCTGTTAAATGCGCGTTAGCTATCACTCGGGGTTGCTGTAGGACTCACTGGGGTCATATAGTAGATTGAACCTTATTACCAATACTTGACCATTTCTTACATCCAATTTCATAAGGTTCAATTGAAGGGCTGTGGTAAGTGCTTGATAACTGATAACTTAGTTACTAGAAGCAAAGGACATAGGGAAGTCAAAGATTATCTAGATCATTCCAGCTAACCTATTTCTTCTCAAATTTGATCTTAACTATTTGGGTGGGGGGTGGGTGTCTCAGGGAAAGACTAAACTCTGGAGAATTTCACCTGTGGAGCCTTGCGGGGTCAGGTCATTGCTCCAGGGGAGCGTGGCCTCTCCTCTCCGCGGCCGCCCATCGCTGTGGTGCCAGCAGTGTGGGTGGACTCACTCCCCAGTGCAGCCGACCCGTGCCATGCAGTGGGCATGCCGGTCCCGCTGTCTCTGGGGCCCTAGGACTTTGGTCTTGTCCTCATCAGGGACACATCACCTTACTCCGCATGCCAGGTGCCCAGCGTCTCAGACCAGAAATGCTTCCAGGACGGAGGTATAGCTGACCCTTCTGGGCCCCCCCGTTGTGCCCCTGTTTGGTGCTTTCATCCATCTTTTGCGGATTTCTTAGACTTCTCTCATGGAGAGAAATCATCAGGGGCTCAGCAACCAAGAAGAGCAGGTCAAGGGATTTCCAAGTGGAGAGAGGGGATTTTGGAGAGGGGGAAAAGCCCCTTCAATATAATTTCATTTAACATTTGGATTTTTAAATGGGTGAGTGTTTTTGGCAATGTTATAATTGGAGCAATGAACTGTGCTTGGATTCTGGTGGATGAGATTACTGGGAAGACAGTTTTTCTGCAGGATAGTGGGGGTGGGAGGAGGAGAGTTAGACACTGTGCCAGGAAATCATACTAGAATCTCCTTGGGACATTAGCTTTTGATTTTCCTCAAAGGGGAGCGAAGGTTAAATACGTTTGCGAAACCCTTCTCCAGACTAGCTGCGGGCCTGACACACTTCATATCAAGGGAGTACACTTCAGCGTCCCTTGTAAGAAAGCCCCTTACGCGTCCCTGGAGGGAGAAGGTAGCTGCTCTGGGCAGAAGCAGCCTTCTCACTCACTCTGGCCCTCCAGGTTCCCGACAGGCCCTCCGCAGCGTGCCAGCAGCGCGCCGGCTCTGCAGGGTCACTGGCACAGGAACTGTGGGCAGTCAGCACTATAAACAGGCAGCCGCCACCTCCCAGACTGCTGGGCACACAGCCCTGTGAGGCCAGCCCCGTAGGTGCTGCTACTGGGAGGCCAGGGTGACTGGGCAAGGGCCCAGGACCAGCGTGCAGACCGTCACCCTGCAGACCAGGCTTACTGATCGCATCGTGCCCGCTAAGTACTTTCATGCCTCTCCTGATTTTATCCTTGCAACAGTGCTGTGAGCTTGCAACCATCACAGTGCCCTTCACAAATTGAAAACGGAGGCTCAGAATGGTGAAGCCTGTTGCCTAAATTCAGGGACAGAGTTAGGGCAGAACCCAGGTCTGCCTGGGTCCAAGACGGATGCTTTTCGCCTAGGCAGAGGGGGAGAGAGAGTAGGGGCTGTGCGAGAAGCAGGAGTGAGAGTGCCTGAGATGCAGACCCGGTTCTCCCTCATTCTAGCTGTGTGACCTGTGCGGGCCGCCTACCCTTATCTGCGTCACTGCCAGCACCTCACCCAGGCCACGTTACAACCCTGCTGGGGGCATTAAGTGAGACCAAGAGTGTAAAGGCTCTTATGATAGTGCCTGGCACACAGCAGTAGTCATAGTGAGACTGAGTAAAGATTTGAACCCTGATCCCACCTGGGCTGGACACCTGCCCAGCCCTGCCACTTACCAGCTGGGCGCCCAGGGCCAAGTCATGAGCATGAGCTTGGAGCCCACCTGCCTGGGTTCAAATCCTGGGCCCCACCCCCCTTCCCAGTGGTTGGGTCAGTAACTCACCTTGCTGAGTCTCGCTTCCCTTCTCTGTGAGATGCGGACAGTAGAGCTCTTCCCTCATGGGCTGGTGGTGGGGATGAATCCAGGTGACGCAGGTGAGGAACTGACAGCAGTCTCTGGGCTGAGTGTTCAAGATGTATGAGTTGCTGCTAATGTTCTTCCCTGCAAAAAAAAAAAAAAAAGAGGCAAATGGAACCCATTTTTTTCCCGCTCCCATTCAAGAACCGTGGTTGTTTATTATGATGATGTGTAATAATGAGGGGCTAAGAACCTATTTATTTTGCAGACTTTTTAAAGAAGGCAACACAAGGCTTCTGGTCGTGGAGGACGAGGGGGAAGTAGCCCAGGCCCAGGTCTAGCTGGTGACCAGGGCTCCACCCAGCCGGGGCGCTCGGTCACCCGCGCCCCCGCCCGAGTCTGGGCTCCCGGGTGAGTTCGCCCGCTGACTGTCCCCTTCTCCCCGCAGACGGTGTACAACCTGGCGGACGTGGCCTGCAAGTGCCACGGGGTGTCAGGCTCGTGCAGCCTCAAGACGTGCTGGCTGCAGTTGGCCGATTTCCGCAAGGTGGGCGACGCCCTGAAGGAGAAGTACGACAGCGCAGCGGCCATGAGGCTCAACAGCCGGGGCAAGCTGGTGCAGGTCAACAGCCGCTTCAACTCGCCCACCACGCAGGACCTGGTCTACATCGACCCCAGCCCCGACTACTGCGTGCGCAACGAGAGCACCGGCTCGCTGGGCACACAGGGCCGCCTGTGCAACAAGACGTCCGAGGGCATGGACGGCTGCGAGCTCATGTGCTGCGGCCGCGGCTACGACCAGTTTAAGACGGTGCAGACCGAGCGCTGCCACTGCAAGTTCCACTGGTGCTGCTACGTCAAGTGCAAGAAGTGCACGGAGATCGTGGACCAGTTCGTGTGCAAGTAGTGGGCATTCCGCCTGCCCGCCTGTCACCCAGCCCCACTCCCAGGACCCACTTATTTATAGAAAGTACAGTGATTCTGTTGTTGTTGTTGTCTTTAATACTGTTTTATTTTTTGTCCCCAAGAATTGCAACCGGAACCATTTTTTTTTCTGTTCCCATCTGAGAACTCTGTGGTTTATTATTAATATTATAACTATTATTTGGCAAAAAGGGGGGGGGGTGGGAACCAAGAAAATATTTATTTTGTGGATCATTGAAAAGGTAAGACAAGACTTCTTTTGCTGGTATATAGGATGAGGGGGGAATAACGCACACCTTAAGTTAGATGTGTGCACATCTGGAAGGTCAAGGAAACACTGTTTTCTTTGTCTCAACTATGGGGTCATATGGGACAGGTAGCATCCAGCTGCAAGAGGGTGGTACAGATCTATGCATGGTTTAGCTCCTGTGACTAAAAGGAATTCAGTGCTCTGGTGAAAGTTGAAAGGTCTTGAGAAAAAAAAAACAAAACAATGAGACGCCCCCACCCCCCACCCCTTTCCCAGGGGCTGCCAGCCTGAAACATTTCCAAAATGGTATTTAAAGTCTAAGAGCAAAAATCTCATATCCCTTAAAGAGAAAAGGTTTATCACGTGTTGCACTGTTCTCAAACATTCCATCTACAGATGGTCCATTCTACTAGCTACTGAAACTTGGGGAGCAGGGAGGGAAGCCCCAGAAATTAAAAAAAAGAGAAAACTTAAAAACTCCTTATATTAAGTCAGTGATTTGATGCTGTTGTGGGAATTAGGTTATCCACTTGGAAAAGGATCCCCGAGTGATTCTGGGTACTAGACTTTTTGTTTGGAGAAGGGCAAGGGAGGTTGGCTTGACTGTAAAGGAAAATATACTGTAATTTTCTTAGGGATACTTGGTTAATAAATGATAACAATGAAAATAATAAATGAATTCCATTCACAGATCCTCAGCCTGAGCTACAAGGTAATTGCGTGCAGTTCAGCACTGCACCAGAGCAGAAAACTTACTTGAGGGGAAAAAGTGACATCTGCCCTCCCTTCTTGACCCTGAGCCCTCTCCGATTCCTCCGTGCCTTGCTGCGCTGTGATGCCGGCCACGTTTCCAAACGGCAGCTCCACTGGGTCCCCTCTGATAGTAGGACAGGAAATGAAACATTAGGAGCTCCGCTTGGGAAACGGTTTGCCACTTAGGGATTTTGTTTTTCCCCTCTAAATTTTATTTTGAGGAGCGGTAGTTTTCTATGTTTTAATGACATTACTTGGCAAATGGACTTCACAGTGGTGTGGCAGCGTTCCCCTGTTATGAGCCTGTGTTTAGACTCTCCACTCACGCTTTCCTATTACCCTGCAGGTGTACCCCAGAACTGTTCTAGTGCACTTGAACAGTTGCATTTATAAGGGGGGAAGTGTGGTTTAATGGTGCCTGATATCTCAGTCTCTTGTACATAACATACATATATATATATACATATATATATATAAATATAAATATAATTATATCTCAGTGCAGCCAGTGGTTTAGATTTACACTTTACTCGGGTTACTTTTCGGTCTAGAGCCTTGTTGTCCTCCATTGCAATTCAACTGGGATTTTTCCAGACGGTTTCTGAGTTGAGCTGGGGCTGTGGCCTTGATGCCGTCACACCCTGAGCATCTCGAAGCAGCCTTGTTTCTGAGGAATCCAGAAGATCTTAGTCACGTGCATTGTTGGTTTGAAGATTTCTTTTATCTTCCCCGCCCCATCCTCCTTTTCTGTACCCTTTCTGGAGAGGGCATTACTTATTCATCACAGACGTGGGAATGAAGAGATATTCAACACTCGGAAGCACTGTCAGCATTTCTCTTTCCTTCATGCATTTTGCAGAGTGGAAACTGGTGCCCATTAGACCTGATAGTACCTATTTGAGTCCCTAAGGAAAATCCAGCTCACAGCACATATAGCTAGTTTAAACATTTTTTTAAGCCAGGACACCTCTTTCCAAAGAGTGCCATCAAATGTGTTCTTATCTCAGACTTCTGTTGTTTTAAAAGTTTGGAGAGATACACATCTCCTGCAGCCCTCGTGGGAATGGGTGGCCCTTAGATCACCTCAGCCACCTGTGGCTCTTATTGCACAAGGATGTTCACTCCCTTGCATTTGCAGTGAATTGCAAGCAAAAGATCTTGAAAGTAAGAAGCACTAATTAGTTTAAAATGTCACTTTTTTGGTTTTTATTATACAAAAACCATGAAGTAATTTCTTTTTATTTGCTAAACCAGATTTTGTTCCTTTTTAGTGATTCATGTTTATGAAGAGAGTTGAGTTTAACAATCCTAGTTTTTAAAAGAAACTATTTAATGTAAAATATTCTACTTGTCATTCAGATATTATGTATATCTTCTATGGCCTTTATACTTTTACTGTACATATTTCTGTCTCGCGTGATTTGTATATTTCACTGGTTCAAAAAACAAACATCGAAAGGCTTATGCCAAATGGAAGATAGAATATAAAATAAAACGTTACTTGGATATTGGTAAGTGGTTTCAATTGTCCTTCAGATACTTCATGTGGAGAGTTTTTGAGAAAACATGAGGGATAGTTTAGGGGTGACTACATGTCAGAATAATAGAAGAGTGGAGAATTTTACCAAAACCAAACTATTTGGGAGCTTCAAAAGATTTCTATATGTAACGGAACAAAAGGGGAATTCTCTTTTCCTATATATGTTCCTCAAGAAAAGAAATCAAGCAGATGGCTTAAAGCTGGTTATAGGATTGCTCACATTCTTTGAGCATTATGCATCTAACTTAATTGTTTTAGAGCGTGTTGGTGTTGTAACATCTCAGAGAAGAACTGAAAAGGCACATGCTTTTATCCATGACCAGAATTTTAGTCCAAAAAAAAGTGTATTTGTGTTCACCACTGCAGCTAGCGCACTGCTCTGTTTGAAGTTACTGTGTGGATGGAGTGTCTCTTTGCCCCTTGGAAGGCAGTTTTATGAAAAGCAAGCCTCAATCTGCAGAGAATGAAGGAAACTGAAGGTTCGTTGTGTTAAGTGCAATTAATACAAGCCCTTGTGCTTCTCGAAAACGCGCAGCGAAGGCTGGCCCGCGACGCACAGATTGATACGTTAGCCCTTTGCTTTTTTTCTTTCCGGATAACCTTGTAACGTATTGAAACCTTTTAAGGATGCCAAGAATGCATTATTCCACAAAAAAACAGTAGACCAACATATAGAGTGTTTAAAATAGCATTTCTGGGCAAATTCAAACGCTTGTGGTTCTAGGACTCACATCTGTTTCAGTTTTTCCTCAGTTGTATATTGACCAGTGTTCTTTATTGCAAAAACATATACTCGATTTAGGAGCGTCAGCATATTTTTTTCTCTTCTCATCCCGGAGTGCATTCAAGATCTTCCCGATACAGGAAAATTAACAAAAAATTAATATATATAGGCAGCGACAAACAGAGCTATGTTCAAAATAGTAATTATGGGCTTAAATAAAAGGAAGACTGTTTTAAGCTTTAGTCCAGCGTATCTGTTCAGTTTTTCAAGCTGCTGACCTCCCGAGACCGGCACTGTGTTTCAGTAGCCCATGCAAACCCTACGCTTGTACGACTTGCCAGTACAATTTTCAATTTGTTTTTGCAAGACATTGTTCAAGCCACCAGAAATATCAAAGATGACACTGTAGCAGGATAAGTACTCCGAATAAGAGACTGTCACTGGCTGACTCATAGAGATCATTAGCAGAGACAGTCCTCAAAGACTGAGTGACCCATAATTTAAATAGAGACAGCTAGAAAAGGTACTAATAACTTGAAGGGTATATATGATGCAAACACGCACCAAGGCATAGGTCTAAGATACTGCATTATCACTGTAAAGTATTGCCATACTTTGAAAGTAAGATGATGAAACGCATTCTTAATACAGGAAGCATTCAGCAACGTAGGAATTAAAACTTAGTAAAGGAATCTTCTAATTTACCTATTGGCACAGACCTTACATTTAACTCTGATGGCTGGATAATATTTTATGTTAGTAAAACAGCATCTTGTTAGCCAACTTTAAAAAGTGGATGTGGAATGACGAAAGGTTGGTACGATTTTTTTAAAAAACCAAAAATGTATCAATTTTAATCTAGAAGATTTCATTAATATTCTGTCTCAGTATTTCAAAAGCAAAAAAGGAATAAGGAAAATTGCATTTTAGATCAATTTTACGTGCAGTGTACCATTTGCTGGGCTAGAAATAGATAAAGATTATTTATTTTTGTTCATACCTTGTACTACTTTTCTATTAAAATCATTTTATAAAATCAGCGCAGTCACGTGTATGTTTGGCAGAGATGGTGTCCATGGCAGTTGAAATTTGATGTGGGCCTAGAGTGTGATTATGGCTTAGGGAATCCAGGAAAAAATGCACATTTCAGGCATGTAGATGGTATTATGGTCAAATCTCAAGGATCTATTGTGTATTTTAATGCTTATCTTTTTTTGCCTGTAGCTATTTTTTTTTCCCATTTCTTATTTGTTCTGCTGCTACTAATATATGAGAGAGTTGTATTGGGAGATTATTATTCAGTGCAGGCATTTACCACAGTGACATGGGATTGTGAAGAAATACCAGGGCAAGAGAAGAAAGAATGATTTGAGGAGAGAAAAAAAAATGTCCTAGGTAAACAGACTGAATCACCCGGAATATTCTCTGCTGGTTCCCTTTTGGAAGTTGCCATGGTTGCCAGCCAGGTGTTTAGATCAGGTTTCTCCACCTCAGCACTTTTGGCATCTGAGGCTGGATAATTCTTTATCGTGGGGGGCTGTCCTGCGCGATGTTTAGCGGCATCACTAGCCTCTACCCACTAGATGCCAGTAGCTCCCCCATTTGTGACAAGCAAAAATGTCTCCAGACACTGCACAATGTACCCCAGGGTGCAGAATCAACCCCAGGTGAGAAGCACAGCTTTAGGTGGAGGAACTGAGTTCCTGAGCACTTGGGGAACGCAGGCTGACCACGGCGGTGGACTGGTTCTTGCCTAGGGTGACTAATGAGCCTGAGCGGTCCCTCGCAAGCTTTCCCATGTGCAGTGTGGAGCTGTAGCATCCTTCACAGGGCAGCCTGGCTCAGTGATTAAGAATATAGGCTCTGGAGCCAGACCGCCTGGGTTCAAATCCTGGTATTGCCATTAGCTCTGTCACCTTGGGAAAGTTGTATAACTTCTCTGAGCACCCAGTTAAAGTGGGAGGGAGTATTACACTGTAGGTTCTTGTAAACATGAGTTACCACGTTTGGACTGTTTAGCACAGGTTCGAGTACATAGGAAGAGCTCACTATAGGTTAGCTAAGAAGGATAGAATAAGTCTGAAGACTAAACCCAGGAAGGTGGGCCAGTGTTCTTTAAAATACCCTCCAGCGGCTAACTCAGTGCTAGGAAGGCCCTCTTAGTGTTTGGGGGAGGTTACAAACCGTGGCCCTGTGTGTATATCACATTTCCAGATGTGTTTTGTTTGACTGGCAAGCATTAAAAAGATACTCAAATTAGTTGCCAGCGCTTAAAAAGATGAGTATTTTCACATTCAAATTTGGATTTCTGGCTTCAAAACAGGAAGAACTGGCCACCTGGGTACATGGTATCACAGGTTCCCTGTAGCGACGCTCAGCTGGATCCAAGCAGCCACTGCTCCTTCCAGACAGGGCTGGCTGTGTCCAGTTAGCCAGCCATTTATGCCACCTAACTGACCCCTGCAGACTCACGCACTTGCCATGGTTGTCACAAGTGTTTTCCCTCTAACTCAGAGTTTCTCAACCTCACCCTTACTGACATTTTGGGCCAAATAATTGTGAGGGGCTATTGTGTGCATCGGACCCTCAGAGGGGCTTACCACATGACTCTTGCCTCAGAGACCCTGACGAGAGCCGCTCACACCAGTGGTGACCCCTTGATGCCGATGCTGCCAGCACCGTGCTAGACTCAGCGCCTCGAGACCCACAGGCTTCATCGCCTCCACTCTCCCTGACAAGCTTAGCAGACACGGATGTGAGCATCATGCCCATTTTACAGATGAGGATGCGGAGGCTGGGAGAATTAAGTCACTCACTTTATCAGTCGCCCATTGCTGAATAACACACCACACTCATACCAAAAATTAGTGGCTTAAAGCAATCACCATTGTATTTGCTTGGGATCCTGTGGGTACACGATATGGGCTGGGTTAGCTGTGAGGGGCGGTGTCCTGCTGTTACTCAGGGCCGGCAGATGGATGAGGGGCCGGCTGATCCTGCACGGCCTCTCGCACACTTCAATAGCTGGTTCTGGCTGCTGGCTGGGCCTTTCTCTCCATGTGGTCTCTTTATCTTTAAGGATAAGGGGTGCCCTGGGCTCTTTCACACTGTGATACCACATCCCATGAAGGTGAGACTGGAAGCCTCAAAGGCCTCTTGAGGCCTGAAATCCACAGTTACACTAGAGTTGGCCCTCCACATCCGCAGATACAGAACGCTGACATCGGGACTTGAGCATCCTCGCATTTTGGTATCTGAGTTGGGGGGGGGTCCTGGAACCAATTCCCATGGATATGGAGGGATGACTATATATCACTTCCACTGCATTTACTGGCCAAAGCAAGCCCACGGACAGCACAGATTCAAAGAGATAGAGAAATAGGCACCACCTCTCAATGAGAGGAGTGCCAAAGTCACATTGCAAAGGAGATCTGTACAGATTGGGAGAAGTTGCTGCAGCATCCTTCAAATGGTCTCTCCCATGGGCCAAGATTCCACAGTGTTTGAGTGGCTCTACCTCCCCTCTCTCCTCTGACAGCACCTGCAATAGGATTCCCTTCTCTCACCCCCAGAAACCCACCTTAAGCATGGGGCAGAGGGTAGGACAAAGAATTTGGAGTCAAGAAAACCTGGTTCCAAGCTTTGCTCTTATTAGCTGTGTGTCCTTTAGCCAGTTACTTAACCTCTCTGAGCTTCATTCAGTATTCTCATGTGGAACATGAGGATATGATAACGTTATAGGGTGTTGGTGAGGATTGCTAATCATGGAAGTAAAGAGCATGGCACCGAGTAGGACCTCAAGCAGTGGCAGGGATGATGGTGGTGGTGGTGGCGGCAGTGATCACCCACTGGCATGGGGAGAAAACAGCCGCATTCCCATCACCGGCTTTTGATGACTCATGAGCCTCCCTGATTCAGCAAATTGCAGGGCGCTCCCTTCAAGGCACTGGGAGGGGACTCTTGAAGGTTCTTGATCAGGCTCAGGCTGGGGAAGCAGAGGGTGGGGAACCAGAGGATGGGCTCAGCCTCGGCTCAGACATGCCAAGTCCTCCCCCATCCCTGGGAAACTCCGAGGAATGTTTTCCCATGTCTCAGGAGAGACCTATGACACGAGCAGGGTGGGGACCTACCTCTTCTTTACAGAGCAAGATTTTGAGGCTGAGAAGAACAGCTCTGAACCCTAGGCACACCCTGCACCGTACCCCACTTTGCTTCCTGCGGGTATCAAGCTGTGCCCCCGTGGGTAAGCCAGTGAGCTTCCTTTGGGCCTCAGGTTCCTGTCTATCAAGTGGAAATAATAAGACCTGTGCAACTCGCAGCACAGATTTATTAGCAACTGCTCCCATTTACTGCACACATGTCCTGGGTAGGTTTTTTTTTTTTTTTTTTTTAATGTATTCTTCATTACATTATTTTGTTTGAAATTGTGGCATCCAACAAAAAGAAGGGTTACTCTTTACATTTTACAGAAGAAACAGAAGCCCCAGAAGATTAAGTGTCTTTTCCGAAACGACAGAGCCGGTAAGAAGCAAAGCCAGGTCCCTCTGATTACAGAGCCCTCGTTTTATCCACGAGATGACAGTACCTCAGGGTTACCGGGAAGAGAAAAAAGGAAGGCTAGAAACACTAGAAACCTAACATTTCATTCCTGACCTAGAGTCACCTGTCCTAGTTTCCGAGCTGAGACCACCTTGGAGTCCCTGGTGAAAGTTCACACACTCTTGTTCAGGAGGCCCCGGTGGGCAGGCGGCAAGGTTTCCCTCTGCACATGAACCAGGCCTGAGAGACCTAGACCCTGGCTTTATGACCAGCCCAACAGCACTTTTCACCATCTGGATAGTGGTCCACCTCTGGCCACCACTTTGCTGTGTGACTTTGGGCAAATCCCTTCCCTTCTCTGGGCCTTATTCCCTGACATGTGCACAATGGTTTGGATGGGGTCACATGACTGAGTTTGGTTTCCTGTTCAGCAGTATCGCGTCCCAGGAAATTGATGGCATGTGGAGGTGGAGAACAGGCCTCAAACCCTAATACTTGGGAATAAAAAGAATGCAAATGAAAACCGGCCTCCGCTGCTTACGGATACAGGGAGAGCATCTCGTTGCGTCCTCCTCTACCACGTCCTGGCCCCGTGCCCCACCCAGCATGATGTGGCAGCACAGGAAAACTGTGAGTGTCAGAATCAGAAACACCTGCACAATCTTGGGCAAATTTGACCTTTCTGAGCTCTCATTTCCTGGTCTGTGAAAGGGGCAAACCCTATCCACGGTGCAGGGCTCCGGCGAGGATTACCCGGAAAAGGGTTCCCGCAGTGATAGGCACATGGTGACCACTCAATAACCAGAAGCTCTTATGTTATTATCCTAATCTGTAAGCCCTCCTGTCTGCCGGGACCCCTCCCACCCTGGAGAGGGAAGCCTGATCAACTATTTAGTGGCAGATAATTCATGAGTAACTCCAATGCACCCCTCGGCACGTTGTCTCGTGAGTGTGCTTCCTGGGAGAAGAGACTAAAAGCGGTCAATTCTTCGTAGTCCTCCCAGCCCCCAGCAGTCTTTCCGGAGGGATTTCTGGCAACCTCGAGGTGGATTTCCCTTCCTAGGGCCTCTTCAGACTTTCACGATTCCGGCTGTGCCTGAAGCCTGTCTGCTTTTATTCTCTCACTCCACCTTCCCCAGACGCTGCTGGGCGCCAGGCCTTCTGCAAGGTGCAGAAAAGAGCGAGACCCTCTCATGCCTCGAGCCGCTCCAAGTTGACCTCGAGGTCGACTGCGAGGTGCAAGTCCAGGCTGAACCAGGAAGGAGACGGCACGGTGATTCCCAGGGAGCCTCCACGCGCCGGCAGGAAAACCACACTCGAGCACGTTCTCAGCGAGCAGTTTAAACCACTTGAATTCGGGTCTCGCAAACCAAGAAACCAGTTCTAAGTGTTTTCACCTCTCCCACTGCTTCCTCCTAAATTTCATTAGGGCTGACAATTTGTATATCCACTTACAGTGTAATGTGATTTAAATGGCTGACCATAACTGTTAGTGATGGAGTTTTCCCGGGGCGCAGGGAGCCGAGGAGGCGGCCGGGGACCTTTCCGAGCGCGGCAGGGCCCCTCCGCAGCTGGGCGGTAGTTTTAAAGGCCAGGATGCGTCTTGTTAGACGCAATGTTCGTCATAGGAGGCGGAAGGGACTGCCTCTTGGCCCCCTTCCCTCTTCACCCCACAATCACTTTTGTTCTTGGAGGCCGAGCTATCTTGGAGTTTTCGGCATGCAATAAAACACACTTGACCACAGGCCCCGTGTTGAGCCAGGACGGCTGGAGGAGAAGCCAAGCCCGTTGGCCTGACCGGTTACATGGTTAGGAGGAATTGATAGTGTGTGTCCTGCTTCGTGGCTTTTCTTTTTGTTTTGGCTTTGTAACTAAAACAGAGCTGATGCCTCAAAGGTGGGCTGTTCAGTTTTATTTTATCCCCTCTCAGGATTTCACACACATTGTGTGTGTGTGTCTGTGCTTGTATGTTTGTGTGTGGGGGGGGCGGGGGAGAGCACTTATCATCATGGATTGAATTTGGGTTTGAATCCTTGCCCTGTCTCACTTGGGGACCTCAGGCATCTCCTCTTGCCTCTACGAGTATCGATTTCCTCATCTGGATCATGAAGCTGGTGTTCCTGCCTTGCATAATTAATCAGGTGAAGAATCTAGAACTGCACTGTCCAGTACAGGAGCCATTAGCCACATTTGGCTATTTAAATTTAATTAAAATAAAATAAAATATCCAGTTCCTCAGTTGCACTGGCTACATTTCACATGCTTAACAGCCACACATCCAAAGTGACGGCGTAGTTGCAGCACTTTCCAGCACTGAGGAAAGTTCCGCTGGAAGGACTGGCCTAGAGCTGTGCCTGTACCCACTAGACGCTCAAGCTGTACCTGCAGGAAGAATTGTGGCCTTCACCACCTTTAACCACACCAACACCTGCGGTCAACAGGGTGCTGAATTAAATCAGGAAAACATCTTACAGAGATCAGCTTCCCCCAGAATTGAGAATTTGAAACTCACAAATCAGCTGTCTTGCTCTGAGGACCCTGTGTCTCGTATGCATAATGTCCAAACGTGGGAAAATGCTCCACGGAGAGGCAGACGCAACACAAGAACAGCAGAGACTGCAAAGTGCAAACTGGAGGCTGTAACACGGCAGGTGTCCAGAGTGTCAATGGTTCTGGACCGTATTAGTTAAGGTTCTTTTGACCACAATCCCAGCATCCAACTTCAGCTGGAGGAAACAACAGCTCCTTGGAAGATGTTGCCATGTCTCCTGGAAGCCAAGGAAGTCTCGAGCCATAGGGGTGGCTCCGGGGACCTCAGATCAGAAATGCGTGAATTTGCCCTCTGCTGTGCTCTCCAAATTTGACAGAGCTCCCGAATCAGCTAGGATATTCGTAAAATACAGATGCTAGGGCCCCCCCTCGGACATGCAGATTCATTGTGCTTGGAGGGAGTCCTGGGAATCTGTTTTTTCTAGGCTCCTTGGATGAGACTGAAACCTATGTTTCAGATCTGCACTCCCAGCTCTCCTGTGTTTCTAGAAACCTCGCTGCCAGGTTGAATGCCATAATCCAGAGTGAGGATCTGATTCGCCCATTCATCTGCCATTGTTCAGTCAGCACAGTTGGGGGTGGGGAGGAAGGGCAGCAGAGTTTCTTGGCTCAAGTCCGACTCCTGGGGTCTAAATTCCTGGAACTACCATATAACCCAGCAATCCCACTTCTGGGTCTTTGTCCAAAAGAATTGGAATCAGGATCTCAAAGAGACATGTGCACTCCCGTATTCACTGCAGCATTATTCACAATAGCCAAGATCTGAAAGTAGCCTAAATGTCTATCGACAGATGAATGGATAAAGAAAATGTGGTATATACATACAAGGAAATATTATTCAGCTTCGATTAAAAAAAAAGGAAATCCTGCCATACACGACAACTTAGATGAAACTGGAGGACAGACGTTATGCTAAGTGAAATAAACCAGTCACAGAAGGACAGATACCGCATGATTCCAGTTACAGGAGGCATCCAAAATAGTCAAACTCCTAGAAACAGAGACTAGAATGGTGGTTGCCAGGGGATGATGGGGGGAGGGGGAAACAGGGAGTTGCTGTTCAAATGGGTATAAAGTTTCAGTCATGCAAGAAGAATCAATTCTAGAGACCTGCTGTACAGCACTGTGCCTGCAGTTAACAATCCTGTATTGTACACTTAAAAATTTAAGAGGTAGATCTCATGTTAAGTGTTCTTACCACAGTTTAAAAAAAAAAGGAGGGAGTCTTGATGAGGTGAGTTTTCAGGGAGCACAGACACAGCTCCTATGGGGCCAATGCCATTTCAGGGCTTTATTTTGTGACATCTAGGGGTAGTGAGGCATTTTGTCATGCAGTCACAGGTAACCAATTCAAAGAGCTCATTTTCTTTTGGGGGGAAACCATTTGAAAGCCATTTCTCTTACTGTTTCATGTGCTGTTGATTTTGCAACTTTTCAGTGAAAAACTTAGTCCTGAGAACACGTGATTTTAAGGGGTGCTTCACATGCCTGACTTGGTGATATCCAAGGGTCTTCATCCCCTTTTTGCCCTCAGACAAAATGCTCTATTTCATAATGGAAATGAATGGGTAAAACTATTGGTGTGTGTGTGTGTGTGTGTTTGTGTGTATGGGAAAAATAGCAGTGCACCCAAGTGTTCACAGCGGTGAAGTCAGTTTTTAGTTGTATTAATCTTTATATTCTAATATTTCTATGATGAAAATGATTTTTTGCAATAATTAAAGGTCATTTTTAAATATAAAAATGGATACGTGAAATAATGGTTGACATGTGTGTGATTACCCCTGTGAAAAGGGTGGAAAATGATCTCTGAGGGCAAACTTCACGCTTGAAGCTAAGAAAAGTTTTGGCTTCCAAGGGTGGAGAATCGCTCAGGAGTTTGGTAATTGGTACCACACTCCTCCCTCCGCAGGAGGTGACAGGAGCAGGATCTGCTAGGCTAGCTCCTGAGAGTCAGACTAAGGACTCTGAAGGGTTTTTTTCTATGTACCTGGGACAGTGCTCAGTGCTGATAATTATGCAAAAGTACAGAAGGAAAAAATGAAGAAAGAATTTAAGTCAGACTTACATGGTGAAGCTTGGGGAGGAGGGAGAATCAGAGGATGTTTACCTGACACAGAGCATTTGTGTTCCTTTAGGTTTCTGACCTGGGGCTGGAAGAGCATGGGACTAAGGACGTGTGGGTGAGCGGCTGTGGCTTTCAGTGGGGGTGACTGAGGAATTGTGCCAAACAGCAGCAGAAGTCAGTCCACTCGGCCGGCAGTCAAGGGAAGTGAAGCCATGGGGAGCTTGGGGAGGTCCTTCTGTTTGAGGCCGGTGGTAAAGGGGGACGGGACCCCCCCTGGCTGATGCATCCTCAGCCAAGGGGTGAGCTTCCCCCTTGGTTTCAAGAGAGCTGCTCCCTTTCCATGGACATGTTTTCGCAATGCCTTGAAGATACAAATGAACTGACGGCATCTTCTTCACTTGTTATGTTGCTGGCAAATAGAAACTTATTATTATATAGTATCCCTATTAATACCAGATGTTTTGCACCTCAAATTCTATTGGGTTTGGTATCAGTATGGCTACCATCGTCTCCTTTTGGTTGGTACTTGTCTCTTTTAATCCTTTTGTTCAACTGCTCTGTATCTTTAGGTTTTGAGTGTTTCTTTTAAACATCTGGAGTTGGATTTTCTTTACTCTGACAATCTTTACTCTTTGTCTTTTAACTGAAAAGTTAGTTCATTATTTTGATTGCATATATTTTGAGCTTTCTATTTGTCCTACTTTTTCTTTCTTTTTTTTATCTTCCTTTCTTGCTCTTTGGGGTGATTTGTACTTCCTTTTTCTCATTCCACTTTCTTACTTTTTGTTTTGGAAGCTATATTTCCTATTTTTTAAAAATATGGATACCCTCTATGCTTAAAATATTTATATTGAATAAAGTCTAATATTAATCAGTACCTGGATCATCTTCTCAAACAATGTGAGGTTCCTAGATCATTTCAATTCCAGTTTTTCTTCTCCTAATGTATATGCTCTAATTTGACCAGTGTCTTAGTTGTTTAATGCCCTAAAGTAGACACTGCAGTTATTATTTTATACAGTCAATGTTCATTTAGATTTGCCAACATATTTGCCAAGATCTTGTCTCTTAGACCACCTGTGATCTGTATTGACTTTCCTTAGTGCCAGAAGTGCAGCCTTTAGAAGTTCTTTTAGTGAGTTGCTGGGAATTGTCTTAGTTTTTATTTTATTGAAAATATTTTTATTTAACCATCAATCTTAAATGGACGTTTTCCTGGGTATGAAATGACAATTATTCATCCATTCCTTTGACTCACAAAATATTATGATAACCAAGCTGTGTGCTAGACACTAAGGAATCAGGTATGAGCCAGGGCAAACTCTGTCTCTGCTCTTACGGGATTAACCAGATAGTTGGAAAAGCAGACAATCAAACCATTACACAAATAAATATGAAACTGCAATTGGTAACTGACTTGAAGGGCTCATGGTGCTCTGAGAGTTTGTACTAGGGAGCTTGACCCAATCGGGGGGACCAGGGAAAGTTTCCCTCAAAGAAACGGAAATTGAGCTGGGAATTACACTGAAGCTTGGTGAATGAGTAGGAGGTACCTTGGGCAAAGGCAGGGCTGAAGAGAGTGGCGTCAGGGGAGAGTAATCCAGGCACAAGAAACAGCAAATGCAAAGGCCCTGTGGTGGACTGGCATCTTTGAGAAGCTGAAAGATGGCCAGTGAGACCAGATGACCAAGAATGGTGGGGACAGTGGCCAACTGGGCTGGGAAGTTCAGCTGGAGGTCATGAAGAACTTGCAAATTGTATTGAAGATGTTGGGCTTTCTACTAAAATGATATCTTTCTATTTATAATTCATAGTAGAGAAGTAGAAGGAAGGAGAGAAGGAAAGAGGAAAGGCAGCCAGCCAGACAGGCTTGATTCCCAAGGATAAGATAAGACCCAGTCTAAAGTACAAGGCACTTGCTATCAAAGTCTTCCTGCTAACAGTTTGTAGCCAGATATATATCTAAGCTCCCTGTCTGGGGTATTCTTGAGAGGGATATAGCTTGCTAAAGCTCATGTCATCAAAAGGAGAAGGTAGATATAGCTTGCTAAAGCTCATTTTATCAAAAGGAGAAAGGTAGATAATCAACAAATTCTTCCTGACTCATTTTTCAAAATAGTTGGTAAAAAGCATAAGTTAGTGTCAGCAATCTCCCCATTCTCTACTCAGGTCCCTGCTCTGTCCCTTCCCAAATATACAGTGGAGAAAAGACAGTCTCTTCAGCAAGTGTTGTTGGGAAAACTGGACAGCCCCAAAAATCAATGAAATTAGAACACCCCTTCACACCATACACAAAAATAAACTCAAAATGGCTTAAAGACTTAAATATAAGACATGACACCATGAAACTCCTAGAAGAGAACATGGGCAAAACATTCTCTGACATAAATCACAGCAATATTTTCTTAGGTCAGTCTCCCAAGGCAATAAGAAAAAAAAGCAAAAATAAACAAATGGAACCCAATCAAACTTACAAGCTTTGGCACAGCAAAGGAAACCATAAACAAAAGAAAAGACAACCTGTGGATGGACTGGGAGAAAATATTTGCAAATGATGCAACTGACAAGGGCTTAATTTCCAAAATATACAAATAGCTCATGCAGCTCAATAACAAAAAATACAAACAACTCTATCAAAAAATGGGCAGAAGATCTACATAGACATTTCTCCAAAGAAGACATACTGATGGCCAATAAGCACATGAAAAGATGCTCAACATCACTAATTACTAAAGAAATGCAAATCACAACTACAATGAGGTATCAGCTCACACTGCTCAGAATGGCCATCATCAAAAAGCCTATAAACAACAAATGCTGAGGTGGGGCCAGGGTCTGGGCTGACCCCATAGCTTCCATGGCAGGTCCAGGTGTGTGACTACAGCTGGTTCCGGTGTCTGACTTCAGTAGGTCTGCACTGGAGGCTTTGTGAGCACAGTGCCTGAGGGACATCTGGGCTGACTGCCTGCATTCCCATGAGGTGGGGCCAAGGGCAGCACCAACAACAGTGTACTTTGTGAGTGTTCACGAAGGGTGATGGGCGATACTACAGAGTGCACTTCCTGGTGGACAGCTCCTGCAGAGGAATACTCGGTAGCTCCTCTCCCAGCAGAAGCACTCCAGTCCCACCTACCTCACACTACAGATCAGAAAGAGATCTGGGAACCTCTACTCCAACAACTGGGGAGCAAACCCTGCCCCAGACAGGGTTGTGACAACCACAGAGCAAAGAAGACACCCCGCTCAACATCTAGTGCAGCTCGGGTCACAACACCAATCACACCACCTATCAAGGTGATAATGGCCAAAACACACTGAGGAAAGATGTGGTAGGCATCCAGACTCAAGAAAGCCCTCACACCAAAAATATTAGACTCACACAGGCTACACAGGGACATTCCCACATAAAAATAGCCTTTCAAGACCACAGTAGATTACTGTTTCGCCTAACTTAATAGAGTCAGAGAAATGAAACAGAGGAACCACTCCCAATTAAAAGAACAAGAGAATTCCCCTGAAAGAAGGAACAATGAAACAGACCTCTCCAGTCTGCCAGATCCCTGGTTCAAAGGAGGTAATAAAAATACTGAAGGAATTGAGAAAGGTTATTGATAGAAATACAGATCACTGTAACAAGGAACTAGAAACTATAAAGAGGAGCCAATTAAAATTAGGAAATTCATTTGCTGAGATGAAAGCCAAGCTACAGGCAATAAATAGCAAAGTAAATAATGCAGAAGAATAAATAAGTGATCTGGAGGATAGAACAATGGAAATCACTCAATGAAAAAGCAGACAGAAAAACAAATGAAAAGAAATGAAAGCAATATATGGGACCTATGGGATAATACAAAACAAGCCAATCACAAAATAGGGATCTGAGAAGGAGAAGAAAGGGGAAAGGGGATTGAAAGTGTATTTGAAGAAAGTATGGCTTCCTTTAAGGAATGTGAGACAAGATGGTGAAGTAGAAGAACCTTGAGCTCACCTGTTCTCATAAGCACACCAAAATCACAACTAATTGCTGAACAACCATCGATAAAAAAGACTGGAACCTACTAAAAACAATATTCTACATCCAAAGACAAAAAGGAAGGGCACGCACATAATATAATCCAATCCCATACCCCCTGGGTGGACGACCCACAAACTGGAGAATAATTATATCACAGAAGTTCTCCCACAGGAGTGAGAGTTCTGAGCTCCACATCAGGCTCCCCAGCCTGGGAGTCCAGCACTGGGAGGAGGAGCCCCCAGAGCATTTGGCTTTGAAAACCAGCGGGGCTTGATTGTAGGAGCTCCACAGGACTGGGGAAAACAGAGACTCCACTCTTGGAGGGCACACACAAGGTCTCATGCGCACCAGGAACCAGAGCAAAAGCAGTGACTTCATAGGAGTCTGGGCCAGACTTACCTGCTATTCTTGGAGGGTCCCCTGGGGAATCGGGGAAGGGGGGAGACTGTGTTCACCCTGGGGACATAGACACTGGTGGCAGAGATATCAGGGACTATTCATCTGAGTAAATTTTTGCTGGAGATCTTACTTAGGTCATTAGCACCAAGACCTGGCCCCCACTGACTGTAGTCCCCAGTGCTGGTACGCCTCAGCCCAACAAAATACATGGTAAGAACACAGCCACACCCATCAGTAGACAGGGTGCTTAAAGACTTGCTGAGCTCACAGCCACCTCTAGGCATGCCCCTTGACACGGCCCTGCCCAACAGAAGGCCAAGACCCAGCTCCACCCACCAGTGGGCAGGCATGAGCCCCTCCCAGCAAGAAGCCTGCACAAGCCTCTAGACCAACCCACCAGGGTGCAGACACCAGAGACAAAAATCTACAGTCTTGCAGCCTGTGAACCTGAGTCCACAAACCCCGGCCAGAACCTACCATGGGGCTTGTCACTGGCCCTTGGATGGCAAGAGGGGAGTGTACTGCTGGGATACATAGGATATCCCCTACAGAGGGCCACTTCTCCAAGGTCAAGAAACATACCACATACATGAAAATACAAATGGACGTTTAGACAAAATGAGATGGCAGAGGAATATGTTCCAGAGGAAGGATTAAGATAAAACCCCAGAAGAACAACTAAGTGAGGTGGCGATAAGCAATCTACCTGGAAAAGGCAATCTACACAAGAAAGAGTTCAGAGTAATGATCATAAAGACAATCCAAGAATTCTGGAAAAGAATGTATGTGCAAAGCGAGAAGTTACAAGAAGTTTTTAACAAAGAGTTAGAAAATATCAAGAACAACCAAGCAGAGTTGAAGAATACAATAAATGAAATGAAAAATACACTAGAAGGAACCAATAGCAGAATAAATGAGGTATAATAATGGATCAGTGATCTGGAAGACATAGTAGTGGAAATCACTGTTGTGGAACAGAATAAAGAAAAAAGAATGAAGGGGTAGTGAGCTGCCACTGCCACCTGTCCAGTCACTGTGAGTGGTTTCGGGCCACCACTGCCCATCCAGACTCCAGGAGTCGTTGTGAGCCACCTCTGCTCCCATCATGTGCTCCAGGGGTGCACCTGAGCTGCCGCTGCTGCCGAGAACCCCAGGATTGGGTATCAGCCACCCTATCTGCACACCCCCATTCAAGGGGATAATGACCAGCACATGCTGAGGAAAGAGGCTATAGGAATCTATACTAAAAACAACCATCACACCAAATACCAATATACTAAACCCAGCCAAGCTACACAGTGACACCCTTCTACATGTAAAGAGCCCTAAAAAATCACAGTAGATAATTGTTTCTCCTAAACTCAGAGAGCAAGGGAAATGTAAGTAAAATAAAGAAGCAGAGGAACCCACTCCCAGTTAAAAGACCAAGAGAATTCCCCTGAAAGAACAAACAAGGAAACAAATCTCTTTAATCTAATAGACACCCATTTCAAAAATAAGATAATGAAAGACAAAAAAAAAAAGTGAAAGCAAGATAAAAGACCTATGGGGTAATAAAATGTAGGCCAATCTATGCATAATGGGGATTCCAGAAGGGGAAGAAAAAGAAAAGGGGATCAAAAATGTATCTGAAGAAATTATGGCTGAAAACTTCCCAAACCTAAAGAAGGAAACAGATATCCAGTTTCAGGAAGCACTGAGGGTCCCAAACAAGATAAACCCAGACAGACCTACACCAAGATATATTATAATAAAAAAAGGCAAAAGTTAAAGAGAGGATTCTAAAGGCAGCAAGTGAAAAAACAAAGAGCTAATTACAAGGGAACCCCCATAAGGCTATCAGCTGATTTCTCTACAAAAACCTTACAGGCCAGGAGGGAGTGGCAAGATATATTCAAAGTCCTGAAAGAGAAAAACCTGCAACCTAGGATACTCTACCCAGCAAGATTCTCATTTAGAATAGGAGAAAAAATTTCTCAGACAAGCAAAAACTGAAGGAATACTACTACACCTATCCTAAAGGAAATATTGAAAGGTCTTCTCTAAATAGAAAAGTAGTAAGAATCTATAGGAAAGAGAAAATCACAATTGGAAAGAAAATCATTTAAATAAACCAGTACACAGATTTTTTTAAAAAGCAAAAAATTTCTGTGAAAGTGATGATAACCACCATGAACAGAAAAAGGATGAACAGGAAGATGTAAAAGAGGACATCAAACTCATAAAATGTGGTGGGGGGAGAGAAAGAAAACGTAGATTTTTTTACCTCGAATGTGTTTGAGCCTGTATAACTATAAGTCTAAGGCAAGCAGATATAGGAAGGGGGTAACATACTTGAAAAACAGGGTAACCACAAATCAAAAACATACAACAGATTCAGAAAAACCAAAAAGAAGAGAACGTAAGTATAATACAAAAGAAAATCATCAAACCACACACACACACACACAAAGGAAAGAAAAGAAAAAGAAAAAAGAAAAGAGAGAACCCGAATAGACAAAATAAGAAATGAAAAAGGAGACATAACAGCTGACACCACAGAAATACAAAAAACATAGGGGAATACTATGAACAATTATACGCCAACAAATTCAACAACTTAGAAGAAATGGACAAGTTTCTAGAAACATACAGCCCACCAAAACTGAATCAAGAAAAAATAGATAATTTAAACAGACTGATCACTAGAAGTGAAATAGAATTTGTAATTAAAAAACTCCCTGCAAACAAAAGTCCTGGACCAGATGGCTTCACAGGTGAATTCTACCAAACACACAAAGAACTTATACCAATCCATCTTAAAGTCTTCCAAAATACTGACGAGGAAGGAACACTCCCAAAGACATTATATGAAGCCACCATCACCTTGATACCAAAACCAGACAAAGACACCATGAAAAAAGAAAATTAAAGGCCAATATCTTTGATGAATATAGATACAAAAATTCTCAACAAAATATTAGCAAACTGAATCCAACAATGCATAGAAAAGATCATACACCATGACCAAGTGGGATTCATCCAAAGTTCACAGTGATGGTTTAGCATACACAAATCAATCAATGTGATACACCACATAAACAAAAGACAAGACAAAAACCACATGTTTATCTCAATAGATGCAGAAAAAGCATTTGACAAAATTCAACATCTATTCATGATAAAAGATCTTACCAAAGTGGGTATAGAGGGAACATATCATGATATAATAAAAGCTATTTATGACAAACCCACACCTGAATAATACCAAATGGTGAAAAGCTAAAAGACTCCCTGCTAAAATCTGGAAGAAGACAAGGATGCCCACTGTCACCTCTTCTATTCAACATAGTATTGGAAGTCCTAGCCACAGCAATCAGATGAGAAAAAGAAATAAAATGTATCTAAATAGGAAAAGAAGAGGTAAAACTGTCATTATATGCAGATGGTATGATACTATATATAGAAAACCCTAAAGACTCCACACAAAGACTACTAGAACTGATAAACAAATTCAGCAAGGTAGCAGGATACAAGATTCACATACAGAAATCGGTTGCATTTTTTGCACTGACAATGAAATATCAGAAAGGGAATGTAAAAAAATTACCTTTTAAATTGCACCCTAAAAAATTACATAATTAGGAATAAACCTGACCAAGGAGATGAAAGACTTATACACTGAGAATGATAAAACATTAATAAAGCAAACTGAAGATGACTCAAAGAAATGGAAAGATACCCTGTGCTCTTCTGTTTTGTTTGTTTCTTTGTTTGTTTGGCTGCACCACACAGCTTGTGGGATCTTAGTTCCCTGACCAGGGATCGAACCAGGGGCCCCAGCAGTGGGATCACCAAGTCCTAACCACTGAATGGCCAGGGAATTCCCATGCTCTTCAATTGGAAGAATTAATATTATTAAAATGGCCATACTACCCAAAACAATCTACAGATTTAATGTAATCCCTATTAAATTACCCATGACATTTTTCACAAAACTAGAACAAATAATGCTAAAATTAATATGGAAACATGAAAGACCCAGAATTGCCAAAGCAATCCTGAAGAAAAAGAACAAAGCAGGAGGCATAACCCTAACAGACTTCAGATAATATTACAAAGTTACAGTAATTGAAACAGCATGGTATTGGCACAAAAACAAACATATGAGTCTATGGAACAGAATAGAAAGCCCTGAAATAAACCCACATACTTACAGTCAATGCGTCTTTGACAAAGGAGGCAAAGATATACAATGGGAAAAAGAAAGTCTCTGCAAATGGTGTTGGGAAAGCTGGACAGCCGTATATAAACCAATGAAGCTAGAACACACCCTCTCACCAAACACAAAAATAAACTCAAAATGGCTTAAAGACTTAAACATAAGATATGACACCATAAAACTCCTAGAAGTGACCATAGGCAAAAGTCTGACATAAATTGTACCAATGTTTTCTTAGGTCAGTCTCCCAAGGCAAAAGATATAAAAACAAACAAATGGGACCTAATCAAACTTACAATCTTTTAGACAGCAAAGGAAACCATAAACAACATGAAAAGACAACCTTCAGAATGGGAGAAAATATTTTCAAATGATAAGACTGACAAGGGCATAATTTCCAAGTATATATAAGCAGCTCATACAACTCAACAACAAAAAAACAAAAACAACCCAATCAAAAATGGGCAGAAGACCTAAATAGACATTTCTCCAAATAAGAGATACAGGTGGCCAATATGCACATAAAGAGATACTCAGCACAGCTATTGAATGTAAGTCAAAACTACAATGACATGACCTCACACCAGTCAGAAGGGCCACCATTAAAAAGTTTACAAATAACAAATGCTGGAGAAGGTGTGTAGAAAAAGGAACCCTCCCATGCTGTTGGTCGGAATGTAAGTTGGTGCAGCCACTGTGGAAAACCATACAGAGGTTCCTCTGAAAACTAAAATTAGAATTACCATATGTCCAGCAATCCCATTCCTGGGCATATATCCAGACAAAACTATAATGCAAAAAGATACATGCACCTCTATGCCCATAGAAGCACTACTTACTTACAAAGGCCAAGACATGGCATGACTTAAATGTCCATCGAGAGATGAATGGATAAAGACGTGATAAATATATACAATGGAATACTACTCAGCCATAAAGAACAATGAAATAATGCCATTTGCAGCAACATGGATGCAACTACAGATTATCGTACAATGTGAAGTAAGGCAGTAAGAGAAAGACAAACACCATATGATATCACTTACATGTCGAATCTAAACTATGGCACAAATAAACCTATCAGTGAAACAGAAACAGAATCACGGACATAGAACAGACTGTTGGAGGCCAAAGTAAAGGGGTTGGGAGAGCAATGGAGTGGGAGGTTGGGGTTAGGAGGCATAAGTTTTTATATAGAGAATGGATAAACAACAAGTTCCTACTATATAGCACAGACAACTATACTCAGTATCCTACAATAAACCAAAATGGAAAAGAATACATAAAAAGGATTATTATATATATGTATAGGTGAATCACTTTGCAGTACAGAACAAATTAACACAACACTGTAAATCAACTATACTTCAAAAGAAATATTGATAAAAAAGAAGAAGATGAAAAGAAAAGGAGACAGTTTAAGAGACCTCTGGGACAAGAAGCAAGAAGAACTACAATCCTGCAGCCTATGGAAGGAAAACCACATTCACAGAAAGATAGACAAAATGAAAAGTCAGAGGACTATATACCAGATGAAGGAACAAGATAAAACGCCAGAAAAACAACTAAATGAACTGGAATAGGCAACCTTCCAGAAAAAGAATTCAGAATAATGATAGTGAAGATGATCCAGGACCTCAGAAAAAGAATGGAGGCAAAGATTGAGAAGATGCAAGAAATGTTTAACAAAGATCTAGAAGAATTAAAGAACAAACAAACAGAGATGAACAATACAATAACTGAAATGAAAACTACACTAGAAGGAATCAATAGCAGAATAACTGAGGCAGAAGAACGGATAAGTGACCTGGAAGACACAACGGTGGAAATAACTGCTGCAGAACAGAATAAAAAAAAAAGAATGAAGGGAAATAAAGACAGCCTAAGAAACATCTGGGACAACATTAAACGCACCAACTTTCGCATTACAGGGGTCCCAGAAGGAGAAGAGAGAGAGAAAGGATGTGAGAAAATATTTGAAGAGATTGTAGCCAAAAACTTCCCTAACATGGGAAAGGAAATAGCTTCCCAAGTCCAGGAAGTGCAGAGTCTCAGGCAGGATAAACACACCAAGACACATAGTAATTAAATGGATAAAAATTAAAGACAAAGCAAAATTATTAAAAGCAACAAGGAAAAAAATGACAAATAACATACAAGGGAACTCCCATAAGGATAACAGCTGACTTCTCAGCAGAAAATCTACAAGCCAGAAGGGAGTGGCATGATATATTTAAAGTGACAAAAGGGAAGAAGCTACAACCAAGATTACTCTACTTGGCAAGGAACACATTCAGCTTTGATGGAGAAATCAAAAGCTTTATAGACAAGCAAAAACTAAGAGAATTCAGCACCACCAAACCAGCTCTACAACAAATGCTAAAAGAACGTCTCTAAGTGGGAAACACAAGAGAAGAAAAGGACCTACAAAAACCCCCAAAATTAAGAAAATGGTAATAGGAACGTACATATTGATAATTACCTTAAATGTGAATGGAGTAAGTGCTCCAACCAAGACACAGGCTCACTGTATGGATACAAAAACAAGATCCATATATATGCTGTCTACAAGAGACCCACTTCAGACCTAGGGACACATACAGACTGAAAGTGAGGGGATGGAAAAAGATATTCCATGCAAATGGAAATCAAAAGAAAGCTGGAGTAGCAATATTCATATCAGATAAAATAGACTTTAAAATAAAGAATGTTACAAGAGACAAGGAAGGACACTACATAATGAACAGGGGATCAATCCAAGAAGAAGATATAACAATTATAAATATATATGCACCCAACATAGGAGCACCTCAGTACATAAGGCAACTGCTAACAATTCTAAAAGAGGAAATTGACAGTAACACAATAATAGTGGGGGACTTTAACACCTCACTTACACCAATGGACAGATCATCCAAACAGAAAATTAATAAGGAAACCCAAGCTTTAAATGACACAATAGACCAGAGAGATTTAATTGATATTTATAGGACATTCCATCCAAAAACAGCAGATTACACTTTCTTCTCAAGTGTGCACAGAACATTCTCCAGGATAGATCACATCTTGGGTCACAAATCAAGCCTCAGTAAATTTAAGAAAACTGAAATCATATCAAGCATCTTTTCTGACCACAATGCTATGAGATTAGAAATCAATTACAAGGAAAAAACATAAAAAACACAAACACATAGAGGCTAAACAATACATTACTAAATAACCAAGAGATCACTGAAGATATCAAAGAGGAAATCAAAAAATACCTAGAAACAAATGACAATGAAAACACGACAATCCAGAACCTATGGGATGCAGCAAAAGCAGTTGTAAGAGGGAAGTTTATAGCTATACAATCCTACCTCAAGAAACAAGAAAAATCTCAAATAAGCAATCTAACCTTACACCTAAAGGAACTAGAGAAAAATGAACAAACAAAACCCAAAGTTAGCAGAAGGAAAGACATCATAAAGATCAGAGCAGAAATAAATGAAATAGAAACAAAGAAAACAGTAGCACAGATCAATAAAACTAAAAGCTGGTTCTTTCAGAAGATAAACAAGATTGATAAACCTTTAGCCAGACTCATCAAGAAAAAGAGGTAGAGGACTCAAATCAAAAATATTAGAAAGGAAAAAGAAGTTACAACGGACACCACAGAAATATGAAGCATCATAAGAGACTACTACAAGCAACTCTATGCCAATAAAATAGACAACCTGGAAGAAATGGACAAATTCTTAGAAAGGTATAACCTTCCAAGACTGAACCAGGAAGAAATAGAAAATATGAACAGACCAATCACAAGTAATGAAATTGAAACAGTGATTAAAAATCTTCCAACAAACAAAAGTCCAGGACCAGACGGCTTCAAAGGTGAATTCTACCAAACATTTAGAGAAGAGCTAACACCCATCCTTCTCAAACTCTTCCAAAAAATTGCAGAGGAAGGAACACTCCCAAACTCATTCTATGAGGCCACCATCACCCTGATACCAAAACCAGACAAAGATGTCACCAAAAAAGAAAACTACAGCCCAATATCACTGATGAACACAGATGCAAAAATCCTCAACAAAATACTAGCAAACAGAATCCAAGAACACATTAAAAGGATAATACACCGTGATAAAGTGGGATTTATCCCAGGGATGCAAGGATTCTTCAATATATGCAAATCAATCACTGTGATATACCATATTAACAAATTGAAGAATAAAAACCATATGATCCTCTCAATAGATGCAGAAAAAGCTTTTGACAAAATTCCACACC
This sequence comes from Balaenoptera musculus, assembly GCF_009873245.2. Taxonomy (NCBI): domain Eukaryota; kingdom Metazoa; phylum Chordata; class Mammalia; order Artiodactyla; family Balaenopteridae; genus Balaenoptera; species Balaenoptera musculus. The sequence continues at coordinate 70,348,790 of NC_045795.1, read as the reverse complement.
CATTTATGATAAAAACTCTCCAGAAAGTGGGCAAAGAGGGAACCTACCTTGACATAATAAAGGCAATATACAACAAATGCACAGCAAACATCATTCTCAATGTTGAAAAACTTTCCTCTAAGATCAAGAGCAAGACAAGGATGCCCACTCTTGCCACTATTATTCAACATAGGTTTGGAAATCCTAGCCACGGCAATCAGAGAAGAAAAAGAAATAAAAGGAATGCAAATTGGAAAAGAAGAAGTAAAACTGTCACTGTTTGCAGATGACATGATACTATACATAAAGAATCCTAAATATGCCACCAGAAAACTACTAAGCTAATCAATGAATTTGGTAAATCTGCAGGATACAAAATTAATGCACAGAAATCTCTTGCATTCCTATACACTAACAATGAAAGATCAGAAAGGGAATTTGAGGAAACAATGCCACTCACCTCTACAACAAAAAGAATAAAATACCTAGAAATAAATATACCTAAGGAGGTAAATGACAGGTGCTCAGAAAACTACAAGACACTGATGAAGGAAAACAAAGATGACACAAACAGATAGAGAGATATACCATGTTCTTGGATTGGAAGACTCAATATTTTGAAAATGGCTATATGACCCAAAGCAATCTACAGATTCAGTGCAATCCCTATCAAATTACCAATGGCATTTTTAAATTTTTTTTTTACAGAACTAGAACAAAAAATCTTAAAATTTGCATGGAGGCAGAAAAGTCCCTAAAGAGCCAAAGCAATCTTGAGGGGGAAAACGGAGCTGGAGGAATCAGACTCCTTGACTTAAGACTATACTACAAAGCTATGGTAATCAAGACAATATGGTACTGGCATAAAAGCAAAAATATAGATCAATGGAACAGGATAGAAAGCCCAGAGATAAACCCATGCACCTATGGTTAACTAATCTATGACAAAGGAGGCAAGGATATACAATGGAGAAAAGGCAGTCTCTTCAATAAGTGGTGCTGGGAAAACTGGACAGCTACATGTAAAAGAAATGAGAACACTTCCTAACATCATACACAAAAATAAACTCAAAATGGATTAGAGACCTAAATGTAAGACCGGACACTATAAAACTCAGAGGAAAACATAGGAAGAACACTTTTCAACATAAATCATAGCAAGATCTTTCTTGACCCACCTCCTAGAGTAATGGGAATAAAAACAACAATAAACAGATGGGACCCAATGAATCTTAAAAGCTTTTACACAGCAAAGGAAACTACAAACAAGATGAAAAGACAACCCTCAGAATGGGAGAAAACATTTGCAAATGAATCAACAGACAAAAGATTAATCTCCAAATTATATAAACAGCTCATGCAGCTTACTATTAAAAAAACAAACAACCCAATCAAAAAATGGGCAGAAGACCTAAACAGGCATTTCTCCAAAGAAGACATACAGATGGCCAAGAGGCACATGAAAAGATGCTCAACATCACTAATTATTAGAGAAATGCAAATCAAAACTACAATGAGGTACCACCTCACACCAGTTAGAATGGGCATCATCAGAAAATCTACAAACAACAAATGCTGGAGAGGGTGTGGAGAAAAGGGAACCCTCTTGCACTGTTGGTGGGAATGTAAATTGATACAGCCACTATGGAGAACAGTATGGAGGTTCCTTAAAAAACTAAAAACAGAATTACCATATGACCCAGCAATCCCACTACTGGGCATATACCCAGAGAAAACCGTAATTCAAAAAGACACATGCACCCCAATATTCACTGCAACACTATTTACAATAGCCAGGTCATGGAAACAACCTAAATGCCCATCGACAGACAAATGGATAAAGAAGGTGTGGTACATATATACAATGGAATATTACTCAGCCATAAAAAGGAACGAACTTGGGTCATTTGTAGAGACGTGGATGGACCTAGAGACTGTCATACAGAGGAAAGTAAGTCAGAAGGAGAAAAACAAATATCGTGTATAAACGCATATATGTGGAATCTAGAAAAATGGTACAGATGAACCAGTTTGCAAGGCAGAAACAGAGATACAGATGTAGAGACCAAACGTATGGATACCAAAGGGGGACAGCTGGGGGGTGGGGGTGTGATGAACTGGGAGATTCGGATTGACATATATAGACTAATTTGTATAAAACAGATAACTAATTAGAACCTGCTGTATAAAAAAAATAAAATAAAATTCCAAAAAAGAAAAAAAAGACCTCTGGGATAACATCAAACACACTAACATTCACATTATAGGGGGTCCCAAAATGAAGAGAGAGAGAAAGGGCCCATGAAAATATTTGAAGAGAGATTAGCTGAAAACTTCCTTAATGTGTGAAAGGAAAAAGTAGCCCAAGTCCAAGAAATGCAGAGTCCCATACAGGATTAACCCAAGGAGGAACATGCCGAGACACGTAGTAATGAAGTTGAAAAAAATAAAAATAAAGATAAGAGAATATATTAGAAGCAATGAGGGAAAAGCAACAAATAACATAAAAGGGAACGCCCATAATGCTATCAGCTGATTTTTCAGCAGAAACTCTGCAGGCCAGAAGTGAGTGGCATGATATATTTAAAGTGATGAAAGGGAAAAACCTACAACCAAGAAGACTGTGCAGCAAGGCTCTCATTCAGATTTGACAGAGAAATCAAAAGCTTTACAGACAAGTGAAAGCTAAAAGAATTCAGAAAGACCAAACCAGATTTACAGCAAATGTTAAAGGCACTTCTCTAGGTGGAAAAAAATGGCCACTACTGGTAGCAAGGAAATTAAAAATGGGAAGGCTCATTGGTAAAGGCAAAGATACAGTAAAGGTAGGAAATCATCCACACGCAATCTAGTAGGGAGGTTAAAAGACAAAAGTAACAAGATCATCTATATAAAAAATAAGAAGTTAAGGGATACACAAAACAATTAGATGTAAAATATGATATCCAAAAGAGTGATTGTGAGAGGAGGTGAGTATGAATGCAGGATATTTAAAATGCATTTGAAAAATAAGAGATCAGCCACTTAAGACGATCATGTATATATAGAGAATACTATATCAAATCCTCATGGTAACCTAAAACCAAAAATTTATAATAGATGTACAGACACAGGCAAAAAAAGGAATCCAAACACAGCGCTAAAGAACATCATCAAATCACAAGATAACAAAAGAGGAAAGGGGAAAAAAACACCTACAAAAAACAAATCCAAAACAATTAACAAAATGTCAATAAGAACATACATATTGATAATTACCTTCAATGTAAACAGATTAATTGCTCCAACCAAAAGACAAAGACTGGCTAGATGGATACAAAAACAGGAACCGGATATACACTTTCTAAAAGAGACCCACTTCAGATATAGAGACAGATACAGAATGAAAGTGACGGGTTGGAAAAATTATTCCCTGCAAGTGGAAATCAAAAGAAAGCTGGAGTAACGATGCTTATATCAGAAAAAATAGACTTTAAAATAAAGACTGTTACAAGAGACAAGGAAGGACACTACGTAATGATCAAGGGATCAATCCAAGAAGAAGATATAACAATTATAAATATATATGCACCCAACATAGGAGCACCTCAATACATAAGGCAACTGCTAACAGCTATAAAAGAGGAAATCAACAGTAACACAATAATAGTGGGGGACTTTAACACCTCACTTACACCAATGGACAGATCATCCAAACAGAAAATTAATGAGGAAACCCAAGCTTTAAATGACGCAATAGACCAGAGAGATTTAATTGATATTTATAGGACATTCCATCCAAAAACAGCAGATTACACTTTCTTCTCAAGTGCACACAGAACATTCTCCAGGATAGATCACATCTTGGGTCACAAATCAAGCCTCAGTAAATTTAAGAAAATTGAAATCATATCAAGCATCTCTTCTGACCACAATGCTATGAGATTAGAAATCAATTACAGGGAAAAAAGTAAAAAGCACAAACACGTGGAGACTAAACAATATGTTACTAAATAACCAAGAGATCACTGAAGAAATCAAAGAGGAAATCAAAAAATACCTAGAGACAAATGACAATGAAAACATGAGAATCCAAAACCTATGGGATGCAGCAAAAGCTGCTCTAAGAGGGAAGTTTATAGCTATACAAGCCTTCCTCAAGAAACAAGAAAAACCTCAAATAAACAAACTAACGTTACACCTAAAGGAACTAGAGAAAAATGAACAAACAAAACCCAAAGTTAGCAGAAGGAAAGAAATCATAAAGATCAGAGCAGAAATAAATGAAATAGAAACAAAGAAAACAGTAGCACAGATCAATAAAACTAAAAGCTGGTTCTTTGAAAAGATAAACAAAATTGATAAACCATTAGCCAGACTCATCAAGAAAAAGAGGGAGAGGACTCAATAAATAAAATTAGAAATGAAAAAGGAGAAGTGACAACAGACACCACAGAAATACAAAGCATCATAAGAGACTACTATAAGAAACTCTATGCCAATAAAATGGAAAACCAGGAAGAAAGAGAAAATATGAACAGACCAATCACAAGTAATGAAATTAAAAGTGTGATTAAACATCTTCCAACAAACAAATGTCCAGGACCAGATGGCTTCACAGGCGAATTCTACCAAACATTTAGAGAAGAGCGAACACCCATCCTTCTCAAACTCTTCCAAAAAATTGCAGAGGAAGGAACACTCCCAAACTCATTCTATTAGGCCACCATCACCCTGATACCAAAACCAGACAAAGATAGTACAAAAAAATAAAATTACAGACCAATATCACTGATGAATACAGATGCAAAAACCCTCAACAAAATACTAGCAAACACAATCCAACAACACATTAAAAGGATCATACACCATGATCAAGTGGGATTTATCCCAGAGATGCAAGGATTCTTCAATATATGCAAATCAATCACTGTGATACACCATATTAACAAATTGAAGAATAAAAATCATATGATCATCTCAATAGATGCAGAAAAAGCTTTTGACAAAATTCAATACCCATTTATGATAAAAACTCTCCAGAAAGTGGTCATAGAGGGAACCTACCTCAACATAATAAAGGCCATATATGACAAACCCACAGCAAACATCCTTCTCAATGGTGAAAAAGTGAAAGCATTTCCTCTAAGATCAGGAACAAGACAAGGATGTCCACCCTTGCCGCTGTTATTCAACATAGTTTTGGAAATCCTAGCCACGGCAATCAGAGAAGAAAAAGAAATAAAAGTAATACAAATTGGAAAAGAAGAAGTAAAACTGTCACTGTTAGCAGATGACATGATATTATACATAAAGAATCCTAAAGATGCCACCAGAAAGCTACTAGAGCTAATGAACGAATTTGGTAAATCTGCAGGATACAAAATTAATGCACAGAAATCTCTTGCATTCCTATACACTAATGACCATCACAACAAAAAGAATAAAATACCTAGGAATAAACCTACCTAGGGAGACAAAAGACCTGTATGCAGAAAAGTATAAGACACTGATGAAAGAAATTAAAGATGATACCAACAGATGGAGAGATATACCTTGTTCTTGGATTGGAAGAATCAATATTGTGAAAATGAGTATACTACCCAAAGCAATCTACAGATTCAATGCAATCCCTATCAAATTACCAATGGCATTTTTCACAGAACTAGAACAAAAAAATCTTAAAATTTGTATGGAAACACCAAAGATCCCGAATAGCCAAAGCAGTCTTGAAGGAAAAAACGGAGCTGGAGGAATCAGATTCCCTGTCTTCAGACTATACTACAAAGCTACAGTAATCAAGACAGTATGGTACTTGCACAAAAACAGAAATATAGATCAATGGAAGAGGATAGAAAGCCCAGAGAAAAACCAACGCACCTATGGACAACTAATCTATGACAATGGAGGCAAAGATATACAATGGAGAAAAGACAGTCTCTTCAATAAGTGGTGCTGGGAAAACTGGACAGATACATGTAAAAGAATGAAATTAGAACACTCCCTAACACCATACACAAAAATAAACTCAAAATGGATTAAAGACCTAAATGTAAGGCCAGACACTATCAAACTCTTAGAGGAAAACATAGGAAGAACATTCTTTGACATAAATCACAGCAAGATCTTTTTGACCCACCTCCTAGAGTAATAGAAATAAAAACAAAAATAAACAAATGGAATCTAATGAAACTTAAAAGCTTTTGCGCAGCAAAGGAAACCATAAACAAGATGAAAAGACAACCCTCGGAATGGGAGAAAATATTTGCAAATGAATCAACAGACAAAGGATTAATCTCCAAAATATATAATCAGCTCATGCATCTCAATATTAAAAAAACAAACAACCCAATCCAAAAATGGGCAGAAGACCTAAATAGACATTTCTCCAAAGAAGACATACAGATGGCCAAGAAGCACATGAAAAGCTGCTCAACATCACTAATTATTAGAGAAAAGCAAATCAAAACTACAATGAGGTACCACCTCACACCAGTTAGAATGGGCATCATCAGAAAATCTACAAACAACAAATGCTGGAGAGGGTGTGGAGAAAAGGGAACCCTCTTGCACTGTTGGTGGGAATGTAAATTGATACAGCCACTATGGAGAACAGTATGGTGGTTCCTTAAAAAATTAAAATAGAATTACAATATGACCCAGCAATCCCACTACTGGGCATATACCCAGAGAAAACCATAATTGAAAAAGACACATGCACCCCAATGTTCATTGCAGCACTATTTCACTATTTACAATAGCCAGGTCATGGAAGGAACCTAAATGCCCATCGACAGACGAATGTATAAAGAAGTTGTGGTACATATATACAATGGGATATTACTCAGCCATAAACAGGAACTAAACTGGGTCATTTGTAGAGACGTGGATACATCTAGAGACTGTCATACAGAGTGAAGGAAGTCAGAAAGAGAAAAACAAATATCATATATTAACGCATATATGTGGAACCTAGAAAATGGTACAGATGAACCGGTTTGCAGAGCAGAAATTGAGACACAGAAGTAGAGAAAAAACGTATGGACACCAAGGGGGGAAAGTGGCGGGGTGTGATGAATTGGACGATTGGGATTGACATGTATACAATGATGTGTATAAAATGGATGACTAATAAGAAAAAAAAAACTGTGAAAAACACAAACACATGGAGGATAAACAATATGCTACTACACAACCAAAGGATCACTGAAGAAATCAGAGGAAATCAAAATATATCTAGAGACAAATGATCCAACAAAAGCACAACAATCCAAAATCTATGGGACACAGCAAAAGCAGTTTTAAGTGGGAAGTTTATAGCAATACACTCTTACCTCAGGAAAGAAGAAAAATCTCAAATAAACAACCTAACCTTACACCTAAAGCAACTAGAGAAAAAAGAACAAACAAAACCCAAAGAAAGTAGAAGGAAATAAATTATAAATATCAGAGCAGAAATAAGAAAAGATAAACAACATTGATAAACTTTTAGCCAGAGTCGTCAAGAAAAAAAAGAGAGAGGGATCAAATCAATAAAATTAGAAATGAAAAAGGAGTAGTTACAACAGACATAGTAGAAATACAAAGGATTATAAGACACTACTACAAGCAACTATGCAACTATATGCCAATAAAATGGACAACCTAGAAGAAATGCACAAATTCTTAGAAGGGTACAATCTCCCAAGACTGAAACAGGAAGAAATAGAAAATATGAACAGACCAATCAAAAGTAATGAAATTGAATCTGTGATTTAAATACTCCCAAGAAAAAGTCCAGGGCCAGATGGCTTCACAGGTGAATTCTGTCAAACATTTAGAGAAGACTTAACACTAATCCTTCAGAAAATATTCCAAAAAATTGCAGATGAAGAAACACTCCCAATCTTACTCTATGAGGCCCCCTCAGGCTGATAAGAAAACCAGACAAAGATACCACAAAAAAGAAAATTACAGGCCAATATCACTGATGAACACAGATGCAAACACCCTCAACAAAATACTAGCAAACCCAATCCAACAATACATTAAAAGGATCATACACCATGATCAAGAGGGATTTATCCCAGGGATGCAAGGATTCTTCAATATATGCAAATCAGTCAGTGTGATACACCATATTAACAAATTGAAGAATAAAAACCATATGATCATCTCAATAGATGCAGAAAAAGCTTTTCACAAAATTCAACACCCATTTATGATAAAAACTCTCCAGAAAGTGGGCATAGAGGGAACATACCTCAACATAATAAAGGCCATGTACGACAAACGCACAGCTAACCTCATACTCAACAGTGAAAAGTTAAAGCATTCCCTTTAAGATCAGGAACAAGGCAAAGATGTCCATTGTCACCTCTTTTATTCAACATAGTTTTGGACGTCCTAGCCACAGCAATCATAGAAGAAAAAGAAATAAAAGGAATCCAATCACTGTTTGCAGATGACATGATACTATACAAAGAAAATTCTAAAGATACTACCAGGAAACTACTAGAGCTCATCAATGATTTCAGTAAAGTTGTAGGATACAAAATCAACACACGGAAATCTGTTGCATTTCTATACACTAACAACAAAAGCTCAGAAAGGGAAATTAAGGAAACAATTTCATTTACCATCACATCAAAAATAATAAAATACCTAGCAATAAACCTACCCAAGGTGGTAAAAGAACTGTACTCAGAAAACTATAAGACTCTGATGAAAGAAATCAAAGATGACACAAACATTTGGAAAGATATACTGTGTTATTGGACTGGAAGAATCAATATTGTCAAAATGACTATACTACCCAGGGCAATCTACAGATTCAGTGCAATCCCTATCAAATTACCAATGGCATTTTTCACAGAACTAGAACAAAATATTTTTTAACTTGTATGGAGACAAAAAAGACCCTGAATAGCCAAAGGAATCTTGAGAAAGAAAAACAGAGCTAGAGGAATCAGGTGCCCTGACTTCAGACTATACTACAAAGCTACAGTCATCAAAACCATATGGTAGTGGCACAAAAACAGACATATGGATCAATGGAAACGGATAGAAAGCTCAGAAATAAACCCACCCACCTTTGTGCAATTAATCTATGACAAAGGAGGCAAGATTATACAATGGAGAAAAGACAGTCTGTTCAATAAATAGTGCTGGGAAAACTGAACAGCTACATGTTAAAAAATGAAGTTAGAACATTCTTTAACACCATACACAAACATAAAAACCTAAATGTAAGACCAGATACTATAAAACTCTTAGAGGAACACTCTTTGACATAAATCGCAGCAATATCTTTTTCAATCCATCTCCTAGAGTAATGGAAATAAAAACAAAAATAAACAAATGGGACCTAATTAAACTCAAAAGCTTTTGCACAGCAAAGGAAACCATAAGCAAAATGAAAATACAACCTCAGAATGGGAGAAAATATTTCCAAATGATGAGACTATCAAGGGATTAATCTCCAAAATTTACAAACAGCTCATGCAGCTCAATATCAAAAAAAACAAGCAACCCAATAAAAAAATGGGCAGAAGACCTAAATAGACATTTCTCCAAAGAAGACATACAGATGGCCAAGAGACACATGAAAAGATGCTCAACGTCGCTAATTATTAGAGAAAAGCAAATCAAAACCCCAATGAAGTATCACCTCACAACGGTTAGGATGGGCATCATCAGAAAATATACAAACAACAGATTCTGGAAAGGGTGTGGAGACAAGGGAACCCTCCTTACACTGTTGGTGGGAATGTAAATTGATACAGCCACTATGCAGAACAGTATGGAAGTTCCTTAAGAAAGAAATAATAGAGCTACCATATGATCCAGCAATCTCACTCCTGGGCATATGTCCAGAGAAAAACATGGTTCGAAAGGATACATGCACCCCAGTGTTCACTGCAGCGCTGTTTACAATAGCCAAGACATGGAAGCAAACTAAATGTCCATTGACAGATGAATGAATAAGAAGATGTGGTACATATATTCAATGGAATATAATTCAGCCATTAAAAGGAATGAAATAATGTTATTTGCAGCAACATGGATGGACCTGGAAATTCTTATACTAAGTGAAGTAAATCAGACAGAGAAAGACAATTATTATATATTGCTTACACGTGGAATCTAAAAATAATGATACAAATGAACTTATTTACGAAACAGAAACAGACTCACAGACTTAGAAAATGAACTTATGGTTACCAGAGGGGAGAAGAATGGGGTGGGAGGAGGGATAGATTGGGAGATTGGGATTGTCATGAACACACTGCTATATTTTAAAAACATAACCAACAAGACCTACCTACCATATAGCACAGGGAATTCTGCTCAATACTCTGTAATAACCTAAACAGGAATAGAATTTGAAAAAGAATAGATACCTGTATATATATAACTGAATCACTTTGCTGTACACCTGAAACTAACACAACATTGTTAATCAACTATACTCCAATATAAAATAAAAATTTTAAAAAGTAAAATAAAAACAAGGAATAAAAAAACCAAATATATTACAACAAATTGGGCAACCTATAAGAAATGGACAAGTTTCTAAAACGTACAGCTCACCAAAACTGAATCAAGAAGAAATAGATATTCTGAACAAATTGATCACTAGAAGTGAAATAGAACCTGTAATTTAAAAAACTCCCTGGAAACAAAAGTCCAGGACTGGATGGCTTCACTGGGGAATTCTGCCAAACATGCAAAGAGAATGTATATCAATCCTTCTCAAACTTTTCCGAAAGATTGAAGAGAAGGGAACACTCCCAAAGTCATTCTATGAAGCCACCATCACGCTGATGCCAAAACCCGACAAAGACAATACCAAAATAGAAAATCACAGACCATATCTTTGATGAATATAGATGCAAAAATTCTCAAAAAAACATTAGCAAACTGAATCCAGCAACACATAAAAAAGATCATACACTATAATCAAGGTGGATTCATCCCAGGGTCACAAGGATCATTCAACATATGCAAATCAATCAATTTGATACACCACATCAACAAATGCAATGACAAAACCACACAATCATCTCAATAGACGCAGAAGAAGCATTTGACAAAATTCAACATCCATTCATGATATAAAAAAAAAAAACTCTTACGAAAGTGGGCATACAGGGAACATATCTCAACATAATAAAAGCTATTTAGGACAACCTTACAGCCAACATAATACTCAACAGTGAAATGTTTAAAAACTTCCTGCTAAAATCTAGAACAAGACAAGGAAGCCCACTCTCACCACTTCTACTAAACATAGTATTGGAAGTCCTAGTCACAGCAATCAGGTGAGAAAAAGAAAGAAAACGTATCCAAATTGGAAGGGAAGAGGTAAAATTGTCATTATACATAGATAATGTGATACTATGTTAGAAAATCCTAAAGACGCCACATAAAAACTACTAGAACTGAAAATCAAATTCAGCAATGTAGCAGGATATAAGATTAACATACAGAAATCGGTTGCATTTCTTTATGCTAACAATGAAAGGGAAGGGAAAGTAAAAAACAATCACTTTTAAAATCACATCAAAAAGAATGAAATGCTTAGGAATAAACCTGAAAAAGGAGGTGAAAGACATATGCTGAGAACTATAAAGCATTGATAAAGACAACAGAAGATGATTTAAAGAAATGGAAAGATATCCCATGCTCTTGCTCCACACAATGGAATACTACTCAGCCATAAAAAAGAATGAAATCATGCCATCTGCAGCAACATGGATGGACTAGAGATGATCATACTAAGTGAAGTAAGTCAGACAGAGAAAAATTCCATATAATATCACTTATATGTAGAATCTAAAGTATGATACAAATGAACTTATTTACAAAACCAAAACAGACTCATAGACATAAAAAACTAACTTATGGTTACCAAAGGGGAAAAGGGGTGGGGGAGGGATAAATTAGGGGTTTGGGATTAGCAGGTATAAACTACTATAAATTAAATAGATAAACAACAAGTCCTATTGTATAGCACGGGGAACTATATTCAATATATTGTAATAATCTACAGTGGAAAAGAATAGGAAGAAAAAATATATATAGATATAAATGCATAACTGAATCACTTTGCTGTACACCGGACACTAACACAACATTGTAAATCAACTATACTTCAGTTAAAAACACAAAACCAAATAACTACCAACAAGTCCCTCTTCACAACACCAGATCAGTGTTTTCCATCATCTGAACGCAACTTCAAACTACACAAGTAAACTCAGATTTGTGACACCCAATCATTTCAGAGAAAATAATTTTTCTTTCCTGCAAGCCAGTGTTGCATAAGTTTTGGTATACTGTAAATCATCATGTTCATGTCCTACAGTAACCAGAGATTTCATAAACCACTTGCAACCCTAAAATAGGTGTTTGTTGTTGTTGTTTTTAGCTTTCTGTGAATGGAATTACTCATTAACACACTTATCCTTTTTGGATTTTTTTTTTTTTTTTACTTTTAGCTTTTATGTACATTTTTAAGACTACAGTACACACAAATATATGAGTGTGATTTATTGCTATTTTCAGTAGATGGTAATTGAGGTGATGTTAGATGTGGTTTTTTCCTCCTGTTCTATGGGGAAAAGTTTGATGAAGAACCTATTAACATGGGCAGATTGTATGGGCTATTTTATCACGTATAAGAGAGCTGACCTTCAGACTAAGTCCATCATTAGTCACTCTGCCACCTGGGCCAGTGGAAGGGAACGTGGACACTGGAGCCAACAGACTTGGGTTTGAATCCTGACTGCACAGCTACCCCTGAGTGATCTGTGTCACCAACAAAGCCTCTGAGTCTTAAATGTCCTTGTCTATAGAACCAGGTATAATACTATTCTGCAGGATTTAAGATTTAATATGGTATTGCATGTGAAGAACAGGTTACTTGGAACCACTCTTACAAATATTGGCATTTGCTTCCCCTTTTGCTTATTTGTTCCATAAAGCTGGGCTGTTCAAACCTCCACATTATTTATTCTGCTAGCCAAAAGTTAGAATCACAAACTGCACTTAAACATACGAATATTGGGGCTTCCCTGGTGGCGCAGTGGTTGGGAGTCTGCCTGCCAATGCAGGGGATACGGGTTCGAGCCCTGGTCTGGGAAGCTCCCACATGCCACGGAGCAACTAGGCCCGTGCGCCACAACTACTGAGCCTGCGCGTCTGGAGCCTGTGCTCCGCAACAAGAGAGGCCGCAATAGTGAGAGGCCCGCGCACCGCGATGAGGAGTGGCCCCCGCTCGCCGCAACTAGAGAAAGCCCTCGCGCAGAAACGAAGACCCAACACAGCCAAAAATAAATAAATAAATAAATTTATAAAAACATACGAATATTGCATTTCTTAAAAACAAACGTCTAATTCCAGCTGGTGTCAAACTCAATAGAACATTTGTCCTACATTTTCCCCAGCAACAAAGTTTGTTTCAATACCATCCGCAGCACACGGATATCCCAGGAATCTAAAGAATCCATCTAGAAGCCAATTCCTTTTGTCCCAGACCAAGGAGATGCAAAAGCAGCTAGAGAAGGAGCTTGAAAGCAGAGGAAAACATCTTGCCCATGGCACATGATTACCTTTAACAACCAGCTCCTGTTTCAAATTCAGCTTCCTCTGCCCTCAGCTGTAGCTCCCAAATAGCAACACAGTGGGGGTTAGGACCTCAATAGAACTTTTGTGGGGGCCACAAACATTTAGTTCACAAAATCTGCACTTACCTGGATCCCCCTGTCTTGCTGTCATCATCACAGCACCTTCAAGACCCTCACTGGACACTAGGGCCGGGAGGCCAAGAATGGTCCAGGGCACACCTCTCATACTCCAGGAGCTTACAGCCTAGTGGAGAGAAGATTGGGTACTTATTAAATACTTATGAATATCAACAGCTACCATTTACTGAGAACTTACTATATGGCACCCTTAGCACTACTTTAAATGCAAAGCCTGCACCAACTCACTTAATCCCCACGACAACTCTGAGATGATCACTGGCATTTTACAAATGAGGAAACTGAGTGAGGCACCGAGAGATTAAGAAGCTTACACAGACCTAATCAAATTTATAAGCTTTTGCACAGCAAAGGAAACCAGTGGAATGGAAGAAAGTATTTGCAAACACTGCAACTGACAAGGGCTTAATTTCCAAAAAATACAAACAGCTCACACAGCTCAATAACAAAAAAACAACCCAATCAGAAAATGAGCAGAAGACCTAAATAGACTTTTCTCTAAAAAAGACATACAGATGGCCAACAGGTTCATGGAGAAGATGTTCAACATCGCTAATTATTAGAGAAAGGCAAATCACAACTACAAAGGTGTATAATCTGACACTAGTCAGAATGGCCATCATCAAAAAGTCTACAAATAATAAATGCTGGATGGGTGTAGAGAAGAAGGAACCCTCCTACACTGTTGTTGGGAATGTAAATTTGTGCAGCCACTATGGAGAACAGAATGGAGTTTCCTTAATAAACTAAGAATACAGTTACCATATGATATGGTAATCCATATTTCCATATGGATTATGGTAATAATCCCACTCTTGGGCATATATCCGGAGAAAACTCTAATTTGAAAAGATACATACACCCCAATGCTCATCACTGCACTATTTACAATAGTCAAGACATGGAAGCAACCTAAATGTTCATCAACAGATGAATGGATAAAGATGTGGTATATACACAACAGAATACTACTCAGCCTTAAAAAAGAATGAAATAATGTCATTTGCAGCAACATGCATGGACCTAGAGATGATCATACTAAGTGAAGTATAGTCAGACAGAGAAAGACAGTAATTCCATGATATCGCTTATATGTGGAATCTAACATATGATACAAATGAACTCATTTACAAAACAGAAACAGACTCACAGACATAGAGAACAAACTTATGGTTACCAAAGGGAAAGGGGGGATAAATTAGGAGTTTGGGATTAACTTTAAAAAACAAAAAAGCTTGCACAGTCACAGACTTTGAAAATGATAAAGCCGGGATTCAAACCTTGCTCCATCTGTGGTCTTCTTACAACACGAAAGAGCATGGAAGTTCAGAGATCGACCTCTTGGCTCAGAGTCTGCCTCCACGGGGTGCTGAGCATGTTCCTCTATCACTCTGAGCCTGGACTTCTTCATCGTTAAATGGGCATGATTGCCACCACATGGAACTGCTGCAGGAATCAAAGGCTACAGGTGAACGTGCTTGGTGAGTATCAACGTCCTTGGTGAGGACTGCAGACCACGGGGGCTTCTTTCTGCCCCAGAGGTAAGCGCTTTGGGAGTTCTAACAGCAGAAGTACACACTTGGTTGAGCTGATGGAAGGGAAGCCTGGGGTGCTGGGAGGGGGCTTCTGCAGGTGGCGGAGCAGGATTTTTCGCAGGAAGGGAAGTCAGGGAGATACTCTCCAGCAGGAGAGCTCCCGGGGAGGGGAGGAACGGTGGGAGCAGGGAGCGCCCAGTTGCTGTGGCTCTGCCCCGGTGTCCGTGCCCCACGGGGGCGCAGCTCAGGGGGAGAGGCTGGGCTCGGTGGGCCCACACCTGTTGGGCATCTGCGCTTGGGTGATCTGGGTGAGGTTGGGCAGCAACTGGCTCTGGACGGAGGGCAAAGCCCAGGCCCGTGTTCCCTGCAGCCCAGGAGCCAGGAGCTCATTAGAGGAGGGAAGGATCAATTACCTGCAAACTTCAGAAGGCAAAAGACCAGAAGGAGCGGGGGCAGGGGGAGGGTGGTTCTCTACCTGGGGCCCCGGCAGCGTGCCAGGACGCAGAGGGGATGAAAGGAAGATGGAGACAGCTTCCGGGGTCACTGGCTGATGTCAGGACGGGGTCAGTCAATCAACCAGGTGGCCCGGAAAGCTGGGGAGAGCGGCTTAGGCTTGATATGACCTGTAATGGGGAGCCCTGGGGAATCTGGAGCAAGGGAGGGGCAGGCTTCAAAGGGAGGAAGGGGCTGCTGGTAACTGGGTGGGCGGGGCTTGAGCGGGAGGGAAGGAAACCCCAGGGGTGGCTGTGCCCTGTATCCAGGGCGGTGCTTTCGGATAGAAATATAATGCCAAGCCCCTGTGTAATTTACAATTGTCTGATAGCCCATTAGAAACAGCAAAAGAGGTGAAATTAATTCTGATTATATATTTAACCCAATATACCAGAAAGATTTATCATTTCTACATGAAATCAATGTAAACATCATTATTGAGATAACTCACATTTCTCTGGTGTTAAGTCTTCGAGGTCGGGAGTGTATCTCAGCCAGGACACAGGGATTCAGACTAGCCGCGTTCCTGGGGTCACAGGTGGCTCGTGGCTGCAGCATGGGACGGCGCGAGTCTGGACCGAGGAGAAGTTGGGGTGAAGTGGACTGCACATGTGGCCCTTCCCAGGTTTCCATCCTGTGCCCTTTTTAGCACTGCCACCGGCTGGAGGGCTGTGCTGTCCTTTGACCACGAGCCGTGAGCAAGGAAGTGCCCCTGGCCAGCCTCTTCTCTGCTCTGCAGAGCCCTGGGCCAGGCTGGCCTCCACTGCATACCCCGAGTTCAAAGTTAGCCCTGGATTTCTCAGGGGTAGCCCAAGAGAAAGGAGTTGTTTTTAGAAAATTAACTTCTCTGAAGCGCTCCCATCTTCTGAGGGCTGGGGTGGGCTGAGGAAGTGGGTTTTGAGTCCGCGGTAGCTGCTCAAACCCCGTTAACGCGGGAGGTGGCGTTGGAGATTTGACTTGGGAGCTACAGCTGAGGGCAGAGGAGGCTAATTTATCAATAAAACCGGAGCTGGTTGTTACAGGTTACCAGGTGCCATGGATAAGAAGTTTTCCTCTGCTTTCAAGCTCCTCCTCTTAGCTGCTTTTGCATCTCCTCGATTTGGGAGAAAAAGAATTGGCTTCCAGGCGATTCTTTTACGTTCCTGGGATATTGGTGTGCTGGGGAGGGTATGAAACACACTTTGGTGCTGGGCAACTCTGGGTTTGAGTTTCAGTGTTATGACCCCGAGAGAGCTGGGTCAACTTCCTGCCCCTCAGTTTCCTTATCTGCGACGTAGGAACAGGAGTACATGTGATTGGAGGGTTTATTCAAAGGATAAAATGGGAGAGAAAGTGTGTGAAGCTCTTCACCTGGGACATGAGGTCTCCACAGATGGGAAATGATTTATGGGTCCCAATTACTGTCATGACCATCGCTACTCATGGAGCAGGGCCTGGGTTGAGTTTGCGGTTTGGGTCGGGAGAAGCAACAGGAGAAGGATATGGGGGGACGAGGAGGGGTGCACGGAGGGATGTCTCCTTACCAAAGCCAGTCTGAAAGGGGGTCTCTGAGGGATGAAGGTGGAGCCAGAGGCCTCCAGATGGATAGGGCCTGAGTGCGGGAGGCCCGGGGGCTCGTCCTGGGCTGGCAGGTGAGCAGCTCTCCAGCCGCAACTGTGAACTCTGTCTGGGGGTCATGTTCTTCCCCACAGGTTTCCAGCTCCACCTCCCACATCCAGAGTTACCCAAACATTTTCCAAACCAGCCTGACCCCTTTCTAATGTATTCCAGATGCACTTGCAAGAAATTGGAAAAATGCAGAGCCAAGTGGGAAGTTGCACGTTTAGAGCACCAGCTTGGGCCCAAAGATTTTGCCCAGTGGGTAGCCGGCGCCAGGGGACGCGTTGCCTCCATTCTTCCTCCTCCCGCATCTCCCCCAGGAGAAGTCTTCCACAGCCCCTTCCCAGAGGTCCCATTTAGAGCTGCCCTTGGCGAGGTGGGGTTTGTCTTGGGCATGCACATTGACCCTCAGACCCATCAGTAGGGCTTGGGGTCACTCATTTTCTGAATATTTATTGAGCACCTACTATGATTTGCTTTATATATATATTTTAATTGAGATAAAATTGACATGTAACATTGTATTCATTTCAGGGTACTCTATTGATGATTAATGACTTATAAAAACAGTTTTGATCTCACAAACTCCCTGAAAGGATCTAAAGGACCTCCCGGGGGTCCAGGGATCACACCTTGGGAACAATGTCTTTAAAGGAAACATACATGGGTTGATGAGAGCTTCAAACAAGGCAACATGACCCAGCTAGGGGACAAGACAGTAGATTAAAAAGGAGGACATGGGCAAAGCATGTACAAAGGCCCAGTGGTGAGGAATAGCATGATACCCTAGAGGCACTGAAGGAAATACGAATTCTCTGTCTGGGGTATACCGGGGGCAGCTGCAAGTCACCCCACCCCTTAAATTCCTGTCACTAAAAATTTATCGAGATGCTGTGACATGCCAAGTACAGAGCTCATCTCTTCCCTCTTGGAGCTGACAGTCTGGGAGAGGGACAGGATATGCTTATTCCTATCCAGCATTACTGTGATATGTGCAGTGATTGGGGTGCTGGGTTTGATACGTGTGTGTGCAGGAGGGGCACAAATGTCAGATTTGGAAAGTCAAGGTGGCAGGGAGGCTTAACTTCAGTCTTGAAGGGTGAGTAGGGGTGATCCAGGCGCAGGGGATGGTGTGTCTTTACCAAGCTGAAGGACAGCGGTTCTCAAAGGTCTGGAAGCAACAGACAGCATGGGCTTTGGTGGGAATGGGAAGGGTGCACCGTGGAGGGGTGGGGAGACCGGGAAGGGCTATGGCCATTCAGTGCAGTGTGCCGACCAGACCAGTCGACTCTGAGCTCTAAACCCACTGTGGTTTTTTTAAGATCACAGGCTAAATTCTAAGCCATGACTCCGTATTTTGTGGGTAAGTCACTTTATCCCTTTGGACCAGGTTATAGAGGCTATACTGGTTGGAGTTTAGGAACACAGATTCTGGAGTCTGTCTGCCTGGGCTCAGATCCTAGGTCTGCTATAAACTACCTGTGTCACCTTGGATCAGTCACTCAACCTCTCTGTGACTTAGCTCCTCCTCCCTATAATAGGAATAATGCTAGTACCTACCACATATGATTACTGTAGGGAATCAGTGGTTATATGTACAGTTATAGGACTTAAGCATTATTCTTGACAAATTCCTCACCCCCACGAGGGATACTCATCCCAGCTTACCCACTTCAGGTGATGCCGTGGAAAGCGTAGCATCTTAGCATTGGCAGCAGCCCTGGGGGTTTATCTGGCTCAGAGTCCCATGTGGTTCAGGTGACCTCCAGTGTCCCTGACCATCCGCCCATCCTGGACAAGCGGCTGTTGGGCTGTGCTCGTGCGTGCCCTGTGACGGAGTTGAGAGAACAGGTACTCAAGTGGATGCCCTTCATTCCTGGGAAGGAAACCAGAGGGAGAAATGGAGTCAGAAAAGTGCAAACCTAACATCTATACCCCTTTCTTCCACTTTAGGGAAAGTGATGTGAGTGTGTTTCAACCAAAAAAGAGAAAACCTTCCTCTAGATCTCTATCAGTTCTCTAAAGCACATAGCTGAGCGAGAGCCGAGCAAATCAGCCATAAGAATGGAATGAACTGGAAGATCAGCTGTAACATAATCCAGCTCCGAAGACGGGAAAAGCCACCAGAAGGAAGAAAAATAATGCAGATGGGGTGGACAAGCTCTGTTGCTCTAAATGACACTGGTCCTGTAGCTTCAGAGCACACAGCTGTCACTTATGGTGAAGGGTACAGACCCCTCCTAACCCTGCCTGCCGCTGGGCTGGGGTCCAGGCTGGACACAGCCCTTCCATTCCAGTAACACTTGCTTCTGTGGGATCTGAAAAAGCGGGGCCCTCCCAGGTGTTGGCCGTGTTGGTCACCCAACTCGCTCTTTTGCGAGCAGGTTCATCCAATGGTGGATTATGGAATGAGGAGCCAGGCCTTCTCTCACTGGCCTTCCGGGCTGCTGAGACCCCTGGGCAGAGATGCATTCATGTTACCGAACCAAACTTGGGTCTGCTTGCCGCGTGCAGTAAAGCCAATAAAGCCAAAAAAAGAATTATTTTTTCGAGTCACATATGGTTTCTCTGACCCCATCAAATAACTTTATTCACACAAACGTCCCTAATTTACAAAGCCTCAGTCATTCATACACATTAGGGGGATATCTACAGTATTCAAGAAACTTAAATATAATGTATCCTACCAGCCCAAGTAAACCAAGTACCAAAAATATTCATATGTAAAGTTGTTCACACATAGGTCCTAGATTACCAGCTTCTGTGCAAAAAGAGAAAATAAAGCAAAATAGATTTATTACCTAGCCTTTGAAACTAACCTTGTGCCTGGGTTAAAACTTCCCAGACACCCAATCTGGTCTTTCAATAAAGTGAAACTTTACGGTAATGTGCCAGTACAAGGACAGGCGGCCCATGCTCAAAAACCCCTTTACTCCCATAAGGGTTTCAGCAAAGCCTTTTTAAAGGCCAGGTGAGGGAGGGGTATCCTATGGTATGTGCGTGCACAGTTCTTTGATTGGTTGATGGTGAGGTAACAGGGCGGTGTCACAGGGATTAACATTATCAATCCTTAGGCACCAGCAGGTCTGGGGGCTACAGTGCTCATGGTCATCAAGTAGTTAATTTCCTCCATTTGGTGGTGGTTTAGCATCTGAAAAACTCAGGAAATGTGCATCAGATACCATTATCTAGGTACTTCAGGGAGGAGCTAAAGCAGAGGACATGGGGGAGGGGTCTGTCCCCGGAAGGCCCCATAGGGTCCTGCTCGGTTATATTCATCCTCCGTCAGCCCCGAGATGCAGCTTCTGGTCTCCCTGCACCGAATGACCCACCCACCATGGCTTCTTTCCCTGCTCATCCCCATGGCTTCGTTTCGAAGCACAACCTTGTTATATGATGGAAAGAATGCCTACTGTGCCTTCCTGAGGCTTGTTTTACGACAACACTCAAAGGGGGTGCAGGCAGAATAGCTTGGCATAGAGGAGTGTTGGACGTCTGGAGCCGGACTGCACAGGTTTGAACCCTGCCTTCACCAGTTAAAGCTGAGCAATTGGGGCGAGTGACTTACTACAACATGCTCATCTGAAAAGTGGGATAATAAGACCTACCCAGTAGGTTGTAAAGAAGGATAAAAGCACTTGGAATTGTAGGTGCTCAGTAGATATTTGCAAGGGTTGCTGTACGTCAGGCAGTGTGCTCAACCCATTATGTGTGTCACTTAGTCTGATGAGGGTGCCGTTGTAATTGTTCCCATTTGCAGGTGTCAGGTCAATTGCCTAAGCTCCCAGAGCTAGGAAGGTCCACACCCAATTCCAACGGATTCCAAACGCCACGCTCTCACCTGGTTTCCATGTTGCTGCCAACAATAAATGGTTTCCAGTCTTCACTTTGCTACTTTCTGGTTGGGAGACTTTGGTTAAGCTGGTTCCTTCACCTGGACCCTAATTTCCTCCTGCACTAAAAGATAACACAGGGAGGGCTTCCCTGGTGGCGCAGTGGTTAAGAATCCATCTGCCAAGTGCGAGGGACATGGGTTCAAGCCCTGGTCTGGGAAGATGTCACATGCCTCAGAGCAACTAAGCCTGCGCACCACAACTACTGAAGTCCGTGTGCCTAGAGCCCGTGCTCTGCAACAAGAGAAGCCACCACAATGAGAAGCCCGTGCACCACAACTAGAGAAAGCCCGTGAGCAGCAACAAAGACGCAATGCAGCCAAAAAATATAATAATAATACGAGGACTTCCCTGGTGGTCCAGTGGTAGAGAATCTGCCTTCCAATGCGGGGCACTGGGGTTTGATCCCTGGTCAGGGAACTAGGATTCCCACATGCCGGGGGGCAACTAAGCCCACGTGCCACAACTACAGAGCCCACGCACCCTGGAACCAGTGTGCCACAACTAGAGGAGGAGAAAACCCACCGCCACAGCTAGAGAGAAGTCCGAGCATCTCTACGAAGATCCCACGTGCCGCAACTAAGACGCGATGCAGCCAAAAATCAATCAGTCAATCAATCTTTAAAAAAAAAAAAGATAATACAAAGCCTGAGATGTGTAGTGGAGAAGAATGTGACCATGAGGTTGGACTCCACTGAGATCCTGACTTGGCTCTGTTGCTCATTCTTGGGGAGAATTTGACCAAGACATTCCAATGTTCCTGCCTCTGTTTTCCGCATCTCTAAGAATGAAGTAATTTGCCCTGATGGTTTCTGAGGCTCCTCCTATATTGGACATTCTGAGTTGCTTCTGGGGAAGCTGAGGTCCAGAGAGGCTAAGAAAACAGCAGAGCACATAAGTATCAGACCTTACAAAGCTGCCAGGGGCCTCCACTCACAGGCTTGCTGAAAGGTGGCACGGGAATCACAGGGTGAGCCCTCTCTGGGAAGCCGTACCTGACTGAGAGGCCCTTCAAGTGTTGAAGATTGGGGGGGTCACCGGAATTCAGCCTGCCTGGCATTGAGTCCTGGCTTTGCCTCTTACTTGCTGTGTATGTGACACTGTTGGATGAGCCACTTATTCTCTCTAAACTTCAGTTTCCCCATAGGTAAAATGGGGTAGTAATGCCTCCTTCGTAGGGTTGCTGAGGGAGGTGAGGTCATTCGTGCAATGTGCTCAGCACTGATCACACCGAGTCTAGCATGTCAAGTGCTGACTGTGGCCGTGAGCCTGTGCCTGATCCGACTTACACTCTAGTCTCCTCGAGGTCAGGCACCTGTCTACCCATATCTGTATCCCCAGGGCCTAGCACAGCATCTGCCGTGCTCATCACATGCCTCTGAAATAGGGCATAAGCTCCTTCCTGTTACAGATGAGGAGTCTGAGACACAGAGGGGGAACAGTCTGTGCCCAAACAGCCAGCTGGTGGAAAAAGCAGTACAGGATCCCTAGCTTCTAGATTTGAGCCAATGGTGTATCCATGGCAGTGCACAAAACCTTGAATTTTGTCAAGACAATCACCTGAAGGTGACTTGAAATGTCTTCACTTAGTGCCATGGAGTGAAGGGTGTGGATTTAATACCTTTGGATCTGTATTGGACCTTGGGAGCTGGTAAACCCTTCTATAAAACTGATTTTGATCACTTATGTGTAGAATCTAAAATATGGCACAAATGAACTTATCTACAAAACAGAAACAGACTCACAGACGTAGAGAACAGACTTCTGGTTGCCAAGGGGGAGGGGGGTGGGGGAGGGATGGATTGGGAGTTTGGGATTAGCAGATGCAAACTGTTATATATAGAATGGATAAACAAGGTCCTACTGCATAACACAGGGAACTATATTCAATATCCTGTGATAAACCATAATGGAAAAGAATATGAAAAAGAATGTATGTATATGTATAACTGAATCACTTTGCTGTACAGCAGAAATTAACACAATATTGTAAATCAATTATACTTCAATACAATAAACTAAAAAGACCCCTGATTTTGGGAGGTCCTCACAGCCTGAAAGAATGCAGAGGGGATCTCTGCGGTACAAATTGGGTAATTTTATGCTTGCATACTTACAGGATGGGGCTTGCCAAGGAGATGGGGGGCTAGTGCCAGTGTTGTCTGAGAGGTGACCTTGCTAATGGTTCTTCAGTGACCCAAGCAAGTCCAAAGGCTCACAGAAGTCTGTAGAGCCCTGCTGTCTACCTAACCGCCCTGGCATTTCCAAGCTGAGCTCTCCTGCTGGAAGCAGGAGGTGGGTTCTCACAGGTCCAGAGCTGCTCCATGTTGAGCAGGAAACACTTTTCATGAGCCCCGTATAATGAGGTGTGGCGACCTCTTGTAATGAAAACTTGTCCTCCCTCTAGGAATGCCGCTTTGTGTCTACTGTGTCTACACAGTAGGCAGTGATGGATGTCTATGACTTGAGGAGATAATGAGAGTAAAGAGATGCTCATACATGTTTGTCAGATGGCCAAATGGATGTGCACAGAGCATCCCTCTGGTTGGGAGGCGTGGGGCAGACTTAGAGCATCTGGTCACTGGAAGCCATGGCAGCCCCATGGACCATTGGCAGAGAAGCCACAGATTCACCAGTAGGATATTCAGGGTGTCTTTTTAAACACACAGGCTCAGAGAGTGGGTATGTCAGGCCCATCCCCAACATCTCCCCTGAGTTCTAGACTCTTAGCTGCAACCCCCATTTGACATTTTTCCTTGAGCATCTTAAAGACAAGTTCTCTAGTTACCCTCCCCGCCCCCTCTCCGCCCCGACTCCTACACACACTGTAACTCCCGGTCCTCTCCATCTCAGCGATGGTGCCACCAACTGCCTAGTTTAAACTGGACATCCAGTCCCCACCCTTAACTCTTCCCTTTCCCCACCTCCAATCCAGCACTGTTTTGTGGGCTCCACCCCCCAAATATATATTGACTCTACACAGGATCTGCATTTCCACACCACCACTTTGGTCTCAGCCACCTTGGTCTCTCTCCTGGCCTCCTGGAAGAGTCAGCTACCCTCTGCTTCCAGCCCTGCTCCCGTGTGGTCCGAGTGATCTGGTCCTGCCCAAGTCTCGTCTCATCAGCCTTCCGTCCTCCCATTCCCACTTGCCCCAGCACAGGCTGATGTTCTGAATCTTCACGCCCAGGGTCTTTGTATTTCTACTGCCTGGAATTTTTTCCCTCATGGCCCTTCACAAGCTATGTTTTTGTCCTCCTTGGGGGTCTCAATTCGAATCACATTTCTCCAGTGATGGTCTCCCTGACCTTGGCCCGCAGTACCTCCACATCTCACCCAGTGATGCGCTCCAGCTGGCTTAGTCAGTAATCATCTTATTTTCCTGTTTAGTCTGTCTTCTGGAACAGCAAACTTTTTCAGTAAAGGGCCAGATAGAAAATATTTTAAGCTCTATGGCCCTACGGTTTCTGTCACAAAGATTCGACTCTGCCATTTTAGTGTGAAAGAGCACAACCAGACAATATGTAAGTGAATGCATGTGGCTGTGTTGCAATACTTTATCTGTGGACACTGAAACTTGAAACTCATATAATTTTCACGTGTCACAAAATACTCTTTTGATTAAAAAAATCATCAAAAAATGTAACAACCATTCTTAGCTCCTGGACCTTACAGAAATATTCAGTGGGACAGCAGGCTATAGTTTGCCAACCTGTTTTAGAATGTAAGCTCCACGAGGCCAGGCTTCTGTCTGTCTTGTCCATCACAATATCCTAAGTATATAACAGTTCTTGGCACATAAAAGATGCTCACTAAATATTTGGGGAATAAAAGAAGGCAGAGGAGGCTGTATCTGGAGCTCACTGGGCATATCTCAAACATGTGGCCATCATGTTTCTGAAAACAAGGAATAAAGGAACAAGGATAAAAAGGAAGAACAATCATGAGATAGGTATCTGAAGACCTGTCAACATGACTCTCTGGACATCACGTCCATCCTTCTAGCCAGGACGACACTCGACCACCCATGATCTGTATTTTCTAGGCCTAGAGATTCTTCCAAGTCAAGCAAGAAACCAACAATCCTCTGAACTGGCAACTCGGCCAGGCTGTCAGAATTCTAACCCACGGAAAGGCCATGGACATTTTGTCCTGGCACCGAGAGTTACCATCTGAATAAATTAATATTTACGTGCTTTTATGAGGAAAAATTGTCTTGATCTTTAACAAGGAGAATCAACCTTTCAATCCCACCTGGCCTTTGTATCTCTTTTCATTTTCACCTTGCCCACTGGCTCAGAATAAATATTTCTCTGATTTTTTAAATAGCATTTGTTCCCACAGCTATAGCTTTGAGACAAAATACTTTTCTTAATAATACTCTAAGAGGGAAAATATTTGGCTCTCTCCTCCATAATTTTTGATGGAACCTGTTTATTGCCTTGTGGTCATTCCATTGGCGGTCATTTGATGCTTTGGACTGCCGAATGAGGCCTCATTTGGGCTGTGTCTCTGGACACCAGTAGAAACATTTGGAAAGTTTAAAGAAAACTCAGACAACTGGTTGCACTTGGGGAAAAATATAACTAGATTCTATCTCTCACCTCATATCAGAATCCTGGATGAGTTAAAGATTTAAACAAGAAGAAAATATGAATGAACATTTAAAACATAGTTTTGGGGATATGGACACCTCTAAACATGTTACTGAAGGCAGAAACATAAAGACAATTACATAAGAGTTAAAAAATCTTCAGCACAGACCCCCTCCCCCAAACTCTTAAAGAAAATCTTGAGAAACCGCAACCTTATAGAGTTATTTGCTGACAAATGGTTAATTCATTAAAAAAATTTTTTTGTTTACCCGTTTTGGGGAGAGAACATTTAAATTCTACTTTCTTAGCATATTTCAATTACACAATACAGTGTTATCAACTATAGTCACCATCAGACATTAGTTCCTCAGAACTTTCTCATCTTATAACTGAAATTTTGTACCCTTTTACCAATCTCTCCTTATTTCCCCCATTCCCAGCCCCTGGCAACTACTTTTCTACTCTCTGTTTCTATGAGTTTGACTTTTTTTTTTTTTCTTTTTAAGATTTCACATATAAATGATACCATGCAGAATCTGTCTTTCTCTGTCTGGTTTATATCACCTAGCGTAATGCCTTGCAGTTTCATCCATGTTGTTGCAAATGACAAGATTTCTGTATTTTTTAAGGCTAAATAATATTCCATATATATATATATATACACACACACACACACACATATACATACATATATACATATATATAACATTTTCTTGGTCCATTCATCTGTTGATGGACACTTTGTTTCCATACCTTAGTGACTGTGAATAATGCTGCAATGAACATGGGAGTACAGCTATCTCTTCAAGATAATGATTTTGTTTCCTTGGGATATAGACCCAGAAGTGGGATTGCTGGGTCATATGGTAGTTCTATTTTAATGTCTTGAGGAACCCCCATGCTGTGTTCCATAGTGGCTGCACCAGTTTGCATTCCCAACGGCAGCACACAGGGGTTCCCTTTTCTCCACATCCTAGCCAGCATTTGTTATTTTGTCCTTTTGAAAATAGCCATTCTAACCAGTGTAAGGTGATAGCTCATTGTGGTTTTGATTTGTATTTCCTTGATGATTAGCGATGTTAAGCAGGTTTAATTTCTTTAATATATAAAACTAATCATCGAGGGGAAAAAACACCATTGAAAAATGTGTAGAAACTATGTAGAGGTGTATATTTAAGGATGCTGGCAGAAAAAATGAATGAAGGACATAAGCAGATGACTCACAAAATAAGTTCAACTAGTCAACAAATATTTGAAAAACATGTTCGATCTTATTAGTAATTAAAAAAAAACCCCACAAGACAATCCTGAGATACCATGTTCTGCCTGTCAAATTGGAAAAGATAAAAAAGAATGATGGCAAGTGTGTGGTCGACTGCTGGTAAGGCAGCATGGCAACATTTATCCAAAGTTCCAAATTCAACAGTTCTACTTCTAGAAATTAAGATTCACACAGTATTTGGAGAGTTTCCTCCATTTTCATTACCATTAGGATGGGGAGCCTGTACCAAGGATGAGAGAGTGTTTTGAGTAGCAAGACATTGGAGACCTTCTCCATGTTCATCATGGGTGTTGCTTAAGCCCATCCACAGTCTAGGTTGCCAAACGCCCAGTAGTTTAACCAACTATCTACCAGCTTGTTGACTAAACTGACATGAATTCAGTCAAAATGATGCCTTGCGGGGAGGGGTGTATGCCTTGTTTCTATTCCATCAGGTATTCATGCCAGGGACACCACTGTTGCTTCTGTGTTGAATTGGAGTCAAAGCATATGAAACACTTTCTACATTAAAGGGTTAAATATATTCATGATCACCCACTGCTGGATTGTTAAAGGCCTAATGCACCAAGTGTAAATGTGCCTTTCTTCCAGCCTCCTCCGGTGTCAGGACTTTGTAGAAAATACTATCTTCTACTTTAGCAAGCACCA
The DNA here is from genome assembly GCF_009873245.2 of Balaenoptera musculus. Taxonomy (NCBI): domain Eukaryota; kingdom Metazoa; phylum Chordata; class Mammalia; order Artiodactyla; family Balaenopteridae; genus Balaenoptera; species Balaenoptera musculus. The sequence goes on along the minus strand of NC_045795.1, from coordinate 70,321,040 downwards.
ACTGCACACACACGTAAGCTAGACTTCAGTCCTGGAGTGAACACCAGCATTAAAAACCTTGGAGAATAACATTCCTGCTTGAGGCAATCTAATTAAACTTCTCCTGTCAACTCGAAGTGGCCCCCAATGGACAGATCAAACCTATTTTTAGGTTCCAAGTGTTATAAGAAGAAATATTTAATTAGAATGGGGGATGTTTAAAATAGCTTTCTCTCTTAACATCGGTGCCTGCTGGCTTGTTTTTCCTGATGTCATTAATCACCAGTGAATGGATGTCAGAATTCACAGCTATAGCTCCCGTCGAAATCTGCCTTCTTTGGGTAGTTTGTCCCATAACTCAAAATGCCATGTCTCTCCAGAATTTGGCACTTTCTTGCAAGCCAGTGGCACTGAGAGCTTTAGACAATTGAATTTTGAGCTTTTCTTCAGAATAAGAGCCCCAGGCAGGGTATTTCTCCCATGGAGCTCTGTGGTTCTTGGCATCAGTGGAGAGATGGTCATGTTCAGACTGAGGAGTAGAGAATGTTCCGTGGTCCTGGGACCAAGAAGGGCTTGATGATGCCTCGGGACCTACGTGAAGAACTGAGCTATATAGAAAGTGATGGAAGGGAGATAATTCGAGCTCCTTTAGGGTTCCAATCTAATTTTTGGTATTCCTTTATAATTTTTCTGGATCAACAAGTTTTTTAGAAATGGGAGAGAACTAGATTTACTTTGCCAATAATTGTGCTATCTAGAAAGTTATATAGATTAGACTTTATTTTTTAAAAAACACAGGAGTACTTACTAAATGGCTGGCACTGTTCTCAGTGCTTTATGTGTTTTAAACTCACCTAGTCACCACAACAGCCCTTTGAGGTGGTAGTATTATTATTCCCATTTTACAGATGAGGAAACTGAGGTGCAGAAAGGATAAATAACTTTCCCAAATACACTCCCTAGTGGGTAGAAGAACCAGGATTCCAACATAGTCAGTCTGGCTCTGGAGTTGGGTGCTTAGCCATGTCTTCCATTTTATTACTTTATGATTAATAAGGACACACTTTCTTTATTCCCAATAGATTTTAAGTGGTGCATATCTCCTAGAACTTCACCTGCTGGCTTCCTACAAATTATTGCCCTTCTCCCAAACTCAAAAGCTGTTAGAAAGTCATTATTTGTGAGAGGACAAGGCACTTTTATACGGTACTTGTGGGAGTATAAATTAAATCTGTTTGACCCTTTAGTCCAATGTTTCTACTTCTAGAAATGGATCTAAGGAAATAATCTAAGATATATATAGAGAAATCTGTTTAAAGCGAACAGACACCTGTTTCTAGTATCATCAGAACCTAGAACAGTTTCTGGCACATAGTGGGCATTTGGTAAAGAATTATTAAGTGAACAAACTGCAAATTACAAGCAAATGAAAAACAAAGATACAAACAAAACCTCAAGGTCCACCCAGAGGATGAAATAATTTTATATCTCTGATGGTCTTCTATACAGACATTAGAAATCATGTTTGTAGAAGGAATTTCATTAATAGCAGCTTTTACACAATCTGTTAAGTGAATAAATCAAGCACCGAAAGATTAGGGACATTATTTTCTTGGGTTCCTATAGTACAACAACCACTCTTAGCAGGAAAATGGTGTGTTTATAGATTTTTCCCAATTAATAAATCACTTATTCACTGTAAGAGGTATGTTTAAAATTATTCACATTTTACATTTTATTGTTTTAATGTGTATTTATAGCTTTAAACAATCTGTTTGATTCATTTCAAAACATCACCAGTAGTTATCTGCTTGGCAAGTTGTGAATGGCTGTTATTCTATCCTTCGGATTTGGAATGTGTCTCACCTTTTCTACAATAAATATATGTACTTTTGTAATCAGAAGAAATAAATGTTTAAAATTTTACCTTCCATGGGGTCAAAAGGAAGGAACAAAGATAACTAAGGACAGAAGAAATGTGTTGATAGGAAAAATGCCAAAAAGTTAATAGTGGTTGTATTTACCTGGGGGTGATTAAGATTAGCATTTCACTTCTTTTAATTGATATAGGCTTTCCAATTGTATAATAATGAACATATATTATTTAAACAATGTAACATTTATTTTTTTAATGGAGAAAGTAGAGTCTGGGTGGGGGAGTTTTAAAATTGGCTGCAGCATCTGCCACTGGTTAGGGAGTTTCACTTCGGTCTCCACACAGGACACTCGCCTCTCCTACCCGCCCCCCAGCCCTTATGATCCTGGCCATCTTGCTGACCAGTTGGGGACTACCATGCCTCCAGGATTCTGGCATCTGGTAGATATTCACATGTTTAATGACTAAACTAAATAGCTGTGGAGTAAATTGTTAATTTAATATTTAAAAATGTGTTCTGTTTGCTTTGTGAGGCATAGTTTTCTTACCATGTCCCTCACCTATGATAATCCCTCGTCTCCAGGGTGGGATATCCACTTCCTGGTGTGTTTCAGGTTGTTGTGCGTTATGTCCTCTTCATACACCAAGGGGATTGGGGGCATCAGCAGTCCCTGTTCAGAGAGAAGCCTTTGAACCACCTGGAGGAGGGAGAACTTGCCTGGGAGACTCACTGCTAGGCTGACCCCTACCTTCTGAGGGTGTTGAGCCACCTATGCTGGAATTTTTGGTGGCGGGGTTGGGGGTGACAGTGAAGGCTGAAGAATAGTCACAAAGCTCAGAATGGCCACTGGGGGTCAGTCTTATGCATGGGAGGTACGATGGTCCCCAGCACCCCTCCTCCCCCAGTATCTTCCCAGCTCACAAACTGGTCACTGAGGTTCTGCCACAAGAGATACACCTTTTTGGTTTAAGATTTCTGCCAGCGCTAATATTTAAATACTGTCAAACCTTTACACTTCAATGTGACTGAAGGTTCTGAAAGCACATTGGGTAGGAAAGTATTGGGGATGGCCTATTGCCTCTTCTTTGTCAGGTTTTGCGTTAGGAGCTTTATAGAGTAACCACAGAATTTATCCTCCAAACTGGGATGCTTCTGAGAGTGAAAAGAGATGCTCATTTGATGGATGGGGTGCCAGGGCAACAGGCAAAAACTGGGAGTGTCTTGCATCAACGGGTTTGCATGGTCTCCTCATGTATGGATATATCACGTTTGTAGCAATGAGAAATTATCCTGCCCATTTAGACGAGGGAACTAAGGTTCAGAGAAGTCAAGAAACATGTCCAACGACCTTGGTTTCAAAGACTGTGCTCTTTTATCCCCTTAAGGCTCAAGGTCAGTGGGCTCCTGGAAATCAACAGGAAAGGGATATCACTGCGGGGAGAGCGGGAGAGGACTTGAACAGGATAAAACGAGGACCGACCCAATGGTACTTTGTTAGCTTGGTGATTTTTGCCAGGACCAGCTCTGGATGCAGTCTGGAAGGTATGTGCGGTAAGGCTCACGGTTGAAAAAGTCCCCTGACCCTTTGCTGCTCTGCCTCAAAGGTGCCTCATCATGAGGTGTCAGGCCACCTGTGTAGGAACTGTGTGTCCCTCTCTTGTGCTGTGTGTGTGGCCTGCCAGGAGGCCAGAACTCTGCTTCCTTTGTGTTATGTTCCCTCCATGCTGTTGCCTTTCTGTCTCTCAGGTCAAGGGTACGAGTGGGAGGGTCTCTCACACAGCTTGCATGAGAGTCTAGGGTCTCTCTCACGTTGTCAGGTTTTGAAAATTTCCCTGGACTTTGCCTTATGAATGAGGGAAAGAGAGGAACTTATTTCATGTCCTGGAAAGTCTTTTGTCACAGACAGCCAAGGAGGGTTTGAGGCACCCATGCTTCATTGCAGGGCCTGGGATTCCAGGGGAGGAACAAGGGTGCTTAGCATTTATCTCATACATTAGGAAAGGCGTTTCCCTGAGAGGGGAACACACTTCCTCCCATGGCATTTAAGTAACCACCTCCCTACATTTCCATGCTAGGGCTCCATCCAAAGTATGGAGAACTGACCAACAAAACCATGTTCACCTGGTGGAATTCATTCCACAAGTACTAAGGCTGATGCTTCTCAACTCCCATTTTTTCATGTCTATTCACATATCTTTGGTCTTCACGTCTTGGCCTCCTCCCTATGAAGTGGTCATCAGAGCTGAGCCTGAACTCTCACCTGGAGACTTTGGGATGCCCCAAGGAGATATTATGGCAGGAAGAGACCACCCTGCCACTCACCACCAAAGAGATAGTCATTATGACCCAAGAGCTCCTGACTGCACTGAACCAGACAGAGCTCCCCGTGTACCTTTTGAGAAAGTCCAAAGCCCTCACAGATACCTCTGTTCTTTTTCTAGGGCTCCCTCCTTAGGGTCACCTCTAGATCTGAGCTCCTTGTTCTTTTGAATTTATTTTGTAAAATGTATTGTCTCACCGTGCTGCATTTTCTCATTATCCCACTCTGTTCTAGGTTGAACCAGGAGTTCACCCATTTCCACCAAAAAACAAAAACAAAAACAAAACAAAACCCAATTCTAGGTTCTGGGAAAGTGGTGGTGGATGCATCTTTTTTAATCTTTCCAAATTCCTCCATACAAAAAGGACAGTTGGATAGCAAAGCCATAAACCAACGGTCAACATTTACCAAACATCTCAACTGCCTCTCCCAAACCAAGGTAGTCCTACAAACTCCCAAATGGAAGGAGTGAGGATAAACCATCAAGAACCACAAGACTCCCAGGGATCAGTGTCTATGTAGCAGAAACAAAGGGTAGCAACAGGGCATCTGATGGGCTTGAGAACAGGAAAACCTGGAAATATCCCACTGGCAACACGGTTGGCCAATTCAGGAATGGTAGTTGAACCTGGGGGAGGGGCTTGTGCTCCCTAATCACAGGTGAGGGCCAGAGCGCCCCAGTAAGGTTAAGAGGGGCAGGAACAGCCTAGCAGCCTAGCCCCTGTGAACTCCAGAAACTGATCCACTCAAAAACAACAGCAGCTCCTTAGTGTATAGAGAGTTAATCCTAGACTTTTTTTTTTAGCTTGACATTCAAACCCTTTGATAGTTTCACCCTAGTGTGCCTTTCCGGTATAATTTCCAACCACATCTTTTGATTTGCCCTCTATGCCAACTACTCTGTTCTCAGGGGTTCCATTTGCCTTCTCCAATTCCTTGGGTCTTGCATTTCACTCAGCCCTCATGGTATGGCTCAGGTGAATTCTAGATAACATCACTGAAATGCGCAGGCTCAAGACACAGTTGGTGTCTCTCGGTTAACTTTTGGCACAAAATTTTTATAACTACAACTTCCTTTTGGAAGAGAATACTGCTTCTGCCAGACAAAGTTTACTTAGTTCCACAAACAACAGTAGGACACTTATCGCTGTAGTTCTTGTTATAACACACAAGTCTCCCTTGACTTTCTCCTACTTTAAAATAATTAAATCATGTTTTTATTAAAAAATCCATCCCATATTTGGGAAAAGACTAAAAGGCATTTGCTTGATTTCTGAAATAATGATAGGGCATTTCCGTTTGCCCAGGGAGTACCAGCCAAGGTCAAGGTCCACATAAGGTGTGGACCTTCACCAGTTCTGAAGATTCCTGGGGGGAAATGAATGCCCATGTAGGAGGCTTGAGACAGTAAACTTGATGTCCTCCTGGTGACTCTGGCTTTTCCCTGACCCATGGTCCCATGGGATGTGAACAGAACTGCCCTTATTGAGAGAAGGCATGGATGCAACATTTTCCATTTCTTTCACCAAACATAAGTGTATGATGGGAGGAAGATTTTGATATGCAGAATCCCACCACGTCCTCAGTCAGAGACACAGATGTACCATATGATTTTGAGCGTGGCACCCAGGATTTGGGTCTAGTTCAAGCACGCAGCTCATAAAAGCCCAGACAATAAAAAGTGAAGATGTAAAAGATAAAAGGGTTGCTTTCAGATGCCATAAAATATTGTTTAAAACCCTTCTTAACCATAGCGTTCTAACCTTTACATTTCCATTTTTATGCATGGAAAAAAGGACTGTTCAGTATTTGTACTAACCGAGCCTCAGGAAATGAACATCTTCTGGCCATTAAAAGCAGGTTCTACTAGTTCAGTAATGGCATCTGAATCACTCTCTTCGCAATCCTGGGCTTGCATCTGAATCACTCTCTTTGCAATCCTGGGCGTGCCGTCATACATTGGAATGCGTTCATTTCCTTGCGCTCAGGACCCTGCTAATGCTTTAATTCCTGTAGGTAAATCCTGTGGGAAAAAGTAATACTGCATCTGAAATTTCTGACAAAAATACATGCAAGTTTTTTTTTTGTTTTTGTTTTTTTTAATAACAAGAGATTTGTTGTAGCTGTTTTAAGATAGCAACCATTGTGGAGACCTCTTGAGTACAATTATGGTTAGACTTGAACCTTTAAATATTTAGCTAATGCTATTTTCTAGGTATCATTTAAATTAATAGCAAAATAATAATGATAAAAAATAATAGCTTATTACATCATGCATTTTCTATGGATTAAGCCCTGTGCTTTTTAAATCTTCCCAACATGTCTGGGGCAGGTACTGATGGTTAGCTCCATTTTATAGGTAAGGAAAGTGAGACTTAGAGGTAAAATTAACTTGCCTGAGGTCAGACAGTGCCAGAATTTTATTCCAAATCTGTCTGGCTCAGAAGCCCAATTTCTTAATCACTTTTGATGTACTGTATTTTGCCCACTTGAAATTTTTATAAAATGCAAAACACAATTCCTTAAAACCAGAAACTGTGTTTAAAATATAAAACCATCTCCGTTTTGACTCTGAAGTTGGGCAACCACACTGTTCCCTATGTAAAGGCATTGTAGTCACAATAACTAGTTTAATTGCCTGGGTTTTAGTTTTTTCATTGGCAAAATTAAGAAATTGAGCCAAAAACACCTTTTCCTTCTGACGTTCAGTCATTTGTCTGTTCAGCTAATGTTTATTTGGATATCTACTATAAGGAAAGACCGGGTGATCTAATCATAATAATGGACTAATGAGGTATGATCCCTAAGTGTAAAGAGCTCAGTTTAATGGAAGAGAAGAATTCACCAACGAACCATCAGAATCCAATGTAGTCTGTGCTGTAAAATGTATGTGTGCATGTGTGTGTGTACACATACATATAAAAACACACACAATCATACGTATACATACGTATGCACAGACACATACACATACACACATACACACACACACACACCTATGGGAACAGAGTAGAGGCAGGGACTTAGGAATTGGGTGTTTCACACAAGTGTGACAATAATTCCATGAGGAGAAGGGGCCGAGTCTGTTTTTAGTCCCCCGGTGTCTTGGGCCTGGCAGATCAGTACATACTTGTTGAATGATGGCATGAATGAAAATGAGACATAATCTGCGTTGTAAAGGAATCATGGAGGTTCACCAGGTGGAGAAGAGGGGGTAGAACACACATTCCAGGTGGCAGGAACAGCATGTACAAAAGTAAGGAGCACATACAAATTCATGGTGGTTTGAGCAAGGCCTTGGAAGCTTGGCTCCAAAAGGAGGGTGCATGTGGGGAAGCAGCAGAAAACAAGGTTACAAAAGGTAAATTTTGGCCAGGTTCATGGTGGGTCCAAAACCATGGGTTTGGGTGAGGTGTGACTCTGCAGAGTTCTTTCAGTGGGGAGAACCTGTAGCTCTGGATGCCTTACTTATTCACAGCTATTGGACCCAAAGTAATGTAATATGACTACTTAGCAGATAAAAGGGTAACAGTGGAAACTCCACTAGGAAAAGATATTGTGGGTGGGATCCCATTTTCAGGGGAAAAAAAGATATTACCAACTTAAATCAGAGGAGCAGTAAGAATTATTAACATTAAACAACAGGTAGTCAGATTGAACCTGAGTACAGGAACCTGTTTGGAGGCAGGAAGTTCTTGTGTCTGTGAAGGTCTGTCCGTCCACTAGGAGAACCGAGAGTAAGAGTAAAAGTAAGGCATCCTTGGAAATGTGATTTTTCAGTCCCACCCATTAACAGGTAGGAGCCTGTTTCCCCATTCCCTGAATCTGGGCTGGCTTTATAAATTGTATTGAAATAATAGTGAGGGAGGGCCAATTCTGAGCCCAGGCCTCAAGAGACCTTGCTTGCTTCCATTCACTCTCTTGTAACACTGCTGCCAACACGTGAACAAGCCTGGGCTAGCTTGATGGTTGTCACCCCAAATTGAAACCCAGCCAATCTCTAGAGGCATGGCTGAGGCCATCCTAGACCAGTCAGCCCCCAGCCAGCTCACGAGCTGCACATGAACAAGCTTAGTTGAGTCCAGCCTCACTCAGCAGAACTGTCCAGGCAGCCAGAAGACTCATGAGCAAGAATAGATGGTAGTTGTTTTAAGGTAAAAACAAAGGAACGAAGGGAGGGGGGGAGGGAGGGGGGGAGGGAGGGAGGGAGGGAGGGAGGAAGGAAGGAAGGAAGGAAGGAAGGAAGGAAGGAAGGAAGGAAAAAAGGGAGAGAGGGAAGGAGGGAGGGGGAAGGAAGGAAGGGAAGGAGGGAGGGAGCAAATGTGATAGAAAAGGGTGATGATGAGTTGCCTAGCATATAGCTCTTACTATGGGTTAAGTCCTGGGCTACCCACTTTACATACCTTATTTCACTTAATTAGTTCTTGGTTATATCACATTTGTTCATAAATGCATCAAATCTCTCTTCAAAGGAAAGTCTGATTCCAAAAACTTCCAACTTGATTTACCAAGCTGCATGCCAGAAGGATTTTATTCAAAGGTTTTGGAATCAGACAAATCTGGGTTTCAATTCCAAATTCTCTCTTGCCCTCTGTATAACCTGAGGTAATGTATTTAACACAAACCCCAGTGTCAATTTCTGCACCTGAAAAAGTGTGATTAAATAATACTTATGGGGAGACCTACAAGATGGCAGAAGAGTAAGACGCAGAGCTCACCTTCCTCCCCACAAATACATCAGAAATACATCTACATGTGGAACAACTCCTACAGAACACCTACTGAAGGCTGGCAGAAGACCTCAGACCTACCAAAAGGCAAGAAACTCCCCACGTACCTGGGTAGGGCAAAAGAAAAAAGAAAAAATAGAGACAAAAGAATAGGGACGGGACCTGCACCAGTGGGAGGGAGCTGTGAAGGAGGAAAGGTTTCCACACACTAGGAAGCCCCTTCGCGGGCAGAGACTGCGGGTGGCGGAGGGGGGAGCTTTGGAGCCGCGGAGGAGAGGCAGCAACAGGGTTGCGGAGGGCAAATTGGAGAGGTTCCCGCACACAGGATCGGTGCCGACCAGCACTCACCAGCCCGAGAGGCTTGTCTGCTCACCCGCTGGGACGGGTCGGGGGCTGGGAGCTGAGGCTCGGGCTTCGGAGGTCAGATCCCAGGGAGAGGACTGGGGTTGGCTGCGTGAACACAGCCTGAAGGGGCTAGTGTGCCACAGCTAGCCAGGAGGGAGTCCGGGAAAAAGTCTGGAACTGCCGAAGAGGCAAGAGACCATTGTTTTGGAGTGCGCAAGGAGAGGGGATTCAGAGCACTGCCTAAACGAGCTCCAGAGACGGGTGTGAACCGCGGCTATCGGCGTGGACACCAGGGACGGACTTGAAATGCTAAGGCTGCTGCTGCCGGCACCAAGAGGCCTGTGTGCAAGCACAGGTCACTATCCACACCTCCCCTCCCAGAGCCTGTGCAGCCCGCCACTGCCAGGGTCCCATGATCCAGGGACAACTTCCCCGGGAGAACACACGGAGCTCTTCAGGCTGTTGCAATGTCACACTGGCCTCTGCCGCCACAGGCTTGCCCCGCATCCGTACCCCTCCCTCCCCCCGGCCTGAGTGAGCCCGAGCCTCCGAATCAGCTGCTCCTTTAACCCTGTCCTGTCTGAGCGAAGAACAGATGCCCTCAGGCGACCTACACACAGAGGCGGGTCCAAATCCAAAGTTGAAACCCCGGAGCTGTGCGAACAAAGAAGAGAAAGGGAAATTTCTCCCAGCAGCCTCAGGAGCAGCGGATTAAATCTCCACAATCAACTTAATGAACCCTGCATCTGTGGAATACCTGAATAGACAGCGAATCATCCCAAAATTGAGGCGGTGGACTTTGGGAGCAATGATATATATATTTTTTTCCTTTTCCTCTTTTTGTGAGTGTGTATGTATATGCTTCTTTGTGTGATTTTGTCTGTATAGCTTTGCTTTTACCATTTGTCCTATGGTTCATGTCTGTCTGTATTTTTTTTTTTTTTTAGTATAGTTTTTAGCACTTGTTATCATTGGTGGATCTGTTTTTTGGTTTCATTGCTCTCTTCTTTCTCTCTCTCTTTTTTTTTTCTTTTTTTATTACTTTTTAATTTCTTTTAATTTTAATAATTATTTTTTATTTTAATAACATTGTTTTATTTTATTCTTTCTTTCTTTTTTCTCCCTTTTCTTCTTAGCTGTGTGGCTGACAGGGTCTTGGTGTTCCAGCTGGGTGTCAGGCCTGAGCCTCTGAGGTGGGAGAGCCGAGTTTGGGACATTGGTCCTCCAGAGACCTCCTGGCTCCATGTAATATCAAATGGAGAAAGCTCTCCCCGAGATCTCCATCTCAACACTAACACCCAGGTCCACACAATGACCAACAAGCTACAGTGCTGGACACCCTATGCCAAACAACTAGCAAGACAGGAACACAACCCCACCCATTATCAGAGAGGCTGCCTAAAATCATAATAAGGTCACAGACACCCCAAAACACACCACCGGACATGGTCCTGCCCACCAGAAAGACAAGATCCAGCCTCATCCACCAGAACACAGGCACCAGTCCCCTCCACCAGGAAGCCTAGACAACCCACTGAACTAACCTTAGCCACTGGGGGCAGACACCAACAACAACGGGAACTATGAAACTGCAGCCTGTGAAAATGAGACCCCAAGCACAGTAAGTTAAGCAAAATGAGAAGACAAAGAAATACACAGCAGATGAAGGAGCAAGGTAAAAACCCACCAGACCAAACAAATGAAGAGGAAATAGGAAGTCTACCTGAAAAAAAATTCAGAATAATGATAGCAAAGATGATACAAAATCTTGGAAATAGAATGGAGAAAATACAAGAAACGTCTAACAAGGACATAGAAAAACTAAGGAGCAAACAAACAATGATGAAAAACACAATAAATGAAATTAAAAATTCTCTAGAAGGAATCAATAGCAGAATAACTGAGGCAGAAGAACGGATAAGTGACCTGGAAGATAAAATAGTGGAAATAATTACTGCAGAGCACAATAAAGAAAAAAGAATGAAAAGAATTGAGGCCAGTCTCACAGACTTCTGGGACAACATTAAACACACCAACATTCGAATTATAGGGGTCCCAGAAGAAGAAGAGAAAAAGAAAGGGACTGAGAAAATATTTGAAGAGATTATAGTTGAAAACTTCCCTAATATGGGAAAGGAAATAGTCAAGTCCAGGTAGTGCAGAGAGTTCCATACAGGATAAATCCAAGGAGAAACACACCAAGACACATATTAATCAAACTATCAAAAATTAAATGCAAAGGAAAAATATTAAAAGCAGCAAGGGAAAAACAACAAATAACATACAAGGGAATCCCCATAAGGTTAACAGCTGATCTTTCAGCAGAAACGCTGCAAGCCAGAAGGGAGTGGAAGGACATATTTAAAGTGATGAAAGGGAAAAACCTACAACCAAGATTACTCTACCCAGGAAGGATCTCATTCAGATTTGACGGAGAAATTAAAACCTTTACAGACAAGCAAAAGCTAAGAGACTTCAGCACCACCAAACCAGCTTTACAACAAATGCTAAAGGAACTTCTCTAGGTGGGAAACACAAGAGAAGGAAAAGACCTACAATAACAAACCCAAAACAATTAAGAAAATGGTCATAGGAACATACATATCAATAATTACCTTAAATGTAAATGGATTAAATCTTCCAACCAAAAGACACAAACTAGCTGAATGTATACAAAAACAAGACCCGTATATATGCTGTCTACAAGAGACCCACTTCAGACCTAGGAACACATACAGACTGAAAGTGAGGGGATGGAAAAAGATATTCCATGCAAATGGAAATCAAAAGAAAGCTGGAGTAGCAATTCTCATATCAGATAAAATAGACTTTAAAATAAAGACTATTACAAGAGACAAAGAAGGATACTACATAATGATCAAGGGATCAATCCAAGAAGAATATATAACCATTGTAAATATTTATGCATCCATCATAGGAGCACCTCAATACATAAGGCAAATGCTAACAGCCATAAAAAGGGAAATCGACAGTAACACAATCATAGTAGGGGACTTTCACACCCCACTTTCACCAATGGACATATCAACGAAAATGAAAATAAATAAGGAAACACAAGCTTTAAATGACAAAGTAAATAAGATGGACTTAACTGACATTTATAAGATATTCCATCCAAAAACAACAGAATACACCTTCTTCTCAAGTGCTCATGGAATATTCTCCAGGAGAAATCATATCTTGGGTCACAAATCAAGCCTTGGTAAGTTTAAGAAAATTTAAATCGTATCAGGTATCTTTTCCAACCACAATGTTATGAGACTAGATATCAATTACAGGAAAAAAACTGTAAAATATACAAACACATGGAGGCTAAACAATATGATACTAAATAACCAAGAGATCGCTGAAGAAATCAAAGAGGAAATCAAAAGAATACCTAGAAACAAATGACAATGAAAACACGATGGCCCAAAGCATATGGGATGCAGCAAAAGCAGTTCTAAGGGGGAAGTTTATAGCAATACAATCCTACCTCAAGAAACAAGAAAAATCTCAAATAACAACCTAACCTTACACCTAAAGCAATTAGAGAAAGAACAAAAAACCCTCAAAGTTAGCAGACGGAAATAAATCAGAAAGATCAGATCAGAGAGAAGTGACAATAGAAACAAATGAAAAAGAAATGAAGGAAATGATAGCAAAGATCAATAAAACTGAAAACTGGTTCTTTGAGAAGATAAACAAAATTGATAAACCACTAGCCAGACTCATCATGAAGAAAAGGGAGAGGACTCAAATCAACAGAATTAGAAATGAAAAAGGAGAAGTAATAACTGACACTGCAGAAATACAAAGAATCATGAGAAATTACTACAAGCAACTCTATGCCAATAAAATGGACAACCTGGGAGAAATGGACAAATTCTTAGAAAAGCACAACCTTCTGAGACTGAACCAGGAAGAAATAGAAAGTATAAACAGACCAATTACAAGCACTGAAATTGAAACTGTAATTTAAAATCTTCCAACAAACAAAAGCCCAGGAACAGATGGATTCACAGGCAAATTCTATCAAACATTTAGAGAAGAGCTAACACCTATCCTTCTCAAACTCTTCCAAAATATAGCAGAGGGAGGAACACTCCTAAACTCATTCCACGAGGCCATTACCCTGATACCAAAACCAGACAAAGATGTCACAAAAAAAGAAAACTACAGGCCAGTATCACTGAAGAACATAGATGCAAAAATCTGCAACAAAATACTAGCAAACAGAATCCAACAGCACATTAAAAGGATCATACACCATGATCAAGTGGGGTTTACCCCAGGAATGCAAGGACTCTTCAATATACGCAAATCAATGTGGTACACCATACTAAGAAATTGAAGGATAAAAACCATATGATCATCTCAATAGATGCAGAAAAAGCTTTTGACAAAATTCAACACACAGTTATGATAAAAACCCTCCAGAAAGTAGGCATAGAGGGAACTTACCTCAACATAATAAAGGCCATATATGACAAACCCACAGCCAACATCATTCTCAATGGTGAACAAGTGAAACCATTTCCACTAAGATCGGGAACAAGACAAGGGTACCCACTCTCACCACTATTATTCAACATAGTTTTGGAAGTTGTAGCCACAGAAGTCAGAGAAGAAAAAGAAATAAAAGGAATCGAAATTGGAAAGAAGAAGTAAAACTGTCACTGTTTGCAGATGACATGATACTATACATAGAGAATCTTAAAGATGCTACCAGAAAACTACTAGAGCTAATCAATGAATTTGGTAAAGTAGCAGGATACAAAATTAATGCACAGAAATCTCTTGCATTACTATACACTAATGATGAAAAATCTGAAAGAGAAATTAGGGAAACACTCCCATGTACTATTGCAACAAAAAGAATAAAATAACTAGGAATAAACCTACCTAAGGAGACAAAAGACCTGTATGCAGAAAACTATAAGACACTGATGAAAGAAATTAAAGACGATACAAACAGATGGAGAGATATACCATGTTCTCGGATTGGAAGAATCAACATTGTGAAAAGGACTATACTACCCAAAGCAATCTACAGATTCAATGCAATCCCTCTCAAACTACCAATGGCATTTTTCACAGAACTAGAACAAAAAAATTCACAATTTGTATGGAAACACAAAAGACCCCGAAGAGCCAAAGCAATCTTGAGAAAGAAAAACAGAGCTGGAGGAATCAGACTCCCTGAGTTCAGACTATACTACAAAGCTACAGTAATCAAGACAATATGGTACTGGCACAAAAACAGAAATATAGATCAATGGAACAGGATAGAAAGCCCAGAGATAAACCCACACACACACGGTCACCTTATCTTTGATAAAGGAGGCAAGAATATACAATGGAGAAAAGACAGCCTCTTCAATAAGTGGTACTGGAAAAACTGGACAGCTACGTTGTAAAAGAATGAAATCAGGACACTTCCTAACACCATACACAAAAATAAACTCAGAATTGATTAAAGTCCTAAATGTAAGGCCAGACACTATAAAATTCTTACAGGAAAACATAGGCAGAACACTCTGACATAAATCACAGCAAGATCCTTTTTGACCCATCTCCTAGAGAAATGGAAATAAAAACAAAATAAACAAATGGGATCTAATGAAACTTAAAAGCTTTTGCACAGCAAAGGAAACCATAAACAAGACAAAAAGACAACCCTCAGAATGGGAGAAAATATTTGCAAACGAAGCAACTGACAAAGGAGTAATCTCCAAAATATACAAGCAGCTCATGCAGCTCAATATCAGAAAAACAAACAACCCAATCCAAAAATGGGCAGAAGACCTAAATAGACATTTCTCCAAAGGAGATAAACAGATTGCTAACAAACACATGAAAGGATGCTCAACAGCACTAATCATTAGAGAAATGCAAATCAAAACTACGAGGTATCACCTCACACCAGTCAGAATGGCCATTATCAAAAAATTACAAACAATAAATGCTGGAGAGGGTGTGGAGAAAAGGGAACCCTCTTGCACTGTTGGTGAGAATGTAAATTGATACAGCCACTATGGAGAACAGTATGGAGGTTCCTTCAAAAACTAAAAATAGAACTATCAATCATACCACCCAGCAATCCCACTACTGGGCATGTACCCTGAGAAAACCATAATTCAAAGAGTCATGTACCACAATGTTCATTGCAGCTCTATTTACAATAGCCAGGACATGGAAGCAACCTAAGTGTCCATCGACAGATGAATGGATAAAGAAGATGTGGCACATATATACAATGGAATATTACTCGGCCATAAAAAGAAACGAAACTGAGTTATGTGTAGTGAGGTGGATGGACCTAGAGTCTGTCATACAGAGTGAAATAAGTCAGAAAGTGAAAAACAAATACCATATGCTAATGCATATATATGGAATCTAAAAAAAAATGGTTCTGAAGAACCATGGGGCAGTACAGGAATAAATATGCAGACGTAGAGAATGGACTTGAAGACATGGGGAGGGGGAAGGGTAAGCTGGGAAGAAGTGCAAGAGTGGCATTGACATATATACACTACCAAATGTGAAATAGATAACTAGTGGGAAGCAGCCGCATAGCACAGGGAGATCAGCTCGGTGCCCTGTGACCACCTAGAGGGGTGGGATAAGGAGGGTGGGAGGGAGACGCAGAGGGAGGAGATATGGGGATATATGTATGTGTATAGCTGATTCACTTTGTTATAAAGCAGAAACTAACACACCATTGTAAAGCAATTATACTCCAATAAAGATATTAAAAAAATAATAATACTTACACCTTGGAGTACTATTCAGGCATAAAAAAGAAATGGGGGGAGGGTGGAAGAATTGGATGTAAGTGGTCAAATAGTACAAAATTCCAGTTATAAGATAACTGGAATACATACAACTGAGGATATAATGTTCGACATGATGACTACAGTTAACATTGCTGTACGGTATATTTTTAAAATGCTAAGAGAGTAGATCCTGAAAGTTCTCATCACAAGGGAAAAACCTTTCTTTTTTTGGTATTTGTATGAGATGTTGCATGTTAACTAAACTTATTGTGGTAATCATTTTCACAGTATAAGTCAGTCAAGTCAATATATGCTGTACACTGTAAATTTACACAGTGCTGCATTTTAATTATACCTCAATAACGTGGAAAGAAAAAAATTAATACTTACCCTCTTATTGCATGAGGATTAAATGAGTTCTTAATCCAAGTGCCTCTCATGGTGCCAGCAAGTACCAGTGACCAGCAGTGACAGCTACCTTATCATTGCTGCCTGTGAATTTGAACAAGGTATACATTGAGGGAAAGAATATTTTATAGCAGAGGTTCTCACCCTGTTTCCAGCCTGCACCCTCATGACCTCACGACCTCGGGCATGACACACTCACTCCATGGGCACTGCCCAGCTTATGTTTAATTTCTTGTACTTCATTTTTCTCTCAGTTAAAGTATATATCAGAGAGTGAAAGTGACATCATAGGCACAACCTTTAAATCACTCTCAACTATAAATTAAGACTGGATGATTGCAAATTTGAATAGCTTATTACCTACAAATTACTGGCAACAACCTGACATCTGTCAGGACCGAGCAGAAGTTGTGTCTCATGCATCTGCACGTTTAATCGGAGCACTCAGATACACGCCCCGCTCCCCCTCCGCTCTCTGGACTCTGAGTATCACTCAGGCAAAGGCGATGTGGGATCCTTGTGTGTTCTTGGCGCACAGCTCACTGTCTGGCGCATAAGTAGTAATTAATAAGTATTTGCTGAGTGAACAGCTGTACTCTCCCACCCCAAGGGAGCGACAGAGCAAAGGTTTCCACCCCCTGCTCCCCCATCCCCCCCGCAGTAAATCAGTGAGCCCTCCAGAATTGGAAGGGAGGAATTGGACAGAATGTCATGACTTAAAGGATAAACAGCAGCTTCCTGTCAGCAGCTGGACTATCTTTTTGGCTTTATCAGCCCAATAAGAGTGAAAGAAAGGAGTCTTGTTACCCAAGTGGACCACTACCAACGGTCTAAAGCTAAAAGGGGAGTTAGCATCTTTTCAAGTTCATGTCTAAATTTCTCTTGAATTTGAAGTCCTGGAATCTGCCTTCCTTATTGAAAAATCTCCTGGTTAAAGAGGAGAGCAACAAGCTCTAAATGAGGGAAGAAGATAAATATATAGAATATTAGATGGTGGTGAATATTAAGCAAAAACAAAAGCAGGGAACAGGGCTTGGCAGTATTGAGGAGAGTGCGAATTTGTGTAAGAGGCAGATTCGTTAATAAAGGAAGTGGGTGAGGCGGTGAGCTGGCAGTATTGAGGAGAGTGCGAATTTGTGTAAGAGGCAGATTCATTAATAAAGGAAGTGGGTGAGGCGGTGAGCCAGATGTCTGGTGCAGAGTGTCCCGGACACAGGGAACAGCAGGTGCCAACTCAGCAATGAGAGCTCTGAGGTCTGGGTCAGAGTGAGCCAGGCGAGCCCAGTAGGAGATGATGTCGGGGAGGTGATGGGCTGTCAGGTCATGGGGGGCCTGGTGGGCCATGGCAAGTCTATTGGCTTTTGCTTTGCATGAGATGGGGGAGTTTTGAGCAGAGCGCTCCAGTCCGAGTTGGGCTTTAACAGAATCACTCTGGCTGCTCTGTTGACAACAAATTGAAGGAGGACAAAGGTGAAAGTGGAGAGACCTGTTAAGAGGCCAGCAGGTGAGGGATGACGGTGACCTGGAAGATGGTGAGAAGTGGTTGGATTCCAGATGAACTTTGAAAGTAGAGCTGACGGCTTTGCTGGTAGCTCAGATGTGGGGCAGGATAGGGAAGGCCCTTGGAAGGGTGCTCTATCCTCTCAAGGTTAGGCCTGTGATATGTGGAAGGGGTGGCATTATACCATGGGGTAAGAGATAGAGGCCTACGCATTTTCACAAATCCTGTAACCAATGGACTTCACTCAATCTTCCTTTCTGAAACCATTTCCAAGTTTGGTACTATTTGTAGCTTTCCTTGGGGTGCAGCCTTCAATCAGAAAGTCACAGATGGTCAGCTGGGAGGCAACTTTGAGATCAAATAAGCCAGTGGGTCCCATGGTGTCTGGAGGTCCCTGATGTTCAGCCAAGGGATTTCAGATGATACACAGTCATGGATGTTACTGCATCACATTTGGAGAAAGCAATTTCCTTTTCAGTCCTATTTCCATTATATATCAAGAAGCAATCTCAGCTTGGTGGTAAATCTTAAGTGCTTCTTGAACACCTCTTTTTAACTACAGGAGACCAGACCTTTGGCTCAGAGCTATAGCAGGCAACAGAATCTCACTGGAATTGAACAACATGGTTTTGAGTGCACTGAGTGTATTTATTTTTTCCAAAAGTATATTTACTTGTGGACTCACATTCATTTCTTTTTTGGACTCAAAGGACAGCAAATGGCTCTAACATTTGATTCATATAATTCCTAAAAGCATTAGGATGATTGCAGGTATTTTCTTGTGTGTTCAATTTTAAAAACCCATATTTATTGAAATGTATATTCATATACAGCGAAGCACTCATAAGTATACAGCTTGATGATTTTTCAAAAAGTGAGCACACACATGTAACTACTGCTCAGATTAAAACATACAGTATTAGAAGTATCTCAGGAGTCCCTTTCTCTGTAACTGTCTCCCCACCCCTCAACAAAGGAGAGCACTATCTTGACTTCTAATACCTTAGATAAGCTTTGCCAGTTTTGAAATTTATGTAACTGAAATCATTCAGTATCACTTCTTTTGTGTTTGGCTTCTTTTGTGTCATACTGCGTATCAGAGTTTCATCTGTGTTGTTTATGTAACACTAATTTATTCTTTTTTCTTTGCTATGTGTTATTCCATGTATTAATACATCACAATTTATTTAGCCATTCTATTACGGATGGCCTCTGTTTCCAGTTTTTGGTTAGTAGTTCTAGGTGGCTAGGAACATTCTTTTCCATATCTATGCTTTTCTATTAGGTACACAGTGTTCAGTCATTCTTGCAGGTGTGTAGTTAAACCTCATTGTGGTTTTGATTACAGATTTGCATTTCTCTGGTGATTAATGGAACGGAGAGTATCCATTTTTTCTGTTTCTTGGTCATTTGGATATTCTCTTTTTGAAGTACCTGGTCAAGACTTTTGCCCATTTTTCTATTGAGGTGTCAGTCTTTTTTTAAAATTGACTTGTAAGAGTTCTTTATGTATTCTGTATACAAGGTCTTTTTTAGGTAATGGCATTGTAAATGCTTTCTTTCACTCTTTGGCTTTCTTTTTGATGCTGTGGTCCAATTTATCAATGTTTTTCTTTTTGGTTGGTGCTTTGTTTTGTGTTTTTGGTCTTATTTAAGAAATCTTTGCCTACCCTAAGGTTATGAAGATATTCTCTTATGTTATCTTGTAGAAGAAGCTTTATTGTTTTACCTTTCAAGTTCATGTGTATACCCTGTGGGATCAATTTCAGTGTAGAGTGTAAAGTAGGGATCAGAATTTGTGTTTGTTTCCCCATTGGATGCATAATTGATTCAGCATAATAATATAAAAAAACACCATTTTTCCCTACTACTTTGCAGAGTCTTTTGTTGTGAATCAAGTGCCTGTATGTTTCCAGGTTTGTTTCTGGGCTTTCTAGTGTGTTCCATTGATCTACTATCTAACCTTGAGCCAATATTGCATTATTTCAGTGAGTATTGATGTTGAATATCTTTTCATGTACATTATTGGCCATTTGTATATCTTCTTTGGAGAAATCTCTATGCAAATACTTTGCCCATTTTTAATTAGGTTATTTTTCTTTTTATTGTTTAGTTGTAAGAGTCCTTTATAATATTCTGAATGCTAGATTCTTACCAGACATTTGATTTCAAATATTTTCTTCCATTCTGTAGTTTGTCTTTTCACTTTTCTGATAATGTCCTTTGATGCATAAAAATTTTTGTTTTTGATGAAGTCCAATATGTCTATTTTTTCTATTATTGTTCATCCTTTTCGTGTTGTATTTAAGGAACTTGCCTAATATGTGGTCATAAAGACTTACACCAATGTTTCCTTCTAAGAGTGTTATACTTTAGCTTTTACATTTTGATATTTGATCCATTTTGAGTTGATTTCTGTATGTTGTATGAGGTATGGGTACACATTCATTCTTTTGCATATGGATATTCAGTTGTCCCAACACCAATAGCTGAAAGACTTTTTTTTCCCCACTGAATGGTCTTGACACCCCTGTTGCAAATCAGTTGATTATAGATGTATGGGTTTATTTTTGGACTTTCAATTCCATTTCATTGGTCCATATGTCTATCCTCATGCCAGTACCACACTGTTTTGATTAGTGTAGCTTTGTAATAGGCTTGAAATTGGGAAGTGTGAGGCCTCAAACTTTGTTCTTCTTTTTCAAGCTTGTTTTGGCTATTTGGGGTCCCTTGCATTTCCATATGGATTTTAAGATCAGCTTATCCATTTCTGCAAAAGAGACAGAATTTTGATAAAGAATTTTGATTGCTTTGAGTCTGTAAATCAATTTGGAGAGTATTGCAATATTAACAATATTAAATATTTTTATCCATGAACACAGATGTCTTTCCTTTTATTTAGATCTTTAATTTCTTACAAAAATATTTTGTAGTGTTCAGTGTACAAGTTTTCTACTCCTTGGCTAAATTTACTCCTAAGCATTTAATTCTTGTTGATGTTATTATAAATGGAATTGTTTTCTTAATTTTGTTTTCTCCTTTTTGACTTCTGACAGAACCATAAGGTCATAAGTTTGTGTTGTTTTAAGCCACTAAGTTTGTGGCAATTTGTTACAGCAACAAGAGAAAACTAATACACTCTATATTACTCCAATTCTTTGATATTTGTTTTGATGTGCTTTATGGCCCAACAAAAGGTCAATTTTAGTAAATGTTCCATGTGTAGTTGAAAAAAAAATATGCATTCTATATTGTTGAGGCTTGAACAACATGAGTTGGAACTGCATGGGTCCACTTATATGTGGATTTTTTCAATAAATATGGACTACAGTACTACACCATCCATGGTTGGTTGAATCTGCAGATGTGGAACCTTCAGTACAGAGGGTTTACTGTAAATTTATATGTGGACTTTCAACTGTGTGTGGGAGCAGGGTCTGTGCCTCAACCTCCATGTTGTTCAAGGATCAACTGTATATATATATATGTATGTATATATATGCAATCATATAAGTGTTAGACACTTAGGTTGTTTCCATATCTTGGCCATTACTCTCCACATTATTGTGTCATTGCTGTACCTATTTTAGTTCTACACATATTTTACATAGCCAAATAAATTAATATTATTTGGTGCAGTTAATATTTATTTGGTTTTACCCACATATTTGTACTTTCTATTGTCTTCATTCTTTTCTACATTTCCATGCTTTCATTTGATCTCATTTTCTTCTGCCCCAAAGAATTTTCTGCAGTATTTCTTTTAATGCATTTCTGTTGAACATGAATTCTCTCATGTTTTGTTTGTTTGAAAATGTCTTTATTTCATGTACAGTTTGAAGGATATTTTCAATAAGCCTTGAGTTCTAAGTTGACAATTCTTTGCTTTCAGCACACTGAAGATGTCATTTCATTGTTCCTTGGCTTCCATCATTTTTGTTTAAAAGTCAGCTTCCATCATTTCTGTTGTTCTTTTTTTCTTTTTAAATATTTGTTTATTTTTGGGTGTGTTGGGTCTTCGTTTCTGTGCGAGGACTTTCTCTAGTTGCGGCAAGTGGGGGCCACTCTTCATCGCGGTGTGTGGACCTCTCACTATTGCGGCCTCTCTTGTTGCAGAGCACAGGCTCCAGATGCACAGGCTCAGTAGTTGTGGCTCACGGGCCTAGTTGCTCCGCGGCACGTGGGATCTTCCCAGACCAGGGCTTGAACCCGTGTCCCCTGCATTGGCAGGCAGATTTTCAACCACTGCGCCACCAGGGAAGCCCTTCTGTTGTTCTTTTGGAGGTAGTATGTTTCTTTTCTTTGCCTAATTTCAAGATTTTTTGTCTTTGTCTTTAAGTAGCTTCACTATGATATGCCTATTTGTGGTTTTCTTTATCTTGTTTGAAACTGTAAAGATTTAAAAATCTTTAGCTTGATGTCTCTGGTAAATTTGGGGAAAATTTCAGCTATCGTCTATTCAAGTATCACATCTGCTCAATATTCTCTTGTCTCTCCTTCAGTATCTCCAAATACATACATGTTAGAATTTTTCACCAAGTCCCATATCTTTTGTACATTAACTATAGTTGTTTTTTTCTGCTTTCCATTCTCAGTCTGCATATTTTCTGCTGTCATATATTCCAGTTTACAGATTCTCTTTCCTGCATTGTCTAATCTGCCAATAAACCCCATCTGGTGAATTCTTATTTTTGGTTATTGCATATTTCAATTCCAGAGTTGCATTTTTCATTTTACAAAGATTATAGTTCTCTTGAAATTCTCCATCTTGTCACCTACTTTCTTGAGCTTATCAACTGTGGATATTTTGAAGTCTGTACCTGATAACTCCAATATCTTACTCACATATGGATCTGCTTTTTTTCTTTGTTTTTAGTAATTTGTTTACGTCTCCTGGCATGCCTGATAATTTTTGGTAAATGCTGGACATACTCTGTGACAAACTGTAGAGCCAATTTGAAATTCTGGATTATGTTACCTTCTTTCAGAGAAAACTACATTTTCTTTTGCTTCTGTCAGGCCTTTTGAGTACTGGTAGATCATCTTTTCTTATCTGGGTTTGAATGAGCTCAAAATTGGATTTTAGTCTTTGTGAGGGTTGAGCTATTTCTGCTTCACTCTCATTTCAAATGTGTAGCCCTTTCATGGTTCCAGTTGGAAGTCTGAAGTGTTTACCAGGGCCCTTCTCTTTGGTGGACCCCAAACATAAATTTTTATCATGAGACTGGCTGTAGACTTTTGAGCCTCTGGGTCCTATGAAGTTTACAAATCAGCGAATGCCTGGAGGAAAACAGTACTTTAAATACTGGACTTATTTCAATGTTCTCTCCTTGTCTCCTGGCTCTTGGCTCTTGAGGTCCTAGCTGCCTTAGTATCTCCCCAATGTCTTCAAACAGAAGTTCTTTGTTTTTAGTTTTACATTTTATATACTTTATCCAGATTTTTAAGTTGTTCTTGGCAAAGGGATTGGTCTGAAGCAAACTAGTCTGTCATGGCTAAAAGCAGGAGTTCATTGTACTTATTTTTGTCATTACCTTCTATTTTAAGACCAGTGATTCTGGCTTTCCTTTTATATTAGTGAAATAATTTCCTTTCTAAATAAATGTATTTATTATGAGAAATGTACAAGTTGTAGCAAAACGCAACAAACAGTATAATAAATACTCGTGTCCCTCCCCAGTACGTAACCATATTCAAATAAAGAAGAGTTGACTTAAATGAAAGACGTAAATAGCAATACTGATGGTGCTTGAGGATGGTAAAAATGATGGTGATGGGGTTCAAAAAAGTTGTTTTATATAGAGAGAAATGGAAACTCACAGAAGTCATTGTCTTGCCTAAAATTACACAGAATATACATGGTAGAGCTTATATGATGATTCAGGTCTCTTGGTGCCCAGAGTAATCCTTTATCTGCTCTAACATAGTTCCTAGGGGCACTTCTCCCTCCCTGACTGGCTCTCAGAGATTTTATTTTTGTAGTTTATTTTCCATTTTGGCCTGAATTCGTCCATGTGTATCCTAAGCCTATTTTTATAATTGTCTTTTAGTTATTGGATTGTAAATAAAAGAAAGTATGTCTAGGCCTAACCCATGAGTGTGTTTCTGTGGGGTGTGTGTGTGTGTGTGTGTGTGTGTGTGTGTGTGTGTGTGTGTATGTTTCAAATCCCCATCAGTTTTTGCTCGCAGTTTCTATATAATGTTTGAGTCCATGAAATTCAGGGTGATTGATCCTTCTAAATGTTCTGCTCCTTTTAAAACTGCATGCAAAAGAATGACCAGTTCTGTGGAATTTATTGTTACTAAATCTCCTCTCTATTTGCTTAATTGTATTATTTGCCTGGGGGATGCTGTTTAAATGTGGAGCCAAGTTAGCTAAATGAAACATGATCCTGGCGCAAGAAAATAATGATGTGTCTCTTTTGCTAAATAACAATCTCCCCCTTCATCTCCAGATGCTTGGAACCACACCCTCATTTTTCAGAGGCAAGAGAGGGAGGTGCCAGGCGTTGTCTTGGCTGTCAAGGGCATTGGCCAGGGAGCGGGCAGACCACTGCAGTGGAAGTGGAGCTTGGAGCTGGAGAGCGAGCAGACACCAAGGACACTGTGACTGGAGACTTGGGATCTTCAGCCTTCCCTCTGCTCCTGGATTTAGGCCAGGTCTCACCCCTGCCCAACTAAGCAGCTGAAAACCAAAGCTGTTGGTTAGCCATTTAGTTGAGAAAATTGTCAAGGTTGGACAAGGTTTGAGGCGATCATCTGCTTCCTTTTTATCTTAAAAGGTCACTGGGACTCAGTACTTACCGTTTCTATTTTAGTGTTTTTTCAATCATGTCATGATAGAACCCTTCACAGACTACCTTTCTCAGCTTTTTGACCTTCCCTCTTGGGGCCCTCTGAGGTCAAATGAGAGCATGGGATGCAGCAAAGACGACTCTACTAATATTTACCAAGTGTCCACAGTGTGCCAGGCACTAGTCTAGGCTCTGGGGACGTGGCAGTGAACAAAATAATGAGGCCTGCCCTTGTAGAGTTGACATTCAGGGTCAGGTGGGATAAGAAAAGACAAATCAAATATATGGATGGCACTGTGAATGGAAAGTGTTATGGAAAAAAATGAAACGGAGATAAGGAGGGCTGGGTGGGGGTAGGGTGGTCAGGGAAGGCCTCCCGGAAGAGGTGAAGGGGATGAACCTTGTGGTTTGGGCTGGAGGGAGAGGTTACGAGTGGCTGCTAAACTGATGGTCTTGAAGTGTGGTAACAAAAGGCTCCCAGGCCTTTTGTCCTAGCAGGTGTCAGAAGTGTGGTAACAAAAGGCTCCCAGGCCCCAGCCCCCGAGATTCTGACTCATTAGGTCTAAGGCAGGGCCTGGCAATCTGCTTTCTAGAAAGCCCCTATGCAATTCTGATGCAAGGGTTGTAAACGAATTTTTAAAAATGTATATTACTTTGAACTTTCTGTACTTTGAAAGCCCTAAAAGGAATTATTCTGAGGACAAGCAGTTTTCACATTCCAGAAAGGATTTTGCTGTAGACTGCCATCTTGTTGGCAAACACAATCCCCAGTGCAAGAAAGAGGGAAATGGGCAATTACTGAGTGCCTGCTGTGTGCTGGGCACATTCCCCGTTTACTGTCTTATCTGATGTTCCTGACACTCTCTGGGGCTAAGTGTCGAATAAGCAGAGAGGCTGCTGCTCAGGGCTTCAAAGGAGTCGACTCCGCATTTAGTGCTCAGCCCACTTCACTCGGAGTTTTGGGTGTGGAGAAGCAAGTGGGCGGGTCTGCTCAGTCTCCCTCCTCTGCCAGGGCTAGCACCTTCACCTCTCTGAGCCCAGCCTCTGCCAAGGCTAGCTAGACTCTTGGTGAAAAATTTTCCCAAGAAAAGTTTCTGGAACAACTCCTGGGTGTTAGGTGTTTTGAATAACTGCTGACTTCCTGAATTAAAAGGGACCTCGGATATCATGTAGCTGCTCAGGAGTAGGTAAAATGTGCTGTGTCTGCCGCCATCCTTCCTCCCTTACCTCTGTAGCCATGGAAACCATCGGTAATGGGTGGCGGCATCCTTTCTTAAAGAACCTAGATGCAACCTCAGAGCCCTCTTAACTCAATGTGCTAGTTAATAGCTACTGATTCATTCAGTGTGGCCCACAGAGAAGAAACCTATTTGCCATCTATTTTGTGGACCATTCCTTCTTAACACATCAGAAAGCCAGGGCTCAGTTTATCAAAGACACACAGTTAAGTTAGTAGCAGAGCTGGATCTCATACCAGAGCACTGCTTTTCTTTTTTTTTTTACTAGCCACTTCAGTGGTTTAGGAATCTCATCCTTCAGACTCAAGTATGTAAGATATATAGCTATAAACAATCATCAACCATGCTCAGCTTCTGAATCAAGCCATTTCTGCCTGGTGGCAGGAACATAGCATCCGATTCTCCCTTTGGAGCTGTGCCGAATTCTGGGTGACAGCAGAGGGCCAAGGCATGAGTGCCTGTATGGTCCCACCTTGGTCCCAGCTCTCTGTGCTGACATCTACAGGGGCTGTCCCATCCTCTGGTTTTCAGTCGTCACCCTTCTGCTGGCATTCTGGTGCCCAAGTACGTGTCCCTCATCTCGTCTGATCATTGGCCTGGATCTCAGAGCTGCTGCTAAGTCGTTCAGGATTGCCATCGGCAAGGTCCCTTCACATCCAACTCTCTCTCCTTCAGCCACCGGCCCTGTGTCCTTGTTACTCTCCAGGGATGTGGGATATTTCTGTTTGTGTGTCCTTCTGGGAGGGAGGGTATTCTGTGAGGTTGTCTTAGGCTTGATTTGCCCAGCCCATCAAGAAGACACGTTTTCTCTGGCATCCTGTTGTTTTGGGCGGGGGGACTCAACTCAGCATCTGTGGCCCAAGATTCATCTATGCTCAGACACTATACATCAGCCTGGGGGACCTGAGGTCTTTCTCCCTCCGCTGGCGCTCAGCCTAGGATGGCCTTGGGTCCCCTTTGTAACGGTGCGCAGATAGCCAGGTATCCACGTGTCCACGTTCAGGCTTGCCATCCACCTCCTGAGGCCTTTCCTCCTGCCAAACAGACGCATCCCTCTTCTCCCACATCTATTGTTATCCAGGAGTCCTCTGAGCTCATTTCCCCACACTGGGGAGAACTAAAGACATAGGTTTTCAGACTTCCAAAGCCAGGAAGAGATTCTTATTTTTTCTCTGCTGCGTTATCTTGTCCTGAGGCAATGAACTCAGGCAGCCTTACCTGAATGGAGAAAAG
Organism: Balaenoptera musculus; assembly: GCF_009873245.2. Lineage (NCBI taxonomy): Eukaryota > Metazoa > Chordata > Mammalia > Artiodactyla > Balaenopteridae > Balaenoptera > Balaenoptera musculus. The sequence goes on along the minus strand of NC_045795.1, from coordinate 70,293,836 downwards.
GCCAAGGGGAGAGCAGGGAGGAAAAAAAAGGAACATCACACTGTTTCAGAGCATTACCTTATCACATCAAGTTGCCTCACAAGTCTAGATTTCAGAACTTGCCTATTGACTTTTACTTCGAAGTTGGCAAACTATGGCCAGTGGGCCAAAACTGGCCTACTGTCTCTTTTTGAACGGCCTGCAAACTAAGAATCGTTTTTATATTTTAAATAGTTACAGTTAAAATTGTCATGAGGTAACTATAGAATATCCTCTATTTGCTTCTTGGCCCATAAATTCAAAAATAGTAATTACCCAACTTTCTAAGAAAAGCTTACGGACCCTGGTTTAGAGCACTGAGTGGAAGGGGGGATATTTTCTCTCAGTTCTCAGTGGCTACAGGGGAAAGGGATTCCTGGTTTAACTTTGCTTATCCACATTCAAACTCTTTAAAATAAAATAGCATTCACTGCTCTGCCCTCACCAGCTGATCTCAGTTCCCGGTCGGTTGAAAAGGAAAAATGTTCGGAAAAGTCGATGAGGGAGAATCTTCCTAATAAAGATCCCCTTCAGCACGACCGTTGCCCTTAGTGATCCCCAGGAGCAGACGTTGTCTCTGGGGAGCTGCTTTCGACTAGCACTTACATGTGGAAAATCTACTGTGGATGTGAAGTTTCCTGCCTGTAAGCTTGTATTTTGGCATTGTCCCATGGAATACGTTGGGAAACAAACGTAATTCCTACAATTTGGTTCTCCCGACAGGAAAATATGTCACTTGAGTCAAAGAATAATATATGTTGCTATATATTTTTAATAAAATGAACAAATTGTTTCTGAGTATTTGGAAGACTTAATTTTTCATTTGCTAGCTAGTTTTGAAACCATTACAGTTCTGTGTATTACTCCCTACGAAGACATGAAATGAACCATCATATTTTCTGCTGCGGTCTGAAAGTTGAACAAGTTAATGTTTCACCCATATGAGCTTCTTTCCCTTCACATTTGCTCTATCATTAACTTCTGTTTTTGAGCTGGCAATAAAAATTACATCACAATCAAATTCAAGGAAAGGTTTTGTGTAAGCCAGGCCTAACACAGATATTTATTACTGGGCTAGAGGCTCAGGAGTCAGATTGATTTGGATAATTTGTTCACAATTTATGCTGTGACTATTTTAGACTCTAGAACACACAAACACATGCTCTCATGTCAACCCATTGCCATAGTGATGGGCACATCAACTACCCTCTGAGAGTTGGGTTTTGCTGACATTTATAAGCTGAGACCTTTGAGCAAGTCTTTGCCCTGAGCTGTGAAAATTCATCTTCTTAGCTTTGGTTAAGCTGCTAGTCATACCAATTTGATTATTTCTACTTATCGTAGAGTTATGATAATAATGAAGGTTATCCTTTTTATGTGGTCAAGCCTTTACATATATTCTCTCTTGATCCTTGGACACCCTGTAGACTAAGAACATAAATACCCCTTCTACTTAAAAGAAAGGAATGCAAGACCCAGAGGGGGAAAATGAATCAGTGGAAGCCACACAGCTGAAGCCACCAGTTCCTCTGCCTTCTAGCTTTAAATGCCCCCCCACCCCTTTATGGATCACACTCTCTCCTCTTTTGGTTTGATGGTCAACATTTGAGGGGACCAGATGACCCCCGTTACCATTAGGCAGCCTGAGTGTGTTTAAGGTGCCTGAGAATAGACTTAAGCATTTTGGTCCTGAATTTAGAAGCAATTTTACTTTTTTTGAGGTTTTGGTCAAACCACTTGAGGCAAAATAGAACGTCTTTGTTCAAAGGAAATAGATTTTTTAAAGTCTTGTAAAATAGACCCATAATGCTTTCTGGGACTCAACTCTGGCCCAAAACGTTTTAATAAATTAAATGTAAGCGGATTAAAAACAGACAGATTGTCTTTTCATGAAATACACCCAGGCCAGACCCAGAAGGAGAAGCGCTCATAGAAACGCGTTTAGGGTTTCGTGGACTCTGGCACGCACACATCTTGGCCTCACTTCTCTTTCTGATAATGGAAGGGAGGTGAAATCTGGTCTTATTCCTGAGTCTGTTTCTTTGTGCCTTTCCAGTATGCATCTCTGAATGGGGCTGTGTTTAACCCTTACTCTATTGAATGGTGTTATCCCTGGCTTCAACGGGTAGCCATTTAATCAGGTACGGGGGGTGGGGTTGATGGTGTGAGACTTGGCTGTGTCCATTATCTTTGCTATTCCAACCTAAAGGATGCACATGTAACATCAATAACAGGGCGGTGATGGGGAGGTTTTGGTGGGCTGTAAGTACAGTGGCTAAGAGTGTGGGATTTAGAGTCAAATGGATGGGGGTTAATCCCAACCCTCCCACTCACTCTGTTACATAAGTAAGCTAGGTAATCTTTTTCAATCATAGTTTCCTCGGCTGTAAAATGGAAATAATCATAGAGCCTATCTGTTATTATTAAGTGGGGTGATCTATGTTAAGTGTGTATTTAGCTGGGTGTATAGCACATAGTAGGGACCTGACAGATATTCAGTGTCTTCATTATGGTGGATGTTGGTTGCTTTTTCTCCTTTGCCTCCATAGCCCTTTCCTTACTAATAGCACTTGCTTTTCCTTCGAGGAGCTCCTCTCCCTTAACCTCATGGAGTCATGCTGGGATTATCAATTTAGGGGACCTTCCAGCAACAGAGAAGGGAGTGGGAAGGCGGCCTAAAATAGACCAATAAATTGTCTCTCCTGGGATTTGACACGGGAGCCAAGAGAGTCAAGGACTGAAAGTGGCTGAAGTTTTAAATGGTTTCTGCTGCCTGGGGAACGAATGAATATCTATCTGTCTATCTAGCTATCTATCATCTATCTTTCTATCTATTATCTATCTATTATCTATCTATCTATCTATCTATCTATCTATCTATCTATCTATCTATCTATCTATCTAACTTTTAAAGTTAAGTAGTGCCATTGTTACCCAAGGTATGTATTAATTATATTGCTGAATTAATTTCTAACTGATAAATTTCACCATCATTGTTATCGTCCCATGACTTAGGTGAAGAGCTAGATGGCCAAAAGGCACATGAAAAGATGCACAACATCACTGATTATTAGAGAAATACAAATCAAAACTACAATGAGGTACCACCTCACCCCGGTCAGAATGGCCAACAGCAAAAAGTCTACAAATAATAAACGCTGGAGAGGGTGTGGAGAAAAGGGAACCCTCCTACACTGTTGAAGGAAATGTAAATTGGTGCAGCCACTAGGGAGAACAGTATGGAGGTTCCTTAAAAAGCTAAAAGTAGAACTACCATATGACCCAGCAATCCCACTCCTGGGCATATATCTGGAGTAAACCATAATTCAAAAATATACAGGCACCCCTATGTTCATAGCAGCACTATTCACAATAGTCAAGACATGGAAGCAACCTAAATGTCCATCGACAGATGAATGGATAAAGAAGATGTGGTGCATGCATACAATAGAATATTACTCAGCCATAAAAGAGAATGAAATAATGCCATTTGCAGCAACATGGATGGACCTAGAGATTTTCATACTAAGTGAAGTAAGTCAGAGAAAGACAAATATTGGGTTGGCCAAAAAGTTTGTTTGGGTTTTTCCATTTTGGCCAACCCAATATCATGTGATACTGCTTATATGTGAAATCTAAAAAAAAAAAAAATGATATGAATGAACTTATATACAAAACAGAAATATACACACAGACATCGAAAACAAACTTATGGTTACCAAGGGGAAAAGGGGGGTGGATAAGGGATAAATTAGGAGTTTGAGATTAATATATACACACTACTGTATATAAAATAGATAACCAACTAGGACCTATTGTATAGCACACGGAACTGTACTTGATATTTTGTAATATCCTATAAGGGAGAAGAATCTGAAAAAGAATATATATATATCTTTGCTGTACACCTGAAACTAGCACAACATTGTAAATCAACTATACTTCAATTAAAAAAAGATTCATAGCAGGCAACACACAAAAAAAATAAAATTACAAATCTGAAACATAGTTTAAGGGAAAAAAAAGAGAGAACACCATAAAAGGAAACAAAAATTATCCATAAGCCTTTAACCTGGAGATATCCTCTCTTAACATGTTTATAAATGTACCTGTCTTCACATATTCTGTATGTTTTTGTATATTTCCTTGAAATTATTTTTTTTATGCACATCCATAAAACTTTGAAGATGATGTCAGAGAGAACAATGTGTGGGAAAGTCTTTAGGGTCAAGGTAAGGAGCTATTTGTGGAACTTTTGGATGACCCAGTGACAGAATTCTCATAGTAGATATTTGTGTAGGAACTGAATCTTGGACTCTTGAGTATGGCTCTGATGGTCACCTAGGTTCATGCCCAAGAGTTCCACTTCTTCAATCCAAGTGGTTATCCGGTTGGCCATCTCCAGTTTTGGGGAACTCTGCCTACCAGATGGATAAGTGATAGCTTAGGGGATGGATGGTCAAGGGTGAGGTGCTGCACACACCGAGAGCCAGAAGACAGTGGACTGTCACCAGAGCCACCTCCTATTTGCTGAATACTGGACATGCTTTCTACACAAGTGAGTCATATTGGACACAGGAGTTATGTCCTAAAGGAAGCGAGTAAGCTAAAAATCAAAAGTAGTCATCATTACCCTCCACGCTGGGCAGATGATTGTTTCTTTGGTAGAGCACTGAATGAAGTATCGGCTTGCCTTTAGAGACCGGTCTTTATGAACTATAGGTCCAATGTTAGAATCATCCGCACTTTGATGATTCTTTGCCTCCCCACTTCCTCCCCTCTCCTTTATAAAGGCGTAAAGCCGAGACCACATATGCAAGGAGCAATCTTACACATTTTGTCTTGTACTTACTCCAGGGTGTATACACACTGGCATGCCAGCAGAAACCATGAGTTGCTTTTTTTTTTTTTTTTTTTAGTTTTAAAAGGAATGGTAAAAATAAAGCAAAAAGAAAAAACACCCATGTTCTGCTGAGCAATCGTAGTTGAAGTCTCTGAAGCTGAGTGTTTATGTGTGCAACTCCCCTGGGCTATGCTTAGAGATGTGGAATTTTAGATCTAAACTGCAGACTCAGAGCCGCCAGCCTCAGAGGCTGTAACCATAATAAGACAAGTGTGTTAAGTGGTCCCCACCAGTAGGAGTGAATTGGCTTGCAGAACTGGCTTCAACCAGTAACGCTTCCATCCCATCCCTCCATGTAGGGGGTTCTTCAGTTCTTGTACAAATCTCAGGGCACTTCTTTCCAGAGAGCAACAAACCCAGTTTTATCAGACATCTATTTGGTTGTATTTAAAAGAAAATTGTGTCATAAAGGAGGCTTCTCATCTTTATCCTTGGACCACGGATTTAATAGACTCCTTGTGCAGCACTTGTGAAGGTGATGGATAGTACATTAGTCAAGTGGCCGTTTACATCAGAGTCATCATTGCACTATTGATGCAGCCCTTTAATGGAAATTACTTTAAAACTAGCCTATCATCTTGAAGTGTTTTAAAAGAGAATTTTATCAAACTGATAAAAATTATTATTAGCAATTATAATTTTTATAATTATAGTAATATTATAAAAATTATTCTTAGCAATTATAAACTATTTACATGAAAAGCATTTAGCAAGATACATCGACCGGGACTTCTAGAGGTGAAATCACAGCACACGTTAGCAGAGGGGCTGTGATTCTGAGAGCTAGTGCCATGCAGCGACTGAAGTACCTTGGAGCTGGACTTCCAGGATTCAGAGCCCTGGCAGAGCCCTAGCAAACGGGGCTCAGCTGTTTGCTAACCTCGTGACCCCAAACAAGTCATTGTGTGTCTCTGAGCCTCGGTTTTCTCATTTATAAAGTGGGGTTTATAATGGGGTAAGTTCATGAGTTTGTGATGAAGATGAAATAAAATATTATGCAAAGGACTGACCTACCATAAGCACTCAAAAAATAGTACCTGTTTATTACAGTTGGCATCTCTGTGGTGGTGGTACTTTGTTAAAAACTATAAAGGATGTGGAATCTGTAATAGAAATGAATTGCTTTGGTCTCTTTAATTTGTGTGATAAGAAAATATTTCTTTTACTAAATATCATTCTCTGGATTTCAGAAACTCACTTCTATCAACTTCAACTGTCAAGTAAACACTTTCTGAGACCACCTATGTGTCAGGAGCTGAGCTAGGCTCTGTGAGGAGCTTCATGGGACCCCAACATGCTTCCAGAGTAATTGGGGATGATGGTGAGTACCCAGCATGCTTTCTGATGTGTCACGTTGTAGGGCAATGGCTCCAATAATCAGTGTTTGGCAGCCCAGAGGAGGGAGCAGTGGCCAGGGCTGGTGTGGTCAGGGGAGAGTTTGCTGATAAAAGAATCTTGGTCTTGAAAGATTTTTAGACTTCATACAGGTGGAGAGGAATAATGAAGGCATTCCAGATAGGAAATTACCAGATGCAGGTGGGCATGGGCAAGGTTTGGGTGTAGGCAAGAAGTAAATTTAGTGGCACATGTAAACGTGTTCCATGAGAATGTATAGCTGCAGGTATGGATAGATCTACACATTCTAAAGAGTCTACCAGGCTCCAGTTTCTGTCCTCTCTTTATCTCATCCCTGGCTCTCTGATAGGGGTCACTTCTCACAAGGAATCGCCTTTCCCGGTGGCAAAATACTGATTGCTGCAGAAGCACTGCCTTCATTCTTTCTGGTTCCAGCGGAGTAGGGGAGAGACTTTGGTCTTTATCCCAACAATGCAGACCAAGGTCTGACTGGGTCTCACCGACCTTGATTGGGTCTTGTGCCTATCCCTGGGCCACCCACTCTGGCCAGGGGAATAAGATATGATTGTCCCAGGTAATAGGTGGTTGACCTAAGTTGGGGAAGGGTGGATCCCCCAGTGCAAAATGGACCTGGTGCTGCCAGTAGCAGAACAGCACAGGATTCCTATGGAGAGCAATGCTGTTCACCAGAGGGTATTTTATGTCTATGTTTATGCTCTTGAATTTGACACCTGATTTACAACAACCTGAAAATCGGGAAATCTATGACATACCTTGAAGATACTGAGTTTAATTCTCTGTACCCTTTTACATTAAAAAATGTACAATTGGGAATATTTGTCTTGGTCAAAATGAATAATACTGGATTTACTTCATGGCAAATCATAGGCCCCTTCATCTCCTAAGAGTACTTTGTTTTTTTATAATATGAGGGACAGGATATGACCAAACAGGCCATAATTGCTGCTTTAAAGTTTTGTCAGGACTGCAGCTAACTTATTTTCTCTGATCTCCTTGGTTCTTTGAGTCATTTTGGAAATGGCTCTCTGTGTTTTGGTGGCACTTGGCCTCCTCAAAGTTGAGGAAATAAGAGTCAGGGTTTTCAGAAGGCAAGCATGAATGAGAAGGACTGAACTGCATTTTAAAACCGGTACTTTTATACCAATGAAAATTCTCCTCATTGTCTCCTCCTTGGAAAGGCTTTCTCCAGTTTCTTATTGCATGAGAAGTACTCACAATGACCCCATGCAAGGTGGGCTGGGATTCCTCTTTCACTGTATCCAGCCCTTTTTTGGCTGAAGACATCCGTGATAATGAGAACAGTGATGGACATGGTTGAAGTGAGAACTATTATCTCTTCCGCGCTTGCTGTGTTAAGAGTTTTATATCTATTATTTAATTTAATCATAACAATAACCCTGTTAGTTTCACCCTGGTATCTCAGATAATGAATCAATGAGTGGATCAATTATCCCTCACATGTAACAATTTCTTGAGGAGGCAGTAGACGCAGTGGTGAAGAGCATGGGTATTGCATTTCCTGCCAGCTTGGTTCAAAACTTGTCTTGACCATGCATAGCATGAATCAATGGGGGCAAATATTTAAATGCTGTGCCCCAAGTTTCCTCAGTTGCAAACATTAACTTCTTTATGAGTTGGTTGTGATGCTTGACTAAGAAAGTTTGCATAAGGATTTACTAAGTTCTCAATAAGTGATAACGATTATTAATTAGTCCCTTTGGGCTCCAGACTAGACTTTTATACAGTCAGTTCTGCTATGATGCTTGTCTTATAAATTCACATTTATTTCAATGAGATATTAAAATATTAGGGAACAATTTGAGCATAACACGAGTATTACATTTGGGTAGGCTGAATTTTGTCCAGAAGAAACACCTGGTGAACTCCGGAGACTGCAACCCAGCTGAACAAAGACATGTAGGAATACACCAAACGCACACCCCTCAAACACCCACCGTCGACCTCAGGTCACCACGGGTGTTAACGAGCCACATCGCCCACATCTGCTGCTCCAACTTTCCGTCTGATTTCAGATCATCTCCTTCTGCCACTGCACAAGAAGACCTCACAGGCTGCAACCCTTCCCATGCCCACTTCCATGAGGGAACATCAGGACTTTTTCAAGGTAAACTGCCATATTTATTACAGTACTATGTATTTCTCAACCGTTTAACACGTGTAAAAATGCGCAGCCGTTTTTATGAGGTTCATGTCTTTTTAAAAAATGCATCCCTGATGAAGATTTTGAGTGTTGTGCTTCAACACCTTTTCCCCTCATAAGTCCTGTGGAAAACTCTGGCCCTGTTTCTCAAAGGGGGGGTTGCAGTTAAGTAGGGGGTCTTGGGCCAGTAAGGTTTGATTCAGATCATTGGCGTCCAAGCCCCAAACGCTAATGGTTTAACTTCAGAACAGGTGTGCTGTGCGGAGTACGGCCAGACCGTTGCCAGCTGGATCCTTCCCTGGTTTCTCAGAGAAGCTAAATGGAAGCTATGGTTGGCATAGTCTGGAATGTACTGACCTTTCTTCACAGGAAATTGCCAGAAGTAAAGCTTGCCAGCACTTTCATTTCTCTCTTTTCATCTTCTTTTCATCTCTCGTGTGCTTGAATCCCTGGAGATGGGCATGCGATACCATCTTTCCGCTTGAATTGGCAGCTGCTTCTGGTAGTAACAATGCTTCACATTGGCACAGTGCTTTAAGATTTTTTTTCAATGTACTTTTGCAATTAATTAGTCTACTTTATAATTTTAAATGTCTGGAGAGGTTGGTAAGACTGTCTTCTTTTCATTATAGAATGTGTGGGAATAGCACATAAATATGTATGGCCATCTTCCATTTCATGCCATGGCAGATATTAGTCATTCCTAAATTTCTTTTCGTGCTGAGCTTGAATTCTTCTTGAGCCAGTACTCCACAGAGCTCCTACCAATGGGTTGGCAATAGGAAATGATTTGTCTAGACTTTTGAGCTCCTTAGGGCAGAATGTATCTCTAGTCTCCATCACAGCATGCATGAACAATGTTTAACGGGGTGGACTGAGTGACTGAGGAAACAGGCAAGGCAGGTTAGGTGATGTTCTCGTGGTAGGGATGCCTATATTTTACAATGCATGTTAGGCAGTGGGATATTAAGGATGTGCTGTTAAAAAAGAAACAGACTCACATATATGGAGAACAAACTAGTGCTTACCAGTGGGGAGAGGGAAGGGGGAGGGGCTAGATAGCGGTAGGGGATTAAGAGGTGCAAACTATTATGTATAAAATACATAAGCTACAAGGATGTACTGTACAACACAGGGGATGTAGTCAGTATGTTTTAGTAACTATAAATGGAATATAACCTTTAAAAATTGTGACTATGTTGTACACCTGTGACATATAATATTGTACATCAACTATACTCCAATTTAAAAAAAAAAAAAAAAAGAATGTGCTGTTAGCTGTAACACCCTCAGGCAGCTAATTCCCTAATCAGGAAGTCAGACCCAGGGTTAGGAGCCAATATTTTGATCAGAAAGCCTATTTGGCTTTCTCTAGCTCTTCTCTCCATACCATGGGCTCTGGGGATTTGCAGAAAGAATGCTAGAAATGGGTTTTCCTTGGTGAAATGAGTGGCTTGTCCATTAAGGTGGTGAGTGTTAGAAATGGGCTCTCACTGGTGAAACTAGTGTATTTAATATATGTGAATTGGTTGAAATATACCAGGGACAACTTCTCATCCTCGCATTAAACAGGTTGTGAAAACCCATCTGTGGCCTGTTCGTTTGGGGCTAGACTCTGAGGCATGACCTTAAATGAGCCTATGCTCAGCCACTGGGGCACATATTTCTGTTTGTCTGAGGCAGACCATACAGGTCACACAAACCTGACTGTAGATTACTGGAACATCTGCTTCAAGTCAACCTTTCACACAAGCTATGGTCAGTGCTCCTGAGAACTCACAGAGCTGGGGTCTCATCAATTTTCCAGTGCAGGCTGTGTGAACTGTTTGGTGCATCCCTGCCGATTAATGTCTGTTTATAAAATGTCTTCCAGTGGGGCAGATTTAGGCTGAAACTCATTTTCAGTAGGAAGGTTGTGGGGTAGAGCTAACCCTCACTCACATTTACTAAATAAAAGTTATGTCCAAAAAAAAAAAAAAAAAACCCTAATATTTTAGCATGATTGTTTTTCCCCTAGGGCCACCATGTATGGTTGTGCAGGTGGTGCACTGCACAAGTGTTCCATCTCTAAGAAATACCATTTATATCACAAATATTGGCTACTAGGATACTTATTACATGCGTTTTCTGGAAGATATCAATAGAATGCTATGTTCCCCCAAAATGTGGTAATTATTTGATTATGACAACTTTTAGACAAGTGGAAGTAAAGAATTTTGAGGGAAGGGTTGCCTGCTTCTAGTATTCGCTAGTTGAATACTAATGGGTTGATCTCTTAGCATTTCATTTAATCTTTCCCACAGGTGAAGCAGCAGGAGGTCTCTCATCCTCCCTCATGCCTGGCACCAAATGGGAACTCTATAATTAGGGGAGTGAATAAGCAATTAAGAGAGAGAGGAGTTTCACATTCCTAAACATACTAAAAGGCCGCTCTTTATAAATAAAGAACTGAGATAACAAGAATATAAATCTTGTGAGGGCTGTGGTATTGGCTGTGTAATTAAGAAAATAAGTGACAAAAGAGGAGGAGAAATGAAGGGGCTTAATATGCTTGAACCAAGAGGGTCTTCCAACCCCCCAGCTTCCCTAGCAAAGGGAGTGTCTCTCCGCCAAGTCCCACTAAGTTCCTTCCCTCACCATGTTTCCACCTCTGCCTTTCTCACAGTCTGAAGTTGCTGTGTTCATTTGTCCCTTCACTAGAATGTGTGCTCTGTGAGAGCAGGGGTTTTGAACTAGTTTGTTCAGTGTTGCATCCATAGCACCTAGGAGAGTGTCCAGTCCTCCATAAATAGCTGTGGGATAAGGGAATGCAGATTGCAGACTTCCAGCCTCTAGAACTGTGAGAAATAATTTTCTATTGTTTATAAGCCACTTGGTCTATGGTATTTTGTTACAGTAGCCAGAATGGACACTATCTAAGACACTACCTAAGTTCCAGTTTCACAGATGGTGAACTAGAGGGTCAGCTGGGGGTTGCTGAGCATCGTCTGAGGCCTTTGTTGCTGATTTCGGAACCAGACTGATTGCTCCTCTGGACCAGCACTAAGTTTTTATGCCTAGAACCCATTGCTCATGCTTGGTACCCTAAGACCAAGCTTTGCCCTCACAAACTCTCACCATCTTTCTACCAGGAAGGTGTAGGAATAGGGGCAGGAAGAGATAAATCTAACAAGAACCATTTGGCAGCTACAAGATTTAGGGAATCGAGGCCATGAAAGATGCACTGTATCTCAAGAATTTGGTGCTCACTCAGCCTTCCCCTTTGCAGTATCTTGCTGCCAATAGAGACTCAGTCATACAGAGTCTCTCAGCAGAGCACCTCAGAAGAGTATACATTGGCCTTCCAAACTTTAAGGCCCCAAGTCCAGCACCTTGCTGCTAGCTTCCTGCCATGATGGGCCATGGTGGTGTCTTCACAGAGCAAAGGGTGGGGTAACACCCCTGGAGGGCTTTGGTGTACGAATTCTTTGCACTCGAAAGCTGCACTTCACTTAGAGATGAAAGGAAGGTGTGTCGATCATCTGTGAGCCTGTGAGTTTCCTGCAGGGACCTTAGGGTGTACAGGGATTGCTGGGAAGCAGCTTGGGAGAAACCCCTGCTACATATGGCAGTCGAGAGGGTCTCTGAAAATAAGGCTGCACACAGGCACCTGGGGGAAAGTTCTGGTATCCCCATTCTTGTTCTCTCTCTGCCTGCCTCTTCCCATTTGGTGCTCACATGCCTTGAGTGCTTGGCTTCCTGATGAAGTGTATAGTCTAGCTTCTCAGCAAGATGAGAGGACACCTAAGGGCAGACTATAGAGCTCCTAGCTCACCGTGGTGCATATATTAATATCTGCACTCTGCAGGGGCTTAATAAATGCCCATGGACCACAGACGACAGCTTACTACATCTGGAGACAGATGAACTTTAACAAATATATACACCCATGTAATCTATACTCCAATCAAGATACAGAATAGTTCCATAACCCCAGAAATTTTCCTCATCCTTCTGTGTAGTCAGTCCTCCATCTGGAGGTGTCCACTGCTCTGATTTCTATCCCATAGATAAGTTTGACCTGTTCTCGAGCTTTGCATAAGCAGAATCCTACCATATGTACTCTTTTGCAGAAAATCCTATTTTTGAAATCTATACCATCATTACATGATTCGGAGTTATATCCTTTTCTTGATGAGTAGTGTTTCATTGTATGAATATACAACAGCTCATTCTTTCTGTTGATTGATGCACAGTAGAGTTGCTTCTAGGTTTTGACTTCTTTGAATGAAGCCTCTTTGTGAATTTATGTGCACGACTTTTTGTGGACATATTTTCCTTTCTCTCAGGTAACTATTCAGGAGTAGAGTTTCTGGGTCAGATGACGAGTGGATGTTTACCTTTATAAGCAACACCCAAACCGTTTTCCAAAGTTGTCTCATCCTCTTATGGTGCCATCAGCAGTTACAGCTGCTCCACACTGTTGCCAAGAGTGAGTATTGTCAATTTAAAACATTTAGCCATTCTGGAGTAGGCTGTGCTAGCTCATTGTGGTTTTAATTTGAATTTCTTTAATGACGAAGACTAGAGATTTATGTCCTAATTGGCCATTTGTATATCTTCTTTTGTGAATTGTATATTTAAATTTTTTACTCATTTTTATTGGATTATTAATGTTATTATTATTGAATTGTATGTGCTCTTTATATGTTTTGGATGCAAATATATCTTAGATATATATAATATTTCCCCCGGTATGTAGTCTATTTTTTACTACTGATATCTTATAAAGAGCAGATGTTTTTAATTTTTATGAACTCCACTTTATCAGTTTTTCCCATAATTCATACTTGTTTTATCCAATCAAATAATCTTTACCTAGCCCAAACTTATGAAAATCGTTTCCTAAATTAAGTTTTATAATTTTAGCTTACATGAGGTCTATGAGCCATTTTGAATTAATCTTTGTTCATGGTATGATGTAGAAGATGTTCATTGTTTTAAAATAAAGATATCCAGTTATGTCAGCACTATTTGTTGAAAAGACCATCCTTTACCCAGTCATTCACGCTGACTCTTCTGCTGTAAATCAACTGACCATATACATGTGTGTCTATTTCTGTACTAGTTCCATGTTGATAGCTATGCCCTTATTGCATTGTTTTGATTCCTTCCACTTATTAGTAAGTCTTCAAATCAGGCAGTATCAACTCTCCAACTTTGTACCTCTTTAACAAAGTAGTTTTGGTTATTCTTTTAAATTTTAGAATCAGCCTGTCAATTTCTACAAGAAAAAGCATACTGGGATTTAGATTGGGATTACATTGAATCAACTGATATATCTGGGGGAGAAATGACATCTTAACAATGTCAAGGCTTTCAGTCTATGAACATGGCACCTCTCCAGTTTGTTAGCTGTTTTAAAAATTGTTGTGAGATACATGTTTTAGTTTTCAGCATGCCAGTTTTGCCCATTTTTATTAAATTTATTCACAAATGTTTTGCACTTTGTTAATGGGTAGGGTTTCTTTTCTCCTTTAAAAAGTAAACTTTTTAAAGAAAATTGAGATTGTAGCAAGCATCTTTTCAGACCACAACACTATGAGACTAGATATCAATTACAGGAAAAAAAAAACTGTAAAAAATACAAACACATGGAGGCTAAACAATATGATACTAAATAACCAAGAGATCACTGAAGAAATCAAAGAGGAAATCAAGAAATACTTAGAAACAAGTGACAATGAAAACATGATGACCCGAAAACTTTGGGATGCAGCAAAAGCAGTTCTAAAAGGGAAGTATATAGCAATACAATCCTACCTCAAGAAACAAGAAAAATCTCAAATAAACAACCTAACCTTACACCTAAAGCAATTAGAGAAAGAAGAACAAAAAAACCCCAAAGTTAGCAGAAGGAAAGAAATCATAAATTTCAGAGCAGAAATAAATGAAAAAGAAATGAAGGAAACAGTAGCAAAGATCAATAAAACTAAAATCTGGTTCTTTGAGAAGATAAACAAAATTGATAAACCATTAGCCAGACTATCAGGAAAAAAAGGGAGAAGACCCAAGTGAACAGAATTAGAAATGAAAAAGGAGAAGTAACAATGACACTGCAGAAATACAAAGGATCCTGAGAGATTACTACAAGCAAATGTATGCCAATAAAATGGACAACCTGGAAGAAATGGACAAATTCTTAGAAAAGTACAACGTTTCAAGACTAAACCAGGAAGAAATAGAAAATATGAACAGGCCAGTCACAAGCACTGAAATTGAAACTGTGATTAAAAATCTTCCGACAAACAAAAGTGCAAGACCAGATGGCTTCAGAGGTGAATTCTTTCAAACATTTAAGAAAGAGCTAACACCTACCCTTCTCAAACTCTTCCCAAAAATTGCAGAGGAAGGAACACTCTCAAACTCATTCTATGAGGCCACCATCACCATGATACCAAAACCAGACAAAGATGTCACAAAAAAAGAAAATTACAGGCCAATATAACTGATGAATATAGACGCAAAAATCCTCAACAAAATACTAGCAAACAGAGTTCAACAGCATATTAAAAGGATCATACAACATGATCATGTGGGATTTATCCCAGGAATGCAAGGATTCTTCAATATAGGCAAATCAATCAATGTGATACACCATACTAACAAATTGAAGGATAAAAACCATATGATAATCTCAATAGATGCAGAAAAAGCTTTTGACAAAATTCAACACCCATTTATGATAAAAACCCTCCAGAAAGTGGGCATAGAGGGAACCTACCTCAAAAAAATAAAGGTCATATATGACAAACCCACAGCCAACATCATTCTCAATGGTGAAAAACTGAAAGCATTTCCTCTAAGATCAGGAACAAGAAAACAGTGCCCACTCTCACCACAATTATTCAACATAGTTTTAGAAGTTTTAGCCACAGTAATCACAGAAGAAAAAGAAATGAAAGGAATCCAAATTGGAAAAGAAGTAAAACTGTCACTGTTTGCAGATGACATGATACTATACATAGAAAATCCTAAAGATGCCACCAGAAAACTACTAGAGCTAATCAATGAATTTGGTAAAGTTGCAGGATACAAAATTAATGCACAGAAATCTCTTGCATTCCTATACACTAACAATGAAAAATCTGAAAGAGAAATTAAGGAAACACTCCCACGTACCACTGCAACAAAAAGAATAAAATACCTAGGAATAAACCTACCTAAGGAGACAAAAGACCTGTATGCAGAACACTATAAGATTCTGATGAAAGAAATCAAAGATGATACAAACAGAAGGAAAGATATACCATGTTCTTGGATTGGAAGAATCAATACTGTGAAAAGGACTATACTACCCAAAGCAATCTACAGATTCAATGCAATCCCTCTCAAACTACCAATGGCATTTTTCACAGAACTAGAACAAAAAAATTCACAATTTGTATGGAAACACAAAAGACCCTGAATAGCCAAAGCAATCTTGAGAAAGAAAAACAGCTGGAGGAATCAGACTCCTTGACTTCAGACTACACTACAAAGCTACAGTAATCAAGACAGTATGGTACTGGCACAAAAACAGAAATATAGATCAATGGAACAGGATAGAAAGCCCAGAGATAAACCCATGCACATATGGCCACCTTATCTTTGACAAAGGGGGCAAGAATATACAATGGAGAAAAGACAGCCTCTTCAATAAGTGGTGCTGGGAAAACTGGACAGCTACATGTAAAAGAATGAAATTAGAACACTTCCTAACACCATACACAAAAATAAACTCAAAATGGATTAAAGACCTAAATGTAAGGCCAGACACTATAAAACTCTTAGAGGAAAACAGGCAGAACGCTCTATGACATAAATCACAGCAAGATCCTTTTTGATCCACCTCCTACAGTAATGGAAATAAAAACAAAAATAAACAAATGGGATCTAATGAAACTTAAAAGCTTTTGCACAGCAAAGGAAACTATAAACCAGATGAAAAGAGAACCCTCAGAATGGGAGAAAATATTTGCAAATGAAGCAACTGACAAAGGATTAATCTCCAAAATATACAAGCAGCTCATGCGGCTCAATATCAAAAAAACAAACAAACCAATCCAAAAATGGGCAGAAGAGCTAAACAGACATTTCTCCAAAGAAGACATACAGATTGCCAACAAACACATGGAAAGATGCTCAACATCACTAAGCATTAGAGAAATGCAAATCAAAATCACAATGAGGTATCACCTCACACTGGTCAGAATGGCCATCATCAAAAGGTCTACAAACAATAAATGCTAGAGAGGGTGTGGAGAAAAGGGAACCCTCCTGCACTGTTGGTGGGAATGTAAATTGATACAGCCACTATGGAGAACAGTATGGAGGTTCCTTAAAAAACTAGAAATAGAACTACCATGTGACCCAGGAATCCCACTGCTGGACATATACCCTGAGAAAACCATAATTCAAAAAGAGTCATGTACCGCAATGTTCATTGCAGCACCATTTACAATAGCCAGGACATGGAAGCAACCTAGATGTCCATGAACAGATGAATGGATAAAGAAGATGTGGCATATATATACAATGGAATATACTCAGCCCTAAAAAGGAAGAAAACTGAGTTATTTGTAATGAGGTAGATGCACCTAGTGTCTGTCATACAGAGTGAAGTCAGTCACAAAGAGAAAACAAATACCGTATGCTAACACACATATATGGAATCTGAAAAAATGGTACTGATGAACCTAGTGGCAGGGCAGGAATAAAGACACAGACGTAAGAAACAGACCTGAGGACACAGGGCAGGAAGGGGAAGCTGGGACGAAGCGAGAGAGTAGCACTGACATATATACACTACCAAATGTAAAATGCATGGCTAGTGGGAAGCTGCTGCATAGCGCAGGGAGATCAGCTCGGTGCTTTGCAACCACCTAGAGGGGTGGGATAGGGAGGGTGGGAGGGAGACCCAAGAGGGAGGGGATATGGGGATATATGTATACATATAGCTGATTCACTTTGTTGTACAGCAGAAACTAACACAACATCGTAAAGCAATTATTCTCCAATGAAGATATATTTATAAAAAAGTAAACTTTTTATTTTAGAATAGTTTTCGAGGTACAGGAAAGTTGGAAGGATAGTACAAAGATGCCATGTATATCCCTCACCCAGTTTTCCCATATACTAACATCTTACATGACTGTACGCATTTGTCATAACTCGGAAACCATCACTGGTACATTACTATTAACTGAACTCCAACTTTTTTCAGATGTCACCAGTTTTTCCACTAATGTCCTTTTTCAGTTCCAGGATCCCATCCAAGAGACCACATTACATTTAGTCATCATGTCTTCTTAGACTCCTCTGGTCTATGGCAGTTTCTCAGACTTCCCTTGTTTTTATGACCCTGACAATTTGGAGGGGTTTGGCCAGGTATTCTGTAGAATTCCCTTCATTTGGGATTTGTTTGATGCTATGCTCACGACTGGATTTGAATTGGGGGAGAAAACCACAGAGGTAACGTGTCCTTCTCATTCCCCCAACCACTCCCCTTTGGATTATGTTAGTTTCTGAGCTGGGAGGAGGTTGGGCTGTCGTTTTGTTTTATCTTTGAATTCAACTCCAGCAGGACCCTTGAACCCTATTTTTTTCTCCTCCTGTATTGATGCTTTCTTGGCAGGACTTGAGGGTGTGGAAGAGGGGTGAGCTTTGTTGGGATGAGTCATTTGTTTTTGCATTTGGATTTAGTCCTGTTAGTCCAGGCTTTCATCTGAGGTTTGCCTGATCTCTTCTTATCTGCACAAATTATCTCTGTTTATGGCTGAAGCCCACTCCTGTCCATCTGTATCCAAACTGAAGCTGAGGTTCTCCTCACTTTATAACGGTCTTTTTTCTCTCTGTAATTCAGTTATTCAAGGCTCTAACTCCTCTTTACTAGCTCATTATGATTTTTATTTTGTCTGGTGTCTTGTTAACACAAGAGAAATGGTCCATCAGATCCTTCTACATCCTAAGGAGCAAAAGTTATCTATGTTTGGGTATTTTCTTTACCTTGTTTATTCCTTATGAATTTTTTTCCTCCTTTCTTTCTTTTGTTGAATTGCATGATTTCTTTTCTTTCCAATTCTTATTCCTTCACTGGTTTGCAAGTTATGTGCTTCTTTTATATTTTTTTAAGAGTCAACACAATATTTTTAACATGGTTGCTTAACTTCAAATCATAGCATATGTAATGTTTTAACTCTCGTTACGCCCTCTTTATTGTTAGATTATTATGATATCATGCTTTTTTTCTCACCCTGCAAAATTAGTAATTATAATTCATACACCCAGTCCTTGCTTTAGATTTTCCCAATTTGCTCACATTGCTTCTCTCATCCCATCCTCTCCTAGAGAGTTTCAGATTCCTTCTCTCTTGTCATCCATTCTTTAATGGTTCTTTCAGAAGGGACTTCAAGTGGTAAATTCCTGTAGACTTTGTGTGAAACTATATTTATTTTATTCTATGCTCTCACTCTGGAATGGTAATTTAGCTGACAGGAAAATTCTAGGCTTACTATTTATTTTTGCTATTTTTGGTATATTCTTCAATCTTCTTCTGACCTAGACTGTTGTTTTTGAGAAGTTTCCTGCCCTTTAAAGTGCCATCTTTTGGTTCATAATATAGAACCTTCTGCCCACCTGCTTCTAAAATTTTTCACATTGTCTTTTGTGTCCTGTAGATTTAATGTGAAGTATCTCGATGCAGATTAACTTTTATTTAAGTTTTTACTATGTGTATATTTCAATGTCTACTGTCACATAATTTATTAAATGGGTTTATGTCAACAGACATGTAGATGCTCCTCTTCTTTTATTATACCAAAAGTGCTCCAGCAAACGTTCTGGTATGGTGTCCTTGTACTTGATGAATGTCATATTGTTTTAGTCACCAAGGCTTTATGATGCATTTCAATATCCAGGAGTTTGATAAATCTCTGCTATAGCATTACTCTCCTTTTAAAAAATATTTTCCTTTCAATTTTCACTGATTATTCTTCAAACTAATTCTAGAACAATTTCATCAAGTCCCAAAGTAGTGAGATGGTATGTATTTTACAGACTAGTTTTCAAGAAAATTGATATAATATTATGTCTTCCTATCTAAGGGCATCTATGGTATATCTCTTGATTTATTTGTCTTTATTTTGTACCCCAGTATAATTTTATTATCTTATTTGGGTAGGTCCTGGATATGTCTTATTTATTTCTAAGTATTTTATGGTTTTAAGTTATTTTTCAAATCTGATGTTCTTAAAATAGGATATTATATAAAATTTTATTTATTCTTGCATATGTATTTTGATCCAGAGTAACTTATTTAATTCTCTTTCTGACTCCATTAGTTTTGTTTGTTTTTTTTTTAACTGATTCTCTTGGATTTTCTGGGCTAAAAATATAACCCATAAGAAATAATAGCTATGTTCTCCCTTTCTAATACTTTTACTTTTTATGTAATGTTATCATCCAATTTCATGGCTATATTGTAAAGAATGTTAAATAATAGTAATGATATTACTAACCTGTTCTTAATTTCATTGGGAATTAGAGCATTTCATCAAAGAGCACAGTACTGCTGGTTGATTTAAGAAATTTAAAACACACATATTAAGAAAGTATCTGGCTTCATTTTAGAGTCTTTCTAAAGTTGAGAAAAAGACACCATAATATTATTAAATGCTCTTTCAATTGTAAAATATGTCATATATACAAAAGTTTATAAAATGTATTTACAGTTTAAAGAAAAATAATAACATAAGCCCCAAGTACTGACTACCCACATTAATTAAACACACACACACACACACACACACACACACACACTTCCACTACCTTCCAAGCTCTCTTTTGATTCTTCCCTAATTTCATCTCCCTCCCTCCCTCTACCTAGGATAACCAATATTCAAAAAATTTCTCATTTCTTTTCTTCTCTTTATGGTTGTGTCACTATTTACAAACCCTTAAACAATGAATCCATTAATCTGCCTGAACTTGAACTTGACGTAAATGGATTATATTGTTTGCATGCTTTTGTAACTTCCTCTAGTTTATTCGTTTGGACTGTTATATACTGCTCATTGTAGAAGTATACCACAACTTAGCTATCCATTCTAGCGTGGATGGACATTTGAATTGTTTCCAGTTTTTCACTTTTATGAACGATCTTGCCATATCATTTTGTATATGTTCCCTGGCACACATGTGTAAGTTTTCTGTGAGAGAGTTTCTTGCAAGGGTTTTCCAACCCGAGATTGGAATTGCTGGGTCTTGGTGCTGGTCCATTGTCACTTTACTGGAGTAATGTCAAAATATTTTTCTAAGTGCTCCAATCCATATTCCATTAACAATGTAATGAGAATCTCCATAGCTCCACATCCTTGCCTACATCTAGTACTGTCAGACTTTTTTGATTATTCCCAGTTCAAAATTATATCTCCATGTAGTTTTAATTCACATTTATCTAATTACCAATTGAGATCAACTTTGAAGAGGCATATGGTCTGTTTATTTCCTCCCTATTAAATGTCTATTTGTGAATTTTTTTTTCTGTTGAGTTATGACATTTTATAGGAAAACCTTATCCTTGATATTAATCCTCTGTTGGTTACGGGTTACAAGATTTTCTCCCAGTTTGCTGTTTTTTATGAAAAAGTTTTTTTTTTAAATTTTAAAATTGTCAAAACTTCCAATCATTTCCTTTATTGTTTGTGCTTATGTCTTATTTAAAAATGCTTTCCTTATAGAAGTAATAAGGTTATTCTCCTATATTGATTTCTAAAAATATTTAGAGATGGAATATTTTCGACTTTTGTCACTAAGGATCTTATTTGAAGTAGTTTTGTTATAGGTTCACTTGACTGGGTTGAATTTTATGGGAAGTCTCTTTTGCATTTTCTAGGATAATAATGTGGGATTTTTTTTCTAATTTGTTAATATGAAGAATTGCATTAAACTATTTTCTATATTAAATCAAGATTACATTTCTTGACCAAACCCAAATTGGTAATGGTATTTTATTGTTTTTATGTATTGCTGAAGTTGGTTTGCCAATATTTTATTTACACTTTTTTCATTTATGCTCACGAGTGACATTGGACTGTCATACTGTCCCTGTCTTTTTTGGAATCAAGGTAAGGTTGGCCTAATAAAATAATTCTCTGGAAGAGTTTATGTAAATTCGGAATTATCTGTTCCTGTTTGGTGGAACATGCCTATAAAACCACCTGAGACCAGTGTTTTCTTTTTGTAACATTTTAAACTTTTGATATTATTTTTAAAACAGTTATAGGATTATTCCTACATTCTCTTCTTTCTTGAGAGTCAATTTTAATAGTTTGTTTTTCTAGGGATTTATCCATTCTATCAAAATTTATCAGTTTATTAGCATAAGGTTGTCCATAATAACCTGTTATTAACTATTAATCTCTGCAGCATCTGCAGTTATATCTTTTCTTTCACTAATATTGCTTATTTGCATATTATCTCTGATTTGAATGATTTTTTAATCTCTGCTAGTATTGATGATAATTTTCTATTGATAGTAGTCTTTTCAAAGAATCAGTGTCTGGGTTTGTTGATCTGTACTCTTATGTATTTGTTTTCTGTTTTATTAATTTTTGCTTTTAACCTTATTATTGCTTTCCTTCTGTTTTCTTTGTTTTTATTCTGTTATTTTTTTTTTCCTCCCTAAATCTGTCTGTTGAATGCTTAGTTCATTAATTTGGAGGCTTTCTTATTTTCTAATGGAGTATTGACAGTATAATTCCCCTGTAATACTACTTTAGAGCTTCCCACATAAGTATTTTCTGATTTCATTATTACTTTTCTTTGGCACATTAGTTCTTTTTTTTCTTAATTTCCAAATATGTGCAGTTTTTCTATTTATCTTTTCTGCTGCACATTTTCTCACTTCAGTGCATATAGGTTAGAGAATGCAGCACAGATGACACCAAGTTTCTGAACTACCTGAGGCTAGCTTTATGGTATAATCCATGGCCAGATTTTGTGCTTGAAAGGAGTGTGTATTCTCCAATTGCTGGGCTCAGTATTCTGTGTAACCCATTAAATCAGGATTGTTAATTGTCCTTTACAATTTTTAATGGTTTCTTGGTTTGCTTGATCTGTCAGTTATTGAGAGAGGTGTGTTAAAGCAATTTCTGTTATATAGATAGATTTACCTAGTTCTTGCAAGTCTGTTACTTTTTGGTTTTATATGAAGAATATAATTGAACTTTTAAAATTCCAACTCTGCCTGGTAGTTTTTGTCTTTTATCTGTAGATATTAATCCATTTATATTCATTGTGAATGCTGATATATTTAAATTTATTTCTTCTATCTTGTTATGTGCTTTGCGTTTGTCCTACTTCTTCTGATTCTTCTCCTTTTTTCCTTCTTTTGGATTTTGTTTTCCTATTTAATTTTTCTCTGCTATTTACTTCTTCGGTGGACATAGATTCCATGCTAATTCTTTTAGTAGTTACACTGGCAATTTTAATAAGCATACTTAGTTTAGCAAAGTCCAAATTGAATTAACATATTTCCCATCCTCCTGAACAATCCACAAAGCTTAGGATAATCTCACTCCCAGATCACCTTCCTTCCAACTATTATTGTCCATTATTATTGTCTCAGCTGGAGTTCTTTTACTATTATAAGCCAGCATTTTAATTTCAGCTATTATTTTGCTTTGCCACATCCCATTTGGTTTTATTTTTATTATTGCTTTATACAATCATTCACTTAGTCCACTTATTTACCAATGTATTTGCTTATTCTTTCTACTTACATCAGATTTTCATCTGGACTAATTTTTTTTCTATCTAATATATATCCTTTAGAATTTGAGTCTTAAGGATATTTTATAGGTTACTAATTTGTGGATAAATACTCAGTTTTTGTCTATGTCTGTATTTGATCATCATTGTTGAAAGAGTCTCACTGATCTCTAGGTTGACAGTAACTTTTCTCAGCCTACTTCTCTCAGATTCCACTCCTCTGGGCTCCCTTGTAGTTAAGAAGCCAGCAGCCCTTCTAAAGGCTGTTTGCTGGTAGGCAATCTGTGTCTTATCATTGCCTGCTTTAAAGAGCGATTTGTTTTCTTTGGTTTTCATCAATTTCACTATGATGCCTCTATGTTAAATCCTAAATCTGAAAATTGGTAACATTATCTCTTTGATAGTACTTCCCCCTTATTTTGTCTTTTATCACCTTCCAGAACTTGGATTAGATTTGTGTTAAACCTTCTCCCGCCATCTTCTCTATGTCTTAACCTCTTGGGCGTATCATCCATCTTTTCATCTTCTCACTACATTTGGAATGCACTCTGCCTTCCGTTTTACTAATTCCCTCTACAGCTCCGAGGCTCTGGCTCCAATGTGAACACATGCTGCTACCTTTAATTGCTGAGTAATCATGGGCCTCTTAACCATTCTCTAGAGGAAGAGCAGGTCTTTCCATTTTAGACCTAGAGACAATAGATTTACTAAGAGAAACATAGACTCTGCTTCGTAATACAGTTACAGCCTCGACGGATCAGTTGCCACACCATTTCATGCTTATGCTACTTTCCTAATAGACCCCCGAGTATTGCTAGCCAACGCTTTGGTAGGTGATGCCAAAATCCCCGCTGAGTTACTACCAATATCTGTATCCATATGTGGCCACATCAGCGGATGAAATCAACCATTACAGGCTTCATGCTTGCAGCAAAGAATATAATTTTATCATAATATTGATATCAGTTCCACACTCCACCCGATTTGACCACTAGAAAATGATTTTCCCCCAAGGGAAAGAGGTGAGGTGTTTGGCCCAGAAGGCATGTTTGTCTCTATTCCTTCTTTCTGTCCATCTTTGTCAGATGCTGGAGGTCTTCTTCAGGCTGCTGTCCTTGGCACGTTACCCTTTTTGTGCTAAAAGGTATTAATCAGAACCTACTGAGTGGTTTGTGCTACCATGACATTTGTAAACCAAGTAGAGTATCCTAAGTGATTTGCTGGTTTGTTTTGTAACTGCCAGAAAAGACACAAAGCAGCAGTAAAGTTCTGCAGACCCTTGTCCCATTTTTCTTCTTTTGCTGTGTTTGGTGGAGCATTTCATTTCATGGAACAGATGGCTTGGGGTAGACATTCTGAAGCAACTGGTGAAGGCATCCGCAGAGGAAAACATTCTAAAGTGGTTGGGACTTTGGAGGTCTTTAGAGAGGACAGGTGCCCTGCTCAGGGTCACTCAGCCAGTCAGGGCTCGGCTTATCACTCCCAGTGAGGACTCCTGTGATGTGCTTGATTCTTCAGGCTCAAGCCTTCTGGAGCAGTACTGATTCTGGGCAGGACTGATTTTGTTCTCAAATGGTCACTGTGGCTTTGGCTGGCATGATCCACTTTCCTGTCTCCATCACTCCCCTAACAGCAATGATGCAGCCCTAGCCAAGTGGAGGGTCGTGTTCCTGTGGCCTCAGTGATTGGCTAAGGAATGGCACATAATCCAATCAGAAACACACTGTGACTTTTTTGGGGAATGTCAGAAAAGACATCTTCTTTTCCATTGGACTAGAACCTACAAG
Source organism: Balaenoptera musculus (assembly GCF_009873245.2). NCBI lineage: Eukaryota > Metazoa > Chordata > Mammalia > Artiodactyla > Balaenopteridae > Balaenoptera > Balaenoptera musculus. The sequence continues at coordinate 70,268,800 of NC_045795.1, read as the reverse complement.
GATAAAAGCAGAAACTGAAGTGGCCATCTTGCTTCCATGAGGGTAAAATCCTTGTGAGAATGGAGCCAACACAGAGGGAGGAGGGCAGATAAATAGAGACAACAGATACTGGTGATGCTTTCTGTGTACCTGGATTCAGGCACACCTGAAGTCATCTTTCCTCTGGTCTTTTCAGTTTTACAACTCAATCAAACCATGCCTTAGTCCTGACATGTTTGATCAAGCCATCTCTAGATTCTAATCAAGGGACCACATGACCCCAGTTCTTAGAAACTTTGTCAAGGATTAATTGCTGTAATGGTTCATTTTATACGTCAACTTGACTGGACTTGGGGATGCTCACATAGCTGGTAAACATTGTTTCCGGGTGTGTCTGTGAGGGTGTTTCTGGAAGAGATTAGCATTTGAATCAGTGGACTGAATAAGGAAGATGACCCTCACCAATGCAGGTGGGCATGATTCAATCTGTTAAAGATCTGACTAGAACAAAAAGGCAGAAGAAAAGCAAATGTGTTCTCTTCATTTGCACTGGAAAATCTGTTTTTTCCTGTCCTTGGACATCTGTGTTCCTGATTCTCAAGCCTTTGAACTCAGACTGGGACTTGCACTATCAGCCCCCTGATTCTCAAGCCTTTTGATTTGGACTGAATTACACCACCAGCATTCCTGGTTCTCCAGCTGGCAGACAGCATACCCTGGGCCTTCTCAGCCTCCTAATCATGTGAGCCAATTCCTAACATAAATCTCCTCTTATCTATTTCTATCTCTGTCTCTGTCTCTATCTCTCTACATTTACATCTACATCTACATCTACACCGATAACTACATCTATATATCTATATATCCTATTGGTTCTGTTTCTCTGGAGAACTCTGATAACACAATTGCTTAACTTTTATCTAATAATTGTATTAGCCTTAGGTGATCTATAGACTTGGTGATCGACTCAAACACTGTCCTGGTTCGAAGGTGATCCCCAGGCCTATTTTGAGTGTACCACATGCTTGTGAATTAATTGGAGAAAATGATTCAAACAAAAAATGAAGGGTAGGGCTTCCCTGGTGGCGCAGTGGTTGAGAGTCTGCCTGCCAATGCAGGGGACACGTGTTCGAGCCCTGGTCTGGGAGGATCCCATATGCCGCGGAGCAGCTGGGCCCGTGAGCCACAGTGGCTGAGCCTGCACGTCTGGAACCTGTGCTCTGCAATGGGAGAGGCCGCAATAGTGAGAGGCCCGCGCACTGCGATGAAGAGAGGCCCCTGCTTGCCACAACTAGAGAAAGCCCTCACACAGAAACGAAGACCCAACACACCCAAAAATAAATAAATAAATTTAAAAAACAAAACAAAACAAAAGAAAAACAAACAAAAAAACGAAGGGTACATTTTGAGTAGCAAGAGGTGGTTTACATTCCCTAAGTGCTATTATTCTTGGTCAGTATTAAAATACTCTTTCTGGCAGAAAGTCAGAAGGCTTTGGGGTGAATATAAACTGTGATAGCCCAGTTGATCCACTCATCCCAGCAAAGACTCTAATTTTACCTTAAATAAGAGAAAGAGAAAGTTAGTAATTACTTGGAAGATTGTCCTTAACAAATACTATGGAAACTATATGGGTCTCATTATTGATGGAGCATGCCAGAGTTCTGGGAAAAAAGTAAAGATTTAATTGCTGACAGGAAGATGACTGTAAGCTGATCCCAGCTAGGTGTTTGCAAGGAGAGCTCTGGACCTAACTTGGAGATAGGATGGGGTCTCTCTCCAATTGTCTGGCTCTTGACCTCAGTATTAATGACACTGAGCTGGAATAATTCTCTGCCCTGTGCATCTTAGGATGTTCAACACCATCCCCAGCTTCTACTCACAAGAGACCAGTAGCATCCCCTGCCTTGGTTGTGACAAGCAAAAATACCTCCAAAGATCAAGTGTCTCCCGGAGGGCAAAATCACCCCCAGTGAGAACCACTGCTGCACCCAACACTCTCCTGCCTTTGCCCTCCAACTGAAGCAAGACAGCAAACCAGGCCTGTACTGGAAATGACTAGTGGATCCTGACAAACATCCAGGCACAAACTGTGCTAAATATTTATAAAGGGACTGTGCTATGCATCAGAAAGAACATGGCGGGGGGGGGGGGGACCTTCAAGATGCTGGAGGAGTGAGATGTGGAGATCACCTTCCTCCCCACAGATACATCAAAAATACATCTACATGTGGAACAACTCCTACAGAACACCTACTAAACACTGGCAGAAGACCTCAGACTTCTCAAAAGGCAAGAAACTCCCCACGTACCTGGGTAGGGCAAAAGAAAAAAGAAAAAACAGAGACAAAAGAATAGGGATGCGACCTGCACCTCTGGGAGGTAGCTGTGAAGGAGGAAAAGTTTCCACACACTAGGAAGCCCCTTCGCTGGTGGAGACGGGGGTGGGTGGGCGAGGAGAGCGCAGCAACAGGGGTGCAGAGAGAAAAGCAGAGAGATTCCTGCACAGAGGGTCGGTGCCGACCAGCACTCACTGGACTGAGAGGCTTGTCTGCTCACCCACTGGGGCAGGTGGGGGCTGGGAGCTGAGGCTTGGGCTTCGGAGGTCGGATTCCAGAGAGAGGACTGGGGTTGGCTGTGTGAACACAGCCTCAAGGGGCTAGTGCGCCACAGCTAGCCTGGAGGGAGGCCAGGAAAAAGTCTGGAACTGCCTAAGAGGCAAGAGACCATGTTTTGGGGTGCGTGAGGAGAGAGATTCCTTCCCTGTCTGCCCACAGAAGGCAGAAAATCACCTAAATGACCTCCAGAGATGGACGCGAGCTGTGGCTATCAGTGTGTACCCCAGAGACGGGCATGAAACGCTAAGGCTGCTGCTGCAGCCACCAAAAAGCCTGTGTGCAAGCACAGGTCACTATCCACACCTCCCCTCCCGGGAGTCTGTGCAGCCCGCCACTGCCAGGGTCCCATGATCCAGGGACAGTTTCCTGGGGAGAACACATAGCTTGCCTCAGGCTGGTGCAACATCACGCCAGCCTCTGCCTCCGCAGGCTCACCCCACGTTCCGTACCCCTCCCTCTCCTGGCCTGAATGAGCCAGAGTCCCCTAATCAGCCGATCCTTTAACCCCCTCCTGTCTGGGTGAAGAACAGACCCCAGAGGGCAACCTACATGCAGAGGCAGGGCTAAATCCAAAGTTGAACACCAGGAGCTGTGCGAACAAAGGAGAGAAAGGGAAATCTCTTCGTGCAGCCTAAAGAACAGCAGATTAAATCTCAACAATCAATTTGATGTACCCTGCATCTGTGGAATACCTGAATAGACAATGATTCATCCCAAAATTGAGGACGTGGACTTCGGGAGCAACTGTAGACTTGGGGTTTGCTGTATGCGACTGACTAGATTCTGATTTATATGTTTATCTTAGTTTACTTTTTAGCACTTGTTATCATTGGTGGATTTGTTTATTGGTTTGGTTGCTCTCTTTTTTTTAAAATTATTTTTTAAATTTTTTATTTTAATAATATATTTAAAATTTTTTTATTTTAATAACTTTATTTTATTTTGCTTTTTCTTTCTTTCTTTCTTTTTTTCTCCCTTTTCTTCTGAACCGTGTGACTGATAGGGTCGAACCGAGTGACTGACAGGGTCTTGGTGTTCTGGCCAAGTGTCAGGCCTGAGCCTTGGAGGTGGGAGAGCCAAGTTCAGGACACTGGACCATCAGAGTCCTCCTGGCCCCATGTAATATCAATCAGTGAGACCTCTCCCAGAGATCTCTGTCTCAACGCTAAGACGCAGCTCCACTCAACAACCAGAAAACTCCAGTGCTGGACACCCATGCCAAACAACTAGCAAGACAGGAACACAACCCCACCCATTAGCAGAGAGGCTGCCTAAAATCATAATAAGTTCACAGACACACCAAAACACACCACTGGACTCGGTCCTGCCCACCAGAGAAACAAGATCCAGCCACATCCACCAGAACACAGGCACCAGTCCCCTACACCAGGAGGCCTACACAACCCACTGAACCAACCTTACCTACTGGGGGCAGACACCAAAAACAACAGGAACTATGAAGCTGCAGCCTGCAAAAAGGAGACCCCAAATACAGTAAGTTAAGCAAAACGAGAAGACAGAGAACTACGCAGCAGATGAAGGAGCAAGGTAAAAACCCACCAGACCAAACAAATGAGGAGGAAATAGGTGGTCTACCTGAAAAAGAATTCAGAGTAATGATAGTAAAGATGATACAAAGTCTTGGAAATAGAATGGAGAAAATACAAAAAGTGTCTAACAACAACATAAAAGAACTAAAGAACAAACAAACAATGATGAAGAACACAATAAATGAAATTAAAAATTCTCTAGAAGGAATCAATAGCAGAATAAACTGAGGCAGAAGAACGGATAAGTGACCTGGAAGATAAAATAGTGGAAATAACTACCAGAGAGCAGAATAAAGAAAAAGAATTAAAAGAATTGAGGACAGTCTCAGAGACCTCTGGGACAACAATAAACGCACCAACATTCGAATTATAGGGGTCCCCGAAGAAGAAGAGAAAAAGAAAGGGACTGAGAAAATACTTGAAGAGAATATAGTTGAAAACTTCCTTAATATGGGAAAGGAAATAGTTAATCAAGTCCTGGAAGCACAGACAGTCCCATACAGGATAAATCCAAGGAGAAACATGCCAAGACATATATTAATCAAACTATCAAAAATTAAATACAAAGAAAACATTTAAAAGCAGCAAGGGAAAAACAACAAATAACATACAAGGGAATCCCCATAAGGTTAAGAGCTGATCTTTCAGGAGAAACTCTGCAAGCCAGAAGGGAGTGGCAGGACATATTTAAAGTGATGAAAGGGAAAAACCTACAACCAAGATTACTCTACGGAGCAAGGTCCTCATTCAGATTCGATGGAGAAATTAAAACCTTTACAGACAAGCAAAAGCTAAGAGAATTCAGCACCGCCAAACCAGCTTTACAACAAATGCTAAAGGAACTTCTCTAGGCGGGAAACACAAGAGAAGGAAAAGACCTACAATAACAAACCTAAAACAATTAAGAAAATGGTAATAGGAACATACATATCGATAATTACCTTAAAGGTAAATGGATTAAATGCTCCAACCAAAGACACAATCTAGCTGAATGGATACAAAAACAAGACCCATATATATGCTGTCTACAAGAGACCCACTTCAGACCAAGGGACACATACAGACTGAAAGTGAGGGGATGGAAAAAGATATTCCATGCAAATGGAAATCAAAAGAAAGCTGGTGTAGCAATTCTCATATCAGAAAAAATAGACTTTAAAATAAAGACTATTATAAGAGACAAAGAAGGACACTACATAATGATCAAGGGATCAATCCAAGAAGAAGATTAACAGTTGTAAATATTTATGCACCTAACATAGGAGCACCTCAATACATAAGGCAAATGCTAACAGCCATAAAAGGGGAAAGCGACAGTAACACGATCATAGTAGGGGACTTTAACACGCCACTTTCACCAATGGACAGATCATCCAAAACGAAAATAAATAAGGTAACACAAGCTTTAAATGACACAGTAAATAAGATGGACTTGATTGATATTTATAGGACATTCCATCCAAAAACAACAGAATACACTTTCTTCTCAAGTGCTAATGGAACATTCTACAGGAGAAATCATATCTTGGGTCACAAATCAAGTCTTGGAAGGTTTAAGAAAATTTAAATCATATCAGGTATCTTTTCCAACCACAATGTTATGAGATTAGATATCAATTACAGGAAAAAAACTGTAAAATGTACAAACACATGGAGGCTAAACAATATGTTACTAAATAACCAAGAGATCACTGAAGAAAGCAAAGAGGAAATCAAAAAATACCGAGAAACAAATGACAATGAAAAAACGATGGCCCAAAAGCTATGGGATGCAGCAAAAGCAGTTCTAAGAGGAAAGTTTATAGCAATACAATCCTACCTCAAGAAAAAAGGAAAATCTCAAATAAAAAACCTAAACTTACACCTAAAGCAATTAGAGAAAGAAGAACTAAAAAACCCCAAAGTTAGCAGAAGGAAAGAAATCATACAGATTAGATCAGAAAAAAATGAAAATAGAAATAAATGAAAACAAAATGAAGGAAACAATAGCAAAGATCAATAAAAGTAAAAGTTGATTCTTTGGGAAGATAAACAAAATTGATAAACCACTAGTCAGACTCATCAAGAAAATCAGGGAGAAGACTCAAATCAACATAATTAGAAATGAAAATGGAGAAGTAACAACAGATACTGCAGAAATACAAAGGATCATGAGAGATTACTACAAGCAACGATATGCCAATAAAATGGACAACCTGGAAGAAATGGACAAATTCTTAGAAAAGCACAACCTTCTGGGACTGAACCAGGAAGAAACAGAAAATATAAACAGACCAATCACAAGCACTAGAATTGAAACCGTGATGAAAAATCTTCCAACAAACAAAACACTATGACCCGGTGGATTCACAGGCAAATTCTATCAAACATTTAGAGAAGAGCTAACACCTATCCTTCTCAAACTCTTCCAAAATATAGCAGAGGGAGGAACTCCTAAACTCATTCCATGAGGCCACCATCACCCTGATACCAAAACCAGACAAAGATGTCACAAAAAAAGAAAACTACAGGCCAGTATCACTGATGAACATAGATGCAAAAATCCTCAACAAAATACTAGCAAACAGAATCCACCAGTACATTAAAAGGATCATATACCATGATCAAGTGGGTTTACCCCAGGAATGCAAGGATTCTTCAATATACGCAAATCAATGTGGTACACCATACTAAGAAACTGAAGGATAAAAACCATATGATAATCTCAATAGATGCAGAAAAAGCTTTTGACAAAATTCAACACACAGTTACGATAAAAACCCTCCAGAAAGTAGGCATAGAGGGAACTTGCCTCAACATAATAAAGGCCATATATGACAAACCCACAGCCAACATCATCCTCTATGGTGAAAAACTGAAACCATTTCCACCAAGATCAGGAACAAGACAAGGTTGCCCACTCTCACCACTATTATTCAACATAGTTTTGGAAGTTTTAGCCACAGCAATCAGAGAAGAAAAAGAAATAAAAGGAACCCAAATCAGAAAACAAGAAGTAAGGCTGTCACTACTTGCAGATGACATGATACTATACAAAAAGAATCCTAAAGACTACAGAAAGCTACTAGAGGTAATCAATGAATTTGGTAAAGTAGCAGGATACAAAATTAATGCACAGAAATCTCTTGCATTCCTATATACTATTGATGAAAAATCTGAAAGAGATATTAAAGAAACTCTCCCATTTATCATTGCAACAAAAAGAATAAAATACCTTGGAATAAACCTACCTACGGAGACAAAAGATCTGTATGCAGAAAACTATAAGACACTGATGAAAGAAATGAAAGATGATACAAACAGGTGGAGAGATATACCATGTTCTCGGATTGGAAGAATCAATATTGTGAAAAGGACTATACTACCCAAAGCAATCTACAGATTCAATGCAATCCCTCTCAAACTACCAATGGCATTTTTCACAGAACTAGAACAAAAAAATTCACAATTTGTATGGAAACACAAAAGACCCCGAAGAGCCAAAGCAATCTTGAGAAAGAAAAATGGAGCTGGAGGAATCAGGATCCCAGATGTTAGACTATACTACAAAGCTACAGTAATCAAGACAGTATGGTACTGGCACAAAAACAGAAATATAGATCAATGGAACAGGAGAGAAGCCCCAGAGATAAGCCCACGTACATATGGCCACCTTATCTTTGATAAAGGAGGCAAGAATATGCAATGGAGAAAAGACAGCCTCTTCAATGAGTGGTACTGGCAAAACTGGACAGCTACATGTCAAAGAATGAAATCAGAACACTCCCTAATACCATACACAAAAATAAACTCAAAATGGATTAAAGACCTAAATGTAAGGCCAGACACTATAAAACTCTTAGAGGAAAACAGGCAGAACATTCTATGACATAAATCACAGCAAGATCCTTTTTTACCCACCTCCTAGGGAAATGGAAATAAAAACAAAATAAACAAATGGGATCTAATGAAACTTAAAATCTTTTGCACAGCAAAGGAAACCACAAACAAGATGAAAAGACAAGCCTCAGAATGGGAGAAAATATTTGCAAACGAAGAAACTGACAAAGCATTAATCTCCAAAATATGCAAGCAGCTCATGCAGCTCAACATCAAAAAAACAAACAACCCAATCCAAAAATGGGCAGAAGACCTAAATAGATATTTCTCCAAAGAAGATATACAGATTGCCAACAAACACATGAAAGGATGCTCAACATCACTAATCATCAGAGAAATGCAAATCAAAACTACAATGAGGTATCACCTCACACCAGTCAGAATGGCCATCATCAAAATGTGTACAAACAATAAATGCTGGAGAGGGTGTGGAGAAAAGGGAACCCTCTTGCACTGTTGGTGAGAATGTAAATTGATACAACCACTATGGAGAACAGTATGGAGGTTCCTTCAAAAACTAAAAATAGAACTACCATATGACCCAGCAATCCCACTACTGGGCATATACCCTGAGAAAACCATAATTCAAAAAGAGTCCTGTACCACAATGTTCATTGCAGCACTATTTACAATAGCCAGGACATGGAAGCAACCTAAGTGTCCATCGACAGATGAATGGTTAAAGAAGATTTGGCACATATATACAATGGAATATTACTGAGACATAAAAAGAAACGAAATTGAGTTATTTGTAGTGAGGTGGATGGACCTAGAGTCTGTCATACAGAGTGAAGTAAGTCAGAAAGAGAAAAACAAATACCATATGGTAATGCATATAAACGGAATCTAAAAAAAAAAAAAAAAAAAAAAAAAAGGTTCTGAAGAACCATGGGGCAGGGGCAGGACAGGAATAAAGATGCAGACATAGGGAATGGACTTGAAGACATGGGGAGGCGGAAGGGTAAGCTGGGAAGAGGTGAGAGAATGGCATTGACATATATACACTATCAAATGTGAAATAGATAGCTAGTGGGAAGCAGCTGCATAGCACAGGGAGATCAGCTCGGTGCTTTGTGACCACCTAGAGGGGTGGGATAGGGAGGGTGGGAGGGAGACACAAGAGGGAGGGGATATGGGTATATATGTATACGTATAGCTGATTTACTTTGTTATACCGCAGAAACTAATACAACAATGTAAAGCAATTATACTCCAATAAAGATGTTAAAAAGAAAATTACTACAAACTTAAAAAAAAGAAAGAACATGGGCTTGAGAAACAGGCAGAGGTGAGTTCAAATCCTAAAATATTCCCAGCTGGGGCACGTTGTATGCCTATTTAATTTTAGTGAGTTACAGTTTCCTCATCTGTAAAATGGGAATGACAATTCTCTAATCAAAATGGTGGTTTGGATTGAGGTGAGAGGTGTTAAGTGTTCAGATGTTAAGTGTTTAGATTTGTTAGTTGGTAAGCATTTAAAATGCCTTAAGAATCAGAGGTGGCACATAGTAAGCACTCAATAAATGGTAGGTATGTTAATTTTGGCCACTGTGCCCAGTGTTTGGGAGTAGGTGTGGGAGTGGTAAGGGGGCTTTTAGTATGTTGGAGAGGGTGGGAAAGAAATACAAAGAAGTAGTAAACATGCTTCTTGTCCATCAGCATTTATAGTCTCATTAGGGAGGTAAGATTAACGCATTAGAAAATTAGAAGATGTTTGTTACAGTAATAAGACAATCCTTGGTGACATCTGAAGAGGAGAAATGAAAGACTTGGGAGGGAGGGATGTATGTAGCACCTTTAGTTAGCCTCTCATTGGGAAACACAGAATAGCCACCCCTGGGACCAGGCTCAGGCAGGCACCCTGCCATCACTGGCAGGGAAGGGATTTGGGCTCCAGCCTCAAGATGCACCTTGAAGTGATGGAGGTCGTGTGCAGCTGTCTCTGACTTTCCTCAAAGTAACCGATGACTGGCCCCTCCCTCCCAAATCCTAGGGATTTGTTTTATGTTTTCCTCAACGGATCCAGGGTGAGCGTGACGCCGGCGCATAAATCTCTATCCAGTAGGAGAGCCAGTGGGAGGACAGGTCAGGAACGAGAAAGCCCCAACACACATGCGAAGGGCGGACGGTTCACATAACCCCCACTTAGGGCAGCCCAAGGCCAAGGGGGCCACCTCCCGGTGGCCAGTCCCCAGGCCCTGTTCTCCAGGGTCAGCGGGTCACCAGACCCGACAGAGGCAGCACCTCCAGCTGCTGTTCAAAAAAGAGAAAAAGCCCTGTCAGGTGTTGCTGCAGCTCGCTCATCTGTCCGAGTCCTCTGGTACTGACTCAGTTTCCTAGATATTTCTGGAATTGATGCCCCAGCAGGGCGGTGTTCAGGCAAACTGTGAGGTTGGCATGCCTCCCACCAGCATTACTCCTCAGCTTCTCTCTGCCAAAATCTGACAGCTGTCCACCCTTTACCACCCTAAACACTTAAATAAAAAAGAGAGAAATTCAGTTGAAGTGGTCTGTGTAGAGATACAGCCCTGAACTACCAACAAATACTGGTGGTTGGAAACAGAGTAAGGAGCTCAGAAGTTCGAGAACTTGGAAAACAATTTTAATAAACTGGTCCTATGACCCCTGTCTTTCTGCATGGATCACTCCTCCTCTCCTTCAAGTTAGAGTTCACTCTCCCGTCACGAGTTAGGCCCACCTGGACCACCTGTTTATAATAGTGAAACTGAGCCCCTGATGGCTCTTTGACTGCTCTGTTTTTTCCCATGGCACTTGTCACCTTCTAATGCTCCACATAACTTATTATCATCATGCTTATTGCTGATGGCCTGTCTTCTGTCTCTAGAATGTAAGCTCCATGAGTCAGGGGTTTAATCTATTTTGTTCACTTATGTCTCCCAAATACCTGGACCAGTGCCTGACACATGGAAACCACTAACAAATATTTCCTGAATGTGTGAAGAAATGAATGCGTGAACAAATAAGTGGGTGAAGAATGCTTGCTGAAAGGTGTAGTTTAGAATGGAGGGTTCAGGCTTAGCTCTCCCCTCTCTCCTCAAAAGGTTGAAAAATTTTGAATAATCAGAGCTGGCGGATTTGGAGATGATATTCCTGGAAGCTGGTAAGCACCCCAGCACTGGGGATATTCACATGGTGAGGTAGAAGGAGAATAAGTCCAAACCCCAGATGCCCAGCTGGTCTCTAAGCCCTTTAAAGCCCCATCCACCTCGGTGGCATCAAGACTTCCGTTGCTTAAGCAGGTGCTTTCCCCTGTTCCAGAGAGAGATGGCAGCTCTGTAAGTTTCCAAAACCAGGCCAAGGCAAGGTTGGCAATGTGGTGGGCCTGAAAGGTCTTTTCATGAGATCCATGACCTTGAAGAGTTGGAGGAATGCAACAGAGCATGTGTTGCTTTAAGTCTTATTCTTGCAAGTAGCAGAATACCCAAATCATACCAGTATAAGAAAAAAAAAAAAGGAATTTTCACTTGTAACAGAGTGGGACAAGTGGAGTAGAAGGACCTGGAGCTCACCTCCTCTCACGAGCACACCAAAATCACAACTCACTGCTGAACAACCATTGATAAAAGAGACTGGAGCCTTCTAAAAAAGATATTCTACATCCAAAGACATAAAAAAGAAACCACAATGAGATGGTAGGAAAGGTGCGCTCACAATATAATCAAATCCCATGCCCCCTGGGTGGGCGACCCACAAACTGGAGAACAATTATATTGCAGAAATTCTCCCACAGAAGTGAGAGCTATGAGTCGCACACAATCTCCCCAGTCTGGAGGAGGAGCCCCCAGAACATTTGGATTTGAAGGCCAGTGGGGCTTGATTACAACAGCTCTACAGGACTGGTGGAAACAGAGACTCCACTCTTGGAGGGCGCACACAAGGTCTCATGCATTACGGGACCCAGGGAAAAAGCAGTGACTCCATAGGAGCCTGGGGCAGACCTACCCGCTAGTCTCGGAGGGTCTCTGGGGAGGCGTGGGCGGCGGGGCGGCTGTGGCTCACTGTGGGGACTAGGACACTGGTGGCGAGGTATCAGGGAGTAATCATCGGCGTGAGCTCTCCTGGAGGTCACCATTTTGGCACCAAGACCTGGCCCCACCCAACAGCTTGCAGGCTCCAGTGCTGGGACACCTCAGGCCAAACAACCAACATGGTGGGGACACAGCCCCAGGCATCAGCAGACAGGGTGCCTAAAGACTTGCTGAGCCCACAGCCACCTCTAAACGTGCCCCTTGACATGGCCCTGCCCACCAGAGGGCCAGGACCCAGCTCCACCCACCAAAGGGCAGACACCAGAAGAAAATCACCATCCAGCAGCCTGCGGAATTGAGTCCACAAACACAGACCAGAACCTACCCTGGGACCAGCTGGTCCCTGGCCCTTGAGTGATGAGAGGGGAGTGTACTGCTGGGACACATAGGACATCCCCTACAGAGGGCCACTTCTCCAAGGTCGAGAAACATAACTAACTTTCTACATACATAAAAATACTAATAAACATTTAGACAAAATGAGATGGCAGAGGAATATGTTTCAGATGAAGGAACAAGATAAAACCCCAGAAGAACAACTAAGTGTGGAGGTAGGCAATCTACCCGAGAAAGAGTTCAGAGTAGTAATTGTAAAGATGATCCAAGAACTCAGGAAAAGAATAGATGCACAGAGCGAGAAGTTACTTGTAACAGATACTCTAGGAGTATCTGATTGAATCCAGGGGTTTAAATGATATCACTTGACTTATACCACCCTGAACAAATCTCTGTGGTCAGGAGAAGGCAGGGGGCCAACTGGTCATGTGCTCTATCCAAGATCCAGGGATGGAGTCAGTGTCCCTGGATGCCAATAAATTAAGAGTAGAAGAGAAGCGGATCCTCAAGTGAAAACGAGAATATTATCATAGGAAGGAAGAGTGGACGCCTGGGAGGAAAAACAACAAATGACTATTCCAGTAGTGTAAAATGAAACCCATGTAGAGCAGGCAGACAGAATGGTTCCACCTCGGAAGCCAACTCCAGTTGACTATCAGTGGTTCTCTGGAATGCCATGTTGAGAAATAGTCTGAGACTGAGCCAAGGAAAAAAAAAAAGAGTGTCATGACTGATTAGAAATATCTGCTATGTACTCAGAAAACAGTTGGGTACCAGATATTTGTTCTCATTTATTTAGGCATTAACCAGTGAAAGCAATTACAAATTAAAACATGCAGAGAGTGACAATTATGCTAGGTCATGTCAGTTTGGGGACTTGTAATGAGTTTATTTATTAAAGTCCTTGTTGCTTTATGTTTCACACATTCAGTCAGGACAAAGAGTGGGACTCTAATGAACAAGACCACTCATCACCACTGAAGTCAACCTGTGATTCTGAAACAAGCTGCTGTTTAACCTTACCTTTTTCATTGGTGGCATCACCAAGACTATCTATGATGTGACACTGACCAGGACTTGCCAACTGGCATTTGGTCAGTAATCACTTGCTTGTTTTTTTTTTCCCCCTTGCTCAACAAATCTTGATCAAGCCCCTATCTGTGATAGGCCCTATGCTAGGTACCACATAAACAGTAGTGATCAAAGCAGAGATCAAAGCCCTTGTCCTCACTGAGTTTATGCTTCATTGAGAGCAGCCCCGAAGGCTTATAGCTCCTTACAATGTCTCTTTTTACTCCTGATTTGTCATCTTCAAAGAAACCATATTCAGGTATATTCCATTCCAGCCCAATGAACCTATCACCAGAACTTCTGCCTAGAAATGTCACCACTCCTACACTTGGCAGAGAACTTCAGGTGGTTAAGGCACACCTGTTCCCCCAGTATCCACAGGGCCATCAGTTCCAAGAAGATGCTTCTCAACAAAGCCACCACGTGGAAGCTGAATGATAATGTCGTAGACATGATCTCACTCAACACTGCCATCAATCCCAATGGGCAGGTGCTATTATTAACAACACCACTGTCTTGCCAATAAGAAAGCTGAGGCTCAGGGAAGTTTAGTGACTTTCCAGACACCACACAAGTAGCAAAATGATGGAGCTGGATTCAAATCTTTGTTTGCTCATTCCAAGGACTAAGCTCCTAACCACTAGGCACTACTGCCAGGCCATGAGCTCCTGGGCATAGAGGTAGTATGGTTTGATTGTACATATGACCCCAATGGCCCCATGGAAGGAGGAGGAGGAGGAACTTAAGTGTGGAGTAATTAATGACTGCATTTATGTGTCTCCTCTTTGAATTAGTCAGCTTGGGCTGCTATAACAAAATACCAGATTAGGTGGCTTAAATAACAAAAATTTGTTTTCCCACAGTTCCAGAGACTAGAAGTCCATGATCAAGGTGCTGGCGAAGTTGGTTTCTGGAGAAAGCTCTCTTCCTAGTTTGTAGACTGCTGCCTTCTTATTGAGTTGTCACATGGCCTTTCCTCTGTGCATGCATGCAGAGAGATGCAGAGAGAGAGAAAGAGAGAAAGAGAGAAAGAAAGAGAGAGAGAGAGAGAGAGAATGCTCTGGTGTTTCTTCCTATAAGGACACTAATCCTATCAGATAAAGGTCCTAGCCTTATGACTTCATTTAACCCTAATTATTTTCTTAGAGGTCCCATCCCCAAATATGGCCACTTGGGGGTTAGGGCTTCAACATGTAAATTTGGGGGGACATAAATATTCAGTCCATGACACTCCAAAGGTGTCTTATAGGTTATTAAGAGAAGATCATTATGCATACTGGGTGTCTCCAGTGGTGGGGCATTAACTTTGCTAATAACCTTACAGAAGATCAAGACATTTTGTGGCATAAATAAGTCATTAATGAATTATAGTTAGTTAATAATCTAATGATGTTTGTATTTAAGTGGATAGGGCCCAAGTCTTGGGTCCATTATTATGCCTTTCCCTTTTCTCATGTTGGATACAATACCCAGAGACAATAATTATCGTGTATCCCACGGCCTTCTGGCACAGTCCTAATTTCATATAGTTTTCTTCTTTTTAGTAAAGGTAACTCCTGATGAGTTTAACTGAATGGGATTTAATTTTTACATCTTTGTAAGAACTTCTGTAAAAAGAACCAGACCAGAAAAGTTCATTTTGCCATTTTCTGCTCTTTTCTTGAGAGAGTCTCTCTGTGTGTGTGTGTGTGTGTGTGTGTGTGTGTGTGTTTGTGTACAAAAGTGTGTCACTGTATTTATGGGACCATTTTGAATTGAGCTAGGTTTTCATAGGTTTAGCAGACTATTGGAAATTTTTCCTTTTCTAATTCCTCATGTAGGTGTCTTTCTGCCGAATGGATCGTTGTGGGTCTATGGAATTAGGGGTGTGGTTACCCCCTCACTGAGTTTTATAATCTCCCAGAGCTTCCCATCCAAGTTCAACATCCATGGTTTTTATGGAGGCAGCAACCTTACCTAGAGGTGCCTAATCTCTTACGGATGGGCCAGCACCAGTCATGAGGAGTCAGCCCAGTGGGTCTGCATCACAGAGATTTAGGAATTTAGGGATGAAATTAAAATTTTGTAAGCATTATATTTCAGAACTGAAAGAATGTAAAAGCCCTGTAGGAAAGAGATTCTCTAGTTTCTTCCCTGACCAGGAATGTCTGGCAAAGTAGGTTTTGGAGGGGCTGTCTGTAAATGTTTCTTCACAGCAGAGTTGAAGATCATTAACCTGATAGACGGTCGTGAGTTCTGAGAGAGGATAACACTTTTCTTCGGGGTGAGCCCATATTTTCCATACCTCTGAGGTCTTGGTGTCATGAAGGGAGAGGCTATCTAATGGTGAAATTTCCTAAGGAGTGGGCCATCATAGGTCTAGATGCCACGTGGTCAATTCCCATTTGGCTTTATAAGGAAGGAGCAACAGCTGAAAGGGAGTCTAGTTAAGATCCCTTGACTGGGGTCCTGTCCTTGACTCCCCGCCACACACACACATATTGCATAAAATGGAACAAAGAGATGTGAGAGGGGATTCTAAGTGATAAAAATCCAAGTCAAACCAAACTAAACAAATTAGGGTTTTATAACTGAAAGTTATGAAAGTAATTGAAAAGTTCACGATCAAGGGTAGAATTGCTTTAGATAAACCTGAATCAACCTGCTCATACGGACTTGTTATGAATCTGTATCCCTCCAGCTCTTGGCTCTGCCTTCCTTTGTGTTGTCGTCAGTGTCCGGTAGGCTTTTCCCACATGGAAGCAAGATGGATATCAACCACTCTGGGCCTCATTCTACCAACTCAGAAAAAGAAATCCTCTTTCCCAATAATCCCAGCAAACATCTCAAGGCTCACTCTCGTTAACTTGACTTGGGTCTTTTTTCACTCATGGAAGTGAGGGATGGAGTCAGCCCTATTTAATCCACGTGGCCTGAGAGAGAAGGGGAAGTGCAATTTCTTTTTTTCTTTTTTAAACTTTTGGGATTGCTTGTGAATAGTCTAAACCTATGGTTTCCAAAGCAGATTGCATGCCAGCCATTTCTTTTGATGATGGGAAGAGAATATTAGTGTCTCCTTACATTTTTTTAAAAAATTTTATTTATTTATTTATTTATTTATTTTTATATTTATTTTTGGCTGTGTTGGGTCTTCGTTTCTGTGCGAGGGCTTTCTCTAGTTGCGGCAAGTGGGGGCCACTCTTCATTACGGTGCGTGGGCCTCTCACTATCGCGGCCTCTCTTGTTGGGAGCATAGGCTCCAGACGCGCAGGCTCAGTAGTTGTGGCTCACGGGCCCAGGTGCTCCGCGGCATGTGGGATCGTCCCAGACCAGGGCTCGAACCCGTGTCCCCTGCATTGGCAGGCAGATTCTCAATCACTGCACCACCAGGGAAGCCCTCCTTACATCTATTTTTTATCTCCTCGAAGTTAGAAGAAAATGAGACTTCATTACTATTTATTTATTATTTATTTATTTATTTTTGAATTTTATTTATTTATTTTTTATACAGCGGGTTCTTATTAGTTACCTATTTTATAGATATTAGTGTATACATGTCAATCCCAATCTCCCAATTCATCCCACCCCCCTACCTCCCCCCCCGCCTCAACTGGGAGGTACAATTTCATAAATGGAAATTTGGGTGTTGTATCCAGAAAAAGGGGGAATGAAAAAAAAATCTTCTGCTACCTATGTCCAAATGCTTTAAAATGGGATACCAGGGTCAAAGTAGAATTTTAAGCAACCTCAAGATCTGAATATTAAAATTGGTAAAATATTATATCTGGGATAAATGTTTGCATGGCAGAACCATTCCTTAACCTTAAATAGAATTGCCCCTGGTAGAACAATAAAGTGTCTGCTTATAGATCTGTAGACTTCAAGGTTAGGGCTGATGAGGGGACAAAAAGTACAGCTAAAGCATTAAGAGACGTTGAAATAATGCAAATTTGTGAGAAAAGAAGTGTGTTTAGTCAATGAATGAGAAAACAGAGTTTTACTTACTAGGGTCAAGTTTACATGCATTAAAAAAGAAATCCACCCTTGAGACTTCAGCAATTTTTATAATTATAGTATAAAAGCTAAATGTTTTAGTTGAGGGGAAAAAAATGAGTTGAGTTTTCCAGCTGCATGTCTGCTCAGCTAGTCAGGGACAGTAGGAGAGAGGGTTGATAAAAGCTCAAATCAACAATGTTATCTCTCAGGCCTGGGAAGCTACTAGTGGCTGGTTGGGCGGTTCCATTCACGGATGATCCAGCTATAGTAGCACCTGAAATGGGGCACTGCCCCTTAGCTGCTCCTGCCTTGCGACGGTATCATGTAAAGGAACAGATCCGAAATCAGGACGTGGACACCACCTGGCGGGTGAAATTGCTTCATTTCACTATCTTTGAAATTGTCACCAGAAATCCAAACATATGACATTGAAGATTTCTTTTTTAAAAAGCTACAGGAATCGATTCCTGGATGTTGGCTAGCTCTTCCTTCATGGGGCTTGAGGTCACTAGTCAATGCAATATAAGAACGTGATTGATTGCAATGGTATCATATATAATTATAATAAAAGATGTGTTACTGATACCCTGATACTGTAAGAGCTATTTTTATCTTGTTCTTCCCTTATTTTTCATCTGTATCAGTGTGGTTTATGTAAACCTGACACATTTGTGTATGTGAAACAGATGCAGGGTAAAGTGCAGTTGTGTCTGTTTGAACCATATTTTTTTAATCATAGACATGATTTATGAAAATGTTCTTTGCGTATGAGTTTTTTCTTTCTCTCTCAAACAAAACGCACAGTGATTATAAATCTAACATTCAATTTTTCTGGTACTTAGAGAGCTAGAAGAAGTAAAGTTTTAAAGTTGTTTTGCCTTATCTGTCTTCATTAGGTGTTGTAAGAGAAACAGTATGAGTTTATGTAGATGCAAATTAGAATTTAAGAAAAGAACTTGCTCTCCAAATGCATGATAAGGCCTTTCAACCACACGGAGCCACATCCCCTAAAACGCTCTCCACTGCTGAGGGACTGGGTGCTGCTTCCTCAGCAGGATCTCAGTGAATGGCAGCAAGAAAGGACCTTTCCCAACCTCCACCTCCAATGGAGTAACTCACACAGTGAGTTTCCCCGAGAGAGATTACTGAGTCCAAGTGTTCCTTACCACTGAAAATGGCCCGTCATCCGTCAGATTTCTCAGACCTACAACCTAGAAGTCTTCTCCTTCACCCTCATGTCCAATCCATGACCAATCTATGACCATGGGTTGCATTAAGTTTATCTCCTTAATGCCTTCAGAATCTATCTACTTCATGCAAAGATGAATCAAGTCTGTTCACACAAAACAAACATGGGTAATAGTCTGGTCTAGCATATTTTCTTAGCCTTTACAAAAAGGTAGATGTTTGCAATACTAGTTCTAAATTAATGAGTGCATTTACTATGCAAAAGCAGACTTCACTTTAAACACATGCTTTGAAAGAAAATAATGATCTCTGTTTCTGTCATCTATTTTATGCCATGGCTTTGTTCTTTGTCTTCTTTTTAACCCTCCTTTCCTGCCCTTTCTTTTTTTTTTTTAATTTTCTACTTAAAAACAATTTTTTTTATTGGAGTATAATTGCTTTACAATGTTGTGTTAGTTTCTGTTGTACAACCAAATGAATCAGCTATAAGTATACATATATCCCCTCCCTCTTGGACCTCCCTCCCACCCTGCCCCCATCCCATCCATCTAGGTCATCACAGAGCACCGAGCTGAGCTCCCTGCTCTATACAGCAGGTTCCCACTAGCTATCTGTTTTACACATGGCAGTGCACATATGTCAATCCCAATCTCCCAATTCATCACCTCCTCCTCCAACTGTGTCCACATGTCTGTTTCCTATGTCTGCATCTCTATTCCTGCCCTGCAAATAGGTTCATCTATACCACATACGTGTGGTAGATTCCACATACATGTGTTAATATATAATATTTGTTTTTCTCTTTCTGACTTACTTCACTCTGTATGACAGACTCTGGTCCATCCACATCTCTACAAATGACCCAATTTCGTTCCTTTTTATGGCTGAGTAATAGTCCATTGTATATATGTGCCACATCTTCTTTATCCATTCATCTGTTGATGGGCATTTAGGTTGCTTCCATGACCTGGCCATTGTAAATAGTGCTGCTATGAACATTGGGGTGCATGTGTCTTTCTGAATTATGGTTTTCTCAGAGTATATGCCCAGTAGTGGGACTGCTGGGTCATATGGTAATTCTATTTTTAGTTTTTTAAGGAACCTCCATACTGTTCTGCATAGTGGCTGTATCAATTTACATTCCCACCAACAGTGCAAGAGGGTTACTGACAAGGGATTAATCTCCAAATATACAAACAGCCATGAAGTTCAATATCAAAAAAAACAAACAAGCCAATCAAAAAATGGGCAGAAGACCTAAATAGACATTTCTCCAAAGAAGATATACAGATGGTCAAGAGGTACATGAAAAGATGCTCAACCTCACTAATTAGTAGAGAAATGGAGATCAAACTACAATGAGGTATCACCTCACACCAGTCAGAATGGCCATCATCAAAAAATCTACAAACAATAAATGCTGGAGAGAGTGTGGAGAAAAGAGAACCCTGCCCTTTCTTCTTGCCTCTCTCCTCCCTTCTTTCTTTTATTCTTTAACATAGTCTCCCTTTTATTAGAATTTTTCATCTTTTACTAAGAATATCTAATTTTCCTTAAAATTTTTTTTAATATAGAGAAGTACAATGAAAATAAATTACCCATAGTTCCAGGCCTCGGAATTAACTACTATTAACATGTAGCATATCTGCTTCCAGTCTTTTTTCTACAGTGGGATATTAGGAGAGAACCCTTTCTGTCTTGTTTAGCAAAGAGCCCAGTAGTATTTAATGCCTGTTGGTTGGGGATCACTGTGGACAATGGGCAGAAAGAGTTGCATTTTAGTATCTCAGAATATTTAGAAAAAATTTATTGGATCATCTCTGCGGGACATGCAAACTAGGTAGCTGAGGATGTTTTGCAACCTTTTAGCCCCTCACTGGAGGGTATAAAAGGGTTAGAAAATTGAAAAGCTGCATTGAAAACTGAAGAAGCTGAGAGGTGGAAATCGGGAGACGAATCCTTTGGAGACAGCTGTGTGCGTGCGGGGTTGCTTCCCCTTAACCCCAAGGCACACGAGTGAGGTTTCAAGCTCACCCTTCAAGGAGCTGCACAGACTTCCTGGAGACTCTGGGGCCATGTAGGCCTGGGCTCTACATGGCCACGGCGGGCTGCTGCCCGGTAGGCATGGGGAAGGGTGACTGCTCGGGCACAGCCCGCACTTCCAAATGTTTCCTTCGGACCAGATGCAGGCCACACAGGAAGAGTCCCAGTCTGCGGGATGTCGGGGAGACTCCGCATGGGGTGAACCTCACCAGGGGCTAAGGGGAAAGTGTGGAGCAGCCAGTGCGGAGATCTTGGTCTGCACAAAGGAACTGGGGAGGAGAGATCTCCAGTGATGGAGGAAAAGTCAGACGAACCGGACTCCCCCTCCCCAAAACGGCTGGCCTTAAGCATCAGCTAATGGCCACAGAACACCAACGTCAGGTTACACTAGTGTTGATCCAAAAGGACCGTTCCTGCCTTGTAACTCTCCCAGGCCTGGAGGAGTCAGAAATCCAGTGACTGGGGCCAGGAAGATATGAGAAAGACAGGGAAATAAAGAAAGATCCTCGTGTGTCTTCCCCCCATTAGAGGTCTCAACCTGAGGCAGCCTGAGTTGGGGAGAGGCGAAGCTTTAACTCGAAGTGGAATTTTGACTTTTATATGAAACTGTACATTATTTATCAAATTGACACAATTTCTGAGACTGTAACTAACAAGAGGGCATTTCGTGGTCTCAGACAGACCAGAAATTTTATGGGACCATCTCTAGACTTTTTCCAAGAGGTGGGAAAGAACTGGTCCCAAAACGTGGATTCGAATGGGCAAATGAGGAAAAATATAGAGTTGTATGTTGCCATCTAATTGAGCTGCAAGTCTTTATGAATATACTGACTTGTAGATATAGTACATATCTACCCGTCTTTAAAAATTACAGAAATTATATGCGAATTTGCCACTCCCAAACAAAATTAAACATTGTTCTTAAAGCCAAAGCCCCCTTTTATTTTCTCCTCCTTCTTCACCGCCCCCCCAACCCATGCTGTGAGAGGATACCTTATATTCCTATAAAGCATTTAACTATGTAAAGTTTTCTTCTTTCTTTTCTCCTATCTCCTGTCATTTGATCCGTAGGGCAATTCCTTGCAGTTACTAGGAGCAGAGTGGAGTGTGAACCCCATTTTACTGAGGGGAAGGCTGAGGCTCGTGGATGTTACAGATGTGTCCACGTGCTCACGTCTGCTTGGTGGCGTCAAGGGCTCTTGCCTCAGGCTGCATTGCAATTGTAAGGATGGATTTGTTAAGCAGCCCATTCCCCAAGGACATCAAGGTTTGTCTTCTCCTCTTTCCTCCCTTCCTCCCTGTAACTCGCCCTTTGGAAAGGAATCTTTGTTTGCATCCTTTGTATGCTGACCCTCACTGCTGCCCCCGCATGCCTTCCCTGTTAATGGAAGCCCTGGCATCCCTACACGTTAGTCATGCCCAATTCATTTTAGTGGATCGGGTCAGCCAAGCCAGCGTTTACTCAGGCCCAATGCCATTGGGCAGAGTCTTCTAGAGCATCAACAGCAACGGCCAATCAGGAGGCTTACTTAGTTCAAGTTCATTGCCTTTTGGCATTGGTGCCCGATGCCTTTGGGATAGGTCCATGACATTCCTTTATAAGGTTCAATGACCATCTCTTGGGTAGCTTGGGAGTCCCACAGATTCACATGAGGCCCCGTGGTGTCATTTCATTTGGCACTTAAGGCTGGAAGCCACCCCTGGGCTTCTCTCAGGATTTGGAATCATCACTTTGTAGCTCAGAGTGGGAAATACCTCATTAAACAGCCAACCCCACATGGTTCTTTACAAGAGGGAGGCTGTAAAATGCACGCTGGGAGGATCCAGGGGAAATTTGTTCAGATTGTTACCTTCCTTTCTTGCCTTTTAAAATTCAAGTTAAAATTCTAATCAATTGAGGAAATGTAGCATCCACAGTTAGGGTCATCATAAAACATCATGTAAACCAATGTATCACCTGGGACTCTCTGGGGGAAAATGAAAACAGGGGTCACCCTAGCTCTAGTGTCCCACTCAGGCCACCCTTTGGCTGAATTCATTCACCTCATCCATATGCCCAATTTATTTTTTAAAACTCTAAATTTGAATTTCCCCTTCACTGAATAGCCATGTTATTTAACTGATGGATTTGTGAATGGAGTGTCATAGGGCTGGCAGAATACTGTCGTCATTATGAGCAAAGCTTTGGAATCAGACCCGAGTCTGAATTTCGGATTAACTACTTTCTGTAAGTGAGACCTTGGCCGCGATTATTAATGACTGGCTGCTGACGGGCCTCAGTGCTTTACCTGTACAGTGGTTCTCAGGGTGAGTGCTGGAGCAGGAGCTTCGACATCACTGAGGGATCTGTAGAAATGCCCTTTTTTTAGCACCCTACCCCCAGCTCAACTGAATCAAAAACCCCAGAGGTGTGGCCAGCATGTTGGAATAACCCCTCTAGGTGAGTCTAATTCTGCCGAAGTTTGAGACCCCCCTGCTCTGCATAGTAGAGTGATGGTCTTGCCTTAATTGGGTTGAAGTTTACGACTTAACGAGGGGACAAGCTGTGCTGGTCAGCGCTCTCCCCTGACACCTCTGCCCCAGTGCACATAAGGTGGTAGAGACGTGTGTCAGTGGGTGAGCACATGAAAGGGAAGGGTGGTTTATCCATATCTTTGTGTCGTTACTGTGTTGACATCTGTATAAGTGGCTGGGAGATAGTCTCCCTGGTCGTGCGGGAGCTCTGATGGGGAAAGGCAGGCAGTGCAACGATGCTCAGTGAGCGTGGAAGGTGCTTGGTGAGGTGGAGCCCCTGAGGGACACGGGCAGGCACTGCGGCAAACCTTCACATCCACATTCAGGTCTCAAAATAACCCTGACGTCGTCTGAATCAGGCTGAAGGCTTCTGGCCCCTCACACGCTGCTCATCTTGCCGACATCTGGGGGAAGTATCTTGCTTTCTTTGTTCTCCGTCTCTCTGAACTTGGTTTGGTGGTGGTATTGGCAGGGTCTTCTCTTTAGGAGAAGGGTAGGGAGAGAAGTCTCCAGTCGGCCCGACACTCCAAGTGTGTCAAACCTTTCCTCCTCTGCGTGCAGGACCACTCCGGCCCTGCGCACATAGTTTCCGCATGACCGCGGCCCTCTCTGTCAGCAGGGCGACCCCTCCAGCCATCCCGAGCAGAGGTCTTTCGACTCCTTTGCAAAGGCCTGTCTTCGGGAGGGCAGGGGAGCCTGGAAATGTCTGCTGAGAGTAACGGCGCTCTGTCTTGAAGGAGCTGGAACCGGGGCCTCCCAGGTGGCCGCAGAATCCACAGTCTCCCAGGTAAACTGTGAGAGCGCAGAGGTATGAACGCATCAGGAGATGCTGACAAGGCGGAATGTCAGCCTTCCAGAGCCTCTGCGAGCCCAGCCCAGGTTGTGATTAGAGGCAGCTTCCTGGCCGGCCTGCGGTAAACACCAGATCTCTGCTCCGTGCAGATCAAAAACCAGTCGTGAGGAGCCGAGCCTTTCCACTGGGGTCATCTCCTGCCTCATCCAAACACTTCACATTCCGAAAAAGAAAATGCACACTCTCTGGAAACCTTCCCCTGACTCCACCAAGATCCAAAAAGCAGAGTGAGAAAAGAAAGAGGGCTGTCTGGACCCTGACATTTGAACAGATTTCCCTTTAGAAGCGCTGAACCCCCGAGTGAGGCAGCAGATACAAACACACAGGCACACGGTACCTTCCGATGATAAAATCCGGGGTTCTTGCTTGTTTCTCCCTGTATTGTTCTTAAGCTTTGGTCACACAGGGCTCTCTGATGGGTCTTCCAGATGTATTGGGATTCCACTTTAATTGTTTCTCATGTATTAATGTTGCTAATTTTGTTGTGGGAGGAATGAACAATGATGGTTACCCTTAAAAGAGAACTCACAAAGCAGGTATTGGTTCATTTATGTCTCCACTCAAGCAGTGTCCATTTCACAGTGGAGATTCAGGGGAGAGAGGTATGTACATTTTGAAAAAACTGAATCCAAATAGCGTGAGCCCCACACATTTTACATGAGGGTACTTAGTGCCAGCCGCCTGTTCTACGGGGGGAGCAAGGCGGTGGTGACGGCAATGGTGGTGGAGAAATACGCTCCAAATGCAGTTCATTAACAGAGTTACTGCTAGTCCAAAAGGAATAAGGGTCCCTGAACTGCATTCAAGGACCTTTTGATTCCCTAGATCTCCTTCTCTCTCGCTAACCGATGCTCCTGACACCCTGGATGGGGCATGATAGTGTTCATTTTTCTACTAGAAAGAAATAGGACAAAGGTTTAACTACAAGTGGGACAATGTGACCAAGAGCAGATGAATGCATATTTGATTAACACAGCACCTTCCCCACAGTGACCTTGACCAATGAAGAACACACCAGGCCCTGCAGGCTAGGGGAAGGGCATCGAAGTGCTCAGGATTTTATCATCATAACTTGGACTTTACTGCTCATCCCTGGGCTGGTATTAAACGCTCACCTCTGAGCTGAGTGTTCCAAGGGATTCCGACTTAAATGCACTGTGGTCACTCTTCCTTGTTGGTCTCCCTTGGAGAGAGCCATTCACAGTTAACTCCCATAAGGTCTGGACTCTGAGGAAGTAGGAGCAGTGCAACACGAAGCGCAGGGGGATGGTAGGACTCGGACTACAGGATAGGAGGAAAAGGCCCTGGAGGCAGAGGTCACAGCTCAAGCACAGCTTTGGAGGTGGGAGGAGGTGCTTGGACCGAAGGATGTTAGGAGGCAGGCAGGGGGGCCAATGTGGCAGGTTGGGAAGTTGACATTTTATTGACTTTGCAATGGGGAGCCTTAGAAGGTTCCTGAGCCTGCAAATGATAAGATCAGATCTGTGTTTTGGGAAAGAAAACCAGTGTCAAGCGTGGAAGGTGAACTGACACAAAGAGAGGCAGGCAGCAGGCGGGCTGTTTAGAGTGCCTGTATTACTCTGGGCAAAATTATCTTGACAGCACTCGAGGCGGCAAGGGATTGCACAAGCTGATGCGGGGTCACGGTGGGGCAGGAGGTTTTGGTTGAGGCGAGGAATAAGTTGCTGATGTCCGGGCCATGGTCTAGAACCTCTATTTGTCCGTCTCAAGCCATGATTTGTGAGGAACAGTTCCTGACGGCCTTTGGAGCCCTAGCAGGCCTTCTCTGTAACCTCCCCTTGAAGGTCGTGGGCAGCTGAGACATCTGAGGGATGAAGCGATATTGTACAATAGGATTTTTCACCTGGGCCCAACCCAAGGTCTGGTACCTTCTGTGGGAGGGTGGCACTGAAAACTTTGGAGATCTAGCTTCTAATTACATCAAGGAGGAGATTTCTGAGCTGTTCTGATTCGTACTTGGAGTCGTGGGCCCCGCCCAAAGGGGAGCAGGCTGCTGTGACAGCTAAGTTCTGACCAAGGTGGGTTTTGATGAGTAATTAGAGAAGCTCCTCATTCATTACATTACTGAATACTTCTTACCTTGCTTGCCGTTTGATAAACATAAATTCCTTTCATCCACCCTCTAACATTTTATCACCAATTCACTGAGATGAAACAGGCTTATCGGAGTTTCTGAAACTCCTTTTATTTTGTTTTACTTCCGAATTTTGCTTAAAATAAATCCATTGGTATTCTATTAGTATTTGCCATTCAGTTTGTCTCTCTTTGTAGTGTGAGCTATTCTTTTCTTCTCTCTCTCTGTCTCTCTGACAGCTGTTAGGATCTTCTCTTTGTCTTAGTGTGAGTCCTTTATCGTTCACTGATTTGGATACCCTGTGGATCTTTTCAGCTAGAACCTCACGTCATTCAATTCTGTTCACATCACTTATTTGCCTTCATCAGATACCTTGTTCTCATGGTCCTGCAGGTTTATGACTTTGGATCTTTGACTGCCATTTTGAAAGGGTTTGGTTGGGAAGGAGGGCATGGAAATAAATGAGCGTGTGCTTAGGTCCTCGTGTTTAACAAGAGCTATTTTAAGTACTTAAGTATTTTGAGCTACTTTAAGTATTTGTATAAAACTCCATCAGAAGTTGATGCTCAACATTGCTAATTATTAGAGAAATGCAAATCAAAACTACAACGAGTTATCACCTCACATCAGTCAGAATGGCCATCATCAAAAAGTCTACAAACAATAAATGCTGGAGAGGGTGTGGAGAAAAGGGAACCCTCCTACACTGTTGGTGGGAATGTAAATTGATACAGCCACTATGGAGAACAGTATGGAGGTTCCTTAAAAAACTAAAAATAGAGTTGCCATATGGTCCAGCAATCCTATTCCTGGGCATATATCCAGAGAAAACCATAATTCAAAAAGATACATGCACCCCAATGTTCATTGCAGCACTATTTACAATAGCCAAGACATGGAAGCAACCTAAATTTCGCTGGCCAGAGGAAAGGATAAAGAAGATGTGGTATATATATATGTATGTATATATATATATACATATATATATACATATATATATATATATATATACACACAATAGAATATTACTCAGCCATAAAAAAGAATGAAATAATGCCATTTGCAGCAACGTGGATGGACCTAGACGTTATCATACTAAGTGAAGTCAGATAGAAAAAGATAAATATCATATGACGTTGCTTATATGTGGAATCTTAAAAAAATGATACAAATGAACTTATTTACAAAACAGAAACAGACTCATAGAAATTGAAAACAAACTTACAGTTACCAAAAAGGAAACGTGGGGGGGAGGGATAAATTAGGAGTTTGGGGTTAACATATACACACTACTATGTATAAAATAGATAATCAACCAGGACCTACTGTATAGCACAGGGAACTCTACTCAATATTCTGTAATAACTTACATGGGAAAAGAATCTGAAAAAGAATGGAAAAAAAAAAGAAAACAAGTTGTTGGCTATCCAACCTAATACCAAATAGGCTATTGGGAATACTAGGCTAATTAGAATCATCCAGTGTCTAGAATAATGCCTGGAACCTAGTGTGCTCAATTAATACTTGGAGAATACATATTATAGAAATTTGATGCTGTTCTTTAACTGCTCTAATAATGTGTGTGTGTGTGTGTGTGTGTGTGTGTGTGAGAGAGAGAGAGAGAGAGAGAGAGAGAGAGAGAGAGTGACTGGGGTAGTGAGTATCACGAGAAAGTGTGGACTTACAATTCAAGGACACCTACGTTCCAATCTTAACCCTACCATAAGCCAAGCAAGTTCTATGACCTCCCTGAGGCTCACCTTTCTCCTCCATAAGGTTAGAATAATAACACCACATGCAGAATTACTGTGAAGGTTAGACATCATGATAATGACAATTTTAATACTAATTAACAGCTAATAGTTCTCACACCTTGGCATGCACTTCACATGCATTCTCTTAATTATTCCACACAACAGCCCTATGAAGTGGGTGATGTTCATGTCTCATCTTACAGATGAGGAAAGGAGACTTAGAGGGGTGAGGTTACTCACCCAAAGTGACCCAGTACAAAGTGGGGAAAGCAGGAAAGATTCACATCCAAGTCTACGGTATTTACAACAGAGCCATATAAATGATGGCTATTATCATTGTGTTCAGTAAAATTGAGAAACAATGTCCTTATTGATTAACAATATATGGTGTTTTTTCGGTTCACAGAATCTATCAAAACAAGGTAGCAGTAGAGAAGGATTAACAAAAAGGATCCATTGGTGGTAAAAAGTGAAGGGGCTCCTTAAAGAGGTTATGCATACATGTAATGTCTTTTAGCATTAACATTCTGAGATTCAAAGTTCCTTCCACTCCCTAGCAGTTTTCAAACTGTGTAGAAACCCAACTCAAACTAGTTTAGGACAAAAAGGAGGATTTACTGGCTCATACACCTGAAGTACAGGAATTTCTAGCTTCAAGCCTTCAGGAATAGCTGGATCCAAGTGCTCAAAAGATATCTTTAGGACTCAGACTTTCTCTCACCTCTGTTTTGCTCCCGTTGATTCCATTTTCAGACAAGATGGCTGCTGGCGGCTTCAGGCTTACATCAGCTCCTGTGGAAACAAGGCCTCTTTTCAATAATTCTCACAAAAATTTTGGAGTTGAATCTCTCACTGCCTCTGATGATCCCACGCCTAGAGCCTTGGTTGGAAGTCTGTCTACATGAAATCAACGTAAAATTGAAAGAGAAAGCAAGATGGTTTCCCCAAGAACAATCAAACTGCTGAATCAAGGAGATGGGGAAAGGGATTCTGAGCAGTTGAAACAGAAAGGTGCTCCCATATGGAGCGCTGAGGCATCCCTTGGAGGGCTCTGAGAGGTGGGGATCGGGGCTGGGGACGTTGAAGCAGGATGGGGAGGACTCAGTGGGACCCAGAGCCCCAAGTTAAGGACCATTGGCTCATACAACTTCCGGTGGGGAGTGGGGGGCCCTATTCATGCTGTAGGGGCTGTGTGAACAGCCCACTTGCCCAAGCCCCATTTCAACTAGAGCAAATCCATCCTGATCACATCCATTGCCTAGACTTGTTGTCGGTCAGTCTCTGGGCTGTGCTGTCTGTAACTGGTGCAGGAAGCCCAGTTGCTCTTCTCCATCTCCTCGGGGTAGTCAAGAAAGGCATAGTGAATGTCTGATGAGTGAATAAGTAAGTGTGTGAGTGAGTGAGTGGGTGAATGTACTGGGTACAGGGCGGTTGCGGACGCTACAGAGACGAATCCAAGGTTTTCTGTTCCACATTTTCGCCGCTCATGGTGCCTCTTGGTTCTGGCAACCACCATATGTGTGACCATCTGTTTAATGGCAGTTTGTATGGCTGGACCCACCCCCCCCCCCCAACGAGGACAGAGATTGTATCAGGGTTTTCACTGTTACAACCATATAATGTTCAATCAACACTTGTTGATTTTGGCTCACTCTACAAAGTTGACGATGCTTTTTAAAATTACACAAATAATACACAAATGTGTATCAGTTGGAGAAATATTCTAACATTACAGAAAAGGCTAAGCAGCCTCTGACCAATCCCTAATCGCAAATATTTCCCTTCTGGCCAAGTGACAACGGCAACCACAATGGCATACATCCTTTTAGCTTTTTGTTTGTTTGTAAGTGAGGTTTACTTACACATAGATTTATGGAAATACATGGTATTGTTTTGAGACTTGTACCCAGTTCCACCCAGTTTCCTGCAGCAGTTACATCTTATATAACAATATTACAATATCAAAAGCAGGAAATGACATTGGTACAAAGCAGGTATATAGCTCTATGCCATTTTATCACATGTAGACTTGTGTGTCCACAACCACCAAGATACAGAATTATTTCTTCAATAAATTATTCTAATTATTCCATCAACTACTCCTTTATAGTCATACCTCCTCTCCCCCCTCTACTGTTCCCTAACCCCTGCCAACCACTAATCTTTTCTCCATATCTATAATTCTGTCATTTTGAGACAGAATTATTAAATGGAATTATAAATTATATAAATGGAATCATATAGTATTTGACCCTCTGAGATTGTGTTTTTTCACTCAACGTGGTGCCTTTGAAATTGAAGCTTCTTTTTTTTTTTTTTTTTAACATAAATGACACCGTGTTGCACATATGCTTTTTAACTGGACGATGTGTCCCAGACGTTTCCCTTTCAGGATATTCCAATATAACTAATCCTTTCTAACTGTCATATGATATTCCATAGAGCAGTCTCATCATACTTTCATAATTCCCCTATTTATTGTTGCCTATGAGTTCTTTCCCCTCCCTTTGAGAGGCTGCTTACAGGGCAACAGCTTTCTCAGGCTCCTTAGCACAGAGGCCCGCATCCATGAGTTGTACTTAGTCAGAGCCAGGAAAGCAGATACTGGGGAGAGGGTGCCCCAAAAAGAGTCCACAGGGGAGTCTCAAATCTTTAAGCAAGGCACAAGAACAAGTTCTTATGGTTCTTGAGTCTCCTGCTTAACTCTCTTGCTAGGAGGTAACTTGTCTTCCCATCACCTAGAAACATGAATGAAGCTGGTGTGGGGGGAGGAGAAAAATGAATGTTTTTCCAGTTTCCCACTGTTGTTAGTGGGTAAATCCCATGGCAGTGATTTCTACCCCCAGTGCTCCAGAAAGATTCCCTAAACACACACACACACACACACACACATACAAAGAGACATAGGAACAGGTGACAGAATGCCAATCAGCCTTCCTTTGGCTCCTCTGCAAGTAAGAAGACCATCTCTCATGATGAGTGGGTGGAAAGGCATCCCACAGGCACATGATGAAGTGCTGATTCTGAGGGGCCTCGGGTGTAACAGGGTGTCAGCAAGACTCTGAGAATCCTACTGTGAGCCCCACTGAGCCAACATGAGTTACAAGCTCTCATCTCAGCTCCGTCCTGATGGAACCCGATCATGGTTTCCAAGCCAGAAAACTTTGGCAAGCCCCAAGCCCCAAGCCCCAAACTCTGGTACCCGGGCAAGCCTGATTTGTGAAGACTCAAATTCCTTCTCTGCCTCCCCCCGCCTTCTCTTGCCATGCTTTGAGCCTTTTGTACAAAATCGTGGGCCTGTTATTCCTGTCTGGGAGGCTCTGAACTTTATTTAAAGTTTTTTTATTCTTTGGGAGAAAAAAAATGGGGCTCACGTGAATAGACTGAACCAGGAATCTGAACTGAAAGCAGAGGCCATGTAAACAAAACTCTTTTATGTGGTGGCTCCAAATGAGTTTACTTTAACAAAAACAGGACAAGTAAATAAGTGAGGTTTACAAATATAAACTGCAAAGTTGCTGAAGTGTGAGATAAGTTGTCTAAGGCCCTTCTGTTTAAATTCTATGGCCTGGCATTTCTCCTTTTGAGTTTCTATCAGAGGGAATCTGGGGTGGAGAGAATGTTCTGTACAAGAGAAAGGAATTTCCCATAGAGGGGCCAACCAGTGATCTGATGAGGGGACCTCCTGCAGGGGCCTGACAGGGTTGGGCTCTCCTCTGTCCCAGCGCATGGAGAGACAGCTGGCTGGTGACAGCACCTGAATGCCCCCACCCCACAGAAGGGACTCTTCAAAATATCGTGTTCTGCCAACGTGATCGCGGAGAGCAATGTCGTGGTGGAGGTGGGTAGGGGTGACAAGAAAAATTCCATCAGATGTCATTGTTACTGGAGGGAAATGTCTTTCTTTTATCTACCAAGAAGCATAGGGTATGCCCAGCAGGTGGAATTCATTATGAACACTAGCGTCCTTGCCAGAGGGATTGGTGACCTGGCATTCAACCACTCTCCCAGGGAAAAAAATCTAAACATGGCATGAGATTTCATCTGGGCTGTTCTGAGACAGTCAGTTGGATCCAGAGTTGGGGGTAGGGGTCAAACCAGTACAAGGACTATGGGAAGAACGCAAAGAACAGAGGTGGGGGGCTGAGAAGATGACCCGTGTGCCATGGTGTGCTAGTAAATGTTTAACAACCGGCTCTTGGGGTTGGGGGGTGGAGAGCCCTGATTTGTGACGTTTCTGGATTTCCATGGCGTAAATACATCCAGCAAGAGCAATTTCAAGTTATCAGTGGGAAGTCTCTTGGCTCACAAAATTCTTGAAAATTTAACAATCAGCTCTCCCTAGCTGGTATGAGCTGGCTCCGGCATAGCAGCACGTGCATGGTGCAGGAAGTGGATCTCAAAAGACTGGGGTGGAGGGCACAGGGGCAGACTAATGTCTGAACCATTTTCCCAATGATTTAGAGTGCCCTATGTTTCTTTTTCTTTTTTTTTTTTTTTTTGTATAATACCTAGAATGTTTGTTCAATGTCTGCCCTTTTAGAATCAATGGCTTGACTGCGTCTCTCTGGGTTATTGATGTATTCTACGCCTAGCATATAAGAGGGGCTCAAAACATTTTTTGATTGGTCCAAAGGTCTGATGAATGCTATAATTAATAGTAAGAGTACCTACTATGCGCAAGGCACTGGACTAAGTCCTTGACAGGAAGTATCTATCCATCTTCACAGTGGGCTTCTCAAATTATGATAGGTACATCACATGGAGAGTTGATTACATATAAGGTTACCTAGGCTGTACCCCAGATCTTCGTTTAAACAGGCTTCCCAGCTGGATTTTATAGAAACTCAAATTTTAGAACCACTTCCTGGTGGGGCAGATCTTATTATTCCTATTTTATAGATGAGGCAACAGAGGCTGGTAAGTTTCAGTAACTTCCCCAAGGTTGTACATTAGATAACTGGTCTAAGGCACTAAGCTAGGTCTATCGGATGTCAAAACTGACCAGTAGGCAAGATGGGCTCCTCCCATATAGCAAAACTGAATACCTTGATGAATGAATGAATGAATGAATGAATGAGTGAATGACAGACCTCACCCCTGGATGCTCACTGTGGGATTCAAAAGGCAAGAGTCAATGCAGAGGAAGCCAAAAGGGGTCAATTATACTAATTCTGGGGTGAGGTGATGAAGCTTAGAGTAAAGGTGGTGAATATAGAAAGTAAGACATTGTGGTAATGAGTCAATGCTTAGCTATGTATCAAGTTCTGTGTGAGTTTTGCATCATTGCTTCATTTAACCTGTATAACAACTCAACAGGAGAAATGCTGTCACCCATGTTTTACAGTGTGTGATTCAGAAAGAATAAGTCATTGAGTTCACCATTAGGAAGCAGAACAGATGAAGCTGGAACTCTAGTTTTCCTGAGTCTGTGCTCCTTGGCTTCTGATAAATCGGGATTCAAATGTATGCACTGTGACTAAAGGGGAAGGTCAAAGCCACCCTGAGGGAGGTTGGCGGCACGTCGTAGGGAGTGGGCTTCCTGCCAGTCCTAGTGAGGGGAACTTCAGCGACCACTGGGAGACACAGTGGAGGATACCAGGTGCCATGAGGACTGGACAACGTGAGCCTGTGTCTGTCTGGTTCCTGGAAAATGTCACTGAAGCTGGGGCATCCCCAGCACTTGTGTGGACAGATGTTAACTACTAGTGGAATGATTTTCTTCTGGCTCTTCAGGAACCTAGGTCCTGCATTTTGTCTTATTTCATGGCCATGTACAGGTCAAAGGAAGCTTGGAGCATCTCTTCCTGGAACTGAGGCAGTTTCCTTGGAGATAAAAGTCATCAGTCGTGGTTAAAACTTCAAAATAAAAAGAAAGTGCCTTCTGAAGAATGTTCTCTGTGTCAATTTTTCCTCCTCCTTCTTCTTCATCTTCCGCACTCATAGTTTTGCACAGAGCTAATGACAAAGGGATGCAAATAAAAGTCTCGTTGGCTAGAAGAGGCACATATTTGCGTGGTGGGGAGGATTGAGTTGGAGAGTCTGCCTTCTGCTGGGAAGACAGCCCTTCTGGGAATCATTCTTCCCGAGTCCAAGGGTTTGGAACCAACACGACACAGTATAATTAATAAGCAGATTGGTGTCTGCATATAGGCTTTCTTTAAAGAATGTCTGGGATTCTTTGGGTGGGAAGAAGACAGGACAGCAGGCTGAGGGTGAAGAGGAAGGGGTATCAACCTAATGATTTTGCCAAGGCTGTGCTTTTTATTAACCTGCTCTGGTCATGTTCTTTCCTAAAGCATAGGAGTGGGGGGGAAAATGGGCAGGTTTCCTATATCACCACTGGGATTATAAACTGGTATAGTCTCTCTGGAGGGCACACTGGTAAAATGTCACAATCTTTGATGAGTGCCTACTGTTGACTATCATAAACCACTAGGGTTTTGGAGTCATTTGTTACTGCAGCATAATTTAGCCCCATCCTGACTGAAACAGTAGATAATGATTGACATTTAGGCAAAAGGTATTTGCATCCTACAATAGGACCCTATGTGGCTCTAAAATTAGGAGATAGTTGCACATATATTGATGTGTACGGTTCTCCAAAATATATTTTCAAGTAGAAAATCCATGCATGACATGGTCTCCCTTTGGTAAATCTAGACAAGTGGACTGTAGGTACCTCCTGCATCTAAACATGGACCACACGACTCCCCTCCCCTCCCTTGGCATCCTGTCTCAGTGCTGTTCCCAGGGCCCCGATTCTCACGTGGACTGCTTCATGATTTTAGTTTCTCAGCGGCTCTCATCTGCACTACACCATAAACACTCAGGAAGCCAAAGCCTCTAAACGTCCGATCTTCACTCTTTACCTCACGACATACATCATGTGTGGAGCTCCCAGCACCATCAGCATCTCATCAGGCACTGAGAGGTGTGGAAAGTGCTTTATGTGTTTGGGGAGACAGCTCCCCAACTCCCTGTGTGGCTTCTTTTATTCTGCCACTCACCGCGGCACGTGGTTGCCCAGGATTTGTGAAAAGACGTATTACATGTTTTATCCCTTCACACAACTCTTTCTATCTCACGTTGTCCCTGAATACCAGTCCTGCCACTTGGAAAGTGAAACCTTAACTCAATCTTTGGCATCCTTACCCCTTCCCAATGGTATTGACTGCTGATGTCACTGGCGTGTGGTTTTACAGTGACTTTCCCAGCTCTCTTGGCATCTTGTAGGCAAAAAGTTTGATGGCTCATATCAGCATTTGCTTGTGCAGCTAAGCATCTATTTATTAAGAAACGTGGGTCTTCTTGGCCTTAGAAAGACTTAAAATAATACTAATTTAATACTAAAACTGCTACTACTAAGAGTAGTAATCGTTGAGCTATTTCTGTTGAGTGTTGACGGTGCTGGGCCCCATGCTAAGCACTTCATGTCATAATCAAATTCAGCCCTCACTGTATGTGTCTCTTTGAAGGAACATGACGACAACCTGCACTTTGCAGATGAGGATGCTGAATGTTAGGAGGTGAAGTAAATGAGCCAAGGTCACTTAGTTTGGAAGGGGTAACGCTGAGATTGCGATCCAGATATGTTGGACTCCAGATTTCGAGCTATAATTTCTCACTCTTGGTCCATGGCTTGTAAATGGTGAGGCACATGCTTTGGGGCAGCCCTCACCCCTCACCCCCCACCATGAGCTCCCACTGGATCTGGGTCAGTAGAGGGAATGGGAGAGAAGGAGTTAAGAAATCAGTCATCAAGGCATCCAACTTCAGCACGGCTCCCCCTTGGAACCTCCCAAAGTGAGATGGAACAGAGCCCGCCTGGCTGCCCGTGAGCTGCCTCTGCAATCAGTCAGTTGATCAAACACATCTTCTGCCCATGCCTACCAGGTATTCTGCATTATTATGCAAGGTGGTTTCCTAATGGATCACACAGGACCCATTCTTCCCCTCCGGCATAAGTTGTTTCCTTCTCCCACAGTGCTATCAAAAATGAAATGGGGGGAAAAAACGCCAGTAACCTAACAGCCCTGCACACAATTGGTCTGTTTCTCTTCGGCCTGAAGTTTCTATCTCTCAAGAGCCAATGTGGAAAGAGCAGAGGAGATCATGATTTTAGATAATTCCACCTTCTTTCTAGCTTTGCAAACTTCACTACAAGGCCACTTCTGCAGCCCAATTGGAGCAGTCTAGTCTCCATCCTACCAGTGAAGTTGGAAAAGTAGTTTCCTTCTCTTAGAACCAGGCCCAGACACCTGGGCTGTCAGGGCCCTTTATAACCAGGCCTGTGTACAGCTCTCACCATTGGCACCATCTCGTAACTATTCTCTCTGTTGGACTTCTTTCAGTTCCATCAACATACTGTAATCTCCCCAACCTCTGAGCCTCTGGCTGTATCATTTCCCCACCTGGAGCAGTTTCTTCCTGTGTCAAAACTGCACCCCGCACCTCACCCCTTTATTGGGTAATAGGAAGTCATCCTTTAGGACTGAGATATAGCGTACTTCCTACAGGAACTCTGGACTGGCTACAACCTTCTCAAATACCCTTGCCTGGAGTAAATGCACTCCCATCCCATCTTCCCAATTCCTCTGTACTTTTTACTAAAATTATAGGGCTTACCACACTGTTTGACTATTTGACCCTTTTCTGATGCTCCTTGACCTTTTTATTCTTACAAATGTATCTATAAAAATTTGTTTGTGAAAAGAGCCTCTACTTGCGAGGAAGTCTTTCCTATAACACCACTGAGGAGTTAACTGTCTGGCCTTTCCTATAAGGCCCCTCGATTGAGGGCAAACTGCAGTGGTTTGTATCATATGTGTGAACTGAATAGAGAAATATGTTAAAATAAAGCGCATATCTTGGGTTCCTGGGATGTAGCTTGCTTTTTTTGTTTGTTTCCCACCCCCTGAATTGTATGTGTACTTCAAAAAAGCTTTCTCACTTGTCTGAAAAAACAAAACAAAACCGAGAGTGATAGAGATGACAGATTCCATGTCTCTCTTATTCACTGTGTATACGTAGCACCTTCAGTGACCAACAGTGACAGCATATGTAGAAGGGCTGAGTTCAGCTGTACGGGGAGCTCAGCCATCTTCAGCGTCATAGGCAGATATTTCAGTTCTGTGGTCCTATCTATGATCATTCTTCTGCAGGGAATATTTCTGCCCCTACCAGCCACAGCAAAAACTCCTAAGCTGGTTATCACTAGGCTTGTATTCTCCAGTGCTGAGTTTTCCTCCCCATTCCTGCTGATGGAAACTCGCGCTTTTCTCCCGAGTCTTCTCTCCACTCCTATACCAACTCTGCCCAACTCTCCAACAGCCTCCCCCATGGCCGCATTTCCTGCTGTCATTTGAATGCATCGCTTTTGGCAAAAGCAATGCTCCTTCTGGCCGTCCTCAGATTCCCATCACTCCGAAGCTCGCCTTGCATATGTTACAGACACACCGAGTCATCAAACACATCCCTGTCCCCTGCCCCAATCTCTCACAAGTCCAGGCCACTGATGAACCGATGGACCACCCCAGAACCCTCCCGCATGGTCTTGCCGCCGTCCCTGTTCCATCGGGCAGGATGACACAAAGAAGGCATTGTGCCAATCTTTGTCTGAGTAGGTCCCTCCCACCCTATTGCTGCTGTCGCCATAAGGACCGGCTAAGAGATGTTTATGTTAATTCAAATGCTTGTTGAGGGTGGGGTGTAAAACCAAACAACACACACTGTGGAAGAGTTGCAGGTGTGCTGTGGGAAGAGGATTAACTCTGCTGTGTACAGCCTTGCTCCTGTGGCGACCACATGTGCTGCTCTCCTTGGACATGCCTGGATTTGGTTTGATTTGTTGTGCTGGGTTTGTCAGAGTGTGAGCCTCTTCTGGAAAGGTCAGCGTGGTCAGCGTCCAACCCTCTGTCTGTCTTTGGCCTCTGTTTCTCTCTCTGCCTCTCTCCCCCTCTCTCTCTCTCTCTGTCTCCCCTTCCTGACCACCGCCCTTCCCCACTCCGTCTCTCTCTGTCTCTCTCTCTCACACGCACACGCACACACACTTATTTTTAAGGACAGTTTCAGCCTCTTAGGGGAGACATAAAGCACCCTGTACAACGAGGAAGTTGCATCTAAAAAGAGCCTGCTGGGCCCTCCGTGCTGCACTAGAGAATTAATTGAGTCCAAGTGGACAAATATTTGAGCTAAATTATGGGCTGAAGTGTCTTGGCAGAGTTATTTGAGGAGTGCACAAGATTCTCCTCGCTTGGCACATGACAGCTGGAGTGTGGCATCGGGAGCTGGGGACACTTCTGGGCAAATCTGCTCACTCCTGACACAGGCTGTTCCACTAAATGTCCACACTGAGGCTTCTCCCTGCCAGGTGACCCTGCACCTGCTCACCCCAACAATGAGCATCCGATCTCATTTATGAGCCTGTGCTCCTCGTGCCTGCTTGTCCTGGGTGTAGCTGTCTGGGGCGTGCACTCTGCACCTGGAGGGCTTGGTGCGTGTGTGAGCGTGCCTGGGTGTGCTCGTGTCCATGCGCTAGTGTGTAACTGAAGTGCTCTGGACTGAAGAGCTCCGCACCGTGGCAGGTCTCACCCTAGCCAGGTGTAAAAATCTGTCCTTGGCCAAACTCTCTCTCCTTTAAACTGGGATGTGCCCTTCAAACTTGGTGAGACTGAGAAAGAGCCCCAGGGTCCCCAGGGCAGGGGTGTGGATCTGCAGGTCTTGCTTCCTCCACTTCCAGAAAGGGATCTGCCCTGCCACCTTCAGGCTCCAGCCTCTTGTGGGGCTACAGCGGCCTTCAAAGAGTCAGTCCCCTTGTCCCAAAGTGTCCATGTGCCGAAGCCTAACAGCCTTAGCCTCTGGGGGCTGGGTGATGGGGGACCTCCTCCCACAATGGCCCACTATTCCCTCCAAAGCCCCCAGGAAGGCAAGCACAGGCAGAGCAAAGGCAGCCCCTCCGTAGGAAGATGAAAGCCCCTCACTCGTCACCCCGACGGCACCTCCTGCCTTCACACTAAAGTCACACCAGGAGGCTCGGTTCTTTGATGAAGCCAGTGGCACAAAAGACATTGTACAGGGCTCACAGAGGCACACTGAGGACCGAGACCCCTCTAACATGAGAGCCTGGGAATAGGAAAACACTGGAAACTGGGAAGGCCCTTTCGGTAGCTTACTTTCTCAGAATAAGTCCTCAGGACCACGGTAAACATTTGGGTGTCTCTTCCTGAGAAAGAAAGCTGTGTTGCTTCATCCACAGAGTGATGGATTTAGCCCTCAGCGTTGCAGGGGATGCAAGAGGAGCAGGGCTAACCTTCAGAGTCAGTCTCCTTGGGGCCCCTGCCCCATCTCCATCTCTCTGTCTCCTGTTCCCTGAGGCTAAACTCTGCTGAGTTCAGGACCTTAGTTCTGAGAAGTCTGTGTCTTCTGCTTTCATCTGGACACACTTCCTTTCCTCCCTCCCTCCTGAGTCCAGTGTGCAAAGCCAGGTCTCTGGGGAAGGTGGGAGGGGACAGCCTTTGTATACCTTAGTCCCATCCAGATAAACACCATTAGCATCGTTTTGTAAATGGGGTCCTTTCAGCATCTCCAAAGTCAGGTATCATGCCTCATCTCTGCTGGAAGTGCTGATTTTTTTTTTTTTACATGATACTGCTGAGGTACGTTCCCCCATGCCCACTTTCTGGAGAGTTGTTTTTTTGTTTTTTTTTTTTAATCATAATGGATGTTGAATTTTATCAAAGGCTTTTTTCAAAATATACAAACAGCTCATACAGCTCAATATCAAAAAAACAAACAACCCAATCAAAAAATGGGAAGAAGATCTAAAAAGACATTTCTCCAAAGAAGACATGCAGATGGCCAACAGGCACAGGAAAAGTTGCTCAACATCACTAATTATTAGAGAAATGCAAATCAAAACTACCATGAGGCATCACCTCACACCAGTCAGAATAGCCAACCTCAAAAACTCTACGAATACTAAACGCTGGAGAGGGTGTGGAGAAAAGGGAAGCCTCCTACACTGTTGGTGGGAATGTAAATTGGTGCAGCCACTATGGAAAACAGTATGGAGATTCCTCAAAAAACTAGAAATAGAACTACCACATGAGGGCTTCCCTGGTGGCGCAGTGGTTAAGAATCCGTCTGCCAATGCAGGGGACACGGGTTCAAGCCCTGGTCTGGGAAGATCCCACATGCCGTGGAGCAACTAAGCCTGTGCGCCACAACTACTGAGCCTGCAAGCCACAACTACTGAAGCCCATGCACCTAGAGTCTGTGCTCCGCAACAAGAGAAGCCACTGCAATGAGAAGCCCGTGCACCACAATGAAGAGTAGCCCCCGCTCGCTGCAACTAGAGAAAGCCTGTGCACAGCAACGAAGACCCATCGCAGCCAAAAAATAAAATACATAACTAAACTTATAAAAAATAAAAAAGAAAAAAGAAAAAATAAAAAAAAAATAAAAAAGAACTACCACATGATCCTGCAATCCCACTCTTGGGCATATATCTGGAGAAAAACATAATTTGAAGAGATACACGCACCCCAATGTTCATAGCAGCACTACTTACAATAGCCAAGACATGGAAACAACCTAAATGTCCACTGACAGATGAATGCATAAATTGGTGCATATATACAATGGAATACTACTCAGCCATAAAAAAGAATGAAACAATGCCATTTGCAGCAACATGGATAGACCTAGAGATTATACTAAGTGAAATAAGCCAGACAGAGAAAGACAAATATCATGGGATACCACTTATATTTGGAATCTAAAAAAAGGATACAAATGAACTTATTT
The DNA here is from genome assembly GCF_009873245.2 of Balaenoptera musculus. NCBI lineage: Eukaryota > Metazoa > Chordata > Mammalia > Artiodactyla > Balaenopteridae > Balaenoptera > Balaenoptera musculus. Next base: position 70,228,089 of record NC_045795.1, on the reverse strand, counting down.
ACAAAACAGAAATAGATTCACAGACATAGAAAACAAACTTATCGGGACTTCCTTGGTGGTCCAGTGGCTGGGACTCCACGCTCCCAATTCAGGGGGTCTGGATTCGATCCTGGTCAGGGAACTAGATCCCACATGCCGCAACTAAGAGTTTGCATGCCGTAACTAAAGATCCCACATGCCACAACTAAAGGTCCCGCATGCTGCGACTGAAAGATCCTGCACATGGCAATGAAGATCCTGTGTGCCGCAACTAAGACCCAGAGTAGGTAGGCAGGCAGGTAGATAGATAGATAGATAGATAGATAGATAGATCGATCGATCGATCAAATCTATGGTTACCAAAGCAGAGGAGGGGGAGGGATAAATTAGGAGTTTGGGATTAACATATACATACTACTATATATAAAATAGATAACCAAAAAGGACCTACTGTATAGCACAGGGTACTACACTCAATATCTTGTATAACCTATAATAGAGAATATAGAAAACGAATATATATATTTATATATATGTATAACTGAGTCACTTTGCTGTACACCTGAAACTAACACATTATAAATCAACTATATTTCAATAAAAAATTTCAAAAATAAATAAAATACTCCACCAAAAGGAAGGAAAGATAATGATACTGCTGGACTCAACCTCTTGAATTCTTAGCAGTCACTAAACTTCCTCTATTCCAACCAATCCAAAATAACCCAGTGTGCATTTACAAATCAGCCAAGGAGTGCTTGGAATGCAGATCTCCAGGCTCAACACAAAGATTTTGATTCTGCATGTCTGGCAGGGTCTGGGAATCTCGAATCCCTTAGGTCCTGCAGGGATTCCTGTGTAAGCGGTCACCAGATCCCACTGGGTGGGTCATGAAAACCATGACATCATGAAAATCATAATGTCTCTCTTCAAGGACTGCCATGAGCATTGAATGATGTAATGTGTATTAAACCCTTAGCATGGTAACTAGTACCTAGTAAATGCTAAAGGCACATCAGAGGCTGCGTCAGTAACATTACTATATCGATGAGCAGATCTTTTCATTACTTCCTCTCAGACCTAGATCACCATAATTTGAAAACCCACTCCCTCTTGTTCATAGCACTCCTTTATTTTCTTCTGCTTCTGTAGGTTCCCTTACTGTCACCTCCTTCTTAAAATAGCCTTGCTACCTGTTATTTTTGATTGGGTTCCCTGTACATCTCTCTGCTCCATCTCTAAAAGGTTGATCACAGCTGTACCTTCATTGAGCCCTTTCTAGAACAGTGGTTGGCTCTCCGATGAAATTTTCATTAGGGGCACAAGCTTGTGTAATATATACAGAACTATGAGCCAAACAACCTCTCAGCCTCCCTCACCTGAGGCCAGGACTATGCTCTTGACTCAAACCAAAGATTGATTTTCACATTTCCCAGGCATCTACTGCTATGCTCCAATCCCCATTGCCTGAAGTGTGTGACTGTGTCCACAGCTACGTAAATTAGGATGCAAATGGGAATAGCTTAAGAGACTTGATGACATCTCCAAATTCCAAAGCTGAGTATATGACAGCACCTCCTGCCTCAATCTGTTGGCTTCTAGGGGGAGTCATTGGTTTCTCCATCTAAGGAAGGTGCCTGACAGTTGCTGTGGGTGGTGCCACTGTCCAGGCCTACAGCTGGTTGGGAAGGGTGCTCTCTCACCCCCCTCAGCTTCCACACATGGGTGCCCTGTTGATGGGGGCATTCATGCCCACACACTCTCCCTCATTTAGTTTCTCTATCCTTTGTTACTAGCACCCGCACTCTATCTTTCACTGAAACGCCAACATCAGTCCCAGGGTTCAGCCTTTCCGGTAGAATGTTATTTGCCCATTCAGACCGACCCACTTTAGGGAAAGGGGTTTTTCTCAGAGCTCAGACTGACTCTCTAGGACTCTGTATTGAATTTGGAGACCAAAGAGTCCAAAAAGCAGGGCTGATTCTCCTTGCTTTGCTCTCCGCGGTTACAAGTAAACCTCCATGTTCCATCCTCCTACCTCTGCCTTTCACATTCCATTTCGTTATTGTCTTCAGAGCCTGTTACTATCTGAAATGATCATGCTCTTTTATTTGTATACTTGTTTAGTGCCTCTCTCTCCTCACGAAGCTCTGAGCTCCAAGAGAAGTTTGACCTTGTCTTTTTTTGCTGCTGTTTTACTGCACAGAACTGGACAGGACACATGACAGGCACTTATCTGTTCATTAACTTATTAATTTTGAATAAGTAAATGGATAAAGCAAGACAGCAGGATTAGACATCTATGAATTCCCTGGCAGATGCCATGTTTAATATCTTCACTAATATCCTAATATCCCTTTCCTACAGGGATTTTATGCAAACAACATCCCAGAATGAGCTGTGAGGATGCCAGAGTCTTCCCAGGTAGATATACCAACTTCCCCCTAACAGAAAGAAGAGTGCTCGGGGCAGAGCGGGTGTGATTGGAGGAACACCAAGAAATATATCTGATCTCCAGAACAACTTCCCAGACTTTCTGGAAAGGGGAAATCCTTTCAATTCAGACTGAGAGAAAACCTTATCAGGAAGAAACTTTACAGACTCCAATTTCCACTGGGGTACAGGAGACGGAGAGCAGGTTTGACAGTGGGAGATCCTGGAGAGCGAGATTTTCAGAGCTCATGAACGGAAGAGGAGAGGGCAGCTTGCTACAAGGCAGAGGCTGGAAAAGTGCCCCCAGTGTGGGGAGGTCTCCCCGGACTTCACATGCAGCCTGTGTGACAGAACCGTCCCTTGCATGAGCTTGCTGACTGAAGCCTGAATTTACATTCCAGGCAAGCAAGAGGCCCAGAATCAGACCCTGGCTAGGATCCAGAAGCCAGTTTGGGCACAGGCTGTGACTGTGGGAAATGGGGCAAAGGGGAATCTTGGACGTTGGCTTGAAGAACCCGAGGGATGGTGCTGGGATACGTTCCAGGGGTGGGTGCAGCCTAGGAACTACCTCGACACAGAAGGGTCAACCGCGGAGGCGTGGGCTCCATTCTAAGAGATGGCGCCCAGGGGTGGGGGGAGCAGGGAGGAGGCTTCCCCAAGGCCTGGGACGCAGGGGTCAGTTTATGGGGCGCCTGCGGCTTCGCTTGTGGGTGCAGAGGGAACCATTAAAAGCACTGAGCTGATTTGGACAAATAAAGATTCCTTTCTGAGGCTCCTTGTGTGTTCTTCGCCCCCAGCAAGACCACCTCCCCTGGGTGAGCCTCCCCCTTGCCCCACGGCGACCAGTGCAGAGCTCTGAGCACAGAAAGCGCTTGGTGTTGAGCTGGGCACCCCACAGGCTCCGTGCTCCTTCTCCCCAGATTCGTCCTCGGCCCCAGGGGCCATCCGTGACACGCTCCCAGGTGCTGAGATAAGCGGCCTGAACACAGGGAGCTGAGCAGAGGGGTTGTGAAAACTCCAAGGTGGTGTCAGCCGGCAAAGGGTGCTGCGTTTGCTGGTGCGCACAGCCCGAGACCCGCGTTTTACAAGATCGAGCTGCGCCGAGAGGGGCCTCCGTGTTTTTCCTACTTCGCCTCTCCCACACTCGCAGCGGCCTGGTGGGCGGCTTTCACTTTCAAGTTAGAAAACATTCCAGCCCTTGCCCGTTAGTGTGACTCCTGATACGCCTCATAAACTATTCATAAAACAAAATGATTCCAGCCCGAGTTGCTTCCCTGTCTTCCTCCTCGTCGAGGTTTATTTTCCACCCCGCCCTTGTGCCCCCTCCACCTTCCTGGTTAATTAACGAGGCCGTGCAGCCTGACGTGGGTAATGCGCACACAGCTCCACACGCCCTCATATCAACCCGCGGTCCTCCTCTCCACCTTGGTCCTCTGTCTCGTCTCCTCCCATGTGACTTCTGTCCTTCCGTGCGACCTCTGGCTCACCCCTTGCCTCCTGTTCTTCAAGGGCATTTGAGATGCTTTTTAGCAAGGTTGCCCTTTGCTCTGTCCCTTTGCCCCAGACACACAGGGCCTGGGAAGGCCTGGAAAGGCAGCTGGCTGTGGCCACAGGGTGTCCCAGGTTCCCCCTCTGCCCATGGATACAGAGTGTGACTTTTAGAGAAAGGCCACTGGTGATGACTCCTGGGACTAGAAATAAAGATTGCAATTGGTGCATTCTCCCTTTAACCGACTGGAGCTTGGTGAATGGGGGGCCTTGCAGCAGACCTGGGCTCAAAGCCTGGCTTGACTTCCTTGCTGGATGGCCTTCCTAAGCCTTAGCTTCCCATCCATCCATCCACTCATCCATCCACTCATCCATCCATCGAATAAGTAACGACCACCTACGATGAGCCTTGTTTTAGGCACTGAGGACTTGGAGGAGATTAAGGTGACGAGTTCCTGTCCTCATGGAACTAACATCCTAATGAACTAAGAATAATAAGAAAACCTACCTCACAGATAGTAAGTGTAAAGTATCTGTTAGGCTGAGCCATATTAAATTGCCTTTTTTGTAGGTCAAAGCTGTTTGGGTAGCAACCATTTTCTATGAATGAAGCCAAAAGTAAAGTACCAGCACATACTGGGTCCTCAGTGAAGGAGTAGGAAATGAACATCTCATGCATATGGGGGTTATGTACTCCTCAGTGAGAACAAAACTGTCTTCCCAATGTCTAGTTCATTCGATGAAAAATGCAGTCGAAATCAGGTATTATTTACAGCTCATGTTTTTTTATTAAGTGTTATGAGCCCATGAAGTCTTGAGAAGCAGCTGACAGGAAGTAGCTTGTTGAGTTTTGCTGTGTTTTAATGCTCCCGTCCCCCAGACCATATGACCAATATTTCAAAATATGCTGATCCTTTTCTTGAGTAAATCAGCAGAGCTTAAAACAGACTTCGCACTATTCAAAGCATCCGTAGGGGAAGGGCAGGGGAGGAGGAAGACCCTGTGTTAAACATTTATGTCTCACCACTGAATCGCAAACATTACCCATCTCTACTAAAACCTCTCCAAATGGTGGAAATAAATTTCAAACAATGAGTCTATTTTTCCCCCTCCAGAAAATATACAAAAGCAGGTGTCTAGACTTCCTGGTGTGTAAAAAAACTCTGTTTTTAATGTTTACTTGTTTTCAGGTGCAGTTAGGATTGTAGGATTGTTAAGAAAACATTGACGAAGCTTCCCAGGGATTCACGTTGCTGTGGTATTTGGCTCTCCAGGACTTTAAGACAGTCACCAACTGCTACTCCTATGACTCAGTGATTAAGAGCATGGGCCCTACAGGCTCTGCAGCCAGAAGACCTGGCTTTGAATCTCGACTCACATTTTCTCACATTTTCTTCCTTGGGATAGTTCTCTTTACATCTGAGCCCCAATTTCTTCATTTGTAAATTGAACATAATGATGGCACCCACTGCTGGAGTGGCTTTGGAAAACAAGTGGGAGGGTGCTTGTAAAGTACTTATTAAAGTGATGGGCATATATTGAGCAACCAACTATTGATATCATTAATAACAGTGCTAGGATCAGTGATACTAAACTTATTATTTTTGCAGCATCCACACCTCTCATCAAGACTCAAAAGGTGTGTAATAGATACAGAATATTTCCAGCACCCTGGATGGTTCCACTGGGCCCACTTCCCAATCAGTACTCTTCCTAGTAACCACTCTTCTAGTTTTTATCACCATTGATCAATTTTGCTTGAACTTGAACTTCTTACAAATGGAGTAATCCAATAGGTACTCTCTTGTGTCTGGCTTTTGCTCAACATCACCTGTTTTGTTATGTATAACAGGAATTTGTTCTTTTTTTTTTTTTATTGCTGTGCAGTATTATGTTGTATGAACGTATGACAAAATTTATTCTCCTGTTGGTGGTCATTTAAGCTGTTTCCAGTTTGGGGCATTATGAATAAAGCAGCTGTGAATATTCTGGTACATGATTTTGGTGGACATATACTTTTATTTCTCTTGGATAATATACCTAGGAATAGAATTGCTGAGTCATAGGTTAGATTTAGATTTAGTAGGAATTGCTAAATATTTTTTTCTAAAATAGTTTATCAATTCATGCTTTCATCAGTGTTGTATGGGTTTTACTTGTTCCCTGTCATCATCAACATTTGTTATTGTCAGGCTCTTATTTTTAGCCATTCTGGTAGGCTGGTAATATCTAATAGGAGTTTTATTTTGCATTTTCCTGAACAGAAATGATGTTGGGCTTCTTTTCATATGCTTTATTGGCCACTTGGATGTCATTTTCTGTGAAGTCCCTGTTCAACTCTTGCCCATTTTTTCTTATTGTGCTCTCTGACTTTTTCTTATTGATTTGTAGGAGTGATTCTACATGCTAAATGTAAGTCCTCTATTAGATTTCTATATTTTGTATTTATTTCCCAGTTTTTTCACCGTCTTGATGGTATTTTTGATGAACATTCTTAATTTCAGTGAAATCCAGTGTATCAATGTTTTTATTTTACAAATTAGTGCTTTTTGTGACCAGTTTAAGAAATTTTTGTCTATTCTAACAATTTAATCTTTCATTACTTTCTGTCTTGCTGTCTTCCATAGTCATCACAGCTAGAATAAAAGATACTTTTTTCAAACTCTATGGATTCTAACATAGGCCCAGGCCCTTTGGAGGCCCCTATGGCTAATGATTAGAAAGAATTACATTGAGAGAAGATGAGAGAGAGAGAGAGAGAGAGGCAGGCATAGCCATAAACAGAGTGAAATACGAGTGTATTAACCCAGACTCTGTCAGTTGTATGTGATGGGACTTGCATACAACTTTTTAAACAAACAGGGTATTAGTTTAGGTGACCATACTGTACTAGGGGCAGGGATGGAGCAGGCTGGCCTCAGAGACTATTGGACCAAGGATTCAGATGACCTAGAACTGTCTGGTCTTTTTTCTTCACTCTGCATGTTGACTTCCTCCTTCAGACAATTTAGAGGAAGGAGGGATGGAAAGATATGGTGCTTATTTTCCTGTGTTAACAAAGCATCCTAACAGCTCTATGAACAGGGAGAAAATCCTGGGAAATATCTCTAGCCTGACTTGGGTCATGTGTCAACTGAAAAACCAATCATTACAGTTGGAATGATGGTGTAATATGATCGGTTCAGCCTGGGTGTGACCCCACCTCTGTTGGCAAGGAGGTAGGTTCTGTTCCCAGAGGAAGAGGCACTGGGCAGACTGAAGTGATAGCCATTGGTGGAGCTTTCAAGAAAGAGAAGCCTAGCCCAGGCCCTGAAATGCTGAACTATCCCACTTTGCTTTTAATGGACCAGTGACTTAGGTTTTTGAGCAGAGTTTTAGCTTTCCCTTGGATGACCAGTCCATCCCTTGATCTTTCCACCCAACCATCCAGTTATATCCTGGTGGATTCTTCAAATTATTTGTGGCTTAATACATAAACACATACAAGGAACTAATTATAAAATAAAAGCAAAAATAGGGAATCAGGTCCAGGAAAAATCTGAAGAGATAAACGATGATGGTTAAGTGTATAGAAGACTGAACTCATCAAGGACAAGAAAGGTACCTTTTCATCTTAATTCCTAGGCAGAGCCTGGTGTCCTGTGGAAACTGAGAATTGATTTCTAAGTGAAAAAATTAAAATAACTATAATCTGTCAAAAGCCTCCTCCATCCTAGGTATTTTGCATATATCATTTTTCGTAATATTATTTCCAATATTTTATTTAGGGAACTTTTCAAATGTGTGGGTATGTTGAAAACATACTATAGTGATCAACATATAGTCACTGCCTAAGATAAATAACTGGTAAGAGAGGTCGTGTTTAACTTTGTTTATGTTATACATGTCATTTTTAATCATTGCAATAATTCGTTGTGTGGTAGAGACTATTATTCCCATTTCACATATGGGGAAATAGAGACTCAGCAAAAAAAAAAAAGTTCACATCACTGTAAGTTGCATAAGGGGGACTTGAACCCAGATTTCTTCAACTCCTGACCGTGCACTCTCCATAAGGAATATTGCCTCTCATTGAATGACATAGATTCATAGATTCATATTGCCTCTCATTGAATGACATAGATTCATAGAAACATAGATTCTACCCCTGGCCAGTGGTCCTTTTGCCACATCTGCCACCTGGCTCCAAGCCTGACTTCCTTTTCCCTCTCTTACTCCACACTTATCTTCTCAGAAGAGAAATATGGGTCCTGGAATGTTCGGGAGCTTAGAAAAGGCCACCAAATGTAAATTGGTGCAGGCATTATGGAAAATAGTATGGAGGTTCCTCACAAAACTAAAAACAGAGTTGCTATATGATCCAGCAATCCCACTCCTGGGCATATGCCCAGACAAAACTAGAATTCAAAAAGATACATGCACCTCTATGTTCACAGCAGCACTATTCGCAACAGCCAAGACAAGGAAATAACCCAAATGTCCACTGACAGATGAATGCATAAAGAAGATGTGGTACATATATACAATGGAATACTACTCAGCCATAAAAAAGAATGAAATAATGCCATTTACAGCAACATGGATGCAACTAGAGATTATCATACTAAGTGAAGTAAGTCAGAAAGAGAAAGACAAATATCATATGATATCACTTATATGTGGAATCTAAAATACAACACAAATGAACCTATCTATGAAAGAGAAACAGACTCACAGATACAGAGAACAGACTTGTCATTGCCAGGGGGAGGGGGTGGGAGGGATGGATTGGGAGTTTGGGATTAGCAGATGCAAACTATTATATGTAGAATGGATAAACAACAAGGCCCTACTGTATAGCACAGGGAATTATATTCAATATCCTATGATAAACCATAATGGAAAAGAATATATATATATATATAACTGAATCACTTTGTTGTACAGCGGAAATTAACACAATATTGTAAATCAGCTATACATCAATAAAATTTTTTTTAAAAGCCACCATGCCAATCTTTTATCAGCAGCATCATCATGACTTCAAGCTGATTGGAACCCAAAGGCAATTTCTCTGTCTCCCCTAGTGCCTATCACACAGCAGGTCCTCCTAAATGTTTGTATGCCGAAAGGAACAAATCTGGCTCCAGACAGGACCACTGGTAATCTCCAGTGTGTGTTTGATGACTTCCTGCAGTGTCTCAGGCACCATGGTACGTGCCCCATCATCTGAATCTTCATTCAGGCCTTTATTTAAATGTCATTTCTTTGAATAGCCTTCACTTCACCATCATCACTCAATTCTTTCATCTCTTCTTATTTTTGTCACAACTTGAAATATTATATATATTTTTGTCTACTGGTTTATCTTATGTCTCCCTCCTCAATCCCCCTACTCCCCCCTACACACAAAGTAAGTGCCAGAGCAGAAACTTCATCTGTCTATCCCAAATGCCTGGAGAAGTATCCAGGAATAATAGGTGCTCAATAAATATTTGCTGAATTATCAGTTGGATTGTTTAGATTTTCTCTAAACCTGTAATGTGGAACCTGGAGTCCTTTACTAAGCATTTATTATATGCTAGGTACTATGCATTTACTACATGCTACATACTAACCCAATTTAGATAAATTTCATTACCTAATTTGTAGCTCATTATAACCATATGAAGATAGGAATTATGCTTCACATTTTATATTTGAGGAAAATGAGACACAGAGAGGATAAGTAATGTGGTCAAAGTCACATAGCTAGGAAGTAGCAGAGATGGGGCATAAGACAGGCCTGTCTGCTCCCCACAGACATGGACTTTGGCTTATGTTCCTGAAAGCTCTTGGTCTTGTGAGCCACATGGGGCCAGTTGAATACAAGGGAGGTTCCCATTGCACAGTTTGAGGGCTGCCATCTTTCCTGATGTGTGGGGAGAAGATGGTTAAAGAAGAGTTCCCAATTGTGATCATTCTAGGACATCCCTGTGAGAGGCCCAAACCACAGGAATAGAATATAAAAGAGAGCAAAGGCAAGGACACTAAGTAAGCCAAAGGATGGACTTTGGGAAATCTTCCCAGGTACCACTTGAAGGGAGAAACTTTGCAGGAGCTGGATAGCTGGGGCTTGACTTTACCATTTTGCTCCTGTGAACTTGGGCCAGGATCCCCACACTTCTAAGCTTCAGGTTCCTCATCTATACAGTGCAGCATAATAATCCCTGCTACATGATAATCACTCAATAGCAGTCCTTATTTTCAATGTTAATATGCTATTTTTGCTATTGATATGATCAATAATATACCTACCAATACTAATAAGGAGCATTCTATAAGAGACAAAATTAAATTCTCATCTTGGCCCTGGGACTTTATGCCAACACTTAACCTCTCAAAGCCTAAGAGGCTTTGTCTGAAATCTGGGCTAATCGGCACCTGCTGTGTAGGCCAACCTTGCAGGACTTCGCGTTAGAAGGAGCTGAAGGTATTTAGATGAGGGCAGAGGGTGATACACGTGGAAAGTTTGCTCTTTTTACTGTAGTTGATGTGTAAGACAGGGAGAAGGCAAGGGAGGGCAGGGCCCAGAAACTCTTTGCCTTGGCAGACATGCCCTCGGCTGCTTTGAGACGTGTCAAGACCTATCGCCATTGGAAGGGTCCTGTGTGTCAGGGAGCGTTGCATGAGAGGAGTGACTTTAATTTTATGATCAACGGTAGAAGCAGCTGGTTCTGAGAGGCTGCCTGCTGGATGTAGATTATTTTTGTTCTGGAAGTCCCAGGCCTGGATTGATAAGGCAGACGACAGATGAGCCTTTGGATGAATTCCGAAAGAGCTTCTCATTGAGAAGATGCCGTGGGGTACAGCCGGCACCAATGGTGCAGAATTTTTCTTTAACATCCAGTGTACCTCATGTTCAAAATAGTAATTGAAATGTATGCCGTTTATTACATACGCATATGTTTGTAATCAAGGTACAACTCCAGTGGATGAGAAGCAAAAAGCTATAATTTGCTGCTTAGCATCATAGCTGTAGTACATTCATTTAAATAGCTTTATTTATCTTCTTCTCCGTAAAGAACCTTCCATATTGCAAATTTATTGAATGGTTAATGGCCTAAAAGTATGGGGTTCATTACAGAGCAATGTATTTATTGCAGTGTTAATTAAATAAAAGCATTGTAATCTTTCCAAATTGAACAATTATGTTCATTTAAACATTTTAAACAGAAAAAATCTTTTATATACTAATTGAGTTGCATAATGAAAAGCATGTGTAATGGAAATTTAAATCAAAACAAATACTGAAATAATTTGAACAATTTTTTTTTAACAGTATAAAATGCCTACTACCATCTCTATTAGAGATACTCTAACGGCCAGCTCACTTTCAGAGCTCGTGACCTCTGAGCCGAGTATACGGTTTCAGAGCCCATCGGCCACCCTCACATACGAGCTGGCCAACCCTTCGACATCAAAGTTCTGGTTGGCTACCAGCCGCAGCCCCTGACACTCTGGCTGTTAGCCTGGATCCTGACAGGCTGGCTTGAGGCCTGTAGGCTGAGCTGACAGCCTTTTCTGCAGAGTCTGATGAATGGTTTCTGGCAACAGACAGCTATGCTCTGACTGCCTATGAGAGCAGTACCCCATCTAAAAAATGTACACTGTCTCTCCCAGCCTGCCTGGGGTTGGGGCTTCAGAAGTGCCTGGTGCTGCTGCTTTTTTTTTTTTTTTTTTTTTACACCCAAGAGGGGTCTTTATTTGCTCTTGAAATTACCACTCTCTCCCCATCTCTGTCAGGCTGTCAGGGGTTGGTGACAAAAATGGTGCCATCGTCAGCATTAAAGGGATTAGCTTGATACGGGCACTCCAGTAAAGATTTTTCACTGCCTATATTTTGTGGCTCTATCCCATGCTTCAGTTATTTAGGGCTAAATCTTAAAGCAACATTGAGATGGTAGGAAGGGGTGTGGAGAGAGAAAAACAGGCACATTTTTCAACTAGATGCTCATTTCCTGGTTCCACAGAAGGATTTATGTGGGATCCTTGGTTTGCCCACGTCTTATTCTCCTGTTTTGAAATGGTCTTTAGTTTAGCTAGACTCCATTAATGCTACGACGTGGATACATGGCAAAATGCAGGAGGGTTGCCTTCCATTTTCTGACACCTAGAGTTGCCAGGATTATCAAGAGGCTTAAGAACAAATCACCATACTAAAACCTTCAATTATTAAAAGGTAGAAACAGTAAGTTGCTTTGGAAGCAAATTCCTGCTTGCCTTATCCTTAGGATAAAGTTTAGAAACAGTAATATCTAATAATAATCCTCATACTGATGAAATATATTAATAAAAAAGGCTTATGGCAGCATAAATGAGAAAAATACATACTCTGATTAGGCATGTGATTCAGGCACATTTCCCGGCTATCCCATTCATGAAAACTTGCCCAGAGTGTCACTCAAGCTGAAAAGATTTAAGTGGATCCCAAAAGAATGGAGAAAAATTCATAAGGTCAGCTCACTATGGCCAAGGTTATAGTGGTGAGGTTCATTAAAGACAGGTGAGTACCCAATATGGAAGGTATATCTCTGGCTGAGTCAAAACTTGAATAAGAGTCTCAACGTTGGATTTTGTTCCTTAAGAGAATCTAGTCACTGGCCTTGACTTTAAGGATAGAAAGAAAGAAGCCGTTCAAAGAAGAGCCGTGTAAGCATGCCCCCTCGTGCTCCCTTTTCAAGTAAGGGTCAGCCAGGTTCTAACTTCTGGTTTAATCTTGGGGAGGGAGTGGGGTCTGTGTCATTGATTGGTGGGGGCACTGCCACTTTAAAAAAGTTTCTAGGGCTTCCCTGGTGGCGCAGTGGTTGAGAGTCTGCCTGCCAATGCAGGGGACACTGGTTCGTGCCCTGGTCTGGGAGGATCCCACGTGCCGCGGAGCGGCTGGGCCCGTGAGCCGCAATTACTGAGCCTGCGCGTCTGGAGCCTGTGCTCCGCAACAAGAGAGGCCGCGATGGTCAGAGGCCCGTGCACCGCGATGAAGAGTGGCCCCCGCTTGCCACAACTGGGGAAAGCCCTCGCACAGAAACGGAGACCCAACACAGCCATAAAGAAATAAAAATAAATAAATAAATAAATTTATTTAAAAACTCCCCTTTGGGGAGTTTAAAAAAAAAAAAAGGTTTCTATCCTTTGACTACCTTCTCTATGCTTCTCACAGACCAACTGCTGATGCTTCAAGCTCATTCTGTACTTAAGTTCTTTTCATATGTTTTGGTCATATTCTTAACAATCATTGAAAAAAACAGCTGTGCAGAAAGTGATAGAGAACCAACTCCAGGTTGAGGATGGTTTAGAGAAAAGGTCCTGAGATATTTAATGAGAGTCTGACCCATATTTCATTCCCAGTAGCATCCCCATTTCAGCTATGAGGTTATGCGTGGAATTTGCAGAGAAAGCTCTCAGGGGCTGGAGGGATTTTTGAGGAGTAAAACTATTGACAATAATAATAACAATAACAACTTACATAAGGTCAGATAGCTAGTAAATGGCAGAACTGGGATTTGTGCTTTGGTAGTTTAGCTCCAAAGTTCACACTCTTAACTACTATTCTATACTAGTACTATGTCCTGCTAGTTATTTGAACACCAACTCTGTTCTGAAGTTATTATTATTGATGATGCTAATGATGATATAAACAGCTCCTTATGGACCTACAGTGTATCATACTCTACACATTTTGGCACACATTATCTCATGGTAGTCTCAAAACAATCCAGGAAGGTTGATATTTGTGTCGCTTTTTAATGAATGGGCGCACTTAGGCTTGGGGAAATTACTGGATTTATTCCCAGGTTATATAAGCAATAAGTGGTAGGTTCAAGCCTGGGTCTGAGATTCACAATGTGCATAATTTTCCCCTTACCATGCCTACTTCCTCCCCTCTCCTTTAAAAGGGAAAATTAGGGCTTCCCTGGTGGCGCAGTGGTTGAGAGTCTGCCTGCCAATGCAGGGGACGCGGGTTTGCGCCCTGGTCTGGGAGGATCCCATATGCCGCGGAGCAACTGGGCCCGTGAGCCACAACTACTGAGCCTGCGCGACTGGAGCCTGTGCCCCGCAACAAGAGAGGCCGCGATGGTGAAAGGCCCGCGCACCGCGATGAAGAGTGGCCCCGCTTGCCGCAACTAGAGAAAGCCCTCGCACAGAAACGAAGACCCAGCACAGCCAAAAATAAACAAAAACAAAAACAAAACAAAACAAAATGCTGGCTTAACTCCTAGAGAGTTTCATTATTAAAAAAAAAAAAAAAGGGGAAATTGACTGATTTAGTAAAAATGAAACCCACCCACACTGGGAAAGTTCACTGGTCACAGCTACATAAGAGGAGGTGCTTTTCATCCAAGCAGAACGGGGGTCTGAACCATCTGCATTCAGGATTTCCAGAGCAAGGGCAGCCCTCCACTGACGAGAATAATTGGAATGTGGCCATATGGTTTTGAGAAATAATACGCATGTTGGTTCCTTATGACTGTAGCCATGTTCAGAATGCACATCACTGTTCCTCCAGCTCTGGAGCAGAGTCAGAAACACCTCCTTCTAAGGCCAAGGATATCCATTCACTCAGGCACTCAACACATTTTCTTGAACTCTCATTAAGTGCCAGGCATTGCTCAGGGTGCTGTTGACACCATGGTAATCAAGATAGGAAAAAATGGCAACTGGCCTCTTGGGGCTCATGTTCTAGTTGGGGGAACAGACTCTAAACCAACCAATATAGAAAAGGGCCATAAAGAAAACTAAAGTAAAAGGACACTAGCCACTTCCAGTGAAACCACTCCAGTGCAAGATACATTTCCTCTCTTTCACCCTCAACATTTCCATCTTGAAAACAGGAGTAGTAATCCCTGCTTAGTTTGAGCGTTGTACATCATCTTTGTGCCAGGCAACGTGCTGGGTGCTGGGGATAAAACACACAAGATCCTGAGTAGCTGGCCTTACAGCTTTGAGTGAAAATAATAATAAGTGAGTAGTAGAGAAAATAATTATAGAATGTGTTCAATCTATGGAATAGGGGGCAGCAAACTTCTCCTGTAAAGGGCCAGGTAGTAAATACTTTTGACTTTGGAGGTCATATGGTCTCTGTCACAACCACTCAGCTCTGCCACTGTCGGGTGAAAGCAACCCCAGACTATGTATAATAGGCATGGCTATGTTCCAATAAAACTTTGTTTACAAAAGCAGGTGGCCCACCAGATTTGACCCTCAGGCCATGATTTGCTGACCCTACTCTAGAAGATAGCAAGGTGGGCATTACTCAAGGCAGTCTCCAGGGAGGTCTTCTCTGTGGAGGTTGCCATTTAAATGGAGCGCTAAGAGTGAAGCTGGTCATGAGAGAGAACATTCCAGGCAGAGGAACAGCAAACACAAAGATGCTGAGGTGGGAAAGGGAAAAAGGTCTAGAGAGTGACTAAAGGCTGAGCAAGAGGCGTACCACAGGCGTGAGAGGAAGAGAGGTGTGAAGTGACTGAAGAGACATGCAAGGACCCAAGAACAGGCCCTACATCAAACGCAGAGACCTCTCATCTGTCTATGTAGATTGGGAGATGGGGTATGAACATCTCCTTCTAGAGCGGGGGTCACACATGACCCAAAGAAGCCAGTCTGTCTGTCTGTGGTTGGAGGGGCATCTCCTTTACTTTTTGAGAGGGGGATGATGGGGAAGAGGAGGCCCACGGTCAACTACATGCAGTTGATTTCACCGATAAATCCTTGCAAAACCCCAATCGGTGTTTTGGCCCAGTTTCCTTTCAACAACGGCTATTATTTAGAGCTGATAATTGTGCACAGCTAATTATTACCCAGGATAGGGAAACCTTTGTAGTTCACAAGTTCAGCTCAGATAAGCAGTTTAATAGTTGGTTGCTTAACCTTCCCTCATGAGTCAACATGATACCCTCCCACCTTCCCTAGAGGCCAGGGCCTGAGCTGCAAATCCCCCGGTGTCTGGACATTGATGTGGCCACTGGAGTTTCACTGCATAGCTGTAGTATGTTTTCCACTGCGTTGTTTACCATGAGCGCTTCTCTAAGACCCCGCATGGTTTGGTCCTCTCCCTGCCACGCTCACACACACCCCTCCCTCTGAGCTTGCTCTTCCACAGGTAGCTTCATGCTGTAGGGAAATGTTTCTAATCACTGGATCACTTGGAGGGAAGTTTTCAGAGCAACACAAAAGGTTTCAGAGCTTCTGAGAACTTCAGTTTTCCCCTGGGTACTGCCAAGATCTTGCTTTCCAGCCTTTATGGGATTTCAGGGGGTAGTGAAGATGCATTCAGCAAACATTTTCCAGCCTCACATGTCCCATGATCGTGACATCTGTCTTCTGTTGCCTGGGTATATTTTTTCTGGATTGGATAAAATTTTGAGCAAAGATTCCTGCTTTTATTTCCGGAAATTTTGTGCGTCACTGTAAATCATATGTAATTATGTGTATAAGAACTAAAAAAGAAATATTTGGGTTGGAACTCTGAAGCTTTGATTTGGCTACTTTAACCAGTTAGATCCAATTGAAGGGAGTCATTTTCAATATCCCCCTAAAGGTAGTTAAGTAATAGTAATGGGGCTTTCCCAAGGGGATCTAGTGTGAGAGTGAGTTCATTAAGAAAACAAACTCATTATCTTTGGTGAATGGATTGGTCCATGACAGGATGACCCAAAAAACTTTCATTTTTGATACAACAGCAGAAGTAACTGCTGTGTGTGTATGTTGGGGGGGGCGGTGCACAGGGGGATATTTTCATTTGAGTCATCTTTTTAAACTGTTTGCAAGGAGACATCCCACAAAACAGGCAGGTGATGTTGAGGGGCAACTAGATTCAGGCTGGCAGGAGGGCAAGTTTTCCTAAAAGGCACAACCCATCATGTTTTCTGCCACTGACAAGACTAGTTATCAGCTCCATGCTCTGTCTGCTGTGGTTGAAACTATCTCAGTGCATGTGGAATCCGAGCATGTACAGAACATTTCTTCCTGAAGACTCTTGGTTAGAAGTATTGGTTGCTAGCAATGTAAACTGGTTTTGGCTAATTGAAACCTAGGGGAATTTATTTGGAGGCTCCTGGGGACTCACAGAGAGAAGACTGAGAAGCTGTAAAGGTGGGCAGGCACCAAGGCCTGGTGGGAGGGCCAGGGAGATGCGAGCAGGAAGGGAAGCAAAGCCACAGCCAGGTCAGCCTGCTCAAACAGGGTTGCTAGCCTGGGTCTTGACCTCTTGCCCTTGAGTTCTGAGACCAAGGTTCAAGGTCGCAGGAGACAGACCTGCCCTGTCTATGCTGGATCTGTGAAAGGTGGGGCTGGCTCTTGCAGACTTTGACTTCCACGGAGGAAGGTGGTACTGGAATTTCACTCACTTCTAGGTACCATGATGGAGCCATGGGGTGAAGTTACTTCCTGGTAGGACATTAGGGTAATTTGTAAATTAGGGAGAAAACAGATGGTGAGTAAGCAGGCAGAGAGAGAGAGAGAGTGAGTGAGTGAGTGAGTGAGAGAGAGAGAGAGAGAGAGAGAGAGAGAGAGAGAGAGGCCTTCTGTACAGTTTTTTCTATTAAGAGAAAAACTAATAGGTAGAAGTTGTCTTGACTCAACACCTCCCACCTCTACCAGGATAGATTCCAAATTCCAAGTTTCATAATTCCTTTGTCATTCAGTGGTTTTCTATTCTACCTTTGTCATAGTGGCAGCTGGAATTAGGAGATCGAAAGGAGAGACTGGGGGACACAGACAACAATGGTTTGGTCACATTAAACCCACAAAAGGTAATGTATTTCATGCTAATATAACTAGTGTTTTCACACTTATTTATTTTTTCTCATGGATCTCTGGTTCAATCACATAAATGAAATCACTCATTCATTCACTTGTTATTTTATTTTCTATGAAAGATTTGCTGAACACTGACTTTGTAAAAGGCAATCTTCTAATGTTCTTGAAAAGAGGGTCACTAAGGATCCATGAGCTCATGTCCTAAACGGGACGTCAGACCTCCAATCACTGTACTAAAAGGCAGAGTGGAAGAAATGGCAAAAGAAGTAAAAGGAAGGAGAGATCCTGCCCAGTTGTAGAGAAGCAAGGAAGGCTGCCCAGAGGAGGTAGCATTTGAGCCAGGCTTTGGAAGGTAAATAAAACACACCCTTAAAGCTAAGGAGTCCAGACATAATACCGATGCTGCTGTGATGGAGAGATAAGCATGGGAAGGCATGTGTGCACGCACAGGTTCACATGTGCATTCAGAGAGAGTGACAGTCAAAACTCTAAACTGGTACAGCAAGGCACTTTGGGCACTGACCAATTAGAACTTTCACTGGCCAGTCCAGAACACCAATGTTTAATGACTAAGCACCAGCCTTGCCTATGAGAATATCAGTGGGATCCCCCTTGTACATGCTCAACTTAGTCAAATGGAACCATGATCACCCAGATCAATTCTGGGCATCATTTCCTTCAACTGGGTTATGCCTAGGATGGTCATGAGTTGGGAAATAGGAATCTGGTGTTTCCTTTTTCTGTCCTGGTTCCCTAGTGTATCTTCTAGCACAAGCATCCGCCTATTTAAAAATAGGGCAATTCTGCTATTTAAAAATCTGTATCGTTTGAATAACATGGCCCTTCAACTCAAACTACCTGCTGGGGTGCTCCACTGAAGGAACGGACATTTCTTTCCTTGCTGGTGGACAGATTGGCTGCATTTCCCTCACTGACAGAGGTACGTCTATGTATACTTCACAGACAGTTTCAGGGATGTACAGGGAAAGGTCAAGTCTTGTCAAGTTTTGCCTTGTGACTTTAGAACTAAGCCCCCCTGATGTAAGCTTTACTGTACATGGTCACACACAGGCATGCGGGTAGAATAACAAGAGGTCATGAGAATGTACAAAGGAACAATCTCCAACTTATGTCCCCCATTGGTTGTGAGCCATTCTGGACACTGGCTTCAGCTGAGTGGAATCACATGGTGTTTCCCTTTTGTCTTCTTATTCCTTACCCCCTGGAACTACACCTTCACTTCTACCCAGACCTTCCTCCTTCTGTGACTCCACAATACCTTGCCATGTTGGTGGTGGACAAAGAGGAGAAGTTGACCTTCTATGGTTTTCCTTCAGGGCTGAGTTCACAGCTTGCCTCACTTCTACACCTTATAGCTGCCTTCTCAAACTCCACATCCCATCAACTGAATGGGGTATTCCCAACCATCTTGATTGCATATTTACATCAGTAAAAGAAATTTAAAATATTGGTCAAGACGCCCAACATATGTACATTTTTTTGTTTGTAAGTGTGTGCATTTCTTTTTTCATTGCTAAGTGGAGTCAAGTGGTAAGAGCTTGGACTCAGAGCTGGGATTTGAGTCCTGGTTCCAACCTTTACTGGCTGTGATCACAAGCAAACTAAAAAAAAACTTCTCTGTGTCCCAGGTTCCTCAATGATGAAAAGTGTAGAATTATAGTACCTACCTAATAGGATTGTTATACGGATTAAATAAATTACTATGTATGAAGTACCTGGTACAAAGCCAGTGCTGACAATTAGCTCTTGTTTTTATTATTTTAAGTCATGGTGGGGTTCATTGCCAATGACTGGGAAATAGGGGAGTCATTTGTGCCAGAGGTTTGGGACAGCATGTTTCTGGTATTGTTGTGACAAGGAGAAAGTCACTCCAAAGAAGCCACAGTGAATTTTCTCATGGAGACCTTGTGATGCATGGAGGTTAAGTGCTAGCACTCTCCACCCACCAGACTTTGTGGGGATATAGACTGGGAACCCAAACAACCCTGGCCATTTTTCCTGGAAAAATGTATTTCACACTCTGCCCGATCAGCCTACCAAGGAAGACATAGTGTAACCTTAACTATGATCCTACCTGGGAAGTTGTTTCTAGAGACCCAGATCAGGGTGGAGGAAGTAAAGAAAGTAAGATCTTCTGTATGAGTTGGCAGTGGTCAGATCTGGGTTCTCAGGCTCGGCCAGAGACCCTGGCTTGAGGTGAGCATGACCTGGACAGAGGGATAGGACTCTCTGAGGACTGTTATTTGGATCAAGTGAGAGACAGTCGATGAAAGTGCCAAGCACAGAGCTGGGGATGGTAATCTGACTCCATAGCCCTGTACAGCACCTGGAATGGGCATTAGACAGTCTGTGGATTCACTGACATTGTAAGCAACTTATTTGTATGCTTGGGTTGTGTATCTCAAAAATGGTTAAGATCCATTGTTATGAAAAACTGCAAATTTAAGGTAGGGCTCTCTTTCAAGGCATGCTTTTTAAATCATAGAGACTAGAATTTGTTTCTTTATTCTTAAATTATAAAATACCTTGGAATATTTTCAACAAGCAGTGAAATTTTAAATTTTGCATGGAAACACAAAAGACACTGAATAGCCAAAGCAATCTTGAGAAAGAAAAATGGAGCTGGAGCAATCAGGCTCCCTGACTTCAGACTACACTACAAAGTTACAATAATCAAAACAGTATGGTACTGGCACAAAAACAGAAATATAGATCAATGGAACAGGATAGAAAGCCCAGAAATAAACCCACACACATATGGTCAATTAATCTATGACAAAGGAGGCAAGAATATACAATGGAGAAAAGTCTATTCAATATGTGGCACTGGGAAAACTGGACAGCTACATATAAAAGAATGAAAGTAGAACATTCTTTAACACCATACACAAAGATAAACTCAAAATGCATTAAAGTCCTAAATGTAAGGCCGGATACTATAAAACTCTTAGAGGAAACCATAGGCAGAACACTCTCTGACATAAATTGCAGCAATATCTTGTTGGATCCACCTCCTAGAGCAATGAAAATAAAAACAAAAATAAACAAATGGGACCTAATTAAACTTAAAAGCTTTTGCACAGCAAAGGAAACCATAAACAAGATGAAAAGACAACCCTCAGAATGGGAGAAAATATTTGCAAACTAAGCTACTGCCAAAGGATTAATCTCCAAAATATACAAACAGCTCATTCAGCTCAATAGCAAAAAAACAAACAACCCAATCAAAAAATGGGAAGAAGATCTAAAAAGACATTTCTCCAAAGAAGACATACAGATGGCCAAAAGGCACATAAAAGATGCTAAGTGTTGCTAAATATTAGAGAAATGCAAATCAAAACTGCAATGAAGTGTCACCTCACACCTGTCAGAATGGCCAACATCAAAAAGTCTACAAACAATAAATGCTGGAGAGGGTGTGGAGAAAAAGGAAGCCTCCTACACTGTTGGTGGGAATGTAAATTGGTACAGCCACTAGGGAGAACAGTATGGAGGTTCCTTAAAAAAGTAAAAATAGAATTACCAAATGATCCAGCAATCCCACTCCTGGGCATATATCCGGAGAAAACCATAATTTGAAAAGATACATGCACCCCAATGTTCATAGCAGCACTATTCACAATAGCCAAAACATGGAAACAACCTAAATGTCCATCGACAGATGAATGGATAAAGAAGATGTGGTACATATATACAATGGAATACTACTCAGCCATAGAAAAGAATGAAGTAATGCCATTTGCAGGAACATGGATGGACCTAGAGATGATCATACTAAGTGAAATAAGCCAGACAGAGAAAGACAAATATCATGGGATATCACTTATATTTGGAATCTAAAGGAAGGATACACCAAAGGGTGGGGGGGGGGAGGGATAAATTAGGAGTTGGGGATTAAAATATACACACTATTATATATATTGACAAAATAGATAACCAACAAGGACCTTCTGTGTAGCACAGGGAACTATACTCAGTATCTTATAATAACCTATAATGGAAGAGAATGTAAAAAAAGAATATATATAATCTTACATATATATATATGTATAGCTGAATCATTTTGCTGTATACCTGAAACTAACACATTGTAAATCAACTATATTTCAATAAAAATTTTAAAAACCCCAAAACTCCCCAGAGTCCCACATTTTTTGCTAAAAAGTGATACAAGAAAAAAATGTGCATATTTTAGAAATTAAACAGTGTCATCCCAATATTGTTCAGCATATCATACACCAGTCTTCAATCTAGGTGCAAGATAGTATGTTTTTCTGGCATAGAAAAAAATGTCATGTCAGTTCCTTCATTGCAATTTCTTCTGGAATTCAGCTTTAAAAGACAAGCATTTATCTTATTGAACTATTAACACCATATATCTCCAAATGTCTTCCTTTATCTACTTCCCTTTAACAGTCATAGTTATCACCCCACAAACACATACATATCACAAGCTGAGCTGCTAAATACAGTGAGACAAAAATGTCTGGGAGTTATAGGGTATTTTATCTGAACGCTTTCCCTATTGCTTGTTGAGCATTTCTTACTATCTGGTGATTATATTTAGTGGTCGTCTAAAATGACAGATCACTAGAATTGTAGTAATTGCCTACACAAGAAAAAAATCAGAAATCATTAGGAGGTTTCAAATTTCATTTGTATCCATGTAACTGAGTGAAGTCATACAAAAACAGAGACTAATTGTATGTCCTTTGCCCCCCAGTGTGAACACAGCTTTGGTTTCCAAATAGAAAATTCTTGCTTCAGAAGCAAGTCAATGGTTTGATAAATATTTGATTCAGAAGCTCAGCTTGAACCTCAAAGGGATTGAGTGTACTGAATAATTTTGATTTACCCAGTATGCCTCCAGGTCACCCCAGGGACAAGCAGTGTCCCTCCCACGGGAGGCTGACCACCAGGCTTTCCAAGTGCAGCTCTCATTTCTCTTTGTGAAAAATCTGGCTTGCCTGTGTTTGCCACATAGTATTTCTATTCTGAAATGCAAATTCACACTATTTCAAATCCAGGTGAATACTCAGCACATCGAATCGCTGGTTTCAAGGCCAGGCATAGAGTAGCGACCTATCAAGTGATGACATTTTTTAGATGTATTGGGTCCTGAAAAGGTGTTTGAAACAAGAATCAAATTAAAAAATGAGTGGTTACATATGTGTAACCGACCCTGTTGCAAGCCATTAAAGTGGAATGTGTCGAGGACGCCATTTCCCTCAATTCCAGAGACCCTTTCTCTGCAAGCTTGAATGGAGGTCGGGCCATTTTCCTGGCTGTTTGGGTAGGGTATTGCCTGCTCTGTTTGAATTGGGGGCAGGACTCACCTTGGGATCCCTGTCCAGGGTTCCCATTTGTGAGAAACACGATTGCAGTGGTAATGATTTGACTGCTGAAATATTGCTTTTCAAACACAAGCCCTCCCCCCCCCCTTTTTTTTAAAACAAAGTCTGTATCTATCGTATCTGAACCAGCAGTAATCGTAACAGCCATCTCTCTCCTCTAAGGGAGAAATGAGCTATCAGTTTTTCTCAGGCTTGAGCATTCTCCCACCTGTCCTCAATTTAATGCACAAATGAAAGCACATAAATCTTTGTGACATTTTGGCATAAAGCACCTACTTCAGATGACTCCTTTAGGAAACTCTGAACCTAGGTGTTTGGTTTTTGCATAAACTTTGCAAAATGAGAATTGTAACACGACTGTCTGTACACACACACATACACACGCACCTCCCCCCAGAGGTGGTTGCATGTGAAATGTGGAGAGCCGAAGGGATGTGGGTGAGGGTAGGAGAATAACATGTGTGCAAACTTAATATATCTTTTCCTCACCTTAAGTTGGACCCAGACAGTTAAATTATAATTACAGCCCCATCTGGAGGGGGAGAAAGTACAGTTCGTGAGAGCTCCAAACCTTTCAGCCATGGGTACTTTGTCAGGTAAAATAAACACACGTCCCGTTTTCAGCCTGGGTCAAACTCAACAAAAGCCATGAAAGATGGGACACTCATCAAGAACCAGGTTGTGAAATGGTCAGGATGACAGCAAGAACAGGAAGAGGGAATAAAATGGTTGGTTACTTTTCTCAAACCAGATGGCTCAAGGAGTCTGCTCAAGGCTTACCTTAAAGGGAAACAAATCCTCAGCAAAACTCGTGGTGGATTGGTGCTGCGGCCAAGTGTGCTGGGTAGAGTGGGAAGGAGTCCTTCTCTGGCCAGAGAAATTGGTCCCAAGAAAGGCAACGACGCACGCTGGGCCTTGGCTATCCGTGGAGTATTTTAAGCGAATCATCTCTCTGGTTACAAAGTGGTGAGGCTGTAAACTAGAAACACTTGGTGACTGTGTTCCCTGACCAATGAAAGAAGCTCATTTTGTTGGCTAAGAGAATGCAGGTGATGTGGGGGGGTGGGGAGGGAGAGAGAGAAAGAGAGAGAGAGAGAGAGAGAGAGAGAGGGAGAGAGAGAGAGAGAGAGAGAGGGTCCTGAGTGCATTTGAGTCCCTGGTTGCTATCATTCTCAAAGCCAATTCATGCCACCTTTTCCACAGTTTGGTTCCACAGACCAGTAATTTCTCTCTTTTTGCCTAATGTGGCCCTGAGTTTCTGTCACTTGCTATCAAAAGGGCTCAGTCTGATACATCAATCATAAAATGAAATTTATAAAAGGTTTACTTTTGTTTGATCTAATGGTATTGATGCTAATAATAACAATTGATAACATTTATTTAGGACTTACTATATGCCATGCCCTATCCTAAGAATGTTCTGTATATAGTTTCTTTCATTTAATCCTCACAACCCCATGAGATAGGAGCAATTATTGTTCCCGTTTTACAGATAAGAAAATTGAGGCACAGAAAGGTAAAGAGACTTGTCCAAAATCTCACAGCTACACCCAGGCCCCAGAGCCCAGTCTTTTAATGACCCCTTATTCTTCCTGTATGTGAATCATGATGGTAGACAGCACCATCACTCCCACCAAGTTGTGATTCTGATAAATGTTCTTGGGTGAGAAAGTAGAGTTAAAGCCAATGTGTTTAGTGTTTATGCCTAAGTCTATAAACAATTTTATTCACACCACAGCCAAAACAGAGTGACAATTGCTGATCTCCTCTAATGGTTACATTTCAAATTATTGTAGCCCTTTATTTCCCCATAATTTTTCCTTCGTTTCCTTGAAACTTGTGTCTTAGGGGAATGTGTTGTACAAGTGAGGACCATATGGCATATATATTGCAAGAAGAGCAAAAATAAATGAATGAATGAATGAAATTGATAACCCGTGGATCCTTAGGGGCTCTCTCAGTGGTCCTCAGACTGGAGGGGGCATCAAAGCCACCTGGAGAGCTTGGTAAAGCCCAGATTGCTGTTTCTGATTTGGTTTCTGATTCAATGGGTCTGAACGAGAGAATGTGCATTTCTAACAAGCTCACAGGTGATGTTCATGTTCTGGTCTCGGTGCCTCACTTTGAACCATTGCAGCCAACTGGTTTGTAAGCACCTGTGAAGCATTCCGTCAATTCTGTAAACTAAATCAACCCAATTTGATGATTTAGTTACACTGCTGATAGATTAGCCTGAGTGCTCTATGTTCCAAAATGGCCAAATCAAGGTGAGCATATTTCAGGGGCACTGAGATTAATAAAATGGCACACAAAAATATTCCAAAGCTTTTACAAGCAAGAAAATACTAAACTACAATCTCTTTATTTAATAACTTCTTACATAAAAATAACTTGAGGTGGTGTGTTATTATTTGTTGTCTAAAAACATCACAGCCCTTCATCACTATAATGTGTTGCCGAGTGATATGAGCATGCCCCAATAAGTGATTGCGTGCTTGCTTTCACCTGCAACTCATCACAAGAATACAATGAGGAATGATCTCAATGTCATCATCATTTATGTCAGCAGATGTTTGTCATGCAAATGAGTTTCGGTGAGCTGGGCTGATGTCATTTTACTCTCTTAATTTTAATTATTTTCTTTAAATGGACCAAAAGATGGGTTTGCTCCACAAAGAGGAATTATGATTAATTTTGTTTTAGGGTCACAAATATATTCTTTGGTGGTACCGGGTAAACTGTAGACACCTAATTTTCATATGCAAGATTTCAGTTTAAAAAACTGAAATATTTCTTAGAGTCATAAAATATACTTACAAGTTAGTCTAACTGAACAAAATAGAAGGGAAGCCAAGAAATATCTTAAGAAAAGTTTGCTTTTTTAAAGAAATAATAATTACATTTTTTGTTTATGAGAGAGATTGGCCTGTAGTTTTCTTTTCTCATAGCGGCTTTGTCGTGTTTTGGTGTCAGGGTTATGCTGACCTCATAAAATGAGTTTAAAAATTTTCCCTTTCTTTAAGCTCTGAAAGAGTTTATGTAAAATTGCTATTATTTCTTCTTAAATGTTTAGAAGACTTCACCTATGAAACCATTTGAGATGAGTTTTCTTTGTGGGAAGGTTTTTAGTTAAAGATTTCATTTTTTAAACAGATTTCTTATTTCTTCTTGCATTCGTTTTAATAAGTTGTCTTTTACAAGGGATTTATCCATTTCATCTCAGTTTAATTTATTGCATAAAGATATTCATTATTTAATTTATTAATTTATTGCAGAAAGATATTCAATATAACCCATTGTGATTCTCTTTAAAATTTTTCAATTTTTAAAAAATTTATTTTGTTTAATTTATTGCATAAAGATATTGAATATAACCCATTGTGATTCTATTTAAAATTTTTTTCAATTTTTAGTTTTTTAAAAATTTATTTTGTTTTCTCCATTGTGATTCTTTTAATGTCTATATAATCTACAGTGATACGGCCTGTTAAAATCATGATATTGGTAATTTATGTTCTCTCTCTTCTTTTCTTCTTGATCAGTTTTGCTAAGGGTTTGTAAATTTATTCATCTTTTCAAAGAATCAACTTTTGGCTTTGTTACCTTTCCCCATTTTATTTCTGCTGTCTATTTCTTTGCTTTCTATGCTAACCTGTATCATTTCCTTTCTTTTACTTTCTTTAAGTTTAATTTGCTAATCTATAGTTTATTAAGTGGAATTTTAAATATTTTTTCTACTCTTTCTCCTCTTCTCACATATGTATTTAAAGCTACAAATTTGCCTCCAAAACTGCTTGAGCTGCATCCCACACATTTTGATATGTCATATCTCATTTTTTGTTCGGTTCAAAATATTTTATATTTTCCACTTAATTACTTCTTCAACTCATAGGTTATGTAGAAGTGGGTTGTTTAATTTCCAAGCATTTCATTTTCTAGTTATTTTTCTATTATTGATTTCTACTTTGATTCCACTGAGTTGAAAAACAGACTCCTTTAAAATTTGTTGAGGTTTGCTTATTGGTCTAGCACATGGTCTATTTTGGTAAATGTTCCACATATACATTAAAAAAGATCTGTATTCAGTAATTATGGAGTGTAGAATTCTAGGTATGTTCAATTAGTCATGTTAGTAAGAAATCAGTTC
This sequence comes from Balaenoptera musculus, assembly GCF_009873245.2. Taxonomy (NCBI): domain Eukaryota; kingdom Metazoa; phylum Chordata; class Mammalia; order Artiodactyla; family Balaenopteridae; genus Balaenoptera; species Balaenoptera musculus. Next base: position 70,200,891 of record NC_045795.1, on the reverse strand, counting down.
TTCAGAGAAAAAAATGAAGTACTTTCCAAAGTTTAAGGGGTAAGAGAACCACATTTACTAAGTGCTCACTCCTGGAATTTTGACATTTAACCCCTCAGCAAAGAATTATGAGTATCTGTCTCACTTCCATCTGACTACTCAGCATCTCTATCTGGATGTGTAAGGAGTATTTCAAATTAATATGCCCTGAAAGGAACTCCTGATTTCCCCCTTCAAATCTGTTCCTTTTTCCATCCCTTCATCTCAGTAAGTGCACCCCAGTGCTCATGCTGAAAATATTAGAAGTTGCCCCCCATTTCTCTCTTTTCCTCATACTCACATCTTTTCCACCCAGAGGTTCTGTTCCCTCTATTTTAAAATATGTCCTAATCTGACTGCTTCTCACATCCCCCCTACTACTTCTCTGGTCTAAGACCCTGCCATTTCTTTCAAGGGTATTACTGTAGTAACTTCCTAATGGATCTGTCTGGTTTTCCTTTTTTTCCCTCCTCTCCCTTCTCCATCTCGAGACCCTGCCATCTCCTGCAACAGGGCACACAGATTTTGTCTCTCTCATAACAATTAGAGTCATTAAAAAAAAGCAGATCAAATCATTTCCTTATTAAGAAACAAGCAAAATTCAAAGGCTTTCTCTCATACTTAGAATATATTATAAAATCCTTACTATGATCTATGAGGCCCTTGGTGATCTGGCCCTGCCCCCTCTTGAATCTCATTTCCTACCACTCTCCCCCTTGCCCACTGCTCCAGCTACAACCGCCCTCTCATTATGATTGGAAAGCGTCTAGTTCATTCTTGCCTCGGCGTCCTAGAACCTGCTGATCCCTCTGCCTAGAAAGCTCTTCTTCCAGATCTTTACACAACCCACTCTTTCATTTCATCTTGATTCACACGTCACCTCCTAAGAGAGGCGGTCATGACCACCCTATTTAATACCCCATCTTACCTCCACTGTGCTATCACTTGTTCTCCACTTCTCCTGAATAAAATGTCTTCACAGTACTGGCCAATACCTCAAATTACTCATAAATTCATTCATTAATTGTGTTTATCTGTCTTCTGCACTGGAATATGGGTTCCACGAAGTCAGCACCCACTTGGTCTGGTTTATTGCTGAATCCCAACCAGGTAAACCAGTGCCTGGAACACAGAAAACACTCAGTAAGTATCTCTTGGTTGGATGGATGTATACATGGATGCAGAGTGGATGAATGTTTAACTGAACAAAAATAATTGTTTTACATCCATTTATATGAACGAATTAAGTTCATCCTTTCTAGGCAGTACTAGGTTGTTTTCATTTTAATTAGAAGGTTGGTTTATACATTATGAAAGGTTAAGCTTCTCAAAATAATCTGTGGATTCTAATGTCACTAATTTGGGTTGGAGCTGTCACCAGTTAGTTGGAGTTGGTTTTCTTTGAGAATGCAGAAACTCCATGCACAGACACAGGGCATTGCACAACCATAAAGAATCACTTCATGCAGTAACTTTATACTGTGGTCATTCGTTGAAAATTTGCTAGTCAAGCTGAGGATCAGGTCCCTACTCTGACTTGCATTCTAAACATCTGTTCTCAGCAATGTCAGGATAGGTTATGCTGATGGTTCTCAAACTTTGCTTCTAACAATTGCTGGTGTTAGAGGTAGACCTAGGAAATGCCTAAGAAATGACTACCTCTAAAACGCTACATTGGTGGTCTTCTTCCAACACAGAGGATTAAATGATACTGCTAAATAGACTTTTCTTAACTGCTGTGCTGTTCATTCCCCTCTCCCAGAATTTCCTTTTAAAATCTGTGGTGCTGCCTATCTCACTAACAGATTCAATAGTAGCAAAGGAATTTGCTGGAAGAACTCTGAAGTGACCAGGCACATGCATTTGGACTACCTGATGTTTCTGAGGATGCTTGTTCAGGTCCTGGGAAGGCAGCCATGAATAAGATCAAGTCCCTGCCCTTGCAGAGATGGCTTCAATCTTGTTTGAGAAAAAGTTTAAAAAAGAAGATAATATTTAGGGTTGAGTTGTTAAATCTCATATCCTTACACAGCCATAGTTTTAGCTAGAAAAATTGTTCCTAGGTCATGTGCTGGAGAAAACGATATCAGTGTTTCCTGGGGTTCTCCAGAGAGAACATAACTTCCAGATGTTCTTTCGCTGAGCGTGTTGGGGAGCACTCATGTTAGAAAAGGGGGTCCCCTAAGCCCTGGGCTCCATTCTGAGCCTGGTGGTTGGGATCCATGATGTCTACCCTGCTGTGGATATTTTAGCTACAAATTCCACCAACCCCCTGTTGCATATATTTGTTTACTCAGCCTGTAATAAATAGCTTCATATACAGAGATTCCATCTGAACACAAACAGTCCCAGTCTTTAGAAGACTCTCCAGCAAAGCTCTGCGAGTGCGTGTGTATTTCAGGGTAATCATCTCCAGGCAACCCCGGTCGGTCATAGAAGTTGTCATTGCTGTCATCTTCCTGTGAAATTCTTCATCCTTTTGAATGCTCATAAATGGGCATTTTCATGCAGAATACATCATTTTGAATTGAATTTCAGTAACTCCTCCAGTGGCTGCCTGCCAGCCTGACAATGTCCGTCCTTGTGAAACTAGCCTCATGAGTGTGTTTGGAAGCACACTGGCTTTGGTTTTAGCAACAGACGAGGCTGAGTCCAGAAAATATTTTGTGATATTTATTTTTATAGCATGAATGAGCAAAACATTCAAGAAAGTGCTGATGGGTCTCTAATTCTCAAACTCCAGCTTAGAAAATAGAAATTTGAATTTCCTATTCCACCTCCCAACCCCACCCCATTCTCCCTTTTTTTCCAAGGGGGCTGATCCCTTTTTTTCCAATGGGGGCTGATCTTGCTGGCTTTGGCAGAAGCAGGGATGTGTTGAAATGTTGTAAATTACAGTTAATGTGATATGATTCTGTTTATCCTTGTCCAACACTGTTGAACCTACCAATTTTTCCCTTCTTGGCTTCCCATGAATTAAGGCAACAAGAGAATAGCCAGTTGGAAGACTGGACAATTTTCTTTTTCAGTCAGAGTAAAAGACAGGCACAGCTGATGAATGCTGGCCCTAAAGAAAAGGTTTTGTGCTTTGACAAGACGTTCAGAAAAAGCCCAAGATAATGCCCTATTTACTTCTGAAGAAAAAAAAGATTATGTTCTGGGGTGTAAGTAATAGAAAGCCTGATTCAGTTTCCTAAAGGAGATTCACACCAACAAAGTTTAAATGGAAAATGTCAAGAACTTCATAACTAAGAACTGAATATTAAAGAGACAGCTGCCACCTTTCGGTTTCTCATTCTGAACTGGAAAGGTCGCCTCAAGCAGATAAGTCTCTGAGAGGGTCTTATTGTCCTGTCCTGACTCATTTAAGAGCACCGTATCTTCACAGGCAAGCCTCCTGGACACAAGGGACTCAGGCACTCTGGCTGTCACGGTGCAAAATGACCAGGGCAACTAAGTTGTTCACTGGATTTGTTGGGAAAGTGTGGCATCTGTCAGACTTCTATTAGAAGTCAAAAAATCAACAGGGTTTTGTCTTCACGTAAGTTGAAGTTTTAAGAAGAGGATGTATCAGGGCTGTGGAGTTCTTTTAGGAGGAATTTTTAAAATCTACACATGTGGTTAGAACAAATAATCATGAATAATTGGAAAAAAAGGTCCAAATTGATCATTTTCTGATCTGGTTTGCTTTGAATATTGCATAACCCAACTTAGGTTTGGTTAGATGAACAAGAGTGCATAGCAATGGCTTTAAAGAACAGTGGAGAGCAGTTTAAGGAAAAATCCATTTTATCCCACAGTTAACTATTGGATTTAAAAAAAATGCATAAAGGGGGATTAGGAAAGCGTGATGTGAACTTAAGAAAGAGGTTGATGATGAACACTTTAGAGTTTTCTAAAACAGAGACAGATGATGTCTTGTGTGTGTGGAGAGAGATATGACCCCTCGACAATTTCCCTGTAACCTACATGCAAACTTTCAGTGATGAACCTGATAACTCAGGTTCTTTACATTTGTCTAGCACATTGCACATTTGTATATATTCATTTAACAGTCAGAGAACTTAAACGATTTGCCAGATACTATTCTAAGCACTTTGCAAATATCAATCCAGCTAAACCCTCATGACTAGCCCATGAGTTAGACCCTCATATTTTTTCCTTTTCACATGGGGAACTAGAAGCATCTGGAGGTGAGATAACTTCATTCATCCATTTAACTTTTCACTGACTCACCACACACTTACATCAAGCCCTTATTAAGTACAGACACTGTCCCAGAAGCTGGAGGCACAAGAGGACTGTGCCTAGTCCCCACCTTAAAGGCGTTTTTGGAATGGTCGAGAAGACAGACATCTAAATAAGAACCCACCATAGAAAATGGTAAGTAGAGTGATAAAACTACGTATAAATAGCCCTCTCTCACACAGCATTATCTCATTTCACTCAGACACCAATCCTGTGGTGTATTCATTTCTTCAGCTAATACCCACTGAGTGTCAATCCTAGGAGAGGTACAGTGCCCACTGTTATGAGATTAGATTCAATGAGGCTGACATTCATTAAAACTATCACAAAATATGGGTGAGATGGTGCAACTATGGTAAGAGGTTCTAAAAAGTGACACAGAGCTAGAGGAGTGAACAGTGAGGGGATCTGACCTCATCGAGGAAGTCAGGAGAGGCTTCTTGAGGATGTAGCCCCATGAGGATGAAGCAGAATTGAGCAGGTAAGATAGGGAAAGTACTCCAGCAAATGGCAACAGGATGGTGTGTGGAGAATTGGATGAACTCTTTGAAAGGAAGTCAGGAGAATGCAGTGTGATATGAGCAAGGAGAGGTCAGACCCAGAAGGTCCTTACAGATCATGTGGGGAGGAAGGCATCCTCACCATGACACTGAGAAGCTACCGGAGTGTGTAGCACCTGGTGGGTCATGGTGCTGATTGGCATTTCTTAAGATGACTTGGGCTGCTTTGTAGGGAATACATTATAATGGGCTCAAAGGTGGAAGGTGAAAGATTAGATTTCCAGGAGGGAGATACTAGAGGGATGGCTGTGGAGATACACAGAAAGGCAACGATCAAGAGCTACTTCAGGGGTTAAGCTGACAGGATTGCATGTGGTGGATATGGGAATGGTTCAAGGGTGCCCCTTTTACAGATGGAAAAACAATGGTCAGAGAGAGGTCGGGTAACTCTCCCAAGGACTCACGGCTGGTAGGAGAAGCCATCTTCCTTAGCGCTCTTTAAGTGCTGAGCCAGCACTTTTACCCTCTGTTTTAGGAGAACAAAGAAGGAACCAGAAACCTTGGTTGAGGAAACTGAACGTAATTCTAAGAAGGAAAGAAAATTTGATCTGGGTTTTGCAGAATGTGTGGGACACAGGAAATAGTGATATTTTGGACAGAGGAAGTTGTATAAGAGTGAGCAAGATAAGAGGACTTTGCCGGGTGAAGGAAACTCTATATCTTGATTGTGCTGGTAGTTAAAAGAGTTCATACATTCATCAAAACTCACCAAATTGCATTTAAAATGGGTCCATTTTAATGAGCATACCTGGTGCCCAGATCTTAATCTCTAGTACCTTTGCCCACCAAAAAGAACTAGGGCTCCTCAAAGAAATGGTTGCTTCTGGGGCTGGAGCAGGTTTGTACAAGATGAGCCTGGAACATTTTGTTGTGCCAGAAAATAAAGAAGAAAACATTAATAAGGAATATAACTATGAATAAAGAAAATAATAATAATTTTACAAAAAGACAAGCATATCACAAGGAAATGATAGCCAACTCGAAGGGCCTCCCATTGGCCAGATCTGGGAAAATTGGGGTACCAAAAAGACAGTAATAAATTATAAATCATTGAGGAAAAACAAGAAATTATGAGTCTATACTAATAATAAATACATAAATGGTGGGGGAGAGGAGATCTTCCTTCTTCAATAAAAGAAGGCTGAATGTGGACTGGTAAATGTGGAGGGAGTGCTACACACTTGGAAAACTATCATTTTGGAAAATTATCATTTTGCATCCACCATAATGGTGGATAATAATATTATTAATAATAATATAAATATTAATATAAAATATGATACAGTATTATAAAACATTATAATATGTTCTAAATCCCAGCTAAATCCATGGGGATAGTTTAATGAGGAGCAGGATATTTGAATGATCTCAGAGAATGATCCCATAAGTTGCCTATTAGTTGCAAGGGACAAAGTAGTAACTAAACAGTGGAGAAACTGGGTAACACTTTGGGTGATTAACATCAGCATCACCAATGGGGAGGATGGCCATTGTATGTCTCCAGACGTAATATTCATATCCGTACTTCCAGTTGTTGAATTGAAATAGGATTAAAGCAAAGGATACCAAGAGGTAAGTCTCAGATGAAGAGGGAAAAGATGGCCAGTGGATTTATAAAAAAAAAAAAGAAAGAAACTCACCCTATCAATCAGGAAAAGGGAATCAAAGCAAAGCAGTATTGATTTTATCAGACTGATATTATTTAAATGATCAGTGCTTTGCCAAGGGCATTAGAGAAGTAGAAACTTTCATACTGTTTGCATGCATATGTAAACTTGCTACATATTTTTAGGGGTTAATTTAGTGTTATTTATCTATGTTAAATATCCTTACCTTTAGACTGAGCAATCTCAGATCTAGGACTTGATCCTAGAATACTCCACTAATCATATGCAGAAGAATATTTGTTCCAGTGATGCTTAGGATAGAAAGCAGTTAACAACTGCTTATCTTAACAACTGGTTATCTTTTTCTTCATATCAAATTACTGTAAATGTAGCAGCTTATTTCTGCGGATCTGGAATCGAGGCACAGCTTAGCTGGGCCCTCTGTTTCAGGGTCTCTCATGAGCTGCAGTTAAGGTGTTGGCCAAGACTGGAGGCTCATCTGAGACTCTCCAGTGGAGAAGGATCCACTTCCAAACTCACATGGTTATTGTCAGGATTCCATTAATTGTGGGCTGTTGGTCAGACGCTGCCCTTAGTTCCTTGACACGTGAGCCTTTCTATAAGCCAGCCAGAGACAGAATCCGCTAGCAAGAGGCAAGTCACACTCTCTTGAAGCTAATCACAGAAGTGACATCTCATCCTCTTTGCTTTATTCTTTTGATTAGAAGCGAATCATAAGCCAGCCCACGACAAAGGGGAGGCAATTACACAGGGGCACAAATACCAGGAGGTAAAGATCACTGGGGACCATCTTAGAGCCAGCCAGCCATGGTGACCCAAATGTATAATTTATGGTATCACCACATATGGGAAACATCTCAGCAGTTAATAAAGAAAGATGTGGATATGTGTGTGTGCACGGACTTGGAGCCATTTCTCAAACCTATTGTTAAGTGAATAAAGCAACAAGGTTATTCTGCAAACAAACGTGACACCATTTGTATAGAAAATAGAATATTTTTCCAAAATGAAACATGTTTATGTCTCTATATATATATGCATTCCAATACAAAGGAAAAGACTTGGGAAGAGACACATCCAACCCATTGATGGTCGTTACCACTGGAAAGAGATGTGGGTTCAGGGTGGAGGTGGGGAATAAAGATCAACTTTCTATTTTATTCATCATACTTATCCTTTTTTTTTTTTTTTTTCAGTGGGAATATATTTGTGTATTGTACATTTGTTTTTAAAATAGGACTTGAACTGGGAAACCAGGGCTGTGTCCAAGAGTGTTAGCTTTGAAAGTGCAGCATGTTATCCATAAATATGTCCCAACAGTGCCTTCTCATTGTCCACATTTTAAAGGTTTGCTTGGCTTTCCATCCCAATTTTTTCTCAAATGTTTGTGACTATGCTTGGAACAAGGAGGCTGTAAGTGCTCTGTTGTCCCAGACCCAGGAGCTGCTCTGGAAACACACAAGTAGGGCTGCAGGGAGCTGGCAGCTGGATCCTATCGAATGTTCATCTTTCTCAGACACAAAAGAAGAACCACAGTAGCCACCCAGAGTGGAGCCTGGTGCTGCAGGGCACTTCTGGGAGGCCACAGCAAGGGATGTGGGACAAATAGGCCCTTTTGTAGTGTGTCTTTTTGTTGGTTGCATGACCCACTTTATAATCAAAAGATGAACCCAGGCTCTCATGGCTGGAGGTGCAGTTCAAGATCCACCGCTTGCTGGTGACGTTGGGCCAGCTGCCTCATCGCTCTGTACCCCAGTGGCCTCATCTATAAAATGGTGGTGGTGATCAGGGTTTAAATGAGCTGATACATCTGAGGCACTTGGCTTAGCACCCAGAACATATTAAGCACTCCAGGAGGTGAGCAGCTACTGCCGTCGTTGATGTTCTTTAGTGTTATCCACAAAAGTTGGCATTTACTAAACCCTTACCAGTTTCCTGATCCTGGCTCTGTGATAAGTGCTTTAGATACATGATCTCATTGAAATTGCTCAACCTTCCAGAGTGGAAGCTACTCTTCATCTTCCCATTTCACGGACGGGAACTCTGAGGCTCAGAGAAGTTAAGTTAGCCCTCCAAGTTCATAAACTGGGAAGCGATGGTGCTGAGATTTGAACTCGGGTTTGTTTGTCTCTGAAGCTTACACTCTTAACAACAATACTCACTTGCTTCCTGAGCCTTAACACCACATTATTTTGCTCTCAGGCTGTGAGGAAAGTGCCATCAGGCTTTAGAGGATTTGGCAATGGACCAGAGCACCCAGGAGAGGACTAGATCGTAGTCTCTGCTGTAAAGACACTGCAAAAATGGATGAATAAACAGTCAGTGTGGGAAAGTGTCTGCAACTTCCTCAGAAACCACTAACCAAGGAGACCAAAAAATAAATAGGTGAAGATAAATTGGATTTGACATATATTTAACATGCTTGATGTGCATGATATATGAATTCTTGTACTCAACAGAGTACCCCCATTCTTGTCACACGCATGGAATATTTACAAAAATTAACCAAGATTTCACTTTTATCTGTTGGTGGACCTAGAGGCACTGCCACAAAAGTACAAGACTTCTGGGAGAACCATTTAAAAAGAACTTTCTAGAAAGTCTGTTGCCTTAATTCCATGTGAGCCCCCAGACATGTTCACATACACATGCCTCATTTCATTTGAATGAATAAAGAAAATACCGTCTTCATTTTACCTGTGAGGCAACCAAGGGTCAGACAATAACCTACCAAAGGTGCATCATTTGTAAAGCATGGAGCTGAGAAGGAAACCAGAGGGGCTTTCTTGTTCTCAGGCACAGCAACTTCTGCCCTCCAAGGTGCTATGCCTGTTCAGGACTCCGAGGTTCAATGAGAGTTTCATGGAAAAAAAGTTTCTTGAGGTAAGTTTTCCAGATACCCTTCTTTTCTTCCAACTTGTTTTCTGAAATAAAGCTTCAGACTAAGGATGAAAGCCTGAAAATCAGAAAGACAGACAATGACAAGGGTTGGCAGGCATATGCAGAAATTGAAACCTTTTTACATTGTTGGTGGTAATGGTGCAGCCATTTTGGGAAACAATTTGGCAGTTCCTCAAAATGTTAAAGTTACCATATGACCCAGAAATTCCACTCCTAGGTACCCAAGAGAAATGAAAACACACAACTGTGCAAACACTTGTACATGAATGTTCACAGTAGCATTATTCATAATAGTCAAAAAAAGAAACAACCCAAATGTCCAACAACTGATAAATGGATAAACAAAAGGAGGTATATCCATACGATGGATAAAAAGGAATGAAGTACTGATACATGCTACAAAATAGATGAACTTGAAAGTACTATGCTAAGTAAAAGAAGCCAGTCATAAAAGGTCACATATTGTACAATAATATTTCTGTGAAATGTCCAGAATAGGCAAATCCATAGAGATTGAAAGTAGATTTGTGGTTATCTAGGGTTTGGGGATGGGTGGGATGGGCATGACTGCTCATGTGTACTGTGTATGGGGTTTCTTTGCGGGGTTATGGAAATCTTCTAAAATTATATTATGATGATGGTTGGACAACCATGAATGCACTAAAAAGTACTGAATTATTCATTTAAAAAGGGTAAATTTTATGGTATGTGAACCACATCTTAATAAAACTGTTAAAAAAGAAAAGAATGCAAGCCTGACTGCCAAGATGCCCTGATTTTGAAAACTAAATGAACCAACACCGGAAATTTGCTATTTCTCACGTGAAAGTGTGCAGAACTGGGGGATGACCTCCAGTGGAGAAATCAGTAAAGACTAGAGAATGAGGCATTTGAGCCCAAAAGGTTGAGAGCCTTCAACTGTGCCTTAAGAAATGAAGTAGACTCGGCATATGTAGGAAGGTTATTATTCTAGATGAAAGGAACAGTGTGAGCCAAGCTCTAGAGTTGAAAAGGCAGGAACGGGAAACACTGACCAACATTGTTTGAATTAAACAAAGAAAACATACTGTATTTTTTTAACCATACTAACAAATACAGATATAAATAATTTTTGGATAACTGTTATATTGGAAGTGAAAAGAAAAAATGCAAAACAGTTCATTGAGGTTCACTTTATAAGATATGTTGGTAGGCAACCTTTATTCTTGCAAGCAAAATCTATTGATCATGGATGGCTTCCATTAAGAAATTAAACATGGATCTGGAGATGCTAGTAGCACTTTTTTTTAAACATTAACTGAAAATTTAATCCTAGCACACCCGTTTTCAGCAATCATCTGGTCTCTCTCTTTGGTTGGATGGCTGGTACAGGGTGGTCACAAGCCAGCCAGACTCAGATCAATAAAATGGCAGGTAGTGTTTCTAGTAGTAGACATTCACGCTCTCAGAGGAGAACCTCCACACGGCAGGTACCTGGAACCATGACTGTCTTAGAGCCTTCGGTGGAGAGCCCAGGGCATTTCAAGCCTTCATTTCAAGCCCAGGGCAAACCAGACACCCTTTTATAGAGAGATAAATTAAACAGCTTTCTAGATTCCCCTCTTCTCTACAGACATGTATCAGCAAGCCTAATGTCCTATACGTTTTCTGCTTTTGGTTCTCTGCTCAAAAACCGTATGGGTCTCTATGTTGATTCACTAAAGGCAGCGATGAGGAATATATCTCATATTCTCATTGAATTCCTACCTCTACATAAGACAAGAATAAATTAAGGCATTCATTAAAGTAGGAATTAAGTAAGGATGAGTCCCGCTCTTTCAGAGACTGAATCCAGAGAGAGAACACAGATAGAGCCAGAGGTTTAAAAGAAATTGGAAGATAGCTGAAGAGATCATGAATGATAATAAACCTCCAACCTGCAATCCTTGAGGTCTCGTGGGGTCTCCAGGCAGAAGGGCACGTGGATGTCCCAGGAGCGCAGGCAAAGGTGGAGTGAGGGCAGTGGGACACGTAGGTGGAGGCTGAGAACAAAAAAACACGGCCTCTTCCAGTCAGTCTTTGTGGGAGCAGAGGTGTACGTGAGCACGTGTGTAGGTGTAGGACGTGTGCGTGTGTGCGTGCAGAGGTTGTCAGCGGAACACTATCATATCCTTTTTATCACTTAGGCTTTCTAAGAAGCGCGATGTGGCTGGAGATTCTGCTGCTGGTGCTGCGTCTGTGACCAACATCACAACCGCCTCTCCCGCCGCTAACAGTGATAACTTCCACTAATGGGCCACCCAAGCCCGGTGCCTCCCACACATCATCTCTGAGCACCCTCACAGCCAGCAGCTGACGCCGGCTGTGAAAAACCCAATTCACAACTAAGAAACATGAGATCCCTGGTCTCCCACAGCCATGGGCTGGAATTCACACCCAGCGATGCCAGACACCAAAACCCCACTCCATCCAGGGCACCGGGACATGGTGACAGAAGGGTTTACTGAGTTCTTTGATACTGGAGAAGTGAAGGGGACCCTCAGCCGGGAAAGGCTTGAAGAGGGCATATTGGGACAGGAAATCTGCAGTAAAGTAATTTTGTTTTATTTATTCCATGCTTGAGTTCCATAGCTGGGCCAGTGGCTTTTGAGAGTTCCTTCTTTCACGCTGGCTGAACTGCCCAGAGTACATGATAGGGAAAGAGGAAGCAGGGAGGCAAGTCCTCCTCAACCTCCCAGATGAGAGAAAGATGGTTTTTCCTGACACACACAGACAGGTTCCTGGGGCTATCTGGGGATGGAGCCTCCAGGCAGGCTGATTTGAAATGCTTCCAAGCAGATATCATGCTTCAAAGAGTTGGCCCCTGTGGGGCAGGAGCTGAACCTGAGTGAGGGAAGGGGACGAGAGGGCTGGAACTCAGGCTGTTCTCCCATCCCCCAGGCCTGAGACGGTTTGTTTAACCCCTCAGGGGTGCTGTGTGCCTTCCTTGTCGAGGTGGTTTGTGGCTTAGTGAAGCGATATTTATAGAGTGCTCTGTGATTCTTGGGCGAACATTCATTTTATAAATGAATGATCAAATTTATTAGCAATGAGTAACTAACCCGTCTACATTTATTTTGTTGATAATACAAATTTACAAGGTTTTAATTGCCAGTTTTAAAACCCCAAAAACCCATATATAAATACATCGGTAATAAAATACCTTCTCACTGTGCCCTTGACTTCTGTAGTTACATCAGGGCTTATGAGGTTTACAGATTACAGATTACATCTGAAGGAGGTTTCAGATGTAATCACAAACCTTGCCTAAAAGGATTCAGGGCCAGAAACAGTCTAATTCAAATCTAGTTGGTGGTAATTTCATGAGTTTTAATTGAAATGCTCCTGCTGTTAATAATTATTAATAATTTTCTTTATAGTGCTTATTAATGTTAATAATCATCTTTTATTTCTACTGTTCTCTCATGTAATGCCCCATGACCTTGCTGCTCTGAGTGTGGCCCCCAGACAGCAGCATCGTGTCACCTGGTAGCTTGTCAGAAATGCAGGATCTCAGGCCTCATCCCAGACTTACCAAGTCTGAACTCACATCATAACAAGATCCCAGGCAATTTGTGTGCACATCTAAGTTTGCTGTCTGCTACCTCCTGAGGTGGTTATAGCCACTCCCGCTCCATAGTCAAAGGAACTGAGCTTCAGAGGAGTTCAGCACACTGCCCACAGTCCCGGGGACTGTGGATTTGAATCTGGCCCGTTGTAGTCAAAGTGCTCAGCCATGAGCCAGATGCTGCAGGTGTGCAGAATCCACACAAGCGTCCAGAAGCGTGGACTTGTGAGGACAGTGATGACAGTTCTGGGCCCCCAAAGTAGTGACTTCACTGGGCTCTGGTCCATGGGGTGTATTCTCAGCTGTTTGTACCTTCATCCTTTAGACCTGGGGTGGGAGAAGCTTGTGATGTCCAGTCTCTGCGCCATACACCTCAGAGAGACCAAGAGACATCTCCAGGTTGGGACCAAGGGTGGTCTCACATAACACGTTCCTTCAGTGGTAGAAATGACGGTTGACTTATTGCTTAAGAAAAATAAGCTATTTTAGAACAGTGATTTGAATCCCAGAAAGTCAGAGAGTGTCTGAGGCCAAAGTGGAGTGGTATATTCATTAACAGCAATTTAGCGAATACAGACAGCTCTCCATATCCACAGATGCGGGACCTACGGTTACAGAGGGCAGACTCTGGGATTCAGCATCCGTGGACTTTGGTATCCAGGGCGGGTCCTGGAAGAAATCCCTCATGGATACAAGGGATGACTGTATTTAATGAGTGTTTACTATGTGTCAGAAACTATCCTGAATGCTATGAATAGAGGTGAGGCACAAAGAGGAAAAAGTTTAACAAGTAAGATGATTTCAGGCAGCCCTGGATCCAAAAGGAAGTCAAATAACTTCTCTGCCTTAAAGTTTGAGCTGATGGATGCAAATGTCAGCTAGAGCAGGATTCATGCAAATTACCCAAAGTACTTGCACTGTTTCACTATTTCCCTTTATTATGGTGGCCATAACTTAATCTGCTGTCACCCTGAATGCATCTACTTTATCTAAGACAAGAGGTCTCCATTTGTTGGGCTGAGCACCTTTGATGTTGGCCAGGCCAGGCTCAGAATCTAAGCATGAAGAGAAAGAACAGATATTGGGGTACATGGAGCCTGGCTTATTGGGCATCTCCCTGCAAGGTACTCTTCTAGCATTGTATTCAGCAACCCCCAGACTCAGTTTGCCCAGCTGGCAAGTAGGTAGGTAAATATCTTCTTTACTGATGCAAAAAATATACGACTTGGGTGACCAGACAATTTACAGGTGTTTTAGAAAGTAAACTGGTCTGTATTCCTGCACAGACCTCTGCTTTCTGAAATCTCTGGCAGAACATTTTAAAAATAACCCTCTTCTTCTGCACTTTATTGAAATCATTCAGCGTACCTTCTGAGACCAGGGCATTCCAAATTTATGATCTGTCATCTGGAACTTTCCCCTAAGGGCAAAGTTCCTCAGCAAGGAACACTCTTCATTGAGTGCCATTTTCAAAGAGTTGCATGGGGCTGGAGGAAGAAAGTCACTCTCTCAGTGGAACCACAGACAATGGGATTTACACAGGCCAAACCTCATCCAAAGCTCTGAAAACTGCCCCTGGAGGTTGTCTGAGGAGGGGGGTAGACAGACAAAGACCCTTCACAATTGCCCTTTGTTTCTAATTTTATTATAAATTATCTTAGGATTATTGAATGAATAGGCATTTAGGGATATAGTTTCATCTTTCTGGGTGTCCCCTTATTAGATTCCTGGAGACTAAACCAAACCCAGGCCACCCAAAGAACAAAACTTGGATGCCTGGGTCACTTCCTGGCTCTGCACTTTCACAGACTTAAAACAGTCACTAGTCACAGTTGCTGGATTCGAAAATGGGCAAGTCCAGTGGGATCCCTGCCCTCAAGGTATCTTGGATAAGACAGTTGATGGACAGTGAGGATGGACAGTGCCCCACGGTTCAAACATGGGTATCTGGTCTACCCTTGTGTACGGGGGTTCATTCTGCATGTACATGGATTTCCTGGAAAAGGGAGTTACTGGGACAAGGTAGATGCCATAAAAGGTGTCTAAGAATATGGTTTAGAATTTCTCACCACAAAGAAAGCATTGTGTGTGTGTCTTTTTTTTTCTCTAGCAGTGACAAGACATTGTCCCTACTCCCAGTAGAGCTTATATCACATTAGGTAAGAGAAGTGGCATAAAAACAAAAAATAACATTGTGAAATGTGCTAATTTCTAGGAAATGACCATGATACTGTTTTCATGGATGTTTCCTTTTTTACTGAAAGTTGCAACTTCCGTGTATGTAAAATTCCCAATAAGTCCAAGTCTTCAGAGAAAGAATAAGCTCATAGAAATAGGGGCATCAGTTTGACAGAAAAGAAGGTAGCTCAGTGAGTGATCCAGGAAGATCTCTCTGAAGAGGTGGCAGTTTGGTTGTGACCTGAAGAATCAGGTCTTAGTCAGGAGGGTCATGGGCAGCAGACTCACAGGTCGACAACAAAATGTGTGAAGGCCTTAAATGGGGCCAAGACCTGGATGTTTTCCAAGAACTGAAAGAAGGTCAGTGAAGCTGCAGTGCATTGCAGGGACAGAGAGGGGAATGAACTGAGCTGGTTTTGGAAAGCAAGGGAAGGGCTAGATCACGCAGGTTATGTGGCCCTTCAGTGAGACATCGACATGATTTGTTTTAAGTTTTAACAGCAGCCCTCTGGTGGTTGTATGACAGAGCTTAGGGAGCACTTCAAAAGCTGCTGAAAGGGCTGAGACCAAAGATGGCCCAGGTCCATAATGATGGAGCTGAAGACAAGCAATTCTGGGCATTAGAGTTCATAGAGTTTGTTGACTGGTTAGATATTAGTGGATTTTTCAAGGATGTTACCAGGTTTTTAGCTTGAGGTCTTGAGTGGATATGTGGATCAATTAACTAAGGTTAGCTAAGATTGCAGGAGGACCTCGTTTTTGGGGGGGAGAGGCAAAATAATAACTGAGGAACCATCATCCTGGAGGTATGACTATGCAGAAATGCAGAAAAGCTGCCCTCGCCAAGATGTTACTGTTGCTCTGTTTTGGGTCATCAGGAAAATTCCACCCTGAGTGATTATTGATGCCTGCCATGACCACAGGTGGGGAAGTTATGGCACAGTTTTTAGATATTTGCCATTCCTGTCTTACTAGTTATAGGACAATGTCCAGCTCACAGGGCTTGGCCTATTGGCAGATCTGTGTTGAAGCCCTTGCCAGGTACTGTTCTAGACACTGTCAAGGCATGTTGAATGACTGATTGACAAGAACCAATTGCAATGTCTTCCTTCAAGTTTTCATGCAAGCATCCTCAATGGAGAAAAAAGGATTTTGTTTCTTTTAGAGTAGTGCATGTCTACGCTTCTTAGGTGGTACACAGATGTCCTCAGGTGGGAAGACTAGGGTTTACTCTAGAATCTGAAGTTTTATACACATGGCTACTTCTAGTTGAATGGGACAGCCATGAAAATTTGCAACAAGAGGATAAATATTCTACCCACAAATTTTTTTCACCATTTTAATACATGACTAAAAAAAAAAAAGTCTTGATTTTTATACTTTGAAGGTCTTAGCTGTGGACTACTAAGGGTATGGCTCTTTTGATGAGAACAGGACCTCAATTCCAGAATTCATTTCAAATAACATCGGGTCCAAGGCCAAGTGCCTTGTGTCACTGGCTGGTCAAACCAAACTGAGAGTGCCCATTACAGAATGATCTTTATTGCATTTTATCTCTTTAAAGCAGCAACCCTTTTTGGCAGCTGGAGCTGCCTTCTCTGGATCCGGGTAGTGGCTATAAAGGAGGCTCATGTTTCTGGTCAATCGGAACACAGGTGGGGCTGGCCTGTGGACACCAGCAGCCTCCTGGCCTGGGCTAAATAGGGATTTAGTGGACCTCCTTGGGAACTTTCAGGGGAAAAAAAATCCACTCTTGGAGTGGGAAGAAATAAATCCAGAATCAAGGAAGGGAGAGGCAGCTTAGAGTAATAGTCTCTTATCTCTGTACCGGGCTCTACAGTTCACAAAATATATACATTATTCTATTTGGTTCCCCCTCCAAGAAATATTGTGTGTTATATAATGTTATCCTCATTTTACAGTTTTGGAGACCCAGGCTTACAAAAAGAAAATGACTTGACCAAAGCTACAGACTAAGAAATGGGACTTAAATTCAGGTCTGACTTCAAGTCTAACCTTCAAGGGCAAGCTTTAAGGAAAGTAGAAAGGAACAAAAATTTATTGCATTTTACCTTGTGCCAGCACAGTGCAGTCCTGGGGTTTAGAAAAGAATTAAATATTGCTTACAACTTCACTTGTCATAGCTGATGCTACTTAAGGCATGATGTTTAAAACAAACAAACAAATAAATATAAACCAGTGTCACGGGGATTGAAATGGATACTGGAATTAACATGTGGCCTCTTTCACGTTTAGTGAAAATGCGAGAATGATTTAGAACAGGGGTCAGCAAACTACAGCCCACGGGCCAAATCTGGCCTCCTGCCTGTTTTTATAAATCATAGCTTATTGGAACAGAGCCACGCCCATTCGTTTGTAGTGTCTACAGCTGCTTTTGTGCTTCAGTGTCAGAACTGAGTAGTTGCAACAGAGACCCAAGCAGCCTAAAATGTTTACTATCTGGCCCTTTACAGAAGAAAAACTGCTGACCCCTGATTTAGAAAACTTTTCTCATCTTGACTTGAATCATGGACTCATTTTTTAAAGGCTTTTTAAAATAGGAATTACAGTGAGGGGTAGATTACATACTGGCCAAAAATATAAATTTAGTATCTAAAGTACTTGGATAAGATCTCTGGATGTCCTCTGAACATGAAGTGAGGGATATCTGGGGCACCACATACACGTCTGAGGACAGCATAAGAGAGAATTTATCCACAAGGTATCTACTAGTGTCACCTGCCATGGATGGAACAGTGGAGCAAAGTTGTTGCTATAGACTGTTTGTATCCCCGACGATATCCATAGGTTGAAATCCTAATGCCCCGTGTGGTGGCGTTTGGAGGCAAGGCCTTTGGGAGGTGATTAGGGCACAAGAGAGGAGCCCGCATGAATGGGATCGGTGCCTTTATAAAAGAGACCCCAGAGAGCTCCCTCTGCCACGTGAGGACACAGTGAGAAGACTGCCGTCAATGAACCAACAAGTGGGCTCTCACCAGACACTAAATCTGCCATAGTTTGACCTTGGACTTCCCAGCCTCCAGAACTTTGAGAAATAAATGTTTGTTGTTTAATCCACGCAGTCTATGGTATCTTGTTACAGCAGCCCGGAGAGACCAAGACAGGAGTGTGTCATTCAGGGCTGGTTAACTGTATAGAAACAACCCGTATATATCGGTTCTTACCTTTCTTTCTCACGTCACAGGCCAGTATGGGGGCAGCACTATGCCCCACAGAGTCATGCATGGACCTAGTCGCTTTCATCATGTGGCACTACCATCCTCCAGGGCCTCAGAGACCTCGACTGGGTCCTACGCAGGCAGCCAGCAGGAAGGAGAGGAGAAAACGTGGGGAACAGAGCAGGAGATTTTAGGGGGCATTTTTGGAAGTGACACACATCCCTTCTGCCCACATTCTGTGAAATTGGGAAATGCACTTTAGAAGCATACCAAAGATGAAGGAAAGAGGGATATTGTGAAGAACTAACCAGATTCTGCCTCATGATCTATAGGGATCAGATAAAGTGTTTTAAGTTTACAAGCTCCTGGGCTACAGAGTCTCCATCCTTTCTCCTTTCCTCCCTCCCTGCTTTTCCTCCTTCCCTCCCCACTTCCCTCCCTTTATTACTTGTTTATAGTCTTACGTGTATAGCGCAGTCCTTGGTCATGATGTCTACAAAAGAAATGTAAAGAACTAGTCCTTGTCCTGTGATCCCTGTTTCTCATTCCACCTAAATTGATAAAGGGAAAAATTAGAAACCAATAAATGCAGGAATCCTACTCCCACCACAGCGACAGTGATGGAAGGGGGAGCTTGGACACCAGGCTCGAGAGCAGAATGGATTGGGAACATTTGGCTTATGCATGTGTGAGTTTAAAGCGGTATTTAATTAAAAAGTTGCAAGCTCATGAAACAAAGGCTTTTGTTTGGCTCTCCCTTGTATAATCCCAGTTTCTAGGAAACAATAACTTGTGATTTATGGGTTCCCTTTTTACAGAAGTATGGAAGTTATATGTAGCTCATGTTCAAATGAGAAAAAAAATTCCATGATGGTAACTCATTATCTGTCTGGCTAACAAAGGACAAAGGACAAATCCTGGAACATCTTTCTTTGCCATTTCATATTTATGACACATCCTGCTGGTAAAACGTTATTCTCAAGGCAGGCTCTGGAGTTTATTATTTTTTGTCTTCTCATTCTTCATGACTGCATCATTTTTTAAAAATGCCAGGCCAGATGGAGGCTTTCTTCCTTTTGGGTCAGGGGTTGAAAAGAGACTGTGTGAAACTGTGGATCATGGATCCTATAGCATGCGACTCACTTTTAAGAGGAAGAGGGTTGTGTCACAATTCACGGGCTTTGCATGACCTTGTTGGAGTTTACGCTGAGGAATGCTCCAGCTGGGAGGATAGATTGTTGCAGAGGTACTCTGAGCTCCTCGGAGAGTCACTTTACCACTTTGTGGCTATTTCACCATCTGAAATTATTTTTAGTGATGTTAGTCAGTGTGTACTGTCTGCATCTCCTTCAATGAACCTGTGCGAGCCTCTGATAGCTTGGCTCACCCACTGATGCCTCCCCAGTGCCTAAAACAGAGCTTGGCACATCACACGCCATCTGTCATATTAGGGGAGAGGCAGAAGGAATGAATGAGGGAGTGAGTGCATAGTGGTAGGGGATAGATGACAGGCATTTCCTATCTACCTACACCACCGTGTCTAGAGTTGAAGAGGGATGTACCCTAAGACTTCATGCCTCCCCTTGGCCAAGAGCAGTCACCTCCCATTGACTGGGGTCCATGGATTTGTCTGCGCTAATCACTCTGGAAAATTTCCACCAGTGACAAAATGGTGTTCCATTGACTGAAACGCTG
Organism: Balaenoptera musculus; assembly: GCF_009873245.2. Taxonomy (NCBI): domain Eukaryota; kingdom Metazoa; phylum Chordata; class Mammalia; order Artiodactyla; family Balaenopteridae; genus Balaenoptera; species Balaenoptera musculus. Next base: position 70,180,898 of record NC_045795.1, on the reverse strand, counting down.
GTGAGGGGGAAGCATCAGTAAATTCCTAATTTGTCTCTCGGAGAGAAAGTACCTTGGTTGTTTGTTTAGAGGCCTTTATTACTGTAATCCAATTCTAGTCTAAGGACATTGGGTCTCTTTCTTGGAGTGCTGTGGGGAAGGAAATATTTTCAGAAAAATATTTGTTCTTCCAGATTTCACTTACGAGATTTCCTTCTTAATAGGAACCAAATCAATAAGATGCCTGAGAACAAACATTTCACTACTCTCCCAGCTGCTTCTAAGGATATTAATTCATCCCGGCGCTGATCTGGTTTCTGGGACTCAGACGTGGAATGAAAACCTTTTCTTGTTCCTGGGAGTCGGTGAGGCTCTGCTTGGCCTCGCTGTGCTCATTCCTAGATGTGGGTTACCAGCTCAATCCATGGCAGGAGGCCTCCTGGCTGGAGGAATTTCAACACATACCAGCTGCAGGACCTTGGGCAGAATTCTTAACCTATGATGTCAGTTTTCTCATCTAGAAAATGAGGATAGTGGTAGCTTTGAACCTTGTAGGTTGCTGAGAGAATTAGGTAAGATAGTGCTCTGTGAAGGGCTTAGCATAACGTGCAGCACATAGTAGGAGACTTGCCCATGTTATTTACTCTTGCCATATTTATTATTACTCAAGCTCCATGAGGAATCCCAAGGATGGCTGGATTTTATACAGACTGTTTTAGAAGAAGTTGAAGTATCACATCGTAGGATGAACTAGATAAACTAGGGGTTCTTCAACCCATAGAGTCTATGTCTCTTTGGTTTTTCTGTCTCACTTTAGTCACAATTTAACTAAAAATTATGCAACTTAAAAATTCCTTTTCCTGGCAAGTCTGAACAGTCATGACTTCTTACATCTATTACACCAAATGGCCTTACTGCAAATCTCAGCAATTTAGAGTGTCATCGTGGTCTAAAAGGAGGACAACAGATCTAGTGCGTGGCAGCTGATGCCCCACATCCAAAGCACAGAGCAGACGTTACTAATGAATCAGGGCACCAGTTCTGCCAAGGCTAGACTCAGTCATGCATCTGAGCACATCACTCCAGACTCCCTCTCAGCTGACTAGATAATGACACATGTTTCCTTCCTAAGGAAGGAGGCCATGAGAAGCACAGGCTCTGGTTCTGGTTGAACCACTTACCAGCTACATGGCATTTAACTTCATTTTTCTATATTATAAAGCTTATGTTTTACTAAAGCTCAAATAAACATTTTTCCATCCTCCTTACACTGGGAGAGTGACACGAAGGAACAAAGTTTTATAGCAACTTAACTCTCATGGAAGTGTCCTTTAAGCTCTAGAGAGAACTGGCTCAACATCCACCGTATGACTTATATGTCTGTTCTTCAGAGCCCCAAAATGTTTGTGACTTCCAGGGCAAGTCTCTTGTTCTCAATCACATTTGTCTCAAAACTGCTGCTTCTACTTAATGTTATCTCATGTCCACTGCCCCGTGTTGGGTACACTGACTGGCTAAGGATCCTTCCCAGCCTTTTTTCTAGACTTATACTCTCCTCCCACAGCACACGGCCTTTGTGAATGTAGTAAGTTTGGGCAGATGGAGGTGGGTTTGGATGTTGGCCACTCCTGTTCTAGAAATCCATTTGGCTACTTTATGGCTACCATTTATGTATTTTTTCTATCCTTCCATCCCCTCCCCTCCATCACCTCCTTCCTTCATTTCTTTTTTAAAAACTCACTGCACCACCTCTCCAAGTTCTCTGGCCCCTTCACATATCCTTTGTGCCTTCTCTTCTCTCCACTTAACTGTCTCACTCCTTTCTTGGGCACAACTACAAAAGTCAGAATCTTCCCATTTGAAATTCAGTCCTACTTCAGACCTGCCCTCTTTCTCCATATCCTGACTTAAGCTCTATCTTCTCATACCCAAGTAATACCTCATGGTACTTAGTAGTAACAGCCCCTTCTCTAAGAAGAATCTTGGTAACAGTTATAAAAATTATGTACACGTGTCCTGGTGTGTGCTTACATGTTTCCTTCTAATATCATATCTATTCTCCCATTCTTCCTATTAATAAGGACCGTGAGTTTTAGCTTGCTCATTACCACTTGGTAAAAAACAAACAAACAAAAAACCAAACCTGCTTCCTCTAGTTTACCTTGTAGCTATTGGCAGCCAAGCAACTAACCTGGGATTTAGATAGCAGTATTATGTGGGATTTGTAGGAAGTCTCCAAAAAAGGGAGAAAAGGTCTCTTTCTACTCCTTCTTTTAATGCTGTTTGGAAAGCTAATGAGATGGTTAGAACTCCAGAAGCCCTCTTGTACCATGAGGACAAGGGCCCACCCTAGGAATGATGAAATATTGCCTGATGACTTTGTCCAGGTGCCTAGACTCTCTAGCTTCCAATTTCTTATCTATTTGAAAATAAAACGTCCTTCTTTTTAAGCTCCTTTTAGTCAAGCTTCACTGTTATATTAGAATACAATTCATTGTTTGTAAAGCTTGTGTCTTCATGCCTCTCTCAAAGTTTACTCCAAAGCATCTATGAGATGCATCCCTCCTACACAACACTCTTTTTTATTTCTAAGGCTGAATGGGGGAAGCTCTATCATAACAGACAGATGGGTTGAACGTGAGCCCCTTGCTTTCAAATGGTAGAACAGAGGTGCTCTGGTGGGGCACAGGGACATGGGTGCCATTGAGACTCATCTGCCCTGAGCTAAACTGCAGACCCAGGCCAAATAGATTCAGATGGTTTCCAGAAGACAGTAGCGGGCAGGGCATTCCAACACTAATGTCAACCTTATAAAGAAGACAAATGAATGTGGTACCAAGGAAGGCAGTGAACCCCGTTACTCCCGTGATGGGCTCCTGGGGAAGCCACAGACAGTTTTGCAATTCAAATGACAGACGTCACCCAAATTTGAGGAGTTCACATCAACTGAAGTGCACATTTAAGAATAATCAAAACATAAAACAGATGTCAATATCAAAATACTGAGTGTGTAGTCCCCAAATTAAAGTCAAACATGAAAAATAAGTTGAACTAAAGCATGCATCCTTTTCTTGTTCAAATATTTTACCACTTTTTCAAATGGGAAGAGGTTAGGAAAATCTAAGAAATTACCAATATTGTGGTAGAGTTACCACCACCTGGAGCCACACAGGAGTTTCCCATTGGCTCTTTCATCTCAGAGAAATCTGGACCATTTCATACTTCACAAGAGCTGTAGTTAATTGATTTTTGTATTCATCTTTGGATGATGAGGACTCAGAAGACTTCTGGATTTGTTAAATCTGGACATGTCATTTTGTGTGAGAGACTTTGTGTGTTTATATGAACAGGCATATGTTATTTTTAAATTGATAAATAATGATATATATTGATCATAATGGGAAGTACCACTGCAATCTGAATAATGCAAATGCTACCTTTATTTTCTAGCACCCCCTAAACGCCAAATATACCATGCCCTCAACCACAAATAATTTCTACACCTCTCAGAAAATAATTTTTCCTGATTAAAATAATCAGATATGTTCATTTAAAGATTTTCAAACAGTACAGAGAAATGAAGAAGAAAGTAGAAATTACCCTAAATCCCATTAAATATAGATAACTACTGTTCATACATGGTGACCATTTTCCTCAGATGTGTGTTACCTAATAGTGTTGGTTTATCTTTTGTTCTAACCTCTATGAGGGCAGGAACTTTTTCTATCTTATTTACTGTTGCTTACCACATTGCCTAGGTGAGTGTCTGGCATAGAGTAGGTATTCAAAATATTTGATTTTGAATTTATAATTTCCCATTAACATGCTTCTTTTTGCTTAACATATTGTGACATCTTTTCAAGTCAATCAATGTAAATCTATAACATAATTTTTTAAAGGCATGCATTTTATTGGACATAGAATACTGTTTTGCTGTTTGTGCCACACATGTGTGCATGTGTGTGTCTGATTATCTTCTTAGAACATATCGCCGTGAGTGAAGTTATTCGGTCAAAGGCTATACACATTCACAGGTTTGACAAAGATTACCAAAGGGCTCTCCAGGAAGTATGTATGAAGTTTCACACTCATCAATTCCAAAAGAAGGATCATTACCCACCATCTTCCCCTAAGCTGGATGGTGACATATCTTTGCCAATCTCTTGGCTAAAAATGTTATCGCAATGTTGCTTTGATTTGTATTAATGTAATTATTTGTGAGCATGAACATCTTTTCATGTACTTATTGGTTCTTAATAGTCTAAATTTGTGTTCAATTTCTATTTCTCATTACTAATTTTGAGTATTGAGCAGTCTCGCTTTTGGTCATGGATTAGACTCGCTACTGATTTATCTGTTTTACTGGGTTTTCAAAGAACCAGTTCTTGGCTTTAGCAAGTCCCTCGGTTTTTTTTCTGTTTTCTACTATATCAATCTCTATTTCACCTTTATGACTCCCTCCCTTCTGCTTTTTATTTATTTTTGTAGTGTTTTTGCTGTATTTTTTGAAGATAATGTTCATCTTACTATTTCTACACTTTCATTTTAATAACAAATGTGTGCGAGGGTGAATCTTTACCTTGTTAGTTTTTGCTATAGCCTAGAGATTTTTGGGTGAAATATTCTCACTTAGTTTTCCATGTTTTGCATTCACGGTTTTGATGTTCTCTTTAACATTAGAGAGGTTGTAGAGATTTTTTTAAAATTGTCATTTGTTGGGCAGGGAGTTTGTTGGTAGTGTTTGTTCTTTTTTTAAAAAAAGATTTATTTATTATTTATTTTTGGCTGTGTCGGGTCTTGGTTGTGGCATATGGGATCTTTCATTGTGGTGCAGGCTCTTCCTTGTGGCGCACAGGCTTCTTTCTAGTTGTGGCTGTGGGTTTTCTCTTCTCTCCTTGTGGCACTTCTCTAGCGCGTGGGCTCTGTAGTTTGCGGCACACAGGCGCTCTAGTTGTGGCGTGCGGGCTCAGTATTTGTGGTGTGTGGGCTTAGTTGCCCCGCGGCATGTGGGATCCTAGTTCCCTGACCAGGGATCGAATCTGTGTCTCCTGCATTGTAAGGCAGATTCTTTACCACTGGACCACTAAGCAAGTCCCAGTGTTTGTTCTTTTATATATTTTGTGTTATGTTGCATGTGATTAAAGGATTCAGCCTATACTATTTTTATATATATATTTTTGGAATAATTTTGGAAGTAGTTTGGAACATTTTTGTAAATGCCTCTTGAATTCACTTATATTCTCGGTTGTAAGACATAAAACAGATATTTACTTAACTGATTATACAATTTAAAGCCCTTCTGCCTTATTGATTTGTTTTCTATTTGACCTAATGAGGACTAGAAACATTTATAAAGTCACCCTCCCTATTACGCTTCTCAGAATTTCTTCTTATAGCTCCAGTAGTTCTCACTCTGTATATTGTGGTGCCTTGGAGATGATTTCTTTGACTTTTATATTTTGATAGATGGTCTGTCTTGTTCCTCTTCATGACCTCTCTGGAGCTAGCAAAGCATGCAATGGCTAATTTTATATGATTGGGTCATCTTTCCATACAAATGAGGAAACTGAGAATCAGAAACCTTAAATAACTGGTACAAGTGCAAGGTCACACAGCAGGTGAATGGACAAGCCATGTGTGTCTGTCCCCAAAGCCCATGGCCTTAACCTGCTGCTATCATTATGTTCTTGTATCTAATTCTGTGAGAAAACTACCTGGTCTCTTTTATTTTCTAAAGTAACTTGCTTATTCTACATAGATGCTTGCAGAATGGTTTCTTCATCATTGTAGTACAATAATTTTACTGAATTTTTTCTCAGCATTGGTTGATGTTTACCGATTTTTCCAGGCTCTGTGAGCCCTTTCAGTGTGTAGACTCAGGTCTTCCTTATCCAAATATTTGTTTTATTCTAGTAGAACTCTTACTTTTCTTTATGATCACCAATTATCCATTTGTCAGATTGTAAGTATATATATATAACATATTAAATTATTATCATATACACTTACTATACAGAATACACATATCTATATATATTGTCTTTCCCTCCACACCTACCATTCTTGCTTTTAACATTTTTAGTTTATCGTGATATGCTACATTTCCTGTATTTTCCAAATCCTGTTTTCTGTGGCAATGGTTCTGCTCCCTGCTTCGATCATTGCAGTTTTATGTCTTAAAGCATTGCTTTTCTCCTCAATTTCTTTCCTAAGTTCTGCTACATCCCTATTCCTTGTATCATGTTTTCTCACCATATTTTGGCCACTTTTTTTATCCATGTACTTTAAAATTTATTTGAGAATTCAGTACAAGTTGTCATAGTTGTTTGTTTTCAATTGAAATTCTTCTAAAATGAAGCCCTCCTCTTTCCCTCTTTTCCATACCTGTTCAGCCTCTCTCTCATGTTTTTCTTCTTGTGGTGGGGGAAGGGAGGACTGGGGACAGAACTTTCATGTTGGAAACATGCCAATTTTTCTTGCTTTTTTTTTTTTTTTCTTGTTCACTTTTTAAAAGGCAGGTAGTCTGTCTTCCTGTTTGCCAGAAAAATAATGTTTACTCCAAATGTGTGAACTCTTATATAATGAGATTCGGAGTGAGATGTTGATAATCTCTCAGCTTCCCAGGAAAGGTAGCCAAGGCTGTTGGTCATTTTGCTTCTGTTTGATTAATCTCCAGTTTTGTTGGAACTTCTACACCAGAAAACACCTCACTGAAGAGGCAGTGGATTCCATCCCAAAGGGTGGGTATCCCTCAGATTTCAATTTTTCCCATCTGTGGTGTGAGCAGACTCCTTTACAGAGTTAAAGTTGCAGAGAAGCCTTGTAGCTAGCAAGCATTTGATTTGGTGTGGCCACAGGCATGTTCCTCCTTTGAATCCACCTCTTTTGCTGCCAGGCCTTTGTTGAAACACTTGCTGCTGGGATATTATTACTTCCTTGCCTTCTGCCATCCGCTAGACTAGAGAAAACTATTACTAAGTTGATCTGCCCCAAGTCCACTCCTGTGGCCTCAGAATACTGTTTTATGGAGCGGAGAAAGGTGGCTCTAGAAGGCACACTGAGGAACTTACTCTGGGGTCTCCCATGTCCCCGGATCCAATCCTTCTCTAGCTTGAGACACTGGTATTTTTGAGAATCCCCTTGCTTGTTTTCAACCATTCTGTTCATTTCTTCCAGAAAAAAACTCTGTTTAGATTTCCAGGATCTTCTTTACATTCGGTACCAATAGTTTCACATCTAAATGATATTTCTGTATATTTAAAGTGTCATAAAGTTTAGTTCATCATATCATTCATCATAAGGAGATTATTTTTCCTACTAGTGTCAATAATAATTTTTTTTAAATTAATTTTTGTTCAGCTTGGAAAGGGAAAGTTTGTGACTTCCTAGGCTTCCTATACCTTTGCACCCATCTCTTTCAGAATCTTCCTCCCCCTCTGTAACATTAAACTATTTCAGCTTTTTAATATTATACATTTATCCTTGCCTGTTTTATAGTTTAGTCATGTGTGTATTTGACCAGTGCTTCTCAAACAGGAAATAGTTAAGGACAAGTTGTTTTTCAGTTTCCAATCTGTTGTAGACTCTTACCTTTATAAAACATAATCAGTACTGAAAATGAATTAAAAATGAGACACAAAATGCAAATCTGAATTTTTGTTATCAGATTCAACACACATGATATTACTTGCTGTACCAGTTTCGAAATGCTTACTCTCGGTTTTTCTTCTTATCCATTGTGGAGGGTCACAAACAACCCCCAGGCCAGGCACAGTCCATGCAGCCCCCTCTGAGTAGCTTCACGGTAAGCCCTTCGGGAGTAGGGGCAGGGTCTCGTTAACCTGTATGTCCTCCTTAATGCCCACCTAGCACTATGCCCCAGAATAGCATCTACTGAGAAATAACTGTTGACTATATGAGTAAGACAATAATACTCCAAGTAGTAACACTTTCGCCTCTTGAGGTCAAACCTCTTAAGTAGATTCCTGACCGTCACAACTTCCTTTTGCATTGGAAAGATGCAGGTGCTGTTATTTGGATTTATAGTCAAGGCTCAGAGAAGAATGGCCCTACACACAGGAGGACTTTTTAATCCATGCTGTTTTATTTGACCCAAGGTATTTTCCCCTCATATGCTGTTTCATGTCTCTACAGGGAGTACAAATCATGGTGTGAAAGACGAGGCAGATATTAACCGGACTGGTGCCGGGACCAGGTGTGAGCGTTCTGTCTTCTGTCCATCACTTTATTATCATCTTTCTCTTGAGGACTTTGTGAGGACCCTCTGATTCCCAGTCACACCAACAGACTCTCTGCTTGAGAAGCATGTCATGATGAAATGCCTATAGGATTATACCGGCCCTGACTAAGAAATAATGGTCAAGCTTATATATTCTAATGTATTCCTCTCCAGGGCACAGATTTACCAATTTGGAGAGAATGGTTGAGGAACCAGCCCTAGTTAGGATGGAAGCTGAGAGTCAAACACTATCAGTGGGGAAATCACAGTGAGTAGGAAGAGTGAAATGTGTCTGACCTACCGGCCACATGGAGCCCAACTCTAGCCCCAAGTGTCAGAGGTGTGCAGAGAGCAGAACTGCCTCCTGGGGACATGCAGAGATGGATAAGCAAGGGTCCGCTCTGGACTGGTGGGGAAGAAAAACGCAAAGAAAAGCTCTTGGTAAGGTAAGGCAACATGTGTAAAGGCCATAGCAGACTGTGCTAAAGTGCTAAGATGATGCAGCAGAAGGAAAGAGTACTTCTAAGGGCAAAGGGTCACTTCCCAGATTATTGAAATACACTGTCACCCTAAACTGTAGGCGTGTCCTCTAAATATTTTAATCTATTGACCTCCCTTGACTATTTAACTTCCGTCCTTTGCCTTCCCAGGTGGCCATCTCGTTCTGCATATATGTTCTCCTGTTTCGCATGATTACATTTACAGTTTCTTTGTCTATGTCTAATGCTACCTTTGGATCAAATCATTGCTGGTGTGTTGCTCTTGCAGAAGAGTAGCATCTGGCAAGCCATAGGCCTTCCATCACTGGTTTGCCCTTGTTTTCTGGTTTTCTGGATGCCGCTATCTGGAGAAAGGCTGTCAGTGATGATAACTGCAAAGCATCATGGTGAGCTCCTGTTACTGCAGAGATGAGGAAGCAAGCCATAAACAGGCAGAGGGATCATTGGGCCCAAGAATAAAAGTGATCAGATTGTCCAGAAACAGTACAGAAGCACAGAAGTTGGCAGTTTAAAAACATTGTTATGGTTTTTTCTTTCCTTTGAGACGGGAAAGGGACTTACCGCATGAGAAACTTCAGGTGGATCTTTTCAAAACTCTATAACCTGGCATATTGTTTGATAAATATTTGCTGATTTAATGAATGAACCTGAAGAAGCTGTTCTCATGTATGTCAACATTGGCTCGAGGGAGAGCTTGGGCTGGTTGGATTCAATGAGCTTGGATAGCTTAGAATGAGTTGCTGCACTGGCACCAGGCTTGGGGAGAAGTGTAACCACCCTGAAGTCGTTTGAAAGCACAGCTAGATTCAGGATTATCAGGGTAGCTCAGACTACTTGAGTGAGGTTTCATTTCATAGCTAGACATGTGAGTTACCACCAGTGGTTCTTCACCGGGGGCAATCTTGTTCCCCACGGAACATTTGGCAGTGTCTGGAGACATTTTTGGTTGTCACTGCTGGGAGGAAGAGGGCGATGCTACTGGCATCTAGTGGGTAAAAGCCAGGGAGGCTGCCGAACACCCTACAACGCATGGGGCAGCTCCCGTGACAAAGCATTATCTGAGAGTTTGAGAAAACCTGCTATAGACAGATTTCCTAATTTAAAGGGCAGCTCTGAGAAGTTATTCCCTAGAGGCTTTCCTTTGACAGTTATCAGCTCAAAGACCTTTGGACTCAATACCTATGTGGTCAGACGACCGTGGACCTTTGAAATATATATTGTTGCTGTACATGCAGATTTGCAGGACGCAGATTATAAGCCCCTCCTCCATAAACAAAGCAGGCTCAGGCCAAGTTCTTTATGTCCCCTGCCCTAATGCTGCTAACTGCTTGAGGTTTGCTGAGCCTGGGACATTGCCACAGTGTAAGCACTTGAGACTGGGGGCGGTAATGAGAGCCGTGATCTGATTGGTCCCTACTCTGGAAGGTGTGGAGGTAAGGCAGACAGTGAGAGGGCAGTAGGTACATTGTATGAGAAGCCTGTCCACTTCACCAACAGTGCTTAGCTCCCCTCGCCGCCCACCTTGCCGCCTTTTGACAAGGGATTACTACCCAGGGATTCTATTGCACTGCAGCTCCAGGCCACTGAGGTTTCATTTTTGCCAACTTGCAGAATTCCTGACCTGGCAGATCAGTTGGACAAGGGCCCTGGGAGCTAGAAGGTGATTTTCACAAGGAGATTTGGTGCTTTCCACAACCATCTCTGGGATGTGTGCTTCAGTTCTGCCCTGACCGAACCGATTCACAACACAACAAGCAAAGACGGTTTTAACAACTGCTGTAGCTGTTCTGAGCAATGACAAAGATATCACCAATAGGTATTTCAAACCAGTGTGCTTGTGTCAGTTGCATAGACTTGGGTGATGTGAACTCATCCCAGGAAGTATATACTCTTCAGTTTACACCCTGGATCTATGAGAGGTGCAGAACCTTTTAGCAGTCCAGCTCAGCAGACACTGATGGGGCTTCTGCCACGTGATCCAGCCTAGTGGGCGGAACAAGCATGGCAGATGCACAATGCACAGGAGGGGCACTCTGCTCAGCCTGGGGCAGACGGAGGAGGTGGGAGAAGAGGTGCCTGCAAAGAGCCCGAGTGTAGACTGAAGGGGTGAGAGGAGGGAAGTTCTCCAATGGAATGAAGCACAGGAGCCATTCAGACGAGAAGGCATTTGCCATTGACAGTGAAGAGTGGAAAGCCCTCATTGGCTCTGCGCTTCCTTTAGCTTCTTGTAATCTGTACCTTCCTCTTTCCCGTCCTCCCTCCTTTTTGCTTCGCCTTCTCATATCCTTTCTTCTTGTTGACTACCACTGCTCGGAATTATGAGATGTCTGCACCAGCAAGCCCCATGCCTCCTCCGTTCTACTTCTCGGTAATGGAAGTGCCATGGACTTAAATCCTAGATCATCAAATGTATATAGTACCTGCAAAGTAACAGACACAATCCAGTGAAATAATTATCAATTAAACAGGACAGCTTCTCCAAGTAAAGGAAAGACATGTGCATTCATATTATTATCAACATTGTAACACAAAGTGCCTATCATGGCCCAGGCCCTAAAGGAGACATTTTATAGACATTATCTTTCATTGTCATGCCACTCTTTAAGACAGGCCTGATTATTTCCATTTAACAATGAGTTACTGAAGCTAAGAGATTAGTCACAAGAAAGAAAGAAAGAGATATTGGCCCTGAAATATCTGGAATGGAATATTTGATTTGTAATAGAATTAAGATAAAAAACTTTAATATATTTATTTGCAGGTTTGAGGGTGATTGTCATAAAGAAAGATAAAATTTTGATGATAATTAAAATATAATTACAACCCCATAAATCACATATTTTGCATATAAAGCTTGGTATATCTCATCCATCTCATTGCTTAAAAAACTATATTATAGTCATGAGGGGAAAGGAGACAAGAGATAAGAAAGAGTCATAAAACAAAAGATCCAAAGATTGCAGTAGCTGTGGCACATGGATGAATTTTCTTCCATGTGGATTTTCAGTGGTAACCAAGTGATCTTGGGTCCATAGTCAGTGTTTGCTTTTGAAATTGGGACTTGGATGAGTTGGAAACTTCTTACATGGTCTCCATCAGCTATTCCTATTGTTTATTAATTACCCCCATTATTAATTATTATTAAACTGTTGCGATTTGAGGGATGTTACTGAAGTTTTCTGAGCCTTGTTCCTTATTATGAAGAAATATAGATAAAAACAATAACACTTTATAGATTTGATGTAAAGACTAGATATGAATGGACATAAAAATGCTTCGCATAGTGGCTGGCATTGAGTAAGCTCTCAATATATATAGATATTATTACTGAAGTTTGCCTATAATGGCTTGCCCATGCCAAGAGAAATACATCTTCTTTCTCCATGCAGTGGGCTCTTTCATTTCTTTCAGAAAGGTAAAATCATACAATTCCCAGTTATACTTAGCTATAGATTTGAAATTTCTCCCCTCCAAGCAAATTCAAATCCTAATATTGCCTAAAGCCTAATATTTTTAAAAAGCGATTATTCTGATAATTAATATCACTGCCTGCCTTTCTATGTCCATCACCCTTGACACCTACCATGCCTCCTCCCATTTCCACAGGTTTGCTGTGGTTTTCTGATTATTCAGATATAAAAGTATTTTATTGTTGTTGTTTGTTTTGTTGGCATGGAATTCTTTTTTTTCCAAATAAAGTCTTATGCAGAGGGCTAATATATAAAATAGACCAACGCAGATCTGCTCTCTTTGAAATGGGATAAGTGCTTGCTCGTACTTCACCCCCATTTTGATTATTTATGTCTCTGCATTCCAGGGGAACCCTGAGATGTTTCCAAAGGAACCTTAGGATTTCGCTGAATGTATCTTAAGAACCACTCATCCATATGGATGACATCACAGTTTTAGTTCTCTCCTTCCCAGGAGGTTTGTAGAAACAGTCTTGGCTTAGCTGAGGGTAGAGGGAGGAAGTGGAGACGGATGAACTTCCATGTGGTCCCCTAGTACCCACATGTAATGCATGAGAGAAGGTTCCCTGGTCTGGATCAGGCTGTATCAGGACTCCAAACATCTATGTGGAACCAGAGCATGTAATTCAGTCACCCATATGTCTCCAAATATTTTAATACTTTGGTAATTTGACATCACCCCAATGGTCCAGCCATACAACCCCCCTTACCAAACACAGAACACATTTTCCATCACCATGCCTTTGTACTCAAGGTTTCCTCCTCCTGGAATAATGCCCATCCTTCCATTTCTGCCTGGCTCTCTGACTCACCCCTCCTCCAAAGCCTTCTCCACGAGCTCCTCCCCAATTCCTAGGGCCAGAATACATCTCTTTTGTGCATTTGTTCATTTTTGCCTCCCCCACATTCTTCTATCTCCCTCACATTCTCATCTTGCCTGGGGCACTGTCTTATACAGAACAGACGGGGGAAATGCTCACTGCATCAAACTGAATGGATACTGTGTTGATCAGGTCTTGGGTCAGCCGCCTGTGTTTTCCACTTGGAATCACTTCATTAACACTCCCTGCAAAGTCCAACCAGGGAAGGATCATTTCCAAAGAAAAGCCAAACCTTTTCATTTCTAATTTCCTTCCCTTTGGGTGTCAAATGGAAACTGGGCAAGATATATCATCCAGTTCACTCCTTCAACAGCCCTACTTTTCCTCTCAATCCTGAACTTCAGCTGAAGTCTGTAAAATTTCTTCTTTGAGTGAGACCATTTTCTTCTTGGTTCTCAGTAATTGTAATAAACTATTAACCATCTGTTTGTTCCCTGAAAATAAAGCTAGCTGGTTTGGGTGACTCTTATCTATTCACAATCCAGCAGATTTTTTAAACCCAAGATTTCCTGTGCAAATACATTGTTTTGGATATTTCAAAGCCTCTTGCCTGAGTGATTGCAGAACTGCTGTTTTAATCAGGGGCAGTGCTCATAGAAACTATTTTAGTGGGACAAATTATATCTACAAACATTTACTGGGAAGTGTATTGCATACAACGCTGAGTATTAAGACAAATACAGAAACAAATACCATGTTCTAATTAGGGAGACAGAAACCCTGTCCTCAAGTAGCTAATCAAGTACAAGGCAAAAAATGCTGGCACATGACTAACTAGAAACATTCTTTGTTGTTTATAACCAGCTTGTGTTAGGAATTTATGGCATCCTACAAAGAAACATATAATACGGAAAAAAAAAAGAAAACACGAGTATGAAAGATCAGGAAATGGAAAACAACGTTAACTAGTGACAAAATGGAGGCCAATTTACAGAATATACCCCTGGAAACTGCAGAAAAGCAATAGCCATCTCTGCTGTGTGCACAAAGATATTCCCAGCGAATTGCACAGTACATGGCACATAGTAGATATTCAATAAACAAAGGATACAATGGGCATGTCTTCCATTTTAGGTTTTTTTGTAGCACCTCTATTAACTACACCAAAACCACATTTGGAGAATCCAAAATTTGAGACCACCTTCTCTGGACCAGACTACACTGAAAAGTTTGAAGCTGGAGACCCTGCTGCCATATCTTTCAGTCTGGGATGAATGTGTCTTGTTTGAAGAAAGAGGCTGGAGGAATATGTTTTATAGTCTTATTGCACTGGTCTAGTGGCTATGACCTTTCTAAAGCATTTCTCTTGGAATGCATAATTATTACATTTTATTTTGATAGATAGGGTTTTTTCTCCATGTTTATGGCTTTCTTCTTCCCAACTGAAGACACCTAGAGAAGAGGAAACAGATAGTCTTCATTTACGCAAATTTCCCTGTTTCTTGAGCATATAGTGCAATACCTTGAATGTAGTAGCTATCTAATAATGACTTTAAATTTTTTTTTATTTTGAATGAGGATTGGTTCAAGATGGCAGAGTAGAAGGACATGCACTCACTCCCTCTTGCGAGAGCACCGGAATCACAATTAACTGCTGAACAATCGACAGGAAGACACTGGAACTCACCAAAAAAGGACACCCCCATGCCAAAGACAAAGGAGAAGCCACAGTGAGATGGGAGAAGTGGCGTAATCACAATAAAATCAAAATCCATAACTCTTGGTGGGTGACACACAAACTGGAGAACACTTAGACCATGGAAGTCCACCCCCAGAGTGAAGGTTCTGAGCCCTACATCAGGCTTCCGAACCCAGGGGTCAGGCATGGGAGGAGGAATTCCTAGAGAATCAGACTTTGAAGCTAGCGGGATTTGGTTTGCAGGACTTCAACAGGACTGGGGAAACAGAGACTCACTCTGGAGGGCACACACAAAGTAGTGTGCGCATCGGGACCCACGGAAGGAGCATTGACCCCACAGGAGACTGAACAGACCAACCTGCTAGTGTTGGAGGGTCTCCTGCAGAGGTGGGGGGTGGCTGTTGCTCACCGTGAGGACAAGGACACTGGCAGCAGAAGTTCTGGGAAGTACTCTCCGTGGCGTGAGCCCTCCCAGAGTCCGCCATTAGGCCTACCAAAGAGCCCACATAGGCTCCAGTGTAGGGTCGCCTCAGGCCAAACAACCAACATGGAGGGAACCCAGCCCCACCCATTAGCAGACAAGCTGATTAAAGTTTTACTGAGCTCTGCCCACCAGAGCAACACCCAGCTCTATACCCACACCAGTCCCCTCCCATCAGGAAACTTGCACAAGCCTCTTAGGGTAGCCTCATCACCAGAGGGCAGACAGCAGAAGCAAGAAGAACTGCAATCCTGCAGCCTGTGGAACAAAAATCACATTCACAGAAAGATAGACAAGGTGAAAAGGCAGAGGGCTATGTACCAGATGAAGGAACAAGATAAAACTGAAGAAAAACAACTAAATGAAATGGAGATAGGCAACCTTCCAGAAAAAGAATACAGAATAATGAGAGTGAAGATGATCCAGGACCTCGGAAAAAGAATGGAGGCAAAGATCGAGAAGATGCAAGAAATGTTTAACAAGGACCTAGAAGAATTAAAGGACAAACACCTAGAAGAATTAAAGGACAAACAAACAGAGATGAACAATACAATAACTGAAATGAAAAATACACTAGAAGGTGTCAATAGCAGAATAACTGAGACAGAAGAACAGATAAGTGACCTGGAAGACAGAATGGTGGAATTCACTGCCATGCAACAGAATACAGAAAAAAGAACGAAAAGAAATGAAGACAGCCTAAGAGACCTATGGGACAACGTGAAACGCAACAACATTCGCATTATAGGGGTCCCAGAAGGAGAAGAGAGAGAGAAAGGACCCGAGAAAATATTTGAAGAGATTATAGTCAAAAACTTTCCTAACATGGGAAAGGAAATAGCCACCCAAGTCCAGGAAGCACAGAGAGACCCAGGCAGGATAAACCCAAGGAGAAACATGCTGAGACACATAGTAATCAAATTGACAAAAATTAAAGACAAAGAAAAATTATTGAAAGCAACAAGGGCAAAATGACAAATAACATACAAGGGAACTCCCATAAGGCTAACAGCTGATTTCTCAGCAGAAACTCTACAAGCCAGAAGGGAGTGGCATGATATATTTAAAGTGATGAAAGGGAAAAACCTACAACCAAGATTACTCTACCCGGCAAGGATCTCATTCAGATTCGATGGAGAAATCAAAAGCTTTACAGACAAGCAAAAGCTAAGAGAATTCAGCACCACCAAACCAGCTCTACAATAAATGCTAAAGGAACGTCTCTAAGTGGGAAACACAAGAGAAGAAAAGGACCTACAAAAACAAACCCAAAACAATTAAGAAAATGGTAATAGGAACATACATATCGATAATTACCTTAAGTGTGAATGGATTAAATGCTCCAACCAAAAGACACAGGCTCACTGAATGGAGACAAAAAGAAGACCCATATATATGCTGTCTACAGGAGACCCACTTCAGACCTAGGGACACATACAGACTGAAAGTGAGGGGATGGAAAAAGATATTCCACGCAAATGGAAATCAAAAGAAAGCTGGAGTAGCAATACTCATATCAGATAAAATAGACTTTAAAATAAAGAATGTTACAAGAGACAAGGAAGGACAATACATAATGATCAGGGGATCAATCCAAGAAGAAGATATAACAATTACAAATATATACGCACCCAACATAGGAGCACCTCAATACGTAAGGCAACTGCTAACAGCTAAAAAAGAGGAAATTGACAGTAACACAATGATAGTGGAGGACTTTAACACCTCACTTACACCAATGGACAGATCATCCAAACAGAAAATTAATAAGGAAACACAAGCTTTAAATTACATAATAGACCAGATAGATTTAATTGATATTTATAGGACATTCCATGCAAAAACAGCAGATTACACTTTCTTCTCAAGTGTGCACGGAACATTTTCCAGGATAGATCACATCCTGGGTCACAAATCAAGCCTCAGTAAATTTAAGAAAATTGAAATCATATCAAGCATCTTTTCTGACCACATGCTATGAGATTAGAAATCAATTACAGGGGAAAAAATGTAAAAAACACAAACACATGGAGGCTAAACAATACATTACTAAATAACCAAGAGATCACTGAAGAAATCAAAGAGGAAACCAAAAATACCTAGACACAAATGACAATGAAAACACGATGATCCAAAACCTATGGGATGCAGAAAAAGCAGTTCTAAGAGGGAAGTTTATAGCAATACAAGCCTACCTCAAGAAACAAGAAAAATCTCAAATAAACAATCTAACCTTACACCTAAAGGAACTAGAGAAAGAAGAACAAACAAAACCCAAAGGTAGTAGAAGGAAAGAAATCATAAAGATCAGAGCAGAAATAAATGAAATAGAAACAAAGAAAACAGTAGCACAGATCAATAAAACTAAAAGCTGGTTCTTTGAGAAGGTAAACAAAATTAATAAACCATTAGCCAGACTCATGAAGAAAAAGAGGGAGAGGACTCAAATCAATAAAATTAGAAATGAAAAAGGAGAAGTTACAACAGACACCGCAGAAATACAAAGCATCCTAAGGGACTACTACAAGAAACTTTATGCCAATAAAATGGACAACCTGGAAGAAATGGACAAATTCTTAGAAAGGTATAAACTTCCAAGACTGAACCAGGAAGAAATGGAAAATATGAACAGATCAATCACAAGTAATGAAATTGAAACTGTGATTAAAAACCTTCCAACAAACAAAAGTCCAGGACCAGTTGGCTTCACAGGTGAATTCTATCATACATTTAGAGTACAGCTAACACCCGTCCTTCTCAAACTCTTCCAAAAAATTGCAGAGGAAGGAACACTCCCAAACTCATTCTACGAGGCCACCATCACCCTGAGACCAAAACCAGACAAAGATACTACAAAAAAAAGAAAATTACAGACCAGTATCACTGATGAATATAGATGCAAAAATCCTCAACAGAATACTAGCAAACAGAATCCAACAGCACATTAAAAGGATCATACACCATGATCAAGTGGCATTTATCCCAGGGATGCAAGGATTCTTCAATATATGCAAATCGATCAATGTGATACACCATACTAACAAACTGAAGAATAAAAACCATATGATCATCTCAATAGATGCAGAAAAAGGTTTTGACAAAATTCAACACCTATTTATGATAAAAACTCTCCAGAAAGAAGGCATAGAGGCAACCTACCTAAACAGAATAAAGCCCATATATGACAAACCCACAGCAAACATCATTCTCAATGGTGAAAAACTGAAAGCATTTCCTCTAAGATCAGGAACAAGACAAGGATGTCCACTCTCACCACTATTATTCAACATAGTTTTGGAAGTCCTAGCCATGGCAATCAGAGAAGAAAAAGAAATAAAAGGAATACAAATTGGAAAAGAAGAAGTAAAAGTGTCACTGTTTGCAGATGACATAATACTATACATAGAGAATCTTAAAGATGCCACCAGAAAACTACTAGAGCTCATCAATGAATTTGGTAAAGTTGCAGGATACAAAATTAATGCACAGAAATCTCTTGCATTCCTATACACTAATGATGAAAAATCTGAAAGAGAAACTAAGGAAACACTCCCGTTTACCATTGCAACAAAGAGAATAAAATACCTAGGAATAAACTTACCTAGGGAGACAAAAGACCTGAATGCAGAAAACTATAAGACATTGATGAAAGAAATGAAAGATGATACAAACAGATTGAGAGATAGACCATGTTCTTGGATTGGAAGAATCAATATTGTGAAAATGACTATACTACCCAAAGCAATCTACAGATTCAATGCAATCCCTATCAAATTACCAATGGCATTTTTTACAGAACTAGAACAAAAAAATCTTAAGATTTGTATGGAGACACAAAAGACCCCGAATAGCCAAAGCAGTCTTGAGGGAAAAAAACGGAGCTGGAGGAATTAGACTCTCTGACTTCAGGCTATACTACAAAGCTATAGTAATCAAGGCAATATGGTACTGGCACAAAAGCAGAAATATAGATCAATGGAACATGATAGAAAGCCCAGAGATAAACCCACACACCTATGGTCAACTAATCTATGACAAAGGAGGCAAGGATACACAATGGAGAAAAGAGTCTCTTCAAAAAGTGATGCTGGGAAAACTGGACAGCTACATGTAAAAGAATGAAATTACAACACTCCCTAACACCCTACACAAAAATAAACTCAAAATGGATTAAAGACCTAAATGTAAGACCGGACACTATAAAACTCTTAGAGGAAAACATGGGAAGAACACTCTTTGACATAAATCACAGCAAGATCCTTTTTGATCCACCTCCTAGAGTAATGGAAATAAAAACAAAAATAAACAAATGGGATCTAATGAAACTTAAAAGCTTTTGCACAGCAAAGGAAACCATAAACAAGACGAAAAGACAACCCTTAGAATGGGAGAAAATATTTGCAAACGAATCAACGGACAAAGGATTAATCTCCAAAATATATAAACAGCTCATGCAGCACAATATTAAAAAAACAAACAACCCAATCAAAAAATGGGCAGAAGACCTAAATAGACATTTCTCCAAAGAAGACAAACAGATGGCCAAGAAGCACATGAAAAGCTGCTCAACATCCCTAATTATTAGAGAAATGCAAATCAAAACTACAATGAGGTATCACCTCACACCAGTTAGAATGGGCATCATTAGAAAATCTACAAACAACAAATGCTGGAGAGGGTGTGGAGGAAAGGGAACCCTCTTGCACTGTTGGTGGGAATGTAAATTGATACAGCCACTATGGAGAACAGTATGGAGGTTCCTTAAAAAACTAAAAATAGAATTACCATATGACCCAGCAATCCCACTACTGGGCATATACCCAGAGAAAACCATAATTCAAAAAGAGTCATGTACCACAATGTTCATTGCAGCACTATTTACAATAGCCAGGTCATGGAAGTAACCTAAATGCCCATCGACAGACAAATGGATAAAGAAGATGTGGTACACATATATAATGGAATATTACTCAGCCATAAAAAGGAATGAAATTGGGTCATTTGTAGATATGTGGATGGATCTAGAGTCTGTCATACAGAGTGAAGTAAGTCAGAAAGAGGAAAACAAATACCGTATATTAACACATATATGTGGAACCTAGAAAAATGGTACAGATGAACCGGTTTGCAGGGCAGAAATACAGACACAGATGTAGAGAACAAATGTATGGACAGCAAGGGGGGAAAGTGGCAGGGGGTGGGTGGTGGTGTGATGAATTGGGAGATTGGGATTGACATGTATATACTAACATGTATAAAATAGATGACTAATAACCTGCTGTATAAAAAATAAATAAAATAAAATTCAAAAAGAAATTTATTTTATTTTATTGACCATCAACAAGTGGTAACTCGGTTTGAGATGGGGCTCTGCTGTGCAAACAGTGATGATTTTCTGCAAAGCCCTATTGACAGTTACATATTGACAGCTAGTAGCGTCCAGAAAGCCAGCATAAAGAAAAGGTAAGTCAACGTGCACCTGTGCGTCTTATCATTCCATCAAACAGAGTTCTTTGGCAACATGATTCGAGACTTTTGTGATACCAAATTTGGAGTCTGGGTAGAGGAAATTAAGATCATAGTGTCAGGAGGAAGGCGGATGTGATATAAAAGGCAAAGACTAAGAGGTATGGGTTTCCGGACACAGTTTTTGATGGAGAGTATGGATTGGGTGCGGTGGCGGGGTGGGAGCTTTCAAGCAGCCATAGGGTAAAAAAGAAAGGAATAAGCAGGATAATTTAAAAAGTATTAGCATGGATTATAAATTAGATCTTAAAAATGTTCTTTAAGAGAGACAAAGTTAGATATATATTTTTAAAATTGTTGTTAATTTTGGCTCCTGTATCATGTTTGTTCAAACAAGAAATCACACTAGGACTAGATCACATGTGACCAAGGAACTACTCAGGTTACAAAAGTGATGCATTTTTACTTAAAAACACACACTCTTGGTTACACCAAGTCATAATTACACATTTAGTGATTTAGGGAATCATGTAGCCAGGAAGGAGTAGAACAAAGCAAAACTCTTCACACATTAATTTTTTGTAAAAGTAACTTAAAGGCCTAAAAAGTAATACATTTCATTAGTCAATTCAAAAAGCGATGAAATAGGGCTTCCCGGGTGGCGCAGTGGTTGAGAATCTGCCTGCCAATGCAGGGGACACGGGTTCGAGCCCTGGTCTGGGAAGATCCCACATGCCGCGGGGCAACTGGGCCCGTGCGCCACAACTACTGAGCCGGCGCGTCTGGAGCCTGTGCTCCGCAACAAGAGAGGTCGCGATAGTGAGAGGCCCACGCACCGCGATGAAGAGTGGCCCCCGCTTGCCGCAACTAGAGAAAGCCGTCGCACAGAAACGAAGACCCAACACAGCCAAAAATAAAATTAATTAAAAAAAAAAAAAAGCGATGAGATAGTATTTTCACCTAGCAAATATTTTGGAAAGTATCTACACATAGGAAGTGAATTCTAAGTTTTTAATATCCAACCCTCCCAAAACTTAAAAAACCATATATTACTTGTTGGGGTTACAAGTTGAGTCAGAGTTTTTGGAAAATAATATGGCAGCATATATTAAAAGACTTAAAACTATTTGTAACCTTTAGTGGAATTTGGAACCTTTAGTTCCACCTTTAGTGGAACCTGAAACAATAATCAAAAATGGAGTCAGAATATGGCCTATTATATACCAGTTGAAATCAGGTTTTAATAAATATGTAAAAAAGTAAATATCCATATATATAAAATGACTTCTATTTTGTAAAAATATCTATACTATAAACCCACATAGACAAAAGGCTAGAAGGAAATACTCCAAATGTCAAGTTTTATTGGACTGTTAGAATTAGGAATGAGGGTTTTTTTTCTGCTTTTTAAAATAAAATGTGTATGAGTGGGTATGGGTTTAATAATGTGACAAAAATAAACATTTTAGGAAAAAAAAAACTAGTCCATAACCTAAGCCAATCTCATTCACTTGGCCTAGCAAAGGATTCTGCTAAATTTTCTACCAAAGAAACTTGACATGCAGACCTATCAAATAGATTTGTCACTGTCTCTTCAAAGGAGGGAATTCTGTTTCAAATTCATCCTTAGCCCAAAGCAGCTAATTTGATTTTATCAGTCATCAGCAAAGCCCTTAGATTAAATAATTTGTGCATTTCTTAGCTCCATCCCTACAGGGCAAGATTCAGTACTTAATGGAAACCATCACACCATTAGACTGTTAGAGCCCATCTAACATGTTGGCTTTGAGAAGCCTCAAGCCTGAAGTATTGAGTGGTCACTTAGAGCATGTTTATTTGATCTGACAGCACTAGAGAGGAATGCGGAGGTGGAAACAAGACAAAGAAATCGCGATGTGTACATATCAGCCTTGGGATAGAAGGTCTGGAAAAAAAATGCAAGGACATGAGTGGCAAAAGCAGGTGCAAACATGATTGTCCGGTGGATGTCCACGGATGGGATATTTTCATAAAAAATTAGCTAATTGCCAGCACCAAAGTACCTCTTCTGGCTGCAAGACATTCCCAGATCAGCCTCCTTCTCCCGAGCGTCTGCTGTCTTGAAAGGTCTTCGAGTATCTGTTTCTCGTTAACGGTCTAACTCATCTCCAGCCTTATCTAAAATCATACCTGGGCTTGCTCTTCTGTGCCTCTTCATTTCGCTTTCTTTCTGTTCCTGGCGTTAGAACTGAATTTAATTTGTTCATTGTTAAAGGGCTTTTCATCACTCGATTTCTTGGAAAGTTCTGACACTTGGTGTTTATTCCCCTGACAAGTCGGTTCTGAGGATGAATCAGATGTAGCTTGTCAGGTGCTTTGAAAACAAATCTCCTGGCAGCTAGGGAGTTACTATGAGTGGTGTTCCCGGCTTTGTTTCAGGATCCAGTGTGATTCTGAGACAGGTAGGGAAATGAGGAGCCATTTTATTTCTAGAAATACCATCTCAGTTTCATGTCTGTTGGCTAGAGTAGTAACAGTAAACACACCCCAGGGATGCCTTAGAAGTACACGGGCTCCAGGGATTCAGGCAATGGTCTGTATTAAGAGAGACTTGTAAGAAGCTGGGGTAAAATACAGATGCTGGAATAAAACCTTTCTACAGAAATGGCAGAGAGGAAAGGGTCCATTAGATTCCTTAACAAGTCATCTCTCTGGTTCATCTACAGTCTGCATTTCACCCTTTTACCAGGAAGTATACAATCAAAGAAGGTGAGGATACAAGCTTCTAGTTAGAAGACGAAGTTCTGGAAATCTAACATTCAGCATGGTGATTATAGTTAACAATAATGTATTATATACCTGAAAGTTGTTAACTGAGTAGACCTGAAATGTCTTTACCACAGAAGAGAAATGGCAATTATGTGACATGATGGAAGTGTCAGCTAACACTACAGTGGTAATCATTTTGCAACATATTAATTAAATCAAATCAACACATTGTAATCTTAAACATTGTATACAATGTTGTATGTCAATTACATCTCAATAAAGCTGGAAAAATATTTTAAGTGAAGAAGGTGAAATCCAATGTTCCACAGCCTTTATCTAGCTAGAAGAGGCAAGGGGGCTGGCCACAATCTCATGAGCAGCTTGCCACTTCTTTGATACCCTGTACCAAAAGTCATGCTGTAGGTAGAATAATATGAATAAAACACACATCCAACATGTAGAGATAAAAAAAGCATAGAATCTTTTTTGTTCTAGAAATTCTCAAATTTCAGGCATCTTTCTGGCGTTTCTGAAATCGACAGTCCACCCAGCCTTCCCTGTGGCTTGGCTACTGCTGACAGGACATGCACCACCCTCTAATTTTGTGATCCAGCTGTGGACGCTCACCTCCATTCACTGCAGCTTCATCCAGGGGGACCAGCCCAGGGGCACATGTTTCAGCTTATATCTTGTCTTATTTATTCATTCATTTGCTTGGGTTGTTTAGGGTGGAGTGAGGGGATCACCTTATTCATGGGCTTTAAAAATTTTTTTACCCATGCCATGGATTTGGGCTGGATAAATATGTGATTTGGGCTCCCCAGTGAGCTAACCTTCTTGTCAGTGTTACTCAAACATATTCCGTCGCTATGGCCGTTACCGTAAGTGAGGAGCGTGCTCTACCCACATCTTAGTGCAGAATCTTTCTCTAGCTTTGGTATGCATCCCAGTCAATGGTGGCTTGTTAAAAATGGTCTGAAGTCTGGTGCAGGGATCTGGACTTTAACAGGATTCCCAGGTGATTCTGATGCAGGTAATCTTTAATTTGCCCCAATATTGGCATAGTGGTTTTAAAAATCAAAGAACAGGGGATCCACAATTCTTACTGTTTTATTCTGAGAGCAGTTCTCACACTCTATCTTGGTGTCTCATCCCTCTGGGGTATTTTCTGCAACTGCTGTGCTCCTCAACCCCCAGGAATAGCTCATTGTCTTTCCTCCCATCTGCGCGTGGGCATTTCTTAACATAGGCTGTGCCCTGCGTTTCCTTTCTATTACCACCATAGCCCTTGAGATTTCTTATATTAAATGCGAGAAAATTAGGATCAGAGAGTCCTGAATTCAAAACCCAGCTCTTTTACTTTCTAGACATGTGATTTGGGCAAGTTCCATAAGCTTTTCCAGCCTCCTTGTCTGTAAAACGGAGAATAACAACATTATTTACCTCATGGAGTTGCCGTGAACTATAAAAGAGTTACTGCATGCTAATATTTGCTGAATGAATAAAAGTTTGGCACAATGAAGACTCCATATACTAACAAGCATTTTCAATACTCTTGTTGTTTAATTCAATAGGTGTGCATTAAACTCTTACTATGCTTATTATTGCGTGTGAATCGCCCTTTAGGGGAATTTGTCATTTTCTTCCCAGGCAGAAGTGTTTTTAGCCTACATTAACATTTCCTCTTACCTTAATGTCTCCCTTTTGGATCATTGTCAGTTGTTTCCATCTTCTCTTATAGCTTTTCCTTTAAATTATTTTGCTAATATTTTTACTCTTTTTCCTTCTTCTTCCAATTCAGCATATCCCCATTCTTGCCACACGTGCTGGGAAGAGAACAGGAACTTTTAGTAAGCAAGTGACTGTGACGTATACAAGGTACATTCTTTCCTTTCAATTAAAAGGCACTCAGCTAGGGCCTCCTGCTAATAGGGAGGTAAATCAGTCACATTTCTGAGAAACAATTAGTTACACTTACATTTTCGTTGAATTTTCACTCCTCCAGTTTCATATATGTTGCCTGCCACTTTCCTTTATGTTATCTCGTGCTTATGTAATTTTCCCCCCTTTTTTTCACCGTTACCTTCTCTTTTGATTTAAATTAAGCTTGGTTGGTATTTCTTTGAAAAGAAAACACAAGCTTGCTGGCTTGGGAGGTTTTTTCAAGGCCTCTCTGCTCTAGTAAAATCCTACATACGTAGGTCCTGCAAACCAACATTATTTTTGCTGTACAAACACCACGTGTATGTTCTAAGACATGAGCCCTCTGTGTAAGATCCTTTCACACATGTAAAAACAGCTGACATGTCAGCACTTCCATAGAGTGAAAACAAAAGGATCCTGGTTCAGAAAGGTCAGGGCTATTCTCCTGGGGCTGGTGCATGGCGTACCTTGACCTTCATCCCCAGCGTGAGCAATATGATGCTGGATATTCCAATTTTATACATTCTTATACATAGTCTGCTCCCAAAGATGTGCCTCAAATTGTGAATTCCTCCAACAGAACAAGTGTTAGTCTTCTATTGTGATGTAATTATACTACTACAGACTTAATGGCTCAAAGCAACAAACATTTATTATCTCACAGTTTCTGTATGCCAGGACTTCGGGCATGACTTTAGCTGGATCTTCTGATTAGTCTCAAAAGACTTCAGAGTTTTGGCAGGGGCTGTGGTCTCACCTGGGACTTGTGTGGGTAAGGACTCACTTCTAAGCTCACTTAAGTTGTTGGCAGAATTCAATTCCTTCCTCTAGTAGGACCGAGAGCTTCTTGCTGGCTGTCAGTTAAGGATGTCATCAGCTCCAAGAGGCTGCTCACAGCTCCTTGCCACATGGGGTTCCCCAGCATGGCCTCTTAACACCTCAAAGCTAGTGAGGCAGAGAGAGAGAGAGTGAGAGAGAGAGAGAGAGGAAGGTAGGGAGGAAGGGGGGGAGGGAGGGGGAGGGAGGGGGAGAAATGAGCTGTATAGTAACAGAAGCCTATAAAACTCAAAGGCTTTATGATCCCATAAAGTGTGTTTCAGCAGAAAGAAAATAAGACTAGAAGATCATACTTTTGAGTGCTAACAGTGGGTATATCTGGGTGATAAGTTATGAGTAATCTTGTTTACATTTTTACACATTTTTACATTCCAGTGTTTCCAATAAGCATGCAAGAGCTTTGATTTTAGTTTAACATTCAAACTAATAGAAGCATATATTTTAAAAAGTAAAATATCACCCCAAGGCTTTAAGATAACAGCAGCAGTCTTTTGCAGCTCCCCATCTCATCTCCAAATCCCACTTCCCAGAAAAAGAATTTCTTCTGGTGCACTAAATAAGATAAATATAATGCTATTTCTTTTTTTTTTTTTTTTTTTTTTTTCAGTTTTAGATATTATCCACTGACTTGTTAGAAAGATGAAGATTTAGTTCTCCTTCCCCATTCACCGCTTATATGCATATATTTCTCTTCTCTCCAAATCCCCAGTAAGTAATATATTTATGCATGATCAAATATAATAATAATAATTATTATCATTATTATTATTGTAAGTGCTGTTCATTGATAGCATATATGGTACTATGATTATGTGATTTTTTTTTTCTATAGAACTCTCTGTTTTTCTTGGAATTGATAATTGCCTCACTTTTCCCTATCTTTTGTTTTCTATCTACCTGGCAATAATTCATCCTCACACTCTCTAAAAGAACTCTTTTCCTTCTCTCAACATGGCCATGCACATCAGCTAAATTGATGCCTAATCCTCCAGTGCTGCTTTTAGAAGACTAATGCCATTCTGACTGCTGATTCTTTATGCAAGACTCATTATTCCGTCCAGAAGCTTTTAGGATGTTTTCTTTATTGTGATGCTTCAAACTTCACAATAATCTATACCTTGTTGTGAGTCATTTTGTATTCATTTTGTTCAACACTAGATGTCCCTTTCAATCTGAAAACTTATACAGATCTAAGAAATTTTTCACATTGTTTTGAAAATTTTCTCTTCTTACTTCTTTCATTAACAGGCCTTCAGGGTTTTTGTTTGTTGGTTTGGTTTGATTTAGTTTTGTTTTTACTCTTATAGAAATTCTGCAATGAACAACCTCGGGCATACTTCCTTGTGCTCACTGGTAAATTTTGCTGTACAGTAAATACTGAGATACAAAGTAAAATTTCTACATTATAGAATATATATATTTTCAAAGTTTATGCAGGAAATGCACTCTTCCAATATGGAAAAAAAATCCTCAACATAATTAGATAATTTTTTTCAGTGCTTAATTACAATACGTCCACATGACAGTATCATATTTTGCTTTTTATAATGCTCACAACTTCATTTTTGACACCCTCCGCCAGCCAGTTTCTGAATCTCTCTTTTACAGAGGAAAGAGCAGGTAGAGCTAGTTCATAATCCTAGCTCTACCACTCCTTAGCTGCACGACTCTCAGCAAGGCCCTCTCTGAGCCTCAGTTTCTTCATGTGTAAAATGGAAATAATATCTATTTCCCAGTGCTATTGAAGGATTAAATGAGATGCATCTAGCACAGTGCCAAGCACACAAAAGATACTGAAAAATATTAACTCCCTCTCCTTAATTATCAATTCTATGCATTTAGAGGCAATGGAATTAGCACCTGTGTTTAGAGATGCAACTTAAATCCACAACATAACTACAACAGGAATCTGCAATGACTCCAACAAGACCCAAGTCTACATGTCAAAATCCAGATATTCCTTGAAGGTCATCTACTACTCCAAACCCCGTCCCAAGAAGTAGAGCCTGGACAAGTCCCTTTAGAGTGGACAACCCACTTTGTATGTCCTAGCACCCTCCTACTCCCTGGAGGGGTTTGGGATTGTTCCTTTTCTACCCTGATGGACCTCCGTATATTTTTGAGCCAGAACAGGGGCTCATAGTCAGGGAGAACAGCTTCTATTCCATAATTCCTTTTCCTGTCTCATTATCCAATCCATTTTTATGAAGCTTCATGGCATAAAGTGACAATGAATTAAATGATTATTGCTTATTTGATTATATCACAACTCAGGTAACAATTATTTCTTGAGCACATGGGATTTGAGCCTGAGTTTGTAAAAGTGAGTTTCCTTTCCTTCCCCTTCTGACCCTTTTTCCTTCCTTTCCCTCCTTATGCTATTGAATGGCATGCATCCCTTGCTTTGCCTCTAGCTCTCTATCCATGCCAGTGGCAAGGGATAAAGTGGAGAGGAGTATGGTGGCATCTTGCCTGTTTACTGCTCATGTCTCTATATCTTTCCCTTGACCTTGCCACCCCAGAATGTCCATACAGAGTCTGGCAAAGAAGCCAGATACCCAGTCCCACGTTACAACCTTCATTAGTGACTTATCCTTATGCTGAGGAAGTCTGACATAAACAGGCCAAACCAGAGCAATTCCCACAGGAGCTTTAGGCAAGATCATAGGTCAGGATACATGGTGAGGATGGGTGCATAGTGACAACCTAGAACTGACTTGATCATACCCTGTGTTCCAGAATGTCTATCTGTTCATCTGTGTTTCTTGGCTTAACAAGACCAGTGGGATAACCTTACTTTTTCTACTGGGTATTTCAGAAAGTAGTCAAAAAACATTTGCCAAGTGAAGCTCAGTCCCAACTCAATGTACTGAAAGACCTGATCTATGTGATTCATCCCTTGAGAGAAATTTATTGAATACCTCTTATGCGTCAGGTATTGCACGTGGGGTTGGGAGACCCTTGTCCATGGTACATTCCCCTCCCTGACTCTCTCAAATCCACAGTCACGCCTATTTCTACTGCAGTGATAAAGATTGAAATTCTAGTTTATAAACTAATAAAAGCTGTCATTTATTGAGCATTTATAGTATTTCAGACACTATGCCAAGTACTTTGTCTACTTATACATTATTTCATGTAATCCTCATCTAAGCCCCTTGAGAAAGGTACTTTATCTTCATTTTAACAGATGCAGAAAATGGGTTATAGAGAGGTTGAATAAGTTGGCCACAGACACACAGGTAGCAAGTAGAGATGCCAGGAAATGTGCTTTCCGTTTATGCCTGTAATGACCACCTGATTCGCCTGTCTCAGAGATCCCATTTCTCTTCAATACTAAAATTATAAGGATTCTCTTAATCTTAGGGATTCTCATCTCTTTCTAAGTTCTGCTTAAGAGACATATTTCTCTCAGAATCTCTATTTTTCTAGGTTTCTTCCTAGATCCTTTTCCCATCCTTGAGTTATTTCTCCTCCAAACCTTCTCTTCACTAAAGCAGGATGGGTTTTGGTAACTCATGGGTAATCTTATTCTTAACAAAAACCATGACGGTTCTTTATATAGGATTTCCAGGAACTGAAGAACATTCTTTTGCTAATCAACTTCTTGACCACAAGTGGTTCTGTGCAGGTATGCCTTTTTAAACAATGAACTGGCAGTTCAAAAATAGCTTAAATCAAATCCCACACAAGCAAGCACAGTTTTACACCTTGAGATCATTCTGTTGTTTGTCCTCTCTGCTTTGCGTAGAGGCATTCAGAACCTCAAGCCTGGGGGGTTTCCATAAGTCACCCTCACACAAAAGGATGACACTCGAAGATCACTCTGGCTCCGCTTCATCCATTACCTGGCTTTCAAGGTAAAGAGGGGGAGAAAAGGAGGGGAAACAAATCATCATTGATTCATTTCAAGGCATGTAAGCAGAAAAGTCAGACTCCTCCCATTGCCAAGTGTGGGACAGAATGAAATCTGAAGCCTAATCTTAAATCTGATAAAATGGCACTCATAAGCCCATCTGTATGTGAGGAAAACACAGTCCATCGAGATGCCCCCAGAAGTGCATAAATTCTCTGACGCCAAAAGTAAGAGTGTGTTAGAAAGATCTAATTTTTTCCCTTGTATATGGGTCTAGCCTAACTGACCCCCACCCACCACCAAAAAACAAAACAAAACAAAACAAAACAAAACCTCGCAGTAGTTCACTTGTTAGTCCCGGCTCCATTTATCTATGGGACAGTTTGAACAAGGGCAAGTTTTGCCCCGTTAATCATATACAGGTTACTGTATTTATTATTTTCTTTACGAATCCAGTTTTAATACACTTGTCCATCTCCATGGAGCCTGTCACTGTGTCTAATAGCCTTTAATAGTCCCAGGTCACAGTGCACCTTGTTTCCAATTTTTGCATTATCCTTCCAACACGGCATAGGAGGGACATCTGTAGTGTTTGGGAATTAGCAGCCTAATAGAATTCCAAAGTGTGTGTGTGTGTGTGTGTGTGTGTGTGTGTGTGTGTGTGAATGAAAATGATTTTCTCCATCCAATAGCATAATATCTTGGTTTAATGTTACCCACGTAGGGAAACAGGAAAGAAATCGATGGATGAATTTATTATCACAGTTATTATCAAGTAACCACAAGCCCAGTTCTGGTTTCATGACCAGTACTAAATCTATACTTGGCAGGGTTTCATCACCAATGGGAAATATGACAAGCAGGCAGAGAAACCAATAGTATTTTAAAATGTTTTTTGAAGTACCCTTTCAATATTCAAAAAACAGTTTATCTAAAACATAGTAAATCTTATCTTCTGCACAAACTTGTACTCATGACTTATTTCCCATACACGTGGTAAATTAGCAAAGCATGCTCTACATTTGCTGACCTTTTATAAAGATAAATTCTCCAGGGGGACAGGAATGAGCTCTCCTTTGAAAATCCATTCCTGGGTTTCTTCTGGCCTGGAATGCAAACTGGGTGCCTCTCACATTTACATGCAATTGTTTGTGAGGGCCCCTAATCATGAAAATAAATCAAAGGAGGAAGTCCTATATCTTTATAGAGAGAGCCTTGAATTAGCATAATGCTATACTGATTAGAAAAGGAAAACATATTTTTCTTAATTTTCTCTCTCTCTCTCTCTCTATACATTCCCCACCCCCCCCCCCCCCCCCCGCCAGTGAAGTCTGGCTGAAAGATCTCCTTACACATTAAGTGAATCCAGTGGGGAATTAGTCTGGCTAGAATGCTTGCTGGAGTTTTGATAATTAAACTGCTGCTGTGGCTGCATTTTGTGAGTTTCCTGTTGGGTCTTCAAACACACAAGAAGTCACCTAAAGAAATAATTTGAGGGCTAGTAAAGCTCAAGAACCAAAGGACCCTCAAAAGGACTCAGAGCTTGAAATTTGCAGGATATATTTGCATTAGTTGTTTATTTGAGTTTTATGTCACTTCTCTGATGTAGATGCTGCAAGAATTCTTTTTCATGTTTTACAAGGGAGGAAACTGGCTGAAAGGGGACCAGCGGCTTGTTCCAGACCAACTCTACCAGTGGTGACAGAATCACAGTTAGAACCTTGGTCTCTCATCACAGATGTCTCAAACACACAGAGGAGGTCTTTGCAATCCAGCAAAAAGGAACAACCATCTGTCTAATGCATCTTAGTATCCCCAGCTTGTAGACTGGAATAAGTGCTCAGAAAACAGTTGCTAAATAAATGGAAGAAGCAGCAATTTGCAAAGCGGAGAAAAAAGCAATTATGGCCATGGTGTGCCACGTTCTTAAGCCTCTCCTCCATCTACTGCAGCCTAACTCATCGTCACTCACATGGCTAGTTTAAGGAAAGCATGACTGGCCTGGTGTGTTGTGGACTTTGTCATAAAACACAGACCTGCTGTTTCTAAACTGTCTTCCAATGTCCAATTCTCAGGCTTCAGGCGCTCACTCATGCGTACTGCATGTGAACCATCAGTGACACTGACATGGACCAAGCTGGGAGCTGTAATTCTCATCAGCACTTACTTCCAACAGCCATTTGCATTCAGCCAAACAGAAGTGCTAAAACACATTCGCACCTAAGTGACTATAGGTCCACCAGTTAAATGTCAACAGGAAGTATCAGACAGGGATTAACATATTACAAACTCTAAGCAAAAAATCACTCAGATTTCATGGGACTTCAAGGTGGGAGAAACAATAGCTATTCTCTATTATTATTTATGGCTCAAGAATATGTAATATGTGATGCCATTTCTTGAAAGGGCCTCAGGTCAAACGCTCTAGAAACTGAACTCTATGCAGTAGATACTATAATTGGCTGGAATTTTCATTATTAATATATTTCATGTGTCAGGGTGGAAGTTTGAAGCTCTTTACCTGACGTTGGTTCCATTTTCATTAGTAGTATACTGCTAACCCCATTACCTAAGAGTAATGCTATTAGGTAATGAACCATAAGGGAAAAAGGTGGGTTGTACAAATAAAGAAAGGTATCCTGGGATGAACTATTACTACATTTAAATATAAACTGAAACAATCCACTCCTTTTTCCAACCTCTAGACCACAGTCAAATGTTTTTTTAAAAAAGTGACTTGTAACAAAGATTATTTTAAATAAGCATGTCCTTGCTCAACAGTCGAAAGCTTTGGCTGTACCACCCATTCATGCTCATGCCCTAAATTCCAGGCGTGAGCTAAGAATATTATAACTCACATACAAACCTCTCCCTTGCCCACCATTAGAATTTTAAGTCCCAGGTGAAGACTAGCTCTCTACTTGAGTACAAATTTCAGCAGGATTTGGAAAAATCCTTTAAATAGATTTTTATTGGTTTTAAAGAACAGGGTTATTTTGTGTTAATAATGGGCATACATTAGGCTTTAGATAATTGCTTTATGTAACTTAGAGTTTTGGCTTTCAGCTAAATAAACACTCTATGTGTTCACAGGTGTATTGTCCTCAAGGGCACTCCGCCTTTAAGGGTGGCAGCTGTTGCCAAGGTGTTGCTGATACAGCTCAGTATAATTTATTGGAAACAGGTGCTAGCTCATGATGAAGATAGACAGGAAACTAAAGCAGACAACATGTTTAACCACCATTAAAAAAGTTCAGGTTCAGAGAGACAATGTGTCTGAGATGTTTGGGGGATGTTGCCAGCATCCCAGTGCAAGTTTAAAAGCTCCTGCGGATCAGCATAAGGAAGAAATTGTACATGAATTTCAAGCAGCCCAGCTTAATGAGTGCCTGATGCTATGCTGCCAGATTTAATTGATTACATGAAAAATTTTTAGTTTGTGTAAGGCTAGCAAAAAATTATGAAATACTTTCCTAAGCTAATTGTTAAAGATTACTTTCAAATGAGGTAATAACTGTTACTTTTCAATGATCTGGACAGTGGATTAGGCTATAATATGTTTTCTTTATGCACAGAGTATTTGTTTTGGATTCTGTGTGTGGATCCTTGAGTGTTGGGAAAAGCCCAGGATTCACGTCCACAGGGCATTGGTACAGGTTAGGGCAATGAGACCGGAGACGGGTCATGAGATACAGATGCTCACCCTCTTTCTTCGGATATTACTCTGCTATGGAGCCGGTCAGCAGGCTTGGGGGTGGCTGCCACATTCAGTCTTCTAGCCCCGTGGATGAGTGGGAATGGCCTGAAGTCTCCTCACTCTGGGACTGGGCCGTGGGGAGCAGGGTTTGCCTCAGGGCTACCTCTTACTCCCTAGTAAAAAGAGGAGACAAATCAACTCACGCACTGTAAGACATTCCCCCCGTGAAGAGGCATTTGTATATTTTCCCAACTAATCTCCAGTCTAATCGGCGTGCTTCATAATACACATGTGCAATAAATATGCATACTAAATACAGCTGAAAAAGAAGTTGCTAAGAGTGCGTGCACAGTTTTTCAACCTCAAAAACCTAAATATCTTGGCCATTTACATGTTTAAAAAATACCCACAGGCATTAGACCACATTACGGACTAATGGCCTGCCAAATTTCATTTTTGGGAAAAGATTCTACGTTTGAGTTACAACACACGAGTGTAAAAAGAGCAACTGAAACAACAAAATTTGGTTAAAAACATTTCTTGACCCCCCAGGCTCAGCCCCCGTGTGCCAAAAATGTTGACAAAAATTTATACCAACACCAGCGGGCATGCACAGTTTAATATCTACTTTATGTGAAAAATCATTGACAATTTAATGCTTGCATTAATTTGAAAGAATTTTATGCAGTAGGTAGAAACTTTTACATTACCATCCCTAATCTCTACCAGCCGTCTTGTTCCCTTCTCAAAGGGAAAGTGACTGACAGGGCTGAAAAAACCAAATCTGCTGAAGGGCCCGGGCAGCTGCTTTTATCACCCTTCCAACAGCCCCAGCCCGGCCTGAAATGCAGGAATTCGGTTTGCATGCTGCTCAGAGCCTTCAGCTGAGGTTTAGCATAGGAAAGCAAATAGCTGATGTAAAAATAAACCTTTATTTAAAAAAAAACTTTATAAGGCCCCTTTATTTAGAGGGAGAGTCACTCAAATAAATACACCGTTAACAAACTTCTATAATGAATAATAATATATACTGTAGCAAGTGATGAAATGGAATCCCACAAAACAAGTGCTGAAATCCGATGATTGATTATCAAACCTATAGGATAAATAAACCTTCTCCAACTAATAGCTAGTCTCGGGGATGAGTTTCTGGAGAAATGTCCCGCAAGGAAAAGCACCAGTTGCAGACAGTCAAATTCTGAATTCAGCTGGACTGGGCTGAAACGCGGCTCTCTTTCCAGTGTCGTTACGAGCTTGGGGTGTCATAGTGAGATGAGTCCAACTCACTGATGGAGAAAAAAGCTTTCTCCATCTGAGCTAATGAATTACCTGGCCCATTTGGGACCCACGTGTCTAACTATCAGAAGAAGCTATTTTTAATTTATGAAAAAGGGAATTGAAAATCAACCTGGTTTCCTTGAATGTGTTTCTTGCCAACAAACCAGTGAAAGCACCCATTCAGAAATTTTTATTCTCTAGCTTTGGTTTCCTAACTTTGCATCCTTATTCTTCTTTCCGAGTCGATGCAGATAGCCCAGTCAGAAGTTTCTTATTGATTTTGGAAGGGAACTGACTTCATGTTTCTAACCAGCCATGATTTGATGTCTCGGCAGCAGAGTTATGGGGAATAACAGCTAATGTGAAATCCCAGATGGCCAGCTATGTTCCTACAATCTCCCTCCACATCATTTAGCAGGGCCTTCATTTTGAAGCAATGGAAGAAATATCTATCCAGGGGTTGCATGAATGCCACTTTGTGACTGTGCTTTATCCTTGATCTTCAAATAGGGAAGTTTCCACTGAAACAACCATTCGTGTTAGACTAGAGCTATGGACGTCAGGGAGAATAAACCTTACATATCTATTGGTCCATCTATCCATCCACCCATTCAACCTAATTGTGTCCTGTTTGCTCAGTTTCTTCTTATAAGGACAGCCTTAAGCCTACTCTCTTCTAGGGTGGTGTATAAGGCATGTCTTTTTATTTTGATTCTTTGACACCTTGGGGCCTTGTTGGCACTGGAAGGGACTGCTCCTCCACGGGTTAGCTAATTCCTAGCTATGGCAAACGACTCATCAGAGAATGCACCTTTACATGCAAATCAACCAGTGTGAAGCCCATACCTCAACCACTTCGCACACTGGGGCCACTATCCTCCTGCCCTAATCACCCCAGGGGCCAAGTATCAGACAACTAAGGACAGCCCCAGTGCCCCAGAGTTCACCAAGATTATTCAAACTAGCCAATCCAAAACCCACTTAGCTTCCTTACCCTGCTTCACCCATTCCTTCCCGTGGAAACACCAATGAAGTTTCTTGCCCACTTTTCCCCCTCACTCCCTCTGCCTCCTGACTGACCCTGGTGCTTCCCTATGTAGCCCTGCATGGTATGGCATATCCCCTCCTCTTGGGAACTACAAGTAACAAACTATCTTTTCAATGGCAGTTGTGTCCTGATCTGTTTGCTTCATCATACCTGAATAATAATGAAACCTACATTTCCAAACAGGTGGGATAAATACATATAGTTTCCTTCAGAGCCTCAAAGAAGTTCTGGTAGAATGGAAATAGCCCTGAAATCAGAGGTCAAGAAACCTAGTCCTGGCTACATCATATGCATAACTGAGTGGTTTGGGCCAAGCCATTTGACCTGGCTAAGGTTCAGTTTCCACTTTCATCAACCTGGACAATTCCCATTTTGCTAGATTTTTATAAAGGTCACACAGGTTTGCATACATGAAAGACACAGGCATGTGATAGGAACAGAATTGAATCTGTTATTATTCCCTCAAGAATCTTGCTCTTTCTTGCTCAAGTTTTATAAACACTGCCCCCCTTAGGACACTCTCCCTGTGCATTTTGCTGGTGGGGACCACAGGGAGGCTCATTTTTATGCTCTGAATGAGTAGTAGAGTTCAGGATAGTGGCTGAGAGCACAGAAAGTCCAGTCAGATTTCTTGGGGTGACTGCACACCTCACTGACTGGTGGTCATTGGAAAGTTACTATGCTTCTCCGGGCCTTGGTTTCCTGATCTGTAAAATGGAGATAAAATTCCCTACTTCATAGGATTGTTTTGAAGATAAAGTGAGTAACACACTTAGAAAATAGTGGGTGTTCTGTGAATATGAGTAAGTAGGAATAAGAGCAGGTATGGGGTAGTAACAATATTACAGGTAGAAGTACAAGCAGACCTCTCATGACTGTAAATCATAATATACTCCTTTTGTTGCCAAGATGCCATTTCTTGGGTCAACTGCCTTATAGGCAATGGGGCAGCTGATTTAACCAGGCTACTTTTGACATAGACATGACACACCTCTTAGCTAAATCTAGAACTCAAAGATTATATGTTGATAGAACTTCAGGCCTAAACCATTTTACTGTTATGAATGAGATCTTAAAAACCAGTACCAAGTCCTGCAGGTTTATGAAATGGCTATACTGGAACATCTGAACAGGTTTTGAAGAAAACCTGATATTTGAGTTGAGTTTAACTGAGGCCACTTTGAGCCAGACTGTCCTTCCATTCAATTATGAAAGCTGAGCTTCTTCTCCCTTGCTCACTGCTCAATTCTTCTTCCCCTCAAGCAACTTTCTCCTGGTAGATATTTTCAAAGTATGCTGGGCAATAATGATAAATAGTTCTCATAAATACTGGAATAATAACCAACAGATAAACAACTGAAGTGTGTAAACGCTGATTGTAGCAGAAGCCCATGGACTTCAGAGTTAACCTGACCTGCTTTTGAATTTAAACTCTTGTTACTTTTGCACAACATTTGCCTTCCCTGAGCCTTGTTTGCACACCAATAGAAAGATAGTAGCAGACTGAGCTTGCAGGGTTATAACCCCTGGCCGCATAAGAACAGCAATCACGACAGTTAATACTCACAGAGCACTTACCACTAGCCGGGCGCTGTATTAATTCATTTTAACCCAAGCAACAACCCTGAGGTGGTTATTATTATTATCATCATCACAGTATACAGCTGAAATTCCTCAGGCACAGAGAGGTAAGGTGACAGCTGCAGCCAGGATTTGAACCCAGGAGGCCTGGGCTGGAGCCTGTGTCCTTATCCACCCAACTATGGGGTCTCCCAGGAATATCTCCTCAGAGTGGTCAGTGCACGTTTTTCTTGGTTTCAAGTTGTTTTGGGGGCCCCTCTGGCACAAGGAGTGTGAAGACCCCTCCCATCCCATCCCGACCTTTTCCTTTCATGGCTCCACTGCCACCCACCCTCACTGCTAAGCCCCTTCTGTCATCAGCTCGTATCTCTGGAAACACAACACTCCCTACATTTTCAAATTCAGGCTTTGGGAGCTGGTGAAAATGGGGGAGTCCAAAAGGCCAGGGAGGGAGACGGCTGCCTAGAGAAGGGGCCCAGGGAAACTTGGAAGCAAGGCCAGTATGAGTCAATCAGTCAGCAAGTATTTATTTAGTGCTAGGCAGCTTGGGGGATACAGAGAAATTATAAGACGCCATCCGGTCCCTGGCTGGATTTCTGGCCGGGTTCCCCGAATAAGAACCAGGCCCGGAGCTGGGGCCTGCCCAGCCCGTGGAAAGCTGCCACGGTTTGTGAGGCGGGCTGCCCCAAGGAGCAGCCCCCCGGGCTGGGTAAGAGCAGCAGCTGGGAAGAGCGGGCTGAGGAGTCCCTGTCCCCACCACGCCACACACCAGGAGCGAGTCATCTCACCACCCCGGACCTCGGTTTTCACAGTGTAATCTGGGAATAACACCAGGACTTGCCCAGTCAGGTGCGGCCAGGTATGGATAAACTGAGGCATGGAAGGTGTTTAGCCCAGGGCCGGCGCATAGTATGCTCAACACACGTGGTTTCCTACTAAGGGGCAAGGACTGCACAAGATGGCAGAAGGAGGTGTGCTCTGGAAGCCCTTTGGGCCCCGCCTCACGTCCCCAGTCACTGCTGTGGCAGCTGCTCAACCCAGCCGCACCTGACGGTGCTTCTCCCACATTCTGCCCGGGGGCTCCCCTGACAAGGTAGGGGTGGTAGTGGGAGAGACTTAAAACCTTTGGGGGGCTTCCCTGGTGGTGCAGTGGTTGAGAGTCTGCCTGCCAGTGCAGGGGACACGGGTTCGAGCCCTGGTCTGGGAGGATCCCACATGCCACGGAGCAACTGGGCCCGTGAGCCACAGTTGCTGAGCCTGCGCGTCTGGAGCCTGTGCTCCGCAGCAGGAGAGGCCGCGATGGTGGGAGGCCCGCGCACCGCGATGAAGAGTGGTCCCCACTTGCCGCAACTAGGGAAAGCCCTCGCACAGAGACGAAGACTCAACACAGTCATAAATAAATAAATAAATAAATAAATAAATAAATAAAAAAGAATAGTCTTTAAAAAAAAAAAAAAAAAAAAAAAAAAAAAACCTTTGGGGACCCTCGACCAGCAGGGGACAGAGCTGGTGGAGAAACACTCCCCCTTCCATCCTTCAGGTGGGCAATACTGAGGTGTGTTCCACAGGCAACTCCAAGGGTCTGGCTGGGTGGGATCAATCCCACCATGGAGGCAGCTGGAACACACCCTCGTATTTGCTTTCCCCCTGTCCTGCTGTACTCTTCCCGCTCCTCCCACCTGTTCCCTGGGACCACTCTCCAGAATGAGCCCCCTTTCTCAGACTCTGCTTTCTGTGGAGGAAGGTGGAGGGGAGTGGGTGTGACTTCATGGTGTAGCAAAATGGTCAAAAGTTGGATCAGACATGGGTTGGATCAGACCTGGCTCTCCCAGCACTGGCTGTGTGACAGAAACCAAATGTCCCTGACCCTGTGTTTCGCCACCAGGAAAATGGGCCTATGGATAGTCCTGACCTCATGCGGTTTTTTTGAAGATTGGAGGAAAGAATGCACAGAAAGTACTTAGCCTGTGCCTGGTGCAGAGAGCTAGGTTCTCCAGAAGCAGAACCTGAGACCAGGATTCATGGGAAAGTGATTATTGGGAGGCCATCCCAGGAAAAACCAGAGGAAAGTGGGAGAGGGAGGAGAAGGAAGCTAAGCAAGGATATCGAGCAGTCACATCAAGGGTAATACTGACTAAATCCCTAAGGAGCTTTGGAGACAATGTGGACACACCTCAGAGGGAGGCGGCACCTCACTGCACGTGATCAAACATGTGGACTCCAGTAGGCTAAGGGCAGCGCTGAGAAAGAGACGTGGGCACAGGCTTTGGGAGGCACACTGGACA
Source organism: Balaenoptera musculus (assembly GCF_009873245.2). Taxonomy (NCBI): domain Eukaryota; kingdom Metazoa; phylum Chordata; class Mammalia; order Artiodactyla; family Balaenopteridae; genus Balaenoptera; species Balaenoptera musculus. The sequence goes on along the minus strand of NC_045795.1, from coordinate 70,140,990 downwards.
CCGTGTGCAAAAAAGGAATAAAGGAAGGAAATGATAATGGGATCCAAGGAAATACGGCAGACACTGACCATGTCAGCCAGAGCATACTAGTGGTGGTGGTGTTAGGGTTATTATACTTTTGTTTTTTAAAGAAAAGCCTTCTGGAATAACAGAAAAGCCACGCTTTAGAGCACGTGAAGCACCAGTTTCCCTCAGGCCTTTCCTTCCTGGAACTCATCTTCCCTAAAGTTCACACAGTAATGGCCTCTCCTCTGAAGTCCCAGCCTTCTGCCATGGGCCTCCTGCCATCTGTCAACAGAAGTTCAAGGATTTCCCAGTCCCCCAGGGCATCAGGAGGGCTGCCTTGAGATGCACCAAGGATGGAAGCAGTCATGCTTTCTCTCTCTCTCTCTGAAGCTTCACACACTAGATTCTCTCTAGGTCTCTGGTAAAAACTGAGCTGGAGGTGGGGGCATGGGCCTGGGCAAGAAGTGCAGCAGGGGGACCAGGTTGGAGCTGGAGGTAGTTGGAGTCTTTCAGGGAAGAGGTGATGTGGTCTCAACACAGGCAGAGGTGGGAGGAAGAGGGTCACGTGGGTAGACTTCAAAGTTATTCACTGATCGGTTGGATAGGAAGAGATGAAACAGACAGGAAGCATTGAGGACGATGCCCCGGCTGCCATGTTTTCCACTTGAGCCAATGAGGAGATGGTGGTGACATTCACTAGGATGGAAAACCAGAGGAGGAGGTTTAGTACTGAAAGAGAAGAACAGTTCGGGGCCCTTTTTACTTGAAATATATGAGAGACAGGCAAATAAAACTGTCATTAGGCAGATGGCTCTGGGGGTCTGCAGCTCAGGAAAGGCAACTTGGTAAAGCTACACATTGGAGTTCTGAAAAGAGTCTGAGCTACGTAGGACCTACCCCCGTGGAGGAGCAAACCTGTGGTGCAGCCTGGCCCACAGTGGGACCTGAGGGATGAACATGACTGCCAGACACCTCTGGCTACCATCTCTGTAGCTGAGAGCCTGGACATTGCTCTACATCTGCTCTACATTGCTCCCTCCAAAGTTCTTCCACAATCTTAATGCTCCTGGCAATGGAGTATTTAAAAAATATTGACGACAAGGCATCCCTTTGGGAAAATGTGCTCAGGGAAGGGGGAGGAGGCGGCTACTGCTCTCCCTGCTCCCCAACTTCTCCCACCACCACTTTTCCCCTGACACCGCTGGGGAGAATGGCCCTTCTTGGGTCTCTCTGGCGGAGAGCTCAGGTACTGTTTCCTTTCATGTAGTGAACACTTTCAAATTCTTTAGTAGCTCTGTGACTCTCAAGACCTGGTTAACGTCTTTCGTTACTATCTTGGAGCTCTATTACTTTTCTTAAAATCACTGATCTCAGCTTATAATTATACTCTCCTTCATCTCATTACTTGGCCATCTTGCCTACTAAATTTTAAGCTCTGCTTTTGCTCACCATCAAATCCCCAGGGCCTTGCATGGTGCTTTCTGGCATGGTAGAAATTCAATAACTATTTATTGAATGAATGAGTCTCTCCTCGTTCCTTCTCTACTCTTGAAAACTTAGGTCCCAAACTAAGAATAAAGATTCTCAACAGTATAAACCATCCTGCTTCCTTATTCTTCTAATTAAAATCATACCAAAAGCATCTACTACTTCTCTTCCCGGTTTCTCTGTTCGGTTGTATGTGCCGTGGCATTCTTGGTTTCCAATGTGTTCCGAGTTTCCTGTTGGGCAGCTTGGAGGCCTACCTCTCCTCAGGTAGCCTTATGAAGCCTGTAGGCTTTCTCAGTAGCTTTGGATATGGAGAGTCAACGCTAATCCACTGCTCAGTTGTCAGAGCCTGAAGGAACTTTAATTACAGAAAACGTGAATATCACAGAAGATGTTTCTAAGCTTTTCAAACTATAGGTCTCATCTGGAAAATTTCAAAAAGGTTGTCCATGTGGTATATTCCATGTTACATAACCCATGCCCAGCACCCTTGCTCATGTTCCCAGACACTCTACAGAAAAAATGTTCAGGACATTTTTACCCCAAAGTATCTGGAGTCCTTATGGAAAATCTTCTCAGAATGTTCGTGTTTATGCCCAAATTCAACATGTGAACCTTTTCCTTTGCTTTCCTCTTCAAACACCCATGTGGGAATAGGATCTTATGCTGTTTGAAGATTCCTTTAGTTGTTGGCCTGCCCCATGTCAGGTGGTAATCACCACTTTAAAACATTGAGATTAGTGCAGTAAAAAAGATTTATGAATATTAATTCATTTTATAGCAGGCCATAATGTGAGCTGGAGAACAAACAGAGTATGGTTTCATTCCAATGTTTTACTGCAAACAAGAATGGGATTGCGTGTTGTGGAAAATATTAGTTGGAGATGCTGGTTTGAAAACCAGTTTGTTCAGAGTCTTTGGCTATAATTTGCCAGACACCCTGAATTTGTGGAGAGTCTGTTCTGGAGAGTAAGAATCATGCAAGTTTATAGCTGTCATGTTTTTCATCATCGGCAGCATTCTCCAAAGAATTTTTAAAAATATATTCTTAAAATGCAAACCACAAAACGCTAACGTGCCTAGAATTAAGAGAAAGGATGAGTCCTTCTCAAACTCTCTAGAGTTGTAGTTTAAAGGATTGAGCTGTCTGCTTGTTGGTCACTTCTCCACAAGTCAGCACACCTCCGCCTGAAATAGTACTTGCAGAAGTCTCTGGAGGGACACATTCAGTGGTCTCTCCTCAGCATCCTTGCAGTACTTGACATCCTTGGCTCTTCTCTTCCCTATCTTGCTCCCCTTGGCATCAGCATGGAAAATCCTGAACAGCTGTGTAACCACAATTATGGGAACAGATTCTGGATTTGGCCAGGTTATCAGGGTTCGAATCCCAGCTCTATCCTTCACCAGCTACGTGACTTTAGACAAGTTTATTAACCCATTGTCCTCATCCCTAAAATGGGGGTAACAATAGTACTCAAGAAGAGTGAATGATTCAACATATATAAAGTACTCAGAACAGTGCCTGATACACAGTAACTGCTCAATTAACAGTCTCATTGGTAAACTGATGACATTGCAGTGTCAAGAGTAAGCCTGACCCCTGCTGATAACTTTGTCTATGGTGTAATTTTGAGGGGAAATCTTTCATTTTGATACCACACCCATTAATTTATCTCTTTGGGGTTTATGTGTTGGAGTCTGGATTAAGAAGCTTCTCATATCCCAAGGTCATAAAGATTTTGTCTACATTTCCTTCATTAATTCTATTCTTTTAACTTTCAGTTTAGTTCTTACTCCATATAGAGTTTATTTTATTTGGTATGAGGTAATGATTTAATTTAAACTTTCCGTAGAGTGAGGCTATTTTTCCCATGCTATTTACCGAATAATCACTCTTTTCTCCCACTATTTTGTGATGCCTTCTCTGTAACATGCCAGGTCCCAGAGGCACCAGGAGTCGATGGGGGTGCTCTAATCTGCTCCCTTGGTCTACTGTCCTGCTCCTATTTTATTGCTGTACTGTCTTAATTACTACTGCTTTTTAATATGTCAATACCTGGCAAGAAGGATCTCCCTACTCTTCTATTTCAAAATACTCTTTGCCATTCATTAACTTTTATTCATCCACATATATTTTAGAAAACATTTTCCAAAAAAAAAATTCATGCTTGAATTTTTTCTTGGAACTGCATTTATTTTCAGTGAATTCAGGGTATATTGATCGATATCATTTCAGTGTTTAATTGACCCAAACCTTAGGCAGAATATTTATGCACATCATTATTCATGTCCTAGAATAAAATTTAAAAATTTTCCACAAAGATCCTGTGCAATCTTTTTAAAATTAGCTAATAGATAATTCGTAGTTTTAATTGTTATTGTACATTTTTTAATCATACTTTCTAATAGGAACTTGCTTTAGCAGGTGCCCACTACTGGTTTTTATAACTTAACCTTGTTTCTGGAAAACTTGCTGAACTCTCTTACAAATTCTAATGGTTTTCTCCTGATTCTCGTGGATTTCTATGCAATGAATATTTTGTCTTGTCCTTTCCAATTCAAAGGAAATTATTTATTTTTGTGATCTTATTGCTTTTCCAAATATTTGGAATAGCAGTTGTTACAGTGGTAAGTTTTGTCTTGTTCCTGACCTCAAAAAAATGCTTATAGGGCTTCCCTGGTGGCGCAGTGGTTGAGAGTCTGCCTGCCAATGCGGGGGACGCGGGTTCGAGCCCTGGTCTGGGAGGATCCCACATGCCGCGGAGCGGCTGGGCCCGTGAGCCACAATTGCTGAGCCTGTGCGTCTGGAGAGGCCGTGATAGTGAGAGGCCCCGCGCACCGCGATGAAGAGTGGCCCCCGCTTGCCACAACTGGAGGAAGCCCTCGCACAGAAACGAAGACCCAACACAGCCATAAATAAATAAAATAGTGTTTAAATAAATAAAAATAAAAAGCCAGCTTGTATATCACCTGCTCTTTAAAAAAAAAAAAATGCTTATAAAATTTCTTTATGAAAATGATGTTTTCAATGAATTTTGGATGATAAACTTTATCAGATTATTTCTACTTTTCTAAGATTTTTTTTTCTTTCAGGAGTGGATATTGATCTTTATCATCTGCTTTTCTCTATTTCTATTGTGACCCTCCAGTCGTTTATTCTATTTTTTTAAGGTGAATTATATTGCTAGTTTTTCTAATGTCGGGCCATCCTTGAATCATTTTAATATACTTTTGGAAATAAATAGGTAATATTTTATTTAATATTTTAAAAACTAACTTCAGAACTCAAATTATAGCACTTTTTTTGTCTTGAACTCTTTTCATCTGGTTTAGCTATTAAAATTATACTTGCCTCATGAAATGAGCTGCCCAGACTTGCCACCATTTTCAACTTTCTAAGACAATGTATATAAGTTAGGAATTGTGTATTCCTTCCCTCATCTGTAAAACCTTCTGCAGCTGTCATTTATGTTTATATTGCCATCTTTCTTGTTTCTTTGGATCTGCTCTGTTGTCTTTTCCCTCTCATCTTTAGATGATCATTTAGCTTATTTATTTTTCAAATTTTTTATTTTTAGAATGTATTCATAGCTATAAATTGCACTCTAGGAACTGCATTAGCAACATCAAGCAAATGTTGACATGTACTACTTTTGTCATCTTTAAGCTGTAGAATTTCCCCTTTTGTTTTCTAGTTTCCCCAAGTTCTACCTGATAGTAAATTTTTTTGTTTCATTTTTTCTTAGTTTATAAATAAATTGATTTTTATTTTTAGCTAACTCAGTTTTATTAATTTTAAATTTTGTTACATTGAAGTTAGAGAACATTTTCTGCTTGAGATTTAGAAATATATTGATATTTTCTTTTTGTCTGTAGTATATGATTTCTTTTAATGACCCATCTATTCTAGAAAAAAAAGTGTGTAGTCTATGTCTGGATGCAAATTTTAATATAAAGTTATATGCATAACTTCTTAATTATTTTATTAATGTCTTCTATATTCTAGTCTATTTTTATTGGATTAGGTACATCAGCTTCTGAGAGCAGTGATTTTAAATCTCCAATAGCTTTTTACCTCTCTCTTTCTCCCATTTATTTCATCTGTTGCTTTATGTATTTTGCTCTTATTAGTATCATTGCTTCTGGATATATATCTATATCTATATCTATATATAAATGCAACATCTCTTTCTGTTCTTTATGATTTAAAAAATCTTACATATATTATTTCCATTACTCTAGGAGACAGATGCAAAAAGATATTGCTGTGATTTATGTCAAAGAGTGTTCTGCCTATGTTTTCTGCTAAGAGTTTTATAGTATCTGGTCTTACATTTAGGTCTTTAATCCATTTTGAGTTTATTTTTGTGTATGGTGTTAAAGAATGTTCTAATTTCATTTTTTAACATGTAGCTGTTCAGTTTTCCCAGCACCGTTTATTGAACAGACTGTATTTTCTCCATTGTATGTTCTTGCCTCCTTTGTCATAGATTAATTGACTGTCGGTGCATGGGTTTATTTCTGGGCTTTTTATCCTGTTCCATTGATCTGCATTTCTGTTTCTGTGCCAGTACCATACTGTTTTGATTACTGTAGCTTTGTACCGTCTTAAGTCAGGGAGCCAAATTCCTCCAGCTCTGTTTTTCTTTCTCAAGATTGCTTTGGCTATTTGGGGTCTTTTGTGTTTCCATACAAATTAAAAAATTTTTTGTTCTATTTCTGTGAAAAATGCCATTGATGATTTGATGGGAATCACATTGAATCTGTGGATTGCCTTGGGTAGTGTAGTAATTTTGACAATATTGATTCTTCCAATCCAAGAACATGGTATATCTTTCCATTTGTGTTATCTTCGATTTCTTTCATCAGTGTCTTATAGTTTTCTGAGTACAGGTCTTTTGTCTCCTTAGGTAGATTTATTCCCAGGTATTTTATTCTTTTTGATGCAATGGTAAATGGGGTTGTTTCCTTCATTTCTCTTTCTGAACTTTCATTGTTAGTATATAGAAATGCAACAGATTTCTGTGTATTAACTTTGTATCCTGCAACTTTACTGAATTCATTGATGAACTCTAGTAGTTTTCTGGTGGAATCTTTAGGATTTTCTATGCATAGTCTCATGTCATCTGCAAACAGTGACAGTTGTTTTTTTTTTTAAACATCTTTATTGGAGTATAATTGCTTTACCATCGTGTGTTAGTTTCTACTTTATAACAAAGTGAATCAGCTACACATATACATATATCCCCATATCTCCTCCCTCTTGCATCTCCCTCCCACCCTCCCTATCCCACCGTTCTAGATGGCCACAAAGCACCAAGCTGATTTCCCTGTGTTATGCTGCTGCTTCCCACTAGCTAGCTATTTTACATTTGGTAGTATATAAAAGTCCATGCCACTCTCTCACTTCATCCCAGCTTACCCTTCCCCCTCTACATGTCCTCAAGTCCATTCTCTATGTCTGCGACAGTGACATTTTTACTTCTTATTTTCCAATTTGGATTCCTTTTATTTCTTTTTCTTCTCTGATTTCTGTGACTAGGACTTGCAAAACTATGTTGAATAAAAGTGGTGAGAGTGGATATCCTTGTCTTTTCCTGATCTTAGAGAAAATGCTTTCAGGTTTTCACCACTGAGTATGATGTTCACTGTGGGTTTGTCATATATTTTTATGCTGAAGTAGGTTCCCTCTATGCCCACTATTGAGAGAGTTTTTATCATAATGGGACCTAATTAAATTTAAAAGCTTTCACTCAGCAAAAGAAACCATAAACAAAACAAAAAGACAACCTACAAAATGGGAGAGAGGGGCTTCCCCGGTGGCACAGTGGTTGAGAATCTGCCTGCTAATGCAGGGGACACGGGTTCAAGCCCTGGTCTGGGAAGACCCCACATGCCGCAGAGCAACTGGGCCCGTGAGCCACAACTACTGAGCCTGCGCGTCTGGAGCCTGTGCCCCGCAACGGAAGGGGCCACGATAGTGAAAGGTCCGCGCACTGCGATGAAGAGTGGCCCCCGCTTGCCGCAACTAGAGAAAGCCCTCGCACGAAACAAAGATCCAACACAGCCAAAAATAAATAAATAAATAAAGTAGCTATTAATTTAAAAAAAAAAAATGGGAGAGAATATTTGCAAATGATGCAACTGACAAGGGATTAATCTCCAAAATATATAAACAGCTCATACAGCTCAATATCAAGAAAACAAGCAAAAAGTGGGCAGAAGATCTAAATAGACATTTCTCCAAAGAAGACATACAGATGGCCAAAAGGCACATGAAAAGATATTCAACATCACTAATTATTAGAGAAATTCAAATCAAAACTACAACGAGGTATCACCTCACACCAGTCAGAATGGCCAACATCAAAAAGTCTTCAAATAATAAATGCTGGAGAGGGTGTGGAGAAAAAGGAACCCTCCTACACTGTTGGTGGGAATGTAAATTGGTAAAACCGCTATGTAGAACAGTATGGAGTTTCCTTAAAAAACTAAAAATAGAGCTACCATATGATCCAGCAATCCCACTCCTGGGCATATATCTGGAGAAAAATATAATTCGAAAGGATACATGCACCCCAGTGTTCACAGTAGCAGGATTTATAACAGCCAAGACCTGGAAGCAACCTAAGTGTCCACTGGCAGATGAATGGATTAAGATGTTTTATATATATATATATATATATATATATATATATATATATATATATATATATATATATATATATATTATATTTATATAGTGGAATATTACTCACCCATAAAAAAGAATGAAAAAATGCTATCTGCAGCAACATGGATGGATCTAGAGATTATCATACTAAGTGAAGCCAGACAGAGAAAGACAAATATATGATATTGCTTATATGTGATATCTAAAAAAATGATACAAATGAACTTATTTACAAAACAGAAATAGACTCACAGACATAGAAAACAAACTTATGGTTACCAAAGGGGAAGGGGGGAAGGGTAAATTAGGAGTTGGGGATTAAAATATATACACTACTATATATAAAATAGATAACCAACAAGGACCGACTGTATAGCACAGGGAACTATATTATTACAATATCTTTTAATAATGTATAATGGAAGAGAATGTAAAAAAAGATTATATATATTATATATATAATATATATTATATGTGTGTGTATAATTGAATCACTTTGCTGTACAGCTGAAACTAACACATTTTAAATCAACTATATTTCAATAAAATTTTTTAAATTAAAGAAAATTAAAATTTAAATAAATCTTACATATATTACATTTCCTTTTGACTCTTATTTGTGTGGTACATTTTTTTCTATCCTTTATTTTCCTCGATTCTCCACCCTGTTATCTGAAGTGTATCTTTTTTAAATATTGTAGAGCTTGGTCTTATTTTTGTTTTCATTTTAATTCAATCTGGGAGTTTCTGTCTTTTAATCAGTGTGTTTAATTTATTCTATTTTTACTTAGTGTAATGTTGAATACATTAAGAAATTTTTGCTGTTTAACACTATAATTTTTTATTTAACATTCTTTATTTTTACTTTCAAGATTTTTTCCCAGTTTTCATTAGACAGTTTTTTTTTAGTTATTCAATTTTATTTTGCTCCAAACTTTCTAAGCCTCATACTTAATTTTTTTAAAACAATGCTTGAAGTGATATTTATATATTTTCCTTTTACAAGTGACTAGTCCCGTGTCATCTACTTTAGTCTCTCTCAATTCCCATTTTATATCACCCCTACAGGGAACTGCAACTGAAGAATTTCATTAATTTTGAATTATACTATAGCTCCCTTTAGATTCATCTAAGTCCATAGGAGAAGATATCTTCTCTTTAATCTTCCCTTATAGTTTAACCATGCATTACATCTGCTTAATCAAATTTGTTGCGAGAGTAAAGTAAGAAAATTGGTATAAATTATTTAAAACAACTCCTGGATTCCAGTAAGTGTTCTCACAACTGCTTATTAGTATCAAGCAATTTGTACAATATTTAAAAGCATATCACGACCCAGATGTCCCAATGGATTAAACAAATGGTGGAATCTCCATATTGAGGAATCCTGAATGAACTCTCGGTACATGCTACAACTTGAATGAATCTCCAGAGAATTATGCTGAATGGAAATAGTTTCAAAGGGTTATATATTGTGTGATTTCATTTATATAAAATTCTTAAAACGAGAAAGTTATAGAAATGGAGAACAGATTAACAGTTGCCGGAGATTAAGAAAGGCATAGGGGATGGCAAAAGCATGGGTGTGACTAGAAAAGGCCAACATGGCAGACAGTACTTCAGGATGAAGTACTTGGGAGGTACTTCAGGGTGTTTTGGAGGGGCAGAACTGGTACCCGGGAGTGCACCACCTGGAGTCAGGATCACGGTCATTTGGGAGTTAAACACAAATATGACCCCATTTTATCATCACTGGCTGATGAGGTTTGATAATTTGGTATATGACTACATATGTTTATTATTTTTTTAGTAGCTACAGTAGTTCCAGAACTTTGCAAGCAATAACTATAATCCTTACAAAAACTTTGTAGGACAGATATTGTCCCCATTTTACATATAGGACTATGGAGGCTCAGAGTGTTTAAGCAGTTTGCGTGAGGTCACTCAGCTACTTACATGGCAGGTCTGTCCGTTTTCAAAGGCTGGGCTTCACTGCCTCACTAGCTCTATACCAGATTTCCATTTCTGGGCTTGATTCCAAGGAACACGGGAATCCTGCAAATCAATGGGCATGTCACACTTTGAATCTCACTTAGATTCACCTGAGGGATGGCTCTTGACTCAGGCTGGCCAGTTATCACGCTTCATCCTGCAGGGCTAAGGAGAGGAGCACTTGCATGACGTGGGGGAGGAGGAGTTTCCTAAGGGTGGTGATGCTCTGGGCAGACAAATCCATACCTGTCCACTGTATCTTCCTACCTGAGGAGAAGTGACATGTAATTTGGGGCTGTGGGGGTCATATGGGTGAGGAAGATTGCATTGTGCCCATGCAGAAGGTTCTGAAGGCTTGCCTTGCAAATGATTCATTGCAATTATCTCCAGAACGCGAACCCCTGAGATGGAGGTCATCGTCTCCTTGACAGGAACAGATAACAACCCCGTTTCTCTCCAGACCTGACACCTGAGACCAATCTCAAACTGACCACCCCTTCCTTCCCCTGACCTGGAAAACAGTCCTCATTGATGGATAACGGGATTGCCAATTCCAAGGACATTGATTCTAATCTGCCTTGTCAGTTTAACCCAGACCGATTTCTTTGTTAAAAAAAAAAGCTGCTCAGAAAATTGATTTCTTCTAACAATTGTATAGCAAGCATTTTCCATTCCCTTCAAAGAATAATGCAATAATAGAAGTCAGAGAATGGGGATCTACATAATTTTTGCTCCCCCTGTTGTAGGCAGTAAGAGATAAGAGACTGGGCTGGGGTGACATACAGTGTGTATTGCCTACATAGAAGTGGCAAGTTTCATTTAGCTTGAAATAAACGGTTACCATTTATAATTAAACTTTCAAAGGGTTGTCCGCTGATTGAAAAACATTATCCCCTGCTCTTGTTTCCAGCTGTATTTGGAGCTGATTGGCTAATTTAGGGGCAATATGCCTTTGATATTTGAGTCTGTCGTTCACTTTAATTTGAAACAGACATGCTGAGAAGAGGAAGTTAGGCTGGTGATGTGCTAATTCTTGTTTGTGATTTACCCCGGAGGATCTATAAGGAACCTGCAACTTGTACATTAAGAAACGAAACTGGAGACAGTCACATCTGGTTTGTTGGATGCCCCCCTCCCGTTTTAAAAAAATAAAGCAGTAACCAAAAATGCTTAAGCTAGATAGTTTGATTAAATGGATAATTTACCATGGATAAAATGTTGGAGACTAAAGTGCCCCAGAGAGAGAAGCTGAGGACATTGCAAGAAGGGTTATAAGCGTCAGTAAGTGAATGGAAATTTAAAATTACATATTATAGAGTTTCTCAGAAACAGTATGCACCAAGGTAAAGCTTTTAAAACGCATTCGTGTTTTGCAGTTGAAGGGCCAAGTGGCTCTGAGCCACTGTGGGGCACACTGCTTGGTACAGTTTTGGTCTCTCATGGGGTCCCAGGTCCTGAGGGAGAAGTGGGGATGTGTCGGAGGTAGGAAGTAATCAGCTTCATAAGGGCCATGCTGTGATCTTTGTGGGCCCCCCTTCTCTGTTAAAAAAATATTAAAAAGTATGTTTTTGATTATGTTGGTATAAAGACAACATATTAAATGTATTATATATTAAAACATTTAAATAAACTCAGTAATCGAAACACATAATAATTTATGCAGTATTTGTTAAAGAATCAAGATTAATGCAAAAACATCCACAATGAACAAAATACAAACATTTTAAATAAAGACAGGATCAGCTGTACCTTAAAGCTTTCTGAAGCCCCCAGCTGCATCCTCGGGATTCCAGGGAACATAGAGGAGGCACAGGAGGGAGGCTGGTGGTGCAGAGGGAAAGGTCTGGAATCGAATCCTTGAGTCTGGGTCCTGCCTCTTTCTTCCCCATTCAGAAGTGTTGGGTATGATCTGACCTTTTTCTACCTCATTAACAAGTGATATTTCTGAGCAGTGATGGAGGAAAATATTCTTACCACTGGTGGAGCATAAAAGTTACTGGTAAAAAAAAAAAAAAAAAAAAAAAAAAAGTTACTGGTAGGTGGTATACAGATGAATTTTTAAATTTTATTTTATCATTTTTTCATTTAGTTTAATGTGTGTTTAGTTTCATGTATATTAGAAAATCTGAAACTAGCACATTAAAACAATGGTTTCACAGATACGATGGTTGAGGACAAGAGTAAGTAAAAAGAGAAAACAAAGAGCGAGTTAAAATAGTTAACAAATCAATATCTCTTAGCAAAATTGCTGTCAGACACTCTCAGAGTGTTCTCCTAATGACTTCCCAGTAAGAACCGCCTGGATGGGACAATGACTGAGGCAGGCGGGGGAGTCACACTGCCGGCTTCCGAGCCCAGCTCCCCTCTCCAACTGCGTGGCCTCGAGTACGTATACATAACCTGGGAGGGCCCCAGTGTCCTCACATGTAAAAGGAGGTCCCAAATGATTGTACCTACTCCATGGAGCTATAAAGACGAAATGAGATAACTCCTCCAAGGCATGTGGCCCAGGCCTGGCACAAAGTAGGAGCACAACCCCTGTGAGTTCTGTTATTATTATTGCACCAACGTATGTATTGACTTTGCTCTTATAGGGAGAAATAGAAATAAAGCTATTTTTAACCCCTTTCTCCAGCACCAAAAAATGAAATGCATAAATGGTAAGCCAAGGTAGTGGGGTAGATTAGAAAGAACATGGGCTTTGGAATCAGCAATGGTTTGGTCTTGACTCTGCCATTTGCTAGTGTGTCCTTAGATGAGACAGATAATCTAGCTTCTGTGACCTATCTAGAAATTAAGGAAAGTACCAGTGCCTAAAAGAGAGCTGTGAGTATTGCTGGCAGAAAACAAGTTTGTTTCGTCTGGTCGGGTTTGGCAAATTCATATTTCCCTCCCTTCTCTGCCCTCCCCTCCCCAACCTCTCCCCTCCTCGCTGCCCCTCCTGCCTCCCCTCCCCCACCTCTCCTCTCCCATCACCTTTCCTTTCTTTGCTTTTGGTTTTGTCTTTCCGTAACATTCTACACAGTTTCTTATTCCAGCCACCTCAATGTCTTGCCTGTTCTGTTTTTTTCACTTGCCTTTGAGATGTTCCTTTGACTTTAATTAAACTCAAGAGCCTGGAAAATGTATTCAGTTCTGTCCAAAAAAAAAAGAAATAGACAAGTGTAATTTCCAGGTCATTTTTTTTTTCTTTGTCACTCCTACACTCTTTTTAGGCTCTCGATGACTATAACCTTTATTTCATACACTTTTTCTCACCAAAGTCACCCAACTTGGCCTCTAGTTAATTCGACGTTGATTTTTTTTTTTTTTTTTGATGCTAGGGATAAAGAGGCTGAACAGAATGAAAAGCATCCAGTGGCAATCAAAATGAATGGCCCCACATTTTTAGCCCTTCTGAAAATGATTTTTCATTTAAGAGATGCTTTTGACTCTAGTCCAGATCAAAACAAAGCAAGGTCAAAATTTCCTGAGCATCACAATGTAGTGAAGCCTGGGAATTATCAGGAAAATCTCTCATGATGAGATTTCCAGTTCATATTTCCAGGTGTGGAAAGTATTTTCCCAGAAGTTTAATGACAGAGCCAACAGAGTAGGTACTTGCCTGATTCAAACAGGTAAATAGATTTGTGGTCTCGCATCACACGTGGGTTTTATTGATTCTACTGTTGTTGGTGACATGGGATTAAGAAGATGTGGAAATGAACTCACCAGGCGCAGGTCCTAGAGAGAAAATCCATGACTCACATGGATGAGTCTTAGCGAGTGTGCTTGGCTGCAGGACCGTGTATCTCCTGGGAGTCTCAGAGCTTGGAAAAGAAGCCTTTCCTGAAGAATGGGGCAAAACATTTATGAAAAGTCCAGCCTTCATTAAGGAGCATAGGAGAAGATGGTGAAGAATAGTGAGAACCAAATGGATAGCAAAGGAAAGAAGTTAACATTTTCTGAGCTTCCACTGTGTGCCAGGCACATCACAAACAGCATCTCATTTCATTATCTCAAGAGGTCCCGCAGGAAGAGAGAATACCACCACCAATTTCACAAATGAGGAAACTGAGATTGGGAGTCTAAACAACTTGTCCAAGTTATATTCACAGTTGGTAGGTGGTGATGGCTAGATTTGAGATCAGGGTCTGAAGCTTAATATATGCGTCTTTCCACCATCTGGTGCTATACTGAAGAAAAAAAAAATTACTGGAGTTTTTTAAGGCCAAGAAATAAAAACAAGAGAAATGGGAACTTATAACTCTACAAAATATTTTGACCGTAGTCTGGGTGGAAGATGCTCTAGACTAAGGCAGACTTTGGTTCAGTTCTGGTTGGGCTGCTTAGGAGTTCTGTGACCTTGGGTAAGACAGTTGACCCTCATGAAGCTCAGTCTCTTCATACATGAAAGGAGGGGCTGGTGCCACTTGGGCAGCTGGGGGGTGGCAGGTGGGGGAGGGGGTAGACAGATGGGAGAGGGGCACACCCATGGGGAGGATCCTGCTATCAGCAGTCTGCTCTGGGCATGTTGTCCCTCCACCTTTCTGGGCTCAGCACTGCAACTGCCACAGCAAAGCCTTCAAGGGGACTTATCATCATAAAGATGACATTCATCACTCCTTAAATGAAAAGAAACCAGGGAGAATTATTAACTATTGCAATATCACATATGTTGTGTCTAATTTAGAACTCACCAGAGACTAAAACCACTGTTTACTAAAATACTCTCTGGGTGCCATGTACTTTCAATGAGATTCCCTATGCACAGCAAAAACACAACAAGCATGTTTTCTATTTGAATGCCAAACTGGAGAGGTTACCTTGTTAAAAATCCCAGTTCCCTTGTTTATGTAAATGCCAGGTGTTTATAAATACAATAGTTCATAAATATTCTTTCTATTGAGATCATCTCCTACTCACCCCATGCCTTTAACATGGTACCAGGAAACGTGTCAGAACTTGCAAAAGCACTTCGAATGGAGAATAAAGTATGGGTATTTTTTTTAACCAACCTAAAAACTCCTGAGAACCATGGAGACGAGCCCAAAAAATGGACTTGTCTTTTTAGGAGCTTCCAGTGAGAAGGAGAATCCTCCACAGGGGCTCTGAAATGGGAGAAAAATGGTTGAAAATGGAACCAAAGGTTAACTCTTCTCCAGGAGCCAAGCCAGGCCTGGAGGATAAATGGGAGACAGTCTTTGAATCCGAGCATCTATACCAAAGGCCTCTCAAGATGTGTGAACTAGTCTGATCCTCTCCCCTCCTGGAACGTGTTTTCGCTTCATGTGTCTCCTGCCCTCCTCACCCCCACTCTAATACACCTGTGGAGTGGGGTAGGGGGTTCCCTTTCAGAGCCTAGTTTTGGCCCCAAGAAGGAAATTGTGTAAGAAGAAAGTCACTCTGGGCTTGTCTCATTAAGAACCTGCAAATTAAGCCTGATCCTGTCTTCCAGAATGGAGAAAAACTGGGGGGAAGACTTTGAACACCAACCTAGTTCAGTGGTTCTCACAGTGTGGTTGCTGGACCAGCAGCACTGACATCATCTGGGAGTTTGTTAGAAATAGAAAACAGGTGGGCGTCAGACTTACTGAATCATACTCTTGGGTGGGGCTCCACATCAGTGTTGCAACAAGCCCTCCAGATTATGTTGATGATGCTGATGTCACTGAAGTTTGAGAACCACTGGCCTGGGTCCTTGGGTAATGGTAACCACAAGGGCCATTGCTGACTGATCCTATGCATCTGTTTATGGATTGCTTACTAGCCTTTATGCATTTCACTGAGTTCTTTCTACAACTTTTGTGGTTGGCGCTAACATTTTTCCCATTTTACAAATGAGGAAACTGACATCACAGAGGTTAAAGAGATGACTCAAGATCACTCAGCTAGTAAGTGGGAGGGTCAAGGTTTAAATCCACATCTATCTCATAACACTCTTTGCATGCATTATGATCCTCTCAACACTGGAACTCCTGTCGCCTCAGAAATATCCGCCTTGTAAAAGGGAACTGCAAGAATAAAGTAAAGCCTAACACAGAACATCAGATTATAGACTTGGAAGAAACTTTAGAACTCACCCTTGGCCTTATGTATAAGTTCTTTACAGCAGTGTCCTCCAAAGTGTGTCCCATCGACCACTGGTTTCACAGAACATTAATAGGCAGTTTTATTATAGAGTTCTGGGGCAGGTAAGTTTGGAAAATGGTGGCTTAAATCTTGCCAAATTAGTTTCTTAGCAGCAGGACTTAGTACTGCTACAGAATCCAGTCAGGTACAAGGCGACTCTCCAAGGAGAGTGTGTACGGCATGTCTCGTTCAATTAGTTACAGAATTATTTTCTCACGGAGCATTTCTTGGATCTAAAAAGGCCACAGAACGAGAATCCAGAAGCCCCGCTCTACAGTATGCTTTGGAAAGCAGCATCCAGGTGGCTGCTTCCTTGGAGGTGTTCTATGCTGAGTGCAAACCTCCTCCTCAATAGCTGTCTGACATTGCTACTTATTCTTTCTTTGGCAGGACTGAGGGACGCCAGTCCCTCTTCCACATCCTCGCTATTCGGAGATTGGAAGACAAACACTACATTCCCTACAAAGATTTGTTTCTCCAGGGTTCAATTCCCAGGGCTTCCAGACATTCCCCCATGGCTCTATTGTCATCCCCTTTAGGCTGGACTGTTGCAGTAGCCTTAGAGCTGGCCTTTCCCCTTCTAATCTTGTGCCTCCTCTAATCCCACAGCAGCCAAAGCAAAGATACAGAATGGTCCTATCTTGCCTCTGCTTAAAACCCTCCAATCGCTCTTCATTGAACTTGGATTGAAATCCAGCTCTCTAAAATGGCCTAAATGCCCTGAGACATCTTCCTCCTTCTCACCTCCAGGCCTTTGCGCTTGCTGTTCCCTCTGCCTGCATTGCTCCTCATCACTGGTTGAGAGGCTGCCACCCACTGACCTCTTCTTAGGTCTCAGTTTAAATGTCATGTTCTTACAGGTCTTCCCAGAGACCCAGTCTAACCTAAGGATCCTGTTATAACCTACATCATCACTGTGTACTTTCCCCTCATGGCACAGCCCATGCTTCCTAATTCTATGTTTGTGTAATCATTGATTTAATGTCTGTATACCCTGCTCAAAGGTAAAATCATTTGCATATCCAACAAAGACCATTGTGCCTTGCATATGGTAGGGTCTCAAAATTTTTGGATAGATGTACAGCTGTTGATCTCCAGACCTTTCATATCCTTCACTTCCATCTTCTCAGATCCTGGTGTGTTCTGCCTGGGTGGGTTAAATGGAACTGTCACCTTCCATACCCTGGATATCATACTTCAACTACTGTAAAGCCAAAGACCAAATTAGCTTTTCCAGTGGCCACCTCCAAACTTGGGCTCACATCAGACTTACAGTAAGTCTTTAGACACACCCTGTTCTTTCCATAGGTGTTCTCCTGTGGTATGATGTTCCCAGGCTAAACATACGCCGCAAATCCACAGGCCTCAGCACATGTCCTCCATCTCAATATCTGTCATCCACTTCTCTTTTTTTCAAGCATGAAGTCATGGCTCACACCTAATGGAGTCACTGATAACTTGCACAGAAGTATGTTGAGGAGTGAGCACTGGGCCCTGTGACCCAGGTCCTCAGGGGCCTCCCACTAGATTAGCACCATTCCTCAGCGATAGCTCCTCTTTCAGTGGAGGGCTAATGGTGGCGTTTCAGGTGTTATGTCATCTGATGAAAGGAGAGCTATTTGGGCAGACCCCCTACGTAGACTGACACGGACGGGGCCCAGTTTGAGCAGAGAAACAATGTCCATCCATTCTCACTGGCACTTTCATTCCACCCATTTTAGGTCCTGGATCTCCTTTTCTGCCGCCTATCTTGGGGCATATATCCTGACCTCCTTGTTCTGGACCTTTCTGAACTAAGTAGATTTTCTCCTTCCACATAGTCATTTTTTAATTTAAAATGCTCTCTGTGTTGTCTTTAGTATTTACCATAGGAATTGGATTAAGCCGAAGAGGAGGAATGTAGTGTGATAGTTAATGATTCATGACTAAAATTGTGATCTTTAGATCCAGACAGAATTGGGTTAGAATTCTGGCTTCATCAATCATGAGATGTGACCTCAGGGGAGGTATTTAACCTCCTACAAGCCTCAGAATCCTTACACATAAAATGAATAGTTCAAATGCACCTTTCAGAACTGGGGCAAAGACCTAACTGGCACTGTGCTTGGTAGGATAAAAGGGGGCTGGAGCTGCTGTTGTTTCTTCTACTGTTTCTTCTTCTACTGTTTGATCTCTGGTAAGTCTTTCTTCCATAGCGAGTTGTTCTCTGAGAGGAGTGAACAAACTTTCTGTGGAGGTATAGGGATAGTAAATATTTTAGGCTTTACAGGCTATACCGTCTCTGTTAAAACTACTCAACTCAGCCATTATAGCAAAGACTTCCAAGGACAACACATAAACAAATGGCCATGTCTATGTTTCAGTAAAACTTTATTTACAGAAGCAGGTTCAGGTGGAATTTGGTCTACAGGTTGTAGTTTGCCAATACCTGTCCTAGGACATCACTTGTAGCTGCTTATTTGATTGCTTTGGAAATTGGACTCCAGGCTTCTGCACCACTTGACTTCTGGCCTGAGGGGAGGCAGGAATCCTTGTCACCATGATCATGCAATCTTCAGTTTTACCGGATGAATCTCTGTGCTATTTGTGGGAAAACTTGCAGATAGTCCAGGAAGAATGACTCCAGTCAGCCAAGAAAATACCCTTCTTGGGAAATATCATGGAGGCAACAAAACCAGTTTCTGGAAGGAGGACAGGAAATTTGTCCAGTCAGTTGAAATGATAAGGATAAGGGCCTACAGCAAAGGCCAAATTAGAAGAGACTCTAACAAGTAGCCGTTTGTGAAGAGGAAGAATTCTAATGTAGCTTGCTGGGTTTCTTGGCTGGCTCTAAATTCTCTCCATTAACGAGGGTTGCATTTGGCTGCTTGTAGCTGAAATCTGACTATAGCAGCTGAATTAAATGGAGATTTAATATTGATAACCTAATGGGAAGTCTGGATGCAGCAGCCCAGGGAGGTATAGCTGGTCAAAGTTTCAAATATCTTGTCTCCTCCTAGCTTCCTGTCCTGTGATCCTTAGAATAATGGCTCTTGACTTCATAGTCACAAGAAGGCTGCTGTGCCTCCAGGCGTCAACTGCAAATTTTAGGCTAGAGAAAGGAAGAAGAAGCAAGGAGCAAAGGCCTGTCAGAATTGTCTGTCCGAGGAGCCTTAGGCATGTGACAAGGGAGTCTGAAGCAGTGAGTGTTTTTAGCTGGGTACACTGATACCTCAAACAAATCTGGGGTTTTCCTAGTGAGGAGAAAAGATGGGTGAATTTGGGAGAGACGATAGCAGTGTCTGTCATGTTCTCCAAAATGGCAAGTCTGGGCTGCAGAGTCGCTAAGAGCAGGCCTCTAAAATCAGTTTTTCTCAGCCAGGTTTCCTCATTTCGGAAGGGGAGTCATAGTATCTCTACAGGGTTGTTCTTAGGATTAGATAAAACAATTCATGTAAAGTACCAAACATTATTGTCATTATCAGTTATATTGCTACTATCCCCCTGACCTCAAAAATTACATTTTTCTTTGAGGTAAATTGTCTGATTCCATAATAGCCCTCCTGTGAACTTACCTAAGAAGGAAACCATACTGTCACCACATAACCTCTTAGCCGTCATGACTTTCAAAATAAAACAGTAGAGAATGCTTGGAGACACTGAGTAATTCTGTTTGCAAGAGACCCAAGGAAACACTTGAACTAGGTTCTGAAAAATAAGTAAGAATTTGCCAGGCAGAAAGGAGGGAACCAGAGAGAGCATTCCAGAAAAAGGGAACATCATGTACAAAAGCCTAGTATCAAAAAAGAGCGTTCTGCCTCATTATATCACCAAGTGGCAACCACTTCTAACTGCAGAGTATCAGTGGACTTTTTCCAACAGTCCCAAAGGCATGACTAGAGGCCTATTAGGCAATTACAGTGTCGCCATGATCAAAGATGAGCTCTTTGTGAAAGGCTTATATTTGTCAAATGGAGATAAGCAGAAATTTGGGGCCACCCGTTCAGAAGCTTTTAGACCACATTTTATTCTGCACTTGTTATTCCTGTCCTGGAGTTAGTACTCTACAAACACCTTCACGTTGCACCATTCTGATAACTTTCTGAAGTAAGTGTTATAATCCCCATTTCATGTGTGAGCAAAGTGGAGTTCAGGCAGGTTAAACCATTGCCCAATTCACCCAATCAACAGCATCTGAACCTATGCCTGTTCTCTCAACCACAAATCTGTCATCCTTTCAGGCAAGCCACCTACCCCCTCTGTCATCATTTTTATATCATCTTTGTGTAGGAGATGGTAGCAAGGTTTCTCAAGACTTAGAATTTTAGGGTAGAAGAGCGCAGGACTGCGCTATCCAATAGGATGGCTAACTAGGTACATGTGACTATGGAGCACTTGAACGTGGCCATGTGGCTAGTGCAACTGATGAGCTGAATTTTGAATTTTATTTCATTTTAGTAAGTTTTAGTTTAAAAACATTCAATTCAGATATTGGAAAACATTTAAGTATGTTCAGAATAACTTGGGTATGGGAATCTACTTTTTCACCCATAAACATTATGAAATTAAATACATATAAATATGACTGATAAAAATTTAGCCTCTGAATTGAGATGTGTTATAAGAGTAAGACACACCCTAGATTTCAAAGATATGGTGCAAGATGTACAATATGTCATTAATAAATTTTCACGTTGATTCTATGTTGAGATGATGTTTTGGATATATTGGGTTAAATGGAATATAGTATTACAATTATTTTAATCTGTTTCATTTTACTTTTTAAAATGTGACTACTAGAAAATTTAAAATTACTTATGTGACTCCTATTATAATTCTATTGAGCAGTACTGTTGTAGAGAACACATCTCACTTTTCAGGTGAGGAAAGCTGGCTTCTCTCTGTCTCAAAGAGAAGTTGACCCCTTGACAGGGATAGATTCCACTCACACCTTTGTCTCAAGTGGCACGACCTTGGGAAAGACACCACGCTTCCATGGACCCACTTCTCAAAAACTGGTAGAATTCTTTCACACTCCAAGTGTCTATGATCCCATGAAAATCTTCAGAGTTCCAAAGATATTAATCATCATAGGTTTACATAAAGAAAATCAGAATTTAAGATATAATATAGAAAACTTCCTGGTAATGAGTTATGCTAGTATTATAGACTTGATTCAAAATTTAAATTCATTAATAATTATCCTTGTTGGATACATACATATTACATATATATATATATATATATATATATATATATATGATTCTGTTCTTATTTCCATATTTTAGATAGGAAAATGATAAATAACTTGCCCATAGTCACTCAGCTAGTAAGGGGTAAAGCTAGGGTTCAGGTTGTGGTCTATTTGATCCTAAAGTCTGTACTCATACCAACTACCCTGTCATGTCAGCACCCAGAGATTCTACATGGCAAACCTCTTCAAAATGCCCTTTCCTTTTAGTACCCAGCTGTACACCCGAGGACCACAACTGGGTCTGTACCAACATGGGAAGGAATTTAGAGTCTGGATGCCCTGAAATCTGCACAAAAAGATTTCAGGGAATTTCGAGGCGGGAGGTTATGAATTAGCCTCCCAGACCAAAGGAAGGGCCGCCCATTTGTTAATTTGATTTTGTTTAGGTTACTGAGCCATGATTCATCCTTAATTGCATTGTTTCGAATGACTAAATAGTCTAAATATTAACAAACTGCTAAGTCGTTGCCCAGCCTCAGTTTAACTAGGACATCTTCAGCTTAGGAGTTATTAAAATCAAAATGCTGTTGGCCCTCTGCTGGGTACTGGGTGATCTGCCCACTGAATGATGGCCCTGGAGCCTGGGGCCACAGAGCTCCAGCAGACAAGGAATGCATCCCTTTTGTCGCTGTTGCCCGGGTGGGATTTGGGCTTCCCCCTTCATTTGGGGTTGAAGATTCCTACAGAAGGAATGCCAGAAGAGAGACTAATCTGATTCAGTAGCTCAACCTTCCTTCTGACTGTGGACCTTTGCAACGTGCTCCACCAGAAAAGTTTTGAAACATGATAAAGCAGAGCTAGACTTCCATGTTAAAAGCACTCTCAGAACATATTCTACTGGGCCTCAGATTCCTTACTTACCAAATAGGAATAATAAAGTCAGCTCTGCCCTTTACTCCTCTAAAGTGAAATGATCTCTTAAAACGGGCTTTGGAAACATTTTTCAAACAGATTTTCAAAACAAAAAAGATCATTGGCTTAATACTAGTCTTTTCCAGCACATTTGTAGGTTTCAGTCTTTGAACATGGAGCTCATCTATGTTTAACTTCATATCACATTTCCAGCCCTATATTTAAAACAAATAATTTCAAAGTATCCCAGCAACTTGTTAAAGACTATCAGGAACTGAGAAAGGATGTAAACTTGGGCTCCATTTATGGTTAAGCTTCCAGAACACAAGCGTTGAAGGGAAAAGAGGTTATCATGGGAAAGATGGTGCCCCGTCAGTGGGCAAGCTTGGCTTTAACTATAGTTTGAGGGGATGGCACACCCCACACATTAGATCAATGCTTCTCACACTTCAACACGCATGAAAACCATCTGGAGAACTTGTTGAAACATAGATTCCTGGGCCTGATGCCTGGAGACTAATTCAGTGGGTCTGGGATGAGGATGGAGAAAGTTAGGTTCTAACCCAGACCTAGTGAATGATGATGCTGTCGGTCCATAGGCTGTACCTTGGAGAGGACCGTCCCAGGTGAATCCTGCAGATGGTCACAGCTACTAGGGCCATTCTAATCAGCCTCAGACCCTTTCTCTACCTGGACAGCTGGCTAATGGCCCCTAACCCCAAGGAACTCCCTTATCCCAGAAATAGCCAAGCCCAAACTTCTCCCTTTCCATTTATCCTGAGTGAGTGCAATGGCCCCTTGAGTAATCCCCCGTCTCAGAATGATCTTACAACCACACATAAATTTACTTAAAAATAAGCACAGGCGCAAACATGCAAGAATCCACTTAACATGAAGACTGACAGATTTCAGAATAATGTCCTTGTACTACAAATACTCCCACCCCAGGATGGATTGTGGAGGTCTTAGAAAGGAAAGTCTGGATGGATAGCCACAGCTGTGAGCAAGAAAGGGAGAAAGACTCCGTCATTCCACCCGCTCACAATCCTTTGCCTGCTCATTGTGAAAGGGAGGTGAGCTGAACGGCAGATCTGTGAAAAGAGCCCTTTTGACTCCTTCCACAGTCTGACTCCTGAGTTGGGCTGGTGTGCTGCAGACACAAGAACATTCTTAAAGGCAGAACATCTGAATGGGGCAAGAAAGGGATTGACCACATGTACTGGTGGCCGGCTCCAGCCGCCTCGTAGGAATGAAGATATTTCCTTCTGGAGCATCGGAGTAATCTGAGCATGGTGCAAAATGAGTTTTATTTTGAATTTGAATATAAGTAAAATGTCCTTAAGTCAACAACACAACGAATTGCCACCAAAAGACTATGACAATAAAAATTGATGAGGAGGATGGTGTCTAGGAGAAGACATTGCAATAAATTACAACTATGTTAGCAACCTCAAGCTCGTGGTGGAGCGTTTGGCTATGGGTTGTTTTAATCCAACTAAGTATTAATATGCATATCTAAGTTCATTCACTATCCAGATTAGCACAGTATCATATTAGTCTATTATAGCACTATCCTAATTTAATACAGAAGTATTAACTCAGGGGAGTCCTTTCAAGGTAAGGTATATTTCTATAGCAACTTAGTATTTTATTGGTCTGAAACAATGAATGCAGTACCAATGTGCTTCTGTCCCAAAATACACCCTAATAAACATGGGCTTTGTTTCCTGCTGTGGATTCAGGGCAGCCATTGGACAGACAGAGGATAAAGTCTTGGTCCCTCACTGATCAAACATTCTGTGTCTGCATCACTGTCACAAGCTCCCTGGTACTGTTGATGATCTGTTTGCATACCTTTCTCTCTTGCCCAAGGGGAGTCAGATGGGATGGTTAAGGTCCTTCCCGACTGAAATCAGAGCTAAAACGTGCCTGCTATATCCCAAGACAGGAGATGATTTCACCCTTCTGGTCTCCCTGGAATCCCTGTGGAACTAGGCTTCCGTTGCATTTAAGTGGAAAAGTACAAGCATGACTGAGAGGAAAATGTTGGTCTGGGTCAAGTCAATGTCAAGGCCCTAGAAGAATGCTGGAGGTCATTACAGTTTTCCCAGAACAGAAGCTTGCTGACCCATTCCCCCAGAGCAAGGCCCCTGCCCTCCTGCCCCTACCTAAACACAGTGTGAGTCTGAGACTCAGAGAGAGGCCATGCTGGCGTTGACCATGAGAGATGCTGGCAGCACCTGCCACCTGTTGGCTTCACCTCCCACAGAGACTCCTGCACATCTCCTCCTTCCAGGCCCCTGCCCCTGACCTTGGTCAAGCCTTCATTAACTCTTGCCCAGGCTTTTGAAGTAGCCTTTCGATTAGGTGTCTTTGCCTCCAGTGTTTTCTCTTACAATCCAGCTTCTGCCCTGCTGCATTATAATCATTTAATGGTACAGTTCTGAATAATATACTCCTCTACTCCTAAGCTGTCCATGGTTCCCCATTGCCTTCAGAACAAGACCCAGGAATTCTGTCCCTTGTGCCTTTGGACCACTATTCAAACTTTGAAGGTAAGTTCAGATTCCCTCTTCTCCAGAACATTTTCCCCATGCCACCCATTTAGAATTAGTCACTTTCGGCCTTCTATTCTGCTTACATATGTACTTGTCTGGCCTCCCCCATAGACTCTGTAGTCTTAAGGAAAGGGCCTTGTCTGGGTCATTTCTCAGCAAATCTAGCACACAAAATGCTCACAGTAAATCTATGGAGGCACATAAGCCTTGTACCTGCTCCATAGAAATTATTCTTACATGCCTGCACAGATTTCAATTACTTCTCATGATCTTCTAGACATCACTCGTGTTGAATATTGAAATCAAATCATTAATGCAGTCCTGATGGCTGTTTAGAGGTATTCAACCATGGTTAGGCAGAATCTCTGAGATTATGAAAGGAAAATTTCTCTGTTGTGTAGAAATTACCTCTGGATAACTTCTGTCTAGCATGAAAAAGGCTTTATGTATTATTATTTATGTATTATTGTTTATTATCAAAACATTGACCTTTGACTCTACGTGAGACATGAGGGTAGTGAAATACTGTGGTGAATACTGAAACCTTGGTCATTCCCAGCAAGACTGCCTCACTATGAATCACAGCTCCGCCAACACTTTCTAGCTCTGCAAACTTGGTAAACTTATTTTACCTCTACGAGCCTGTCTCCTCATTTTTAAAATGGGGCTATAATAGTATCTCCTTCGAGGGCTTTTCCGAGGAATAATGATATCATGTATACATAAAACACAGAAGAGGGCTTGCCATCTAATTGATGCTCAGTAAATACTAGCTGTTGTTACTGTTATTATTTATTATGGCCATCATCATTACTAATATTTTCAGCTCACTCTAAACTAATGCTCCATACATACATGACTATCTTAGCATGGATAGTTATAATACTCAATTAGAAAGTGTGCAAATGACCCCCTAAACGTCCCCATATGGGCCATTTGCTAAATATCATGTCACTTAATTTATTTCTAGTCTCTTGTACTACTTAAGTATCTAAAGTCTGTAGCCTTTTATATCTTTATGTCTTTGAAAAAGTTATCAATTGTTTCCAAATAATATTTTTGCCTCCACAGACCCATAGAAGGTTTAAGCAAGAGGGATGTTAGCAATACTCAGCGAGTGTAGGTGATTGCATCTGGAGCTACATCCCTCTCTGTACCCAAGGCAGACACTGATAATCAATCATGGTGCCCTTTCCAATGACCCCAGATGCAACTTTCCTATCCTTCCAACCCAGTGCTCAAGCAGCAGCTGCTCATCAATCAGAACTGATATCCATTTGCCATCCCTTCTCTAGTCCTCAGCCCTCATGTTCTAGTTTCCATCCCCTTCCCCTTTATGGCTGGCATTGCACAGAACTTCTACTGGAGGCCCTTGGGAAAGGTCCATGCTGCAACAGTTGAAGTTTTCCCTTCTCCTTTGGAAGCCTTCAGTAACTAAATAGATTGGAGTTTCGACAGAAGGCTGACTTTCTTCTATTGAGATGATGCACCTGGTTCTCCTTTAACTCAAAGAAAACTCAGCTCAGAGTCTAGTTCAGCCAATTTTCTTCATTAATGAGGCTAAAACGAGATGGTGTGGGCTCATTTTCAACTTTATAAGATTGACTTCAGCCCATAAATGCCACCTTAACTCTTAAAACACTTAAAGATTAGGTAGCAAAGAAGTTTTCTCCCTGGGTATGAAACTACCAGGTTTCTAATAGAGGAAGGAGCCAGTTTAGAAGAATTTTACAAAAACGTTCCTTATCTTTTCTGAAAATTCTACCTCCAGGTGTGGAAAAGCCCAGGGCTATGAAGGAGCCAGTGATACCTCCGAGGTGTGCTCAGCCCTGCAAATCAGAGCCGCCGGGAGGGCTGGGCGCACTCACTGGCTGTTGTCTCTGAAAGTCTCCATGAAGCCAAGCTCTTTCAAGTAACATGGCATGAGCAAGGCCAGAAAGAGCTATTCCACCAAATACAGATTTTCAACCATGTCCTGTGGTACTGGGCATAGAGGATTCTAGAAAATTGTTTCCCTTTGTTTTGGCAAACCTGACAACCATGAATCATACTCTGTTGATAAACACTATGTTGATTCACACTAGTTGATCCATTCAGAGCCAGACGAGG
The DNA here is from genome assembly GCF_009873245.2 of Balaenoptera musculus. NCBI lineage: Eukaryota > Metazoa > Chordata > Mammalia > Artiodactyla > Balaenopteridae > Balaenoptera > Balaenoptera musculus. The sequence continues at coordinate 70,113,968 of NC_045795.1, read as the reverse complement.
CTTATGTGCTTGGAAATATGGCGATGATTTGCCCCAGAGAAATCCCTGTCCATGGAGAACCAATCATGGTTCATGGAATCAATGCATGAGCTAGTGACATTCACATTCAGGATTTCCAGAAAAGGACAAAGATCTAGGGCTTCTAACACCACTGCAATATTGCTTCCCATTGAGGTGAATATAGGACCTCCTCTGCACGCACCCTGCTTGGCTTCTCCCTTCCCTTTCCCTTGCTCGCTCCCGTTCTAAGAATCACTGCCCTGTGTACCATCTCCATGTCACCTCCTCTGTTACCTCCTGCTTCCCCAAACTGGTGAGCTCTCTCCGTCTCTATATTTACCCCTTATTTCCAAACTCCTCTGCTCTCCTTGAAATAGCACCTGTCCCAGCACCTGTCCTGCTGACCGTTGTCACTACATCACTAATATGTTGCTGCTGATACATTGTAATTGCTCGATAAATAAATTGCTGCTGGGTGAATTGAATTGGGTGAATGATTTGAATGAAGCTATTTAGAGAAAACTTGAACTTCAGGGGGAAAATATTAGCTGAACTGCAAATCATTGAACTATCATTCAATTACATCTCTCTGCAAAAGAAAGACAAAGAACACAGTACAGAAAAAAAAAAACAACACAAACATATAAATACTTCTTAACGTGAAGTTTTTTTGCAACTTTACAACCTGAATCTTTTCTTATCACCCTTGGTCAGAATTATCCTTTAATCTTATGCAGTTTGTCTGATCTTCTGTAGCAGGTTGTGTGTTCCTCAATGTCGGGGACTGGATCTTTCATTTCACTCACAGCACCCTCTGAAGTGGAATGATCACATGTCTTTTGCTACAGAGTTCTTGAGTCTCTCTCTCTCCCTGTCTGCACAAGGATCTCAGTTAAAAAGCAAATGAAATGTGAGCATTCAATCCTTTGGCTGGACCTGTTGACTTGTGGTGCCAGGAAAATAGCTTGGTGGCTTTTCAGATTGGTTTTGTCTTTTGTTCTCTGAATTTAGCATCATGTGAAGACAGAGCATAGCCTAAAGGTGTACTTAAAATGTCATCCTGTTCCTGAGCTTACTCAGACAGGCAATAGAAAATGGTACCCTTGATAATTAATGCCCTTAAAGAAATTCAGCACAGGCTAGCAACTGTAAACAATAAGTTATTAGTCAGGGAATATGCTTACAACATGAGCATGAAATTCTTATGCATCTGCATAGGGCAGGAAAGGGAAAATGCAAGACTCTCTGGATAATTTCATTATCATTTTTGCTTAATCATTTTATACACAAGCAGACTGTTCATCCCATCACCCCCATCTCTTCTGCCAGCTTGAATTCCTCAATTCATTTATAAAACAAAATTGGAGTGTTGACTGCAACCTTTAAATTTGGTCCACATTTTTGTTTAATTATAGATTCTACATAAACTATTCTAGCATTACTGGAGGTATATAAAGAAGGGATAAAAGATTATTATCTTATTAAAATGCCGATTAAAAAAACATTTTTTTTAAATGTACATTTATATCATGGGAAGAGACTGGGTTAAAATCGCCCAAACTCACAAAATGAGTTTTAAGAACGATGCCACTGCACTGCAGAAAGAAAAAGACAAAACTGGTTGAACATAATATTTGAGTGGTTGAAATATAGTTTAATTTTTTTTTCCTTCTAGCCCCTTTTCCTCCCTTTGTAAACTGATAAAAGATTTTGTATTTTCTAAAGAAATCAACCTCATTTTTAGTTTATTTTCTAGAAGCAGAGATGTCTTTACATGTGTTTGGAAGTATGTCTGTCAAACCTTTGGAAGACTTCTCCACCAGAGCGAAGAAACCTATAAATACATATCTTACCAAACTGTTTGGGGATTTTCCACTTTTATGTGTTTGGGCATTTTTCCCTCTTAAACATCAAAACTTAATAATAGTGGTGGAAGGTTAAATATTTTCCATACTTTGTTTCTGAAATTTATTCCTTACAAAGAGCATATGGGGGAAAAAATTTACACACCCAATCTATTACTGATGATTTCCCTTAGGGTTGGGGAGTAGGATTGGGTTTGGGGACAATAAAGGAGGGTTCTCACCTCTTTCTCTATTTTATTTACAGTGAAAATGTACACTTGGGTCACTTGTATAATCTCTATGGCTCTTAATAAAGAAGAAAACCTTGTATTTAGAAAAAATACCTATATGGCTAATTTAAAAAGTGATATGGTATCCCTGGTTTGAACACTGTATGTAGGGTTCCAGGATGGAAGAGCAGAGAGGAATTACTGTCTGCTCTGCTGGTAGCATCCACCCTCTAAAACATTTCTGTATATAAAGATTAAATAAAAATAGGGAAGGGGGAGCAGGCAGAAGCAGAATGAAGAATCTGATATCCAGAATGGAAGGTTTCTGTTGGGGAAAGCTTCAGGAATTAACACATTGATTAGTTATATGGAGATCACATTGAATTCATTTTCCCTGATGCTGGTTTGCTTTAACTCAATATCCTTAAAAAAAAAAAAACCCAACAACTATGCCTTTATGACATCATCATTCCATTTCTTGGAGCTTTAAAACAGAAACAAAGTTTACATGTCACAACCAAATTCTAGAGTACCTTATTTAAATTCTCAATTCTCTTAGGAGTTAGGAATGAAATGTAATGCTAATTTAATTTAATAATTTGTTCTCGGGACTTCCCTGGTGGCGCAGTGGTTAAGAATCTGCCTGCCAATGGGGGACAAGGGTTCAAGCCCTGGTCCGGGAAGATCCCACATGCCGTGAAGCAACTAAGCCCGTGCGCTACAACTACTGAGCCTGTGCTCTAGAGCCCGCGAGCCACAACTACTGAGCCCGCAAGCCACAACTACTGAAGCCCACGTACCTAGAGCCCATGCTCCGCAACAAGAGAAGCCACCGCAAGAAGCCCCTGCACCACAACGAAGAGTATCCCCCGCTCGCTGCAACTAGAGAAAGCCCGCGCACAGCAACAAAGACCCAACACAGCCAAAAATAAATAAATAAAATAAAATAAAATTTAAAAAATAATAATAATTTGTTCTCTTTCCACCAAAACACACAATCATTGCTTGTGAAAGCCTCATCCCTTCCTTTCATTTTTCATCAGGCTGTGATGGAACTAAAAGCTGATTTGAAGAGCAAAGTCCAGTGGCATCCCAGACCCTGGTCTCCAAACATCCAGGGTCAAGGGATATTTCATGACCATGGTGTAACCATCATTTTATTTTCCAAACATGGGCTGTGGAGGTTTAATTGGGTGGAGCTTTTTATTCTGCTCCACCCCATTACTTCTGAGTTTGAAAATTATGTATACATAAGCAAGCAGCTGGCACAAGTCTTTTGTGTGCGTGTGTGTGTTAGGAGAAAGAGTTGGATCAAATGAGTGATTTCCTGTTCAGAGCAGGACAAAAATTTCATTCCATGAAAGGAAGTATAATTGATTCCACTTCCATCAGCATATCAAGAGGATGGCCCCAACTGGGGGATGATGCGACCCAGGGGAAGGGACCCTTCACCAGGCCAGGGATGGGTCCTGGCTGGCTAGAGAAAGCACACACCCACATGGCCCCTTGCCTCTCATGGTCCCCCTGGAGTCTGTCAGCATTTGAGGTCTGTCCTTTTTCCGCTCTTGGGAGGACACAAAATGTCCCTCCAGGTCCTACAGTCTGGGTTTGATTAAATAATTATAAACTCCCAGCAGCAGATCTATCATTTATGTTCCAAAATATGCCAGCATGTGTCTTTTGTGGCCATGCCAGCCAATCATCAAGCCACTCTTGTTATTGTCACTGAGAATGCAGTGGTTCAATGTTTGTGCTAGTTCCTGGATTTGGGCGATAGAATGTTGCCCAGCAGTGTGCTGGTGCCAACATCACTACAGAACTTCACAGTAAATCCTTTCTATATTTACTCAGTCCACCACTCTGACACTGAAATTGCCTTTTATGAGCTTATGATTGGAGGCTCCCATTTTCCACTTCTAACTCTGGGAGATTATATATTCTAACAGCAAAGACGTCAAGGCCTGTTGTCTGTACGTGCAGCATGGCGCAGTGGCTACTAGCTGGTTGGGGAAAGTAGGAACCTGAAAGTGTGTAAGGGCTGATCGTTCATCCCACACAAAAGAAGCACAGAGACCATCTCTTTAGTCCGTTGGGTTAACATGTCTAAAATTTTCCACTTCCTCCACAGCTGAAGCCCAAAATAAAGTAGCAATATTTCATATTAATGTTATCCCCTACAAATGCACAAAGGGAGGTGGGGGACTCCTAATTGAGTTCAAAGGACATTTAAGGAGATATTTTTGGCTCTTTCCTTAATTGAGACACAAATGATCTCTAAATTGTTCCCATTTAAAGTGTATAATATCAGCCATCACTTGGAAAATAATCAAAATACCTGAATAGGAAGTCTCTACTTTTTGTGTACATGAATAATAATGCTAGCAATAATTTCCATGGCCAGAATTACCTTTCTATCCCACTATTCCACCAATGATAACACAAGAAGGAGCTTCTAGAAATGATGATGTATACAAACTTAGTGATGAAACACGAGCTATGTTTTGGAAATGGAAAGATGTGTCTTCTTTTGTTTTGCATAATTCTGTATAAAGGGGTTCAGAAAAACACTAACACACACAGCTCACGTGTGTTTTCGTCTTTGAAAAATGATCGAAGTCACTCACCTATTGAAAGGAGTACAATGAAATGAGATAATACAGATTAGTGAGAAGAAACTGTATAAACCAAGGGGAGAGTGCTAGAATCACAAAATCAAACTCACCCATCACTAGTCCATCATCACTGCCTTTCATTTGCCTTTACATGCACTGAAATGCCATGGACCTGAATCAGCACATAGAGGAAATGTGAAACTTGAAAGAAGAGTTTCTTTATCCAAAGGTATAATTGACTGAGGGTTGTATGTTTTTGGTTTTACTGCTTCCTTTTAAAGGATGATTAAGACGTTTCAGTTTAATGCAGAAAACGCAATATTCTATCATCACAGGAAAGGCTTCAGATATTTAATTTTATTTTTAAGGGAATGGGTTTTAGGAGAATAAATATTAATGAAAGATATTTAAAATATGTACAATTTGACATTATTTTTCCCAGATGAAAAAGCCTTATTTTCAAAAAAATATAAATTGTTATTGTTGCTTTGTTATGACGATTGGAGATCTAACGTTTTTCAGTGTTATAATTCCTGGTGATATCACATTCACCTCAATGCTCCTCAAATAATGTTTTAGTATTTTTGAAAATGAAGTCTGTTATTCTTTTAAATAATCTTATACTTCAAAAATAGATTATTTCCAAATACATCAACTTAAAACTATGCTACTATCCCCTGAGGCAAACTCAGATTGGAGAAAAAATGGATAATAAAGACATTCCAGTGTGAAATATGTAGTAGTATCTCATGACAGGTTCTTTGGGTGAGTGTTCCTGGAGAAAAAAAAAAAAAAGGTCAGGAAAAAGCAAAACCTTCAAATAGAGTAGTAAAGAGAGAAACAGAAATACGCTTTTGTTCTCCCTTAGCTTTATGTAGGAGTTCTTATGTTTGTAAACATAGAAAAGACAAAGAATTATTAAAAGAGAATACATGTTTCAACTGTAGAAGTTTTAGCCATTTGTGAGAAAAGCTGGTTTTTAAAAGTCCTTCTGACTGATAATAGTGCTTAAATAGAGATGCATCCTGTGCAGGACTGTTTCTAGTTAAGCATTTTGGATGTGCTGACCAAGGAGAGACAGAATCGGTAACTGGCCACTAGGGGGCCTTCCTATTGGTCCTTCTTTAAAACAGGGAAAGTAATTAATAAAAAATTAAAAAAAAAAAAAAACGCTGCAGGATGTACCACCAGTATTTTCTATAATACACATAGAAATAGCTGGTTGGAAAGTCAAAAAAAAATCCTGTCATATGGCCATTCACATAATATGAAACTATTGATTGATTTTCCCCTTCACTGAACAGAACTTTTTTTTTTTTTAATCAACTGCTGGGTTTTGGTTTGTTTGTTTGTTTTGTTTTCCAGTTCAAATAAGAGTTGTTTTATCATGCTCAGAGTTTGCTGTGTCATTTGTAATGCATGGATGTTAACAGTGCCTGCTCCCCCTCCTTCACCAGATTCTGGGAGGATCAAATGAAGTGATTTATTTGAGAATGCTTTATAAAGGGACATTCAAAAGTTATGTGATTGCTCAAAACAACCAAAGATTTCTATTGACTGAATTCTTGACTAGAGTACTTTGATGGATAAGAGGCATTCTTTGTCCCCAGGTTTTAAAATATCTAATGATTTATTAGCCTGAAAAAATATTTCAGTATATTAAGTTAAAAAGATTTTTGTAAAACAGTATCTTTTATTGTAATATGGATACATACATGCATAAGAGGGTTGGCAAAGATATAATCCAAGGTTGATATTGCTGTTTAAATTATGAGTATTTTAATTTTTTTCCTAACTTTCTTACTTTCTGTAACTTCTGGTTTTCTTCAGTGACTCTGAAATATTTTACAATAAAATAATATTGTATTAATTAAACAAAATAGTAGAGAAAAAGAGATATTGCTAGGCTGGTGAAAAAATTCCATTTTCAGCCATGATGAAATATTTTCCTTGTAAATATTTCGTTAAACATTTATATGAAGAGACTTTCATTAAAATTTTTAGATAATTTATAAATCAGAAAAAATTAGTATCAAAATATTTAAAAGATTTATATGGAATCATCCTTTTATAACATAAATATCTCTTTCACTGTCTATTCATCCCAAAAGGGAAATTTATAAAAATAATGAGTTATTTTCAATTTAAATATATATATTTGTTGACATCCATGTTAAAGCATGTTCCTTTAAGATTTGTATTTAGAATAGGTAGCTCTTCCAAATGACTCTGCTTCCACATTGGATTTGGTGCACTTAGGGTGACTTCTGCTAATTTATATCACATTCCAGAGTACATTTGAAAAGTGCCCCCAACTGTACCCTCTCCACATCTCTCTGATCTTGTTTTAAGAGGCATTTTGTGCACTTCCACCTTGCTTTCATAAGCCATGCAACTTTGATCTATTACTCATTTTCTCTGTTTGAATTCAATTCCCTGGATGGCTTGAAATTTCTTTGACCTTTTACTTTTTTGCTTATTTTTGAGAACACAAGTACTGAAATAATTCCTTGGTTGTTAAAAATACAAATACGTCAGAGAATGTCAGGTTTCTTCCCTGCATTTTATCCTCTTCCCAGAGATCGCACTGTTGTAAGCGCGTTGAATAGCTCTTTCTGCGTCAATTGAGATGATGATATGGTTTTTATCCTTCAGTTTGTTAATATGGTATATCACACTGATTGATTTGCGTATATTGAAGAATCCTTGCATTCCTGGGATAAACCCCACTTGATCATGGTGTATGATCCTTCTAATGTGCTGCTGGATTCTGTTTGCTAGTATTTTGTTGAGGATTTTTGCATCTATGTTCATCAGTGATATTGGCCTGTAGTTTGCTTTTTTTGTGACATCTTTGTCTGATTTTGGTATAGGATGATGGTGGTCTCGTGGAATGATTTTGTGAGTGTTCCTCTCTCTGCTATATTTTGGAAGAGTTTGAGAAGGATAGGTGTTAGCTCTTCTCTAAATGTTTGATAGAATTCACCTGTGAATCCATCTGGTCCTGGACTTTCGTTTGTTGGAAGTTCTTTAATCACAGTTTCAATTTCAGTGCTTGTGATTGGTCTGTTCATATTTTCTATTTCTTCCCAGTTCAGTCTCGTAATGTTGTGCTTTTCTAAGAATTTGTCCGTTTCTTCCAGGTTGTCCATTTTATTGGCATATAGTTGCTTGTAGTAATCTCTCATGATCCTTTGTATTTCTGCAGTGTCAGTTGTTACTTCTCCTTTTTCATTTCTAATTCTGTTGATTTGATCTTCTCCCTTTTTTTCTTGATGAGTCTGGCTAGTGGTTTATCAATTTTGTTTATCTTTTCAAAGAACCAGCTTTTAATTTTATTGATCTTTGCTTTCATTTCCTTCATTTCTTTTTCATTTATTTTGGATCTGATCTTTATGATTTCTTTCTGTCTGCTAACTTTGGGTTTTTTTTTGTTCTTCTTTCTCTAATTGCTTTAGGTGTAAGGTTAGGTTGTTTATTTGATACTTTTCTTGTTTCTTGAGGTAGGACTGTATTGCTATAAACTTCCCTCTTAGAACTGTTTTTGCTGCATCCCATAGGTTTTGGATCATTGTGTTTCGTTGTCATTTGTCTCTAGGTATTTTTTGATTTCCTCAGTGATCTCTTGGTTATTTAGTGGCGTATTGTTTAGCCTCCATGTGTTTGTATTTTTTACAGTTTTTTTCCCTGTAATTGCTATCTAGTCTCATAGCGTTGTGGTCGGAAAAGATACTTGATATGATTTCAATTTTCTTAAATTTACCAAGGCTTGATTTGTGAGCCAAGATATGATCTCTCCTGAAGAATGTTCCATGTGCCCTTGAGAAGAAAGTGTATTCTGTTGTTTTTCGATGGAATGTCCTATAAATATCAGTTAAGTCCATCTTGTTTACTGTGTCATTTAAAGCTTGTGTTTCCTTATTTATTTTCATTTTGGTTGATCTCTCCATTGGTGAAAGTGGGGTGTTAAAGTCCCCTACTATGATTGTGTTACTGTCGATTTCCCCTTTTATGGCTGTTAGCATTTGCCTTACGTATAGAGGTGCTCCTATGTTGGGTGCATAAATATTTACAACTGTTAATCTTCTTCTTGGATTGATCCCTTGATCATTATGTAGTGTCCTTCTTTGTCTCTTATAATAGTCTTTATTTTAAAGTCTATTTTGTCTGATATGAGAATTGCTATTCCAGCTTTCTTTTGATTTCCATTTGCATGGAATATCTTTTTCCATCCCCTCACTTTCAGTCTGTATGTGTCCCTAGGTCTGAAGTGGGTCTCTTCTAGACAGCATATATACGGGTCTTGTTTTTGTATCCGTTCAGCCAGTCTATGTCTCTTGGTTGGAGCATTTAATCCATTTACATTTAAGGTATTTATCGATATGTATGTTCCTATTACCATTTTCTTAATTGTTTTGGGTTTGTTATTGTAGGTCTTTTCTTTCTCTTGTGTTTCCTGCCTAGAGAAGTACCTTTAGCATTTGTTGTAAAGCTGGTTTGGTGGTGCTGAATTCTCTTAGCTTTTGCTTCTCTGTAAAGGTGTTAATTTCTCCATCGAATCTGAATGAGGACCTTGCTCGGTAGTGTGATATTGGTTGTAGGTTTTTCCCTTTCATCACTTTAAATATGTCCTGCCACTCCCTATGGCTTGCAGAGTTTCTGCTGAAAGATCAGCTGTTAACCTTATGGGGATTCCCTTGTACGTTATTTGTTGCTTTTCCCTTGCTACTTTCAGTATTTTTTCTTTGTATTTAATTATTGATAGTTTGATTAATATGTGTCTTGGTGTGTTTCTCCTTGGATTTATCCTGTATGGGACTCTCTGCGCTTCCAGGACTTGAGTATTTCCTTTCCCATATTAGGGGAGTTTTCATCTATAATCTCTTCAAATATTTTCTCAGTCCCTTTCTTTTTTTCTTCTTCTTCTGCGACCCCTATAATTCGAATGTTGGTGTGTTTAATGTTGTCCCAGAAGTCTCTGACACTGTCCTCAATTCTTTTCATTCTTTTTTCTTTATTCTGCTCTGTGGTAGTTATTTCCACTCTTTTATCTTCCAGGTCACTTATCCGTACTTCTGCCTCAGTTATTCTGCTATTGATTCCTTCTAGAGAAGTTTTAATTTCATTTATTGTGTGTTCATCATTGTTTGTTTGCTCTTTAGTTCTTCTAGGTCCTTGTTAAGCGATTCTTGTATTTTCTCCATTCTATTTCCAAGATTTTGGATCATCTGTGCTATCATTACTCTGAATTCTTTTTCAGGTAGACTGCCTATTTCCTCTTCATTTGTTTGGTCTGGTGGGTTTTTACCTTGCTCCTTCATCTGCTGAGTATTTCTTTGTCTTCTCATTTTGCTTAACTTACTATGTTTGGGGTCTCCTTTTCAGGCTGCACGTTCATAGTTCCTGTTGCTTTTGGTGTTTGCCCCCAGTGTGTAAGCCTGGTTTAGTGGGTTGTGTAGGCTTCCTGGTGGAGGGGACTGGTGCCTGTGTTCTGGTGGATGTGGCTGGATCTTGTTTCTCTGGTGGGCAGGACCGAGTCCAGTGGCGTGTTTTGGTGTGTCTGTGAACTTATTATGATTTTAGGCAGCCTCTCTGCTAATGGGTGGGGTTGTGTTCCTGTCTTGCTAGTTGTTTGGCATGGGTGTCCAGCACTGGAGTTTCCCGGTCATTGAGTGGAGCTGCGTCTTAGCGTTGAGATGGAGATCTCTGGGAGAGCTCTCTCCAACTGATATTATGTGGGGCCAGGAGGTCTCTGGTGGTCCAATGTCCTGAGCTCAGCTCTCCCACCTCCAAGGCTCAGGCCCGACACCCAGCTGGAGCACCAAGACCCTGTCTGCCACACGGTCAGGTACGTGGGGGTGTTTCTTGCCTTTTGGGAAGTCTGAGGTCTTCTGCCAACGTTCAGTAGGTGTTCTGTAGGAGCTGTTCCACATGTAGATGTATTTTTGATGTATCCATGGGGAGGAAGGTGATCTCTACGTCTTACTCCTCCGCCATCTTGAAGGTCCTCCTGGGCAGAGTTTTTGAAAATCCTTATCGTTTCTCCAACAAGCACTGAGCTTTAACAGACTGATCACTGGAATAAAGGAGAAAGTTTTCTCCCTGAGACAATGAAAGCAATGTTTTAATAGACTGTACTATCAAATACGTTTTTAAAAAGTAGCATTTCCTAGTGCAATGGATCCAAAATCTCTGAATTATGAAAGATTAAGAAGGACTTCTATTTTTTTTTTATTAAATTTATTTTAGATACAGGAAGATGAGTTTTTTAAGAAAGCAGATACATCAGGAACTGATTATTGACATCACAGAAAGATCTTCCAAGGGTTGCTTTAAAATATAATATCCCACTGATGCCCTTATATTTTTATTTAACTTTTTTAAAGTCTTTACTTTTTTTCAGTTGTGTTTAGGAAAAAAATTTGTACTTAGGATCTTTGAATCATAAAATATTAGGTTATGTTGCAGGGATGTAACAGGACATCTTAATAGTCCTGGTAATTTAAGATACTTTGTTAAAACACTTGTCAACTAATAAATATAGGGTAGAATCCATCTCTGGGTAAGAAAATTATCTGTTAATCCATTTTTGTTTGGTTTGGTTTTAATTTGGACTTTTCTATAAGCAAGTGACATTTTAAGTCAATGCCATGTGCTTTGCATGCATAGTTATATTTTCCTCCTACACCAGAGACATGGGCAATCCTAATAAAAACCATGCTTTAAAGCTTGCTGGAGCTCTCTTGCTTATGATGGCCCTTATTTCTGAGTGCAAATGTTATATAGATCTATTCCAGCCCCCAGTCTATTCATATATATAATACGTTTTATCAACCACTCTGATTTACTAACAATAGTATTTTTCATTTTAATTTATGAGCAGATGGTATTTATCAATTAGTTAAATGCAAATAAAGCAGTACTAAACTTTTACTTAATGGGAAGATAATTCTTCAAACCAGACAACTTTTACCAAAATCACGTCTGATAAATTTGTTGGAAAATATGGCTATTCTTTTGACATCAATCAAAAAAGTCAAAGATATACAAATATGCCAGTTTGATTTTTAGCACCTCTTCCTTTGGATGTAACTCACTAAGAATTTGTTAGTTATAAAACATATTCTTGAAACAATTTAGAGTTTAATTTGAAGCAATTGAGCATTTAACCTGTATCACTTTCAGGGGTAGGGAGGTACGAGTTAAATGAATTTACTCCCCAAAATGCAAATAAGGCTTCCTTTAATTTGGGCTCAGCTTACCTCTCTCCAATAGTGACCTGGGGTTTGGAGAACACACCTTTGCTCACAGTAGCCACTCCTTCCGGAACTGTACATACACTCAGAGCCTGTTTTCCAAACTTGAGTTGCAACCCTTTGGAGATTCATATGTTGCAGACAATGCCTGAGGGACCTTGTGCAGCAAAGGTGGGATAGAGACCACATGTGTTGAACCACAGTCCAGGCCAACGTGCCCTTGAGGGAGAGGGGCTAGTATAGGACTTTGAAGGCTGGGGAGAATAACGCATCTGGAAAATGCTTTGGAAAATAGCAAAGCAGTCTACAAAGATTTTAGTTTTATGTGTGTTTAGGAAAGGCCAAACAGACAGGATGTAATTTGACATTTAGATTTAATTCTGTTGACGATCCACAGCATTGGGAACATGCATCCTAGAGTGTCCAGTGTCACTGAGAGCTGGCTGTACGCAAGAGTGGTACTCGCGTAGAAGAGGTGAGCTATCAAAACAATTCGCTGTACTTTCATATCCTGGATCTCAATGAAAATGTAGTGGCAAGTTTGCTAGATAAAAGAACACAAGGCTAAAAGGCAAGTCGACCTAGGTTTCCACCTTATATCTACCACTGACTAGCTGTGTGACCTTGAGCAAGTGATTTAATTTCTCTGGTCCTCTGTTTTCTCAACTACAACTTGGTGCTATTATTAATAATAATGGCTTTTTTTCATGAAAGGTTTAATATATGCTAAGCAGGGTTCTAGAAAGATGTATTAACTCAGTCCTCACAGAAAGTTTCTGAGTTTAAAATCTCTATTATCTTTTTTGTCCAGTTAGGGAAACAGGCTTGAATGGGTTAAGTAAGTGACTTCAGCTCATATAGCTAGAAAGTGCAGGGTCAACCTCCAGATCAAGCTGCCCAGATCCAGAAACTGTGCTCTGACCCACAACACTGTGAGAGGCAGGCAAGCTTCAGCTAAGGACGGGACGGGGTGCCCATCAGTCCTCCATCACTTACCATCACCTTGCCAAAGTGCAGAGCCTCACTGTGCCTTACATCCCCTCCGTGTAAACAGGTAATAATAATGGCATCTGCCTCCTGGCATTCTTGTGAAGGTTAAATGAGTTAATGTTTGTTAAAAACTCTGAACAATGCTTGGTAAGGACTAGATCGGTACTTAAGTGCTAGTATTATTATATTAGAACTCATACTCTTCAATGATGTAGATTGGAGCAAAGATTAAATAATATGTGTAAATTACCTGCCTGTATATAATAACCACCCAATACATGATTCCTTCCAGGAGATTTAGTGCCAAGTGTGACACATGATTTAGGCGCTAGAGAGAGATGAAGACCATAGGGCACAGGGCCACCTACCAGAGAGCTCACAGTCTAGTGGAAGCAAAGTTTAGTTTTCTCACCTCCAGGTATCAGAATGTTCTGTCTTTAAGCAGCTGGCTATACCTGATTTCTCACTTGCCTGTAATAATGGCGCACGTAATGGGATAAATGGGCTGAAAAGCATTCATAGGTCCATCTTCTGTCCCAGCCCGGTGGAGAGAATCCTACAGTGGGTCCTCCGTTTCTCTCCCTCAGGCATCCCCTGTGAGAGAACAGAATCTGACTTAGAGGGTGGGAGAGGCTGAGTTAGTCTCCACAATACAGCACCCAGTGTAGGGGGAGAGGAGGGAAGAAAGGTGCCATCCTCAGAGCACGGCAGGGGTATGTTCACGTGTACATGTTGGATGTGTATGCTGTGTCCACATGCATGTGTATGTGTTGTGAGTGTGTGTTTCTGTGTTTGTTGGGGGCTGCGGTGGTTCTAGTGTAGCTGCAGGGTCTGGGGAAGGTAGAAGACAAGAAATGGGATTGTAGTAAGTATTGCAAGGATTTGCATCTTCTTTCTTATTTTCAAAATACAGGAGTAAAGGAACTCTGTTCCTTTTTATTACTTTTGACTCATTAATTGTGTTTATGCAAGCCATGCCTCTTGGAGACCAAATAGCCATGTGGTTTTATGGGGTCTGCAGCACCTCTATTTGCCAGGGGCTGTGCTGGGTCCATTTGTTGAATAGAGGCTGTCAATTCCTGCCTGTCCTTGGACGTGCCCTTTTAGCAAATATTTCAGGGCTGGCTGGCCTGGTCTCAGGGAGGCCACTGCCAGCAGCCAGAAGGACTGGCCAGAGAAGGCGGGGCAAAGCCAGACAGAAGAGAGCTCAGAAGCCAAAAGAGCTTTTTCTGAAAGTCAGGCTTCATCCTCCGCTGCCTTACGAGATCACACTGGGCTCCCTCCCCTGTTCACAGTTCTGGTGTACACCAAGGGGAAGTGAGGCTGCTTCTGCCGGCCCTTTCCAGCAGAGGTGTCATTCAGAATCGGAGCACGTGAGCAGATGGGCTTATTAAGGATGGCGTTTTAGTGGGGAGGGTAGCGGGTTGATGAGGAAGAAAGAGAGACTAAAGCCAAGACAGGAGCCAGCCTGACTGGGTTGCCTGGTCCAGAGGGAACAAGGACAAACAGGGCAGGAAGGGTGAGGGGCTTTGGCTGACTTCCCCCACACCATGAAGGCTCAGGTGCATCCTGTCTGTGAACATCGATTTTGGTGCATGTGTTTTATTTCCCTAAGAGTCTTAGCAGAAGATGCCCTCCTGGAGGGTACCTTCCTCGGGTGTGTGGGTGGGCAATGGGGATAGTTAGGGCAGGCTCCTGACCCAGTCCCTTTGGGAAGTGTATCTATGGATCCTTTGCTGTAGGGCTTCTCTGAACTTTCTATGCAGTACTCAGGATTGGGGGAGGGGGGGTGGTCTCAAATGGGCATCATATTCTAATCTTGGAATGCAGCCACCTCTCCAACATAGGGTAAGAACCATTGACATCATGCTGGACAAACTCCACAAACAGTCATGTACAGAAGTTTCCCAAACTGCCCTGATGACACAAGTCACATGAGGGCTTGATGAAAGACCTGATTCCTGGGCCCAGCCTAGACCAACTGAAGCAGGAATTCCAAGGGAGAGTTCTGGAAATCTGGAGTTTTAACAAGCATCATAGGCCATTTTTATCAGTAAAGTCTGGGACAATCCCGTGGATATTTCCAGCATTACAGTCACTCCCTACTCCGTGGGAAGAGAAGAAACTAGCTCTCTTTCATGTGGTAACTAAAGTTGGAGCTGAGAGATGAAGACCTGTGCCCTGAAGCAGGCGTGTGCAACACCGAAACCCTCCCCGCACTCCCAACTTAGCAGCGTCAGAAATCAGTATCTGTGAGCCCCCCATTAGTTGAGGCAGAGTAAAGCTACACCACAGACACCACTCCAGAACAGAAGCTTCTGGCTGCCTCGGCCTTCCTGCTGCTCCACCTCACACTTCTCCCTGGGCCACCTACCTGCTGCCTCTGGGCTCCCTACCGCTGTGAACTCCTGAGGCTGGCACCCTAAATATGATACCTCAGAGCCCCCATGTGAGCTCACCACTCCATGTCCTGAGAACAAATTTCCCAACAGAAAACATCTGCATCCTGGCAGGGGCTGGGGGATCAACATGAAACCTCCTCTACTGTGTGACTTCCTGCTGAAGGCTCACAGCACCTCTGCAATGGACCATCAGGTGTGGCTCTTGTGCCATTCTTTGACCACCCAGAACAGTGTGGCCTTAGTTTGAAGGTTACCTTATAGGTTTTTACTGAGAAATTGTGACCCTTTTTATGTACCTTTAATTGAAAAATATTGTGTGGTTTTATTAGTTTTTGACTGCTGTGCAACAGTATCACCACAAAGTTAGCAGCTCCACACAGCTTACATTTAATTATCTCACAGTTTCTGTGGGTCAGAATTTCCAGGCATGGCTTAGATGGGTCCTCCAAGTAAGATCTCACGAGGCTGCAGGCAAAGTATTGGCTGAGCTGTGATCTCATCTGAGACTTGATCGTTTCCCCAGCTCATTCAGGTTGTTGACAGAATTTAGTTTCTCGTGGCCATAGCGTTGAGGACTTATGTTTCTTGATGGCTGTTGACCAGAGGCCATCCTCGGTTCCTAGCATGTAGGGTCTCCCAACATGATCACCTACCACCTCGAATTAAGGGAGGGGAAGACTGCAGCAAGATGGATGCTACAATCTTATGTTACAAAATCATATACCTGTAATCACATACATCACCTTTGTCACATTCTACTGGATAAAAGCATGTCACAGGCCTTGCCCACACTCAAGGTCACAAACACCAGGAGATGAAGATCATGGGGTCACCTAATAAGTCTGTCTGTCATAACAGTGGTGGCCAATTGACATGTCTGCTCAAGCCCAAAATAACACTCCTTCTCTAAGAACAGAGTCAACTTGGCAGACATGTGTGTGCCATGGGAATCCACACCCTGACAGCATTGTCTGAAGTGTAGGTAGAGATCCGGCCCCAAGTGAAACAACCGGATACTTCCTTCCAGGATTTTGACATTGGGATTTACAGATAGCAATTAGTCTGGACTACTTCCTTTCAAGGAAAAGGGACATCGAGTTCTTGGGTGGGCTTTTTCCAACATATGCACCAGGGACAGAGGAGAATGAAGTTGGATCAGAGGGAGGAATGAAATTGAGTCATAGGAAAAAAAAAAAAAATGGAGATTAGAGGTGGAGAAAAAACGCTGTCTCAGTCTCCAAAAGCTATTAGGTTGCTGGTTCTATTTTTTCGTGTAACTCAATGATTTTTGAGTTTCAGAGTTCTTTTGATATCCTGTCCATAAAGTCTCTATTTTGTGTAAGTTTGCTCAAGTTGGCTCCTGTTACTTGCCAAGGTCAAGAACCACAACTAAGTAGAGATGTCAGGATGGGCTTTATTTATTCTTCACTTAGAATCTCTCTATCATCCTGCCATTAACCTGCCATCCACTAAAAATTATTTCTGTACTTTTCATTACGCACTGTCAACTTTATCATGAATTTACCATCCAGGCACTGTCCTGGGTGCTAGGCTACACAAGCAAACAAGACTCAGAGTTCCCACCCTCACCAACCCGCAATCCATGGAAGCACCAGGCATGTAAGCAGAGTTACAGGCGGGAGGTGCTGAGGAGCACCCAAAAGGAACACACACCTGAGCCTGGGGAAGAGGCCTTCCAGAAATGCTTCCTGGAGGAGGTGACTAAGCTGAGATCCAAGAGATCAAGAGGAACTAACCAACTGCAGAGAAAAAGAAGAATATTCCAGACAATGGGAATAGCCGGTGCAGAGGGGCCAGGAGAGTGACAAAACTGAGAATCAGAGAGCTGAGTGTATGTGAAGAGACCTTTTATGGAGATGGTGAGGAAGCTAACATTTTACATGTCTGTCGCCCAAAACGATTACCTCCTTGAAGTTGGGGGCTGTATTTTTAAATCATTATTATGAAAATCTAGCTTGGCACTTGGGGATTTATTAATTAAAAATTGTGCGTGGGCATTTTATTTACTTTTTATTAATATATATTAAAGGTAACTCTTCTTGACGTATAGAGCTATGACTTCTGACAAGTGTGCACAGCTGTGTGTCCACCACCACTGCCAAGATACAGAGCAGATTCACCTTTCTAAAAAATCTCCTCATGCTGCCATTCTGTAGTCAACCCCTCTCCCCATCCCCTTCCCTTACTGGTATTCTCTATACGCAGTATTTTGTTTAATCTTTGTACCTACCTACATGATATATATATCACGTAGGCTTCTTTCCCAGCTTCATCCAGGAAGTTGAGTGATCTATGTGTGTGAAGATAAGGGAGCCCATTCTCTCAGATCACCATGAAAGACACTCAGATTTCTCAGATCAGGCACAGGAAAAGACCAATTCAGTTCAGAAAATCATACCTTGTTTCCCAAGACTCAGGTTCTGTGCTGAAAGGATATA
The DNA here is from genome assembly GCF_009873245.2 of Balaenoptera musculus. Taxonomy (NCBI): domain Eukaryota; kingdom Metazoa; phylum Chordata; class Mammalia; order Artiodactyla; family Balaenopteridae; genus Balaenoptera; species Balaenoptera musculus. The sequence continues at coordinate 70,096,175 of NC_045795.1, read as the reverse complement.
AGAACAAAAAACCCAGCATTATCTGTGGGTCGGGTCTGCATTTCCTGGCCTTTTGCTAAGGGGCTAAAGGCACAGGTTTCACGGAGCCAATAAAATGCACCTTCTTCTCAAGAAATGTTACAACAGCTGGCTTCCAGATCCTCTGATTGTTATGTCTTTTTCAAGAAGTATCTATTAATTATTTTTCATCATGTCTTGATTTTACCAAGAAGGCCATTATTTCTATAGGCAGTTCACTGATAAACTGGGGAATGTTTTCATGTTGTTTTTCCTGGGGTATGGTGTAACTTTCTTTGTCATCAATACATACATTAAAGCAGGCTAACCCAAGTGTTTCCACAGACACAGCATATGGCTGGGTCATGCACACAACCATCATAAATCCTCCTTGACAATGGCCCAAAATGATACCGTGACCTGGTCCTGTTGGAATCCAGATTTATGAAGATCTGAATGTAAAAACTGAGTGTTAGAAGCATGGGTTTTTAAAAATGTGCCACATGAATAGGCTGGTCTCTTATATGGCTACTTGCCTCCATATGTGGCAAGTGAATGAAAAAATATATGCAGAGGTAGTTGAAAAATTCTTGAGATGCCTCAATAAGCTTGCCTAGAGCCAGTGCAGAGTAAGCACCCAATAAATATTCATGAGTGAGTGGACGAATGGATGGATGAATGAAGTGGAACTGGAGCGAGTTATAAAATCATCTCGTGGGGCTTCCCTGGTGGCGCAGTGGTTGAGAATCTGCCTGCCAATGCAGGGGACACGGGTTCGAGCCCTGGTCTGGGAAGATCCCACATGCCGCGGAGCAACTAGGCCCGTGAGCCACAACTACTGAGCCTGCGCGTCTGGAGCCTGTGCTCCACAACAAGAGAGGCCGCGACAGTGAGAGGCCCGCGCACCGCGATGAAGAGTGGCCCCCACTCGCCGCAACTAGAGAAAGCCCTCGCGCAGAAATGAAGACCCAACACACCCCAAAATTAAAAAAAAAAAAAAAAAAAAAAAATCATCTCGTTTCACTAGAGAGCAGCTCATCCTAGGAAGCTGTCGCCTTTCCAACACCTTTTCCCCTTTTTCACTTGTGAATGCATGCTCAGTTTTGCTCATGAAACCTCTCTAACCTCAGCCCCAGGGGTAAATCAATCTTATTCTAAGTCAGTCAGAGAATGGGACTTCTCATGGAGATTGTGACTAGTCTGGGAACAGGCACATGGCCTTTTTTGACCCAATCAGACTGAAGGGGATGAGTTTAAGTTTGTGGCATGGGGATAAACTTTCCATTCCTTCCAATAGAGATGGGAAAGGATGCGTGTTATTGTACCTGCTGCCCTAGAGTTTTCCCTTCCATGCCAACAAGACCCTGTCTGGGCTACCCTACTTACCTTATGACTTTGAAGGGAATCAGCTTTGGTTCGAGGCTGATGCTCTACAGGACAGAATGGGCAAGCATCTCATCCTTGACCACATAGTTGAGCTCATGGACCTTCCTGGAGAACACCCAGATTCTGGACCACCTATTATTTGAGAGAGAAGATCAGTTTTAGGTCTTGTCTTTCATTGCAAGTACATTGGGGGGTAAGTATTGTCATGCTGGTTTTACTTACTTCCCTCAGGTAAGGCTTGCCCATCTGGAAAAGAAGTCCTCCTCCAGTTGGGGTAACTGTGTACTTTGTTTTCCTTAGTGGTTTTGCATGGTTCCTCTGGTAACACAGATAAAAAGAGATTTCTGTCATCTCATACTCCACAACCCTCCCAAATTTTCAGCCATTCATACTATTGCCCTTCTCACTAGTACATGAAATTCAGAAAACACCTTAGCAAATATTCCTTTTACAGTTACTGTAAGCAGGGTGCCAGGCAAGCTATACAAATAAAATATCAATATAAAATAACTCTTGCCTACAAAGATCTTATCCTCTAATTGGAATGACAGAGCAGAGCATTTCAGACAGTAATAGGAGACTTGAAAAAATAGAAACACTAAACTGTGTTAACCATCAAAAAATAGTATGTCATTAATTCTTCGATGAGAGGAACATAATAATAGCTCTCAAATCCCAACATTTTCGGGGTCTCTTTCCCCACCACCACCTTTGGCCTGGAGGGCTGCAGTAGGTTCCAGATCTACCTACTTCTACCCTGTGTAACATCTGATCAATTCTCCACATTGAAGCCAGAGAGGTCTCGTGGAGAAGAAAAACAGACGATGACATTCCTCTGATCTCCCTCCAATGCCTATAAGACCCTGCCCAGGCTGCCCCTCTGACCTCTGCAGCCTGGACTCATACCATGCCCCATCTTGTCCTTTCTGTTTCTCTCCCTCTGGGGGCTCTTCAGTCCCACCCCACACAGGTCTTTGCATATGCTGTTCCCCATGTCCAGAACACCCTTCCCTCTCCTCTTCAACTAGCCAACACCTACTCACCCTCCTTCCAATTTCAGCTCAAGAATCCTGTCCTCAGAAAACTCTTTTCTGACCTCCTTGAGTAGGAGAAAACCTACCACAGGCTCTCACAGCACCAGGAATCTTTCCTTTGGACTTGTCCCCACTGAAGTATCACAGTTATTTGTGTAATCATTTGAAATATCACCTGTATCCCCACATACCTCTAGGTGGCCAAGGGTTTTATCTGTGTTTACTCACCATTGGATTTCCAGAGCTTGACAAGGTGTCTGGTATGTGGTAGATGCTCAATAAATATTTATTGAAAGAATGAGTATATACATGGGATCCACACTCACTTTGAGCTAGGCACCATGTTACAAACCTAACCACTTTGTCACTTACTTCTTAAAAACCATCCTACGAGAGAAGTGCTATTGTTGTTGTCCCATTGTATAGTTGGAATACATATTTAGAGAGAGAAAATAACATGGCCAAAGTCACATATAGGTGACAAAGTAGGGATTCCAACTAGGCACATAACTTCAGAAACTGAACTCTTAGCCACTGGCCTCCACCTTGTCTCACAGATGAAGAAACTTCTGGAAGGTTAGAGGAGGAAGAAGCTTAGTGAGTGAGCAGGAGTTTGGGCTAGTCTCATAAGACAAGATAGTTTTGGCCAGAGAGGTAATAAGCAGGAGGACAGGTACACAGGGACACTGCTGGCATAAAGGCACCTTTGAGAAAGGCTCCCCTTCTGGGTAGGTGAATTAGAAAAAATGGCCCATCCTCCCTGCAGACATAGCCCCACATCAGGACAAGCATGTTGATAAGCCAAGCACTGGCTCAGCTTCAGGTCCTACTTTCCCCTCAGCTAGGCATCTTTCTGTGGTGCACAAACCACACAGCTGTATGCAGCACCCTGTAGACTTGAAGGTTTAGAAGAAAAAAGCAAGAGGTGAAAAAATCCATTTGGCTAGAATGGATGCTTTCCGAGGGAAATGCAAAAGTCTAAGACTTGCCCTGTCTAATATAGTAGCTGCCCGTGACTATTTAAAACTAAGTAAGTTAAAATTAAATAAAATTTAGCATTCTGTTTCTCAGTCATACTCTTTTCAAGTGCTCAGTGGCCACATGTAGCCAGTGGCTACCATACTGGACAGCGCAGAGAGAGAACATTTCCATTACTGCACAGCATTGGTCTAGAAAGCCAGCTGGAGCCACAGTTTGTAAAAAAGGAGCTCAGCCTTTATGCCATGGGGAATGATGAAAGGGTTGTAAGCTGGGAAGTGATGGTGCTGGGAGGAGTAACAATTACAATTTTTTGAAGAATTCTGATGTGCCCGGTAGTGTACTAAGTACCTTTCGGGCAATATCTCATTCAATCTTCATAAGAGTCCTACAAGGGGATAGTATTATTATTATCCCCATTTTATAGGTAAGAAAATTGAGGTCCAGTGAGGTTAAATAACTGTTTTTTTAGATTTTTCTTGATGTGGGCCATTTTTTAAAGTCTTGATTGAATTTGTTACAATATCGCTTCTGTTTTATGTTTTGTTTTTTTGGCCGAGAGGCAAGTGGGATCTTAACTACCCGACCAGGGAGCGAACCCGCACCCCCTCCATTGGAAGGCGAAGTCTCAACTGCTGGACCGCCAGGGAAGTCTCCTTAGATAACTCTTATAGTTCCAGGTCTGTCTGACTCCAAGATGTTCTACTCTATACCATGCTCCTCCTAGTCTATATCCAAATTAGCCTGATGATGAGAGTGAACTATTCAACAGATCAGAGACTGAGGTCAGAGAGGCCTATTCAGCAGCCTTAGAAATATTCTAGGCATGAGATGATAATGTCTCCAACTGGGGGGGTCAGGAGCTTCCTTTGTAGAAACCTTCAGATTCTTGTTCTTTGTTCCCAGCCTACAGTTTGCCACGGTTTGCTTCCCCTCCTCCCTAACCATTCATCGCAATGGGCCACATTTTCTTTGGAATCATCTTTGCTTATCCTTTTGCTCCTTGTGTTGGTGTTTCCAGAGAAACTTGTGTTTGCATTAGGTTTTAACCTAATAAATTTTTATCCCTGGGAGGATATCTCCTGCTTCATCTTGCTGCTAGGCCTCCCGCTAGAGATCCCAGGACACAGCTGGAGAGCCTGTGTGGGCCCCACCACAAGCCAAGACCAGAAATCCCATCTGGAAACGTACGTGGCAGAAGCCTTCCCTCATCTCCCAGTTCCCCGGGAAATGGAATGCACCGAAGGATCCCACTTCCTGCTGGGACAGGGTTTCTTTTTGTTTCTTTGGCCTCCTGATGTTAAAGGTAAACTTTCACGTGGAGCAGTTCTGTCTTCATTGTGAGCTCCAGCAGTCCTGAGTTTGTGACTGATTCGGCTTTAGGTGAAGCCTGTCAAGCAATGGAGATGGATTGGCCCTCCTTCCGTCTTGTAAAGAAAACTGGTCTCCAGTATTTGCTTTCACAGCTTATGGACAAGTGGATCCCCATTAACCTCCCTGAGGAAGTCTGCGAAAGAAACCGGTGACTACTGATCTACGTGTGACAGCTGGGGAAACTGAGGCATAGGACGAGGGAGAGAATTTCACATGAATCAGAATGAACTAGAACGAGAAAGAAAACCATGACATCCAGGTTGCCTGGTCATGTTTTAACCACAAGCCACACTTGCCTATTTAGTTACAACAAACACAAAAGAGATAAACATAGATGTAAGTTAGTCTAAACACCAAATTTTAGAAGTTTTTCCTCTGATGTCTAGTCAGCCATCCTGACCTTTATTGGAGGATAAACCAAGTCGCAACAGCTGTGGACAATTATTTACTGTAAGTTAGAGACTAAAGAGTTTGGATAATGAAGTGAATTCAGCATTAGGAGGAGAGCAGAGTGCTTGGTACCAGAAAGTTACCTTTTAAGTCAATTCTTGAATTCCAAAGATTGAGATACCAAGTTCATGATAGAAGAGGTCCTAGAAAAGCCCAGGATTTGTGGGGTGGTGGGCTTTGCTCCCATCTGAGGTGTGTTACAAAAATGCACAGCCACACCTGGACCTTCCTCAGCCTAGACTGGTCCAGGAAGATACTCCATGCAGATGCTACCGAGATGACATGTCCCTTGCCGTCCATTAAAGCAATCTACGGCTGGCTGTGGAGTTACCCAAGCATCTTGGCTACTCAATAAGAAACAGATTTGGATTCCCTCACTCAGGCTGTCAGATTTTACAGCCGCCCGATGGTCTCCGGCAGGGCAGTGTGGCCTCTCAGTGAGACACTGCTGAGGGGGGCTCAGAAACATTTGGCAGTCAAGAGAGGGACAAAAGCTTTGCATAATTCAGGGGTGAGTTCAAAGCCAATAACATTTACACTCCATGCCAAGAAAGCATTTTAAAGCCAGTGAGGTGCCTCTAAGCCAATAAGGTATTATTACCTTTAAGCATATTCCTTTTTACCCTTTGATAATAAGCGCTATTTTAACATATTTGAAAATACCATCCTTAATTTAAAACAGGATATGTCACCTCTGCACTTTGAACTTCCAAGAGGAAAAGAAGCCTTGCTTGAAGCTGATGCACTTTATTACAGGCAGACACACATACACACACACACACACACACACACACACACACACGCACACACACGCACACTCTCTCTCTCTCCCCACCCCCTCTCACTGTCTCTCTCCTCCTCACCTGCGCTGCAAAATAATGGAATCTGGCCACCCTGAGCGTGGCAAGAGGATCAATGAGACTAATGAATTTCCTCCCCAGGGGCCTCCTGCCTAGAAGCCCACCCACAGTACAGGGGAAGATTTACTGTAAACACTCCCATATTTTGAATGGGGTTCAGCGCCATGATGCTTTTCAGAGCAAGCCCTAGTCCTTAAGGAAGAAAAGCTGAAGACTCTGTGTTCTAGAGTTTTAACTAAACAGACCACAAAACCCACTTGCTCTCAAATTGAATTCTAAGTCTGAATTTGAGAGCAACTGCAGTCCTTAAAATACAAATGACAACAAGCAGGGAACATTATCCTCATCCTGAACAGAATTGTTGGGCATAATAGCATAGAGACAGAATAAGGTTTGAAAGAAATAAGAGCAGAGTCTAGGACTAGATGACTTGGGTTGAAATGATGGCTCTGCTATTTGCTCACTGTGTGACCTTGAACCTATTACATAATTTAGGTGTTTGGTGAATCTTTGTGGCTTGGAATTGTGACTCAGAACTGGAAGAACCCTGGAGACCATCTTGTTCAACCATTATCCCACTAGTCTTACCCAGAGACTCCAGAATCCCCAATTCTCAGCCCTTCATTACTTGCATCAGAGAAGACCATGAAGGTGTGTCTGCAGTGGCAGAGGAAGAGGAAAGGCAGGAGGCCTACTGAATCTTTTGCCAAATACCTTGGTCTACTTTGGAAAATATCTGATAGTCGTTGAGGTTTTGAGGGTGGACAACAAAACTTAAAGCTTAGGAGCTTAGGAGGCTAACTGACAGCTAAGAAACTGCCTCTTATTCCTCTCCCCCACCTCCAGGATTCCATCCCCTTATTTCTGGAGTGAGTACTACCCTGCTACATTCCATTGTTTACTGTATAAAGCATGACGTTTACCATGGAATACAAGGTTCTTCTCCAACTCTTCTGCCCTGTTCATCCAGTCTGACTCTCACCCACATATACTCTCTGTCTGACCACACTGACTGTCGCCTACCATGTCACACACATTCATGACTCCAGGCCATTCATGCTATTCCTTCTGCTTGCAGTATCTTTCCCCCTTTTCTACCTGGCAAATCTCTACTCATTATTCAAGGTCAAGGCCAATGTTAACTCTCCAGTAAGGTTTTCTCAGACATTATCACTAATTCTAATGATAGAAAAGTTGAGTACCTACTAAGTGCTGAGAACTGTGCTCAATGCTTTGTGTGATGATCTCATTTCATTCAGAAATCCTCACTACAATTCCATGAAGTAGATACTATTGTGATCCCCATTTTAAGACTAGGAAAGCAAGTCTTACTAGAGTTAAATAACCTGCCCAAGGACACAGAGCTAGTTAGTGGTAGGGCTAATTTCAAGTCCAGGTCTGTCTGATTCTATAAGCAAGCCCTTCCCCATCTGTCAGTACAACTCTTCCAATGAACTCATGCTTTGTTTACATCATTTTCCCAGTTTAACTTTACATCTTTTTCTACCCTACTAGATTAAAACTCAGGTTGTGTCTGTTTTAAATCTCTAATACTTAGCCCACTGCTTGGCTCACATAAATGTGAGCCAAGATGCTTAACATAAATGTGTATACATGTGTTGAATGGAGAAATGGATAGATGGATGGATGGATGGAAGGAGGGAGGGAGGGAGGGAGGGAGGGAAGGAATCAAGGAAGAAATATTCAGCTTCCTTAAAGGTGCATATTCTAAACAAGCTAACCTTTTCCAAGTACACCAAACATTGTGTTTCATAAAGAATAATGTTAGTGCTTTCTGAAAAATGTACCTAGATATCCAATGCATATTTTATATTGACCCTGTGCCTTATTAATGGTAGGAAATTCAAAAGAAAGTCAAATCCATACTCTGTACACCTATGGCCACAGAAAAGAAGCCTGAAAATGTTGGACAAAGTAGAAAACATCTGGACCAGGTCATAACCTTGAAGAATGAAGATATATGCTCTCTGAGTTCAGTCTTTTCACTTAAAAAAAAAAAAAAACCTTAGGTACTTCTCATGACTTCAGTGCCTTGCTTTTTGATATGTCCTCCAAGGATGAAGTCTCACCCACAGACTTCAAATAGGTAAGCTTGCAGCTGCTACAAATTCAAGTGTTTAGACTACATCAACTTGCAGTTATTAGGGATGCATAAAAAGATCTAGAGAAAATGAGAACAGATCTTAGCCTTGGGCAAAAATATATAAGGTGCCAAACAGACACATTAGGGGAGGTTCAGAAGTCAGTACTTGTGGCTCTGCGTTCAAACTGGCCCGGCCAGAGTGCAAGCCTTTCCTCAGAGCATATGAACCAGGGTAGCTATCATTCAGTATTTTCAAAGTCTGTAGGATGCAACCTGAGAGGAAAAAGTGAGTTTCCAGGTAGGGATAGAAGTAGAATCAGAATTCTGGGTGACATGTTAAAATACAATCTCATGCGGTATTTGTTTTTCCTTTTCTGACTTAACTTCACTCTGTATGACAGACTCTAGGTCCATCCACCTCACTACAAATAACTCAATTTCATTTCTTTTTATGGCTGAGTAATATTCCATTGTATATATGTGCCACATCTTTATCCATTCATCTGTCAATGGATACTTAGGTTGCTTCCATGTCCTGGCTATTGTAAACAGAGCTGCGAGACATAAGAGGGAGGAGATATGGGGATATATGTGTACGTATAGCTGATTCACTTTGTTATAAAGCAGAAACTAACACATCATTGTAAAGCAATTACAACTCCAATAAAGATGTTAAAAAAAAAATACAATATCATGGTCTACAAGGCCTAAATGCTTTGAAGCTGCATTCATGGTTGGAACCTCTTTGGGGTAGCCATGCCCAACTATGAAGTAATTGCAGGTCAGGCTGTGATGGGAGAGCAGCCCAGGGCCCTCTCTTGGGGTGTTCTCAATGTGGAGAGGCTGACTGGTTCCATGATTGGCAGCAGAAGGAAGGTTTGGAAGCTGGATTAAGTGGAAACTTTCTGCCATCTGTCTTTGATCCCAAAGGGATAAGTTCAGATGAGCTTCTACAAAGAACTCGATGATTTAAGTTTTCTATAGCTATCTCAGCAAAAACTGCTTTAGTTTTCTTGCTTTGGGTGGACCCCTGAAGCTGTTTTCTACCTTGATTTTGTCCAGTTTCATTTTGGAAGAAGAGGCTTTTATAAATTAGGGTAATGCCCTGTGCACGTTTCCACATCCTAAATGTGAGAAACAATAATTGCTTCCAGTTACGGGGTGTTAATTAAGTGTAAGAGACTCTGCCACTGCTTGATATGACACTGTTTCATTTAATCTTCGCAAGCAGCCCTGAGAGAGACGTGCATGTTCAGCTGCTCTATGGTTGAGGATAACGAAACTTGTCAGGTCATTTCACCATAGAGACGAGACTTACTTGCGGGCTTCCTTTCACACCCAACTCCACTCTTGCTCTGATGATAGTGCAACACTACCCAACTTTTCATAGTTATTCAAGTCTCCCCTAGGTTCCTGATGACCAGAACTGGGTTTCACCCTCTTGTGGGCATCACAAAGTGCAGTGTACATACGAACAGCTAAATAAGTTGAGGAAACTTTTTTTTTTTTAACGAAAAAGACAGATACAGAATTTTTCAGATACTGAATTTTTCATGCACTGAGTCCAACAGGAATGAATTAAGAGACGAGGTATGTCAGCAGGAGAGTGGAAGACACCTGGGTGGGGCTGAGGTTGGAGGCACCTTCTCGTATCAAGATAGGGTGAACCTGGGAGCCAAACAAAGGGCATTTGTTGCTGGAGGATAAATGTTCTGTTCACTCAGGAAAGAAGACCACTTCAAAGACCATTTGTTGGCTTGGTGAGAAACTGTTGCCGAGGTGAAGAGTCCCTATGTCCCAACTGCCCATAAACGTGTCTCCCAACAGCAGGAAGGAGCTGCACAAAATGGCTGTGGCTACCAGAGCAGGGAGCAGAGCCTCAGGAAGCGGATGCATCTCCCTCAGCAGCACCGACGGAGCCAGGAAGGGTTCCATGTGCCAACAGGCCAAGATAAACACGGCCCAGCGCTGCCGGGGGTCGGGGGCGGCCATCGCGGAGCAGCTGAACCACCACAGTCATGCAGCCTCTCGAAAGACTGTGGCCACAAGAGCGCAACCAGGGCCTGTGGTTTCCTGCCGTCCTCCCTGGTACACAGCTTGGGCTCCCAGTGACTCATGGCCAATGGTGTGCCAAGACTTCACGTCCCATCTCCGAGGGAGCCCAACCTGCGCAGAGCCATGGCCGTTCCCACTGTTTCCTCCCCGTGAGGAGCTTAATGAGGGGATTAACGATGACCAGGATGTGAGTGGGCGACTTCACAGGAGCAGCGGGCTGTAAAAGCGCCCTGCCCAGGCACGTGAGGACAAGCGGAGCGCCAGGAACCATCAGCTGTGCCGAGCTAAGGCTGCTGTTTCTCAACTCTGCTGGTTGAGTCGGGGGGGCGAGGGGGAGGAAGAGAAACTAACGTTTATTAACGTCAGGCCTCTAGAGAGGTGGTGCGGTTGGGTGGTTAAGAGTGTGGGCGGGCGTCAGATCGCATCTGGCTTCACCACATACTAGCTGAGCATCCCGGGAAGTGGCTCAGTCCTCTGAACCTTAACATTCCCATCCAGAAAAAGAGGGAAAATAGTAGTACCCACCTCATCCAATGGTTCTGAAGATCAAACGGAAATTATAAATGCAAAGTTTGGTAGATGTTAGCTTTTATCATTGTTATTATTCCTGCCACTATTGCTGGTGGAGCTGAAGAACAGAAAGAGTTGTTTCAGAGGGAATTAATGCCCCTTATTGAGTAGAAAGCTTTATGGAAGTTGAACATTGGGCTCCAGTTATAAGTTGGCGGTACAGGGTGCATTGTGTAGACGATGAAGCCTAAAGGCCCTTTGGGATCTGCATGTACCTCAGAAGAAGTAGACTGACCACAGTTACCATCTCACTCCCCACCTGGCACCTTCGTTAGTCATCCAAACCCCAAACACACACGCCTGCTATTCAGTTCTGCCAAAACCTATTGAAGACTTGTCACGTGCCAGACACTGCACTAGGCACTGAGGTGGGGGGTGGGAAGAGTTAACAACGGCCCCTGTTTTTGAGACACGAGTGAGAGACACAGACATGTGTGCACACAACTAATACTAGGGCAGGCAAATCATTGCTCTGGTGCTGAGACAAACTACATGTAGGGCACACGGGGGAAAGATTGATGCCAAGTGGGGATACCTGCGGTGTCTTCTTGGGAAGGTGTATGTTTTTAGATAAGTCTCAAAGGTTGATGTGATGGGAAGGAAAGCAGTATAGAGAAAGAGACCATCTTTTGCAAAAGCAGTAGCCTAGAGTGGAAGGAATGGATCAACTGGAAACTGGGAAGTTGGAAAATTGGGAAAAGACCACCTTTTGTAGAGTTTTGACTATCAGGCTGAAATTTATGTTGGGAAGCAATATGCACTGGGAATATAAACTCAGGCATTGACACTCAAATGAATTTGAGTCATGGCTCTCCCTCATGTACACGATGTGACCTTGGAAAAGTACTTTGCCTCTGAACCGCTGGCTCCCCACTGTAAAGTGGGGATCACGGCAGTGGCTAATTCACAGTGTCGTGGATATTCACAGGCTGCTCAGCACAGTGCCGCAACACAGTAGGCTCTCATAAAACATTAGCTATTTTTATCACTGTCAGCAATCAGGAAGCTGTGACAATAGCTTAGCGAGAAATGATGAGCATCTGAACTAGCACAGTGGAAAACAAAAGGAGGGGATGCGTGTACCTTTAAGAGGCAGAATAGGGAAGTTAACAGGCTACTGGGTATAAGGAGCAAGAGAGGAGGAGTCAGCGATGCCTCAAGGATTCAAGCCCAGGAGAGGAGTTTGGGATGGTGTTACCAAGGTGGGGTCATGGAAAATGATCTTCGTTGGGGGTGTAGTGAAATTAAACGTGGCTGGTAAATTCTTTAGGTTGTTCTTTTTCATAGGAATTTCATATGCAAAGATCTAAATTTCAGTAGAATTTTTAGGATAAAAGACTCAGATTAGGGGATTATGTATATAGAAGTAAAAGTCAAGCCTTTGGAATGACAGGATGGTCTTCTAAGGATATTTATAAGCAATAGAGTTGCTGGGAAATAGACACTTTGAAATGTGTATTTATAAAAGAGGATAGAAAAAGGGAAACAGAAGAACTAAGCAGTTACTGTGTTCCAGAAACATCATTTGATGGGGGTTTCAAAACGGCTGTGGCGATCAGCTCTTCAGACAGAAATGAGGCCACTAGTTTAATGATGCCCTCCACGAGCATCTCAAAAGAGGCTAGGGAAGAAGCTAGCCTGTAAGGCATTAAGGAGAAAACAAAGGGAGGAACATGGTGTATGTTTCATTTATAAAGAAGTTCAGAAGTTAAAGGAATGTGAGAGAGAGTGGGAAGGAGGTTAAAACCAATCTAGCACAAGGCAGGAGTGAGTTTGGGGTGGAAACTATTTGAACAGGTTTGTAGAGTAGAGAAATACCCAGTGGAGAAAAACTGAAGATGCACAAGAGGAAAGAGGTTATTGATGATCTAAGGCGAGGCAGAAAAGTGTGTCAATCACCGACTCAGGCGGGATGTTTTTTGGAGCAAACCAGGACCACATCTTATGTAAATGCCAGAGCATGGGAGAAAGGCCATGTTTTAAGGCAAAGGAAAATTTTATTTGGGTAACTGGTTTGGAGTACTTTTATCTTCTAATAAACTGTATGTTTTCCTTTAATATAATGAATTTTCATAAGTTAAAAACACACACACAACAACAACGTGGGGTGGGATTTGTCCCCTGAATTCTCTTGAGAGGCAGAGAAGGGAAGCAGGAATAACCACAAGAGTTGATTTGAAGTCAGAAGTCCAGGCTAATCATAACCTCATTAAATTACAATAATCTAACCTACAAAAAAGAGAATGCCCACCCAGGGGACAGACTGGGGTTCCAATGAGATAATCTATGGACCTGATTGGTAATTAACTAGAGTTTGTTATTTTTCTTTATCATATTTGTTCCTGAAGCTGTTTTTGGAACTTTGACTTGAAGAGATAACGATGACTAGGACATGAGAAAATGGAAAGTTTGTGCTGTGCTTTATTTGTGCTGTAAGTAGATAGTGTGTGATGCAGAAGAAAACAGCACGTATCTGGAGGTGTCTCTGTCAAGTGCTCTTAGAAATGTGCCACTATAACACTGGGGGTGCGTCACGGACTTTCCACTAAGAAAGGCCCCTTCTCCCCCAACTTTTTTCCAGTGATGTCTCCAACATGGTTTTGAATGACTCAAGCTTTGGGACTCCTACCACTTCCCTTGCTATGCATGTTTACCATTTCCCAGATTTCATCATTAGGGCATTTCCTGAAATTCAGCCCAATGTGTTCCTTTTTTCTGATTTCAAAAAGGATTCTGTTTCAAGCCTCAGCTGTCAAATGGGGAACCCAACTGTGAACAGTAGCGAATTTGACTGTGACATCAGAGTTTCCAACGGGAACCCGACTTTCCACCCTGAGATCCAATTCCCCCCTTGATTCAGGATTTAAGAATGATGCACAGTCTTCTCCAGACCTCACCAAGGAGCCACTGCTGGAGCCAGCAGCAGCAGGACCCCTAACTGCCTCGGAGGCTGGCAGCCTGCAAGGACTGTCTGCCAAGAACCCCTTTGGAAACGCATCACCTTTCCAAGACCCTGTTTTTAAGCAGATCAAAGTACTTTCCTCAGACTGGTGAAAGTCAGAGGCCCAGGTCAAGGTGAATGAGTGTGGGATTCTGAAGGGAGCTGGCAGAACATCAAAGAAGGTTGGGTGGGACCTGAATCCTTTCTTTGAAAACTCTTTTCCATTGTTTCCCAGATTTTTCAGTTTGACGCATCGTTGAACTTGCCTCTCTGCTCCCACACCTAGTCTCTACAACTGCCCATTAGTTCAATCATCTGATGCTTACACTTCTTAGGTGTTTGCATGTTCCAAAAGCCAATAAACATACATATGTACTGATCTATATGTGTGAATAAATGTCCATGTTCACCCACACTTACTAACCATCTTATCTTAAACCCTGAACTCATAATTAAACTTTCCTTCTTTTTATTCTGTACTTAGTTGTAGCCCCGTAACACTTAATACATAGTTCCGTGGCTCCCCACCAGACTGTACACACCCTAAGGATAGCAGTTGTGTCCTCCTAGTCATCTCTGTGCTCTTCCTCAGGCCTAATGCAGGGCCTGCTGCACTTTAAATATTTGAAAATGGTTAGTGATCGCTACGGGTAGTCTCAGACTTCCTCCTAATTTTAACAAGTATCTATTTATGCCACAGCAAGGACTTTTGGGGAACTGAATTGTCACTCTTGAAGGGCCAGAAAAAAGATAAATTCGAGGTCATCGCTTCTTAGATTGATACAAAAAGCAAGCAGGCACTATGGATACAATAAATAAAATCATAAATATAGCCATCACAGGTAACATTCATTGAACATTTACTATGGGTCACACATGTGCCATGTGTGTTCTGCCATATGTTATCTCATTTGGCTCTTCACGCTGGACCGTCCTGGGCTCAATCTTCACCTCTTCTCCATCTGCACTCTCCTTGGTGATCCCACGTGTCAACTATATGCCACTAACTCCCAACTCCTCCAGACCAGATTTCTCTTCCAAACCCCAAACTCATCTATCCACTGCCTTCACTTGGATGTCACAAATTCAGCACATCCAAAACTCACTCCTGGTCCCCCTGCAAAAGCTGCTCTACCTACTGCCTTCCCCAGCTCAGCCTTCTGGTTGCTCAGGCCAAAATCCTTAGAGTCATCTAAATTCTACTCCTTCTCTTGTTTCTCACATCCAATGCACGGGAAAGTAAATTCTGCTGACTCTCTCTTCAAGATAGATCCAGAATTCTGACACTTCTAACACTTCCCCTCTGTTCTAGTCCCTTCTTCTACCCTTGTGCCCTAAGCCATTGGTCCCAGCAAAGCAACCAAAGCAGTACACATTTTGTCACATTTCAATGACTCTCCCTTTCACTCAGAGGAAAGGCCAGAGTCTTCCCAATGTCTGGCATGCTTTAGGGTCCATCTGTCCTCTGACCCCATGTCCAAACACTCCCCCATTGCTCTCCTGACTCCTGCCACATTGTGTTCCTTGCTCTTTCATGAATGTGCCAGCAGCTCCCGCCTCCGGGTTTTGCTCTAGCAATTCCCTCTGCCTCAAGTGTTCTTCCTGCAGCTACTCTTGGCTAACCCCTCGCCCCTTTCAAGTCTCATTTAGGTTTGCCCAAACCACCTTCTTAATGCCACCACTTGCTCACCCCCAACAATCCCAATTCCCCTCATTCTGTTCTACCTTGTTTTTGTCCACGGTGCCTCTCACCTTCTAACATACCATATAAAGTGCTTATATATGACTTGGTTATCTTTCTTTCTTTCCCTTGTATAATGCAAGCCACATGAGGGTACAATTTTTGCCTCTCTAGTTTGGAAAGGTCTGGTTCACAGAGTGGGCACTCAGTGTTGAATGAGTGGGTGAGAAAAAACAGATGCTCTTGGAATCAGGATACTCAGGCTCCCAGCCTCACAGCTCCAAGTGGCTTTAACAGCCCGAGGGGAGCACATCCTTACACCCATCATGCTGCATCTCAGACTCAAAGCCCTACACCCTCTGGTTCTCTAAATTCCCTTTCTATAGCTCGAATCTCTGCCCTGAGAAACCACTCTGTCTGCCAGAGAGTGGCAAGGCACCATTTCATTTGCTTGAAACCAAATCCAATTAAGGATGGGGAGACTTTTTTTGTCACAAATAGCTGCTTGGTGAGTGGAAGCTAATAAAATATGACCAGCATGGGCAGCTCTCCTGGCAAGCGGTTCCCTGAAGAGAGACTTACAGCCTGGCACAGTTCCTGGCAAGTGGTTATCCTCTCTTGCTCCTGATGCTTGATGAAGAGCATGCTGGGAGCTGGGATGGGCTTCCAAATCTACAAGGGTCATGATGGTAAAAGGATGCTTACCTTTGGGGGGCATAAAGGAGTGTTTTCCATTTTTGAAAAGAGGGACCATCTGTTTTAGTACCTACAGTTCCATTAATTGGCTATAGTCTTGTATAGGGATCTTGATTAAGTAATACCAACTGAACTCAAAGAACTTTAAATTCATTCAGGATGAGCGTCTTCTCATAAGCTTCCCATTAGCATCAGAGGCACTCAGCAGCCAAATTTCAAGATGAGGAATAGCCAAACCTCAGGTGGAAAACTTCCATGGTGCCTGCTGCTGCTTCTTTCCTTTTTTTCTCCGCCTCCTCCCTCTCCTCCTCCTCCTCCTCCTCTTCCTCTTCTTCTCCCTCTCCTTCCTCTTATCCTTCCTGTCCTTCCTCTTCCTCTTCTTCCTCTTAATATACCTGAGCATTGGGTGTTATCATCCCAGTATCTTTCCTGAACAACCTGGATGGATTGCAAGGGAATTTTGCCAAGTGAAAAAAAAAGCCAACCTTAAAAGGTTACACATTTGGTTGCACAACACTGTGAATATAATTAATGCCACTGAATTGTACACTTACTAAAAAATGGTTAAGGTGGCACATTTTATGTTTTCTATACTTTACCACAATAAAAATGATTAAAGGTTACATATTGTATGATTCCATTTACATATTCTTAAGATGGCAAATTTGTAGATATGGAGAAAAGATTAGTGGTTGCCAGGAGTTAGGGAAAAGGAAGAAAGGAGGGAGGTGGCTGTGGCTATGAAAGTGTAGCACTAGGGATTCTTGTGATGCAACTGTTCTGTATCTCGACTCTGGTGTGGTGGCCATACAAATCTCACAAGTGATAAAATTTCATAGAACTAAGTAACACATGCACAAGCACGCACAAATGAGTGCACGTAAAACTGGTGAAATCTGAATCAAATCAGTGGATTTTATCAACGTCTGTTTCCTGGTTGTGGTATTGGTCTGTAGTTATGTAAAATGTTACCATTGGGGGAAACTGGATGGGAGGTATGTGGGATCTCTGTACTATTTCTTACAACTGCATGTGAATATACAATTATCTCATAATAAAAAGTTACACAACAACAACAAAGGGTTATTTCTCACTTGTGCCACATGTCCTACTTGGCACGGCTGGGGATTTTAGTCCATGTGGGTGGCACAGGCTATTAGAGCCTCCACCATCTGGAACATCACCAGTCACCTCATCGAGGGAAGGGGACATAGTAAGTTACTCCCTGGCTCTTAAAGGTTTCCACCTGGAAGCGACACATCATTTCCACTCATGTTTCACTGGCCAAAGCAAGTCCTTTGGCTCTCCTAGCTTCCCAGAAGTAGGGAAATTCAGTTTTGCCGTATGTGTGGAAAAAGGAGAGTCAAAATATTGGTGACAGCACTAATGATCACAGCTGTTGCTTAAGATTATCTAAATGGTTAAAATATTCACAAAGCATTTTACATTTACCTCATCATCATGTGACCAAGGAAACAAGGGTCTCCCACTTAATGATAAATCTAATATAGGAAATGCAGATATGAATATTATACTGTTCATTGTGGATAAAATTTTGTATTGGGCCTGAGTTTCACTGTTTAGAAAAAGTGAGAGCTTTCTGAAAAGGATAATTAAAATGCTAAAATATAATTTTAAATGCACCCATGTAACAAAAACTATTTCTCTTTGGCTTTTGTTTTTACTTCCAAGTGTATATGGAAAATAACTGCCTATTAAATTTTGATGGAAGCAGTGCTTGCAAATGACCTTTAACTTTTCAATCTGAAGGTACAAATGGCCAATTTAAAATGCAACTCAGGTGTGAGTAAAAATTTCTGCATGTTAAGGGAGGCCATGTGGAGGGCATTGGAAAGGGTGGGCTCAGGTGGATCAGACTGATAGATTTCAAAGGACATAAGTGTAGGAAAAATACCAGAGAGGCCAGGAATTTGCTAAGAAAAGAAATAGGACACCATTAATCAAAAAATAACCAGATTACTCCAGGAATGACCAACCAAATGTTGTGGTTCTTAAAAATTAAATCAGATATTTTGCTATTATGAAAATATATCTAAGATATAGTCTTTAACTTGTACTTTGTCAGATGACAATTATATTGATCAGAGTTGCTTAGAAATGAGGACAAGGGGTAACCTACCCTTATTGAGCATCTATTATATGCCAGTCCCTGTCTATGCCAGCCACCTTTAACCTGCACGATGCTCTTGCACTCTTGTACCATTATTAGCACTCTATTTTACAAATGCATAAAGAGTTAGAAAGGTGAAATCACGTGCCCAGGACTGCCTGACTGCAGAGTGGGGTTCTCTCTGGTAAACTGTGCTGTACCCTTCATTCGCTATCAGTTTCCTTGGGGCAGGACAGTGAACAACAATCCCATGACTAGACTCCAGCTCCTTTTCCAGACTCTGTTCAACTGCTTCCTTCTATGACTCCTAAGCTCCAGCCAGAGGACACTTCTCACACCTCCCCAAGCCACACCTTCAACATCCAACCTCTGTGCCTTTGCAAAAGCTATTCCTCCTGCCTTTTCTTCCTGACCTCTGTACCCCAAATTTACCTACTCTGCAGGTCCTAGCTCGTATGCTGGAGCCTTCAAGTCTTCCTACGTCATTGCCTTAAAATCTTTCAGATATGAGGCAAGAAAGGAATGAATGAATGCATGCATGCATGCATGAATAAATGAACAAATGATATCTTCCCCTAAAAGTAATGCTCCATTCCTTCTTTCTTTCCATTGCATTTATTGTGGTTGTTATATTCTACTGGAGGTTGGTAGCTATTTCATTTCCATTCAGAAAACACTGAGTTCTTCCTATCACAAAGCTCAGTGCCAAGTAGGGTGGGGAATACAACAATGGGTAAGACCTAGCCCAGCCCCAGCCCCTAGTTGTTCACAATCACACAAATAACAGAAACTGTTTGTGAAATGAACTCAGATTCACATGAGTTCCCCTGCCAGGCTCTCAGCTCTTTAAAGGAGGAAGTACATTTTCAGAGAGGGGGACATGACTTCATGCCTTTTCTAAGAGAAGTCTGACTCACATCAACATACTTGATCAAGAGCAAAGCCCAGTGCAGAATGACCCCATTCCTGGCCAAGTCAAGACCGACCAGGCTATGTGATGGATAGCCTCAGTGCCCAGGATTGCAAATAGCGTGTTGCAGCTTTAGCTGGCCTGAAGTGATAAGGTTAGAAAACCAAACAATATTGTCCTGAGTGTCCATAAAAATAAGCAGAAATTAGAGAAGCCTTAGCATCCTTAAGAATTATCATTTATTATTATAACCTTGCTCATTTCAATAGTGATCCCAGAACATAAAAAAATTATGATAAAATAAGATGGCAACATAATACTACTATTTAAAATAAAATCATAGATTAATACCAGAAAACTCCAGACTATTCCATTTAACTTCGTGTAGGGGAGTCTTTGAAATTAGGTTAAGTGACTCCAGGCTTTTTATTTATAGAAACAACTTGGATGTTGGTCTGAGAAGTGAGATACCCAAGTTTTCAAATAAACTCAAGTCACAGAGAATTGTAAATAATGAAGAACCATGTGGATGAAAAATAAATCTTTTAAATACCCTGTCTAATTGATAGGAAAAGCATTTCATATTAGATAAAACCCAATAAAAAGATTCAAAGACAGGATGTAAAAATCACACGCACACACACACAAAATCACAAAACCTGCACCACCATTCTGTATCCTGAGAGAAAAAAGGAAGAAAAAAAGCAAATGGGAAAGACAGTTGCATTGCTACAAGAAAAAGTAACACCCCCTCCTCCCCCACCCACCACAAAGAGGAACTATAGAAATGGAGCTGCAGCCTGGCTGAGTGCCAAGCTAGCCAGTAGTGTTCCTTTGTTTGAATAAGCAAAAGGCGCCCCCTCTGGGTGGATACAGCATTTTGAACACATGACCTGGCATGTGAAGAGCCCTTGTGCTAGAAAAGGTGCCTGGCCTCCAAAGAATGCAGTCTCACTCAGGGACTGAATTTCAGCCCCCAGCCCCCTCATAGCAGTGCATACATTGACAGCTGACCCTACCTGCCCAGCAGCATTCTGTGTAAAATGCCTGGGGAAAAGACACTGGGTCATAGTCTGTTTTAGTTTCTGGGCTAAACTTTACCTCTCTGAGCTCAGTTTCTTCTGCAAAGTGAGAAGGCAGTGACCACTCAGACCTACCGTACAGAGATCAATTGAGCTTACTTGTGGGGAAAGGCTGGCTTAGCTGCCAGTCATCACGCAGGAATAAAATTCTCCTTATTAAATAAGCCGTGTCCCATTTACATTTCAGGGAATAAAACGTTTTCCCTTTTTACCTGCTAATGTATTCTTATTTGACATTTTAAAGTATATTCATTTTCATTTTTGTCTTCATTTATGTTTGTTTCTTCAAGTAAAAAAAATAATAATTATTATTATAATAGCAATAAACCAAAACATAATAATGATTACCATTGACTGACCACTTTCCTGTGTGCCAGGCGTTGTGCCAAGCACCTCCTATATCTTTATGGTCTCATATAATCCTCACAAGTGGGAGTGTCATTTCCTCCATTATATAGATGCAAAAACTGAGAACCAAAGGTTAAGAAAAAAAACCAAAAAAACAGAACAGCACAGCTAGCATTTAAATCCATATCTTTGTGATTCAGAGCTTCTGGTCCAAACAAAAAAGCTCTCGATGAGTTCATTGCAGAAAATTTGAAAAGAGATAAAGAAGAAAATAGCAATCACCCTTAATCTGTCACCTCTCCATTAACATAATGCTGTTCATTCTCGTGATACTGCTCTGACATTGTAAGATGACCCCTTTTACAGAGTCAGTAGAAGAAAGAGGGAATTTTTTAAACAGTCGAGGATATAGCTGTTAAGAGCTAGATGCCACTACCAGTTATAGGAAGAAGGGAAAAAGCCTAATATTGTCTGCATTGTAACTGTTTTCTTTTAGCCACTCCAAGTGCCATTATAATTCCTAATATCATCCCTAGAATCATTTATTCATGTTAATAATTGCAGCTATAACCATTCAGAATCTCTGCAGCTTTGGCAAAGACAGTCAAGGAAATATACACTGTATTTAATTAACTCTCTATTGAGAGTAAGTGGAAGGTACTTAATCATGTTCATGAACCTGTAACTACTCTCTTATCAGAGACTCCACTCAGGAGGCCCTGTAGCTTCTTACAACTGACAGGCAAATCGTGCCCTGAACTGCACTGCTGCTGCCCTTAAGAATTATCACCGGCTACTCGTACGCACCATGCCTCCAAATGTTGGGCTGTAATTGTGGAACCCATCATGTACAGTTTGTCCTGATTTCTGAAAATCTTCCCAGTATCATAACATGGGCATCCCTTCTGTGTTTAAAATATCTGATTCCCATAGGTGGGAGCAATGCAAAGAGTTGCTCATCCAAAAGCCCAATGGCTTCTCCAGTGTTCTAGATAAGTGGTGACCAAGAGAATTTTTGAGAGATTACGGTGTGCCAGGTAGTGAATTAGGCATTTCAATTATCTCTTTTAATGCTCAGACCAATCCTACAAGGTAGTTAATACCCTCATTTTGTAAATCGGAAAACAATCAGAGTGATTAAGTATTTGTCCAGGGTTCCACTTCTCCTAAGCACACAATAATCCTAGTTGGCTTGACTCTAGCACATTTTTAACTACTAAATAATACTACCTCTCAGGTTAGGCGCCAGCCCCAAAGAGAAATGAATGGCAGAGCCCCTCCTCTATCATGCCCCACTCTCAAGTGAGCCCTCTGACTCCAGTGATTCAAAAAAGAGCACTTTTCCAATAGCATTTTTCACAGAAATAGAATAAGCAATCCTAAATTTGTATGGAACTACAAAAGAACATGAATAGTCAAAGCAATCTTGAGAACAAAGAGCAAAGTTGAAGGCATCTCACGTCCTGATTTAAAACTATATTACAAAGCTATAATAATCAAAACAGCATGGCATTGGCATAAAAACAGACACAGATCAAAGGAACAGAATAGAAATCCCAAATATAAACCCACACATATGGTCAATTAATTCACAACAAAGGAGACAAGAATATACAATGGGTAAAGGATAGTCTCTTCAATAAATGGTGTTAGGAAAACTGGACAGCAACATGCAAAAGAATGAAACTGGATCCCTATCTTAAACCCATAAACAAAAGTCAACTCAAAATGGATTAAGACTTGAATGTAAGGCCTAAAACCATAAGACTCCCAGAAGAAAACATAAGGGGTAAGCTCCTTGACATTGGTGTTAGCAATGATTTTTCAGATTTGACACCAAAAGCAAAAACAACAAAAGTAAAAGTAAACAACTGGGACTACATCAAACTAAAAAGCTTCCGTACACCAAAGGAAACCATCAACAAAATGAAAAGGCAACCTACTTAATGGGAGAAAATATTTGCAAATCACATATCTGATAATGTTATGGTCAAAATACTTCGAGAACTTATAAAACTCAGTAGAAAAAAAATCTGATTAAAAAGTGGGCAGAGAAGCTGAATAGACGTTTCTCCAAAGATGACATAAAAATGGCCAACAGACACATGAAATGGTGCACAACATCATAATCATTAGGGAAATGCAAATCAAAACCACTGAGATACTACTTCAGACATGTTAGAATGACTATTACCAAAAAGACAAGAAATAACAAGTGTTGGCAAGGATGTGGAAAAAAGGGAACACTTGTGCACTGTTGGTGGAAATGCAAATTGGTGCAGCCACTAAGGATAACAGTATGAAGTTTCATCAAAAAATTAAAAATAGAACTACCATATAATCCAGCAATTCCGCTTCCGGGTATTTATCCAAAGGAAAAGAAATTACTAACTGGAAAAGACATCTGCACCCCCATGGTCACTGCAGCATTATTTACAACAGCCAAGACATGGAAACAACCTGAGTGTCCACTAATGGATGGATGGATAAAGAAAACATTACATATATACACATACATACATATACACAATGGCATATTATTCAGCCACAAAAAAAGAAGGAAATCTTGTCATTTGTAACAACATGGATGGAACTTGAAGGCATTATGCTCAGTGAAATAAGCCAGAGAAGGACAAATACTATATGATATCACTTATATGTGGAATCTAAAAAAAAACCAAACAAACCAAAAAACTAAAAATCATAGATACAGAGAACAGATTGGTGGTTCTCAGAGGCAGAAGTTGGAGGGCGGGGGAAAATGTGCGAAAGTGGTCAAAAGGTACAAACTTCCAATTATAAGATAAATAATTCTTGGGTATACAATGTGTACAGCACGGTATAACAATAGTGTACTGTATATTTAATAAAGTTGCTAAGACAGTAGATCTTCAAAGTTCTCATCACAAGAAAAAAAATGTAACTATGTGTGGTGATGGATGTTAACTAAATTTATTTTGGTAATAATTTTGCAGTATATACATATATCAAATCATTATGTTATATACCTAAAACTAATACAATGTTATATGTCAATATCTCAACTTAAATAAAAAAGTCACTCTCTCCAATAGAACCGGTATTAATCTATTGGTTGAGTCCATGTTCTTGATATATTACCATTCCAGATCTGAGCCATAATCCTCTCCTCTGTGCCATGCTCTGAAGGCATTTCAGGAAGTAAGAGAGGAGTCACGGAGCAACTGCAATCAACCCAGCATGGTTTATTGAACAATTAAAGGACTTGGAAATTCGTTTATTTGCTTCCCCTCTTCGACAGTGATGTGCTACTTAGGAACAAGACCAGAGAGCAGGTACAACTCTATTAGGGAAAAGTGGCCCCTGGCACCATTTTTTACCCAGACAAATTAAAGTAAGCTTCTATTGCATCCTCACTTGAGCTATTCCCAAAGGGGACAACAGGGGGTGGGGGTGGGGGGTTGCTCATGATTGCCTGGTCCTCCTAGAGGCAGGCAATGCTTGGGTCCTTGTGGGAAATTCAAGTACTTGTAATTCCAGCTGTGGAACGGATGTCATTCTCACTTTGTCTTCCACTGGTGCGGGATAGCTGAGGAAATGCTACACTCGTCATCCTTACTTTCAAGGGAAAAAAAAGTCTCCATTACAAGGCTATCTATAGTTTTCCAATGTTTTCTCAAAGAAGGCAAAAGGGGATGTGTTGAAAGACATGGCTGCCTGTGGACACTGCTGAGTAAATTTTGGCCAGTTTAGCATAGTCATGAAGCTCCAAAAATATTTTTTTTCTGGTTCAAGGGAGAAGGAGATAGTTCTACCACTCTGCTAAAGATGTGCTGGACTTGACAAAGGAGAAACCTATTCTTGTGCTTTGCTCTAAAGTATTTCCATAAGCCCAAATTTCTGGGTGGTTACAAGTAATTTGCTTCAACTTGATTTCTTTCATTCAAATTTATGGAAAAAAATGTCTGGTATAGGCAATGGAAAATAATTAAGACATCAGCTCACTGTTGAATGTTCGACAGCAAAGATCCATTAGCTTACATGTCAATGTTGAATTACAGTATTGTTGACCTTAAAGGAGTGAACGAAATTCTAGGAATGGGATGACCAAATAAGCCCCTGTCATATTTCACTCTTTAAGTTCCTTGCTTTTATATTCTGGCCTTCATCTTCTCCAGT
The DNA here is from genome assembly GCF_009873245.2 of Balaenoptera musculus. NCBI lineage: Eukaryota > Metazoa > Chordata > Mammalia > Artiodactyla > Balaenopteridae > Balaenoptera > Balaenoptera musculus. The sequence continues at coordinate 70,071,420 of NC_045795.1, read as the reverse complement.
ACTCGGCCGCTATCTCTTGAATGAATTGATTTTGCCAACTTCGAGGATCCTCGTTAGTAATCTACTCAATATGTGCATTCCCTTTGGAAGAAATACAGTAGTCTTGTGTGCATTTCCTATCTGCTCCTAATTTCCTATACTGTGAATTATGTCATCTAGTTTTTGTGTTGTTGCCAGTGGGAAAAGGCTGTCTAGATCAATTTGGTCAGACTGCCTCATACCCCTAGAAACACCAATTAGATCACCACAAAGTTGACTCATGCCCAAGACCAACCCCAATTTCCTCTACTGTTCCTCATTGTTTAAACATTTAGCCTTCAGAAGGCTCTTGGATGAGTCATTTGACCCACAATGCTTCATCCAAGATCTAATACCATGGTGGGTCAGATTTATACACATCTTGCCAAAGCAATGGAAATTGAGGAGATATTAAATCTAGGAGGAGATCTATTCTGGTTATGGAGAGTGGATCTTGACCCAGGTGGTATTTTGATTCTCACCCTCCTGAATTTCCTCAGAGCACCTTCAGATAAAGTGGGAAACTTGTGATTTACGGGCTGAAGACATTAGGTTAGAGGGTAAGGGGTAATGTAATACCCACATCTACACAGCAGGGAAGAGTAAAAATACTTTCACATCAAATTACCTGGATAATTGCTTCCATTATTTAGTTTGATGTCCATGGGCAAAGCACATAATTTGAAGATTTTGAGAAGTATTTTAATGCAATCTTAGCCTTTTGGCAGAATCTAGCTGAGGAGACAAAAGATTGATCCCTAAAGCTCCCTCTGAATCTAATTTCCTAAGAAGGCACACCCATAATCAGTCACGCCATCCAGGAGAGAAACCCTGACTACATGGGTATGTAAGATGGAATGTTCAGACACACTATGTAGATGAAAGGTATTTCCTTTTCTATGTCTCCCCTATTCTGTGTTAATCATTTGATTATGGATACAGGTCCAGTAAAAATTGGACTTGTATTTAGAAGTTTTGGAAGGGGGAGGGGGAGAAATGTGTTTGGCTGTCCAGCAGGACTGGTGGAAGCTGGTACCTGCCACTCCAGTCTGGGGAGAGCAGGCACGAATATGTTTGTGTAGAACATGAACAGCCAGCATCCCTTATACCTCTGGCTCCCAGAGATCCAGGGGTGAGAACCCTGCAATTTCTGTGCCTGGACACTCATTACAGAAGCTCCTATCACTGTTCTGGCCTCAGAAACCAAATCTAATGCAATGAACAACTATGGTCCCATTAATTCAAGGCTAAAATCTGCTTTCATCTGGACCTATTGGACAGACTTTAGCTGCACCTGCAAGAAGAAAGGAATTTGTTCCTGGACTGTTTCTGGACTGTGATAAATGAGACCAAAGGGTTGGGTTATTTCACTTAATTATCCCAAACATTTAACTTTATACACCCCCTGCTCTGGCTTTCAGAGTCTCTTGGCTACCATCAGGAATAAAGATACTCAGTGGTTAACACAGAGTTAATTCCAGAACCATCACAGATAACTATCTGCATACACCAGATGCCCCAGTGCACATAGGATGGGATGTGTCCCCATTCAGAACCATCATTGTCATGGTTTTGTTTGTCCAGTTTACATAAGTGAGCAGCTGATTTGCAATTTGCTGGATCATAATAAGAGTAATGTAGAATAATAATAATAATATCAAAACCATTTAATATCAGGAACAAGAAAATCTTGGTCACTGCCTGTGGTAGGCAGAATATTGCTCCCCCAAAGATGTCCACATCCTAATCCCCAGAACCTGTGAATATGCTACCTTACATGGCAGAAAGGACTTTGGGGATGCGATTAAGGTTTTAGACCTTGAGTCAGGGAAATTATCCTGGATTCTCCAGGTGGGCTCAGTCTAATCACATGAGTCTGTAAAAGTGGAGAGCCTTTTCCAGCTTCAGACAGAGAGATGAGACATGAGAAGGACTGGCATTGAGATGGAGTAAGGAGACCACTAGCCAATGAATTTGGAAGTCTCTAGAAGCTGAGAAGGCCATCAATCTAGAGATAACCACTAGCTGTAGGACCTCAAGGAACTGAATTCTGCCAGCAACCCAAACAAGCAAGGAACAGGTTCTTCCCTGGAGTCTCCAGAGTAAGGCAGACCTGCCTAAACTTGACATTAGCCCAGTGAGACTCATACTGGACTTCTGCCCCACAGACCCGCAAGATAATAAGATTTGTGTTGTTTTAAGCCACTAAGTTTGTGGTAATTTGTTACAACAGCAGTAGAAAACTAATGCACTGCCCTCATGTACCTTGCAGTCTAAAGGGGGGAAGAAGAATGTAAATTGGCAGTGACAATACAGCAAGGTATAGCTTATGGGGTGCAAATGTTTTGGCCCTGGCTCCACACTCAAATCTAAATTTGGCTTTGTTGCCCAAATGATGATACAGATACATATGGCCATTGTCTTATATTTGTGTGTATTAAATAAACCAATTTGTTAAATTTAAACAATTTAAATAAATGATTGTGTTACCCTTTTGAAGCAATTCTCCTTTTTTTTTTGTTGTTGATATATTGCAGATGTCAGAGAGCATGGTCTGAGCCTCTCTCTTCATCTCTTGGCATCCACTGGGGAGGTGTGGCTCCTCCTGACATTGAAGTGAATGAGTCTGAGGCATGGGAAAGGATGCAGGGTTGAACAGAGTTGCGTGGAGGCGTGTTGATGGTGTGTTCCACGAGAAAGGAACGACACATGCCAAGTTCAGTGGTAAAGACACAAGTCAGGGGCACAGAGGGTCTGAGTGGAGACCATAGTGTCTGGGGCAGTGATGGGGCAAAGGGGGCACAAGGCGCCTGGGGAAGCAGGCAGGGCTTGTTGGTGTAGCCCTTGGGGGCTGTGCTGGGAGTTTGGACTTCACCCTACAGATAGTGGGAAGCCGTGCCAGGTTCAAGCAGTGAGGGGAGGGGAGGGGAGGCTTATGTAATGGGAGCTGCACACTTAACTGTGTCCCCTCTGGCATTACTTCCCAGTTGTAACATGGATGTTCCCATTAGCTGCCCCTTTCCCCTCTGCGTCTTGACCCTCTTCTAGCAAATGCACTTAAATTGTTTCCTACTTTTTGGACTTTTTATTTTAAGACTTTTCAGACAAACAGAAAAGTAGAGCATGAAATAATGAACATCCAGAAACCCATTTTCTATATTTAGTAATGTTAACATTTTGCCATTTTGAGTCATCTGTTTTTTTTTTTTTTTTCTGATGTTAAAGTAAATTACAGACATCAAGATGTTTTATCCTAAAATAGTTCAGTATGAATCCCTGAAGAAGGCCATTATTCTACACAACCACAAGTCAGCATCACTCCTAACAAGGTTAATAATCGCCTGATACCATCTAAGCCCAGCCTATGTTCCCATTTCCCTCACTGTCCCCAAATATCTTTTAAAACTTTTTTGTTCAGTCTAAGATGAAAAGTCATACATTTTATTAGATTATTATTTCTACTGAGTCTCTTTTCATTAGAACAGGCCCTCACCACCATCCTTACTTTATTTTCCTAAGACATTTAAACTAGTTAAAGAAATCAGGCCAACTTGTCCTGTAGAATGCCCCACTTCTAGATTTGTTTAATTGGTTCCTCATGGTGTTGATAAACTTGTTCCTCTATCCCCTCTCCCCCGTTTCCTGTAACCTGGTTTTAGAATCCCATTAGTGTTTTTGGCATGAATACTTTGTAAGCAATGCTAGGTACTTCCCACTGCCTTCCATTAGGGGCACATCATGCCTGGTGCCTCCACCACCACATATGTCAAGATCAATCTCTACTTAAGGTCATGACAGTGATAGGTTTTCCTCTTATGAGATACAAGTACCTGTAGGATCATACATTACTGTCACGTGTATATCTAGTTCTCCATCAGTGGTTTGCCTAAAGATTTTTGTATCTATTCTTAATTTTTACTTAAACAGGGTTATTTCATAGGCATTGCAAAATGGTCAGTTGCTTTTTGATACAGAGGTGGGCTAAACCATGAGAACGATCAAATTCTTTTGCTTGGATCAACGAATGTGGAAAACTTCTAGCGTCCCCCACTTTCCTTTCTTACAGTTCTGCATCTCTGAGTGTCATCTGGAAGGGCCATGTTCAAGGTTGTCAGGCCTCATGTCCCTCCCTGCAGCCCATGCATACACACACTCACCTAGCCGACAAGTGAGGCTGTCTTTCAATTATTGACAGAATTGCCGCCAGACAGCCAACTTCCAAGAACAGAAGGTGTCCGAGGCGGCAGGAAGCACGGGGCCCCCACAGGGCCTCCTCTTGCATGCATGGCTCTGTCACGAGGGCAGTCAATTGCCCATCTCTTGTTTGTTTTATGGGGATCACCCAGCCGAGGAGGAATGGTGGTAGGAGATTCATTCAGCCCCAAGGTTATATCAAGGAAGGACGTCCTAATTTGGGACTCCAGACATTTCTCATGACAACTAGAAATATTTCCATTGAAAGGCAAAGAAAATAGAACTGATAGATGGTTCCTCCTCTTAATGGACTCCTCACCTAGTCAATGTCCCTGCCTTCTCCTCCATGATACAGGCTCTTGGCAGAGCTGCCCGGCACTTTTCTTGTGAATGGAGACTCTGTTAATTAAATACCACTGTGCTTCCGGGAGACATTTTCTAGGCAATTATTGATCTCCATTCAACCCAGTGGAAATGTCCCCACATTCCTGGGAGATCTCCCTGAGATTCCAGCCTTTTCCCCCAATCTTTTTTTGTTTTGACTTTTTTAACCTTCCTTATACATTTGGATATTATACAGTCCTCTAATAAAACTGAAATGAAAATAATTGGGTTCCTCAGTGGATTCAAGTATTTGCTCATTTCCAAAAGTGGAGACATTTTATAGTTTTGGCTGCTTTTATCCTCTCTGTGAATTTAGATGTTATACCTATTGGCTGTTATTTTCTCTAGTCCCCCAACCACTAAACAGTTACAAATACACGGATGCAGCTCAGGGGGCTTTTATGTGGCTCTTTTCTCTGGAAAACCACTGGCTTGGCATCCATTGGCTCAGCATGTTGGTCTAATATTCTGTCTGCTAAGGTAACATTGTGGTTTAGCAAAGGGAAGGGAAAAAAAATACAGGGGAAGTGGAATGCCACACTATAGTGTAAAAGACTTGTTTTGAAACTCAGACTGGGATTGACATATATACACTTATACATATAAAATAGATAACTAATAAGAACCTGCTGTATAAAAAAAAAAAACTAAATTAAAAAAAGAAACAACAAAATCTAGCCACAAGTCTCATAACTACTGTAAATCTAAAGGAGAGTAAATGATATTTGGAGATATCTACAACTACTGTAGTAAGAAATGAAAATATCTGTGATTACCATACTCAGTATTATGTAATAACCTGTAAGGGAAAAGAATCTGAAAAAGAATATATATATATATAACTGAATTGCTGTGCTGTACACCTGAAACCTACATGATACTGTAAATCAACTATACTTCAATAAAAAAATTTTAAAAAAAGAAAAAAAAAAGACACATCAAGGTTCAGGAGGTCTTTGATTTCAGACCCACGAACAGGGGTCAGATGACTTACAAACCCCTAGACCTCATAAGCACAGTTTTGTGGGTCTTTGCACTTGTGCATTTTCCCGAGAAGAACGGTCATGACTTTCACCAGATCCCTGGAGGGGTTCAAGATCCAACAAACTAATGTGATTTTCAGTGCTCAAAAAGACACAGGAAATGGGAAGGAACTAAAGAAAAAAGTAAGCTCCACCATGTGACCTCCTCAGACACAGCCCAGGTTTAGAGAGCTGCCCCGGCATCACGAGTAACCTCTCCTCTCACTTTCCAAAGAGTCCTCCTTGGGATGGTCTCCCTATTGAGAACCCTGGTCCCCACTCTGTTGGGCTAAGGTTCCCACCCCTCTGCAAATTGCTGACACCATCCTTTTCCCAGTACATCTGCTAATGGGACTTTCAACTAAACCCAGATCATGTCTCTTTGGCTAAAATTGTCCTCGAAATAGTAATAATGTTCCAGATTATCAGATCATAAAATCCTGCAGGGTGAGTTGGGCTCAGGACCTGGGGGCACAGACGGGGCTACAGGAAGACTGTTGTATAATGTTGTCCTGCCCAGAAACCCTCTTGCGTGGGTGCAGGTCAGGCCTGTCATGGGGCAGGTGAGGGGCAGGGAGAGGACAGAGGAGAATGAGGACCTTGAACAGGTCTTCTGTTCACAAAAGGTGGTACATTTAGACCTTAGAAACAATCCTGGGGGCCAGAAGGGAAATGCAAGAGACTCTACAATTTCCTTTGCTGTGCAAAAGCTTTTAAGTTTAATTAGGTCCCATTCGTTTATTTTTGTTTTTATTTTCATTACTCTAGGAGGTGGATCAAAAAAGATCTTGCTGGGAATACCCTGGTGGTCCAGTGGTTAGGACTCCATGCTCTCAATGCTGAGAGGGCCTGGGCTTGATCCCTGGTCAGGGAGAACTAAAATTCCACAAGCTGTGCAGTGAGGCCAAAAAAAAAAAAAAGATCTTGCTGTGATTTATGTGAAAGAGTGTCTGCCTATGTTTTCCTCTAAGAGTTTTATAGTATCCAGTCTTACATTTACGTCTTTAACGCATTTTGAGTTTATTTTTGTGTATGGTGTTAGAGAATGTTCTAATTTCATTCTTTAAACAAAAAGACAACCCACAGAATGCGAGAAAATATTTGCAAATGAAGCAACCAACAAGGGATTAACCTCCAAAATATACAAACAGCTCAATATCGAAAAAAAAAACCCAATCAAAAAATGGGCAGAAGATCTAAATAGACATTTCTCCAAAGAAGACAAACAGATGGCCAAAAAGCACATGAAAAGATGCTCAACATCACTAATTATTAGAGAAATGCAAATCAAAACTACAATGAGGTATCACCTCACACTGGTCAGAAAGCCATCATCAAAATATCTACAAACAATAAATGCTGAAGAGGGTGTGGAGAAAAGGGAACCTTCCTACACTGTTGGTGGGGATGTAAATTGGTACAGCCACTATGGAGAACAGTATGGAGGTTCCTTTAAAAACTAAAAATAGAGCTACCATATGATCCAGCAATCCCACTCCTGGGCATATGTCTGGAGAAAACCATAACTTGAAAAGATACATGCACCCCAGTGTTCACTGCAGCACTACTTACAGTAGCCAGGACATGGAAGCAACTGAAATGTCCATCAACAGAGGAAGGGATAAAGAAGATGTGGTACACATATACAATGGAATATTACTCAGCCATAAAAAGAATGAAATAATGCCATTTGCAGCGACATGGATGGACCTAGAGATTGTCATACTGAGTGAAGTAAGTCAGACAGAGAAAGACAAATATCATATGATATTGCTTATATGTGGAATCTAAAAAAACGGTACAAATGAACTTATTTACAAAACAGAAATAGACTCACAGATGTAGAAAACAAACTTACGGTTACCAAGGGGGAAGGGGGGGAGGGATAAATTGGGAGATTGGGATTGACATATACACACTGCCATATATAAAATAGATAAATCACCAAGGACCTACTGTATAGCACAAGGAACTCTACTCAATACTCTATAACGACCTACATAGGAAAAGAATCTAAAAGAGAGTGGATATGTGTATAACTGATTCACTTTGCTGTACAACAGAAACTAATACAACATTATAAATCAGCTATACTCCAATAAAAATTAATTTAAAAAAAAGAAAAAAAAAGACTATGAAAATTTCTCAGGTACCATGACACCTTTTTACAACATTTTCTTTTCTTTTTCTTAAGATTTTTTGATGTGGACCATTTTTAAAGTCTTTATTGAATTTGTTACAATATTGCTCCTGTTTTATGTTTTGGTTTTTTGGCCCAGAGGCATGTGGGATCTTAGCTCCCCGACCAGAGATTGAACCCACGCCCCCTGCATTGGAAGGCAAAGTCTTAACCACTGGACCACCAGGGAAGTCCCCAACATTTTCAATATAAAAGGAATCTGAAAAAATTGAAAACATCCCAGGTCATGCTCAACCTCTGGAAAGCCTGAGACCCGAGATATTTCACTTAGTCACTCAACAAATATTATTAAGCACTTATGATGTACCAGACACTGGGACTACATTGTGAGCAAAACAGATGTGAGTCCCCCCACCCTCCCAGAACTCATGGCTTGTACTTGTGAAGGGTGTAAAGAGGTGCCACCTGATGCCAAGTTCCCAGCACACTGTAGGCACTCAGTAAATGGTCATTATTATTAGTATGTGGTCCTGAAGTTAGCAGACTGGCTCTTTGCTGTGAATAAACAGGCTAATATTGTTTCTTTTATTTTTATGACCAATAAATAACTGATATTTAATTGCTGATGTTCTACCTTTTAAACGAGAATCATCACAGAATTACAAAGAATTGTTTTTGCTATTGCTACAATAATGTATTTAACAGGCTAATTTCCATCCTGTGAATATTTAGACAGATAAATTAGGCATTAAGGAATTTCCTTCAGTTTATATAAAAAAATCAACTACAAACACACACACACACACGAAATAGAAAAGAAGGAGACAGACACCCACACAACATTTTCGTAAGGAATATTAACAACAGAGGCTTGTTTCTCTTAAAGAATGTTACAGTTACTTAAAGAACTTCACAATCACTATCATCGAATAAAATAATTCAAGGATTTTCATCTGTTTTTGTTAGTAGTATCTGAAGCTGCTTAATTTACTCTTACCTTTTAAAACCAGAAGTGTCATTTTGAAAAATGGATGGACAAGGTTTTTGAGAGCATTATTCTCTGCAATTTATCTTTCTCTTTGGAAGGAGTCACTTCAATAATAAACCCGATCTGAAATGCGTTGTCTGCACTTGGTGAAAGCACTTTGCGGGGCCACAGATTTCACAACTCTCTAATCTACTGGAACTGCAAGATCTTTCCCAGCCCAGTGTGATAAATCAAATTAATGTCTCCAATTACAGCCCAGGAAAACAAGAGACAATTGCTTCAGAATGAGCTGGCCCCTTTGCAAATCACGACCTTTTTATTTATTGTGTATATCATGCTTGCCTTTCAGGCGTTTTTATTTGAGGTGACTGTAATTAATGATATGGTTCATTAGTTGGAGAACGACTCAGGCAGCTTCACAGCACAGTAGTTCACAGCATTGTGGGACTTAACTGATTCCACATGGCCCCAAATAGTTCCCTAATAAGGCCTTAGCAGGAATAGTTTGATGTGTGCATGGCAAATGATGTATTTTGAAGCAGGAGTACACAGCGGAGGCATGGTATGCTGAATGGTGTTGTTTTTGGCTGATACATAATTAATATCACAGGCTCCTTCTATTCCTTAGGCTTTTTCCGGCCTTTGACGGCTATCAAACTTAGGTGATACCGCATTTTAGGCTCTTGATTAGAATGCCTTTGTGCTTGAGTTTCTGAGAGTAAACCTAACACCTGCACCGGTGTGAGAGGTTTCAGTTAATTGTTTTCCTTTGTATTAAATGTCCTCCAACCAGCAGGGAAAAAAAGCCTACCCAGGCCCCATGCTGTGAGAGCTCCATTTTTCTCAATGGATCCCAGCTCTGGCTACACATGAGAATCACCTGCAGAGTGCCCCCAAAACACTCACCCCGTCACAGAGATCCTACTTTAATTGGTCTAGGGTAGGGCCCAGGCATCGGTATTTTTAAAAATCTCTCCAGGGTTAACAGCCTCTTCTGTGTCTTGACCCCTGAGCCATCTTTTTAAAACGTAAGTTGGATTAAGTCTTGATGGCTCCTCATGTGCCCTTGAGACCCTGAATGACCTAGTCCCTGACCCGTCTTCTACTACACCCCCATGACCCTGGCTGTGCCATTCCTGTTGTTACTTCAACTCACAGCATTCTCGTCTATATACAAACATTTGTAGTATAGCAATGAAAAAGCAAAGAAAATAAAAGTACCTAATTGTGTCAATAGTAACTTGAAACATTTTTGCATACACAGAGGATATTCAGAAACTTTTTCTCAAGGATAAAAACAAAACATTTCTTTAAGGGAATCATACTCCTGCAATTTCTTTCCTTAGGTTTCCAAGAAAATGTCTTGGAAATTAATAAAGAAAATGTCAGGAATACTCACCAGACAACTCTGATGGACACTAGCTGAGAAAGGAGTTAGCTGGTGTTGATGTGGATGAGGCTGTGGAAGAAGCATCCACTCCTGTCCCGTTAGCCAACCAACCGCCCCACCAGGGAAGCCGCCCCAGACATTTGGACTCTGAGTTCTTCATCTTCAGCCCATATTATATATATTAAAGGTAATGCAGCCAAGTTTAATGAACAAAACTCTTCATTGCCTTGATGTTTGTTCTTTACAATTCATTTTAGATACAGCAACAATATGAATCTGTGAGGAAATATTGGGTATAATTTTAAGTACCCAGATTTTCAAATGAAATTGCAAACATAAAGATTGGTGCACTTTGCCTATATCCTCATGTTCAATTTGGCAACAGATGCTGTTTCCAAGATCTTCAACATGAGTGGCAAATTTTTCGAGTCCCAAAGCCAAATTAAAAATCAGGGACCAAGAGGGGAAAGTGGCGGGGGGGGGGGGTGGTGGTGGTGGGATGAATTGGGAGATTGGGATTGACATGTATACACTAATATGCATAAAATGGATAACTAATAAGAACCTGCTGTATAAAATATAAATAAAATAAAATTCAAAAAAAATCAGGGAGAGGGGATGTATAAAAATATATAAATGCTGATTTTTTTTTTTTTTGCTTAAGTTATTGCTTGTTAATGAGGATCTAACTTGCCTATATCTTCCATGAAAGAAAACATTTAATTTATAACCCTACAGCTTTGAAGAAATTTTTGCCCCCATCCCCAGGTAACTGTGTAGTCCTGAGTCTACCTGAATATTCCAGTAAGAATTGTTTTTCCTAAGAATCCATGGCTCGATTAGAAAGGTAATCCATACACTTGTCGAGGATTTCAGATATGTTCGCTGACTTGCACTGCCCTTCCTCAGAGCTCGTACCTAGACCCCAGTACAACACTGACCTTACACTAGATGTTCACTGTTTCATAGTCACACGTCTTAACAAGTAGCAAATAGGCTTTGGTCTTCTCCAGCTGGGAAGAAGTGAGCATCCCTAAATCTGGTCTTTTCTCCTAGCCAGCTGGCTCAACCATTAGCTCTCATGTAATATTTATTTTCCAGATTTGAAATCTAGACTGCCTCTGACTCTTGCCCTTAGCACAGTAAAGAAGGTTATTTTATCACATCCCCCGAGTTTTTTGTGATGTCCCCATGCCTGGACCTGAATAGTGCTATTTCAGGTTTCCTCTTGGTTTGTATCTTGATAATTCCAGGGCTGCTTCCTCAGGCATTGTTAATGGCGATTAACTGCCATGGTCCCCTGTGTCATTTTTGACCCAATGGCCCTCACTGAGTCTCTCATTAATTCTGGGGCCTCTCTTTTCAGTGAACAGTGTTGCCTCCATTGTCCGTTTAGGCATGGCTTTATACACTTGTGAGAAAGCTAGTTTTCTCTTTACCTTTATTTTGGAGTCTTTCTCTTTCGGTGACGGTAATCCTATGATGAATATCTTCCTTTTGCTGAAGGAAACTAGCTTCTGGGCATGTAGCATTTGTCTCTGTTTCAAGGTTTCACACCCCTTTGCAGTAATCTTTTCCAACTGAATTGGCAATGTTCTTATCGTCAATGAAAACAATAAAGATTAATCATTGGTCCCTTCATGGTTTTTGGTAGATCATTAATCAACTGAGCTTCTGCATTGTGTAGCATCATTGGACCCAACCTACCTATTTCCATGGGACAGATCAATCACTACTGCTTAGTGAGAGCACTCGCTCTTCCCCAGTGACGTGACTTGCATGTAGCCATCTGCTCCGGGCCTGACTCTAATCTGAACAATCTCTTTTGTATGAACTTTTACTTGCTACCTGATATAGAAAGAGCTTGCTTTAGGACTGAATGAATGAGACACCTTCAGTAGTGTCTGGCACATGCTGATCTAATTTGGATCTGAATTGGGTATGTGTCATCCATGCTTAAGCTTTAAGTCTTCTTAACTTTTAGACCAATTCTATTATTTTCAATAATAAGAATAAAAGGAGCTCCTGTTAAGGGAGAGCTTGTGACCTGCCCTTCCTATACATATACATGTTACATTCATGTTTCTGTTTTTCATAGCAGTCCTATGAAGTATGTGTACCACAACTGCATCCCGTTTGCCTAAGGGGGAGTGAAAGTAATGAAGAGGTGAAGTGATTTTCTCAAGATCACAGAATTAGTGTTGTATTTAGTTGTTATGGAAACAACAGCAATTCACAAGGCATTACAACTGAATCTGGACCTTCCATGGATTAACCTGTATGATTAAGGCAGTCATATTGTTCTCACATATTCCTGACTTCCCCACCCTCCTTCCTTCCTGAAACTCATAGAAATGGCTCTTTACCCTCTCCTTAATCTTGAGGGCTATCACCCTTCTCAGCTAAAGATACTAAACCAGCTGACTCTGAGCCATATGCTCATGAAATTTTGTCTATTGCATTGGGTAGAGAACTTATGCACAACTATTTCTCAGGACTTTAAATTTCATAGAATGTAATGAACTTCAAGGCTCATTTAGAGCAACTTTGATCCAACTGTTCATATATAATTAACGTTTGAAATGGGCACCGGTCCCTGAGTACTGAAAAGTTGAGAAGATGCTTATGTGGCTTTCTTTAACCCTTTTCCGCTAATAAAAGTTTTCATCTGTGATCAGTTTAATATTGCAATTTTTTTCTTCCTTTTTTCAAAGTAAAACTGGTAATAAAAAGCTGAAATGTCATCCGGACAACAAACTCTTTGACCAGTCTTCAAAATCACCCAATAAGTTAAGGAAACAGTTAATGTATTAAACAGAGTGTCGGAAGTGGACATAAATTAACTAAGCTTCTGTATTTTGTTTTAACTTTAAACGATATTATGAAGGTTGTGAGCACCCGGGAAAGAAAACAGCCAGGTGAGGTCCCTTTCCCTTCATCAGCTCTCAGAGACTCTGTGTCCTGGGAGAACTTAATTAAACCCTTTTGTGTTATTCTCACAGTTGCTGCCTCCACCCCGACTCTGTTGAAAGAAGTTCTGCCCCAATGATGGGTCAAGGCATGAGTAGGCATAAATTAAATTGTAAGCCAGCACTGGGCTCTGGAGCCTGCGTTCTTATCTCCTACTCTGAGATCTCTACTGCCTCCCATGAAAGCCCATGGCATTCCAGGTAAAGTCAGCACCTGGAGGGAAGGTAATAGAGATGGGGGATACAAAGTATGTTTGGAAGATAGACCTGTAAATCTAGAAAAGGATGGCAAAAAAAAAAAAAAAAAAGAAAAGGATGGCAAACACCTGGCATTGGGCTGCCACAGCCCCCTCCAGGGCACACGGCGCTCTTCCTTCTGGAAATGCATCAGCCCTAGATCCCCTCTCAAAACTTGCCTCCAGACTGTCAGTGCCAATCAGAAGTTATGTTATCCTAGGATCGACAGAAGTTCTTCACCTGAGGTCCAAGGATTTCCTGGGTTCATGTTTAGAGAACACGATAAGAATATGCACTTGTACAGATGTGTTTATTCTCTGGGGAGACAGTACATGCCTTTCATCAGACTCTCAGTAAGATCCCTCGTCTAAGAAAGATCAAAACCACTAGTTAGAAATGCTGGAGAGGGTGTGGAGAAAAGAGAGCTCTCCTATACTGTTGGTGGAAATGTAAGTTGGTGCAGCCACTACAGAAAACAGTATGGAGGTTCCTCAGAAAACTAAAAACAGAACTACCATGTGATCTAGCAATCCCACTCCTGGGCATATACCCGGACAAAACTGTAATTCAAAAAGATACATGTGTATAAAATAAATAAATAAGTAAATAAAATAAAATAAAATAAGATACATGCCCCCCTATGTTCACAGCAGCACTATTCACAATAACCAAAACATGGAAACAACCTAAATGTCCAGTGACAGATGAATAGATAAAGAAGATGTGGTACATATATACAATGGAATACTACTCAGCCACAAAAAAGAACAAAATAATGCCATTTGCAGCAACATGGAAGTAACTAGAGATGATCATACTAAGTGAAGTAAGTCAGAAAGAGAAAGACAAATACCATATGATATCACTTATATGTGGAATCTAAAATAGGGCACAAATGAACCTATCTACAAAACAGAAGCAGATTCACAGACATAGAGAACAGACTTGTGGTTGCCATGAGGGAGAGGGAGACGGAGAGAGAGGGGGATGGACTGGGAGTTTGGGGTTAGTAGATGCAAACTATTACATTTAGAATGGATAAACAACAAGGTCCTACTGTATAGCACAGAGAACTATATCCAGTCTCCTGGGATAAACCATACTGGAAAAGAATATAAAAAAAGAATGTATATATGTGTATAACTGAGTCACTTGGCTGTACAGCAGAAATTAGCACAACATTGTAAATCAACTATACTTCAATTAAAAAAAAAAGAAAGACGAGAGGAACCAAGACGGCAGAGTAGAAGGACGTGCTCTCACTCCCTCTTGTGAGAACACCAGAATCACACTAGCTGCTGGACAATCATCGACAGGAAGACACTGGAACTCACCAGAAAAGATACCCAACATCCAAAGACAAAGGAGAAGCCACAATGAGACGGTAGGAGGGATGCAATCACAGTAAAATCAAATCCCTTAACTGCTGGGTGGGTGACTCACAGACTGGAGAACACTTATACCACAGAAGTCCACCCACTGGAGTGAAGGTTCTGAGCCCCACGTCAGGCTTCCCAACCTGGGGGTCCGGCAACGGGAGGAGGAATTCATAGAGAATCAGACTTTGAAGTCTAGTGGGAATTGATTGCAGGACTTCAACAGGACTGGGGGAAACAGAGACTCCACTCTTGGAGGGCACACAAAAAGTAGTGTGCACATCAGGACCCACGGGAAGGAGCAGTGACCCCAGGGGAGACTGAACCAGACCTATGTGCTAGTGTTGGAGGGTCTCCCACAGAGGCGGGGGGTGGCTGTGGCTCACCATGGGGACAAGGACACTGGCAGCAGAAGTTCTGGGAAGTAATCCTTGGCGTGAGCCCTCCCAGAGTCTGTCATTAGCCCCACCAAAGAGCCCAGGTAGGCTCCAGTGTTGGGTTGCCTCAGGCCAAACAACCAACAGGGAGGGAACCCAGCCCCACGCATCAACAGTCAAGCAGACTACAGTTTTACTGAGCTCTGCCCACCAGAGCAACAGTCAGCTCTACCCACCACCAGTCCCTCCCATCAGGAAGCTTACACAAGCCTCTTAGATAGCCTCATCCACCAGAGGGCAGACAGCAGAAGCAAGAAGAACTACAATCCTGCAGCCTGTGGAACAAAAACCACATTCACAGAAAAATAGACAAGATGAAAAGGCAGAGGGCTATGTACCAGATGAAGGAACAAGATAAAACCCGAGAAAGACAACTAAATGAAGTGGAGATAGGCAACCTTCCAGAAAAAGAATTCAGAATAATGATAGTGAAGATGATCCAGGACCTCGGAAAAAGAATGGAGGCAAAGATCGAGAAGATGCAAGAAATGTTTAACAAAGACCTAGAAGAATTAAAGAACAAACAAACAGAGATGAACAATACAATAACTGAAATGAAAACGACACTAGAAAGAATCAGTAGCAGAAAAACTGAGGCAGAAGAACGGATAAGTGACCTGGAAGACAGAATGGTGGAATTCACTGCCACGGAACACAATAAAGAAAAAAGAATGAAAAGAAATGAAGACAGCCTAAGAGACCTCTGGGACAACATTAAACGCACCAACATTCACATTATAGGGGTCCCAGAAGGAGAAGAGACAGAGAAAGGACCAGAGAAAATATTTGAAGAGATTATAGTCGAAAACTTCCCTAACATGGGAAAGGAAATAGCCACCCAAGTCTAGGAAGCGCAGAGAGTCCCATACAGGATAAACCCAAGGAGAAACACGCCGAGACACATACTAATCAAATTGGCAAAAATTAAAGACAAAGAAAAATTATTGAAAGCAACAAGGGAAAAACGACAAATAACACACAAGCGAACTCGCATAAGGTTAACAGCTGATTTCTCAGCAGAAACTCTACAAGCCAGAAGGGAGTGGCATGATATACTTAAAGTGATGAAAGGGAAGAACCTACAACCAAGATTACTCTACCCGGCAAGGATTTCATTCAGATTCGATGGAGAAACCAAAAGCTTTACAGACAAGCAAAAGCTAAGAGAATTCAGCACCACCAAACCAGCTCTACAACAAATGCTAAAGGAACTTCTCTAAGTGGGAAACACAAGAGAAGAAAAGGACCTACAAAAACAAACTCAAAACAATTAAGAAAATGGTCATAGGAACATACATATCGATAATTACCTTAAACGTCAATGGATTAAATGCTCCAACCAAAAGACACAGGCTTCCTGAACGGATATAAAAACAACACCCATATATATGCTGTCTACAAGAGACCCACTTCAGACCTAGGGACACATACAGACTGAAAGTGAGGGGATGGAAAAAGATATTCCATGCAAATGGAAATCAAAAGAAAGCTGGAGTAGCAATATTCATATCAGATAAAATAGACTTTAAAATAAAGACTGTTACAAGAGACAAGGAAGGACACTACATAATGATCAAGGGATCAATCCAAGAAGAAGATATAACAATTATAAATATATATGCACCCAACATAGGAGCACCTCAATACATAAGGCAACTGCTAACAGCTATAAAAGAGGAAATCGAGGGCTTCCCTGGTGGCGCGGTGGTTGAGAATCTGCCTGCCAATGCAGGGGACACAGGTTCGAGCCCTGGTCTGGGAAGATCCCACCTGCCACAGAGCAACTAGGCCCGTGAGCCACAATTACTGAGCCTGCATGTCTGGAGCCTGTGCTCCGCAACAAGAGAGGCCGCGATAGTGAGAGGCCCGCAGACCGCAATGAAGAGTGGCCCCCGCTTGCCGCAACTAGAGGAAGCCCTCGCACAGAAACGAAGACCCAACATAGCCAAAAATAAATAAATAAATAAATAAATAATTAAAATAACTTAAAAAAAAAAGAGGAAATCGACAGTAACACAATAATAGCGGGGGACTTAAACACCTCACTTACACCAATGGACAGATCATCTCAAATGAAATTAATAAGGAAACAGAAGCTTTAAAAGACACAATAGACCAAATAGATATCCTATAAATTGATATTTATAGGACATTCCATCCCAAAACAGCAGATTACACTTTCTTCTCAAGTGCGCACGGAACATTCTCCAGGATAGATCACATCTTGGGTCACAAATCAAGCCTCAGTAAATTTAAGAAAACTGAAATCATGTCAAGTATCTTTTCTGACCACAACCCTATGAGATTAGAAATGAATTACAGGGAACAAAACATAAAAGACACAAACACATGGAGGCTAAACAATACGTTACTAAATAACCAAGAGATCACTGAAGAAATCAAAGAGGAAATAAAAAAATACCTAGAGACAAATGACAATGAAAACACGATGATCCAAAACCTATGGGATGCAGCAAAAGCAGTTCTAAGAGGAATGTTTATAGCTATACAAGCCTAACTCAAGAAACAAGAAATATCTCAAATAAAAAATCTAACCTTACACCTAAAGGAACTAGAGAAAGAAGAACAAACGAAACCCAAAGTTAGCAGAAGGAAAGAAATCACGAAGATCAGAGCAGAAATAAATGAAATAGAAACAAAGAAAACAATATCACAGATCAATAAAATTAAAAGCTGGTTCTCTGAGAAGATAAACAAAATTGATAAACCATTAGCCAGACTCATGAAGAAAAAGAGGGAGAGGACTCAAATCAATAAAATTAGAAATGAAAAAGGAGAAGTTACAACAGATACCGCAGAAATACAAAGCATCCTAAGAGACTACTACAAGCAACTCTATGCCAATAAAATGGACAACCTGGAAGAAATGGACAAATTCTTAGAAAGGTATAACCTTACAAGACTGAACCAGGAAGAAATAGAAAATATGAACAGACAAGTTACAAGTAATGAAACTGAAACTGTGATTAAAAATCTTCCAACAAACAGAAGTCCAGGACAAGATGGCTTCACAGGGGAATTCTATCAAACATTTAGAGAAGAGCTAACACCCATCCTTCTCAAACTCTTCCAAAAAATTGCAGAGGAAGGAACACTCCCAAACTCATTCTACGAGGCCACCATCACCCTGAGACCAAAACCAGACAAAGATACTACAAAAAAAGAAAACTACAGACCAATATCACTGATGAATACAGATGCAAAAATCCTCAACAAAATACTAGCAAACAGAATCCAACAGCACATTAAAAGGATCATACACCATGATCAAGTGGGATTTATCCCCGGGATGCAAGGATTCTTCAATGTATGCAAATCAATCAATGTGATACACCATATTAACAAACTGAAGAAGAAAAACCATATGATCATCTCAATAGATGCAGAAAAAGCTTTTGACAAAATTCAACACCCATTTATGATAAAAGCTCTCCAGAAACTGGGCATAGAGGGAACCTACCTAAACATAATAAAGGCCATATACGACAAACTCACAGCAAACATCATTCTCAGTGGTGAAAAACTGAAAGCATTTCCTCTAAGATCAGGAAGAAGACAAGGATGTCCACTCTCACCACTATTATTCAACACAGTCTTGGAAGTCCTAGCCACGGCAATCAGAGAAGAAAAAGAAATAAAAGGAATAAAAATTGGAAAAGAAGAACTAAAACTGTCATTGTTTGCAGATGACATGATACTATACATAGAGAATCCTAAAAATGTCACCAGAAAACTGCTAGAGCTAATCAATGAATTTGGGAAAGTTGCAGGATACAAAATTAATGCACAGAAATCTCTTGCATTCCTATATACTAATGATGAAAAATCTGAAAGAGAAGTTAAGGAAACACTCCCATTTACCATTGCAACAAAAAGAATAAAATACCTAGGAATAAACCTACCTAGAGAGACAAAAGACCTGTATGCAGAAAACTGTAAGACACTGATGAAAGAAATTAAAGATACCAACAGATGGAGAGATATACCATGTTCTCGGATTGGAAGAATCAACATTGTGAAAATGACTCTACTACCCAAAGCAATCTACAGATTCAATGCAATTCCTATCAAATTAACAACGGCATTTTTTACAGAACTAGAACAAATAATCTTAAAATTTGTATGGAGACACAAAAGACCCCGAATAGCCAAAGCAGTCTTGAGGGAAAAAAATGGAGCTGGAGGAATCAGACTACCTGACTTCAGACTATACTACAAAGCTACAGTAATCAAGACAATATGGTACTGGCACAAAAACAGAAACATAGATCAATGGAACAAGATAGAAAGCCCAGAGATTAACCCATGCACCTATGGTCAACTAATTTATGACAAAGTAGGCAAAGATATACAATGGAGAAAAGATAGTCTCTTCAATAAGTGGTGCTGGGAAAACTGGACAGCTACATGTAAAAGAATGAAATTACAACACTCCCTAACACCATACAGAAAAATAAACTCAAAATGGACTCGAGACCTAAATGTAAGACCGGACACTATAAAACTCTTAGAGGAAAACATAGGAAGAACACTCTTTGACATAAATCACAGAAAGATCTTTTTTGATCCACCTCCTAGAGTAATGGAAATAAAAAGAAAAATAAACAAATGGGACCTAATGAAACTTCAAAGCTTTTGCACAACTTGAAACCATAAACAAGACGAAAAGACAACCCTCAGAATGGGAGAAAATATTTGCAAACGAATCAACGGACAAAGGATTAATCTCCAAAATATATAAACAGCTCATGCAGCTCAATATTAAAGAAACAAACAACCCAATCAAAAAATGGGCAGAAGACCTAAATAGACATTTCCCCAAAGAAGACATACAGATGGTCAAGAAGCACATGAAAAGCTGCTCAACATCACTAATAATTAGAGAAATGCAAATCAAAACTACAATGAGGTATCACCTTACACCAGTTAGAATGGGCATCATCAGAAATCTACAAACAACAAATGCTGGAGAGGGTGTGGAGAAAAGGGAACCCTCTTGCACTGTTGGTGGGAATGTAAATTGATACAGCCACTATGGAGAACAGTATGGAGGTTCTTTAAAAAACTAAAAATAGAATTACCATATGATCCAGCAATCCCACTACTGGGCATATACCCAGAGAAAACCATAATTGAAAAAGACACATGCACCCCAATGTTCATTGCAGCACTATTTACAATAGCCAGGTCATGGAAGCAACCTAAATGCCCATCGACAGACGAATGGATAAAGAAGGTGTGGTACATATATACAATGGAATATTACTCAGCCATAAAAAGGAACAAAATTGAGTCATTTGTTGAGACGTGGATGGATCTAGAGACTGTCATACAGAGTGAAGTAAGTCAGAAAGAGAAAAACAAATATCGTGTATTAACGCAAGTATTTGGAAACTAGAAAAATGGTACAGATGAACCGGTTTGCAGGGCAGAAGTTGAGACACAGATGTAGAGAACAAACGTATGGACACCAAGGGGGGAAAACTGCGGGGTGGTGGGGATGGTGGTGTGCTGAATTGGGCAATTGGGATTGATATGTATACACTGATGTGTATAAAATTGATGACTAATAAGAACCTGCTGTATAAAAAATAATAATAATAATTAAAAAAAGAAAGACAAAGTAAAAAAACCCCACTATTTAGAATTGAAGAAAATTCTGGGGTGTATCAACAGACAGCTACAATCAAAACTGGGGAAATACTCCATGCGTCTTTAATTCAACAAATATTTATCAAGCATATACCATGTGACAATCTTTATGCGGGGGCTGGTGGTACAGAGACTTAGAAGTCACTTCAGTAAACATCTAGGGTGGGCTAATTTGGAGCTTTATTCATATGCAGACAGAAAGAATGGTTTTGTTGTATGGTGTTGCTATGTTGTATGTTGTTATGTTATGCTGTATGGTCTGTATCTGTTTCTGTCCCATGGAGTTAGCAATTGCCCATTCCCAGAAAGACATCACTCAAAAGTTCAAGGTGTATGTTTTGATTTATACCTGGGACATGGCAATGATTTCTTCAAACAGAATGGTGGTATCATCTTGTTGGTGGGATAAAGAACCATCCCATGCTGAACCAAAGTCACGGTTATGGAGGTGGAAAACTCTGTGCCTTCTGAACCGGTATGATCTCTCATACCTATCTGCACTGAAGCATTTGAACATATGTTCATTCAGTCTTATGAAAGAAAATGGAGGCAAAGATATCTGAAAATAATCCAAGTGTCTAAACCACTAAGATGGATAAATAGATGGTGGTATATTTATAAAAGAGAATACTTGGCTTAGAACACTGGCAATGAATTTTGATCGGGGCTGCACTGACTATATAGATCATTAATATTAACCTCTGTAAATATTGAGCCTTCTGATCTATAAAACATGTATCCCTCAAGTTATTTAGATCTCCTTTAACTTCCATAATACTTTACGATTTTCCATGTGGATGTCTTGCCCATTGTTTAGTTCCCCTGGCTATCGGACGTTACTTAATGCCACTACAAATATAAAGTGTTAAAATTTTTTCTAAAGTTTTAAATTCTTTTTTGTAATTTTTAAAATTACTTTTTAAAAGTTTTAAATTATTATTTCAATAATTTTAGATAGAAAAACAATGTTTCTCTTTCATGTTATCCTTGTATCTAGTAATCTTGATAAATTCATTCTAATGGTTTGTAGGTTCTATTGGATTCTATACATGTATACATATTTTATCTGGAAATAATAATAGCTTTTTTTTTTCATTCATTACATATTTTAGTTATTTATCTTGCCCCTTTGCACTGACCAGGACACTGCAAAGGACAAGGACACAGGAAAGGTACAATCCATTTACATTTTGACAGATTAATTCCCAGTTCCTAAAATGAGTGAGAATTAATCTTGTCTGGCTACTTCCCACTCATATCAGGACTGGGTCACATTTCTCTATTGTCCACTCTCATATCACCACTTATCCATCCTTTGTAGCACTTAGTCACTATTATAAATTTTAGACTTATATGGAGGTTTTATTGATTAATATACATTTTCGGCACCACCTTTACGCATCAATAGCATTTTTAAGAAGCCACAAGGATTAAGAAGGCAGCAGCTGGACTGTGTAGCCCACACTGTATCCCCTTCTAAATCAGCACATGACATGCTAAATGTATAATAAATATCAATGGAGTGAAAAATAAAAATGGATGTACGGCCAACCATGGGAGGAAGGTACCATTATGTATTCCCATTTTTCAGAGGACAAAACTGAGGCCCAGGGAGATTACAGAGCTGGTCAGTCATAGCTCTGCAATCTGCTGGATTGTAAAATCGGTGCTCTTGGCCACTGCCCCCTGCTGCCATGACAGCACTTCAAAGGTTATGTATTTGGCAAGAAGGCCCGCTGTTCAGGGCGGGCATTTTCATATTAGGCTCATTTGTGAGTTGGAATTGGATCTTTATGAGAGATAAGACATTTGAACCGCTGCTGGCCTAACAACCATTACACAAGCCCTTTAAACGCTTCATTTTGTTTTTAGTAGGCAATACCAGCTAGGAGATAAACCAGATTTATTACCTTTGTGTCACAGGGGGCAGAAAATGGCCAATTTGTCATCTCTTTCTTCTTTTTGACTCACGAATGATTGCATGTGGCAGGGGCAGTTTACATTCAGAAATTTCCCTTTCACACCTGTCAGGTCAGTTTCTCAGGGTCATTAATCCCTACCAACCCATGGCAGGCACAGAGCTGACTGCTCACTCAGCCTGTTCACAGGATAAAGTCAGTGGGGGACAAGGCGAGGATGGCCACAGTGTGGCCCGGTTGGCCAGTCAGAAGTTGACAGAGCAGCTGCCTGGCCAGGCTTGATCGTAAAGCTGCCTTGACTGAAACATTCTTTCACTGAGGTTTGGCTTTGGAGTCAAAAGACCAAGTGTGAGTTGTGGCCATACCTTTTACCAGCTGGGAGACCTTGGGGAAAGTTACTTAATCTGAGCCTCCATGTTGTCAACTGTAACATGGGGATGGTTGATGCCTAATCCATCAACTTCCGAGGGTTAATTTACAGAATCATAAAACATTAAAGTCCTCGGTCTAAAGGATTGTTGTTTTAGCCTGACCAGCATCAATTCCCTCTTCTCCAGGGAACAGTGCCCCATGTTTCCTTGGGAGAAACACTATTCCCTGACACTCAGGCTATGGGTTTCAGGTTGGCCTCCATCCATGGCTGCAGGAATAGAACATATGGTTCAGGCCTGGCCAATCAGAAAATCCCATCAGCCTGACCACACTCTAAAGTGATTTCTTCATAGACAGGCTTGTGACCAAGTATAATCAGAGTGAATCCTGGACTTGGACTCAGACGGATGTAGGTGGGGAGCTGCTGTCTGCCATCTTGTGATCATATGGACCCTGTCATGGTGGAGATGACAGAGAACTTGAAAATGGATGGCACCAGGTCCCACTGACATTATTTAAATTCCTGTATTAAGCAACACCTGAAGGCTGTATGTGGACTTTTCCATTATTTAAGCCAATAAATGCACTTTTTCAACTAAGTAGTGCTAGTTGAAAATTTTAAAGGAAGTGTTGTATTGTTTGGATGGATGTAAAACATCCATTTTAGAGATGATGAAATGAGGTTCAGAGGTGAGAAGCAGTGACATGTATCTAAGCACGTGGTGAAATGTAAAGTGTCTGCATAATAACAGACTGTATAATAAAAACTGCCTGTATGGCCAGGCCCCCTTTTCCTCCCTGCACCTCTGCTCACTCTGCTCCCCCCCCATCTTGCTTTCCTTCTCCCTTTGTTCCACCTAATTAAATCCACCCAATTGTCTAAGTTCAGCTCAAGTCCCATTCTCTCAGGACGTCCTCACTGACTTTGCCTCACGATGTGTCTCACGTAGATCTGCCTTTCCCACAAATGCACAGCTTTCTCCTTGACCTGTTTTGAACTCTTGGTGTCTCAAGGAGATGGCCTGAGTTGCTCAGAGGTGTAAAGGAAATTTGAGCACTATGATTCTTGCTCCTCATGTTCACACTGGGCACCATTTCTTGCTGATGGATCTAAATGAGTCAGTCACCAATGTTAAAGTGATTCTTAGCATGAAGAGTTGATTAAAATTTAATTCATGAAGAGCACAAAACCTTAGTACAGTAGGAGAGGCATAGTCAGCCTGACCTCTTTCCCACTGTGGGTCATGCTATGTTCCCTTTCTGCTGCCAGAGAAAGAAACGACTGGACTCTGTCTTGCCTTTTGGACCTTGAAATTCTACGGAAATTCAAAGTATCTTGCCATATTTGCACTTTAAAAAATATTAATGGCAAAAAAAGACCCAAGTGAATTGAAGTATAAAAATAAACTATTTTCAAAGATGGAAGAGATAATGATGACCCTCTAACCTCAGAACTAAGCAGGCTTTCCTCAGCACAGAGACAAATATAGAAACCACAGAGAAATGTTGAGTTATAAAAAGATATGTATATGAACTCAGTAAAAACAAAATAGAACAAAACAGAAAAAAAAACACAACACTATAAGCAGAAGTAAATGACAATGACAAACATATGTGAAAGGTGAAGATTATAACTTTCCAAGCAGTAAGTTCTTTAACCAATAAGAAGTGAAGAAAAAACTTGAAAACAAAATTTACAATAAAGGGGGGCTATTGATGGCCAGCACACGTAGTCAAAACACGTTCATCTCCACATGGACGCCAGTGAGCCAATCAGAAAGACAATGTGTAGTCCTTTTTTTTTGCCTCTGAAATTGAGAAAAATATACTAAAATGATATCTTGTATGAATACTAAGGAATGAACCCACAAATATGTTCCTGGTACAAACTGTGAAGGGTGATTTAACAGTAAATGTCAAGATAAAAAATGTGCATTCCCTTTGAGCCTATAATCCTGCAGGAATTTATCCTGAGAAAATAATCCGAAAAGATTCCCGCAGGGGAACTTTACTTTCCTTATCTCAGCCCTTCATAATACCGAAAAATGGAAAATAACTTAAAAGTCTACCAATTGCACATTGGTTAATTAAGTCATGATAAATGGTACATCCACATGATAGATACAATTATCAAAGGTGATGAAAGAGATCTATATTCATTGATTTAGAAAAATGTTCACAATATATTGATGAGTGAAAAAAAGAAATCCCCCAAATCTGCAGGATCTCAAAGAAAAAAAACTTTGTATTAAGTATTTGGAGAATAATGGCAACATAGGTAACAAGATGATAATAGTGTTGATCTCTGGATTGCAACATCATGGGGGTGATTTTTTTTTCTCTTCTATATTTTCCAAATTTCTGTAACAAATATGTCACTTTTAAAAATTAGAAATATTTTTTTAATTGCAAGCAGCATGCCTTTACACTTATCTTCACCAAGGCATCTGATGCCGGTATCTGACAGATAGCATCCCAAAACGATCTACATGCCATTGGGTTTGCATCATGTGCCAGCACATGGACCACTTGGGCCTCCTCTTTTTTACCAGCACTGGTATTTTTCGGCACAAAGAGAGATTTGTTTACTACCTACTCCGTCCATTCACCAACTGGGCACAGGCACCATAAACACTGTCATTTCCCAAATGGAAGAAGGTATGGCTTTGAAGAGCGGAGCCTTTAATCAGACAAAACATCTCACTTTGCCCTAGTCATTAAACTGACTTCAGAGACAAAGGCCCAAGGCCTTCCATCTGTTTAGTTTGTATAAAGACAGTCAAGTGATGCTGAGCACTGGGGATACCGTGTGTTTATATTAGGAGTAACGAACTGAAAGCCGGGCATCTAATCCTTTCCCTAGCCAGGAGGTACTTCCAACATTTTAAAAGTCTTTTATAAAGAGTAATAGAACTTTATAAGCATATTGGTCCTTTCATCTCCCAGAAAGTATATGCAAGGCATAATTCAGACCTTTACATTAAATCATATTAAGCCTAATTTGGTTCTTCAGTTCAACAAAGAGCCTGGGGGTCTTTAGGAAGTTGTAAGAGTCATAGAAGTTAAAGAACCTGCCGGTTTAAACAAACATGCATCTTTCCCATATGATAATTAATGTGTTGAATGTACTGCCTGGGGGGTCCTGCCGACATACTGAAGGGTGGGTAGTTCCAGCAACAAAGGGGTGTAAGGGGAATAGCACACCTAGCTGATTGTCTCCCACTGGATTTCCATATTTCTAGAAGAGCTCATCTTCCTCCTTTTAAATTTCTAGGCAGTGGTCATGCTGAGGCTGCTTTTGGTGAGCCAAGGGTATAGGGCAACTGATGGCCCTCAGGTTGTCAACTGGCTTGCTCCAGGGAACTGACATTTGATTCTTAAACCAGGATGCTTGCTTTCATAATTTTCATATCTGGGATCTCAGATGATAGTCAGGATTCAATTCTTTAAAATAATTTCATGGCATAAACCTCGCCAACAGATATATCACATGTGGTTCAGTAGGCATGGGCTCTGGTCATAGCTCTGGCTGTAAATCCCAGCACTCCCATTACCTAGTCTGGGACAAGTAGCTTAGCCTCTCCAAGCCTCAATTTCCTAATCTCTGAGGGGAGGGAGATGGGACTACTCACCCAGCCTACCTCACAGAGTGGAGACAAATGAGATCATGAATGTGGAAATACTTTGTGAACTGTAAAAAGCTATGTATCATGACGATAGTGCCCAGTTCTGCTGTTTTGCCAGCTTCTTATGCAGTCAGGTAGCTTCAAGTCTCAGAGACTGGAGAGTAGCCATGAATGCATCGCATGGATGCTCAGAGCTGAGGCTGGGAGCCCTCAAGAAATGTCTCTGAGTATACTGTAAACCTAAGTCCCACCCGTTGTTCGAAGTCATCATTCGCTTTCCAAAGCAGCAAACTCCTAGGACAATGTGCCTTGTTGGATGACCTAGCGTTTTGTTGCAGTAACTATTGGTCAGGTCCACAAAAGCCGGCTGCTCCTCTGGGACAGGGAAATCTTTACAGAGACATTTTGCTGGCTAATGGGATCTTCTGAAGGGGTCTTGGATAGCAGCCACCCTCCTCTGCCTCCCTTTCCCAGGCTGACTCTGCCTCTATCAGCATGAAGAGTGGAGAATTGGGCTTATATCATCCACAAGTTAGCTTAGCTGTTGGAATCATCTCTCTAGTGCACATATTCCCGAACACAAGTGAGGGTTCCCATTTGCTTTTCCAGTGAGGTCACCTTCCCTGTCTACAGCTTCGATTTGTAGCTAACCAGGACTCTCACCACAGGCTGCATGGTAGCAGAGAAAATAGCCTTTCATCCAGGAGTGACAGGCCAATTTTAGGCCTTCCTTCCCCTTTCTCTGTTCTGTTCTCTTGGGCTATGATCTCTACCTGGGCTGGACCCTTAAGCCTCAAACGTAGGCACCTCTCGGCCCTGAAATGTTCTTCCCCATGCGGGCCAGGGAATGCATTTTCCTTTATCGCTCATTTTGAAGCTTTGTTTTGCATGTGGTGTGGCTCACAGAAAGCTTTTCTTTCATTGACAGGGCTGCCTGTGACTCTCAAATAAAAACACAGGATTTGAACAAAAGGGATGGTCAGCCATGGAACCTCTGGTGGCACCATATTCAGAAACCCAAGTATGCCGGAACAAGGACCATACAGCTCATGACATCAGGAACCTGAAAAGCTCCATGCTGACCTTGCAATTCCAGGTCCCATGTAGGAGGGGAGATTTATTATCTTCCTACTAGGTGCCAAGTTATGCTAATTCATGCTTATCATCTTCACAATTACCCTACCCAGTGGGCACTCTCCATCCCACTTTTAAGGTGGGGAGGTTAAAGCCCAGAGAAGTGAAGCAATTCACCTAAGAACACACAGCCAAGAAATCAAAAACAGATGGGCAGTGCCTCACAACCTCTACCCTGTACAGCTCACAGATATTGCTGGGCTGTTCATTTATTCAGTTAGTTCACAGCCACTGAGCACTCTATGCTGGCGCACTTCCACCTCCTGGGGTATGTACAGTGCTGAACAAAAGAGACCAGGTTCCTGCAGAAATGAACAAGCGACGACACATGCAGACAATTCCAGGTGCTGGCTGGGACTTCAAGGCCTCTACAGTGAGGCGATCTGATAGGAAAGAATGGCAGTGTGGAGCAACCCCTTCAGCCAAGGTGGTCAAAGGTGCCCCTGAGAGGGAACAGAGATCCGAGCACAAGGGTGAGATGTCAGCCATGCCATCGTCTGCAGAAAAAGCCCAGCAAGCGCAGAGGCTCTGAGGATGGACAGGAGCAGAAAGAAGGTATGTGGGACAGCCATGGTAAGCAGGGCCCCAGTGGGAAGCTGTATTTGGAAAGGTGAGCAGGGGCCCCACCATGCTCTTGCAATCTACAATAAGGTGCTTGCATCCTCTTCTGAGTGGGATAGGACACCATCTCAGGGTTTGGGGTGGAAGACTTATCTCTTGTTCTAAAGAGATCACGCTAATCTCAGTAGGTATTATGGCTCTAGGCAGGCAAGAGGGGAATAGGAAGGCCAGTAAGAGATTTGGCAAACACCATGACCAAAGATTTTATACCTTATTTATATCTAATTTAATTAATTTCATATCGTGAAATGCTTTTCCTTTTTCCATGGCTATGTGAGTAGGAGAGATTGATAGTTTAAACCAATCAAGGCTTGCTCCTGGAGTTTAGAGTTGTGTCAATTCCCCATGAGCTACTTGGCTGACAATGGGAAAGAAGTGGTTTCCCAAGGAGAAATTAGGATATTGTTTTAATAGAAAAAGGTGAATGAATATTGAACAAAAAGATAAACTAGGGGTATGTTACATTAGGATAGATAGAGATACTACTCTCAAGGAGCTTATGGTGTTAAAAAAAAGCTTTAATGCCAAAGAGCATGGACTGTGTCTAGCTTGTTAATGGCTGTAGCTCCAGCACCTAGAAGGTCTTCAATAAAAATGATGGAAGAATTAGAAGACTAGGAAATTACAAAAAAAATACATATATATCAAAAAAGTGTTCATAATTCCATAGTCCAAAGATAATCTTACTCTTAAAATGTTGGGATCATACCTTCTTTTTTTTTTCTTCCTATGTAAAGGTGCTTATAGTTATTTATACTTGGCAATATAATGTTTACTCATACTTTTTACCTTGCTTTTATTTTTCCACTTAATATTATACCATATACATATCTCAAGTGATGAAAATCACTTGAAAACACAATATTTAACAACAGTGTAACATTCAATCGTAAGGATTTTGTGTAATTTATTTAAACAATATTTGACTAAGAGGTATTTAGTTTGTTTCTAAAGTTTCGCTATGATAAATAATGCTGCAAAGAACACATACCTACTAAATCTGTGTGTGTGTGTGTGTGTTTAAGAAATGATGAGTAATAGGTATACTTTTTTGTGAGCACTCACAGTCTTGCCTTCACCGTGAATTCTAAGGTTTTCGCTGTTTGATTTACTTTGCTTGTGAGGATAATGGATAGAGAAAAGAATTGGAAGAAGAGAAAAGAGCTAAATTAATTTTTTAAAAATTTAACTTCTGTAAAAATTAACCTAAAAAAAAGACAAGTGGCTACTCAAGAGGGAAAGTTGGGAAGAGCTGGCTGAAGAATGGAGACGTTGGGTTTTAGAGAAGATTTGGGTGTGAGCAGCTAAGGTGATGCGTAAGACTTTAGAAGATGGATGCCCAAAGAGGATTCATAGTTTTGCCACGTATTGCATAGTACAATTTCCCCTTTGCCATCTCTCCAAAAGGCTTCAAAAAAGCAACACACTACAACTCAGTGTTTCTGGAGTTGAGCTTATTTTTCTTTTGGAAGCCTGAATTTGACTGGGGATGAGTAAAAGATGAGAAATCACCCTCTCTGGACCCACCGTTTTTAGTCTGATTTCAGTTTGGTATTGCAGGAAGGGTGAAGAAGGGTCTCCCGCTGGCAGAAAATAAAAGTGTGTTGTGTGCTCTTTTGATAAAAACTCTTTAACATTTTGGGAAAGCAAACGTCCATGTGAATTTCTTTCCAGGCATTCTGCTGTGGAGGATGGATTTTATTGACGGGTGGCAAACTCTAAACTAGGGCATCGTTTGTTTCTTGTAGGTCTCGCTCATCCTGGTTTGGGCCAAGATCAAGAAGGAATGTTGAGAACATATTATGGCTTCCATAGTTGATCTGAACCTGGACTGCACTGGGTTCAACTATTTTTACTTCCTGGGGACAGTCTGGATGGTTTTGGTAAGAAGAACCACATCAAGGCAGCTTTGCAGAGACTTTTCCAAGAATACAATACAGATATACTCTACCTACTGTTCCCACAGTAAGGACGGAGGAGGAGGGCTATGGGGAAAGTCTCTACCTGCTCTTCCAAGAGCTCAGGAACATCTTATCCCGAGCGTGCTCGAGATGAGGAATACAGCACATGCTCTGAAACAAAGGGAGCCACAGAGGTATCCTGAAAGAGTTTGCCTTGACTTGTTTTTCTATCATTTCCATCACCTGCTCTCTGGGAAACCCCAACACACCCCAAAAGCCCAATGACACCCACATATCCTCCTGTTTCGGGAAAAGGCCAAGCAAGACAATATGCTCCATTTTGCTGCCTAGGACGTCTGAGTCATTAGACCTTTTTCTAAAGTAAAACCCAACTAGCAATGTATGCCCCCTTCTAATCTGAAACAGCTTCATCTCAAGGCTTCCCCTTGAGACAAAATGCTTTGGTGCTCCTGGAGCTCTTAGCCAGGACTGTTCTTCCTGAGACTGCTTCTGAGCCTTGCTTGCCACTAAGTGCTTCTTGTAAAATATGGTAAATGTAGGGCCTCAGAAATGCTTTCCTTGGGGGAGGGAAGAAAAAAGTGTTGTGCAAGATAGACAGCTGAGCACACATAATGATTGCCATATGTCAAAGGATTTCAAGCCTTTAAAATGGACTTGGGCAGTACTTTGCTAAGTGTTCCCATAAAACAATGGCTTTTATAGGTTTCTGAGGTCTTAGCAATGGAAAACGGATTCCTGATCTTTCTGTATCTTGTTTAGTTTTACCATTCCTTTGTTTCAAGGACTTGGGGACTATCTCCCTTTGGCACCAAGCAGAATCTGATCTGGATCATCCAGTAATGGTCCGTGAGTTACAAGGAAGCATTTTTCTCATGATATTCCCAATTTTAGTTAGCCTTTAAAATGTAGAGAAAATTGCCCTTTTATGTAAACCTTAGAGCCCTGGGAGAAAGACTGATGAAAATTCATGAGCAAATGAACCGTTTATCTGGCTTCCCATGTCTCTTTTCTCCTTCAGTGGGAAAGTGAAGTGATTAATTTGACAATAAGGCAAAAATCCTTAGGTAGGGGGAATGTACATAAATTAATAACTTCCTTTGTATCTAATTCTTAATCCTGGAAAATTCCTCATGAAGGCTTCCCCACAATCTAAAATGTCTCAGTTGGCTTCTGTATCTTAGAAAGAAGCAAAGGTTCCTTCAGTGGCCCCAAGGAAGAGGTTTAAGTTCTTCAGATGGGGGGAACTGGGCACACGGAGTGCCTCCAAGCTCTCTCCGTATACCTCTTTGCACATTGTAAAGTGCTGCTTTCCACCTAACAAAGACTAAGACAGTTTTTGTGTGTGTAAAGGAGAATCGACAAAGTCCTTGTTCTCCTGAAACTTATGTCCTGGACTCAGAGACAGAAATCAGAAAGTAGACAAGTCAGATCTCTATCTCCTTTGTTAAGTGCTATTAAGGAGATAAACAGAAGGTTGTGTAAAAGGGTGATTAAAGGGTGAAGTGGAGTGGTCAGTGGAGGTCCCTTCCAGAAGCCATACTGAACTGACACCTGAAAAATGAGTTAGCCATGGGAGCAAACTCTAGATAATATTAAAGGATTCAAGGTACCTGAGCCCAGAATGGATCTTTGTGTCTGAGATTTGGAAAATCAGATGCCAATAATGGAAATTTGCATCATGAGAGGTGTCAAAATTATGAGTTTGCATAAGGAAGCAAAGGCATAGCACAAAAATACCATTTAAAATTGTCCCCTCTTATACAGCTCTCTCTGTTAAACATCAGCTCCTGTCCCAACCCAATGGGTCAACATCATTGTTGGTCTGTCTCATGTTGATTGTGTAATGTAAACACTGGACAACATAAAGCAAATACAAGGCAAATTGACTGCAAAATGAAATTTCAAACTTTGCAAAGGATGCAAAATTTCTTGAAGTCCTGGGAAGTTGAAGAATCAAGTTAGCTATACCCAAAGCCGTGGACCAAGGAGGATTGGGCAGAGTTAAACCAAAAGAGAAAATCAACCACATTGAGGATGTAATTGGAGCATTAAATGAGAATGATTTGAATATCAAACAGTAAGAGAAATCAGAAAATTTGTAAAACCCTTGAATAATTTTGAAAGGCACAGATAGACACTTTATGACAGTGTTACACAAGTTCAAGAAAAGTTGAATTTTTCTATTATACAATTCCATCAGAACAACTGAAAAAAAAAATACTCAATTCATATTATATATTTTCTAAGAGGGTGGAGTTTTAATCTTGCCCTCTATTTTGATCTATTTTGTTAAACATGAAATAAAATAAGCTTCTTTTCATGATTGCTATCTTTGTTTCAAAGCCTCAAGTAACTGTTTTTTTACAGTTTATTTTCCAAATTTAGTCCCCATTTTTGATGGATTTATGTTAAGTAGTATTTTTCCAGCACCAATTATCTTCAGATAATGAAGACCTCCTGTGCACACAGTTAGGAATGTGCTGTCTCTGCATATTAAGATGACAGCTCTGAGTCACTCACCAATGCCCGAGTACCTTGAGTTACTTCTTGAAGAAGGAGATGACTTTCCTAAATATTCATATTCTCCTCTGATCCTTCACCCTGTGTGAGGAGCTGTCTGGGAAAGGAAGAAAGCTGGGTCTAAGATCCACTGGCTTCAGCCAAGTGAGTTAATCCGCCATAGTCCAACCAGCAAAGGAAAGCACTTACCCCCAAGGGAGGGATATTTCTGCTTAGCAAGAGCTTTCAGAAACTACATTTAAAATGTCCTTGTCCTAGGAATTTTCAGATGTCTGCATAACATTGTAAAGACTTCTCAGATAGAATATATGCCCCATTCAGGAATGACAAGTATGATACAAGTACTTGAAATTCCTTCCCACACTGCCTTTGAGAATGTCTGTGGATACCTCTTCAGAACCTTCCACAGGCAGAGCCAAGAGCTTAGAACATGATGTCCAAGAGACTTGAGACCATATCCAGGTTTCTCTCCTTCCTACTTGTGTGATCTTGGACGAATAGACTCACCATCTCATTTATCTCAGCTATGAAGCTGGGCATAGCAACACTAACCCCCTTATAAGGCAGACGTAAGAATTAAGGTGGACAGTGCATAGAGTGCTTAGCATTCTGCCTGGTCGGGGTAAGTTCACAATACATGTTCTCTAGTGGTAGTAAAGCAACAATACCTGGAAAGAAGTTACACCTGATAATTCTAAACTCAGTATCACATTTTGAAAAGTGAAGGTATAAAACCCCTGTAAGGATTTTGTGCTCACAGTAGCTCCTTCTCAGCTTATATTGCAGACCATGGAGCACGTTATGTACCAAAGCAATGCATTTCAACTTTATCCCATAGGTTAGAAAAGCCTTGGAAAAGTTTTCATTAATGGTAAAAAAAAAAAAAAAAGGAACTAATTATAATAATAAGATTAGCTAACATTTACTGAATGCTTATTATATCCCAGCCACTGTTTATAGCATTTCACAGATAATAATTCATTTAATTCTCACACAACCCTATGAAGCAGGGACTATTATCATTCCCTATTTTACATATGAGAAACTGAGAAACAGAGGTTAAATGGAAGAGCCAGGATTTGAACTAAGAAAGTATGATTTCAGAGACAGTGATTGTAACCATTAGTATCCCATGGGAGTGTCATCATTGTTTTTGCATTTAGAAGGGCCAAATTGGAAGGCAAGGACATGGATTTGGCTATTGAAAGAGTCCAGAAGAGACATGATGAAAACATGATCCAGACTTTGGTAGTAGATGATCAGGATTTCAAACACCTGGCTGCAAGCAGAAATGAAACATTACTTGGTGCATGAGAGGACCTGAGGTGGGTGATAAGAAAGAAGATTTAAGAAGTTACTTTCTGTCTTGGTTGACCAGTTGGCTGAACAGAAAAGACTTACAAAGAAGTAGATCTGGGATAAGAGAAAAGAGGATACAAAGTTCAGTTATGGACAGCACACAAGAGGTCTGAAATTCTTGGAAACATCCACAGAGAAACGTGGAAGCATTTTGTAAGCCAGACAGATTCCAAAAATTTAAGAGAGGAAGCAACATAGTTTACCATTAAAAAAAAAATCAAGACAACCCAGAGATTGTGAGAAAATATTTGCAAATGATGTATCTGAGAAGGGATTTGTATCCAGGATATATAAAGTACTGCTACAATTCAACAACGAAAAGAAAAATAGTACAATTTAAAAAATGAGCAAAGGATCTGAATAGACATTTCTCCAAAGAAAATATACAAATGGCCAATAAACACATGAAAAGATGCTCAACATCATTAGCCATCAGGGAACTGCAAATCAAAGCCACCATGAGATACTATTTCACATCTACTAGAATGGCTACAATAATAATAAAAAAAGATAATAATAAGTATTGGCAAGGATATGGAGAAATTGGATTACTCATACAATGCTGGTGGGAATGCAAAATAGTGCAGCCACTTTGAAAAACAGTTTGGCAGTCCCTCAAAGTGTTAAATGTGGTGTTACTATATGATCTAGCAATTCCACTCGTAAGTATCTACCCAAGGAAAATGAAAATATATGTCCACACAAAAACTATATACAAATGTCCATAGCAGCACTGTTCATAATAGCCAAAATGCAGAAAAGACCCAAATGTCCATGAACAGATGAATAAATAAATGTGGCCAAGTCACATTTGGAATATTATTCACCAATAAAAAGGAAAGAAGTACTGACACAGGCTATGACATTAATGAACCTCAGAAACTTTATGCTAAGTGAAAGAAGCCAGACACAAAAGGTCACATATGATTCCATTTATATGAGATAATCAGAATAGACAAATCTATAGAGACAAAAAGTAGACTAGTGGGTGCCTAGGGATGGGGTCAGAAAGAGGAGAAAATGGAAGTGACTGCTAATGAGTCTGGGATTTCCTTTGGGGTGATTTGATTGTAGTGATGATTGCACAACACTGTGAATATACAAAAAACTATTGAACTGTACACTTCAAATGGGTGAATTGTATAGTATGTGAATTATATTTCAATGAAGCTGTTTACAAAAATTAATTGGGTCCAACAATAGAACTAAATACAGCATCTACATCTCCAACTGAATTATGGTGTTTAGACTTAGAAGTTTAATTGACACATCAAGGGCAAATTTTATTTCATCTTTTTTTCCCCCTTTCTCTATTATCACCTACCACCAATGTTTCATTTTCAGCAATGGGTATGCTGAGTTCTACCCTAGAGTTTTTCCAAATAAATTCTTTAAAAGATTCATGAATGATACGTATGATTATAGAAAAAGCTCCAACTCTCGTAAGTTGCTGGCAACCAGAAAGCAAATAAGTCAAATTAATTTTAAACTGGCAACTTCAAATATTTACAAAGTCTGTCTAATTCCCATCGTGTCTGAAAGTGGTGTTCTGAAGGACTTACTGAATCATGATTGCATAATGGACCCAAGTGTTAGGTTACTGGTAACTGGAAAGGACTCAACTCGAATTAATTCTAAACCCATAATCTTATGAGTTTACAAACAAAGGTTGCACTTTAATTCTGGTGTGTTTAGACATTTTCTTCCAAAGGCCTTGTCCTTTCAAGAATAGCAGCACCTTTCACCTTCCCCACACCAGCTGATTTTCTATCATCAGATCTTAGAATAATTTCATTCTTTCTAAAACCAAAAGCAGTTCTAGTTCCAAACTGCAATTCATTAGGGGAGGTTCCATGGTGTTTGTCAGGCTTTGTGCCACTTGCTTTCACCCAAATGGGTTTCATATGCTTTCATGGGGCAATGGTCTGCATTCACTTAAGATGTCTACCACATGGTTGGGAATTTTTATTTGAGATTTGAAAAGGGAGCAATGAGAGGTTCAGACAAGGCCCTCTCAGCTTGTACTTGTGTCTGTGGGTAGCCTGGATAGGAAGCACAAGAGCTGGTTCTGGTTGTTAGTAAAATTCATTTTGATTGTATAAGATCTATACCATGACTCTGAATAACGAATGATATTAGTGTGTGCTTCCTGTGTGCCAGGAACCATCTTTACACTTGACCTACATGAAAACATTTACTCCCAATAATTATCTTGTAAGGAGGCCTTTTATTTCCCTGTTTACAGGTGAGAAGATTACATTTCAGACAGGTTAAGAAACTGACTCAAAGCTACCCAGTTTACTATCTTTCTATTCACCCATCAAGCCATCTTATATTTTTATGCACTTTGAAGTAAGTTGGTGATATCAGTGCGCCTCCAGTGAAAAAAATAAGCAAAGTGACACAACTTGACCTGTCTTCTCTGAGGAAAATGGATCCAGGGGTAGGAGGTGGGCAGTGAAGAGCAGCACAGAGACCTCTGAGTAGGCTACTTCATTTGTTCTATGAAGAGAGTCTCATGGCTTGTACTAAGGTTAGTGGTAAAGATAAAATATTGTTGAAAGGTTTTGAGTATGCTTTGAAGGGATAGTCAACAGGACTTCCTGGGGGATTGGAAGAGAGGAGTCAAAGGTGGTTCACAAGCATTTGGACTATG
The DNA here is from genome assembly GCF_009873245.2 of Balaenoptera musculus. NCBI lineage: Eukaryota > Metazoa > Chordata > Mammalia > Artiodactyla > Balaenopteridae > Balaenoptera > Balaenoptera musculus. The sequence goes on along the minus strand of NC_045795.1, from coordinate 70,034,463 downwards.
CCACTGGGCCATGGTGGTGGGGACAGTGAGGCTGTTTACCAAGATGAGAAAAGAGGGAGTAGCAGGACTTGAGGATAAAATACAGAGATCTATTTGGGGCATATCAAGGTTGAGATGCCTCTACTACATCCAAGTGGGATGTAAAATTAAAATAGAACAGTCTGTAGGTTAAGCTATACAAATACCATTTTTTGTCAAGTTTACAGCCAGTACAAAATGACTCAATCACAGAGAGCCTATCGTAAGTAGTAATGTCTGAGAACTACCAACATTAGAGGTAAGGTATAATTTAGGATAGAATGGTATAAAGTTGTGGACAAAACAAAAGAGTTAAAATTACCATTGATAGTATTAAAACAGAAGAAAGTAGCGGAGATCAATGCAGCATAGGATAAGATGGTAGCTTTGCTTTTAGAAAATTGGTTCAAATAGTTGATGGCATATTATATAGTAATATTATTTCTAAGTAGCTTAGTAGTAGTATTATTTCCAGAATGAGTATGCGGTATTAACATAATAGTAAAACTAATTAAAATAGTAGTAACTAATAATTATTGAAATCACCACATCTTGTGCAATTAGAAGCATTTCTCATTTAGATATGTCTCATTTAAACCTCAGGACAATACTGTGAGTTGGGTTCTGTGATTAGCTCCATCATATAGTTGAGAAGCTTGAGACTTACAACTACCAGGTACTTAGAGCAAAATTACGTAAGGATTAAGCTGTGAAGCTGTGACTCAAACTTATGTTTGACTCTGTCTGACTTCAAAGATCGTGCCTTATGTAATAGTCACGTATTCCTCTTGGTAGCGTCAGAGTAGTATGTTAAATGCGACATACTGTAGTTACAGCAACACTAAAACTAAAAATAATACTAATGAAAGCTAAAATAATATATGATACTCATATAAAACTACAAATTACAAATATTAGGACTCTCATGATATGTGTGGTCTTTCAGAATTCTGTTTTATTACTGTGTTAAACCAAAATGCATTATGGTATATCAATTCTGTGAATACTTACTATTTAAGTGTCAGACCGGTTGTGTACTTCTGCTAAAATTATAGATACCACACACTAGTTATTGTAGTGGCAGAATTGCTTCCAAGTCGGAAGCCAGTGTGACATGGCTTAGCAATAATATCATAACAATGCTAAAATTACAGGACTATCATGTGGAGTAGTGCAGCAAAGGGATTACTTTCAATATCAGAGCTGGCATAGAACCCAAGTGATTCCTAAGTGTGTTGGGCAAATTGCAAGCTTTTAGTGATGTGAAATGAGGAAGTCACAGACCATAGTCCTGCCTTTGAGGAGCAGTGATGCTTCTTTAACTATTTCACTGAAAACTTGCAGTCGCAATGGTGGTTTTCTAGGCACAGGATATAGTACTGTATAGACCACTGGGCTCCCTATTAGCACTTTTGCTGTTTCGACTAAAACTGCAGGCTGCACTAGCACGGTAGCTGTATTGTTCTCATAACTAGAAGCAAGGTAGGACTACGAACAAGGGAGGGCAGCGTTATTGTTAGAAAAAGTACAATATGTAGAGTGTAATTGTGTTATTGCGACTGAAATGATAGTAGAGTGGTCTTTGGTGCACCATACTGTGGAATAATAATATTGCCAAATTTTCTGTTAAGACAGTACATGGGATAATACAGTAGCAATGCTGGTGCCAGCATGACTGACAGTGTAATTGACAAGTAACGTTGACAAAGTGGCAAAGTAAATAGGGCTTTGTCCATCACTGCCTGTGCGACTTGGTCAAGTCCTGTAATCTCTGAACCTCACACCTGTCGTCTCCAACATGCCCCTTCTCATGGCTTGTGTGCACTCTTACTGTGAGGATTATGTGACATAATTATTGTGAAGTGCTTTTCACAGTCAGCACTCAATAAATGCTCCCCTCTCTACCCCAAGTTTATTGCTATAGCTTGGAGAGTATGTGATAGCATAATGCAATAGCACATTCAAGGACAATATAGAGTTACTGATAAATATAAGAAGAGTATGACTGTAATTTAGGACTCTTCTTGATGCTACAGTTAGTAGTGCATATCATGTCGCTGTGACAATATCTTACTGAAAAGGTGCCACTCAAATATTTATCTCTAATCACTGGTTTACTGTTAGCCATTAAGAGCCAGGGTAATTACAATATGGCGTCATTTGGTATAGGATTTTGTGGTAGGATTTTTGTTAACAAGATTCTTGGTAGCCTAACATCATGGGATATAGCAGTATGACACACAATATTATAGTTTAGGGCCACACAGTACAGCAAAGGCTGAGGGAAGTAACTGCTTTAAGACAGCCAATGCTGGCAGCAGCAATGTGATTTTATGTTTCACTTTATTACATTTAATTGTGGGGACAGAAATGATAATGTACTGTGCTGAACTACATTATGTCAGCCTACACCCTCACCTTACAATTCGAGTAGCAGTAATGCTAGCACTCTATAGTGAGCTATGCTCTTTATTTATGTTTGTAGTTACATGCATATAAAGGCATTAGATTATACTAGGGTACTTACAGTGTCTCAAACAGTACTAGTTTGTGTGATGTTAAAGTAAAAATCGTGTGGTCATATTTGTACTGTAGAAGCTCCCATACTGTTAGTGCTGACACAATTCTAGCATGCATGCCTGTAAGTTGCAAGGATATTCCTAATTTATCACGTAATGAGAGCCTTAAGAATTGTCACCCGCAATCTTCTAAATCAAGGGGTTGACCAACATGGCCCATGTGTCAAATCTGGCCCCCTGTCTACAGTTTTCAGGCTAAGAGTGGTGTTTACATTTTTAAATACTTGAATAAACCTCTGAATAATATTTTGCAACATGTGAAAATATATGAAATTCAAACTTCAGTGCACTTAAAGAAAGTTTTAATGGAACACAGGGGCTCTCGTGCTACGGTGGCAGAGTTCAATAGTTGCAACAGAGGCAGATGACACGGCCCACAATGTCTAAAATATTCACTCTGGCCCTTTATAGAAAAAGCTTGCTGACTCCTGGTTTAAACCATCCTGCATTACCTATAATGTGCATATGAGTAGGAAGGACTGTATTTTGAATATACTACAGATATAGCCACAGTGTCATATTATTCTGCTGTTTCTAACCATATTTTACAAAAATATCACTATAATCTACTATTGTATATTGCCTTCAGTGTATCCAAATGCTGCTGAATTAGAGTATCCTAAACTAGAAAGTATTGCCATCCTGACTTCCTACCTAATCAAGGGGACCGGGGTCTGCTGCCATGTGGGACTATAGTACATTGTACTGATACATATGCATATGGTATATAGTATTGTAATGGTTAAGGAGGAAACGTGTGGCATAAGGCCCTGCCTCTTACTGGCTCTAGCAATTTGGGTAACTTGCTTATTAAGCCTCAGTTTCCTCATCAGTGAAATGGGAATAGTAGCAGATGTAGGAAATGATGACGGAAAGTCCTCTGCATAGTAACTTGTAAATAGAAGGTTTTGATAAATGGTATCATGGGGGTGGTTTATTTATTCATTAAGCAAACACTTCCTGGGTGTCACTGAAGTTGAGGAGCAATTCTCAGCATCGGGAATCCAGAAGTGAACAAGACATTTGAGCTCCCTCCTGCAGGTGTGGGGAGGGGAGACTGAGAGTGAATGGGAAAATGCCAGCGTCCCATGAGTACCTTGCTCTGAAGCAAACAGCAGGCAGTGACCGAGGATTCCCAGGTGTTCAGTGGCAGACTGCTGAGGCCTGGAGGACAAGAAGGACCCCATCATCTGAGTATTTTAACATATGATATACCTGGATTGCTACTGAATTGAATCTGTACTTTAGTATCTTACACTATGTAAAGAATTCCTAGCATCGGTGGAGCAAGCGTGCACAATTTAGATGCCACGTGGGGATCCAGAAGGTCCGTGGCATCTATTTGTAAAGACAAAAGCTTATCGACTGTTAAAGGATTAGAGCAGGGTTTCTCAACTTTAGCTCTATTGAAATGCTTGGCTAAATAATTCTTTGTTGTGTGGTCTGTCCCGGGATTTGGAGGATGTTTAACAGCATCCCTGGCCTCTACCCAGTAGGTGCCAGTAGCAAGCACCTCCTCTTGTCTCAAATTGTGACAACCAAAAAATGTTTCCAGATAGTGCCAAATGTTCCCGAGTGGGCAAAGTTGCCCAGGATTTGTAATCACTGGATTCGGGGAAATGATGCCTGCAAAGTCCCCAGCAGGAATTACAGCTGCTACAAGCTGGATATATAAGACAAAGTCACATGAGTAGAAATGCCCCCAACAGGCTCCCCAGCATATATGTGCCAATTAGAGGCATCTTCACAAAGCTCCCAAATTGCAGACACTGCAAATGGCCCTCAAGGGTCTGCTAAATTATAACGACCTCTCATATTGATAGTAATAAAACTGTGTTCTTCTGCCTATGATTTTAATATTTTACTAAACTATACAGTCTCTTATAACAAGAGAAGTATTATCCCCTGTAGTGCTGTACTGCTCATAATTTGAATAATAATGCTACATTTCCTTATTTTAAAACCACTTCAGACATTAAATAGTAGTTTTTACCACTGCCATTACTATCTTATTTTAGTGTCCTATGTCGTCTTAATCCAATCAATGTATAGCATATGGAGTTGCCCTGTTGTTAATTTTAGGACAGATAAAGGTATCACACCTTTATTCTTGTCTATGCTGTGTTTTATTAATCTACCTTCAATAAATATTGCAATTGTTCTATATTTTTATGAATTTTCACATATATGAAAGCTTTCTACATTTTAGGAAGACTATTGCTAGATTGCTACACTATGATTAGCTCTAGGTGCCTTCTGAATCTGTTACCAATTATATTAAATGTCAAAGCTTATAATTTTAATAACTAATTGTGCCATATAATGCTATGTTAAACTGTATCACTTTATAGTTTATCTTAATTATAAGCAGCAAACCAAACATTTTAATAAAATGTTGTGATAGGATACCTTTGGATAGGATTGGCATCAATCATTAATACTGCAAATAGAAGTCTTCAAAAATTAGCAATGGCAGGATAATAGAGAATATGGTATTACTCCTTGCTCTCTGCAGTAACGCGGATACTCCCACATGGCACTATACCACAGGGGTATGTATACACAGTCACCCCCTACGTTGGTAGCACAGCTCTTACTACTACTACCTCTTGCTTACTTGCTTAAATGTTTATTGAGGGTCTGCTCTGAGCCGGACACTCTACTCTTCTCTCCTTGGAGATGAGAATATAGCAGTGAGAAAATAAAAAAACAGCAAACAAAATCCTTGCCTTCTTGGTGTTTATATTCACCTGGGGAGAAACAAACAATAAACAAATCCAATGGTGATAACTGCTATGGCAGAATACCAAGCAGGGAAGAGAGAAGGGTGGAGGGGTGTGGAAGTTACAACTGCAAACAAGGAGGTCAGGGTGGACTGCCAAAGAAGGAAGGACCTGAAGCAGGTAAGGGAGGAAGGCATGCAGATATCTGGGGGAAAAAGTATCTCACAAAGAAGGAACAGCAAGTGAAAAGGCCCTGAGGCAGGTGCCCACTTAGCATGCTTGAGGAGCAGGAAGACCTTGTGGGTTGGAGGAATAGTAATTTAAAGAAGTATAACAATGTAGTATTGTTATTCCTATAAATGCTGGAATCATTTTAGTATAAAGTAGTATCACATCAGTTTTTCTAAAATATCAACAGGATAATGTGGCCTTTTTTTAAAGAGTTTAAGTTGATTTCTCCACATGACTTTTAGATGTCTGTCCTCTAAAGAAAAGCATTCTCATTTCTACCTAGGCATAGAAATTATTCCACTTGGAATGGTTATTTGGTAGTCATGATCCAATGGAAGATGTTCTCTTTGGTTCAGAAATTTAGAAATGCTTACAGGTCTGGGTAGTTTCATATTCTGTTATGTATAAGAGCGAATTTCATCTCTTGTTTATGGGGAGAGCCAGAAGCCATATTCTCAAGCAATAAGGTTGAGAGTCATTTGTAGTCATTGTTCTTTTCCTCCTTCAAGTCTTCTCAGAATTCCTAGGATTTATGACTTTATTTCTATTCCCAAATAGTTCCCAAATAGTTCAACACTTTAATATTATGGAAGCTTGTGTTCTCATCCAAATTATGATTTCTACTGAAGTTCTGTTCAACAAAATTCAGAGCTCTGTGTAATAAATTCTTCTGATGTAGATGATATTTTGATTTACTTCTGTAAATATTTTTATAACTGAGAGTGGAGCATCTAAACAGTTGTTAAATACTTGTCTAGAATCTGCTTTAGAGTAAAGTCTCTGCCAACAACCATCCTTTCTTGCTGTCTGGAATGGGTGACATTTTCATGTAGTTTCCATTCTGTATTCTCAGCAGTAAAATGATAATAAAACCCAAACCAGGAGATTATGATTTTAATATACTTTATTTAAAAAGTACACAGTTTTAAATTGGTTTCAATGGGTTTCAAGCAGAAGGGACACTGCCCACTTGCAGTCCCGTTTCTGATGAAGGACGATAATAACGTAGCAAACTCACATTTGCATAACTGGCAAAGTAAAAAGATAACTTTTTTGTCAACATATCTCTAAGAGTTTATATCACGCACAGTTTAATATCATGAGATGCTGATGGTTGGACTACATTTCATGTCTCCTATGTCGCACCATATTTTGGCTCACAGTTTTTCCATACTTTAGCATGCCAAGAGAACATCTCCATCAGTGTCACCTTGAGAAGAGCATCAAAAGCAGAGGGAGCAGGATAAGGACCATCTTGGCCTGGAGATTCAGCGCACCCCCACACTCCCTCGCATTCTCCTACAGGGAAAGGCAGGGTTGGTTAGAGCCGAGGTGGATCCCAAGATGCCTTAAACTTCCCAAGGTATGTGGAGTCCCCAGATCCCTCCCTGCTCTCCAGGGTATGAACAAAATCATTTGGAACCTAGAGAATGCCAGGAAATGGACTTGTCTACATTTCATCATGTTAGTAATGAGAATCTCTGATTTCACTTGTCAATGCATAAAGTATTCAAAATGACTCTTTGTATACTATTATGCAGAACATTCAAGAGGCAAAGGGCTGTTGGTAGAGAAGTCTCTTGTGATTATTTTATAAAAGCAAAATACTGACCTTCTTAGTAAAAGATCACATCTCAGGGGGCTGATCATTTCAGATACTTGGCTATGGAAGGTTTTGTGTGTGTCTTCTTTTTAATTTGGGGGAAGGGAGGCTCTGTTTTACAAAACTCAAATCATATTATTTATTCCTTTCTGTACCGTGATTTTTATCTACTAATTGATGGAAATTTCTCTATCTCCATTATTCTAGGTCTATTTTATTCAGTTCTTTTTTTTTGTTATTGATGGTCATTCATCTTCTCATCTGTTCTCTACTGCTACAAAGAGTGCTGAATATAGGTCCTTACCAAACAATGATACTTGCTCCTGCCCTGGCCTTAGGTAAAGATGCCCAGGAGTGACAGTGCAGAGCTAAAGAGTATTTTTGCTTTTGATGGCTATTGCTAGATATTTCATTGGTACCTGTATTTTCTGATCACCCAGTAAATTGTATATTTCATGTCCTCGGCTTATTTTTATATGTAGTTGTTTGACTTATCAATTTAAAGAGCTCTTTATGCTTTGATTTATAAATATTTTTTCAAGTTCTATAAATTGGATACTGACGTAGTTATGTTTTTCCATCAAAAAGTTATAATTTTTATATAGTTAAATAAATCTGTTTTTCTTCTATAACTCTTTGGTCTTGGATAAGAAGGTCTCTCCAATCCCTAGAATTTCTTTTTTATTTATTTATTTTTAAAATTGTACTGAAGTATAATTGATTTACAATGTGTAAATTTCTGTTGTACAGCAAAATGATTCAGATACATATTATATATTATATATGTAATATATATTATATATTATGTATATTATATATAATATACATAATATATAATATATATAATATATATATATTTTTCCATTTTCTTTTCCATTATGGTTCATCTCAGGATATTGAATATAGTTCCCTGTGCTATACAGTAGGACCTTGTTATTTATCCATTCTAGACATAATAGTTTGCATCTGTTAATCCCAAGCTCCCAATCCTTCCCCCACACCCTTAGCAACCACAAGTCTGTCTCTACATCTGTGAGTCTGTTTCCGTTTCATAGATATGTTCATTTGTGTCGTATTTTAGATTCCACTTATACTTGATAGGTTCCACATATAAATGATATCATATGGTATTTGTCTTTCTCTTTCTGATTTACTTTGCTTAGTATGATAACCTCTGGGTTCATCCATGTTGCTGCAAATGGCATTATTTCATTCTTTTTTATGGCTGAGTAATATTCCATTATATATATACATCACATTGTCTTTATCCATTCATCTGCTGATGGACATTTAGGTTATTTCTATGTCTTGGCTATTGTAAATAGTGCTGCTGTGAACATAGGGTTGCATGTATCTTTTTGAATTATAGTTTTACCTGGATATATGCCCAGGAGTGAGATTGCTGGATCATATGGCAACTCTATTTTTACTTTTATCAGGAACCTCTGTACTGTTTTTCATAGTGGCTGCACCAATTTATATTCCCACCAACAGTGTAGGAGGGTTCCCTTTTCTCCACACCCTCTCCAGCATTTGTTATTTGTAGACTTTTTGATGATGGCCATTCTGACTGGTGTGAGGTGGTACCTCAATGTAGTTTTGATTTGCATTTCTCTAATAATTAGTGATGACGAGCATCTTTTCATGTGCCTATTGGCCATCTGTATTTCTTCTTTGGAGAAATGTCTGTTTAGGTTTTCTGCCCATTTTTCAACTGGGCTGTTTGATTTTTGTTATTGAGTTGTTTGTATATTTTGGAAATTAAGCCCTTTCAGTTGCATCATTTGCAAATATCTTCTCCCAGCCTGTAGGATGCCCTTTTGTTTTGTTTATGGTTTCCTTTGCTGTATAAAAGCTTATAAGTTTGATTAGGTCCCATTTTTTTTTAAACATCTTTATTGCAGTATAATTGCTTTACAATCGTGTTTTAGTTTCTGCTGTATAACAAAGTGAATCAGCTCTATGTATACATGTAGCCCCATATCCCCTCCCTCTTGTGTTTCCCTCCCACCCTCCCTATCCCACCCCTCTAGGTGGTCACAAAGCACCGAGCTGATCTCCCTGTGCTATGCAGCTGCTTCCCACTAGTTATTTATTTTACATTTGGTCGTGTATATATGTCCATGCCACTCTCTCACTTCTTCCCAGCTTACCCTTCCCCCTCCCTGTGTCCTCAAGTCCATTCTCTATGTCTGTGTCTTTATTCCTGTCCTGCCCCTAGGTTCTTCAGAACATTTTTTCTTTTTTTTTAGATTCCATATATATGTGTTAGCATACAGTATTTGTTTATCTTGCTTTTATTTCTATTGCCTTGGGAGACTGACCTAAGAAAACACTGGTACAATTTATGTCAGAGAATGTCTTGCCTATGTTCTCTTCTAGGAGTTTTATGGTGTCATGTCTTGTATTTAAGTCTTTAAGGCATTTTGAATTTATTTTTGTGTATGGTGTGAGGGTGTGTTCTAACTTCATTGATTTGCATGTGACTGTCCAGCTTTCCCAACACCATTTGCTGAAGAGACTGTCTTTTCCCCATTGTATATTCTTGCCTCCTTTCTTGAAGATTAATTGACCATAGGTGTGTGGGTTTATTTCTTGGCTCTCTATTCTGTTCCACTGATCCATATGTCTGTTTCTGTGCCAGTACCATGCTGTTTTGATTACTGTAGCTTTGTAGTATTGTCTGAAGCCTGAGAGGGTTATGTCTCCTGCTTTGTCCTTTTTTCTCAGAATGGCTTTGGCGATTCTGCGTCTTTTATGTTTCCATATAAGTTTTAGGATTATTTGTTCTAGTTCTGTGAAAAATGTCATGGGTAATTTGATAGAGATCACATGAAATCTGTAGATTGCTTTGGGTAGTATGGCCATTTTAACAACATTAATTCTTCCAATCCAAGAGCATGAGTCCAATCCCTAGAATTTCTTATGAGACCATCATTTACCATGCAAGTCCATTCTATACTCTCCCCTTTGAATTGAACCTTTGTCATACATAAGAATTACTATTCTGTTCCACTGACCTCATTTCAGTGGGTCTAGAAACTTAAAATAAAAAAATACTGATTTTTTTTTTTAGTGTTTATCATGTATCTAGTTACCAAAGCAAATTATCTTATTAACTCGAGAAGATTTTTACTCTAGTGACTTCAGTGCTATGTATGCAGTTCTGATTTTAATTGAAGTGGTATTATTGCTTTTGGACTATTGTTCATATTTCTATTTTCATAGAAAATAGAAAGTTCATAGAGCTTTTATTAGAGGTGATCACTCAATTTTATCAAAGGCCCTTTCAACTTATGTTGTTATTGAACTCTCCCTCAAATACAGAAGGAAACATTCTCAATAAATGCCAAATTCTTTTTAATACTATACTGACTTTAAAATATTTTCTAGGACTTGGATAGTTTAAATAACATTAAAATTATTTGCTATTTACAGGTGAGATTAACACTCAGCTGGCTCTGGTGGCATTTTAAAAAATGAATATCTTCCCAGTCTCCCTATAGTAATTGGTCTAGGCAAGTTTTCTATTTTTCAAGGTGGGGGATGGACTTAATTTTTAAATTGTAACTTTTCTTGCCATATTTAATTTTTTTTGCCTACAACATTGAAGGACATAATTCACCTACATGGGTGATAAGTTTACCTTTCTTAGTACTAGGTTTAATTTTTCTCTGATCATCACTTTTGGTGTAAATGTAGTGCCTTTAGAGTTGTGACTTCGTGTGGTTAGGGGAGTTTAAAGGCTTATCATTCCACACTTATATACTGTGACTCTTGATCTGACATTAGTATTGCCACTTTTGCATTACATGAATTTCTTATAAATAAAAGGCTGTCTAAAAGCAAGCAGGAAAATAATTTTAACTACAATTTGAAAGAAGTAAAACAAGATGGTAAGAGCCACTTTATGTGTAATAGTGGAAAGTGGTAAAATTATAGCACATTTGTAATGGGGAAGATAGTAAAGAGGCTTTTAAAAAATATACATGGATATAATAAGACTATTAAGCACAGACTAAATAAGAAGGCAGTGAGAGGTTGAAAGTAGAGTACCATTAGCCTTCCTGTATATTCTTCTTTGGTTTGCCTGAAAGGGACTGCTTTCTCAAGAGTAAACTTTTGAGCTATAGTTCTTTGACTACTGTGAGATTCTCATGGTGAATCTGATGGGAGAAGAGTAGGAAGGGTTCTCAGATTACCTCAGGATGGAAGCCATGACAAGATTCCGGACGCCTTCTGATCTTCTGAGCCTTTAAACGTTCACACTTAAGGGATTCGTTATGTTGACTGTTGTTAAGGCATATTTCCAAGATGCTCCTTTTCCTTACTCCGAATTTCAGAGCTCAAAACTTGGCACTAAACTCCCTTGACAACTTCTCTCTCTCTAATAGTGGAAAGGATATCATCTCCTCCTCTCTAAGAATTCTCCCCTAGGTTTCCTTACTGTCGATCCCCCTTACCAGCTTCATCAGTAGTGGCTGGACCTACACACAAAAGGATATACCTGATTTCAATGGGTGCCATGGTGATGGGGGCCACAGACTCACAGAGGCAGCTACTGTCCACCACCACCATGAACAGATTGCTGCTTGGGATTTGCTGGATGACAAAGGACCTGTTGGAACAAGAGGCAGAGAGACAGTGAGTGGTCATTTACCATCCCTCAACTTAATAGCCGTGAGGAAAACTTTCCCTGGGGTGGGGGAACTACTGTCATGTTTTGGAAAACAAGTTTCAGAGACTGCTTTACTAGTCAAGTTGCCTCCTTCCATGAGGCTCTTCACTTTCAAACATGAAGTTTCACTAAGAAGACAGTAGCCTATAACCTACATCTATGTCCATATATAGCTCATAAAACTCACCTTGGAAAGACTGGACTTTTACGTGTATGAAACGGGAGAGTCAGAGTTGGCTAAATCACCTCAGTTTCCAGGGTCTAAGAGGTTAGGCTTTTCCAAGACTCATTTTCTTCTCCCAGGGCCTAAACATCACCCCAAGTTGCATCTGATGTTCTTTGAGGTGTATTTTTCCTTCTCCCTCCATCAAGGATAGATTGAAGCTATGTCATATTAATGATAAAAGATGAAGTGAACTTCCTAGACCTTTCCCTGAACCACTTTGCACAATGTCTGCCCATAATAGAGGTATTTTTTGGATGAAATTAGTGCTAGTTGTTTAAGGAGATCCATCCTTCTCAGAGACCAAGTTAAGCTGGTACTAAGGCCATATGGCACTTCTGACATTCTGGGTCTATCTGTACAGCTAGTCCAACATAAGTAAGCCTAATGACACCTCTTTCTCACCTTACCCAATACAATGAAATGACAAAGTAATGTCACCATAAAAATACTCCTTGAACCAGAAATACCAGTGACTCATTGGAGGAACAAATTAGAGAACAAATCCCGTATTCTTCTATAGCCAACAGATTAGCTAAATATGTAGCCCCAGGCCCAGAATCCCTGTCACATAAATTTTCATGATATTTTACCAAATTCAGTTTAGTCAGATGAACTAGACTATAACATTAAAAAATGGTCAATTTCTCTGTAAGTTATCTTCATTCATCTTTCTCTCAAAAAATTTGTTCTGTTCTCTAGAGTGTATCTAGTATAACAAGATATGACATGAATTTTTATGATCATAGTATACAAACTGATAGAAATACCAAAATGGTATGATGAATGCATGACTTGTTTAAAATATAGAGCAAAAACTCTTCAGATCTAAGCAATAACAGAATATGTCATTTTCAAACGCAGGGAACTGCAACACATTCCAAAGAGCAGAAAGTATCAATTACATGTTCTTCTTTTACATTTGGGTAAAATTAGAAATTAATAGCAAAAAGATATAAGCAGTGGAAATAAAAGGTTAAAAACACATCCAATTAATCCTTGAGAATTTGAGAGCAGCCCAGACTCAAATCTGTGCAGATTTGAGTCTGGGCTGCTTAAATATTTTTACTGGGAAAAAAATTTGCAAATAAACGAACTGTGTTTTTGAATCAAGAAACTGGAAAAATAAGAACATAAACCTGCACCTGTGCCCTATACTCATTCTCCCCTGTGGTACACTGGGCTGAGAATTGATGCCCCTCTCCAAAGCCCAGCCCTCAGGCTTCTGCAAGGATGTGACTGATGGAAGAGGAGAGAGGTGATCATTGTACAAATAGTTTCTCTTGTCTACTAGCCATTTTCTTCAGCTTACACAAAACTCTCCCTTAACTTTACCTCCACCTACCACCCTGCTTCCCCGTCCTCATTTATAGTACAACTCCTAAAAAGAATTATACACAATCCCTCTCTCTCTCCTCTCTCTCTACTTCCTCACTTCTCTCCTTTCACAAATCTACTCCAATAAGGCTGTAGTCCTTACCACACCCTTGGATCGGTTCTTGTCAAGGACACCAACGACCTCACTGCCTTTCTTCTCAATCTCCTTTGCCTCCACTTCCTCCTTCCTTGCTCACTGTCTGTCCCTCACAACAAACTGTGGTTTCCATAGGAGGAAAGCCACATGCGTCTGCCCCTGGTTATCTTTTATCCCCAGCAGCCAGAGTTACGCCTGGGACAAAGCAGATGCTCAGTAAACATTCACTGAATCAATGACAGGATGAACTTATAAAGATAAAAGCAGAAGAATAAGATGCAGACGAAAACGTGAAGATAACTAAAAGAATCAAACTCTGGCTTAAAAGAACAAGGACATAAGTCCACTTATGGCACTCCTGATCAAGAAAAAGAAGTCACAAAGTTACATTAAAACCCAAAAGATACAGAGGCATTTTAAACATTTTAAGTGAGTATTACGAATATCATTACAAACAATTTGAAAACTTAGAGCAAACACACTTTGGGGGATAAAGTATAAATTATCAACATTTGGCCAAGCTATAAAAAACACCAGCAAACCAACTGCATGAAAAAAACCTGAAATGCACATTGAGAATCTAACCCCAAGTGAATACTACCAAGTCACCCAAAGAACAGATAACACTGTGTTCATAGAAAATCCATGTGAACCCACTGACCAACTGTTAGAACCAAGAAAAGAACTAAGCAAGCTGCCCAGTTACATAATCAGCATATAAAACCACAGCCTTTCCCTGACACTGGCAATAACCAATGAAAAAATATTTATGAAATAAAGAACCATTGATATTGTCAATAATTACTATGAAATGCCCAAGGATAAACCTAGTAAAAGATGTTTCTTTATGAAGAAAATGATCAAACTTTACTGAACATAAAAGAAAAAAAAACAACCCTAAGAAATCCACAGTCGTTGTGGAAGGGAACAGTTATATATTAAAGGTGTCATTTCTCCTTCAATTAACCTTTTAATTCAAAGTAATCTCAATAAAAATCCCAACAGGAATTTTGATGGAATTTGAGGTGATGATCCTAAGATTCATTCATAAGATTAAATACAAAGAACAGTCTGGACAATTGTATAAAATTGAGTTTTATAAAAAAAAAAAAAGAGAGAGAGAGAGAGAGAGAGAGAGAAGGGAAGATGCTTGCCCCTAATCAGTATCAAAACCCATAAGATAATTTACAGAAGAGGAAACACAGATAGACAGCTGATACGTAAAAGGGGCTCAATCTCACTACAAATTAGGTAAATATAAATTAAAATGAAATTAAAATAATGAAATGCATTTTTCACCAGCAGAATGGAAAAATTTTAAGTCTATGGTAGTATCAAATGATGGAGAGTCTGAAGAAGTGAATATTATTCTACACTGCTGGTGGGAAAGTGAATTTTACAGCCCCTATGAGAACAATTCGTTATCGTTACAGTGAAAAATCATTTAGATCCTATTTTTCCAGTAGTTTTACTTCTCAGTAAGAGGAACTATTGTTCAAGAACCCAAGAAGACATACATAAAGATGCTCTTGGTAACATTGTTCATTGAGAGGAGGAAAAAACAAAACCCACCTGAAAGTCCATCAACAGAGGAATGATTAAATAAGCAACAGTGTGTCTGTTCTATGGTCTACTTGGCACCAGATGAAAGGGTAAAAGGTGTCCATTTACCATCATGAAAGATTACCCAAAACATAGTAAGTGGGAAAATAACGTTGCAAAACTATACATAAAGTATAAATATTTAAGAATATTTAATATTCTCATCTAAGAGTATTTGATTCTGCTACAGAGAACAAGAAAAATAAATGGGATGGATAAGACTTATCAGTTAGGTTAGGAATAGATAGTATCAGTAAGTGATCCATGACTCATGTTAACACAGAAGGAATAAATGAACAAGTGGAGCACATGTGGGTAGAACACAAAAAAGGACAGAACATATGAAGTGTCTTCCTAGTGATAAAAAGGAATGAAAGGACCAAGTGAAATTAAGTATTTATAAGGCACAGATCATGTCATCTCCAGATTGACAGTTGTCACCTATATCCTCCTTAAGTCAACCCACTGGCAACTCCCATGCTCTGCCTGAGACATGTAGATAAAAGTCATGGCTGCTCAACAGATTAGAGGCAATTTGCAAACTTGACCTTCCATCTCTCCAATAAAGCAAGCATGTATTGGCTTCTGTCTACTGAGCCCCCATCCCTACCCTCAAGTCTGGTCCTCCTACCACATCATCAGTGAGAGAGAGAGCAAGGGAGGAGGGGATGGAGGGGAGGGAACAGGATGGCAGTGGTGGACAAGAGAAGACTGGGAATAATTGTCCGGGGAGACTTAAACTTAATCTGTAACATTGGAGTTCTTTACAAGGAGAATGTGTACGTGTATTCTTAAAACATTTATAAAATGGAATGTTATGCTAGGGGCAAAGAGTATTGATTTTCTCATTTCAGAAAAGAGAAAACTGGAACTCAGAGAACGTAAGTCAACTCCTACAGAAGTTGTACGAATGAGACATAATTGCACCCATATTAGAGATCAGGAAACAAGAGATTAACTGACTTCCTAGAGTAACAGGGGCAGAGCTGCAAGCCTCTGGAGCCCAGGCCTGTTACGGGGCTGCTACCATAGGCAGCCGACTTTCTGACTTGTACTGGAATTATTAGTGCTCAAGCTCCTCAAGGGCAGACCCAGTGATCACTTGATATGAATGGTTAATGACAACCAGTGCAAGATATTATTCATTTTAACACATTCACCCTCCAAGGTGAAGGCTCCCCAAGTGTTCTCATGAAGCCCCAAGGGGGATAGAGCAAACTCCCCCCCTTGTACCCCCAGTCCTAGGAGATGGAAATCTCTGCAGGCAGCTATTACTACAGTGGAGGAAAACACCCCCTACCAAGGATTTGCCAGCAGAAAGATTAACTGCTTTTCCATATTTTAAAGACTTACTGTCTGCTTATTAACATGTTTTTTTGGAGGGGTCTGGCCAATGTTAGCTGTTCATTTATGTGCACAATGTGTATTTATGGCCCAGGGTGCAGGGTTGAACTTCATAAAACACACCTCCATCCAGCTGGGCCCAGCAGCCAGACTGACTTCGCTGTGTAGAGGGCCCGTGGCCTGTGGGGTTGGCCTGGGGGCCAAACAAGGCGGAAGGGAAATGCCTCAACAGAGAATCACAGCAGCCATTTCTAAGCAGGGATAGGTCAAAATGCATGAAATAAATTAGGTCCTCAAGGGAAACAGAGTAGGGGAGAGGGAAGCAATTTTGATCTGTCCACTGCCGGAACTGAAATAACCCAGCCCTCCCTTTTCCATTCACAACAGACTGAGAAAGAACTAGAGGAAAAAAGATGATGCAATTTCAAGACAGCCTCCCTTGACAAGAGGGACTGAGGGGGCTTTGCTACCCAGATGAGGAAGGCGGTCACACTGCTCCCCTAATGCTGCCTGGACCAGTGTGTGTGGTGGGGGGAACCCATGGCTAAGATTCCCAGAGGACCCCAGGGTGAACATTTGAAGAGCTTGGTTGGCTTGCTTTTCATTAATTGGGTACAAAACCATGGCTCAAAAAATAATCGGGCAGGACAGAATCTTAAAACATTTTAAAGTCTTTCACCTTTTATAGATTTTCAACCTTTACAAATTGTCCATATTTTTTCTAAAGATAAAATAAAAGACAATGAGTAAGTCACAGGGAACCAATTTGAATTTGGCACTGATTGTGTTCTAGGTTGTACTACTCTCCAGGTGGACTGGGTATGTGGATCTCCAAAGGACCCTATTCTCTTTGGAGGTGGGGAGACGCCTGTCTTCCCCAATGTGCCCCAAAATGCCCTGCAGTGACCCAGGCCCGTAAGTTGTGGAGAGCAAGCATTTGGTGATGGACTGCTTAAATTTAAACTAGAAATTAAATACTGAGGCCATGTTCTAATCCATAGTTGTGGTACCCTGTGGCATGGGGGAGGTAAACGGGGAACACTAGCACCTACTCATGGCTCAGTTCAAACAAGGTGAAAGAATAAACAGCAGGGCCTCCCCTGCTCACCCCCAAAAGTGTCAGGCCCAGGAAATTTCACAGGTGAATCATGTTAGCATGTCAAGGCACATGTAGTTCTAAAATATTTAAGCTGCTTCAGAGCACAGGGAAAGAAGGAAATACTTGAGATTTCTTTTATCAAGGACCTTGATATAAAACCTGACCAAGATTATACAAAAAGAAAGAAAGAAGAAAAGAAAGAAAGAAAGAAAAAAAGAAAGAAAGAAAGAGAGAAAGAGAGAGAGGGAGGGAGGGAGGAAGGGAGGGAGGGAGGAAAGAAGAGCTACGGAATAATCTCTTTTTGTGAATATTGATGCAAAGATCTTAAATGAAATGCAGCAAATAGACTTCAGTAGGACATTGAAATACAGCATGCAGCAGTAAGGATTAACCTGGGAATGCAAATGAACAAGCTTATTGAGTTGTCTCAGCTTAATAGAGATAGAAACATGAAACAATTTTTTTTTTTTTTGGCCATGTGGCGCAGCTTGTGGGATCCTAGTTCCCTGACCAGGGATGGAACTCGGGCCCTCAGCAGGGAAAGTGCAGAGTCCTAACCACTGGACCACCAGGGAATTCCCGAAACAATTTTTTTTAAGTCTCTATTTTCAACCCTACTGTACTGAATTCCTGCTTTCTCATCTCTAAATGATATCTTGT
Organism: Balaenoptera musculus; assembly: GCF_009873245.2. NCBI lineage: Eukaryota > Metazoa > Chordata > Mammalia > Artiodactyla > Balaenopteridae > Balaenoptera > Balaenoptera musculus. The sequence continues at coordinate 70,016,229 of NC_045795.1, read as the reverse complement.
ATAGATTCCCTAACTTTCTGAAAACTTGAGGTTAATAAAATTAGTCCAATCTAGTTTAATACTTTAATGTCATTTCTAGTTTGAAGCTCTACACTGTCATTCCTTCAAGCTTCTATTTTCTAGCTTCTTCAGTCATTTGGGGTGGGGAAAATGGAGCAGCAAAGAGGCAAGCATTTCCTACTCACCAGGCCATGGTGCAATCTCTCACCACAGCTTGTAACAGCTTGGCCTTTGGTGTCCTCTGTGTGGATCCAGCACCCCAATGTGGCTTTTTTGTGAGGTTACCGTGGATTCTCCTAAGAACCAAGAGCCCCTCAACGTGGCCCCAGTGTGACCACCCACACAGCTCTTGCCATCAGCATCTTGCCCTTAGTGTGGACCTCTCCTGGAGAGCAACGCCCTTGCTGAGTTTAAGCAAGATGATAGCAATCTTCCATATTGTCTATCTGCCCCCTGGGAAACAGGCATCTTTGCTGGCCCAGCCATAGGCCACTTCAGTGCTGCTCCTTCTCCAAGCCTAGCCCTCTCCCTCTAGATCTCTTTCCCCTGCTTGGATAGGACACGTCAGCACACCTGCCACCCAGCAGACATTTGGCCAGTGCTGGACCTCCCTTCTTTCAGATACCCCCAAAATATATTAGAGTCTTGGAGAATTCCCCACCACCCATCTGGATCCCAGCAGGAAAAAGTACTCCTTGGAGGAAAACGCCTCTTTCCATGAACCTTGATCTCTTCCTTGTTAGGCCCCTCATCAGTCTTCTTGTGGTAGACTAAAGGCGGGCCAGTTGTCAACCCTCAAATAAACTTGAAGGTGGGGGTCGGGGGGAGGGTTTCCAATTCTAAATCAGTGCCAGCTAAATGGCTGTTCTCTTTAGAACCTCTGGTGCTCAGGTCCTCAGTCTGGGGCTACAAGGAAAGCCTCACTTGACATCCTGTTGACATTCTTCCAGGAAATCTATCGGTGTAAGAGACCCTATCCAGAGTTGGAAAAGAGCCAGGGCTGTGGGACCTGTCCAATAGGTGCCTACAAGACATCTGACAAAAATCCCATCCCTGAAAACAAGTGATCAAATTACAATTGGAAAACTTAGGCGTTAGGGAGTTGAGCCCTAGAAACCATCATCATGGCTCCCACCAGGTATTCCTCTGATGGCATGCCAGGAACCAGACTGGTACAGGCCTTTCCTGCTCCATTTCACTAGAGTGGGAAATGTGTTGTGTTTTCACAGTTAAGAGCTGAGATTAAATGAGATGAGCATATTGTCTTTGTTATACTTATTTATTCAAAAATGTATATACAATGGACACATTATGACATTCCACTTGTGACTTGCTGATGGGAAGTGCACACAAAGAGCCCAAGTGATGCTTTGTCTGCAGGGCACAGTGTCCCACGGTGGTATTTATTATACTGCAGAAAGAATGAGTCCAAAAGACCCATAATAATGACTTTCACTCATCCTCAGCCCCGCCAAGGATTTGTTGAGATTTATGGTGCCAACCCAGAGCTTAAAAACCACTTGGGCAGGAAGTTCTTTGGCATTATCAGCCCAAGGCAGGTGGCAAGGAAAGCTATTTTGTGTTTGAAATATGGGGGAAAGAGCCCCATAGAATGAAATGCAAAAAGGATCCAATTTTCTTTTCTCATCTCAGAAGAAGAAAATCTCAAAAGAGCTGACAACAAAAGATATTTTTAAAACTTGGCTGTTACTTTAGCTTTTCAATCTTTTATTTATTCATTTATTTTTTTGGTACTAGAGTCTTCAGTAAATCCTCTTAATTATGACATGAAACATTTTCTTCTAATCCCTTAAGAAGAGTAAGGAATTTGTTAAATATTTTCACTGGAACTATTAGTGTCTTTTCTTATAAATAATGAGAATAAGAGCTAACATTTATGGAGTATTTACCTAGGGCCAAGCACTTTTCTAAGCACTTCCCCCTTTAATCTTCACACCAACTCAAAGAATTATCATCTTCATTTTAAGGATGAAAATATATATGCTTTGATAAGTTAAACAACTTTTCCAAATCCTAAAACCCATCAAATATCAAAGTAAAAAAAGCTCTATAAAAATCTAAGTCTTTATTTTAATGATTACACTCTAATCACCATCATCACAGTCATCACCATCTACCACTTACTGAGCCCTTACCATAGCAGTCATTGTGTGAAGGTCTTTTACCTAAAACTGGTTTATTTCACAACAACTCTTCGAGGCAGGTCATATTATTCCCAAGTTATAGAAAAAGCACCTGAGATTTAGAGAATGTAAGTAATTTGGTCCCATCTTGGTTTAAGATAGCACAGGTAATAGGTATCAGAGACAAGTTCTGGATTTAAGCTGTCAGACTTTACTCCTTCCATCTTACCCCATAAAAATCAAAATATCAGATGGAAAAGTGTTTGGGGCAAATTTCAGTGATAAACTGACACCAGAGAACCTGTCCCTTGATTGGAGGGTTCACATTGACATTACTTTGGATTCACAGTTATAATCTCCCACTTTCTAGCTTTACAATGTCTTCTACAATCTCCAAGTGAATTGTTGGGTTCATTTAGCAAAATAGAACAACATCATAATGAACCATTGGGAGGTCTAAACAGACGCAAAACTAAAAAGAATTTACTGGGGAGTTGAACAATTTAATTTTAACTGGAAAAGTCACATTCTACCATCAATAATTTCCTTCTAAAAGGTTGGACATCTTGCATTATATGAAAAAGGCATTTTGTCTACCATACTTTGTTAAGAGCAAAAAACCAATTAGACTAAGTATAAGTTTTGCATAGGAAAAAAAGTCTAGAAGGAAATAAAGCACCATTTAAATACTTTTACTTATCCACAGTTTATAGATGAAGAAACTAGGTAACTTGCCTGAAGTTACTGAGCTAATAAGACATGGAGCTGGGATTCAGATCCAGACTACTTGGCTTTAGAGTGTAAGCATGTAATTTCTCTGCCTCAGTTCTGAGTGGTGAGATTGCATGTGATTTTTACTTTATTCTTATATATTTATCTACTGTTCAGTTTTCTACAATGAGTAGAAATTACATTTAATAGGAACCAGAACCATGGAAAAATAGCTTTCTATTTTTTAGACTATAGACATACATATGTAGAAAACTAAATCTCAGTGATCAGCATTTGCTTTACAATTTCAGTTGCTAACAGAAAAACTAAAATCACGTGAAATTTCTCCAAGATCATTAATTGAAAGAAAAAGGAAGTACCTCTTTAGTGGTTTTGCTGCCCTCTTCCATGTGACCAATTTGACTATATATCCTTGGAGTAAGTCCCCATCAGGAGCCCTCTCTGAATTTCTCTATAATATCATCTTTAACTCTGCCTGATCTACAGCTGAAACTCAATATATTTTCACTGACTGAAATAAAGGCAGAACCCATACTTTTTTACTTTGATGCTTTCTGAATAATATATCTTGTAGCTTTGAATCAATCTCCCAGGGGGAGAGTCAGACAAATCATGTAGTTTGGTATATTTTGAGATCTGACTTCTTAAACCAATGTTGCTAATAATTCCCACCACTATTAAATAGTTTCTTATCACAAAACAGCATAGTTATTCGTTCTGAAGAGTGTTAAGTACTGAGGTAGAGACCCAGAGCCATAGGGAAATTTCAAGAGAGACAGATGCATTCCAGAAACATTATATCTAAGGCAGTGTTGTAGGTTTTAAAGATTAGTGTTCACACAGATTTTTGTGACTATTGGTGATATACTCCAACACAGAAGAAAAAAAAGTGTCCCAGAACAAAAATGAAAACTATTCTCCTATATCCACATAGACAATATCAATGTGGAGTAGATATGAGGAATAAAATGAAGGAGGTGGGAATAGCAGGGGATACCAGAAAGTTGACTGGTTCAAAAGTCAGTGGAGTTGAATCAAGCTCCCAGTTTGAAATTAATAGGCAAACCACCTTGGGAATTATCCCATTCCCTCTCTCAGCCTTAGTTTTCCTACCTCAAAAGTGATTTCTAAGGTACCTCCCCAATCTAACATCATAAAGTACTTGGCTTTCACATCATTGTTTCCTCCTTGCACAAAATTCTAGGTTGATACAACAGACTTTGATTAGTTGTCACTATCATCTTCTCTTTTGTTTAGCTCCCTCCACTGCCAACTCTAAAGAGAATCAAATTTTTCTTTTTTAAAAAAAAAAAATTTATTTATTTCTTTGGTTGTGCTGGGTCTCAGTTGCGGCAGGCGGCCTCCTTAGTTGTGGCTCAAGGGCTCCTTAGTTGTGGCATGCAAACTCTTAGTTGTGGCATGCATGTGGGATCTAGTTCCCTGACCAGGGATCGAACCCAGGCCCCCTGCATTGGGAGGGCAAAGTCTTAACCACTGCACCACCACGGAAGTCCCGAAAATCATATTTTTCTTATTAAAAAAAAAAAAAGAGGTGTTTTGTTAAAATCCAAAAATTCTGAATGTTAAATTAACCTAGGGTGACACCTATAATTCTAACTGATGCAGAGAAATGCTATACATGATAAAGGTAAAAAGTTTTAATGAATAAATACTACATTCCAGGGCTAGGAGCAAAGATGAAACAGACTAACCAATGAAAACCTAAAACCAAGCCACCCAAAGAGCATGGTGATCCACTGGTAATTTAAATGCAATGTACAATCAAGTTTATTCTCCAAAGGAAGATAACAAAATCCAGGGCATCTACAATGTACCATCCAAAATATTCAATGTGCAAAAACTACTATACATGTGAAGAAATAATAAAATGTGACAAAACATTCAGGAGAAAAATCAGTCACTAAAAAGAGACCAACATATGACTCAGATGTTAGAATTAGTAAATATGTAGATGAGAAAATATATTTATATGTTAATGAACCTAAAACCATGGATATATTGGTCAAAGGGATGAAGGAATTTCAGCAGAAATATGAAAACTGTATAAAATAACCAAATGCAAATCCTAAAACAGAAAGAATAAAGTACCTGAAATCTAAAATACAATGAATTTTAGTTGATAAAGAATATGTGGTTCATATATTTTATATATATACATATATAACAGAATATTAATCAGCCATAAAAAAGAATGAAATATTGCCATTTGCAGCAACATGGATGGATGATGGACCTGGAGGGTATTATGCTTAGTGAAATAAGTCAGACAAAGGCAAATACTCTATGTCATCACTTACATGTGGAATCTAAAAAATAAAACAAATGAATTGAATTAATATAACAAAACAAAACCAGACTCACAGATAGAAAGAACAAACTAGTGGTTACTGTGGGGAGAGAAAGGGGGAGGGGCAACATAGGGGTAGGGGGACTAAGAAGTACAAACTACTATATATAAAATAAATAAGCAACAGGATATATTGTGCAGCACAGAGAATATAGCCAATATTTTATAACAACTTTAAATGAAGGCTAATCTATAAAAATATTGAATCACTATGTTGTATACCTGAAACTAATATAATATTGTAAATTAATTATACTTGAATAAAAAATAATAAAATAAAATAAAATTCATTGAATAGACATTGAAAGCTGATTGAGCTTTTAATGGAAGAAAAGATCAGTAAACTTGAAGCCAAGTTAATAGCAACCACCAAATTAGAGAACAGAAAGAGAGAAAAAAAGATTGAAACAAAAATGAACAGAACTTCAATAAGCAATGACACAGTATCAAGCAGTCTAACAAACAAGAATTTGGAATCTCAGAGTTGAGTAAAGAGAGACTGGGCCAAAAAAATATAGAAAAAAATATCAGGTGGCTTAAAATGAGAGAGAAGAATTGGGAGTATATTATCATAAGGTATGTACACTACACATGAAACATAATATTATTTGAAGATAAACCATGAGAAATTAAAGATGTATGTTGTAAACCTTATTACAGTCATGAAAAAAAATCTACTTAAAAATATATAAATAATAAACCAGTAGCAGGAAAAAAATGGAATCATAAAACACTCAACAGAAAACAAGGTAGGAGAAAAAGAGGAGAAAAGAAACAAAGAAGAACAAACCGAACACAACCAAAAGGATGGTAGCTTTTAAGCCAAACATATCAAGAGCTAAAGTAAAAATTAATGGCCTAAACACACCAATTAAAAGATAAAGATTGACACACTGGATAAAAAAGTGAGACCCAACTGTAACTCGTCAACAAACCTTCTAATTATGAACACATAGATAAGCTCAAAGTAAAAATATTAAAAGATATACCATGAAAATACTAATTAAAATTTTAAAAAAGCTGGAGTGACTATATTAATATAAAGAAGGATATCGCAGAGTGATAAAGGAGTTAATTCATCAAAATGCATAATAACATATATATCAAATGTTGTTAGGTATATACACATTTAGAATTATTATGCATGAAGCAAAAACTAATATACCCTGAAAGGAAAAATAGACACATCCACAATTATAGTTGGAGACTGTAACAGTACTCTTTTGGTAATCAATAGAATTAGCAGAATAAATGGACAGAAAATTGTTCAGGATATAGAAACAATTTTACCTAATTGACATGTATAGAACACTCCAATTAACAACAGCAAAATATACATTTAAAAAAAAATGGAAACACTCACCAAATTAAATCATGTTATAAGCCATAACGCAAATCTTTGCAAACTTAAAAGAATTGAAATTATACAAAGAATGTTCCCAAACCGTAATGAAATTAAACCCAAAATAAATGACAGAAAGATTTCTGGAAGACCCCCAAATACTTTGAAACTGAGCAACACATTTTTAAATAACCTAAGTTTAAAGAGGAAGCTTCATGGAAACTGAAAAAATACTTTGAAATATTCCAAAAATGTTTAATGAAAAACAAAATACACAACACATATCAAAATTTGTGAGATACAGTTAAAAAACTGCTTCAAGGAAAATTTCTAGTATTAAATGCTCATATTATAAAAGAAGAAAGGTCTCAAATCAATAATCTAAGTTTTAACCATAAGAAACTAGAAAAAGAAGAGAAAAATTCAAAGCAAGGAAGACAAGGGAGGTAATAAAGCTAAGAAAAGAACAGCAAACTTGAAAACAAACAAACAAAAACAATAGAGAAATTAATAAAACTAAAAACTGGTTCTTTAACATGATCAACAAAACTATTAAACCTCTATTCTGTTTTTTCTATTACCAAGTGAAAAAGAGAGAAGACACAAACTAAAAGTAAAACTACCAGTAATGAAAAAGGGAACATCACTAGAGACCCTACAGATATGAAAAGGATAATAAGGGAATACAAAAACACAACACTATGACTATAAATCTGACAACGCAGATGAACCAAATTCCTTGAAAGACACAAACTACCAAAGCTCATTCAACAAGAAATAGATTAACTTCAATAGTCTTCTGTTGAATAAAGAAATAAAATTTGAAGTTAAAAATTTCCCACAAAGAGGGAATTACCTGGAGTTCCAGTGGCTAGGACTCCATGCTCTCACTGCCGAGGGCCTGAATTCAATCCCTGGTCAGGGAATTAAGATCCCACAAGCCGTGCAGTGTGGCCAAAACAAAACCAAAACCAAAAAAATTCCCACAAGGAAATCTCAAGGCCCAGAAGTGTTCAATCTGGGAGAGTTCTACTACATATTTAAATAAGAAATAATATAGGTTCTACATAAAATCTTCTAGAATGTAAAAGAGGAGAAAACATTTCACAAATCCTTTTATAAGGTCACAATTATACTGATACCAAAACCATACAACAACTTTACAAGAAAAGGATATTACACATCAATAGACCATATAAAGCAAAAATTTCTCAGTATAATATTAGCAATTTGAATCCAGCAGTATATGGAAAGAATATTGTATCTTGACCATGTATGATTTACTCCAGTAATGAAAGACTGGTTCAACATTCAAAAACCAATGCAATACAGTATATCAAAAGACTAAAGTAGGAAAACTATATGATTATCTAAAAGGGTGAAAAAAAAACTTTTGACAAACTTTTATAAGAATAAGAGGGAATTTTCTTCATCTAATAAAGGGTATTAAAAAAAAAACCAATAGCTAACACTAGACCTAATAATAAAGTTCTAAATCCTTTCCCTTTATGATCAGGAACATGACAAGATTGTCCACTCACACTCTCCTATTCAATATCACCCTGGAGGTCCTAGTCAGTACAATAGGCAAGAATAGAAAGATTGGAAAGAAGAAATAAAACTGTCTCTGTGCATATATGACATAATTTGTATACACAGAAAGTCCTAAAGAAGCTACAGAAAAAAAAGTAAGTAGAATTAATAGGTCAGTTTAGTAAGGTGGGAGAATACAAGATCAATATGGAAAAGTCTATATACTAGCAATGAACAGTCAGAAATCAAAATGAAAAAGTATCATTTAAAGTAGTACCAAAGGAACAGGAAATACTTAGGTATAACTCTAATAAAATATTTGAAAAATCTGTAAGCTGAAAACTATAAAACACTGATGAAAGAAATAAAAGACCTAAATAAATGGGGAGATATATCTTGGCTATAGACTGGAAGACTCAGTAGTGTTTTGATGTCAATTCTCTCCAAACTGATTATAGTCAACACAATTTCAAACAAAATCCCAGCAGGGTATTTTACAGAAATTGGCAAGCTTATTCGAAAATTTAATTGGAAAGGCAAATGTACTAGAATATACAAAGGCATTTTGAAAAAGTGGAAAAGAGGAAAGGTTATGGATTCTTATTACCTGGTTTCAAGACGTAACAGAATGCTACAATAATCAAGACAGCTTGTTATTGGAGAAAAGACAGACACATAGATCAACTGAATAGCATAGAGTGCAGACATAGACACACATACATAAGGTCATCTGATTTTCAACAAAGGCACACAGGTAATTCAGTGGAGAAAGGATAGTTTTTTCAACAAATGATAATGGAATAAGTAGATATCCATATGCAAAAAAATCCCAATATGTACCTCACACTATGTACAAAAATTAATTCAAAATGGATTACAAACCTAAATATAAAGTTGAAGAGTATAAAGTTTTTAGAAGAAAGTATAGGAGAAAATCTTTGTGATCTTGGGTTAGACAAAGATTTCTTAGGTACAAAACAAAAACACAATCCATCAAAGAAATCAGTTAATGAGATTTCAACAAAAGTGATTTCTGTTCTGTCTGAAAACAGTCTGAAAGACACTGTTAAGAGAATGAAAAGACAAGTTACAAGCTAGAAGAAAATATTTTCAAATCATATATTTCTACAAAATACTTGTATCTAGAACATACAAAAACTTTTCAACACTCAAAACACTCAACAAAAAGAAAACAAATAACCCAATTTTAAAAAATGGACAAAACACAGCAAAAAACCCCCAAAACTTGATTAAAAAATGGACAGAGAATCTGATAGACACCTTTTTAAAGAAGACATACAGATAGCCAACAAGTACACAAAAAGGTGGAAATGTAAATTGGTGCAGCCATTATAGCAAACAGTATGGAGGTTCCTCAAAAAAATTAAAAATAGAGCTACCATATGATCCAACAGTTCCACTTCTGGGTATTTATCCAAAAGAAATGGAAACACTAACTTGAAAATATATCTGCACCTCCATAATCACTGCAGCATTATTTACAATAGCCAAGGCATGGAAGCATACTAAATGCCCACTGATGAATGAATGGATAAGAAAATGTTGTATATATAAAATGGAATATTATTCAGCCATAAAAAGAAGGAAATCTTGCTATTTAAAACAACATGGATGAACCTTGAGGGCATTATGCTAAGGGAAATAAGTCAGATGGAAAAAGACAAATATTGTATGATTTCACTTATAAATGGAATCTAAAACAAACAAGTAAAACTCAAACTCAGATACAGAGAACAGACTGGTGGTTGCCAGAGGCAGGGGTTGGGGGTGGGTGAAATGGGTGAAGGTGGTCAGAAGTTACAAGCTTACAGTTATAAAATAAATAAGTCATAGGGATTAAATGCACGGTGATTGTGTGTATGTATATATATAGTGAGAGTTAATGATACTGTATTGTATATTTGACACTATCTAAGAGCATAGATCTTAAAAGTTTTCTCATCACAAGACTTACTGTAGTGATCATTTCACAATATTTATAGATATCAAATCATTATGCTGTACACCTGAAACTTACATAATGTCATATGTCAATTATATCTCAATTTTTAAAAATTGGCAAAACATTTGAACAGACATTTCACTGAATAAAATACATGGAGGGCAAATAGGCACAAGAAAAGAAGCCTAAAATCATTATTCAGTAGAGAAATGTTATATCACAATGACATGCCATTGTGCTGCTCTCAGAATGGCTAAAATAAAAATAAATCAATATAAATGACAATATCAAAAGCTGGCAAGGATGAAGAGCAACTGAAACTCTCATACACTGCTGGCAAAAAGGCAAAATGGTACAGCCATTTTTAAATTTAATTTGGCAATTTCTTACACAATTAAACATACAGTCCTGAAATTCAACTCCTAGGTATTCATTCAAGTGAAATGACAACTTATGTTCATATAAACAACTGTCTGTGAATGTTTACACTGGTTCTAGTCACAATCATTAAAAATTCCAAACTGCCCAAACGTCCCTCATCTGGAGAATGGATAAACTGACTGTGGTACATACACCGGAATACTATTCAATAATAAAAAGGAATTAACTGTTGATAAGATATAACATGAATAAATCTCAACTGCATTACATTAAGTAAAAGAAGCCAGATTCAAAAGGCTACATTCTGTATGATTCCACTTATATGATATTCTGGAAATGTCCTAATTATAGGGACAGAAAACAGATCACTGTTTGCTAAGAGCTGTGCTTGGGGGATAGTGCTGACCACAATGGGGCACCTCAGGAGAATTTTCTAGGGTGATGGAACTGTTATATCTTGATTGTGATGGTAGATACACAACTATAAGTGTTAGTCAAAATTCATCTATGACAAAAAGAACAAATTTTATCATATGTAAATTTAAAATGTGAATAAAAATACAATAAAATATACCATAAACAACATCAAGAACGAAAGAGACTAAAGAGCAAGACCAAAAACGTATGCTGCTTCCAAGAGGTGCACTTAAGAATAAAGACACAGACAAGGTGAAAGTAAAAGAACGGTACAGGAGATAACATGCAAATAGTAACCAGAAGAAAGCTGGTTTGGTATATTAATATCAAAGACTGGGAATATCACCAGAGATTAAGATGGCCATTTCTTAATAGTGAAAATAAGATAATTAATCAAGAGGACATAAAAACCCTAACTGTGTGCACCTAATAACAGAATCTCAAAATAATGAAACAAATATTTATAGAATAAAGGGAGAAATACATAAATCCACAATCACAGGTGGAGATTTTAGCAACTCTTTCTCAACGCTTGATAAAATAATTAGACCATAAATTGGGTAGGATATAGAAAATTTCAACAATGCTATCAACATCTTGACCTGATTGACATTTATGGAATACTTCAAGCAACAACTGCCAAATACAAATTCTTTTCAAGTGCATGTGGAGTATTCACCAAGATGGCAATATACGGGGCCATAAAATAAGTCTCAGTAAATCTGAAAGAACTTAAATCATACAGAATATGATCTCAAACTGCAATAGAATTGAAGTAGGAATAAAATATATTAAGTAATCTGGAAACTTTCCAAATATTTGGAAAATTAAGCCACACACTTTAAATAACACAGAAGTCAAAAAGGAAATCACAAAGCAGATTATAAAATATTTTTAAACTAGAGGACAATAAAAAGACAACATATCAAAGTCTGTGGAATATATTGTTATCATTTGTAGAGGGAAATTTATAGATTTAAATGTTTAGAGAAGAAAAATTACCTAAAAACAATGATCTAGGCTTTTACCTTAAGAAATTAGAAAAAAAATAGCAAATAAAACCCCAAGAAAATAGAAGAATATATAAAGTTAAAACAATAATCAAAGAAACAGAAAATGAACAATAAAGGAAATTTCTAAAAAATCAAAGAATAGTTTCCTTGAAAAAGTTAAAAGCCAAACTTTGGAAAATTATTTGCAACATTTTACTTAAAACGACAATACTTCTAATATAAGTAAAAAATCTGCACTATCACTTCTAGTAAGAGATATTAAATTAAAACTACAATAAAAAGTATTTTTCAATTGGGAAAAAAAAAACCCCAAAACCTAAGAGTTTGACAATGCTCTAATTGGAAAGATTAAAGAGTAACAGGCAATCTCATAACTTTCTAGAAGAAATGCAAAATGGCACAACCTCCATGAAGGAGAAGCAACAATTAGGAAAATGATACATGTGTTTATCCCTTCACCTAGAAATCCTACTCCTATGAATACAGCCCCAAATATCTTGCCAAATATTTTAAATTATGTATGTGTTAAGCTATTCATTGCAAGATTATGTGTAATAAGAAAAGACTGGAAACAACCAAAATGTCTATCAATAGAAAGCCATGTGGATAAACTCTCATACATCCATACAACAGTGCACTATGCAGCTGTGAAAAAGAATGAAGACAATCTCAATCCCCAATCCCTGGTGCTTACCACAGTGTCTGCCACCACATGTGTGCACAGGGAACACATAATCTCATAAACAAATGCATTTAATAAATTATATTTACTTTCATCTGAAAACAGCAGGGTTGTACTTCATAGTTTTTGCTTTAAAATATATTTAATGCTAGAAGGAAAAAAAAAAGACTGCTTCAGAGGGAAAAAGTCACATCACAGAAGAATTTATAAAAAGAAATAAAACATACACTAAAATGAGAGGAAAAATGTATTTCATGATACACTAAACAGTTAATTTGCCTCATCCTTTAAAGATCACTGTGGTAGTAATCTGGAGAACTCCATTCCTGTCTACTTTCTCCCCTTTCTAAATTGATGGCAATGACTTAACTTCATGCATCCTAGCTTTGGTTCATAGTTCAGCACACCTTCTTACAGGGAGGTAATACCTGCTTTCTCCAAAATTCAATGACACAAGTTCTGAAATCCCTCCTCCCAAAGTGCTAGTGATGCCTGGGTGGATTCTGTTCAGGTTTTCCTGAAGCCCTGATCCACAGCTCATTTATGATTACTCATCCCTTTTTAACTGTCACTCATTTTCCATAAACTCAACTCGAAATACTAGGTTAGCCATTTTCATTTCAGCCTGGTTGTTTTATAACCACACCTCCCAGTTACAGCCCTGAACACACAGTGGTGATACATCACCAAAAACAACCTCTGAATCTTTGGGGAGGGGAGGTACACATGAAACTTCTGGCATTCCCTTGCCCTCAGTTTTCTTCTCTTTTTTAAAAAAAATTCTTGATGTGGACCATTTTTAAAGTCTTTATTGAATTTTTTATAATACTGCTTCTGTTTTTTATGTTTTTTTGGTTTTTTGGCCACGAGGCATGTGGGATCTTAGCTCCCCGACCAGGGATCGAACCCGCACCCCCTGCATTGGAAGGCGAAGTCTTAACCACTGGACTGCCAGGGAAGTCCCTCTCCTTTTCTTTTTTTCTAAATTATTTATGATTTTTCCCCTAGTTTATGCCAATAAGGAAAAAGGAGAAAGAATCAAACTTTTGGCAGTGAAGTCCAGGAAAGTATCCCTCATCTGGAGAACCTAGCCAAAATATAGATTCCCAGACCCACCTCCTGTAGATTGGGAATCAGTAAGTACAGGGTGAAGCACAGGAACATATATTTCCACAAGTACCACCAGATGATTCTGATGGGCCTCATCCTGTGTTTAAAAACAACTGCTAAATATTCTGACAGAGAAAACAAAGTAGAAAAATGACATCATTTTAAAAAGTAAAAAATAAAATTCCTGTGCTCATGTTGACTTAAAAATAAATCACAAGGGATGTTCTAATAATGTAAGATGGGAGATAATTGCAATATGGCTAGCTGGATTACTATACGGTTAATTGTCTAAGTCAAATGGTTTAATGAAACTGCCCACAAGCACAGGTGCCCCCAGAAGAACAGCCATCACCTTGAACCTAATTCACTTTTTAAATAACTTTAGACCACTGTTCAGGAAACACCTGAGACTGATGTTGTATCTACACAGCAAGGTTAAGTGGAGAATTCAAGCTGATGTGTATTCAAGACCTTTCTCTTGAGTCAGCTTCATCACTGGAGCTAACATATTTTAACCTCTACCCTAGCCCATGCTTTAGTAGATGGTTATCTGAATTCACCATTTCACATAACATGTAGAGACTTAGATTGAAAGTATTGTTAGAATTATCCTAAGTACCCTAACTGTACAACTCTTTTCTAGCCTGTGCAGTTTCCAAACATAGAAAACAAGGTTGTATATTATTTGTTTTGCCTCCTTTCTTAAAAAACAATTCAAGTTTCAGAGCTTGAGAGGCATGCATCTGAAGCCCAAGTCCTTTATAATGGAGACATGACATAAGAATAGATAAATGGGCTTCCCTGGTGGCGCAGTGGTTGAGAATCTGCCTGCTAATGCAGGGGACACGGGTTCGAGGCCTGGTCTGGGAAGATCCCACATGCCACAGAGCAACTAGGCCCGTGAGCCACAGCTGCTGAGCCTGCGCGTCTGGAGCCTGTGCTTCGCAACAAGAGAGGCCACGATAGTGAGAGGCCCGCGCACCGCGATGAAGAGTGGCCCCCGCTTGCCACAACTAGAGAAAGCCCTCGCACAGAAACGAAGACCCAACACAGCCATAAATAAATAAATAAATAAATAAATAAATAAATAAAAGAATAGATAAATGGGGGAAACCTTCAAGATGGCAGAGGAGAAAGATGTGGAGATCACCTTCCTCCTCACAAATACATCAAAAATACATCTACATATGGAACAACTCTTACAGAACACTTACTGAACGCTGGCAGAAGACCTCAGACTTCCCAAAAGGCAAGAAACTCCCCACGTACCTGGGTAGGGCAAAAGAAAAAAGGAAAAATAGAGACAAAAGAATAGGGATGGGACCTGCACCGGTGGGAGGGAGCTGTGAAGGAGGAAAAGTTTCCACACACTAGGAAGCCCCTTCACTGGCGGAGACAGGGGGTTGGCGGAGGGAAGCTTTGGGGCCACGAAGGACAGCGCAGAAACAGGGGTGCGCAGGGCAAAGTGGAGAGAGTCCCGCACAGAGGATCGCTGCCGACCAGCACTCACCAGCCCGAGAGGCTTGTCTGCTCACCCGCGGGGGTGGGTGAGGGCTGGGAGCTGAGGTTCCGGCTTCGGAGGTCGGATCCCAGGGACAGGACTGGGGTTGGCGGTGTCACCACAGCCTGAAGGGGGCTAGTGCGCCACAGCTAGCCGGGAGGGAGTCCGGGAGAAAGTCTGGAACTGCCTAAGAGGCAAGAGACCATTGTTTCAGGGTGCGTGAGGAGAGGGGATTTAGAGCACTGCCTAAACGAGCTCCAGAGACAGGCGCAAGCCACGGCTATCAGTATGGACACCAGAGACGGGCATGAAACTCTAACGCTGCTGCTGTAGCCACCAAGAAGCCTGTGTGCAAGCACAGGTCACTATCCACACCTCCCCTCCCAGAGCCTGTGCAGCCCGCTAGTGCCAGAGTCCCGTGATCCAGGGACAACATTCCCAGGAGAACACACGGCGCGCCTCAGGCTGTTGCAATGTCATGCTGGCTTCTGCTGCCGCAGGCTCGCCCCACATTCCGTAACCCTCCCTCCCCCCGGAAATAACAACTGACAGTAACAACTGACATTGCAGAAATACAAAGAACCATGAGAGATTACTACAAGCAACTATATGCCAACAAAATGGATAACCTGGAAGAAATGGACAAATTCTTAGAAAAGCACTACCTTCCAAGACTGAACCAGGAAGAAATAGAAAATATAAACAGACCAATCACAAACACTGAATTTGAAACTGTGATTAAAAATCTTCCAACAAACAAAAGCCCAGGACCAGATGGCTTCACAGGTGAATTCTTTCAAACATTTAGAGAAGAGCTAACACCTATCCTTCTCAAACTCTTCCAAAATATAGCAGAGGGGGGAACACTCCCAAACTCATTCTATGAGGCCACCATCACCCTGATACCCAAACCAAACAAAGACACCGCCAGAAAAATAAAATTACAGTCCAATATCACTGATGAACATAGATGCAAATATCCTCAACAAAATACTAGCAAACAGAATCCAGCAGCACATTAAAAGGATCATACACCATGATCAAGTGGGGTTTATCCCAGGAATGCAAGAATTCTCCAATATATGCAAATCAAACAATGTGATAAACCATATTAACAAATTGAAGGAGAAAAACCATATGATCATCTCAATAGGTGCAGAAAAAGCTTTTGACAAAATTCAACACCCATTTATGATAAAACCCTCCAAAAAGTAGGCACAGAGGGAACTTACCTCAACATAATAAAGGCCATATATGACAAACCCACAGCCAAGATCATTCTCGAAGGTGAAAAACTGAAACCATTTCCACTAAGATCAGGAACAAGACAAGGTTGCCCACTCTCACCACTATTATTCAACATAGTTTTGGAAGTTGCAGCCAAAGCAATCAGAGACAAAAAAGAAATAAAAGGAATCCAAAGTATAAAAGAAGAAGTAAAAGTGTTGCTGTTTGCAGATGACATGATATTATACATAGAGAATCCTAAAGATGCTACCAGAAAACTCCTAGAGCTAATCAATGAATTTGGTAAAGTAGCAGGATACAAAAGTAATGCACAGAAATCTCTTGCATTCCTATACACTAATGATGAAAAATCTGAAAGAGAAATTAAGGAAACACTACCATTTACCATTGCCACAAAAGAATAAAATACCTAGGAATAAACCTACCTAAGGAGACAAAAGACCTCTATGCAGACAACTATAAGACACTGATGAAAGAAATTAGAGATGATACAAAGAGATGGAGAGATATACCATGTTTTTGGATTGGAAGAATCAACATTGTGAAAATAACTATACTACCCAAAGCAATCTACAGATTCAATGCAGTCCTTATCAAACTACCAGTGGCATTTTTCACAGAACTAAACAAAAAATTTCACAATTTGTATGGAAACACAATAGACCCTGAATAGCCAAAGCAATCTTGAGAAAGAAAAACAGAGCTGGAGGAATCAGGCTCCCTGACTTCGGACTATACTACAAAGCTACAGTAATCAAGACAGTATGGTACTGGCACAAAAACAGAAATATAGATCAATGGAACAGGATAGAAAGCCCAGAGATAAACCCACACACATACGGTCACCTTATCTTTGATAAAGGAGGCAAGAATATACAATGGAGAAAAGACAGTCTCTTCAATAAGTGGTGCTGGGAAAACTGGACAGCTACATGTAAAAGAATGAAATTAGAACACTCCCTAACACCATACACAAAAATAAACTCAAAATGAGTTTAAAGACCTAAATGTAAGGCCAGACACTATCAAACTCTTAGAGGAAAACATAGGCAGAACACTCTATGACATAAATCACAGAAAGATCCTTTTTGACCCACTTCCTAGAGAAATGGAAATAAAAACAAAAATAATCAAATGGGACCTAATGAAACTTAAAAGCTTTTGCACAGCAAAGGAAACCATAAACAAGACGAAAAGACAACCCTCAGAATGCGAGAAAACATTTGCAAATGAAGCAACTGACAAAGGATTAATCTCCAAAATATACAAGCAGCTCATGCAGCTCAATATCAAAAAAACAAACAACCCAATCCAAAAATGGGCAGAAGACCTAAATAGACATTTCTCCAAAGAAGATATACAGATTGCCAACAAACACATGAAAGGATGCTCAACATCACTAATCATTAGAGAAATGCAAATCAAAACTACAATGAGTGCTGGTTGTGTACTGGGTACGTTAGGCATTTTCTCATTGCCCGGTGGAGGCTAGGAAGATTAAGAAAAGGACAAATTACTTAAAATAGAAATCCAACTTCAACTTCAACTTCTTTCAAAAAGTATAACACCAATGAAAACCAAAATGGCAAAAATCAAAAAGCAAACAAACAAAAAACTACAATGAGGTATCACCTCACACTGGTCAGAATGGCCATCATCAAAAAATCTACAAACAATAAATGCTGGAGAGGGTGTGGAGAAAAGGGAACCCTCTTGCATTGTTGGTGAGAATGTAAATTGATACAGCCACTATGGAGAACAGTATGGAGGTTCCTTAAAAAACTAAAAATAGAACTACCATATGACCCAGCAATCCCACTACTAGGCATCTACCCTGAAGAAACTGTAATTCAAAAAGAGTCATGTACCACAATGTTCATTGCAGCTCTATTTACAATAGCCAGGACATGGAAGCAACCTAAGTGTCCATCGACAGATGAATGGATAAAGAAGATGTGGCACATATATACAATGGAATATTACTCAGCCATAAAAAAGAAACGAAATTGAGTTATTTGTAGCGAGGTGGACGGACCTAGAGACTGTCATACAGAGTGAAGTAAGTCAGAAAGAGAAAAACAAATACCATATGCTAACACATATATATGGAATCTAAAAAAAAAAAAAAAAAGGTTCTGAAGAACCAGGAATAAAGACGCAGACGTAGAGAATGGACTTGAGGACACGGGGAGCAGGAAGGGTAAGCTGGGATGAAGTGAGAGAGTAGCACGGACATATACACACTACCAAATGTAAAATAGATAGCTAGTGGGAAGCAGCTGCATAGCACAGGGAGATCAGCTCGGTGCTTTGTGACCACCTAGAGGGGTGGGAAAGGGAGGGTGGGAGGGAGACGCAAGACGGAGGAGATATGGGGATACATGTATATGTATAGCTGATTCACTTTGTTATACAGCAGAAACTAACACAACAATGTAAAGCAATTATACTCCAATAAAAATGTTAAAAAAATTAGATGATTAGGCTAGTCAGGAAACGTTTGGAATCAATACCGTTAGCATAATTCACTTGAGAGATTTACTATAGACTGAAATAAGCATTTTGGAACACACAGGCCTTCTCAGAGAACTGTGTGACTTTATAGACCCTCAGCACTTTACCCTGTTTTAATTAGCGGTCAGCAATCTCAATAATTTTTCATGTTGTTTTAATTTTCCTGAATAATTATAGCCATGCTCACACATTCAAAAAGTGTTTCTGAAGCTCATTTTTCTCTGACCCCTCAACAAGCCTGTGTAATATCATTTCAGTGTTGCTTATTATTAAGTTGAAATAATTAACTGAACTTGGCACCCTGCTAGAAGTCAATACCTTTTGTTAAAACTGGACTTTTAAAAATACTGTAAGGACGTTTATAAATAACTACTAACAAAAGCACTAAATGTGTAAACCTGTCTATCACTACTGTATTTTCTATTTTTCTTACATCTTAGGCTAAATTACAAACCGGCTTATCCTATCACCTGAATATGAGAAATAAAAACTTATACCACTAAGGTTTCTACTCTCAGTTGGTGTCATATCTTCATGAAGAAGGTTTTTTGGAAAATAACTTCTACCTATTATCTGTTCTTTATAAAAGTTATAGCTTATGTCCAAAAATAAGTAAGAGAAAAAGGAATCAAAAGAAAAATAAACATTTTACCTATACTATGAACCTGATTCTTATCAAGATTTATCTTAAAACGGAATGGTTCCCAACTATTTTACTTGTAGGAATAGATACTAGAATAAATCATTACATAGATACACAGAGTTTTAGGAGTAAAGATATTCATGTATGGTGGCATTGCTTATATAGCAAATATTACAAACAGCCTAAGTGGGGCTGGTTAAAAAAACTAGTAAAGTCTATCTGCTGTGTGGCTGTATTTAAAAATTGTGTTGCAGAAATATTTAAGGGCAAGGAAATATGCTTATGACATTTCTAGTAAAAAAAAAAAGGCATGTTATCAAACAGTGTTTATAATATCATCCCATTTTTGGGAAAAAAAAAAAAAAAAAACTACAGGGACTTCCCTGGCAGTCCAGTGGTTAAGATGCTGTACTTTCAGTGTAGCAGACGTGGGTCTGATCCCTGGTCGGGGAACTAAGATCCCACATGCCGCACAGCGTGGCCAAAAACAAAAACAAAGACAAACAAACAAACAAAAACCTACAGAAAACATGAGTGGAAGTAAATATACCAAAATTTTATCAGTAGTTTTACTTTTTTTTTAAATATATAAATTTATTTAGTTATTTATTTATTTTTGGCTGCATTGGGTCTTTGTTGTTGCCAGCAAGCTTTCTCTAGCTGTGGCGAGAAGGAGCTATTCTTTGTTGTGGTGCGCGGCCTCCTCATTGCGGTGGCTTCGCTTGTTGTGGAGCGTGGGCCCTAGGCACGCAGGCTTCAGTAGTTGTGGCGTGCGGCCTTCAGTAGTTGTGGCACACGGGCTTCAGTAGTTGTGGCTTGCGGGCTCTAGAGCTCAGGCTCAGTAGTTGTGGCGCACGGGCTTAGTTGCTCCATGGCATGTGGGATCTTCCCGGACCAGGGCTCGAACATGTGTCCCCTGCATTGGCAGGTGGATTTTTAACCACTGCGCCACCACAGAAGCCCAGTAGTTTTACTTTTGGACAATGAAACTGTAGATAATTTTCGACCATTTCCATAAAAATCACACATTACTTTTGTGATGAGAAAATAATTATGATGAGCTATGTTTTTAATGCAATACATAGGATAGTTAATTTTCTTACTACATAAGCTCAATCTAAAAGTCTAATATCTTAAGAGAAGAGACTAACAACATAGGACTAACAACCTAACAACTTGAGAAAAATAGAGGTAAGAATATATATATGTGTGTGTGTGTATATATATATATATAGCCACACCACATGACTTGTGGGATCTTAGTTCCCCAACCAGGGATTGAACCTGGGCCCTTGGCAGTGAGAGCATGGAGTCCTAACCACTGGACTGCCAGGGAATTCCCAACAGAGGTAAGAATATAAGCAAAGGGAACTATAAATGGCTTTAAGACATATGAAATATATTCAACCTCCGTCATTAAAGGAAAAGCCACAACGATATTCCATTTTTCATGTAACAGACTGGCAAAGGGTGAAACATTTTGATAAGGCACTGTGTTGGTAAGAGTATAACTAACATATATTCTCCTAAATTGGTAGAAGTGCAAATTGGTTTAACATCTCCAGAGTGCATTTTTGCAGGATCTATCAAAATTACATACCCTTTGTCCCACTGATTCTTCTAGTAATTTATCATACAGACAAATAAATTACATATTACCCAAGGATATTCCTTTCTACTTTGTTTCAAGTAGCCAACATTTTGGAACAACCCAAAAGTCCAATTATAGTTAAATGAAAACATCCTCCAAAATGGAACCTCAGGTAACCATTAAAAAAAAAAAAGACAAACCTATATAATGACATGAAGATAGTTTCAGATCTATCAAGTGAAAAAAGGTGAAGTATCATATGTATAGTACACTGTCATTCCTGTAAGAAATGAGTGGTGAAACATATAATATACCTGTGTTTTTGTATTTGCATAAGACACCCCTGGAGGGATACATTAGTACCTGGAAACTATTGTCCCCTAGAAAGGTTGCAAGGGGTCACTGGTGGGGGAAGACTTAATTCTCACTGCACATCTGTATGTGGTATTTGAATTATTTACCAAGTTTGTGTATGATATTTTGTATTATTATTTATTTTATTTACGTATGTATTTAGCTAGTTAATAGTTATTTTTAAATTATCAGATATGAAGAAGAAGCACTGATGCAGAGAAAGATTCCTAAAAGGAGTATGGGGCTTTGAGTCTGGCATCAGCTGCTCCTTCCCTGTGGGATGTCAGGAAAGCCTCCTCCTTACCCTGGACCACCTTCTCTTTCCCTAAGGAAAATAATAAAGTTCTCTTTTCCCTCTTGGGAATCTGAGCTTCTAGCTGTTTTCAAAGCACATACTTGTTTTCAAATATCACACAAAGTAACAGGTGTCTCAGCTACTAGAATTACACACATTCCCCTGCCCTGTTGTTCACTCTTTACAAAGTCATTATCTTGGGAAACTTTGTCTCAAGCAACAATTTTCTGAGCACTATTTTACACACAAGGCCCTATGCTAAGTGCTAGGAATATAAGAGTATAAGACCTCCCAGCTATTGAGTGCCAACTAAATGTCAGGTGCTGGATGAAGTGTTTTTTATAATTGTACTTTGTGATGTTCACATCAACCCAGTACCTGGTAGGCTCTATTAATATCTTCATTTTACAAATGAGCAGGTGGCAACTAAGAGGGGTAAGTTACTTGCTGGCAAAGGTCACCCAATGAGGAAGTGATGGCACTGAGAACTCAAACCCAGCTCTACATGACACCAAAGCCTGAACTACTTTTTACCATTATTCCAGCCCATGGCGCCTCATTTGGTGGGGGAGGAAGACAAACAGATGCTTGACCAGTAATGGGGTAAGTGCTCTGAGAGAACCTCCAAGTAGGTCCGATGGAGATTTGCATGAAACTGGCATTCAGGAAGCATATGGCTCTTGTCCAAGTGGATGTTCGTAGACTTCTTCCCGTAGGTCAAGTGAATGGTGAAATTGTCAGTTTTCAAAGCAAACATTGACCATGAGATGAACTCAGTCTGACATGTGGGCTACACAGGTGACTTGGTACCATGACAGGGAGGCATTCACCTGGATGCCACAGGAATTCTCTCTCAGGCTTCAGAGTCAGGCAGACCTTGACTCAATTCAGATCTGGCACTCAGTAGCTTTATAACACCAGTTAGGAGACTTAACTCCTCTGAGCCTCAGGTTCCTACTTGGTGAAATGCAGATGAAATGAAACAATGGAATGAAAAAGTGGAAATGAACATGAAGCTCTTGGTATAAAGTAGGCATTCAATAAACAGTAATCACATGTGAATTCTCATATAGGCTTGGATCTACCAAAATAATCCAAGATTGCAGGGCAAGTACTTCAATAGAAATGGAATCATTTGCGAAATACATAATTTGTTTTCCAAAGTCAGTATAGTAGTGTTTTGTTTGAGAAGCATCTGACATAAAGATTCTAGCCTAAGAATTTCTCCCACTTCCTTCTGACTTTGATCATCCACACCTCTAATTACTGTGGATCGTGTGTGATTCTTAGTCTCATCTTGTACCGTCCCTCTCCACCCATTTTTCTTCCAAATGCACAGAGGTGTCTGGGGCTGCTGTGTTTGCTAAGGGTCTTGGGTGACATCTTCCTAGGCATGAAAACTGTACTGAGATGAGTGCCTTTCTCAACCTTACGTTGCCAAGGGGTCTTCTTGTCAAAATCATGAGCAATCCTAAAAGGAGGGGAGTGAAGGTCACCTGAAGAAAAAGAGAAAATCCAAGTCCCAAAGAAAAGCTGATGATTAAAAAATGAATTTCCTTCTTCAGTGTGCAAAATGTCTCTTGAAAAAGTGGTTTGTGTCTAGAAGTTTTATGTCTACATTCAACATGCTGCATTTCAAGCAGCATTTCTTCTTCGATCCTTTGAGCTCCTTTAATACATCAGATGGGTTTTTAATACCCACAGGAATATATAAACTCTTTCCAAGCTAAACAAATGGAGGGTAAGCTGGAGAATTAATAAACACACATCTATAGTTTTGGCAACTTGCTAAGCCACTTCAGGTGCAGCACTGGGAAGCCCAAGGGAGGAACACAGACTGCTCTTTGAGGTAGGGGCGGTGGGCGTCACACAGCAAACAGCCATCAGGACGGAGACAATGCACTGCAGAGAGGCCGCTCGCAAACGTCAATGGTGTGGATACATCTCTGCACTCCTCCATTCCGCATGCAAATAAACATTCTAAAAATACTCCTTGGCTCTGCTGGTCTCCTACCCTCCGGCATGGAAGAGGAAAGCCTCACTGTGTCGTGAGCCCAGCCAAAGTTACATGTGCTCCCGCCCAGGTTTCCCACACATTAAGAAATGTACAAATGGGAAATTGTTGTGAGACTAATTCATGTCAGGTAGAGATCTGCCTAGCCATTACAGACATGTGCCCCTCTCATTTTGCGTCATGGATTCTCGAGGAAAAACGGTAATTTACAACATTTCCTGTACTAAAACCTCTCCAAATGTGGCTTATCAAAGAGCAAGTAAAGATAGTAACATCTACACAACAATGGCCGTTCTATCTGGAGCCTCAAAGTTGTAATCATGGCTGCTTCTGGAAATAGGGCACTTTTTTCCTTTAAGCAACTGAGAAAGAGAATCAGTGAAATCCTGTCTCCAGTAAAGTGCTTCACTGAATTGAGACTCAGAAGAATTGGTACAAAAATCAATCAGAGGTTTTAATCCCAATTATTCTAATGTTTATGGGCCACATTTTCATCTTCTGGCGATGCTGCAACAATCCAAAATAAAGCTCCCAAGATAAGCATTTACTTCCCCCTCCTCCTTTTTAAAGTTTAAAGCCAAGATGTTTTTAGTAAACACAAACATACAGCACTAACTAGGTTGTTCATTGTAAGAGCTAATATTAAATTATTCAAGCCTAGCTCCATACCATAATATAAAAAGAAGGTAGCTCTTTATTAAGGAATGAGTGGCAGGTCATTAACATTATATGACAAATTGTTGAAAAACTTTTATATTTGATAGAATCATATTTTAAATATTTTGCGATGGAAAGAAATTGCTTTTAGAATCCAAAATTTATTCCTATACCACCATCTGAGATGCATGGGCTTGACACTGTAAAATTCAAAGGGAGGACTTCCCTTGTGGTGCAGTGGTTAAGAATCCGCCTGCCAATGCAGGGGACACGGGTTCGAGCCCTGGTCCGGGAAGATCCCACATGCTATGGAGCAACTAAGCCCGTGTGCCACAACTACCGAGTTTGCGCTCTAGAGCCTGCAAGCCACAACTACTGAGCTCGTGCTCCACAACAAGAGAAGCCACCACGATGAGAAGCCTGTGTACTGCAACGAAGAGTAGCCCCCACTTGCCACAACTAGAGAAAGCCTGTGTGCAGCAACGAAGACCCAGCGTAGCCAAAAATAAATAAATAAATAAAAATTCAAAGGTATAGGAACTATTTTGATTTCGGTGATCTATGTTCTGCTCATTACCAGCCAACATGGCTAGATCTAAGAGAGTAAATGACACCAAGGGAAAACCTGGAGAAAAATAAGGCGCACAACCCTCAATCTCCAAAGGGAAGAGCTTGACCCTTGGTGCTAATTTCACTGCAGAGTAGGAAGGTTGTCTTGTTTAGAACTAAACTAAGACCGTATAAAAGGGCCAATGATTATTTCATGGGAAATTGAATCACATTTATTTACACGTTTAAAACAAGATTGAGTACAGTAGTTTGGCAAGAATCTACAGAGCAGGAGATACAAAAGTATTTCAACAAATTAGTGTATGCTTGCAAATTAAGTGGTTAAAAACTGTTACATTTTAACACCTACAAATTATATTATTCATGACACTAATGTATTCCCGCTGGCAAAGTCTGTATCTAATTTGTGTAATGAAGTATCTGATCGCTATTGAATATGTGTAGTCCCTAACTCAGAATTCCAAATTTTTCATGAACCAAGAGCTCAAGTAGATCCAGAAAGTGGCAAAACTCCAAGATTTATATTATCTAGAACAATCTCATTGGAGCAAAAACCTCACCAACTACTTTTTCTGATTGAAACTATTAGTTTTACCTTCCAGGCTAAGAAATCTGGAAGAGGGGACTGACTGGAGCTCTGTGGTTTTCCTACAACACTGTCAACACAGATGGGGTTGTGGACTGTGCTCTATAAAAATATCTCCAGTTTATAAAGCATTTACTCTGTGCTGGGCACTGTGAGAAATATGAGGGCTGTAGTTTTTTTTAATCCCACATACAGATCCTGTGAGACAGGTATTATACCCCTTTCAGAGATGAGCAGACTGAAACCTACAATATTTAAATAACTGGTTAAAATCTTTGCATGGTTAAGTGCTGTAGCCCAGACTGCAGCCCAATCCCAGAGCCCATCCTCTTAGTCTTTACTCCAGGAAGACACCATGTCCCCTTTATGCAGTGGGTCCACTGTACAGGTGGTACACTTGGTAAGATCCACTTGGTAAGAACACCTGCAGGGCATTCACTGAGAACAGTCTGAAGAAATTGTGGTAAATCACCCACCCAGCATAAGCCCTCAACAGGAAATTGGAGTCGTTTGTAGGAAAATGGAATCCCTGAACCATGGTTCTCTGAACTGTAGCCCACGAAACATGTCAACACAGCTTCGAGACCAATTACTTTCTTTCAGTTTAGTGGATAAATGAAAGGCGCGTGGGGAGAAGTGATGAGAGAAGAAAAGTGTAGCCACAGCTTTTGGGGCTTCCAGGAAGATGAGCAAAACTTGTGTGCAGATCCCAAAGTGAAATTGATGGCAACATAATTCTTATGAAAAGTGATGAGCAATACTACCAAAAAAAAAAAAAAAAAAAAAGGACACACACATAGACACACAAAACAACAACATAAAAATCTAATCTAATTTGACTTAGAAATTAATATCTTGCCAGCACTGACATGTGACAAGAATTTTAAAGCTCTGGCATTAAAAATGTGACACATGTTTAATTTCATTCTTGATTAATTATTTTTTAAATTGGTTATAAGTGTTTAACTCAGCAATTGATTCTCATTCCAAGGGAACCTTTGTGGATCCCTTTCTCAGCAAAGGGCGAGGGGGGTAACAAGAAAAAAAGCAATGTACTGGAAAGTAGTTAAAACATTGCATTCTTTTTAGATATCCAATTTTGTTAAGCTTGTTGACAGTCACAAATGCCCAGAAAATATGGGCTGAGTTGTTTTAGACTGCTGTTTGAATAACAGATTAATTTAATAATCAGTGGGATATTGAATGACGAAAATTATTGGTTAACACAGCCAAACCACCAACCCTAATGACATTCTTATGTAAATTCTTATTTTCTTTTAGGCTCCTGCATTCTTAATAAACCCTATATTTTTGAAAATCCTTTTTTAAACATTGCATACTGTCCCTCTGTTATAATGTATCTGTCTATGATATAGACAGATAAATGTCCACTTTTGGAGTTGCCACTGTGAAGGTTTCTATTTAGAGCAACTGAGTCACCTCTTGATGTTTTTTCCATATAAAGCCAACAAGGGATTCTGGAAACAGGACACAGAGATGGAGCTGGGAGCAGCCAGTCTTCAAAGATTGCTGGAGACCAAAAAGACTTTTACAATATGGCTAGAACCACCTGACATAGTTTCCTGAGTTCTAGCAAGATGTTTAGGCACCAAGGTCATCTGATGTCTTCTGAGAGATGGGAAGATTGTTCATGACAGTCCACGAGCAAACTGCCCCACGGAGCACGTTCCCGTGGGAAGTGCACAGTCCTTTGGGATTGTTGCTCTATGGTTTGCCATTGCTTGTGGAGGAAAGTAATCGCTGCCTTGAAAATGGTTTGTAAAGGACACAGCTTTATATGTTCCATTGCGGGAGGCGAGATGTTTTTCTTTGAAAAAGATCTTAGTGCGTAATTTCTGAAATACTGTAATTTTCACCAAACTCAGTTTCCAACTCACTCATCGCCAAATACTGTAGAATTGTGTTATTTTTGAATGTCACTGCCCCTGACCTGAAGTTACCTACAAAGCTGGTCAAAAATTAGTAACTGTCTTAAGAGAACTAGTCCTGCAAAATCTCATTCTTTCCAGGTAAAGGTTGACAAATTTCTACATGCATTGAATGTAAAGCAGATAGGCAAATATAGCTGCCTGGCTGCCACCAAACCTGTTGGCCACTGTACTGAAAAATCCACCTGCCAGCAAGAAGGGAAAGCGGACAAAAGTCAAATAACATTATTTTCCTCATTAACATATTGCATTCCGAGAATACAAAGCTCATACAAAATGTTATCTTCATTCTTTGATAAATACTCACATATATATTCTAATAAATTTTATTTCATAAAATGGAGAAAGGAAAGCCAGAGAGAATGGGATATGCAAAAGACAAGAATAAAAGAGTTCAATCCTTCAAAAGCCTTCAATGAGACTATTCTTTATGAGTCTGTTTAGATTGATATGAGCATCATATCATAATTTTATAACAAAGCCTCACAAAAATTTTCGGATTAGGAAAAAAAAAATAGTCATGAATCGACTTCGCATTTAACTACTCACCCCAGCCAACCTGTCAATTTCTAATCCCTAAAAAGAGGAGGAGGAGGAGAAGAGGAGGAGGAGGAGGAAGAAGAAGAAACAGATGAGTTTGCTCTGTTAGGATCAGGGTGTGCGTACTGGGAGGGGTACATTCAGAGGTGCAGCAAATGGCCTGTCTGAATCAGGAGTTTCTGCTTCAAAGGTCGGTCCCACGTCACCATTATTGCTGTCACTTCTCCCATCATCTGGAATCTGATCATTTTTTCTCCCTTCCTTAAAACTTCTCAGTTGTTCCATATGGGTGTCAGGGTAGCGTGTGAAGTCCTTCAAAGCACTAGTACTCTGCAACAGGATCAAAGGGCCAATACGACTGGGGCCTTACTCATTCTTTGCCTCCTCCTCATCTTGCCTCACCCCCACCTCTGTGTTCCAGCTTCCCTGAACTTCCAACCATTTGTGGAACAAACCACAACTTCTTTTGCCTCCACAAGGCTCTGCCCCCTGCCTGGATACTCCTACCTGTTAACTCCTCCATACTTGGTGGTCTTATATTGGATGCTACTTCTTCCAGGAAGACTCTCTTGATCACTCCAAGCCTCCCTTCTGTGCTCCTGTGTGACATTTACTCTCTAATCCTGGCATGAAGCAGGGAGTGTTGACATTGCTTAGTTACTTCCTTGTAAACTCCATGAGGAAGGAACCATGTGTGCCTCATTCACTGCTGTCTCCCCACAGTGTAGCCCAGTGTCTAGGATATAATTCACAATCAAGAAATGTTCACTGACGTCCTAAGCTATCCTTAATTTTTTTCCCTAAAGACCTATTTTGCTTTCCAGGCAAATTCCTTAGAAACATCCTTCAAGGTAATTTATGTATCAGCCCTCATATCTTAAAAACTAAATTGTCATCTCACAAATTAGACATTAGAAACAGGCGAAGCCAATCTGTGATGTTAGAAAACAAGAGAGTGGTTATCTTATGGTAAGTGGGGTTGCACCCAGAAGGGGGTAGGTGGGGGGCTTCTTAGAGGGCTGATGATGTTCTTTCACTTCTTAGCCTGCGTGCTGGTTACACAGAGGTGTCCTCTTTGTGAGAAAACTAATCAAGCGACAAACTTACGATTTGTACACTTTTCTGTATACGTTATATGTCAATAAAAAATTTACTAAAAAAGAAAGGAAAAGCACAAGCCCCTGTTCCTCTCCTCACTCAGACCCCAGAGCCTTTACTGTTTGCCTCCACAGTTTATGACAGAGCTGCTGGGTGGTGGTCTTAAAATAAAGCTTTGAAAGTAAAATCTTCCCAAGGCTATGGTATCTTTTCACTGCTGCCTGCAAATTGTATATGGCCTTACTCAACTTTCCAACCTCTTGTGGGTCTTCAACCCAGTGTGGAATTTCAATTCTGAAAAAGACTAGTCATGGGGGGTACAAATACCTTCAGCATCAACTTCATTATCTTATTCATCCTTGGCTTCCCCAAAGCACTTACACAGTTTCCGGGCTGTAGCAAGAACACATTAACCTCCCATTGAATGAAAGGTAGTCTTCTCTTTAGTTTGAAACCTTTAGGTCACTTATTTTTATCAAGCAGCATTCATATCTTTGGTTTCTAACTACAAGTCAACAAGGAAAAATACTGCTTGCCCTAGCAGTTGTCCATCTTGGTTCTATTTGTTTTCTCACTTAGAATGGAAATGAGAAACCTAACTTACTCTACTAAATATGATTGCCTATCATTTGCTAAGAGATATTGGCCACCTCATGGAGTTTGTAGTTATGATAAATGGGGAGATAATATCCCTCTGCTCAAAAAGGTTCATAATCAGGACTTCCTTGGTGGTCCAGCAGTTAAGACTCTGTGCTCCCAATGTAGGGGACCTGGGTTTGATCCCTGGTCAGGGAACTAGATCCTGCATGCCGCAACTGAAGATCTCACACGCCGCAACTAAAGATCCCGCATACTGCAACTAAAAGATCCCGCACGCCGCAACTAAGACCCAGTGCAGCCAAATAAATAAATAAATAGTTAAAAAAAAAAAGGTTCATGATCATTATAAAACCAGTAGCGTCCGCTTCACAGAGCCATGAATAGTCAACAATCCTTAAGTCATACATGAACTTTGGTCATCTGAATTACCTCTTTCTCCAGGGAATTCTATAGTAGTGAAGTGATGTTAGACTTTGAAAAGGAACATTTACATTTCAACAGAATGGCTTATGGATGTTAAAAACTTTTTATATTAAGTTGGTATGGTATTATGTTTGTGTTAAGTGTGGCCATTTATTGAGTACTTACTCTCTTCCAAGCATTATGCTAAATTCACAACATAAATTTTCCCACTTAATTCTTATAAAAAGTCTATGATATGCTTACCATTATTATCCCCCAAATTACTCAGGAAGAAGTTGAGTTTCAGAGAACTTAGGTTTTTACTCAAGGTTACACAATTAGCAATTAATGGAGTTAGGACTCACACTCTGAACCCTCTGACTCCATAGCCCCAGCACTAAACCACTATACTTCAGTGCTTTCCTCTGGTGGCTCTAAAGTCCTCAGCTGATGTAGTAAACTATGACATGGTGGACTGGGCAAATACAGAAGCTATTCTGCTCTAAACACTTAGACATGCTGGATGAAATAGTAAAACAAAACAAGTGTGTTTAAATGCAAAGGAACTTACAAGAAAAGACGCTAAAAGCTAACTTGTACATTTATAACTAAGTGTAAAAACCTGATAATCTGGTACTGTCTGGGGCTCTGAATGGGTAAAACAATGTTAGT
Source organism: Balaenoptera musculus (assembly GCF_009873245.2). NCBI lineage: Eukaryota > Metazoa > Chordata > Mammalia > Artiodactyla > Balaenopteridae > Balaenoptera > Balaenoptera musculus. The sequence continues at coordinate 69,985,310 of NC_045795.1, read as the reverse complement.
GTGAGAAATCGCAATTTAAGCATAAACAACATGCTGCTTAGGAAAAATATTTACTGTAATTATATGATAAAGGGACTCCTAATTACAAAAACTTACATAACAATTACTTCTGGGCAGTCAATAGCAATAGGATACATGACTGAAGCCCAAATGTAAATCTACTGTGAAGAGAAACTCGGTCTCTATTCTGTTCTCACAAAAATAATCAATAGCAAAGATCAGCTCACAGTCAAAAATGACAAAACACATGAGAAAATAATCAACCAGGAAAGAAAGTAGACACAAGAAACAACAGGATTGGTACCTTCAAAATTTAAACTATTAAAATAATCTTAAAAGGCCTTTATTATTGGTTATAGAAACTTAAGAATAAGACTTTATGTAAAAAATATACAGATTTTTAAAATAAGCAAATAAAACTTCTAGAAATAAAAAAGACAAGCTTATTAAAATCTCAATGGATTCTTTGCACACCTGAAACTAACATAGTATTGTAAATCAACTATACTTCAATTTAAAAAGAGAATGCAGTATTTTTAAAAAATCTCAATGGACTCTTTAAGCAGCAGACTAGACACAATCAAAAGGAAATTAGTGAACTCTAATATGCTTAAGGAAATTATGTAGAATAAAGTACACAAACAGAAATATATTTAAATCTAAATACACTTCAGTGATACTTCAGAACATTAAAGAGACACACTTTAAAAGCCATGAGAGGGGAATGAAAAGCCAGACTACTTATAAAGGTGCAAACCTAAAAGTCATAAGACAATGGAATAGGATCTTCAAAGTATCAATTTAGATAGTATGAAGTTAAATTATCACTGCAGAGTACATATTAAATAAGAAATTTCAAATAAAGAATGAGATAATTTATCACTCCCAGATCATTCCTGAAAATAACTTCTAATGTACTGTAGAACCAAAAACAATGGTTAAAAACAAAGGCAGTGGTAAGTAAACAACTTGGTAAACGTCTCATTTACTATAGGCAGCAATAACAGTAATAAAATATTTGGTAGGTTGAGAACACAGTAGAACTAAAATGTTAGAAAATACTACATGAAAGAGATGAGATGTAATCCAAGTTAGAGGTTCTAAGGTTTTGTTTGTTCTGGAGGAAGGAAGAGATCCTGACCAACTGAAATATGTTTAAAAGGTTAAAGGTAACTAGCAAAAGAACAGAGTGTATACTTTGCTAGTATACACTAGTATACTGGTAAGGGAAAAAAGGGAATGGAGAAGACAGAATGAATACAACAGAAGGCAAAAAAGAAAGAAAGAAAAGAAAGGAAAGAGGGAGAAAGAAAGAAAAGAAAAGAAAAAGCATGGGGAAGAGAAAACAAAATGACAACAGAAATAAATACAAACTTATTGGTAAGCAAAATAAATTTTAAAAGATTAAATCTGCAATAATAGAGATAATAAAATTTCAAATCCAGCTATATTCTATTTATAATACAAAATCCTAATGCAAAATGACAAAAAAGAAAAAAAATACTTGAAAATGGAGGGAAAGGGGTAAATATGCCTAGAAAATATTACCTAAAGAAGAACTACTAATCCTATGCTATTATCAAACAAAACAGGCATTAAAGCATAAAGACTTTCATATAAAGAGGGTTATTACACAATGATAAAAGGAATGATTTATTAGGAAGCTACACCAGTCTTGAACAGAAATATCCATGGTAATATAGCTTCACAATATAGAAAGCAAAACAAAGTGAATGACATGAAGAAATGGAAAAATCCATAAGCCTGGTGAGAGCTTGACATCTAAAACAGACCAAGAAAAAAAAAGTTTGAAACACATAAACACACCTGATCCAATGAATACATATTAATCCCTGTACTCAGCTTTTAGAGAATAAAACTTGCTTTCAAAAACATGGGGACAAATGCTAGAATACAAAGCAAGTCTCCACACATACTAAAACACATGTGTTATACAGACCATGATGTCATTTAATTAGATATCAATAATAAAAAAAAAGATAGCCTCAAAACCCATATACTAGGAAATCTTAAAACACTATTTAAAAATTTACAGATCAAAAAAATGGTGAAAGTTAGAAAATTGTTAGAGCTGAATAACAACGAAACTGTCTATATTAAATTTACAAAGATAAACTGGAATGTAGAGAGAAAGTTTATATATTTATATATACATATATATAAATGAAGCTGAAAAATGAAATTGAAAAAGTTAAGCATCAAACACAAAATCATAGAAAATAAAAAACAGGGTAAATCCCAAAAACATAGAAGAAAGGTAATGATACAGATAAGAAGCAAAATAAATGAAATAGAAAGTCAAAGAAACAAAGAGAATGAAACAAACTAAATGATGGTTCTTTGGAAAGAAAAACAAAACAAACCTATCTGTGCCAGTATGGAGAGGGAGGGAGAGAGGAAAGGAGGAAACACAAGAGGGTGCGAAGGAGGGAGACAGGGGAAGGAGAGAGTGATTTAAAAGGGGCAAAATCACAAATATGGTAACATTTTTAATGAAGAGAGAACACTATTTACAAATGTATGCAATAAACTTGAAAAGTGAGATGAAACAGGCAATTTTCTCAGAAATATAATCACCAAAATCATTTAAAAAAGAAATGGAAATTCCAAAGAGATATTACCTAACCACAAAGGAAACTGAGTGACTGAAAATTTACTCACATACAAAAACAAACAAATAAGCAAAAACCCATCAGTCACTGACAGTTTTATAGGTAGTTTTACTAAATCTACAAGAAAGATAATTTAATCTTACACAAAATGTTAAAGATATTAGAGAAAGAAAGAAGACTCTTCAGGTAATTCTGTGACAATAAAATGACCTTAACAGCAAAGCCAAACGACAGGACAAGTAAGGGAAAGCATAGTCCACTCTCTTTTTTGAGCACAGATGCAAATGTTCACAATATAATATGACCAAATGAATCTAGTAATATGGTTTTTGTTTTCCGTTTTTTGTGATCATGACAATGAAAGTCCATCCTGGGAAAGCAAGTATGTTTTCATATTAGATAACCCATCTACTATTAAAGATATTTATAATATATATGATATAGTTCACGATTTAAAAAATTTTAAATTATATTAATGTAACAACATATTTAAAAATTAAAATTATTTTAATAATGGATGTAGAAAAAGTTTTTGATAAATTTTAACATCCATTCAAGTTTCAAACAGTAACAACCAGAGCAACAAGTACACTTGAAGAGGTTTTCTTTAACCTAATAAATGGTTACCAAAAACTCATAGCAATTTAGGAAATGGATAATAATTAAGGTTGCACAACACTGGAATGTGCTTGATGCCCTTGAATTGTACACTTAAAAATAGTTATAATGGTAAATTTTATATTATTTATATTTTCCTACAATTTAAAAACCCTATATCAAACATCATACTTAACATGGAATTATTACAAGCAATTCCTTTAATTAGGAACAAGACACAGCTGTCTGCTCTCACAGCTTCTATTCAACAAATGTATCAGAAGTCCAGTTCAATAAAACAATAATTAAGTGTAGAGATTAGAAAGGAAAATTTTACAAATGGTATTACTCTGTACGAAAAAAAGTCCAAGAGAACCCATACACAAACTATTAGATCTAAAAGAGCAGTTAGCAGTTGGATGCAGGATATTTAACATACAGAAATCAGTGAGCTTCTCATATGTTAGCAATTACCGATCAGATAATGTAGTTTTAAACATATGCCATTTCTGATAGCAAAAAACCATAAGCTGCTTAGGTATAAATCTAACATAAAATTATAAAACTGAATTGATAGGTATGTAAATAAAGAGAGATATTCAGCTTATAAGTGGGAAGGTCCAGTATCATTAAAAATAGCACTTATCTTCAAATTAATCTATAACTTACAGCAATCTTAATCAAAACCCTAGCATAATTCATCAAAATTAATAAGCTGATTCTAAAATTAATACAAAAGAGTAAACAGGCAAGAATAGTCAAGTTGATTTAGAAGAAGAATAAGAAAAAGAGATTTGTTCTCCTGGCTATCAAGTCACATTACAAAGATATAATAATTAAAGAGATACGGTGTTGACACAGGTTTTGGCAAACCATAAAACCTGAAAACAGATCTGCAAATAGATGGGAATTCAGCCCATGACACAGGTGTCATAATATATGTATTGGAAAATAAAAAGTACTCAATATAAAGTGCTGGTTAACAGGCCAACTATATGAAAAAGGACCAAATTAGACCTTACCTCATGACACTCACACAAGTAAATTCCAGAGGGATTAAAGTTCTAATGTGAAAGGCAACCCTTTAAAGTGTTCAGAATAAAAATATATGAGAATGTATTTATTACATCAGGGCAGAGACTACTTTCTGAAGCACAAAATGCACAAATTGAAGAAGAAAATAAGAATAAATTAGACTACATTAAAATAATCAAATCAAAAAAAATTTTATGTGCATCTATAGACTTCTATAAAAAGTGAAGAGATAGACCAAGGAATAAGACACATATACAGAGCAGAGAACTGCAAAGAAATCATACCTGAAACGAAAGAATGCCCAAATCAGTAAGAATAGATCCACCACCCAGTAGAGAACTGCCAACAGGAATGAAGAGGCCAGAGACCCCAAATGACCAATAAAACCAGTGAAAGAGGCCTGACCTCATCAGTAATCAGGGACACTCATATTAAGCCTCCAAGAAATCATTTCCAATATGTCAGATTTGGGTGAATCCTGAAGGCTCGGTGCCTTCAATAAAAACACCTGAGAAATTTCCCCAAATAGCTGAAATTGCCTACTGTCAATTGGGAAAAAAAAACCAATCAGGACTTTTTCCACCCATCTACAAACTGGACTAAAAATCTCTTATATTCTAGGATATATTTTCATACATTTGAATGTTTCCCAAACTCTAAATGATCTCTCTAGCAAAGCCAAATGATGTTTCTTCCAAGCTGATGGAAATACTTCCTCACACAAGAGGGCAGCCATGTTTCCAGCTCTCAACGTAATCCTACGCGTGCCAGCCGCACTGGCCTGTCTGGAAAAGTTCTATACTGAGCAGAAAGGGGCAGGGGGGGCTTACTTGGAGCAGTCTTCACAAGCAATGTTCCCTGAGGTTTCCTTGATGGTGCGCTCAGAGACGAACGCTGGATATTCAGTATCACAAGGCTCCAGGGTCTGTTTCAATTTCTGGGCTGTAGGAGTAAGGAAAAAAAAAAATGATAAAGCATACAAGGCACAGGCTTTGTTGTGACTGGCAGCCCACAGTAACTCAGAACGCAGTTCCGCTCCTGCTGCTCTGTGATTTTTCTAGGCACAGCATAATGCATTATTTTCTAATTAGTCAAGTGATTTCATCTGCCAAGCAACTCTATAAGCTATAATTCCTCAAGCAGTTCTGCTGGCGTGATCAACTATCATTTATGCATCACAAGAATTCTACTTTCTGGGACAACATCAGTCACTTGGTCTCTGACCTCATACTTACTTGAACTTAGCAGTGACAACAACACACACACACACACGTATATACATCTGAATAAATGTATAAAATACAAGTTCCACCACATTATTTAGGGTCATGATACAATTGCATGGTTTTATTACAGAAACAAAATTGAAATATGGAATAGTAAAATACATAATGTCTTTGAAACACAGCCACGAACCTAATCCTACTATTATGAAGTTCCTTGTCCAGTAAGATAGTACTAAATAACCCTGGCACGTGGATGAGTACACAGTACGTACTTGGTAAGGGCTTGGTGGTAGATTAATTAGTTTAAACAAGTTATGTCCAGTGGGCAAATTCCAAAACCTAAGTCTCAATTTTTTTAAATTTGTAAACTCGGATAATATAGTTCTTTTATTAGAGGCTGATGTGAGATTTCAATGAAATAATATATGTTGAGTACTTAGTGCAGTACTTGGAACATAATGAGTGCTAATGTCAATTAATAATAATAATAATAGCAACAACAACAACAAAAATAAAGCTAGCATTCTAATGAAGCCATTAGGGATGACGATAATGATGACAGATACTATAGCATAGTGGTTAAAGGTAAAGTCAGAGCAGTTTGGAGTACAGATTCCTGCTTCACTGCTTTTAGCTAATCCTCAGTATTCTCATCTGTAAAATGGAGATGCTAGTAGTACAGGTACTCTTCACAGGAGATCTATTCATGAACATTTTCCCGGTAGAATGCTTGCTTATAGGTTTCCAATACCTAAACTTTGTATAAAGTTTTTGGCTGATGTTTATATAGAAATATAAATACATATTTGTAACAAAGTCTCCAGTTACATTCCAAATGCAACTGGTTTGGATGTCAGAACCACCAGTAGATGTTTTGTAGAATGTCCATCTGGGAGGCTGCCGGCACTAAGTGAGCCACCAGAGGGTTACTGAATGCAAAACAACTGTTTGGTGACAACCAGATAATTGTTGGGTGATCAGGAAGCCATGTTTTAAGCATTTGCATCCTAACGTGACTCTTTTATATACAGGCCTTTTTACTGAGCTTTAATTATTTTGAGGAAATTGGTTGGGGGTTTCGGGTTGAAGAATAACACCTTGTAATTTTTCTTATTTAAAACGAATGGAAGTAGACTCAGTCAGCTTTTTATGCATAACGTGATTTTCAGGAACTGCTCACCGACATTAAGGGGAGATTCCCATGCTAACTCACAGGGTTGCTCTGAGGAATAAATAGACTAATGCATGTACAACTCTTAACAGAGTGACACACACGCATATTTTGACACACATGTGTGCCACCCCTCCCCAGCAGCCTTCATGTTACCATCTACAAGCCAGGAGTTGGGCTAATTGTGTAGTATTGACAGCTAAGAGCAATTCTGGGTGTTGTGAATTCTGCCACTGCTGTATGACATCAGGTGGGTTTTTAATTTCTCCACACTGTAGTGTTGTCATCTGCAAAATGGGAACCAACTCCGCATGGTCGTTTGAAGATCAAATGAATTCATCCACTAAAAGTGGCTGGTACGTTGCTAGTGCTGCTTAAGTGTTTGTGCCTACTGCCAGCACCACTTCTACTGTGAAGGTTACTTCATTGAATCCTCAGACTGTCAGCCTTTTTGAGCCACTGCTGTTTGGTTAGAATGGCAAGCAGATGGCTGCCTCCCTGATCCTGACTCCACCGAGGGTACCACGTGGGCAGTAGTCATGCCCGCAAAGGGCCAGGTCCCAAACACTGTCTATCCCCTGAGCCTTCAGTGCTAGCTCACAGGAAGTGTCATTACATGCTTGCTGAGTAAATGAATAATTCTCTTGAATGGTGTTTTTCAGGCAAATAACACAGACAAAGGAAATGGGAGACTCTCAGTCCCTAATGGCAAATTGCCTGCCTTGGGTGGAAGGCAAGGGGATTTCAGGCGGCTGAGGTCCAACAGTAACAACACAGAGGCGCTGGGTGGGAACATCATTCTCTTCCCATTTCTTTGTCAGTGTCCTCGATTTTTGTCAGGAAGATGTCTTTGTTTGATACTAGGGAGCTTCTTCCATCTTTCTTTCATTTGCTTTTTTCTCCTTTACCCTAGAGAGGCCAAACATGAAGCTCAGAGGACCTGACTACAATATGATCACATGGTTTATTTTCAGGGTTCTTATTTTTACAATTGATTTCTCTATATGGCAAACAAAACTGACTTTTAATTTGGGAAGCTTCCCTTTAATATTTAATTTATTTAACTTTCAAAAAGTCAGTCAGTTGAAATGAAATAAAGATTAAGTAAACAAGAGCATAGATTGTAAGTGGATACGGCACAGCATGCAGATGGCATATAATAACCCAATGATGGTAACGGATAAATTCATTAAGAAATTTATATGCCAGATGTTGTTCTGCTTTACATGTATTTATTTATTTAATAGTACAACATGACAAAATTTAAAAAAATCAAACTGTGAGGTAAGAACAATTGTTATCTCTGTTTTGGAGATTAGTGAATGGAGGAGAGGATGAAGTGAATTGTCCAAATTCATCCAGTGAGTATGTGGCAGAGCCAAAATTTGAACTTGAGCCGTCTGGCTCCAGCACATGTATATATATTTAACTGCTTTATGAAGTTTGGCCAATGAGAGAAAGGAAGAAAGGTCTTTGGGGCAGGCTGAGATAGGCAGCACACGTGATTTAAATAACCCTGATAATTGCACCATCTCTAAGTCTAATTGTCTGGGCCCAGTTACAATGGAATGAGTCCAGCGCTCTCAATGGAGAGACTCATTTGGCTCTGATCCTTTCTAGAGATGAAATTCTTATTCCTCTGACAACTGTAGGGCACCCGTACTGATGTGTGATAAGCCATTGAGTCTATCTGCAGTATGACTATAGATTGGCTGGAAGTTGCTTGGTACTTCTGGGAAACACACAAATTATCATATAAAACCATGGCCACATTTAATCTAAATAACATGGTTTATTATAAAGACCTTTCTTTGTCTGGAGCGCTATGGAAAACACCACATATATTTGTTGGCCATTACTGTTTATCTATGGAATTTCAAACCAATAACTAAGGCTGCCAGTCACCTGATGGGTACTGTTTTAACTCTCAGGCATTTAAAACTCATTATCTTACAAAGATGTAGGTACACAAGCATCACGGAGCTCAGATAGACTGATTCCTTATTTTCTCAGAAGGGAAAACTGAAGTTCAGAAAGCAGACATAGCCTGCCTTGAGTCCCACAGAAAGTGACTCATCACGATCATTACCTAAATAGCAAAACAACCGCCACCACCTTTGCAGCCAATACTCACTAAGCGCTTACTACGTGCCAAACACCGTGTGAGACCCTTTGATGGATGGAATCCTCACCATCACACGGTGAGCAAGGCCCTGTTGCTATCCTGTTTTACTGATGAAGAGACTAAAACTCAGAGAAGTGAAGTTAACTGCTTGCCTACAGTCACACCACTATGTTATGGAGCCCAAATGCACATGCACACGGTCACATCCCGGAGCCTCCGCTCTTGGCCATCACCCTGTCTGCCTCCCACCCCAGTTATACTGGACGTCTCAGGCTGAAGCCGCCAGAACCTATCACTCACTCACAGTGAAGCACCCAATGGAGCATACACACAATTGGATTTCTTTAATTTTCCCTTAGCAACAAATGTCCCTGATGTGAATAACTGACTTGGGTTCACAGTAATTATGTGCAGACAATCAGGAATGAATAGAGTTGCCATTTGAAAAGCTTTCCTCTTCTTTTGTCTCTGTGAATGCACCCCCTTCATAACCGGGTGCCAGCAAGCTCCATTCTCTTTGTGCAGCTTCGCCAAAATGATACCTTTGTGATAATCAAGCAGAAATGGCCTTCCACAGTCCCCTTCATTAAGGAAATGAAGCAGATAAACAGTGTAATTATGGATTCCATTTTTAGTTAAACAAAGATGTATGTCTCAGCTCAGGGTCTTTATCCAGTGAGGGAAGGGTAAATTTAGAATGAAGAAACCTCTCAAGGCAATATTGTTATGGTGCTTGGAATTTTCCCTGCTTACACTGGGTCTGAGATTCACATTTACCTCTAACAAAGATTCAGATGATTGCAGCTCTGTGGGCGAGTGCATTCACCACCTGAACCAGTTTCTTCATCTATAAAAGAGAAAAAGTCATAGCCATGCCCAGCAGAGGGCTGCAGGTCTGAACGAGACAATCCACGTGCGGCAGCTTAACTTGGGACTCACAGAAAGCCAGGTGCGTCTCTCGCCGTCCTCCAGCAGAGGTGGCTGGCCTTGGTTTGGGGTTGAGTCCAATTCCTATTAGCTGTCTGACTTACGTGCCTCAGAGAGGCTTAGTGACACATTCTAGCAGTCCCCACCTCTCAGGTATGTTGAAGGGATCTGAAGAGAACCTAGTGCCAGCTCTCTGGGAAAGAAAAAGCACTATATATTGGCACACAACTTGCAGATGATGTAACTATTTGACAAGGTCTTTGTGCACCCTGTCGATGGAGTGAGAGGACTTGGAATTACCTACTAAGGGTTGTTTAAAAAGCTTCCTAAGACAGAAAACAGAGACCTGAAGCATCACATCATTCCTCTCAGCTAAGGTGGAGGGGGAAGAAGGGAGAAGGGATGTGAAATTTCAGAATGCGAACCTTCACAAGTTTCTGTAACTGTCATGAGTGCCAAGACCGTATCCCCCTTCCTAATTCATCTCTCCTGCCCTACACCAGGGTTTCTCAAGAGTGGCACTATTGACATTTTGAGTCAGATAATTCTTTGTTGTGAGGGGCTGTCCTGCGTGTTGTAAGATGTTTAGCAGCATCTCTGACCTCTAACCACTGGATGCCAATAGCTCTCTCCCATCCCCAGTTGTGACAACCAAAAATGTCTCCAGACACTGCAGTGACCCCTGGGAGGCAAAATCACCCCCAGGTTGAAAACCACTGGTCTAAGTGGAGATCACAGGGATGGGCACTCAAAAGAAACTCTACAACTAATTGTCCATGTCAAGGACCAGAACAAGAGTGAGGGCAGGTGCCTGTGGCAGCAGGGAAGGGAAGCAGGCCAAGGTGAGAATGGGGGGAGCAGCAATGGAGGTTGGCGTGAAGAGGGCGCACTCTCATGCTCACCACCAAAGCCCCTCAGCCAGGGTGGGCAGGCATGCGGATATGAAGAGAAATGAGAGGAATGCCAGAAAGTGAACCACTGAAGACCACCAGCCTGCTGCCCCAGCACTGAGCACACGCCTCAGAGAGAGCCAGATGTCTTAGCCAAAAGAGACACCACCACCCAAAACTGGAGCCCCGCCCACCACGCTGGAGACTCCCTCTGTGCCCCATCTTGCACGTGGGCTTTGCATGCACGGTTTAATCCACTGCTCACAACCACATCACGTCTATTGTTATCTCTGTTGACAAGCAAGGAAACCAAAGCCCAGAGAGACCAAGCGACTTGTCCAGAACCGCACAGCTAGCAAGTGGCAGAGGAAGGCTGCCTGACTCCAAGGTCAGGGTACTTCATCTCTAGGTGAAACAGAGTTCAAAGCCTGACTGGCAAGGAGTGGTGATTTGTCCCCAGGCACTGGTGCTGCAGAGAGCAGCCATGTAACCAACTTGCCATCCATTCTCTTGGCCTCTATTGATCACCTTTCTTCCTTTTCTCTCACTTAATCTCATGTACCTTTTTTTCACCTCTAATAGTAAAATTGTGGACTTGCTGGCCAAATAAGAAAAATGACTAGAAAAAGATAACAAGCACCCATTATGTAAGTTCCTTCTCATCTTTCTTTTTCAAATCATGTACAATTTTAAACAAAAGCAGGTTCATGTTATAGGTAAAATTTTATTTGGGGTGCATGAAAGTTTTCCTATTTCCTATTTTGGTTCCTGCCTATTGACTTCCCATTGGCCTCACTGCTGATCTGATTTAACTCTACATCCTCCTTCTCCCCAACCATTGGGGGGTTTTGGCGGGTATATACAACTTTGCATATTGTTTTTCTTGCTATATTACTAAATTTCATAGGTATTTTCTATGCCTTTCTGTGAATGGGCTGTCATTTTTTTGAGGTAACCATAAGTTTGTTTCCTATGTCTGTGAGTCTTTTTCTGTTTTGTATATAGATTCATTTGTATTATTTTTAGACTCCACATATAAGTGATAGCGTATAGTATTTGTCTTTCTCTGTCTGACTTACTTTACTAAGTATAATATTATCTAGGTCCACCCATACTGCTGCAAATGGCAATATTTCATTTTTTTACAGTCAACATCATCATCACCATTATCATGAATTAATTACAGCTACCATTTTTGAGGGCTTACTATATTCCAGTTCTATGCTCAGCATATATCATGATTTATCTTACCATTAAATGTACACATACACACAAATGATAAGAGATAAATATTTTTTATTATTTTCTCTACTTCGCTTACTGTGGGGAAACTGAGCCTTGAGGAGATCAGCTAACTTGACAAAGGCCAACCTCAGAGCCAGAATTCAAATCCATACTAATCTAACTCCACAACTCAGGCCTCTAATAGTTTCTACTAATTACTGCTCAAATCATTGATAGTTTTGAGCAGGGAAAGTAATATGATCAGATTTATATTTTATGAAGGTAATGGTAAAAAGGTAATGGTTATCCATTCATTCAGCCTGAGAAAGGCAATGTGTCTGTGACCCTTAGATTTCAGCGCTGCCCACTAGCTTTTGAATAATTCTCCTGTGCAGTGTATGACCTCAAAGCCTTAGTTAAGGAAACAGGTCAAAGTGTACATTCAACATGGGCTGAATGAAGCCTGTGGAATTTTTGTTAGACTGAACAGCGCTACCCTTAGCACAAAGGATGCCTTTTGCTGACAGAGAGGAGAAATCATCACTTCTTTGTCCTGGGTAGTCTTACGTGAGCACATCCCTGGTGAAAAGTAGCCAGTGAACCCCGGGTTCATCACTCTGAGCAAGGAAAGAGAAGCCAGTTGCTGCTTACCTTTAGCTGTCATATCTGAGTGCCACCAACTGCAGAGGTTAAATTCCACCAGGAACCTAAACAGGAGATGGAAAAGCCCAACGTTACTTGGTCACCCACACCCTGAATTGAAGTGACATTCTGTGTTATTCAGCATCACTCACCTCATTTGAAAGAATAACATCATCATCTGGAAATATCAAGGTGGTTGGTTCAGTTACCACTGAATTTTCACTAGGTTCTGTCTTACTTGTGAAAGACTATTTTATCACCAAGGCCAGCCAAACCCTGAAATCAGGTTCACCTAGACTCAGGGACTCTTTTGAGAAATATCTGCTTTATAGGCAGAAATTGTTTTCTTGTTATAGTCTGAGTCTATAGTAAAAAGTCAACATTCAAAGGGCTTCCCCTGCCTTGGTTCAGAAATACAAATGGAATATTCTCTACTTAGACTATGATCTACACTATAAAGGATGTTTTCAAAATTTACACTGTAACACAAATGTATTCAGTTGTGTGTGTGTGTGTGTGTGTGTGTGTGTGTGTGTGTGTAGGGCAGGGTGGTGGGGACAGAGAGGACAAACTCCTTTTTATGAAATTATATCACAATGCAACTCCACAAAAATCATAATTTCTCAACTGCTAGTAAAGAATGCAAAAGTAATATAAATCATCCTCTAAATAAATGGAAATAGATCAAAATTCAGTCATTTCCTTCTCAGGCTCATGGCTGCTATCCTCTAGCAGCTCACAATCAAAATCTCACTATTACCTGTATTTTCTGTCTCTTATGTACAGTTAGAACTTACTCCCCACTTGAAGTTATAACTTTGTTACATAGGTTACATTGAAGCAATAAGGAAGACAATGTCTGTTCATCAAATAGCAAGAAATCTGCCTTAAACTCACAGAACTGGAAACTTAATGGGGAAAATAAGAATAAGAGAGTTTGGTGCAGCTTGAATGATCTGGTTTCCATGCTGGTCCATGGAATTCCTCCTTTCTGTGTGACACAGTGTTTCTGTAATGTGTCCAATATCTCATCTGGAAGTCAAGCCTTTCATCTTTGTGCCATTTCAAGTCTGACCTAAGTCACAGATGCATCCAGCAGGACTGTAATTTGACAGGGTAAACAATTAAATCACACCTGAGAAAGCCCCTGACCCATGACTGCACAGGCCCCCACGCCTGCACATGCCAAGACATCCAAAGTAGCACAGTGGACAGCCTGGCAATTTGTTCTTCTGACCACAGCCCACCCAGGCTGTATTAAAAACAGCCAGACATCTATGTTACATTTAACAGTAACCACAATAAATAAATTTGGTTTGTGTATTGCAAGCTGTTAGTCTGCTAAATGGTGACATAAAGGCATGAGCAGTGACCATGAATAACTTAATAAAAGATACTTTTTTGGACTCAACGTTTAATATTTCGAGATGTTCAATCAGGTTATCGCAGAGTATTATGAATGTAATGGTTACTGGAAGCACAGTCTCCCAATTCACTTTTTAACACAGAAAAGCAATAATACTTTTTAATAAGCAATAATACTTTTTTTAAAAATGCAGCAAATTGTACTTACAAGACAAGTTCTGTCATTATCCATTTTATTGCAGCAAGGAAGGCATTATAAGGCTGAAGAGAAGAATTCAGTACATTAAAAACAATGTATCACACACAAAATTTGTAGTTTAACCTAAGGCTTTACAAAAAGACAATGTTATTTTTCTAGAGAGATTGATATCATGTCAAAAAAACAGTGAAGCTCTAGCTTAAAGAAGAAAATGGTTGGATACTGTATCCCAAAACTAACATTTTAAAACTTTGAACTCCCCTGTAGTGAGATGTGATTTACAAGTAAAATAAACATGATCTAATACAGGGGTTATCTCTGGGAGGAAAAAGGAAGTTCACCAAACGATGCTTAAACCTTTACTCTCTGGGGGCTAATATTTTGCAGCCTAATGCTGAGCGGTTGGAATCATATAACTAATTTCAAATGGTAATTCACAGGGCTGCCTCTTGGAAAGGTGATTCCCTGTTCTCCATCACTGTATGTCATTCATTGAAATAAGCAAAAATTGCACGTGCTTGATTTTAATGCCGCCCATTAATTATGTAGGATTTTAGCTGCGTTTTCTCACACTTACAAATTCAGACTTGAAAAAAATGATAACCATATAAATATGTGATTTTATTCTTGCAGAAAATCCCCTTCACTCTATAAGAGAAGGCATTGACGGGCTAATCTTTATTTCAGAATATTTTAATTAAAAAAAGCAGTGGGATTGTTTACTCTGTGATATTTCCTATGTGGATAATTCAATTTCCTGAATTCTGGAAAATACCAAGTCTTCCCCTCAGTCGGTTCTTTGTATCTAGGTATGCTAGATATGTGAGCGGTGGGTGGACCTGAGAGACAGGTAATGACGTTGGCAAAGCCCGAGCCCCAAGTTGCAGGTCCAGAAAAATCTCAGAACCTTCTGTGGTTGTCTTTAGGTAGCAGGGAACTGAAATGCCCAATCCTGGTTTCTGACGTGATGGCTGCTTAATCCTACCTTCTAAGCATTTGGATGATAAGGACTAGAGCTAGGAATGGGAGGATCATCCAGTTTCAAATAAAACAAGGACAAATTTATATACCCCTGACCATTCTTAAAACTTGCCTATTCAAGCCAGTAAGCAAGCAACTGTACAGAACACAACAACAATCCACTGGGGTTACTCCCAGCCCACCCAGATTTCAGACTAAATCTCTTGCTCTGATTGAGTGTGTCCTCATCATTCCCTGAATCACAGGGCTTTCAGGGTCAGATAAGGATGTGAACTTTTAACTATTTCCTAAAACCAAATGCAGCCATGCGATCCTGTGGTTCTGCCATTACACTTCTTATGGCTTGAAAAATAACCATCTTTCTTTCAAAAGGACCAAGGGAGGTCAGACCATAGGACAGTTTTGTGTCTTTGTACCTGCCAGGATGGGTAGTGACATTTCAGTGGTCCTCCATAGTGTGGGAGGAGAGAATGAATAAAGGGATTAAGGAAGGAAGAGGGGGAGGCACAGGGGCAGCTCACCCTGAGGCCCGGGGAGGGGCCGGGGTGGGATGGGGGTGGGGGGCGGCAGTGGGAGGAGGATACTCAAGCATTCCCTGCCAGATGCTGGCTCAATGCAGGGTAAACAAAGGGATTATGTAAATACGGGATTAAAAAATTTTAATGCACATTAGCATTCAGAAGGGTAAAACCATTGAGCTCTTAAGCCTAATGATAAAAACATATCTTGGGAACATTTTAAGTCTGGAAATACTCATGCTAAGGATAGGGAAGCTGCGTTTGGAAATATGTGTTGATTCTCACTAAAAAGTGGTATTTTTCAAATCGTCCCATTTTTAGTTCCTAGTTGCCTCTCAGAAATGTCCCAGCTCAGAATCATTTCTTGCTCCCTTAGTGTAGGAGAACCGTGTTAAATATTTGGTTTTTAAATAGTCCCCTTGCAAGATCTTACATCTGCAAATGAGAAGGTGTATATTTATATTTTAAAACCAAAATGACTCTTAAATTTTGTGTTTCAAACCAAATTTTAGGTTGATTTTTTGGAATTTACAAAATGATAACATGTAAGGGTTATATTTATACCCATATGCCAGACTATGTTGAAGTATCTGTATCTGTTTTTTCTGTGTTTTCAAGTTATTGGTGACCAAATTTATATTGCTTGCACATTGTAAATTATATTTTTAAACTGGGGATAAATTGTAACAGTTAATTTCTGGTGATCTGAAAGCCAGTTTCTAATGATACAAAGCTATGTTGATTGATCCTCAACTGTGACATCATGGATGGAATCAGCTCCAGGGAAAATGATGTTAAAATCAGCAGCATGATTAGAGTAGAGAATCTCTGATCAAAATGTGAATTTGGGCATAGGCTAACAGCTCTATTACAAACTAAAAGGAAGGTTTCTGTTGAACCAAACCAAATTCTCTTTTATTTGAGAATGAGGGAACTGACAAAACTTCTCCCCTTTTCTATCCATCAAAAGGAGGGGGGGGTTGCTGCATTAATCCATCAAATACTTTAGACCTGTTTATCATTCACACAATCACTGGATTTCGGTTAAAACAGAAGTGATTTTCTTGACTTGACACATTTAAATATTCATGGTTTTGAAACAGATAAACTTGATGACTCCAAAGAAAAAGATATGCTCACATGCAGGGACAGACAAAAACATGCAGCTGTTTTCTGAGTGACTGACTGCACTGTACTTACATCCAGTAGACCATGGGCACCATCGCTGCTCTCCTTGTTGGCCCTGCACATGGCTTGATAGTCATAAAGGGTAATTCTACAGAAGAGAATGGAAAGGAGCTTCACTAAATGGGAAAACACGAGAACCAAATGATGCTGTGGACCAACCAGCAAGGTGAACAGTCACTAACACCACCAGCCAGTGCAGCAGTGACAAACACAAATCAAGGCAGGCCTAACAAAGGTGACAAGCAAGGGACACAGCCAAGTCCAGGACTGGAGACACAGTCATGTCACACTTGGAACTTAAAGAATAAAGAGAATAAAGGTATCGTTGGGATGGAGAGTTGGGAGAAGAAACCCCCCAACTTGACCAAATAGTCATTTTGGTTTGAACAACGATGACTTGCATGGACCAGGATACTCCAAAGAAATATGCTCTTTTAAACTGAATTCTGGGCCCCTGATGAAATCCACATGGACCATGTCTCCAAGGTCAAGGAGAGCTGGGAAGGGCCACTTTGAGTTAAGAAACGGCAGGATCCTCTGTCTCTTTTAAGCACTAGGAAATAGGCTTGGACCAAGATAAAGCCAGGACTTTCACACTTTGTTGGAAACCAGCTGGCTCATTGGTTGTTAACCCCCCTTCCATTACCACTACCATGGTAGTGAATATATATGTATACTCACTACTAAGTATGCTTTCGAAAACAGTGCAGTTTATGAAACAGGAAAATGGACATCTTTTTCTCCCTTGGTGATAAAAATACAGCTCTCATCCCAGTTATGATCTTTACTCATTTGCAAAGATGTTTTACTTTATAATTTTTACAGATATTTTAGTTTCCTCTTAACAAAGTAAAAAAGAATAGCAATTTCCAGCAGCAAGTTAAGAGCTTTTAGATGGAGCGAACACCTTATCCCAAAGGAGACATGCATTTCGTCCCTCCCCCAAGCTCCTCTTCCCACTATTCCTGGCCCCCCAAAGGAGAGACACTTAAAAGTCCAGCCTGAGTTATGTTAACAGCTGCCAGATGACATGTTAATACTGTAATACATGAACTTCTAAATGACTGGAAGGAATTCTCCCTACAGGAATATCTTTCTGAAATAATACAGTGCGTAATGTGAAGCATACTTAACACTGTGCTGGAAATGTACACTAGAATAGAAGTTCCATGCTGCAGGACTGGGGTTGGATCTGTTTCACACCTAGCACAGCACCCAGTATGGAGAAGGTGGTCCAATTTAAAAGGTTGAATGCATGAATGATTGCCTGATTGCATGAATCTTGAATAGTCGATGACACAGCTGAGACTGAAGAGGTCAACTGCGAAATGTGATGTGAAGGCTTTCTCCCCTAGACAATAAATTAGAGATATCACACACACGGATTAAACCAAAGAGCATCTATGGGCACCAAGTAGAAAACTGGCCACTTGACCAAATTGAAATGGAAACCAGCTCCTGACCAGCACCACACAGGCATCATAGGCAGCAAAGCCCAAGAGGGTACCAGTGTCACACAATCTCCTGGCAAGTCCCCCAAAGCCCCTTCCTCTTCAGGACATTTCTAGTCTTGCTGACTGTCCTCTGGCTTTTTTCCTCCCAGCAGATGCAAGCAGAACCAGTGTATACTGAGACAGAAATGAAGCCTGTGAACCAGCCAAGTGTCTGGCTCAGGGAACTCCCTGAACAAACTTCTCACAGAAACGCTCATCATTGATGCAGCCCTGACACGAATTCAGCCACAAAATCAACTGCAGGCCAGGATGGACAAGTCTAATTGGCCCCTGACTGGCCTACCATGCCACAGTCTGCATCCTCAACAGGGGATTTCGGCAGGTGCCCCTGGAAGGGCTTTCTAGGATTTGGCAAGAATTATTATTAGCTTTATCCTTTTCCTACTGCCCAACTCTATCTCTGCAGCTGGAATTTGGGTCAGAGCTGGTGAGAGGCAGCATGGGTTGAGTGGAACTTGAGTGTGTTTGGGGTCTTGTAGACATGGATGCAGTGTGGCCTTGGCTTAAAAGGTTGGTTCCGCCATTTATAATAGCAGGTTGCTTACTTCTGAGGCTTTATTTTTTCATTTAGAAAGTGACTTCCAGAGATGTTCTCAGATTTAACTAATCAGGCATGTGGACGTATACTGAAATATACTATGCAATGTGCTGGCCTTGTTATGACAGAAGGCCTAATTTTGTTCTTTGCTAGATTTTGGACTCTTAAAGCTACACTATTCCCAAAGGCCCAAGTGACTGGTAGCGTGACTTAATGATTAGCAAGCTAGCTTTGAAGTCAGTGACCTGAGCTCAAATCCTAACTCACCCACTTATTACAATTCTTTTTAACCCTCTTTGTGCCTCAGTTTCCTCATCTGTAAAATAGTGAGAATAATGGCTGCCTTATAGGGTGGTCGTGAGGATTAAATGAGATTATACACATGTACTGCCTTTAGCACAGTGCCTAGTACAGAGGAAGCATTCAACAGAAGGCAGGGCTGCAGCTGCGGTTATAACTTATTAGTCTGGTTTTCACTGCCATTATTAATTAAGGGGGGTGGTGTTAAATGCATTGGGAATTGACTCAGGCTTTACCCAGCTGGCTGGAGGATGGGTAGGCCTCCTGGTTTTCTTAGCTCATTGGCATATTATGATGCAATGTAAAATTCACACTTCTTACCGAAGTAACAGACACCTTCAGAAGTCATGCTGGGGTTATCAACAGATGATGCGGCAACTTCTGTCCATGAGCTTCATAGCTGAGGACAAGGTAACAACAGCTAATGTCTACTGAAGTCTATTTAGCAACTGTGAGCAAGGTACTCTTCTAAGCATGTCCCTACAGGAGAGATTCTAATCATCCCCATTTCACACAGGGGCAAACCAAGTCTCGGCTAGCCTAAAAATGTGCCCAAGTTCACACACCTAACAAGTGGCAGAGCCAGAACTAGATGGCGGCCATGCTGAACCCACCTCACTCTGCCTTCCGCTCAGCAGCAGGTTCTGACAGGTCCTAGGAAATGCTTAGAATTCAGCCCTGTGCCCCATCCCAGAGTCTTATTGGAATGTCACAGGGAATGCTACCCAAGATAAGGTCTCATAATCAATATCCAGAATCAACTTCCAACCCAAGCTGAGGTGCTGTGATGGGGTCACCAGACCAGGCTGGAGTAGCTGGCCAGGCTAGTGAGAGCCCCTTGCCACGGTAACCACCATGACAAACAGACGGCTAGAAGCTCAGGATTCTCCTGGGATCATTTTTAAAGGCTCCAGTTTACTTGTTGGGTCCAAACTCAATTGCTCTAGGGCAGCTTCCAGGCCAGGGCTCCTGCCTTTCATTTCACAAATAAGCTTTCCTGATCTGATTGCCACTGAGGAGGTTACAAAACAAAGCTTCTCTCTCTTCTCCATGCTTAGACAGCTTTAACTAGATGTTGCAGAAAGAGAGACTTCCAGATTGTTGCCCTTTTTGAAGTGATTTTGTTACTGTTTTAAATAACTCCATTTTGTGGCTACCTGTATCCTGTTCGGCTGATTATAGTTAAAGAACATGATAATTGCCTGCTTTCTTTCGGGTCTAAAATAAGCCCTGAGCGTCGTGCCCAGCCCAAGATTGGTGCTGTACTGCTGCACTCAGCAGCAGGAGTTTATTCTTATTACAGATAACATGCCTTAATCCCCATGACATCACCACCAGGCCACGGCAACCGCGGGCTGCTGGGGAGACCTTATCATTAACATCTCTGTGCTCCCCAGATGGGTCTCCTTGAAACTTTGACAGAAGGCAGATACAGTCTCTGAAGAAGAAACTCAAAGCAATGCAAACCAAGCATGGGCAACCCTGTGTATCCTGTACTAGGTAGAGTCTTGGGTGTCAGGCTCATGACATTAGGAATTGCTTAAATCCATTTTGCTGATTCTGCTCTTTTCCAACTAGACAAAAATCACGACCAAGAAAAAGATTTCTCCTAAAAATTAGAAGGCTGAATTTCAAAGGCATGAGTTCAGCTAATTTAAGCTCATTAGTAACGGTGGGGACCAGCATTTATTAAACACCTACTTTGTGCCCATGAGGCCAGGTACATTACTTGCAACAACTCTAACTCACTTTGGCTAAAAATTTGCCTCAAAACCAGTCTTGAAACAGCTTAATGTTTGCAAATATGGCCCTAAAACAGGACAGGGAGGCATCTGACATAGAGACCCGCCGAGGGACATGTTTAAGCAATTTTGAATCAAAAAGTATGAGAAGCAAAAGTGACTCACTAGGGTAGCATGTAAAAATATGTATCCTTTGTTGGGCTATAAAATGTGTTCTCTGGGGCAGTTTTCAACTTGCAAGTGTCAGGGCATGGAGCAGGAACATAGGAAATTCTAAACAAAGGGATTGTCACCATGGGAAGTTTACTCATTCATACATCTTAGACAGCCAGGAGAATGGAAAGCTCAGTCAGTCTGTTCCATCTGAACACTAATAGTAGATCCAGAAGGAGCTTTCCCGTCTCTCCTTTTTGCCTTGGTGGCCATCTCATCCCATAGCATCTTCTTACAGAGACTGTACTGTTCTTTATGATCAACACAGCGCATCTAACACAGCAGAGGTGGTGAGTTGAAGCTGCCTTTGAACGCTCTGATGGAAAATCGCTAAAACAAATCTAGTTTATGAGCACCCATCATTAGAAGAGAATAAGTGCCATAAGGCTGCACCAGCTGAAAGCCCAGCACATAGGGTATTGGGGCCACTCAGGGTCCAGTGCAGAACCCTGAGAGGGGAGCCTCACTCATTCTATAGATTAAGCAGAGGGTCTATCAGCCCCAAATGCTTTTCATCAACAGGTGCTGAGACTATAAAAAGAAACAAAGTCGCAGATACTGACCACATCAACATCTCACCCAGGTAATAAAAGCAGTAACAATAAGAAATAATCAATTACTTTCTGCCAGTCAAGTATTATCTCTGATGTCAAGGGCATGGAGAGGATACTAAGGCTCAGAAGGTGAAGTCACTGTGGCTCTCCCAGCCAAATTTGCTTCAATCCTGGGGCACAGGATAACATGCACAGGTGCCTAGTAGGTGCACCTAGCCAGTGGCTTGTCTGCCCATTCAACTGCCCCTTCCATGAATATTAGCTTTCCTTGTTAAACTGAAGGGGAAAATGCAATTATGATTAATCCCACATAGAAAAGGCTAAATTTCTTTTGCTTCTTTGAGTAAGAAATAGAAGGAAACAGCTAAATTCTGCTTGGGGAATGAGTGAATGCAAAACCCACTTGAGGCAGGAAACTTGGATGCTAGAGGAGCATCCTTGGGCTCTGCCAAATGCCTGGCGCCATGTGTACATTTCACAACAACTGTACCATGGTAATGCCTGAGTTGCACTTAGCACAGTGTGGGGCACGCAACTGAGGCTCAGGATGTTAGAACCTAGGGATGTTGGTGTTGCCAGTGTCATTACTATTAGTCAAACCCAACAGGTGTTATCGAGTGCTCCTGCTGTCATTGCCTGGGGTCAGACATCATTGACAGATGCATTAGATGGTGGCTATGACCATCTGTGTTCAGGACTGCACGGGCATGTGGGGTGTGGAGAAAACTAGGAGTTAGGAATATAGCCTCATCTCTGGAAGGGTTTCAAAGTGGATGTCACAGGAAGCAGGATTCAATAGTTAGAAGACTTGGGTGGTCTGAAGCAAACTGGGGCATGTTGGATGTGGCAGAGGCTGTCACAGTCTCCCGACAGCCATTCTCCTCTCGCAA
Source organism: Balaenoptera musculus (assembly GCF_009873245.2). Lineage (NCBI taxonomy): Eukaryota > Metazoa > Chordata > Mammalia > Artiodactyla > Balaenopteridae > Balaenoptera > Balaenoptera musculus. Next base: position 69,962,838 of record NC_045795.1, on the reverse strand, counting down.
TGAGCAGAACACCGACTTTTTGATATGCACGTTTCCCAGGTCCTTTTGTAGGTAGGTGAGGCCATGTGATTAAGCAGAAGTATTATATGGAAGCAAAAGTATTGTATGGGACTAAGTACTTAAATAAAGAAAGAAATTTTAAGAAGAAACTTTACTTGGCCTTTTGGAGCTCCTAGAATCCTCCTGCCAGCCTAGATTGCAGAATTAATGGCTGCAGCTCAGCAGCTATCTTGGATCATGAGGTAATCTTGAGTTTAAAAGCCAACTTAGAAGGAGGTAAAGAAAAAAAAAGATGTGGTCATGCGTCCATGATGACAACATGAGGCCCCCAAATTAGTATTTTCAGACTTCCTTCACATAAAAGAGAAAAAGACTCCTATGTTCTTTCACGTTTTGTTATTTTGGAATTTCCTATTATTTCTAGTAGAACCAACTACTAACCAATACACTGGACTTCAAGTTTGAAAGACTTTTACTTTCTCTCAAAGCAAAACAAGCATGAGTATGAACAAATATCCCTGCAGAGAATACTTTAGGCTTCTCCAACTATGGGAAAAGATGAGTGGTGACCAGGAAAACATGGTCTAGAATCTAGAATCCAAGAGACACGAGTTCAAATTCCATCTTCCCACACACTACTGTGGGTGAATTTGAACAAGTTACTAAAACGCTTAAAGCCTCCACTTCCAGTTCCTCTTTTGTCAAATGGCAATAATGATAGTAGGTATTTCATGGATTTGCCATGAGGATTAATTAAGGTAATGCATGTAAGCTGCTTGGAATAATGCCTTGCCTGTACAGCTGACCCTTGAACAATGTAGGGGTTAGGGAGCTGACCCTCTGTGCAGTCGAAAATCCGAGTACAATTTGCCCTCTGTAAACACAGTTTCTTCATATCCACGGTTCTGTATCCACAGATTCAACCAACCACAGACCGTGTAGTACTCCAGTATTTACTATTTAAAAAATCCGTGTATAAGTGGACCCCCACAGTTCAAACCTGTGTTGTTCAAGGGTCAACTGCAATTAGTATTCAATAAATGAGGCCTGCTGCTATTATGATGTAGATGACGGTGGCTATTGTTATTGTTGTAATTGGGAATCCTCAAGCAGCAGCTTTCGGGTTTTAAAGAGCAGTCCATTGGAATCCCCATGTTTCTGCATTCCAGAAAGTTTGGCCCAGAAACACACTTGTCCAAGCCAATCCGTCTTCTTGCTCCCTTCAATGCCACCTCTGACAAAGCATACTTCAGTGGACACAGTCAGGTCAACAGGAAGCCAAGAAGCCATTACAGTCCTTACATGAGTTGTTGAGTATTAGACATCGGCGGAGCAGTCAGTATTAGAGAGCAGCCATCCAAACATAACAGACTTCTCCCCTAACACTCTCTGGATTGCAAGGCCAGGGCATTCGCTGAAACGTAACGCAATCACCGAAGACAGGGAAAGCTCCAGTCACCCGCCATGGAGCCAGTGCAGGTCCATCATATGGAGACACGGGTAGAAATGGTCCAAGTCTTGAATCCTACCTGACGAGTCACCGTTTTAGAAAGGCAATTTAGAAGGAGCCGCCACAGGGAATTCTACACGAGTTGACTGTGTTAATGAATGTGCAGGGGTGAGGTGAGGAGGACGTTCACCAGGCCCCACAGGGAAGATACGAATGGCCTTGGAGGGATGAGAGCTCAGGCATGCTGAGCCATGCACACAAAACACACAGAACAGAACAAAACAGAAAAGACACAACCAAGAGGGATAGTAATTCTCAGTAGCCCCCAAAGCAAAAACAAATTATTAGCAAGCAGTTCTTTTCTCTGCAAGTCAAGGGCCAGGTGTGCCCCATGGGTCATTCCTTCCTCGAGCTTACTTAAATACACAAAGAACAAGCGAAGACCCTTTGGCAGAAACCACAAGGATGTTTGGTAAAAGCATGCATTATTCCATTTAACCCTCACTGCAGGTATGAACATCACGCCTTCAATTTCATTTTGCTGCAGAGAAAACCGAAATTATGGAGTTAAAGTTGCCAAAAGTCAGGCAACTTCGAAGTTGGGCAGCACCTAGACTGGCACCCGGTGCATTTAACTTAGTATTTCTTGACCCTGACTGCACCTGAGAATCACATGGATGCTTTTAAAAAGCATAAATGCCTGGGCTCCGTCCCCAGACAAATCTAATATGAATCTCTTGGGGTACAGCTGGAGCGTGGGTGTGTTTTAAGAGCTCTCCAGAGGTGCTAGCTGAGTCCAGGCCCACAGGCCCACCCCCAACACTGTGACTGCTGTGCAGTAACTACCTTTCGGGGGTCATTAGTGATTTAAAAAAGAAGAGAAGAAAATTTAAAAAAAAAAAGATTTCAGACATTTGGAGCTCTTATCCAAGAGCTAATCTTACCTCCTATTTGTAGTAGCGTTGCAATTTGCAAAGCATTTTCACTTCTCTTATTTCAGGTGATTCTCACAAAATCCCATCTCACCAAAATTCCTATTTTGGTGGCCAAGAAACTGAGACCCAGAGAAACTGAGGAATCTGTCCGCGGCCACACAGTGGCCATTCTGAGGCTCAACCTGAAGTCTTCATATTTCAAATCCAGTATATCAAAGAGGCCCTATCAGGAATCTTGGACTCTGCTATGACCAGCTATATATATTTTTTCTCACTTTTCCCTGGATATTTGACATTGAGTCCCATCACTGGGGGCAAGAAGGGGTGGGGAAATAAATGAATTACTGTATAATAAAAAATATTTTGAAACTAGATTTTCTCTTAGTATTGTGAGAAGGGCAAAGTCACTGCCAAGGCCAGCAAGGAGAGAAATGGACTGTGGCTTTTGAGAAATATGAATACAAGGCTCTTACTGGACATGAACTTGAGTTAAAAGAGAAAAGCAGCTAAAATGAAAAGCCCTAAATGAGTCAGGGCCACTTAGGGAGTCCATTTACTTTCCATGGTAAGAATAAAAAAGTATTTCAAGTCCTCTGTTTGAAACACAAAAAGCTGACCTGGAATATGGTTGGTATCTTATGAGAAAATATGTGAAGCCTGGGGACATGGCTTGGTTTAACAATTTATCAACTTTAGTTAAAAGAAATCTGGGTGATCTTATCACTCGTCTGGCCTCCCATCCTGAAAGTTCTGCTTGCCCAGATAAGTCACTGCTGGGCCAACATCCTCCTTGGCTATCCTTCACTTTGTCTCCAACAAAACTGAAGGAAGTTCCATGCACTACACAATGTTACTGTACATAGAACCAGGTAAAGGGGAGAGGCTAGAAAATTCTCCCTGTGTTTAGACTGCAGGATGTTTGAATCCAGCTCCATTACACAGAGACAAGTGCTTAACCTTTCCAAGCCCCATTATTTCCATCTATCAAATACGTATATATATACCCAGATCCAGCTTCATGGGCACGTGGCCTGTGTAACTGGACAGAACCCTGCACTTAGAAGGGCTGTGTGCTTTGTTTAATGCTCTGCTGTTGCCATCTTGAAACTCTCAATAATTTTTGAGCAAGGGGCACCACATTTTCATTTTGCACTGGTCCTGTTTATACCTGTCTCACAAGTTGTTGGAAAGGACTGCAGGAAGTAAGATCTGTCAGTTGCAACCTAGGCCTGGTATGTTGGTAGGTGCTCTGGGAAGGTAGCCACTGCTACCTTCATTATTTTCACATTGCTGAGGCTATTGGTATGTTATTTGGCCCGGGGCACTATGTCATCTGTAAGTGGGGTGGACAGAGTCAAGTCAGAGACTCAGCCTAAGTGACCAAGAGTGACCACTTTACCTCTAAGATGGTTTGCACATGCTGCTGAAGAACTTTCTCAAAGCTCCCTCAAGTTGGTAATTTGTTCACACAAATCAGTGACTTCCCTTCCTCCCATATGGCACTGTAGATGCAGAAGTGGATGTTCTTTCCCTCTGATGGCACCTAAGTAGAATGGCCATCGGGTCACCAGGTAAGTGGCCAAACAATCAAGGAAAGAGTCCATGCCAAGTAGGCAAGCATCGCCTTGCTTTAGAGAGAGAGGCAGTGACTATGGACCACTGGAGAGAGAGATAAAAGGGAGGTTGATAAAGGGAGATGGCGTTCTTTACTTTGAGCTCTGTCTTTCTGAAGAAGATGGTTTGTAGGGCTCTTGCATATGAAAGACGTTTCTTTAGAAATGGGTGTAAGCAGACCAAATTAAGAAACTTTGTGCCAGGGTGCACTGTCCAAGATGCTGAGATGAGATGTCTGCTACGTGAATGGATCCTGAGCTTTACCAGGGCTCGGCCATGTCACCAAAGCAACTTAACCTCCATGTATCCTGTGTTTGGGGGTGGGGTACAGTTTAACATGGTGCCTGACATCTGTCCCAGGGCACTGTTACTTTTGGCTACATCCTTTCAGTGCTTCTGAAATATAGATCTTCTCTGAATAAAAGGACTGTCAACCTTATTTTCTGAGTAAACATGCTGGAAAGGGCAAGGGCTTGAACGTCTGAGTTCCAGGAGGACCTCAGTACCCCAACACTGGATGGAGACCCCATCACCAGGTGTCATGGGAAGCCCATTGAGAAATGTGTGAATGTAAAATAAAAACAAAAGCATCACCTGGTGCCAAGTAAAAAGCTAAGTCAAAGACCCACAACAACAAAAATCATAGCAGCAGCTAGCAATTACTGAGCCCTTATATATGCCAGGCACCGTGTCAGAACTTTATGCTTATTATTATCTCATTAACTCTGACAGCAACCTTTGCAAGTAATTATTATTATCATCTTCATTTTCCACGTAAGGAAACCAAAGCTTGGGGAGGTAACATGACTTATTCTAAGTCATGCAGCTAGATTTGAAGCCAGTCCATCTGACTCCAAAACCCAAACTCTCATTGCTGTCCTGGCCTCATGAGGGGGCCTTTCAAAGAAGCCTAGGAGGTTTGTCAAGTAATTCCCAAATGACAGCAGTCGCTGTTAAAATTTAGTAGAGAGTCCCAGCACTTCTCTTTTCTCAAATATGCTAGCTACTCTTGTGAAAGTTCTAAATTCATGTCAACCATATTTCACCCACATTAAGGAGAAGTCTAGGAATTTAAAATTCTGCTACAACCTTTTTCTTTCTCCCACCAAACTGTTTGAAAGGAATATCTAAGAGGGAAGAGGAAAAAAAAAGTCATTTTGTTAAAAAAGTTGAAAAATATGCTTTCAAATGAGAAACATGTGTGTACTTATTCTTCCTCTTTTGTCTCTCCCTACCCCCACCAAGTTGAAAACAAGCTAACACAATACAAATGTACATATCCACATAAAGATACAAGAAACCAGTGGTGCCCTGGACGGCAGACAATCCAGCAGAGCAACCCGAGCCCAGCTCCAAGCCCAGTTTTCAAGCTTATGTACAACGACTCCTGGCAAAAGAAGGAAAAAAATGTACTTGAATTTTAAAGAGGGACTCGAGCAGAGGTGAATACTCAGGCAGGCTGGAGAGCAAGTGTGTCAGAGATTGCAGAAGTGCTGGAGTCATGCCATTTAAAAATATCATTTCTTGTTTCCTTGCTTCTGGCACAAACAAGCTACGGAATCTCAAAAATTGGGTCATCATTTTTGAATTCCCTGCTTTCAGCACAGCACTCAGTTGGTCGTATTGACTAGCTTAAAAGTCTGATTTCCTGAGCTAACACTTCCTGGCCATTCAGCTGCGGGGGAGTAATAAATTGGGGGGACTGTCTCTCCCACTGGCAACCAATGTGCAATAGTTCTCACAGGCGAGCCTAGGTCCATCCTTGTATTTCCTGATATCATATATTTAACAGCATCATATATGTCCAGGAAAGCACCACTAATGGGCCACCATTCTCCCTGGGAGGCCAAGGGAAGGGAGACAGGTTGACTCCTGAGGGGAAAAAACTGGCATCCTGATCTCGCAGGGTGATGATCTTTCTCATTGGCTTTGGTGTTCCCAAGAGCATGGCTGGCTTGCCCACGGGGGATGCGGGGCTGTGAGGAAATCATCCTATACGAGCTTCACTTAGGGTCAACAAGAGCCCTCACAACTCAATTGAGCGGTCACTACCACCAATTTTAGCAATTCTAGCAACAGATTTAAACTCACCTCCATCTGGGAGCAGGTTTTGTGAACTTTTACATGATTTTCTAAAATTTTATCGAGTCTCTAAACATCACTTCCCATCCCTGAGTTCCAGATTTCTAGCAAGCTGCCCCAGCTTGTCAGTGTGAGACAAGACTCCCTCCTCCTTTTGACCAGGTGAAAATGCTTCCTGCTTCTCTGCAATCACTTGTTTCAGACCAACATAATCACCTCCCAGTGCAGGCTCCGACTTCAGGACCAGCCTCTAATAAATGCTATGCTAAGGGAACAGGGAATGCATTGTGAGCTGAGTTTCTGAGACTCTTAACACTCATGCAAAAGGCATCGAATTTCAGAAGATCTTCTGGAGCATGAACACAGCCATGGGGTCAAGTCTGGGCTTGCTTTATTTGACCTTGGTTTGTTTTATTTTATTTAGGCAAACTTTCTCGGGGGACGCAAGGAACCATAAAATCCCTTACCTTTTAAAGGAGCCCATTGTTAACAATTTGTTCATCACAGCTCCCTCCACCTCACCAAAAAAGTCTCCAGTCTGCAGGGAAGAAAAGAAGACCCATGAGGAAGTGTAGATAAATAATGTGCCCAAACACCAGAGAAGAAATAAAAATGGACACACTCTGTGTCCTGGAGCTGACAGGGGCAAAAAAGCAGGTTTTCAGGACTACTGTTACATAACAGCGGAAAAGGTCTTAATAGCCATGAGAAGTTATGGGATTACAGAGCAAACTAATAAGCAGATGTGAATATTCCAAATACATGGCAGGGGCGGCGGGGCGGGGTAAGGGTGACATTGCATAACACGTGCTGAGTGTTGTAATTAAAACACACATGCACACGTGTGCACACACATGCGCACAAGCACACACGCATGCACCATTACTCTTGGATAGAGGGAGTAGGCATTAATCTGCTCTCAATCCCTTGTGATTAAAACACTACTTCATACAGACAGAAACAGGCTGTGAAAGGGCTTCCTAAGCAGTAATAAAAAGAATTGTTTATAATTCCTAAATGACCTGTTTAGGGATATATAGCAGTCTTCTTCATCGGTTCTATAAATTTCCTACAGCAGAGAATATGTCCTTTCTCTAAATTACTTTCTGAGGAACACCCTCATTTTGTCCATAGGCAGTTAATATGTTGACCAAGAATGAAGCTGTCCAGCCCTGCGAAAAGAAGGCTCGGCCAATCAGACTTCCAATGGCCGACCCCAGCTCTGGGGCTGTCTTCAGGGCACTGGAGGCCTAGCAGTCCTTCCCCAGCGCCAGGCTGATGTTTCTGCAAGTCCAGTTCTTGGTGCTGGCTGAGATTTGCCAACTCTGAATGGTGGAATGAAGGATTAACATCCTCGGGCATCCCTCCAGATTCCTGGAGCCACTATCATCAGTGTCCCAAGGGCGAGGGTGTATCCAATACAGCAGAACAGAGCTTGGAGCAACAGCCTTCCTCTGCCAACACCCTGGAAGGGGCTAGTGTAGATCAGTAGAGAACCCCCATCTGTACTGTGGGTGCTCTGAGGATTTATAGCTTATGTGGAGGTGGGTGGACGGCATTACACTCAGAGCCCAAATTATATAAATTCCATAGGCTTTGTATGATATTAACTAAATCCTGATTCCATTACAACGCAGTGACCTCAACAAGGCTCCTAGGAGTTTTCAGGCAGAAAGGCACATACAGACTTCGCCAAAAAGTCAGAAAAGAGAGGAGGAAAGAAAGAAATGACATTTCACTGACTGAAGGTCAAGCATTGCCTTTTTCACTCCAGGGACACTTGAACATTTGGCAAACTCTGTGGGTATGTGCTGCTGCTGGGAGCAAGAAGGACATTTGCATTTCTGGTGTGTAAATATGCCAGTATCAATGGAACTGGTTGTTGATGAAGAAGAATTAGCCTAATTGGAGTACAGGAAACAAGACGTCAAACAAGCTGAGGCAGGGCAGGCCCGCAGGCTCCCTGGGCTATTCTATCCAGAAATAAAGCACGGATCAGAGCCCACATGTAGTGGCCATGGCTTGGGAAAGGGTCACTATTTCAGTGGTTCACTTTGTTGGTTGGTCCAAGACTCACCACTGGAAGACATCGTCATGTCCTTCCTCCCCCAGGATCAGGTTCCCACCCTCAGCCCTCCATGATTATGGCAGGATGACAGAGCTCCTCCTCACAGGGGATTGATTTGGTTTCTCACTCCTCCCAGACACACGGGCATATTACCATAGGCCTATGGCCAGTCCTGCTCCCAAGAGACTGGCCTTGTTTCATGGGCTCACCTTTCCTATCTAACGTCCATCAACTGTCCAACATCCAGTGATGTCCAGCATCTGAGGAGACCATGTATGGGCAGCTTGAGTCTCAACTGTGTAACTGTCACCCACCAAAGGTGCATTTAAAATCCCACAACATGGGCTTCTCTGGTGGTGCAGTGGTTGAGAATAGGCCTGCCAGTGCAGGGGATACGGGTTCGATCCCTGGTCCGGGAAGATCCCGCATGTCGCGGAGCAGCTAAGCCCCTGCGCCACAACTACTGAGCCTGCGCTCTAGAGCCCATGAGCCACAACTACTGAGCCCACATGCCACAACTACTGAAGCCTGCACGCCTAGAGCCCATGCTCTGTAACAAGAGAAGCCACCACAATGAGAAGCCCGCACACCGCCACGAAGAGTAGCCCCTGCTCGCCGCAACCGGAGAAAGCCCGCACGCAGCAACGAAGACCCAATGCAGCCAGAAACAATAAATAAATAAAATAAAATAATAAAATAAATAGACAAAAAAAAATCCCACAGTGTTCTCATAGATAAGGGGGGAAACTGAAGCACAGTTCCACATGTTACCTGGAGCCAGTGTTCACAGATTAACAAGCCATTGAGCTTAGACACTAAAGAGTCATACTTAAAGACAATTAATTAATTTATTAGGCATTAATGGGTCTATCGCACTGTTGACTATTAAAACATTTTAAATGATTTAAATGACACTTCATTATAAAATGCTAGTATCCTGAAATATTAGAGTTAGGAGAAGCCTTCATTAGTCAACCATCCTCCTTTTACAGAGCCCGCCAGGAGTCCCTGGCAGGTTAAGTGATGCACCCAAGATCCCAAAACTAGTTGAGGAAGAGAGCTTGCATCAGAAACCATCTGCCTCCACCTCTGGTGTTACTTTACTACACCACACTGCTAAACTTGTCTTGATTTGACTTTCTTTTAACATGCCAATTTCATTTCTAATTGCAGAAAAAGTTGTCAGTCACCACGTTTTAAAGGAGAAACCCGTGTTTCTCTATTACAATGCTATTGATTTTAACTCTTATTTTGATTTCCAAATATCACTGGAGCTTTCTTGGCTGAGCACCCTAGCTTGGTTTCTTTCCATCTCTCCCTCCTGCCCCTGTACTGCACACAGCTCGATCAAATGAAAAACATTCTTCCTCTATATGTGGATTCTTGTCCCTCTGTGTTGAGAACCCAAGTTAATCCCTGAGCTCAGATAACTAATTTTTAAAAAGTAAAAACCAGAAAGAAAGCCATAAAGAATAATTACTTTGACATACATAAATACATACATATATTTGTGTGTATATATAAATTATATATATATAAAGATAAAATATCAAACTATTAAAAGGAGGAAACCTCCTTAAAATTGCCCAAACTCTTTCAGGCACCACCATGCTCAAGGCAAAGAGCTCCATAAATTGAACATTTTATGAGTGAGGGAGCAGACCCTGGGCTCTGCACCCCTCCCCACCTCTCCTCTCCGGAGGTAAAATCTCTTTGGGGCCTGCTGAGAAGTAGGCTGTGACATTCTTAAAGGGATGGAAATAAGGTTTTATAATCTCCTGCTATTACCTCTTAAATACAGATCATGTCTCAAAGTTTCAACACCATAATTTGTTCCCCCTGACCCAAGCACAGTCTGGGATCCTTACTTTGAGTAGGTAGAAATTTCTCACTCACTTGTGTGTAGTCTTCAGACACCAGAATAAATCCATTATTGTCTATGAGGTAACAGTTCACAGTCTAGAAAATAAAAACACCACAGTTTCAACTTTGGGTCCTCAGGCTGCTTTTACACGAAATGACATACTTCCAACCTGAGAGACACCTATTTTAGGCTGTTTTGGGAGAACTGGAAATGCCTGCTGGCTCTAGGAGTTAAGGCTATGGTTAAGCTAACCCGAGCATTTACTCTGCAAAACTAATGAACAAAAATAAAACACGAAGCAAGCCTTGAACATCCCAGATTAGGATAAAAAGAATATACATTTTAAAGTTATGCATTACAGTTTATCTTCCTTTTTAAAAATTTTTATGACCTGAGTAATATTTCCCAGGAACAAAGTGTCCAGAGGCCCCCGAGCCTGTATTCATGGTGGTTGAAGTGCAGCCTGTTTTGAAAGCAAAACGCCAGCACAATGCCATTACTCTAATGATGTATTAATGAAAACACCGTGTCAGCTCAGAAGACCATCAGGGGACCAGGTAATATTTTTTAATTTGTTCATAGACTTAGGCAGGAGGGAAGGGGCAGAACTTCTGTTAAAGGGTCCCCTCAGGCCTCCTAAAGGTTTTCAAACTGTGTTTTTAATTGGGAGCTGGATTTGGGGGCAGGGCTGTTAGCTTTTGGTAGCTCAGATTTATAAATTGTAGCAAGGTAAGCCCAAACCTCTGCTTCCCCCATGCTACTTTAATCTCAAGTGAATGATTTGCTACAGGCTAAGTCTTAATTACAGTGCTGTGGAGTTTAAATTTAAGGTTTTATTCCGTCCTTGATGTAACTCAGTTTCTATTTATTGCGGCTTTACATATCGACTGCAACATTTAATTTGTAACATATCTTTACCCTGAGCTAAATTCCCCTAGCTCCAGACCACTGCAGGGCTGGTGTTTTCTGGGACATTTACCTATCTGTGTAGTCGATTTTAGTGAGGCACAAAAGTATAGCAGTAAGTTGGTCAGAAAGATGCATCCTTTATCAGTAGGCAATGGTGGAGAATCGGCAGAAAATTAAAAGCCTGCTAGCATCTTTTAGAAACGAGTCAGCTGCTTTGGTGACCAAGGGTTTCTCTTGGTTATCCCAAGGGGCCAGATGAATGACTTGGTCACACTCTTGCTGTTCAAAGAAGCTCTTAGCTGTAAGGAGACTACTTTGTCCCTGGTGGGAGTCTTGACAAACTTTCTCCTTTTTTAGGACACAGCACTATGAAAGTACTCATAGAGTTCTACTGTCCAATATGGCAGCCACGCGCTACGTGCAGAGTTAAACTTAATTTTAAGTTAATTGGGTCATATTAGACAAATCTATACCCTTGTTTATTTGAGGATCCTGATTGTCATTTTGCAGATATAGACCCTGATGCAAAGGGAGGTTAACCTCCTTTCAGTCATACATGTTGAGCATAGGAGTGGCCTCCATATTAAAATACTGACTCTCCAAATCCTTGCAGTTGCATAGAGATCCAAAGTCATCATAACTCACCCTCTATCCCTAATTATAAAGTGAGTTCCTACTCAAACATCCCTAGCCAACTGGTATTGCTGCTATTAGACCTATATCTTTGGTCAATCTCTGTTCGTCTAATGTTGTAAATATTAGACAGTACAAAGCAAATAGATTATAAAGTCAACTGAAACTCTTCGGAAAGAGGCAATATTTCATGAAGCCCATGAAAGTGATATTGGAGATCAGCTCCAATCACACAGGAAGCCGTGGGCACATTAGTATCTGTCATAGGTAACACATGAAGAAAGAAAACATCACCACAGATAACATGAAAGATGCCTCCAAAGAGAATGATTTCAAAAGCAAGGGACTAAGAGAAGCTCCTGGGGAAACGGATCAAGCTCCACTACATTTGACCTTCCTTGTGATCACTCTGTGAAAATCAAATATAAAGTGAAGGATTCTATATTGTGATTTTTATAATTTTATCAGAAATGTTATACTCCCTACTCCCAAACCAAATGTGTCCTTTGTTTATAGAATTATAGTATGACTGCAATTATAATTTAAATTTGTTAAATAAAATAAATGTATTTTCACCATTTTCACTTTATTTAGAGACAAAGCTTCAATGAAATGTTTCATTATTTGCCATAAATGTTTGGTTCTTTCTCATTTCTTGGAAATGAGGACCTCTGTGCTCCTTATAATGGCCAGCACTGGGTGGAATCAAGGTTGGATTGGCCATTAGGAGACTCACTTCTCAGGCATCCACCTTTGCTCTCACTCTCTTCTGGTGTGGAAGGCACAGAGGGGAAAGTAAGAAACCGATATTGCCAACACTGTGAGTGACAAATCACTGAGAAAATCACAGGTCAGAAGCAAGGATGCTGTGTCATTGATGTAGAACTGGGCCCCTTAATCTGAAAGGTGTCATTTAGTTTTCATTATAGGCAATATTGCTATGTTAGGTATATTTAGTCTCTGTGAAGACTTCATAAACAGACCTTTCTTGATTAAATTATTGGGAAGTATGGTGGAATGGAGTAAGGCCACTGGAGTAAAGTGAGCAGGGTACTGGGTTATGAAACAGGACAGAATTAGCCAGATTCCAGTCTGATAAATTGTTTTCTCTATGTCTCTTTACAATAAATAGCCAATCACCTTCTCCATACTCCCTCCTCCAGTAAAAAGAAAGAGAGGAGATATTTTCTCAGCTTTCCCTCACTGTGCTACTTCTGCCCCAAATTAAGCCAAACCTCTCAGAAGGAGTCTGCCCAGAGCCCTGTCCCAAGGGTAGGCTGACAGGCTGAAGGGCTTGGGGAAACCAGGAGCTCTAAGTTTTGACAGATATTGTAAGCAACCACTCCACAGCCACCTGTGACAAAACATGTAAAGATGAGGCTGTTTGAAAAATGCAGAGACAAAGACAGAGTGGGTGAGAGAAGTTGTCTTTTTTTAAAAAGGCATCTTTCTTCAACTACTTGATGACTCAGTATTGCTCAGAGAAGTCCTATTCCAGGCCACAGAGGCAGGTCAGGTAGATATCTGAGGTTCAGAGCCCCAAACCAGGCCATGGGAATTGGGCAGTCACAGATAGTAAGGAAAGCTGGGGAGAAAGGGTACTTGGGGGTGAGAAGCACAGCACCACGCCTGTGTTACCTGGAAGGTTACCTGTGTTACCTGAGGCTAAGATACTAGCTTGAGAATCGGAGACTTTGACACTTGCTGTCAGTGTGACCTTGAGCAAAGCCTTTTAACACTCCCAGTCTCAGTTTCCTTATCTGAATGATGGAGACAGCAACAACTATTTCAGAGGAGTGGTGAGAAGATTAAGTAGGCCAGTGAGTACAAAGTGCTGAGCACAGAGCAAGGTGCATAGTGAGTACCTGGAGGACCTGTGCTTGTGTCTATTCAGCAAATGATGTTTATTGGTCACCTACTATGTGCCCTCTTTATAAGTATCCTACTGCTGCAAATTGAGTTTCTCAGAAAGGGAAGTTGTTACATAGTTTATAGCAAGAGGCTGGGGAGGCAAGTCAGCTGATAAGCGTGTGTGCTCATCTCCCCTGCTAACCAGTTAGCTCCTGGAGGACAGGGGCCATTTCTGACTCTGCTTCCCATTGACTCCCCGGGTGTTGGAGGTACCAGGCACGTAAGGAGGGCTCAGTAAACGTGTCTTGAAGGAATGAGTGAGTGTGTGAGAGGTTGCCTCTCAGGTTCTGAAGTTAACATTTGCTTTGTGTGGAATGGAGCTCCTTAAAGTCGTCAGTCAGGCCCATGGCCAGGCCCTCCATGAAGATGTATCTACAAGCCAGGAAGACATCTGGCCATACCGACTCCACCCACCGGCCCAGGGCACTCTAGCCAAGGCCCAGGGAGGCCATTGTTGGGAGAGACAGAGGGGCTGGAGTGGATCCAAGGCAAAGCATGTCTGATAAGTCTGTGGGAGTTGGGCCAGGTCTTCAGTACAGAGGAGAAGCCAGAAGCATGTGAACTTAATGAGCCCCCACAGCTGTTTTTAATGGGGACCTGATCACTCGAGGGCAGTTCGGGGAGTGGAGGGACATGGCCTCAAAGACTTAATTAAAAGCTATGAAAGGGGAATGACACGTGGAAAGAGTCTGCTGAAAGGATGGAAAGGGGCCTGGCTTTTCCATTTAAAACGATGTCAACTGCTTGCCTGAAGCCAAAATTTAGAGTCAAAATGGGAAATGGATGATAGTTTCAAAGTGCAAAATGAGCATCAGATCAAGTTCAGCAATCCAGCAAATTCCATGCTTAATTTTCAAAGTGTGTGAACTTTTAAAATGATATTTGAATGGGGGTCCATCCCAATGGCTGCTAAAGGAGATCATTAGTAGTGAGGAAGGCATGCCCAGTGGAAACTGTCATTGCCTGAAGTGTGTATGTGGTTGCCATCTGAGGTTTTAGGTTCAGGTGACCCACTACTCTAAGGGAAGAACATGTCTGCAGACGTTTTTGTTTGATAGCTAATGTTTATTGAGTGCTTACCGTTCGCCAGGAGCTGTGCTATAAAGTTTTCATATATTATCTCATTCATCCTCATCATTACTCTGTGAGGTAGGTGTTTCTACCCCCATTGTATAGTTGAGGAAACAAAGGCAAGGCTTATTACTGTCAGAGTCACAGTTTGAAGCTATTCTAACTCCATAGCCTGTGCCTTTAACCACTATGCTAGACCACCTGTGAAATCAGTTACTGAACAACTAATATATATTGTATGTTTCGAAGTCTAAGTGGGAATCCATTTCCACTTATTTTTATATATGAGAATGCACAGAGGCAGTGTGGGTTGTAGGAACACTGCCTCTAACTTTATTCATCAGATTATTCAACCAACTATTCATCCATCCATCCAACCAATCAACTAGAAACCAATCAATCAACCAACCCAACTATCCAAAACACCATCAATCACACTAGCCAACCAACCATCCATCCAGTCACCCAACTAACCAACCAACTGTCCTCAGTTCTTTTACCACAAATAGGGATTAGTAATTGTACAAGTAAAGGGCTTAACATAGGGCCTTGTGACACTGATTAATCAATATTATTGTTGAGCTGAGTTGTCTTGAGTTGAACACTCCAGTAAGACAATTAATGCCTCAAAGACAGAGGAGAGGTTTGAAGCCACTTGACTATCCTATGAATGGCATCCCCAAACTTACTGAAAGGGTGTTGATCATAAAACATCATAGGGTACTCTTTCCTACAGGAAAATTAATTTTGATCTGATGGTCAGGAAAAGTTGGGGTTTTGCTGAAAAGCTGATTGATTAGTTTTTACTCTTTGGATAGTAACTCATACAGCAATTATGTTTTTTTTTTTTTTAAAACTGGCAGCCAGATCTTTGGGGACTGAGCATTTTGTACTTTAGCTTCACCCTGGACTCCCTTTCATATTTCTCTACTTGTCTTTGCTTCACCTACTTTTTGGAAATATACTTCTAATCTATGTTTTCTGAGTTAGAATTACGTTTGGTTAGGATTTCTTTAATCCCTGTGGTAACCAGAAGGAATATGAATGTGTGATCATTTATAAGTTCCAGTTTATGTATTGACTAATGGTTTGGCTGACTCAGAGAGAGGAAGGCCGCCTAAGCCAAAGTGAAAGGCCACTTCACACCTGCTTGATCCAAAATGTGGGGCAGAAGATACATGGGATTGGATGCTGTAAAAACTTAAATCTGATGGACAGACTTAGGACAGTGGTACATCTTTTTTCTTCTATTGCTCATGTGTGGAATTCAAATTCCTCCTCCCAAGATTGAGGGAGAGGGAGAGAGATAAAGAGAAAGAAAGAAGGGAGGGAAAGGGAGTTGTAGGAGGGAAGCATTATGCTAGAATGCAACATTCTGAGTTTTCAACTCTTAGATTTTTGGCTTATTACATGAAATTAAGCAAGTCATTTTATTTCTCTGATCCTCAGTTTCTCCCTCTGCAGAATGGGTCATATATTCCTATCCATTTCACCGGGTGGTTAAGAAGATGAAAAGAGGTACCACATGGGGAGAAAACTTTGAGAGTTGTAACATGAGTTTCAAATGGCAGTAATTTGTATCGTTTTTTTATAAAATGCCAAAGTCCCAGTAGTGCTGTTCGTGGGACATTTATATCACATTTCTCTAGCTCTCATAAACTATCTGATTGGGAGAAGAAAGAAAAAGAAAGAAACAAAGCAAATGTCCTTGGGTTTTTGGAAACTGGTCCAGAGCAATCTGTTAGACCTGGCTCTGTGAGACATTCCCCCTGTGAGAAAACACCCGTAGTCATCCAACCACTCCACCACCACCCGCCTCCGCCCCTGCCACCCCCAACTTGATTAGGGCAGACACAGGGCCAGGAGGCCCTCATACCTCATCATCACAGCTGATAGAGCATTTGCCATCCAGAGAGGCGCACTGTGGGGTGAGGGGGAAACAAAAGGAAACGTGTCATTTGGACACACCAGCGTCTGCTATGGCTGCCACATAGTTACTCAAGGACAGCCTATCAAAGTCCTAGCCTGTTATGTAAATACCAAATTTCATCCAAAGGGAATGCTCCAGGATGAATTGGCCCATTCTCTCTAGGATGAGTACCAGCTCCAAACAGTAATATAAAAGACAATTTGGGGACTTCCTGGTGGCACAGTGGTTAAGAATCCGCCTGCCAATGCAGGGGACACGGGTTCAAGCCCTGGTCCAGGATGATCCCACATGCCCCGGAGCAACTAAGCCCGTGCGCCACAACTACCAAGCCTGCATTCTAGAGCCCGTGAGCCACAACTGCTGAACCCGCGTGCCACAACTACTGAAGTCCACGTGCCTAGAGCCCGTGCTCCGCAACAAGAGAAGCCACTGCAATGAGAAGCCAGCCCGCTCACTGCAATTAGAGAAAGCCCGTGCAACAAAGACCCAACGCAGCCAAAAATAAATAAATTTATTTTAAAAAAAAGACAATTTGGGGGCAACAGGGCCCTTTTTCATTTTAATTTATGTTGTCCATTTTAATTTATGCTTCATTCAATATTGATGTCTTTTTAAGACCTCAAATCTTTGAGTAACAAGAAATATAATTATGTATCCATTTAATTTTAAATTAACCCCCAGTGACTTTTTTTTTAAAACTCCTGTCTGTGTTCTTGGTACATAGTTTCCTAAAGTATCTTCATTTAAGAAATGATATACCATTTCAACATTTAGAATTGGACAGATGGAGGCAACTTATGTGTTGCCATTTCTGCTGAATTACTGAACAAATACCACTGAGATTACTTAGTACAGAATGTATAGTGCAAGTAAAGAATGTTCCCAGATTATCCAAGGCAGAAGAGCCCTTGGCCAAAGAAGGCATGCTTAGTCTACCCTAGTTATGCAAAAGCCTTCAAAAGAGATTCACAAATAAGTAATTGGGCACCACAAGATTAAAAAAAAGTCACTATGAAAATCTGCAAAAGTCCCCAATACTTAGAAGAAACACTTCTCTTTTAGAAGGGCACTAGTTTGATCTCACAATTACAATTACTACTGTTTGCAGGAGCAAATTCCCTGCTTTCCCAGCATGTGGTGTCTAACACGCTGTCAGCCCTTTATTTTGCAGTGAAATGAAAGGTAATCTGAGCAGCCCAGCAGTTCATTTTACAAACATTCATCGGAAATCTGGTACTTTTAGGCTCCGGGTACTCAAATGTGAACACCTGTATAATAACTGTGTCGCTAATTCTTCAACATGCTGATTATAACTTACCTGTCTGCTGGCAGTCCAGAACTTCCTTTGGAAAAATTCAAGTTTCATCTGAATGCCTACAGCTTGGACAAATTATAAATAAAACATGGCATTAGAGATCTCTTTACACAATTATTTAAGATTATCATTGAAAATTATCTGTCAAGGTAAGATGCTGATGTAAGCACATCAGATAAAAACACTTAAAAACAAAATTTACGGTGAAGCATACAACTAAAACATTTTATCTTTCAGGTAAGGAATTTTCAAGGTTACCTGTAGTCATAGAACTCTTGACAGAACAAACTGAGCACAGTGCAGATGGCTCTTTGGAGAGATGTTACTTGAGTGTTTCTAAAATTCATATACTTGTGGTCACCACCCTCCCCAGCACAGCTGAAGACAGGAATGGAAATAAGAAGAATATTCAGAAGATCATGGTTCCTTCAGGGTTCCCACTTCTGTTATTACTGCATGAACTTGCATGCCTAAAATGTGTACTCTGCATATATTTTTGAGATATGAAACTTGAAAAGTACTTGTCCTGAGGCTGGTGTTTGGAAGCGAGTCACTCAGCCATGACATGACTTTGTTGAACTGTCCCCCAGCATCCACATCTCAGTGATCTTCTCTCCCCAGGAACTCTGGTGGAATTATATAGATCTTTGCTTGTCTGTGGAAAGTTCCCTAGGGCAACAGTGAATGCTACTTCTAGTAAGAGAAATGTACAGAAATGGAAGAGGTTAAGAAAGTGATTTGAAACTCTGGAAAGAAGAATTCGGTGGAACCTCAGAACTAGGCAATGAACAAGCTCAGATTATTTCTCTCTATGAAGTCAAGACAAAGTAACTCTTGAAACTGTTTTCGAAAGTACTCAAGTCAGGGGAAAAAGCTCATCAGATGGTGAGAAAACTTTAGAGGAGATGGAAAGAAAGAATGAGACTCTGTGCTGGAAACACTGCCCTCCCCAAGGGGACACCATTTACCCCTGGGCAGTTTTGCAAACTTCAGTCCATTGCACACAACTTCCCCAATTTTTGCCATATCCTTATACCACCAGTATTGTTATTTATCTTTCCACATGTTTTTTCTTTTGCTGAAATACCTACAGTAACTTCAATCTACATAATAATACCTATCAAAAGAAGTACACAATTACCAAAAAAAAAAACCAACAAAAAAAAACTAAATTCACTCATATACTTTTATGTGGCCACCATGTTAGATGCCCCCCACCAACTCCCACCCTGGGTAAACATTCTTCTGCTGGCTTCAGGAACTTGAAGATTTATGAAGGTCTTGGGCTGTTACCCTTATAAGTACCAAGTGCATTTCTACTTCCTAAACAAATTGTTGGAGCAAGATCTGAGAGTCAAAGTTAACTGGGATATGTACACTTAGAGAGACTCATCCTCTATCTTTGCACTTAGAACGTCAGACTCTAGGGTAAGACTAGAGCTAAGCATGGCTGCAACATGCAGAACGGAAGACTCTGAAATGCACCATTTCAGCACTCTGGGTTCATCCCGCTTTGCCCAAAGTGTCTTCCATCTTCTGGAGCATAAGCTCCCCAGGGACAGGGACATGTTCTTGCTCCCCACTGGATCCCTGCCTCCAGCAAGGTGCCAAGCACATAGATGACTCACTGGTAAATGCTTGCTTTTTTAGAAAAACTGTTCAGGTGATAGTATAGTTAGTAGATGGATGGATGGATAGATAGATAGATAAACATCAGTGTGAATTATAATCATACCTGAATAAAGGTTTTTCAGTGGCAGTTCTCAACACATTAGAACCATCTGGGGGACTTCAAAAAAACATTCTGATGCCTGGTGCCTTCCCCCTCCACACTAAGACCATTTAAATCAGAATTTCTGGGAGTGGAGCCTAGGCATGGGTATGTTTAAAAAGCACCTCAGGTGATCTAAATGTGCAGCCGGGGTTGAGCTAGGCTACTCCACAGGCCTTACTGTAGACAGTAAGTTGGCTATGGAGGACCTACCACGATATGGGCCATTTGGTCAGACTATAGCATAAACTGCTCTTCCTAGCCCTGGAGAAAATTTCAGAGAATACCTGAAGGAAGCTGATATTGAAGCCTGAAGGCTATTCACTGCAGTTTCAAATGAATCTTGTCTTCCAAAGTGCCTGACGAGCCATATCCCTATTGGAGAGGAACCAACTGAGGAAGCTGTAAACCACAGCGCTGGCTGGGTTTTTAGTCAGATCCACCAGCAGGAAGAGGTAAGAGCCTGACCTGGACTTAAGAAGGGTCTTGAAGCAAGTATCTCTGGTTCTACCAAACACAGGGAGGGATGGCAGAAAGCTGACCTCAGAGCAGAAGGCCTTAAAACTGTTGTGACATTCAATCATTGGTATCTAAGGGGAGGGAGGAAAACGAGTTTTCTCTCTTCCTCCGTGTGTATCTCTGCAGGCCAAGGTCAACAGCCACGGCAGGCTTCGAGACACAACAGGATAAAAGCAGAGGGTTCCTTGAGAGAGTCACCCCACGGTGACCTTTCTATGGTGTTTCTATTCCCAGCAACCCAGAGCTGCCCCTGGCCCACCCATCGTCTACTGAGTTCCCCCGTCAGTCACCCATGCCCTTTCTGAGCACCCTTCCCATTCTCTGATGGAGGCCCCGTTTTCACCTCTCTAATGAAGCTAGCTGCTCCCTCCTGGGTGTTTATCCATCTCACATACTTGCAGCCTGCTATCATCTGCCCCTTTCGGTCTGTATCCCAGCTCCTCAGAGTGCTTTAATCTTGCTTCATGAGTCAGTCCCTCCATCCCATTAATCATGCAGGCTGCTTCTCTCTGATCTCCCTCCAGCAGGCTGCATCCTCTCCCTGGTCCTGATGCCCTAAACTAGACACTACTTCCCTCACTCCTCACTCACTCCCTGTCTGGGCCATGAGGTCGATGCCAAAGGACTCCCAGACAGTCTTGATTATAATGGATCTGCTCCATTTTGCCCTGGCTGTGTTTTTTGTTGCCCACACCCCTTCCAGCAACTCTGGCCCATGGTTTCCCACTTCTGGGTTTGTAGTATGTTCACCTACAAGTTAATATACTTCTCTATGATTAAGAGATTCACAGGCCCATTGGTGGGTCAATTTCATGACCATTTGTTCAGTGGTGCTTTCTATGCCGGGCTCTAAGCTGGGTGCTAAGGGGAATGAGACCACATGCTCCCTCAGAGTCTATGTGGGGAGTGGCCACGTGGTAAAAGCAACATCAGAGGCTTAAACAGAGAACTGTGGAGCACAGAGGATGGGGCAGACTTGGCCTGGGGGAATCGGTAAGAACTTTGTGTAAGATAAAGCATGGAGATCTGACTCATAGAAAAAGTAAGAACAGAGGAAAGATGAGAATCAAGTGCAGAAACAGCACAGGCAAAAGGATGGAGCCTTTTCAAAGACCATACTGTCTTCTGAGGCTTGAAAGAATGTGAGTGGGGGAGATGGTTGTGGGGGCTGAGGTCAAATGGCAAATGGTCTTGAATGTCAGGCCAACACACCTGAAGAGTATCCTGTAGGCCAGGAGTTGGCCCAAGAGCCAAATTTAGCCTCTTTTTATCAATAAAGTTTTACTGGAACACAGGCACCCTTATGTGTTTACGTACTGTCTGGTACAACAGCAGCGCTGAGTAGTTGCAACAGAGGCTGAATGGCCCACAGAGACTAAAATACTTACTGTTTGGCCATTTACAGAAAAAGTTTGCTGACACCTGCTTTAGGGTCTGAGGAGCCATTTAAGATATTTAAGTAGAAAAGTCAAAGGACTTCAGATCTATATTTTAGAAAGTCCACAATGAAAGCCCTGAGAAGGAAGGACTAGGGAAATGGCCCAGACAGTGGGAAATAGGAGAGTGAGGTGAGTCAGGCAGCCACAGCCACTGGGTGCGTTTGGCTAATTATCTCTTAAGTACAAATTGATTTAAAGCAAAAAACAAACAAACAAGCAAACAGCAAAAAACCCTCAAAAAACCAGAATAAAAATTCCCCTCCACAAACAAACAAAAATGCTTAAGGGCATTCCTATGGCTAATTCTATTCAGAAAAACAAATACAAGCTTCCACAAACAGAAATTTAGCTTCCTCTTGCTATTTTCCTTTGTTTTGTTCCAGTTTTATTTTTCCTTTTTTCAACTTTTATCATAAAAAAGATCATCATTACTTCAACAACTCCTCCTCTCTTCTCCCATCCCCCACACATCCCAAATGGAACCTGAGATATTTGTCATGCCCGTCTACTTTGTTCTTTCAACATTTCAAGCCATAACGGTATATTCTGATTCAAGTCAATCCTGCTAATTTAATAAGAAAAACAAGGACTGAAAATGCTTTAGCGAAACCCAAGTCCCAAAGAGAATGCAGAAAATTAAAACACCATTCCTGGGGTTTGAAATTTTTTAGACAGTCCAGAAAATCATCAACATATTTCTCCTGGAGTTCACGGTGCTCCTCACTTCCATTTGATTATAAAGGCTCCCCGGCTCCCTGCTAGGAACTTTCAACACAAGGATGGAGACAGAGTCCCTTTTCCATGACTGCATCTGGTGGTTCCTTACTCACCTCCCAGGAGCAGAACTGACCCAGAAGAAAGTATCTCTGGGGACCCTTCCCAGCACTCCAATATCGTGTGAGCCTCCTAGGACAATGACCTTAAGATACTAGGATGGTCTTCGGAAACCAACAAAACAGCAAAATCGTCGTTATGAGAATTGCCATCCCAAAGAGCCCCAGAGCCTTTCATATGAAATATTCATGCATCTGGAGCACTGACACCTCATAATTTGCTTTGAATTAGTCAGGTTACTGCTGCTATAACACACCTCAATACTCTAAAGTATGCCTGAGTGCAGATTTTCAGCTCAGCAATACAGACCACAGAGCTTCCATGAAATATCTTCCTTCCAGTCTTCCCCTTTCCCCAACTCTCTAACTTCCTTCCTACCTACTTTTCCCCTCCCTCTCTTCGTCCCATGTTTATCAGAAACCAGATACATGACAGGTGGTGAATGTACTGAAATGAAGACTTAAGGGATGCAACAGTCATGGATGGAGGCCTGGGAGGGCAGTCAAATCACTGAAGAGAGGATCACACTTCAGGATATTCAGAGCTGACGGAGTCGAGCATCATCCAAGCACCAAAACATAATGGCACTTCATTTGCAGAATGTCAGTGATTAGTGCACTGGAATTGGGACCAACAGCTGACCTCAAATGCTGCAGTCCTATGTTGTCCAAATTGGTGGCCACTAGCTACATGTAGCTATTTAAATCAAAATTAAATAAAATTAATAATTTAGTCCCTAAGTTGCACTAGCCACATTTTAACTGCTCAATAGCCACATGAGGCTAGTGGCTACTATACTGGACCCAACAGATCCAGAACATTTTCATCATCACAGAGAGTTTAATTGGACAGTCATCACTGATAACAGGAAGGAACACAGAGAGGAACTGGAGACTGGTGTCCCTTGAGGATGAAAGTTAACGTTCCCCACAGACCCGTCCATGCTACCCACTACCTGGAGGTGAAAGAAATGAGGATGACTTAGGTATGGAGGATCTAGAGCAGATAGACCTGCCCGTGTGAGAAGACCTGGATTTGCAAGGGGAAGATGGTAATTAGTTTGAGAGAAACCCAAAGAAATCAATGCAATATGCTCAATGTGGCTACCACCCTCAAGATTTATTTATTTTGCTTTATAAAATTTGAAAATACAAATTACATTTCCAGTGCTATTATATTCAAATGCATTCAAGATGAAATCATGCATGCATCTCATATCAGGTTAATAGACATGCATTCAAGTGTAATCCGAGACTCACCAAAGAACAATGTTACATGTAAAATTAGAAATAAAATAACTTTTTCATATTGTATTCATTTAGAAATAATTTTCTGTGGGCTTGGCCTCAACTGGCAACTTACCCCTAGGAGCACAAATCCGGTTTGTAAAACAGTGCTCACCACGCCTGGCACGCAAGCTCACACAAAACACCCCTACCTCCATTTGCCCAGTTCTCCAGCCATGCAATATATTCACATACACATAGAGAGCTCATCCAGGAGACAGAAAAACAACCCTGCCGCCATCAACAAATTATAACCAGGAAAGTGTTTACCAAGAGCTCTGGTTGTGAACACTGTTTCTAAGACAGCTGAGTGCCCATGGGTACATCATTTCACTTCTCTGTCTCTACAAAGAGAGTCACACTGGCTCTAGCTTCTGAACAGCACTTTCGTGGGATGGGGATAAATGACACAAAATAAAAGGATGTGTATCAGAACACTCTAAAGGGTTGACAGTGCTGTCAACATTCATGTGATGATTTGTTCCTAGTTTTCAATCCTTTTTGCTTGTATTTCACAACCAAGTACACCTTTTGTGCCAATATATTGACACTGAACAGAAGATTCATCCACGATAAATCCATATTGTCCACTGCTACCAAGGTCCCTTAGGATGTAATGTTGGTGGGTAAACACTCTACAAAATTATAATACCTTAGAAGGGGGGAAAGGCCACGTGAGCACTGGCAAAATGAAGCAGAAAACAGAAGGCAAAGATTCCTTTCCAGCTGAGCAAGCTTGAAATGGATTTTTTTCCCTTCAGGATTAATGAAAGGTGTGCCACTCTTCAAATGCCATCACTCACCCCTCTGGAATTGTGATTATCCATGCACACTCAGGACAAGGTTAGATAGGTCAGCATATAGAATCCAAGAGGGTTTTGTCCCTGATACTCTCACCATCAGCTCCATGTGCTCATCAGCCAGGCTACCTGGTCACAAAGCTTCTCAACTGACTGGCTACTGCTGGCAGCATGGGGACAATTATTTCATTCCAGTGCTCAGGCAGAAAATCAGATCCCAGAGCTCCCCTGGGCTGGCTTGGCCCACAAACAGGAGTGTTTTCTTCTAATAGATTCCAACTCATGGGTAGGAATATGGTAGAAAACCGTATCCTTATTAGAGAAAATAAAACTCTAATAAGTTAATAAATAAAATACATGCTAAGGATTTCCTTTGTATCTCATCACTTAGGAGTGGAACAAGTTTTCTTAAAATCCAAATTCTACAAGTTCATGCTGGCCATACATTTTCTCAACTAGAAAATGAGCTCCTTTCTGGTCATATTTCTCAAGCAGGGTAGTGGCTCTTTTTACACAGCTGGGTTAATATCTCCCACCTTGTCCTCAGCCCCCCTCTGACAGAGTCCCTGAATTTTCATTCCTTTGTACCCAACAGCAATGATGGCTTGCAGTGACAGTAACAAGGCATGGCACATTTGGATTACAACTTGCCTTAATTAACGGTCAACTGTAATAGCTGCTAGCCAAGCCACATTTGTTTAAATGTTTTCTTCTGTTTGTTTTCAAAATAGTTAATTGCAAGTAGAACTAACAATGAATCTCAATGTCACTTTTTTGGAATATTTCATGATTAACTGGGGGTTTGGGAAAAGGCCACTGTCCTGGAGCACTGAGGAAAAGAACTCTAACCTTCCTTACATCAAATACAAGCCCATTCCAGGGGTCTGCTAATGTCCAGGATAAATGACTTACCACATGAATAACAGTTTAAAACTGTAATGTGAATTATGACATAACTCATCTGTTAAATATTTCATGTGAAGATTTTAATGATTTGCATGATGGAATGTTGGACAAAAAACACAACTGAAATCCTGGGACTAATTTGGGCGAAACTGAGAACAGAGTATCCTCATGGAGATGAGGGGGAAGAAAAGGCAGCTGCATTTATTCCCCCCTGGGTGTCAGACTGGCAAGTCCAAAGGCTTTCTTAAAAGATTATAGGGACGGGAGAATGATCAGCAACAACCTTTTGAAAAATATTTAGATCAAAGCCATATTTGTTTATTATAATCTTGGTAAAGCCTGAACATTAATCTCCAAGGTATGGTATTATTTCAGAAATCAGGGGAAAAAAAACCATTCTCACAGGAGCAGACACACCTCATATTTTAGCCTACGCCGAGTGAAGAAATACAATGATAAAAGGGGAGGAGGTATTTTAAATATAAACCCCTCACCGATTGCATATTTCACTTCTGAAGTATACCCTGTGGTATTGGGGTGGAGGGGGGGTAATCTTTCTTATACATGCTTTTAAGTAACAAAGAGCTACATGATATATGTCTGTGGTGAGAGAGAGGGAGGGAAACAGGACTCATTATCACTCGATTGACAATGCGATAGCAGAAGATTTTCTTTGAAGACTCATAGCTGCAGAGGCCTGTTTTAATCTGGGACTGGCTTCTGGGAATGTGTGTAGGAAGTCCTGATCCCTTCGCCTACACATTTCTTTTGTAGTCACTTTGTTTTTGTCCTGTCAGAGCTTCTTGGGAGCAGTCACCTTTGGTAAAGTATAATAAATGACAATTATGAATGTTTCCTCCATTTAGATTCTAATTACTTGACAGAATCAATGTTGAAAAGAATTAGCAGGGCTGTGGAATGGAATAATAATTTTCTTTTCACCCCTGAGGTAATCTGGAAGCATTTTTCCAGACTTCATCTGAAGAAACCTATATTCCCTCAGCTTTCTGAGGCCACTGGAGCTGGCATCGAATAGTTTTTGTCAGATCATTTTATGCTCACAAAACTCTTCAAATAATATTATTTCAATAAGGTTTTCAAGCCAATACATTTTTAGAGTCAATTCCCATCCTTTCAAACTTTCAGAATAAAACATTTAAGCCTCAGGCTTCATTGTATTTTAATCAGGGTTACGCAAATCAATGTCCATTAAGAAAATTATAAGTTTCCAAATTATAGCTCCCCAGTTAATAATTTCTTATTAGGTCACCACCTAATAACAGTTACCAAAGAGATTATAACAAAATCAGGGGTCACATTTCCAAACATTTCAAAAGCCATAATAGAATGGTCACATATATTTGCCAAACACCTCTGAGCTGGATGTTGATGACTGTATTCAATGCAAAGCAGCATTAAAATATCCACATCAGAATGTAAATTGGTGCAACCACTATGGAGAACAGTATGGAGGCTCTTTAAAAAACTAAAAATAGAACTACTATATGATCCAGCAATTCCACTCCTGGGTATATACTTAGAAAAAAAGAAAACACTAATTTGAAAAGATACACACACCCCAATGTTCATAACTGCACTATTTAGAATAGTCAAGACATAGAAACAACCCAGTACCCATCTACAGACGATCTGGTTTAAGATGATGTGGCATACACACACACACACACACACACACACACACAATGGACTATTACTCAGCCATAAAAAAGAATGAAATATTGCCATCTGCAGCAACAGAGATGGACCTAGAGAATATCATATGAAGTGAAGTAAGTCAAACAGTGAAAGACAAATATTATATGATATCACTTATATGTGGAATCTAAAAAATAATACAAATGAATCTATATACAAAACAGAAACAGACTCACAGACCTAGGAAATAAACTTATGGTTACCAAAGGGGAAAGGGAGGAAGGGAAGGGATAAAATAGGAGTATGGGATTAACAGATACAAACTACTATACATAAAATAGATAAGCAACAAGGATTTACTGTTTAGCACAGGGAAGTATATTCAATATCTTGTAACAACCTACAATGGAAAATAATCTGAAAAAAAAATAATCTGAAAAAATAATAATAATCTGAAAAAATATATATATGTATAACTGAATCACTTTGCTATTCACCTGAAACTCATACAATATTGTAAGTCAAATATACGTCAATAAAAAAAAATTCACATGGACAGTTCACGGAGCTGGAGGAGGGTGTCCAGTTACTCTGATTCTCCAGCTTATGTTCCAGGGCACAGAGAAGGAAAGGGACTTGTCCAAGCACACCCAGCTCATCCTAGGAATTCTGAGTCCATTCAGACCCCCCAAAACCCAGGACTGGGTGGGAACTGTGGTGAACGAGAGACCACCCTGTGCTGGTGTCAAGGGAGCATCTCCGCTCAGCTGATGCCTTGTGGGAATATCTTCTGGATCCTGCAAGTTATTCTGATGCTGCAGGAGAAGCTGAAAATCTAGAATTAATATACAGACAATTCACTGAAAAATTCACAGCACTCCGATAGGGTTGCCAGATAAAATATTTCTGATTTACTAAATCTGGCAATCCTACACTGAGGGTCACATGGCACATCCCAGGCAATAACCTGGGGTGACCTCTGTTGCATGTTTAGCCCTGAGAGCACTGAGATAGCTTGTGTTCTGCAGTGAAATATCAGGATTGGAAACCAAGGTCGCCTCCATCAGCATGACTTTCGTGATTTTACTGTTTACTACAGAAAATTCTTGCCCAGAAAGATAAGGCTATAAACCAGTAAAAATACTTTATGATTTACTTGAGAAACTTCCCCTAAATCAACTTATCTGAACAACAGACTGATCAAGAACAAGAGAGGGCTCAACTAGAGAAACTGCTCACTTATCAAACAACTCTGGATTTATCAAGACTCAAGAGGTATTCTTAAAGGAACCCAATCCTGATCAGATCCCCACACTGAGAGACCCACCCAGACCCCAGAACCCTAACAACACCTGCCTGACTGCCCTTTCTTGGACACTCATGAGACCCTGTCAGGGCGGTGTTCTCCCTCACTGAGATAGGGAATAAACCTGATTTTGCTTGGTCTACTGACTCTTCTGATGGTCTTCTTGTTAATAGTCAAACCGGCTTTATTTTTATCAAAGCATTAATCTGTATTTGGCATTAAATTATATTATGTAGTATTTATTGTGTTTTATTCCTACCTGGCTAGCGTTAAGCTCCTGGAGGGCAGAGGCTGTTTGTTTACACCTATATTCTCTGTACCTAGAGAAGTGCCCGGCCCAGGTAGGTACTTATGATACAGGTCAAAGGAATGACCAGGCGGTTTGATGCTGTGCTGATGGTGATGTCAACTATTCTCAGACTGTTTTCTCTCTCAGGAGACCTACCTTTGCCATCCAGGTATCTTGGGCTCTGTCCTGAGGGAAATGAAGAGCCATGAAAAGGTTCTCAGCAAGGGATGGATGTGAAATGTGAACAGATCCGTGCTTTGGAAATATCTGCAGGTGGAGGTAGTGGGCTGTATAGTTTGTGTGAGGGGCTGGTTAGGATTTGGTAGCATTCATCGAATCAGGTGAGAGATGATGGACTTCCACCCAGCAGAGGGCACTTGGGATTGGATGGTGAGGTGTAGTCTTGTTTCTAATCCCTCCTGGCTGAGTGAAGCCTGGAACCCTGAGTTTTTCCACTGGCACATCAATCTCATCTGCGTCTTGCCAGACACTGTCCACCTTTTCCACCCCAAGGGCCCATCATTTTAGCTTGGTAAATTTCAGCATGTTTTGATTTTGCTTGTAAATGAATTATTTCATGAAACATGTTTGTCTGCTCACCAGGCATGTCTTGGAATTACTGTTCTCTTAAGATAGTATTAGGGAAGTAGTCAATAAAGAGGGAGAACCTACAGGATGAGTAGGAATTCATGAGGACCTAGTGACCTGGTGAAGAGGGAGGGTGGAAACAGCATTTTAGGCCACATGCAAAACCCCAAGCTGGGAATAAGCTTGAAGTGTCTGAGAAAACTCCAAGACCATCTGCATGGCCAGTGCAAGTGAAGAAGGTACACTTCCCTAGTCTCTATCAGACAACAAGCAGGGCCTAACAGGGAGGTTCAGACAAAATCTGGTGAGCATTCTGGGGATAGCTCCTCAGAAGCAGAATTGCCCTCTTGATGGTGGGTCAACAAGACCATTATCTCAGTCTCTATCGACAACAGCAGAAACAGCCACGGGAAGAACATGTGCTTATGAATGTGCTCATGCGGGAAGGCAGCCTGCAAAGACAAGACCAGCACACCATTGGGCCTGGTTCCCTCTCACCATCTAGACCCCCATTCTAAAGTCAAATACCTGGGTGGTAACGTGTTCGGCTATGGCAAACCTGGACTAGGTCCTCCCACAATAGCTGCATACAAGGTGTTTTTGAGCAGGGAGGCAGAAGGGAATGAGAAGTACAAGAGGGGTGAACAGCATTTTGGAGTAATCAAGCCTTTTTTTCCCCTCCAACCTCTTGGAATCTCAAGAGCTTGGAATATTTGGGAATTAGCCATGGGGTGAAAGATACCAGTTTTGTCCCATAATTTAACTAGGCAGATGTTGAGGATGGAAAAACCATTTTCTGTCATTAAACAATTGCTCCCAAACACATACTTGGCAATACTTGAGTCTCTCATTTGGGTTCCTGAACTGGCTTTCAGAACAGACTGCACTGGTCATGTTACTGTGCGGGGCCAGGGTGGGCTGTGGAGACAGGGTGGGTGCTTCCTTCTCTGATTTCGTAGGAAATCCAAATCCTTCTCAGCAGGGTAGAGACCACTGTAGACAGGCCTCAGTGGTAAGTAAGGCTGCCTGACCTCAATGCCCCTCAACTCAGGCAATTATTCTTTCTCCAAAGGTTCCTTGGCGCCCAGTAGCCTTCAGTAAAGGCTGACTGACTGAATGAATGAATGAACAAGCAAATGCACTATATTCCAGGCACCAGTCAGTTAATCAGTTGCCTCTTGTGCTTTCTTTGCGGGATAACACTTTGAAAGACAGTTGTTACCAACGTTCTTCCCAGAGTTTCCTGGCACACCCTGGCTCTTCTCCATTCCCTCAGCTAAAGCATTCCATGCTTAGGGCCTTGGGGAAGGGAAGCACAGAGGAACTCGAGTCTCCAAAGCTGAGGCCCAGAGGAATCTCAGGGCTGGAAGGACAATGTGGCAACTGCCCGGGCCAGTTCCTCCCCTCTCCACCCTGCCTCCAGCCCCTAAACTGACTGCATGGGAAAGAAGATCTGACTGGAAAGGGAAGCCAGAGATGTGGCGGCCCGGAGGAAAGACCTGCACCAGGACGTCCTCGTAGGTGTCAGCCTTCCCTGCTCCTACCCTGGGACATTGGAACTTGGCTTCTGCTAGCCCTGCTACTGCTGCCAGAGACTGCAGACAGACGGCACAGCCCAAGGCTCCCTGCTGGCTTGTCAATAAGGCCCAGGGGGCTGCTGACTGACTCTAGGGCCACCTTGGGCTGGAATGAGGACGCCGTGCACGGCACTGACCTGTAGCTGAGTCTCCACATAGTTTTTCCAAGACTGATATACTGTGCATCACTCACCAATCTAAGGTGTTGCCAACCCTCCATCACAGGCCTCAGAGTCATTTCATTTCCTGGCCTGGACTCCTTGTAGATTCCACGTTACCTGCAAGGACCTTGGGTTTCAAACCACTGTGGAATGTTTCATCTTTTTTGCTAAAAGTTAAACAAGTTGGACCTGGTGTAATCACAACTACCCAGAACATCTGCAGCTCTGCTGAGAGTTTGTAAAATCTGAAGATTCGATAAAATCCTCACAGGTAGATACTGTCACTATCACCTCTGTTTTAATTCTGAGGATACAAAGGTTTCTGAGTGGTCAACCTAGAGGTCAACTACATGCTTTAGAAGCTGGGAGGGACTCTGGAGGAACTAGGATTTGAACCCAGATCTTCATGACTTCAGAGACGTTAAAAAACAAATATCTAAATGAATGAACTAAAGGGAGTCACCTAAAATTACTCAAAAAGAGTATGTATTTAATGAGCCTATCCCTGTAGAAAAGACTAACACTTTGCTTAATATGAGATTGGTAAATCTACATAATTTCTCATACATTTTGCTTTATGTTTTAATTTTTCTTTCCAATTCCTGTGAACCGATCAGTTTCCTGCAGGCCAAAAAAGAGTTCCTCAGGGGCTCCTGGCATCTTTCAATGCCTCCAGGCCTTCGTGCTTGCTGCCCCTCTCTGAAGAAAGAAGACAGGAGAGAAGCCTCCTTGGAAACAAGGCAGTGGCCCAAAGGAAACCCGTACCCACCTCAGAGCAGAGACAACAGCCTTTGTCTCTAAGGAAGCAGAAAACAGAGAGAAGAAATGGCCCAGGACATGAAGGGCTGCAGGAGCTGGTCCCAATAACAGAGGACACACAGGGCACACACTGTGGGCCAGGCACCCAACTAACATTATCCCACTTAACTTCTCAGCAATCTCAGGGAGACAATGTTCTTTCCATTTTAAAGATAAGCTGCAGGCGGTCAAGCGACTTAACTAGGGCCACGCAACTGCTAGAACGTGATGGAATTGGGATTAGAGACCACAAGCCTGACTCAGGGGCCTGCTGCCCATTTTCCTACATGCTTCTTCATGGGGCTGCATCACCCCCTAGGGGACTGTTTTGGAAGTTTGTAGTTTGATTGTCACAGTAACTGGAAGGCCTACAATTCACAAGACAGACCCCAACAAAGCATGGTTCCATGTCCCTCAGGGCTTCAAGTGCTCTGCCTGGTATTACTGTGCTTGGAAAGCATGATCCATAGCTGGGCCTTGAACTGAATTCTGTTCTACATCTAAATACAAAGTATGTCTTGCACATGAAAATTTCTGAAAATGTAACCTCAGTCCTGTGAAAGAGAGAGACAAATACACTCTGCTTTGCCTGAAACTTGACTATTTCAGAGAATCCCATCAGCAAGGAGGCATGGTTTGTGGTTGAGAGGCCCATACAGCAGCCATTGCATTTACAGAGATTCCGTGCAAGCTTCTGGCCTCTTCCTTCTGTCTCTTCTTATAGTTCTGCCCAAACATTTACACACTAAAATATATATTATCCTCTTATAAACTACTCTCCTTTTATTTCTTGATATTATAGTGAGAGCATTCTATAGTTTTTTTTTTTTGGCAGCACGTAGGGAAACAGGTTATATTTTCTATGCATCTCATTTTGGGATAGTAAAGGGAATATTCCAAATTATTATGAAGAGGGATCCTTGGGTAAGACAGGACTGAAAACTGTCCTGGCTTCAGTTTTTCCTTTGCCAGTGAGTCTGGTGAGCACCCCTCAACCACATACGCCCCCCCACCCCCCACCCCCCAACTCCTTGCTTTTGTCTGTGGCTCCCCTCTCTCGTCTTGCCTTGAAAGCATAGATTTGGCTGGGCCAAACCTCACGTGTCGCCATGGCTTCCTCTGTGCTTCCCTTCCCGTTTATTTTCGCCTCCACCAAGGTGCAAGATATTGGTACCTGAGGCTCAGCTCAATGGATGGATTTCCCATCTTGCAGGTGAGCAGTAAAGGAACAGCTCCTTCTGTGCTTCCTTTCTATCTAGGAAGCATTTCCTAGATAAGGAAATGCTTCTCTTGGGGCTGCTCTGCTTGAGTCTGGAGCTGGGCAAGTGGGCTCTGTTGCTGGTACGTTTTCTTTTATCAAGCAGTGTTGTCTCTGAATTCCAGGCAGGCTGTGCAAGGGAATGAAGCCTTGCAAATTGCTTTTTCTTTCACAAAGCATTTTAATTATAATTATTGTCAGCACTTATGTCACTGCCTTGGGAGATGAAGAGGGAAGGAGGGAATACTCTGCAATTTCACAGCATATACCAGTTTTCCCCAGAATGCGAAGGAGGGTTGCAGAGAGTAAAAGAGCAAGGAACAGAGCTCCCAGTAGATTAAAAGGGGCCTTTGTAGTGGCTGCATCTGTACATTAAAATAAATCTCTCCTAGCACTATAATAACATCTACATTCATTTGGGACAGTGCCACATTCAGCATTTAAGAAATTTGACAAAACACTGCTTGAGCATGTTGAAGTTTGCCAGCTCACAACAAAACAAGAAAGCTACCTCGGCCGCATGGAAATACTTCTCCCGGTTCCCTACTTTCACTTATGACTCCCATTTTCCGGCTGCACTTAAAAGAAAAAGACTGCCCTTTTTTCAGGTGCCAACCACTTAACATGGCCCTGAAATGGGCAGCAAATTGCCGCTGGAGGTGGTAAACTTCAAGGGGAATCTTTTTCTTTTCCCCTAAAGGAAAATACTAGAGAGGCTTCATGCGTGATAAAGCCTTTAATAGCTAGAGAAACATCATCTGAGGTGGCCCTCAGGTAGACTAGACATGAATAATGCCCCATAAAAGCAATTACTTCTACCCAGAGCACAGCACACCAGATGAGTTTGGCGGGGGCCCTTTTCCCAAGAGAATTGCAGGCAAAAGAAATCTTCTATGTAGGATCCAATAGGATGGATCTGTCTGTGGCAGAGACCATGGTTGCTTCTGTGGAGTGTGTCCCTTCAAAACCCACTCTGAACTTTTCTCAGACCCCGACCAAAAACACTGGGAGATTTTTCAGGCTGCTTTTTGCTGCTTTACAGCACAAGGAGGCCTGAAATAAGTAACCCATCCACTTGCTGAGAATGTTGCTAATGGACCCTTATCCCAGTGCAGTCCATTTGGTTGTGGCATAGATGGACAGATTAGCACAAGTTTAGAGCTGGAATGGTGGAGTGGACCATTGAAACCAAACTACTTATTACACAAATGAGTGACTAGAAGTCCAAAGAAGCTAGCAACTTGACTGAGATGATTCAGAGATGGCCCAGACTGATTCTAACTCCAGCTGGGCTGGAATAACATACAGCTGTTGCTTCTGCCAGCTGGGCATGCATGTCCCTTTTTTGGGGGAGGGGTTGAAGAGCCCCACTCCCCTTACCCACACCCACACTATTTCCTTTAGGGACATGTCCTGCCTCCAATTTCAGTCCATATGGTTTGCATAGGGTTTGCCCCACCCCCCCACAGGCACAGGAATGCATCCTCCCCTCCTCCGTCATAGTGATGGCCATCTACCCACGCTTTGCCAGTGAGAGCCAGCCCCAGAACTTTGAACTGAAACTTTCAGGAAAGAGGAGGCTTTTCTCCACCGAGTCTGCCAAGGTGATCAGATGAGTGCTGGAGGCAGAGCATGAAGAGGGTCTGCTTGAGAACTGGGCTGACACAAAGACAAGTGAAACAAGAAACTAAGAACCCTGGTGACTTCAGCTGAGCCCTGGAGCCAACTGTATCTGAAGCCAGATATAGCTTTGGACTTTTTAGTTAAGAAACAATGAACTTCCACCCACCCCAACCAATCAAATAATTAACTTCCTTTAATTTACTGATTTTGCTTAAAGCGACTTCGAGTTTGATTTTTGTTGCTTGCAATGGATGGCAGCCTGACAAATACAGCTGGAGTCTAGCTTGGTGTTTCCTTCTGATGGGAGATGGGCAACTTATCTTCACGTACAGAGATTCATTGCATAAGCACCTCCTTGCAGACAAATACAATCACTGACGTGGAGGGCAAATCTGTGGCATACATGCTGCCCTTCCTGACTTCATGTCAAGAATAACTAATGAATCCCGGTACTCCTTCCTAGGGAGCCTCACCATCTACCCAGTGCAGCTCCCCATGCAACCATGGCCATCGTTGAGTGGTGCCAGGTCAGCATGACCATGCTGGGGCTCATAGTAGAACCTTTACAGGAAACACGGTACCTTTTCCTAGACCAGTTGAACACTCAAAGCCTTTTAACTGCTCTCAGTAACCACACTGGATAATGAAGAAGGCAAATACGTGCATCTGCATGAAGGGCCTGGTTGCTAACCTTTCAGGAGTATTCTCATTTCTTGTCATGGGCAATTATCAAGAATCTTACAGTTTTTACTGAGCCAGGGTATGAGTTGATACAGTGAGAGAACCACTTAGCTTGCTGGGATCTCAGGAGGTCACCTGGAATGGACCCTAGGCTCACACATACCTAAACTTTCCCAGGTTAAAAGTTTCTTATCTTACCCATCACCAAGACAACCAAAAAACAGTGGGCATGTCGGTGGCGGGAGGGGGGGCCTGGGGGGGGGGGATAGTGGTACAAATAGAATGCCATTGTAACTTGAGGTCATAGGAAGTTCCAGGGTATTGGTGGGTGATATTCAAGTTGACATCACCACCTCCTCCTTAGGAGGCCTGTCCTGCACTGAAGAAGAAAAGCTAGGACTGCATTTCCCAGAATCTCCTCCATTTGTGGCTCTGGATTAGGGTTTGTCAACTAGAGAGTTGTCAACTAGTTTTAGAGGCAGCAAAGAGACAGACGCCATGTGGCTTTGGAGGCAGTTGCAGGCAGATGTGCTGGCAGATGTGAAGTTTGAAGCAGCTCCCATGTGAATTCTTAAGAGCCATCTGCATGGATGCTTCTTGACCCACATCTCTCCACCCTTCAGTGATCGTAAAAGCTTCTTATTCCCTGTATTCAAGTCCTTTATACTTGGAATACTTAGAGTAGCTTCTGTTCCTAAGACCAAGTCCTGGCTGATAGATTGAGGACCTCCTATTTTCATGGGGTACAGTCAGAGCGAGGACTCCCTTTACATACTGTTAGGTCTCCACCATCTCCACACTGTGAGTAGGGCCCTTCCCCAGGGCACCAGGCAATCTGGGGGGATATCTAGCACTCAGGAGGCTGTGGATCCATGCTGCTATACCGTAGACACAATATCCTCCTGCAGGTTTTCGGGCAAAAATGCCCCAGTGACTCCTGCAAAGCCCCACTCTGTATGGGTAGCCCAGCCTGACTCTGCAACTCCTTTCCTTTCTCCCTGTCCAGCAAGTCCCAGCTACAGCATTTTGTTCTCCTTGTTTTGTGTCTCTTAGGTTTGCCTTAGTACTCCTTGAAAGATTACTCTACCCTTTTCCTGTTCCTTTAGTCTACTGAAAGAGTCAAGAGGCAGCACAGACTAATGGTGGGCTCAGGGTTAGAATCCAGCATCTAACCTCCCTCTGCTTGGTTGTAAAAGCTGGGATGATAAAGTCAGATAGAGCACAGCGTCTGGCACATAGTGAGAATGCAAGAATTGTTAGCTTTTGGTCTGATAATAACCCCGAGAATGGAAGATCACTTTCCTTATGGGGCTCCAGAAAGGATTAATGATGACCCTTCCGCCAGCAATTTACTGTCCCCTCCCCAGCAACAGGTTCTCAGATCCATAAGGTCCCCTTGGAACTATCTCACTATCCCCCCTCCCCCTCTCACCAATTGATCCTATAACAAAACATTGAAATCCTGCTTGAATTGTCACTGCTTAGAGCAGGCAAGAGCAAAGAGCTGCCGATTCCCTGCCTAAGGCTCTCCAGATAACTCTAATCATCTTAAATGCACTACTGTCACAGGCAGATTAATTTTTCACAATGCTTAACTATTTTTATCCACAGAGTATTACAATTACAGCTGAAGATCATTCATCCTAGAGCTCTGTTCCTTAAGAGTAATCTCAGTTGGGGACTAAGCAGTCCCAGGGATTTTTTTTAATAAACCGCATCTGCTTCCAAAGCTGCATTTCTTACCTTTTATCTGTTCCTTTGTTTCAAGTGTTTAAGAAAGGATTGGATTCTTCGCATTCATTGGAGAAGAGAGCAAAGCAAGGTGTTTTTCCAATGTTGGGCAAAACCCTTGTTCCTCCTAGGTCTGGAGCCAGTTTCCCTGAAGTCACATAGCCGCTGTCATTATTTTTTGGTATTCTGGAGCAAGGCATTAGTGCATGTGAACCTGCTTTTCTTCTTTGTTAAATTACACTTCTAATTTTTCTTATCCACTGGAATGGTTATATTCATCTTCTTTCCTGCTGTTAATGGTTCCTCACATTGCTTCTATCCCTCACACTGCTTCTGTCCCTCACATCGCTTCTACTTTTCCCCTTCTGGACCTCTTTTCATTCAACAGTGAGTCTTAGAGTTGCTAGCATATTCCCATTCCCCAAATTGGCTGGGTTCCCATTGATTCACCCAACAGTAAAGCCCACTGGTGGGGAAATTTTCAATCAGCATTTTGGTGCCTCACTGCTAAATAAGAACTTAGGTCACACATATTTGTGGGGAGACTTTAACACGAAAAAGAAAGACAGAAACCAGCAGGAAAAAAATGAGTTCAAGTTAATAGCACAAACAGCAGGAAAACAACCCAACAACTTTAGAAAATACATTCTGAGAGATCAAAGATGGCATTGTGTCCTTGGAACAACAAAAGTCTGCTGTAAAAAAGAACTCTTGGAAATTTAAAAGAAAAGTGTCAAACATGTTTAAGAGCAAAAAAAAAGTTGGAAAAAGAAAATCTCTCAGAAAAATAAATAAAACAAACAGACTTGGAAAAATAACATAAGAAGACTTCCTAGAACTGAAGAATATTCATTTCTAAATCATAAGAGCTTGCAAAATGCCCAGCACAATGAGTGAGGGGGACCCACAACAACACGGTATTTCGGGACACTAGAGACCCAGAGTACATTCTGAAAGCTTCTGGGATGGAGGTTGGGCAAACTTGGTCATATCAAAGGAATCAGAATGGCATCAGACTTCTTAACAATAACACTGGAAGTCAAAAGAAAATGGAGCAATGCCTTCACAATTCTGAGGGAAAATGATCTCCAGTGCAGAATCTTATACCCAGCCACATGATAATTATGTATAGGAGCAGAATTAGGGTGTTTTTAATGCTATAAGGGCTGAAAACATTTTCTCTCCCTTTCTAAGAAAACTACTGGAGAATGTGAGCAAAATGAGTAATTAAGTCAGAAAAAAAGAAAGACATGGCTCTAGGATAAAGAGGGTTACAGCAGAGGAAAATGGTGAAGGGAAAACTTAGGAACCCAGCTGCCCAGCAGGACTGGGGAGCAACTATCCAGACTGGAACAGGATGGCAGCAGGTGCAGGGAGCAAGGTCTCTCCAAAGAATGATGAAATAAGCAGAAAACTGAATATCTAGGAAATAGTCATAATAGGCATTTGAGATATCTGATGATACACGTCGGGGAAAAATAGGGATGGGTTGAAGGAAAACTAAGCAAATAAAAAGGCACACAGATTTTTCAGTCCAGGGAAAAATATCATAAAAAAGAAAACACACAATAGCATACAATTTAACACAGTAGGGAATATACATACATGGGCTTAATAATATAATCACTATCTAATTAATCAGAAACTATGAGATAGGTATGCAGCTGTGTTGGTGGAATAGTGAGAAGGTAAGAAGAGCTGGTCTAAGAAATCCAAAGTACCCGGTATTAAAGGAAGTAAATGAGTAATCTCTGATATTAAATAAAACCCAGTAATTTCAATTTGCTAATGAGAAATAGAGCTGCTAAGAGAGGTGGAAGCTGTTGTCTCTAGGAAGTGGGGCTAGGGGTTGGGAGTGGAGGGGGAGTGGTGGGTCAAGGGCCTGCTTTTTCTCTTTGTAAGCTTCTTTTTAGTACTATTTCATTTTTAAAAACTGTGTTCATACATTATTTTGCTATAAACCCAAGTTAATTCGAAATAAGAGTGAAACGTTAAGGGGAGTAAATAATCAGCAGATTCAAGCTCCTGGCGCAATTCTCAGGCCTGACTTACTTTTCTCATTGTTTATTCCTCTCTGTGCCCAAATAAGAAGAGGTGTGCACACCTGGAAGGCAAAACCGCTCTGGGAGGTGGATGGGAGAACATAGGGAGAAGTCAGTCTCTGCTCCTTTGGGTCAGGGTCTGAATCTCTGAGCTTTGTCTGACTCTGCTTAGCACATCTCTGTCCAAAAAGTAAATCTCAGACATGCTGTGACCTTAGAACCCATGCCCCACACATCCAGGGACTACACTGGTGTGAGATGTACGGACACACCTGTTCGGGGATGCATTCGCAAGTCACTGCCCTATCACAGAGCCTTTCTACAGATGCTCTAGGATGCGAAGCTAAGGTGCAAATGATTGCCGGGCTCTTGCTAATAATCACACGGTAAACCCCATTTGAAGTTCGTACATGACCAAGGACATAGTTTTTCGAGAAGGAAACTGATCCCACCAATACCACCCGTGACTGTCTCTGGGTGGAACAACTGCCAGATAAATCAAGTAAGTTTGCTGAAAGACAGCTGTCTTTGCTATGGTACCAGGCTGAAGTCTATCCCATGGTGAGCAGTTTCCATTTTTACTATAGCCCAGACAGGTGCAAACTGAGCCGTGGAACTGTGTGGCGGGGAGGCCAGCGCATGTCCTTGAAGTCTCTGCCCAGAGTCCCAGGGACACTCACCCCAACCCTCGGCATGGGCCCTTTCCCCTAGAGGTCAAAGCCATTCATTTGAAGCTGAATCGTTAAAATTCGGTTGGAATAGATCTTCCACCAAGATCCCACTAGTGGGAAGAAATTATTACCTTAATAAAACCTAATCTCGTAACGTCCCACAAGTGGTTAAATAATATGGGTTATCTTCTTTTGTCAAAAAAGACAATGAAAACAATATGGAGTGTTGTGTGGGGAGCAATGATATTAAAAAATCCAAATGTCATCAAGACTTTATTTACTGCTCCCCCGCATAATTCCAGCATTATAAAAAGAGGAACAATGAATGAAGGGGGAGAAACGCGACAGACAAAACCAAAGTCTTAACGGTCCATCCCTGCGCCAATAAGTAGTTTGAAAATAACGTCCTTCAGGATCCATATGTTTTCTGCATGTGTAAGAACACTCTTGCACAGGGGGCTTACTTCATAACTGAGATTCTTTTTCATTTAATTCAGTCATATTAGATTATGGGGCTGATTATGATCATATCCACAAATCAGTATTTTAACAGAGTTTCCATGGAAACACTATATGCCCCTGTTTTTTAACTTTTTGGACAAGGCTTTGCCTGTTTAACAACTTGAACAAGTTTGACGAGGACAACATGTTTTGTTTAAGTTACATTAACTGGGGCCAATATTTCCTAATTGCATTACCAGGAGAAACATTCATGGCATTACTCTTACCATGAGAAAACCTCCCCTAGTCTCAGTGTTCGATTTGCTTTAATCACTGGAGAACAGGAAACATACCAGGATTGCCTTGTCTTATCAAGTTTTAAATGTGTTAACTGGTTTTAAATCTATGAAATAATCTCCCTTATTAAATGACAAAGTTAGTCTTGTTAAAAGGATCGGCATTTATGGCTATACCCATCGATTTTTCAAAATGCAAACATACAGATACCTTTAGCTCCCTGCTAGAGAGCTGATCTCATTGTGCATAAATGCATACACTTTTTTGCATATGGTTTCAAAAAAACTCCATCTCCCCCCAAAAATGGTGAAAAAATAATAATATCAAATACAGAATAAATGTAAAAGTGATGTCCAGGAAACAAGAACTTTTCATAAAACAATCTTTTTTTTTTGCCTTCTTAGGTATTCACACCCACACAATCAGAGACGTTTACTTCCATCAGTCCACAATTTGGGTGTAGCCTATAGCAAAGTTTTTGAAAATGCTGCACTATATAAAGATACAGGGGAAGGGGGCTTTACGGACTAAAGTCAGAGTTCACCCTGACAGCATATAAAACATATGGCCCGAAGCTCTGTGAGATGTCTGCTTGTGAAATGCTGGTGGAGCTTAATAAAATATCAGCGAGGAATAGTTTAATTTTATAGCAATAGGCACCGAAGCAGTAATTTGAGTGGGGCGAGCTGTATTTTAATACATCAAAGTATACTATACTACAAGGAAGTCGAATATATTTTTAAAAGACAAATGTTCCCTATTCAGAACTACTTGACTCGAAAACTTTCCTTTGTGAAGGAGGATAAGTAGAAAAGAGTCACAGTCTCCCAAGAGCTACCTGTCTTACTTTTTAAACTATGGACATATCTCAAAAGCTAGCTGATCTGTTTCCAGGCCGACACCTTTTATTCAGGGAGTGGAGTTGCAGATCAAGGCTATAAACCAACGTGGCAAGTGTGTGGTTCTTTCTTGACCCTGGAAGGCCAGCTGTCCAGTGGGATGGCGGTCAGGTCACTGCCATCCTCTCCATCTTCTTCCTTTTTTAGAGCTGCTTATCTGCTCAGATCTGAGTCCCAGTATCCTCTCCTCTGCATTATGACCGAGAATCCCTCAGTGTGAAGGCAGTGACCGTGACACTTCTACTTTCTCCCATGCCATGCTCCTCTGTCTTGAGTCTGGATGTTTTAAAGCCAGCGTGACCAAGGGGCTCTGTTCATGTGGCTGTCCAAACAACCGCCTGGCAGAGGGGCAGGAGGAAGCCCACGAAATGTCATGCTTTTCCTGCTACCAGTCTAGAGATCAAAGGGAGTTCTCCC
The DNA here is from genome assembly GCF_009873245.2 of Balaenoptera musculus. Classification (NCBI taxonomy): domain Eukaryota; kingdom Metazoa; phylum Chordata; class Mammalia; order Artiodactyla; family Balaenopteridae; genus Balaenoptera; species Balaenoptera musculus. Next base: position 69,921,066 of record NC_045795.1, on the reverse strand, counting down.
CTAGCTGCCCAGCGATGAAGAGAGGGTGGGGCCTGTGGGGCAGCTTCTGAACAGGGGAGCAGCCATGAGAAATACGGCCGAGATCTGACTGATAGTGCCATTCAGGGGATGGACCAGATTAACGCTAGCTCCATGCACAATGTGCCCTGCTGTCTTCACCTCTGGCCCCAGGACGCTTTCCCAGAACAGACAGGTGGCAAGCTGTCCTCTTCTCTTGGTGGCCCTTGGCCCCGAGAAGCAATGGGCAATGGAGACCTACAAAGGCAGAGGTCTTGCTGGGTAGGGGTGAGCGGATTATTCTACCAAGTCTGTTGTGTCTGAGCTAAGTCTCTTTTAGGGCCCTTCCTTTGCTGATGAAGGGTAAGGGGCTGGGAAGAATAAGATGCAATAAAAGAACACAGGAGTTAAAAGGCTTTGAAATCAGGCAATGCAGCCTCAAGTCCCCACTCTACTACTCACAAACTGATCTCTGGCAAGTGACACCCTGGCTAAGATTCAGGTTTTCCTTCAGTAAGATGTAGAAAATAATAGTTTCACTCCTGGAATGGAGGAGGAACTCATGATGGTCTCCAGGTAAAGCACCATGTGCCAGAGACTTTCTGAGTCTTCTATGAGTTTTAGATGTTTCAATTCAGCCCTGAGAATTTAGGGACTTACTGTGTCAGTCAGAGCAATTGAACTTCAAGATAGAGGAGAAACTAAACAAAGAATAAGCTGCTAATAATAACACTCTGCCGCCTCTAATGTGATGGAAGAGTAGAGAAAAAACCGGGAAATTAGATTCAGTTTCCTCTTGGTCCCAGTGTGTGGTCCAACCTTTGTTACCCTTTCAGATGGACTTCTTCTGGACCAGGTACTTCATTTTCTTAAGCCAGTGGACCTGCTCTGCTGGGGAAGTTTCAGCAAGATAACCCACATGAGCTCACTGCTGACCTGCCACTCCCAGCAGACACCTGGCAATCACAAGGAGCTCTACCTGGGGATCACCCACATCCCCAAATTGAGAAACACAAAATGCCTGTGCCATCCCCTGACTTAATCATATTTCTAGTGCATGCCAGGGGTTTCCTGTGCAAATGCACAGACCACAAACCTAACTTCTGTTTGAGTGTGTCCTAATAATTTGTCTGTCATTTTTGAAGTCCATTTTAAAAAATAAAGAGCTTATTTTTATCACTGTAGAAAAATTACCATGTTCACAAGGACAAGGAGAAAATACCAAGTTTACATCAAGATGTAGAAGCTGGAGGGGTAGGTGGGCTCAGTCAGTAGCTTCCTAGGGCGTGATTCAAATTCTCCCCTCAGCAAATTGGCCCTTGGCTTTGTATTCCAGACTTATCAGTCACTTCTGAGAATGGCAAGGATCTGCTTCAGGAAGAGCAACTAGGATTATGTTAGCAGGATGCCACCAGTTGTCTGCTGTTTGTTGTCTGTCTCGACTACTGGGCTGGAAAGGATTCTAAGGCCATGCTGGGCTCCATGGGGTTGCTGCGTGGGACCACCTGGGCCCACAAATGTTACCTCAAGCACCTATTTGCCACCCCTGGACTGCTAGGTATCACATCCACACTTACATGCACAGGATTACCCAGCAGGGAAAGTTCTGTTCCATCAAAGTAGCCTCAGTGCCCCAGCGGGGCCGACTCCTCCTTGACTCCCTGTGTGGGGAGGCTGACGACTCCATCCTGCAGCCCCTCAGGCATGCGCGGAATGGATTCGCCCACAGCCACAATCTATAAGGAAAAGCTCAGGGTTTGAGATATGTGTACTGAGATTTCATAATGCTTGCAAAATTGCAATCCTCTCTACCTCTCCCAAGAAGCATATGAAGGACAGCAAGATGCACCTCTTTAGTTACAGTGAGATGGTGGAGTTGACAAAGGACACTGCCTGTGAAGTGACAGCACCTCCCAACATACAGTATAGGGCTCAGTGCAGGACTCTAATCCCGACCCGCACAACAGAAAGCAGCATTCTTGCAGAGGGGTGTGGGTGTGTGTGTGGGTGTGTGTGTGGGTGTGTGTGTGAGGGTGGTGGGGAGAGGGAGAGAGAGCTTTTCAAAATCAATAACACAGTTATAGTGGAAGAGGGGGGCATGGGGCTCCACAACCAGTTTCTTCACCTCTTCTCCAGGATCTGCCTGCCTGAGCTCTCCCTTCACCCTCTGTGCTGTAGTCACACTGGCCTCCCAGTAGCTCTAGGGCACTGTGCCATCTCTCTGGCCTGTCAGCCTTACACATGCCATGTCTTCACCTGGAATGACTTTACCTCATCATCGCTTCTCTTTTCTGCATTGAAGTCTAGCCCATCCTTCAGATTTCAGCTGGTTAAAACATTCATAGGGATGGCTGCCCCAACCTCCCAAGTCAGATTCCCTGACTATATTCTCTTACAATGCCATGTACCTCCTCTTCCTAGCACTTTTCATGGCTGTAGTTTTTCATATATTTGAAAATATGTATGTCTCCTTGTGAGACTGTAGGGGCCATTTGGACTGTAGGTCCATCTATTTTGCTGCCTTATTTTCATGCCCATAATATCCTCAAACACAGAGATTAACAGGTCAGGAACACTCAATAGATGTCTCCTTAATAAAGAAATAATACACAACGAAATTTATAGCAGACTTTCAGAGAAGATGAGATGAGATAGGGGTCACAATGAGAGTCCCTCAAACATACCCTATTTTTATATAAGGGTGTTTTCACTTTCAGGAACATTTAAAGTGTCAAAAAATAAAGAAACTCCAATCTCTAAGAAGTAAACACCTACATTGCTCATTCTTAGTAATGTCCCAGTAGATTTACCCATCTTAGCTGTTCATCACACACAGCAGCAGCACGCAGCTGTATTTCCAAATGCCTTCATGGTAGGAGCAACTCAGGGCCATGGATAGAAACTTATAAACATCAGCTACAGCAGTGGAGAGCAGTACGCTGAGTTTATTTTCTCCTCGGCCCTAATTAGAATCATAAATGAAATGTTGACAACACATGGAGGAGCCTGCTTGTTGAACACAAATGTTTCCACTCCTATCAACCTCGAAACTCTGATAGTCATGCTTCATCATGAAAGCTAAACAGCCCTGGGGAGATGACTACATGTTTTCTCTAATTACTCAAGGATGGGGAAAAGGGCCTCCTACCAAGGACGGACTAACTAGAGGAAAGATTGGTAGGTAAACCTTAAAAAAAATAACAGCATGTGCACATAGTAGGTGACCCAATATGGGCTTCCTGGATGAAATGAAAGGATGAGACCATTACTGTTGCACCGGAATGGGAAGCTGACTGTTATAAACCTGGATGAAAGCTGCATCAACGTCAATGCAGGACCTTTATCTTGTTAACAAAAGTCCCACATGAAGGTTGCAGTCGCACAACACCAACAACCAACTTTCTTTTGTTTGTGGAACTATTTTGATGACAAGCAGAGATATGTAGAGCACAAATTCACTCAGACGATGATTCCAGGCAAATACACATACACATACATGCATGCTTTATAATCCTAAAAGATGGAGAACTCTGTCACACAGGCAAAATGCTCCTTTGCATTTAATTTGCTTGTTTTTGTTCCAAACAGATTAGTGCAAGTAGATACAGCCTAAGTGCCTAGTTGATACATGTCATACAGACACATTAATAGAGAATGTATTGTTAGGTGCAAAGGCATTTTTTGTTAAGATTCTTACATTAAAATATTATTTAACCCTCCTTGCAAATCTGCCAGTTGGGTTCCTTTGTACAGACAATGAATTTGAAGATCAGAGAAATTAAATAACTCATTCAAGGTCATGGAGCCAGTTAATGTTGGAGACAGCATTTGAATCTAGATGGTTTCACTCCAGATTCCATGCTTTTAACAGGGATACTGTTCTAAAATGAAATAATGGGGCAGATGAAGCCTGGAATAATGAAAAGGATTCCTAAAGTTTGGAATCTATAATTGGTGAGTTACAATGTAAATCCTGCCTGAGACGACTGTGTTTTCCAGAACATTTTCAAGCTACATGTAGCAAAGAGCCAACATAGAGCAAACTTTAAAGAGAAAATGGCACAACACAGATTCATTATTTCATCACAATATACATATACTGCTATAACTTGAAAATATGAAAAACACATTGTCATCTATTTCAAAAACTGGACTTTTATCATGTTATAATAAAAGTACAAAAGCAAATAAAAAATTACCAAGAAGAGCTGCACAAAACACTCATTTTATGTGTAACATAAGTAAACAATCAAACATGAACATGAATTTGATTCCAATTTATATTCTTGGGGCAAGGACAAAAGTAGCCAATCAAAAGATCTAAGTAAAACAATGTGTCAGTGTGAGTCCTTGGCCAGGCTTCCTAAGCTGCCATATTTCTTGATCCTTTTGTTTCTTTCATTAGCTTTATATCAACCAGCATCTGCCTGTGTTTATTCCACCAGCTGTATGAGCTCACTAATTACCTTTAATCATACTTATCTGAAATGCATCTTTATCTTCACATACATCCAGTATGCAGGCAAACCAAGTGCCGGGAGGCTGAGGCTGGGAAGACATTGGAATGGGAAGTCTACTTCCTCTAACCTTGACATAGTGGATGGACCAAAAACAAAAAAGCATCTAGGTCTGCCTCCGCTACCAGCCAAAGGACTTCCGAGACTTGGTTCTCAGAGAGTTGGACAGTGTCGGTGTCCAAGCAAGTCATGTACAGTTTTCACATGGGTTAACAGGTGCAAGGTGATGAGATGATCAGCACTGACTGATAAAATAAGTAAGAATTGCTCAACAGCACCCTCCAAACTGGTAAGTTCTTTGAAGGCCAAGAGCCAGCATGCTGTGTCTTTCCTAGTTCCCATGGCCCCTAGCTCAGACCTGGGCTCACTAGACAAGTGGGTGCTAAGAAGTAGTCTCACGCATTCTGGCCACTGTCTTCCTTAGCTTTAGGGCGCTTGGAGGCTCACATTTCATATCCACTAGTCCACTCATTTTATCAAACATCTCAAGGCCAGATAAAAGGAATTTAAACTCTATGGATAGTCATATGAAGTAAACTGAATGACCCTAGGAAGTCCTTGAACCTGAATTTTTACCTTATCCAAAAGGCAAGAAAGAATGAGGAGGCAACACAACCAAAAATAAATAAATAAATAAAATTAAAAAAAAAAAAAAAAAAAAAAAAGACCCAACACAGCCAAAAATTAAAAAAAAAAAAAAAAAAAAAGAATGAGGAGGTACACATATCCTTTCTACCTTCTTACTAGAGAAACCATATGGCAGCCTTGATTTTCAACCGAATGGCTCAAAAGGAACCGTATTTTTATCTTCTGAGCTAGTTAGAACTTCCAGATAATAAAATTTGTAGCTTACCATAAAAAAGAATGGATTGTATTTTTTTAAAGAGATCTTAAGCCATAAAATACATAAAACTATAGGTTCCCTGAATATTTTACCTAATATGGATGCTCACAATCCATGTGTCTGCAATAAATACACTGGAGACTTTGAGCAAGTTGCTTAACTTTTCTGTGCCTTAGTTTTGTCATTCATTCATTCTACATTAATTTAATGTGCATACTACATGGTATTGTAGAAACTATGGGAAGAAATCAAAGAAATCATCTTAAGCTTATAGACTAGTGAGTTATTGTCAACTTTAAGTGATATAATGCAAATAAAATGTGGAGGCAGAGACTGCTAATGCTCTCCAACACCTGTGACTCCTCTTCTTCCAAAACACACAGCTAGACTACATTTCCCAGCCTCCCTTGCTGTTAGATATGATCATGTGATTTTATTCTGGCCAGTGGAATGTAAGTGCACTGATAAGTACCATTTCCAGGCCTGGCCAATGCCGGGTCCTCATCTTCTTCCACCGTCAGTCAGCTAATGGTGAGAACGCTGAGAACTAAGAGGAAAGCACAGTGGCAAGATGGAAGGAGACTGAGTCCCTGAATGACTGTACGGGAGCCTGGCCCCTGTCAATCTGAGCTAGACTGTGATAAGAACAATAAATAAGTTGTTGTGTGGAGCCACTGAGATCTGGAGGTTTATTTGTTACAGCAGTTGCATTACATTAAGGATTTATAATTTACCTAATATAAATCCCTAGCAATATCTGGCCCATTGTAAGCACTGAACGAATGATATGATAGCCATTTAAAATATATATTTCTAGTTCTCGTGCTATATGTTTCATAAGACCAAAAAGAAAAAGAAAAAAAGAAACAAGGAGGGAGGGAAGGAAGGAAGGAAGAAAGGAGAAAATAATACTGAGGTCTTTTAAAAAGCTCTGTATAAATTTTACACCTAGGTGCCGTTTGGTCATCCACAACCCTAGGGAAATATTTTCCAAGTGCCAAATCTCTCTTCATAATTAAATGAAATTTCTGCATGGCTCTGTGGTACCAAGGGCCTCTTCCAGGCTATCCTGGGCTGCAGCTGTCACTCGGCCTGGCTGCCTACCCCACGTCAGATCACCACAGCACCTGCTTTGGATGGGGCCCACTGATGGGGATGGGGGGAGCACTTTGCCAAGATTTCACCAAAGCAGACATTAAAACTGGGAGAAGTGCTCCTATGAGTTATAAGGTCTGGTCACATGTGGAGATCATTTGGCAGAGAAAGACAGATGTCACTTTTGGGGCTAATCTTCCTAGAGTGAGAGGAGCTGAACTCTAAGGATGTTATTTACACATATAACACAGCTAGTCACTAGAGGATAAGCCATCTCAAATATTCCAGTAAACAAAAGGAAGCTCTTTTTGCTCTTTAACAAAAGTCAGCTCATTTCCTTTGTATTTTTAAAATTACAGATGTAATACATGTTTGTTGTAGCAAGTTGAATATGCAGAGGTATAAACAGAAAAAAGTTAATTTTCCTCTCTTTCTTCTTAAATTACTGCTGTCCTCTAGATAAGCAGTATTATCAATTTAGTGTCTATCCTTCCCCACTTACTCCATCTTCAGACAAACCAATGCACATTTTAGAGTTAATCCTTCCACCTTTGGTTTTTTTTTTTTTTGTTTCAACATAAATGGGACTATACAATGTTCATTCCTATTCAGATTGCTTTATTTAACCTAACAATTTATTATGAATATCCTCCCAGGTGGATATATTTAGCTCCAACTTATTCTTTTAAAATAGCTGTATAATATCACCTGGGAGAAAGAGCTATTACATATTTGCTGGATTTTAAGACACCATCCATTTTAAATGTTAATAATTGTTGATTTTTTTTTTGGAGGGAGGTGAAATGTTAAATAGACCAATTTATGTGAGGAAATTTTCTGATTTAAAATGAGCAAAAGAATATAGGGAAACTTTCTGACTTAAAACGGGCAAAAGCACATAGGAAATATATTTATATAAAAATATACAGAAACTAGGAAATTCTTGAAATTGCAGTGTAACGATAGCCACCATATTCCTCTGAGGGTGTGTCTGAGGCAAGGTCTGTGCGGGGCACTGGGCTCCTGACTAAATCTTGGTACAGGAGCCCCTCACGGGAGTCGCTTGACCTCACCTGACGTGTGGTGTCACTCCTAGGTGATTCTTTTGCATGCACAGTTGTCTTGCCACTTCTGGGCTCTGGCTTACCGAGGGAGGGAGGGACAGAAGGCAGGCGCTGCAGGTATTAGCATGCAGATCACACAGCCTCCCTTTGTTCTCTGGGCTGAGGTCAGATGGAATAAATCAATCAGCCCCTGCATCTAAAGTCTTTCTAGGTCCAGGAGCCTTCCACTCCAAGTGTGCACTGCCCATTTTGAATCACCATTAGAGTCAACTGAACCAAAGAGCCCCTTTGGGCAGTAGGCCACTGCTCCCAGGAGCCCAGCAGTGGTGGGGGCTCTCTGCGTATTCCCAGGGCGCTCACAGATTAGCTGGGAGCCGTCAGTCAAGACTCTTTGAGGGCCGAGAAGACGTACTGCTTACAGGAGATGCCACGTCTGATTATCTGCTCTACCAGACCTGTACCGTGCACTTAACATGTACCCCTTGATCCTCCCTGCCTCCTGTGAGGTAGGCATTCTACAGATGAGGAAGCTGAGGCTCAGAGAAAGTGAACGGTTTGCCCAACACCACACAACCTCAGAGTATAAGCACCACGAAAGTACACTTCCTCCTTCAGCCACAGGGCCTGGCTTTAACTGCAGGTATCCTCGACTGCCTGCAGTTTTCCTTTAGGTGTCCTGGCCTCCTACGACCAGCTATGCTGTCAACAGGTACATCTTTTTCAGGCCTCTGAGTCCAGGACCCTAGCTGGGCCCTGCAGGACACGGCTAAATAGCTCTGCTGTAACCCAAAGAGACACTCAAATTTTTTGTCCAAGCTCCCCTAAAGTCTGTAAGTACAAAGCCTTTCAAGCCCACTCAAGCATTCTGACCAGAATGACAAGGTTTTAGACATAAGAGGGGCCTAAAGATCATCCTCTCAAGCCCTCTCATTTTACAGATAAGGAGACAGGGTGGTGGATATGTCCAGTGGGGCAGTGGCAGTTGGGGTGGGTGACAGCTGGCCGTGGTGGAGCAGTGACAGTAGTGGCTAGACAGCAGGATGGAGCAGGGTTTGCAAGCTATGGCCTGTGGGCCGATCTAGTCCTCTACCTGTTTTGTCTCTGTAAATAAAGTTTTACTGGGGCTCAGGCACACCACTTGTTTACAGATTGTCTGTGGTTGGCTGCGTGCTATAACATCAGAGTTGAGTAGTTGCAACAGACATCGCATGGCCCTCAACATCTAAAATATTTACTACCTGGCTCTTTACAAAAGAAGTTTGCTGGTCCCTGGGAAACACAGAGGCATGCAGGTTGATACAAGTTACTGGAAGCTTTCCAGTTCTTAGAATGAGTGTTAGATTCACAGGTGTTTGTCATATTATGACCCATTGATGACTGAATGCTACATACAAGCCGCTGATGGTCATGTATCACACACGAATAATTATTATTAAATTCTGTGCACCTGAAAGTAGACAGATAGGAAAAAGGGAGGGAAGGAAGGGAGGAAGAAAGGAACCATTTAGCCCTTATTAAGATTTAAATGGATCTTTGTTGTCTACACCTCACTTTTCCCCACTGTATTCTCAGACGCTCAAAGAATGTTGGAGAGAAGGACGAAGGATGACAGGCTGAGTGAAGCAGATTTTTCAGGAAGGAGGCAGGATGAGTGTCCTGGGTTCTGTGAGGCTGGACGGGGCTTGTCCAAAGGAGGAAAGGGATCCCAAAGAGCAGGCCGTTAAGGATAGTCACAATCCAAATGTTCAACTTCATGCCCAAGGGTACCGCCAGCGTGGCACGAGGGGCCAGGCCTCCTGGTCTTTTGTCAGGACCCCCTCCTGCCTGTGAGTCAAGGTTGAGTCGAATGCTAGCAGCACAGAAACCTTGGAAAGCACTCTCTTGGGTAATTGTGACCATTTATTAAGGCACTCTGGGCCATGACATGTATTGCTTCACGTAATCCTGGGAACAATCTTATGAAGCAAAAACAACTGTTACCCCATGTCAGAGATGAGGACAAGGGGTTTTCAGTGGGCAAGTTACTTGCCCAGAGACATCGAGCTGGTAAATGGTGAAGCCGAATTCAAATCCAGACCCAGCTGATTCCAAACCCCAAACTCAACTGCTCTATTACACTGCCTGGGGCCAGGGATCCCACTTCACACTGCCTCAAGAAAAGCATGGGGGCTTCCCTGGGGGCGCAGTGGTTGAGAATCTGCCTGCTAATGCAGGGGACACGGGTTCGGGCCCTGGTCTGGGAGGATCCCGCATGCCGCGTAGCAGCTAGGCCCGTGAGCCACAAATACTGAGCCTGCGCGTCTGGAGCCTGTGCTCCGCAACAAGAGAGGCTGCGACAGTGAGAGGCCCGCGCACCGCGATGAAGAGTGGCCCCCGCTTGCCGCAACTAGAGGAAGCCCTCGCACAGAGGCGAAGACCCAACACAGCCAAAATAAATAAATAAATAAATAAATAATGAAGGTGCTAATAATTTAAAAAAAGAAAAGAAAAGCATGGTTTTTTCACCATAGGCATGTGGAACATTGTGGCATGTTGAAGGGCAGCTTTGACATTGAAATCCTACCTCAGCAAATGGCGGGGCATTTGCACATTCAAAGAAATGTTCCAGTCCCTGGTGGGAAAGCTTCCAATGGCTTCAATTAGAGAACAGTCACAGTTCATTGACGCCTGATGCTCATGGGGGGCGGCTTTATTGTTTTATATGTGAAAAATGAGGAAAGAGCCAGAACCTCAGCATCAGGGAAACGATGAAAGATTGAGAAGTATTTCCAAAGGCATGCAAACCGAAAGGTCAATTCAATGAGGGGGTGAGGGTGGTGGGGTGGGGGGGAGCAAGCAAAGAAGCAGCTGAGAAGTCTTTGTGGCCCCAGGGAGAAGAGGCAGTGATGTCCACGAAAGGAAACCATGGCTATGAATTTCAGGGCATCAAGACCCTGTCAACACAGCTAATCCCTGCGGATGTTGGCTGAATAAGCCTTCAGTGACCAAACAGTGCACTGTGGAAACCGTGTCAGCCTCCAGCAGGCCAATTTGTCCTCATATTACACACTCTGCTGGCTCTGTTGCTAGACCCCCAGATCGAGGATCCACAGCGAGTGTCCCCCAACTCAATGAGGGTTGACACAGTGTGGTTAGTAAGTCAACAGAATTCAGAAACCAGGACCGGATTAAATAGATAGTTTTATTTTGGTGCCCTGGACTTCAAGCAGATTAAATAATCAAAAAGCCTGAGCCACTGGGGTCATGTTTGAATGCTACAGCTGTTCACCGAGGTTTGACAAACATTTTTTCTCTGGCTCGTCGGCTCAATGGGAAAGGCAGCGATGATCCTGGGGAGGGTGACGCTTTGAGAAAGAAGCGGGGAGCACAATCAAAAGATCCTCTTATGGAAAACAATCCCAGCCAGATGGAGACAAGGAAGGGGTTGTCCGGAAAGCGACAACTGTCCTCTACATTGAAGAAAAGCACTAGTAGGATTCAGAAAAAAAGTGAATGAAAAGCTGGACTTGGAGTTTGCCATGCCCTCGGTGTGTTGATCTGCAGATTAATAAAGGTGGGCTTCGGGTTCAACGGGTAAGCTGGTGGAGACTCAGTCATGGAAGGTGAGCCATGATTAATTCCCTCGCGCCTTAGAAAGTGGGACGCCCCTCAGGAAAGTATCTGTGGGAAGCCTGTTTTCAAGTTGTCTTTCTCAAAAGACCAAACAGATGTTAAAAATTGTCTCTGATAGAAGGATTTATGTTTGTGCCATGCTGGGTCAGAGGAAGGGGGAGGGGACCAATGTACACAGTCATGAATGGGTATGCAGTTGGCCTGTCATGGGCCATTTCATAGAAAACACAGTCCTTCAGGTTGGAGTTCATATATCATCCACTTGGAGGGGGTGGGTGGGAGTGGGAAGACTTTCTGAAACTAATTAATGCTTGAGACCCACAGCTAAATTGAGGGGTGGTAACTCTCCTCTAACCGGAAGATGCTTTGGCACTGAGATTTATATTTATTTACATTATAGAAAGGAAAGCAAGGGTTTTGCTCTTTGATATGCTGGAAGAGGGAATGGGACTATGATGCTTTGCATCCCTTGAGCTAGACTAAACTGAGCAGAATCTCCTTCGGAAGGCTCTCCAAACATCTTCCCTCTTGCCCTAAAGAATTGTTCGCAGCAGCGGAGAATTGAAAGGACAAAGGGGAAAAGGCTCCATGCATTTGACAGCCACACTGTGCATTTCCCCAGTTAAGGCCAAAATTAGACAAACAAATAAACCAAAAAACCTCTCTCAAGAGCTTTCTCTATGAGTAGATAACCATCTTGAGTTTTAAATATTATTGTCTGGCTCTGTGAATTCCTCTACCAATTTAACAAAATGTCCTTGATGGATGTTTGCCATATTTTGAAACTCAAGTGTTAGGAAAAAAGAAGGGAGTGATAGAGCTACATTGGAGATTGACCTAGAAGCACCTAAGAAAATGTCAACTCAGCATCCTCTCTGAACTTGGCAAGGAGGTTCCTGTTGATTCTAGAGACCCCGTACACATTTCCACATGGCCAAAGAGCTCCGCGTAAGGATGTCTTCTGCAGCATCATTTGTCATGAAAGAAACTGCAACAACTCAAATGCTCGTCAGTATGAGAGTGGCTAAATATTAAATCTGACATGGCCTCACCACGGAATACTCCACAGAAGTTAGAAGGAATTAATGAGCTCTCTATATAACCATGTGGATGGATCAGTTTTGAGTGACTAGATTAAACTGAAAATTAAACATGCCTATGATTATATTTATGTAGTTTTTAAAAAAAACACTATGCAAAACATTATGTAGTACGTGTATGTATGTGTGTGTATGTAAAAGTATTTACAGGCAGTAAAGCACAGCAGGTAAGGACCCTGACAGACCCTGGAAGCAGACTGCTGGGTTCAAATCATGATTCTACTACTTCTGTGTGACCTTGGGCAAGTGATTTAGCTTCTCTGTGCCTAAGTTTCATCACCTTGAATAGAGGCATAATAATAGACCCCAAATTACAAGATTAGAAGGACTAAATTAATATATATATAAAGAACATTCAATAGTGCCTGGATCAAAACATGAGCTATAAGGCTATTTCCAATTGTTGTTCCTCTTAAGTAGTGTTTTTTTTTTAACATCTTTATTGGAGTATAATTGCTTTATAATGGTGTGTTAGTTTCTGCTTTATAACAAAGTGCATCAGCTATACATATACATATATCCCCATATCTCCTCCCTCTTGCGTCTCCCTCCCACCCTCCCTATCCTACCCCTCTGGATGGTCACAAAGCACCGAGCTGATCTCCCTGTGCTTTGCAGCTGCTTCCCACTAGCTATCTATTTTACATTTGGTAGTGTATATATGTCCATGCCACTCTCCCACTTCATCCCAGCTTACCCTTCCCACTCCCTGTGTCCTCAAGACCATTCTCTACGTCTGCATCTTTATTCCTGCCCTGCCCCTAGGTTCATCAGAAGCATTTTTTTTTTAAATTCCATATATATGTGTTAGCATACGGTATTTGTTTTTCTCTTTCTGACTTACTTCACTCTTTATGACAGTCTCTAGGTCCATCCACCTCACTACAAATAACTCAATTTCGTTTCTTTTTATGGTTCAGTAATATTCCATTGTATATATGTGCCACATCTTCTTTATTCATTCATCTGTCGATGGACACTTAGGTTGCTTCCATGACCTGGCTATTGTAAATAGAGCTGCAATGAACATTGTGGTACATGACTCTTTTTGAATTATGGTTTTCTCAGGGTATATGCCCAGCAGTGGGATTGCTGAGTCATATGGTAGTTCTATTTTTAGTTTTTTAAGGAACCTCCATACTGTTCTCCATAGTGGCTGTATCAATTTACATTCCCACTAACAGTACAAGAGGGTTCCCTTTTCTCCACACCCTCTCCAGCATTTATTGTTTCTAGATTTTTTGATGATGGCCATTCTGACCAGTGTGAGGTGATACCTCATTGTAGTTTTGATTTGCATTTCTCTAATGATTAGTGATGTTGAGCATCCCTTCATGTGTTTGTTGGCAATCTGTATATCTTCTTTGGAGAAATGTCTATTTAGGTCTTCTGCCCATTTTTGGATTGGGTTGTTTGTTTTTTTGATATTGAGCTGCATGAACTGCTTGTATATTTTGGAGATTAATCCTTTGTCAGTTGCTTCATTTGCAAAAATTTTCTCGCATTCTGAGGGTTGTCTTTTCGTCTTGTTTATAGTTTCCTTTGCTGTGCAAAAGCTTTTAAGTTTCATTAGGTCCCAGTTGTTAATTTTTGTTTTTATTTCCATTTCTCTAGAAGGTGGGTCAAAAAGGATCTTGCTGTGATTTATGTCATACAGTGTTCTGCCTATGTTTTACTCTACGACTTTTAGAGTGTCTGGCCTTACATTTAGGTCTTTCATCCATTTTGAGTTTATTTTTGTGTATGGTGTTAGGGAGTGTTCTAATTTCATTCTTTTACATGTAGCTGTTCAGTTTTCCCAGCACCACTTATTTAAGAGGCTGTCTTTTCTCCATTGTATATTCTTGCCTCCTTTGTCATAGATTAAGTGACCATAGGTGTGTGGGTCTGTCTCTGGGCTTTCTATCCTGTTCCATTTATCTATATTTCTGTTTTTCTGCCAGTACCATACTGTCTTGATTACTGTAGCTTTGTAATATAGTCTGAAGTCCAGGAGCCTGATTCCTCCAGCTCCGTTTTTCTTTCTCAAGATTGCTTTGGCTCTTCGGGGTCTTTTGTGTTTCCATACAAATAGTGAAATATTTTGTTCTAGTTCTGTGAAAAATGCTATTGGTATGTTGATAGGGAGTGCACTGAATTTGTAGATTTCTTTGGGTAGTATAGTCATATTCACAATGTTGATTCTTCCAATGCAAGAACATGGTATATCTCTCCATCTGTTTGTATCGTCTTTAATTTCTTTCATCAGTGTCTTATAGTTTTCTGCATACAGGTCTTTTGTCTCCTTAGGTAGGTTTGTTCCTAGGTATTTTATTTTTGTTGTTGCAATGGTAAATGGGAGTGTTTCCTTAATTTCTCTGTCAGATTTTTCATCATTAGTGTATAGGAATGCAAGAGATTTCTGTGCATTAATTTTGTATCCTGCAAATTTACCAGATTCATTGATTAGCTCAAGTACTTTTCTGGTAGCATCTTTGGATTCTCTATGTAGAGTGTCATGTCATCTGCAAACAGTGACAGTTTTACTTCTTCTTTTCTGATTTGTATTCCTTTTATTTCTTTTTCTTCTCTGATTGCTGTGGCTAGAACTTCCAATACTATGTTGAATAACAGTGGCGAGAGTGGGTGACCTTGTCTTGTTTCTGATCTTAATGGAAATGGTTTCAGTTTTTCACCATTGAGAACGATCTTGGCTGTGGGTTTGTCATATATGGCCTTTATTATGTTGAGGTAAGTTCCCTCTATGCCTACTTTCTGGACGGTTTTTTATCATAAATGGGTGTTGAATTTTGTTGAAAGTGTTTTCTGCATCTATTGAGATGACCATACGGTTTTTATCCTTCAGTTTGTTAAGATGGTGTATCACATTGATTGATTTGTGTATATTGAAGAATCCTTACATTTCTGGGATAAGCCCCACTTGATCACGGTGTATGATCCCTTTAATGTGCTGTTGGATTCTGTTTGCTAGTACTTTGTTGAGAATTTTTGCATCTATGTTCATTAGTGATATTGGCCTATAGTTTTCTTTTTTTGCGACATCTTTGTCTGGTTTTGGTATCAGGGTGATGGTAGCCTCGTAGAATAAGTTTGGCAGTGTTCCTCCCTCTGCTATATTTTGGAAGAGTTTGAGAAGGATAGGTGTTAGTTCTTCTCTAAATGTTTGAAAGAATTCACCTGTGAAGCCATCTGGTCCTGGACATTTGTTTGTTGGAAGATTTTAAATCACAGTTTCAATTTCAGTGCTTGTGATTGGTCTGATTATATTTTCTATTTCTTCCTGGTTCAGTCTCAGAAGGTTGTACTTTTCTAAGAATTTGTCCATTTTATTGGCATAGAGTTGCTTGTAGTAATCTCTTATGATCCTTTGTATTTCTGCAGTGTCAGTTGTTACTTCTCCATTTTCATTTATAATTCTATTGATTTGAGTCTTCTCCCTCTTCTTTATGAGTCTGGCTAATGGTTTATCAATTTTGTTTATCTTCTCAAAGAACCAGCTTTTAGTTTTATTGATCTTTGCTATCATTTCTTTCTTTTTCATTTATTTCTGATCTGATTTTTATGATTTTTTTCCTTCTGCTAACTTTGGGGTTTTTTTGTTCTTCTCTCTCTAACTGCTTTAGGTGTAAGGTTAGGTTGTTTGAGATGTTTCTTGTTTCTTGAGGTAGGATTGTATTGCTATAAACTTCCCTCTTAGAACTGCCTTTGCGGTACCCCGTAAGTTTTGGGTCACTGTGTTTTCATTGTCATTTGTTTCTAGGTACTTTTTGATTTCTTCAGTGATCTCTTGGTTATTTAGTAGTGTATTGTTTAGTCTCCATGTGTTTGTATATTTTACAGATTTTTTCCTGTAATTGACATCTAGTCTCATAGAGCTGTGGTTGGAAAAGATACTGATACGATTTCAATTTTCTTAAATTTACCAAGGCTTGATTTGTGACCCAAGATATGATGTATCCTGGAGAATGTTCCACAAGCACTTGAGAAGAAAGTGTATTCTGTTGTTTTTGGATGGAATGTCCTATAAATATCAGTTAAGTCCATCATGTTTAATGTGTCATTTAAAGCTTGTGTTTCCTTATTTATTTTCATTTTGTATCATCTGTCCATTGGTGAAAATGGGGTGTTAAAGTCCCCTACTATTACTGTGTAACTGTCGATTTCCCCTTTTATGGCTGTTAGCATTTGCCTTATGTATTGAAGTGCTCCTATGTTGGGTGCATAAATATTTGCAGTTGTTATATCTTCTTCTTGGATTGATCCCTTGATCATTATGTAGTGTCCTTCTTTGTCTCTTGTAATAGTCTTTATTATAAAGTCTATTTTGTCTGATATGAGAATTGCTACACCAGCTTTCTTTTGATTCCCTTTCATGGAGTATCTTTTTCCATCCCCCCGCTTTCAGTCTGTATGTGTCCTTAGGTCTGAAGTGGGTCCCTAGTAGACAGTATATATACGGGTCTTGTTTTTGTATCCGTTCAGCCTGTCTATGTCTTTTGGTTAGAGCATTTTATCCATTTACATTTAAGGTAGTTATTGATATGTATGTTCCTATTACCATTTTCTTAATTGTTTTGGGTTTGTTATTGTAGGTCTTTTCCATCTCTTGTGTTTCCTGCCTAGAGAAGTTCCTTTAGCATTTGTTGTAAAGCTGGTTTGGTGGTGCTGAATTCTCTTAGTTTTTGCTTGTCTGTAAAAGTTTTAATTTCTCCGTCGAATCTGAATGAGATCCTTGCTGGGTAGAGTAATCTTGGTTGTAGGTTTTTCCCTGTCATCACTTTAAATATGTCCTGCCACTCCCTTCTGGCTTGCAGAGTTTCTGCTGAAAGATCAGCTGTTAACCTTATGGAGAGTCCCCTGTATGTTATTTGTTGCTTTTCCCTTGCTGCTTTTAATATTTTTCCTTTGTATTTAATTATTGATAGTTTGATTAATATGTGCCTTGGCGTGTTTCTCCTTGGATTTATCCTGTATGGGACTGTCTGTGCTTCCTGGAATTGATTGACTATTTCCTTTCCCATATTAGGGAAGTTTTCAACTATAATCTCTTCAAATATTTTCTCAGTCCCTTTTTTTCCCTCTTTTTCTTCTGGGACCCCTATAATTCGAATGTTGGTGCATTTAATGTTGTCCCAAAGGTCTCTGAGACTGCCCTCAATTCTTTTCATTCTTTTTTCTTTATTGTGCTCTGCAGTAGTTATTTCCATTATTTTATCTTCCAGGTCACTTATCAATTCTTCTTCCTCAGTTATTCTGCTACTGATTCCTTCTAGAGAAGTTTTAATTTCATTTATTGTGTTGTTCATCATTGTTTGTTTGCTCTTTAGTTCTTCTAGGTCCTTGTTAAACGTTTCTTGTATTTTCTCCATTCTATTTCCAAGATTTTGGATTATCTTTACTATCATTACTCTGAATTCTTTTTCAGGTAGGCTGCCCATTTCCTCTTCATTTGTTGGGTCTGGTGGGTTTTTACCTTGCTCCTTCATCTGCTGTGTGTTTCTCTGTCTTCTCATTTTGCTTAACTTACTGTGTTTGGGGTCTCCTTTTCACAGGCTGCAGGTTCATAGTTCCCGTTGTTTTTGGTGTCTGCCCCCAGTGGGTAAGGTTGGTTCAGTGGGTTGTGTAGGCTTCCTGGTGGAGGGGACTTGTGCCTGTGTTCTGGTGGATGAGACTGGATCTTGTCTTTCTGGTGGGCAGGTCCACGTCTGGTGGTGTGTTTTGGGGTGTCTGTGACCTTATTATGATTTTAGGCAGCCTCTCTGCTAATGGGTGGGGTTGTGTTCCTGTCTTGCTAGTTGTTTGGCATAGGGTGTCCAGCACTGTAGCTTGCTGGTTGTTGAGTGGAGCTGGGTCTTAGCATTGAGATGGAGACCTCTGGGAGAGCCTTCACCGTTTGATATTATGTGGGGCCGGGAGGTCTCTGGTGGACCAGTGTCCTGAACTCGGCTCTCCTACCTCAGAGGCTCAGGCCTGACACCCGGCTGGAGCACCAAGACCCTATCAGCCACTTGGCTGCCAGTGTTGGAGGGTCTCCTGCAAAGGTGGGGGTGGCTGTGGCTCACCACGGGGACAAGGACACTGGCAGCAGAAGTTCTGGGAATTACTCCTTGGCATGAGCCCTCTCAGAGTCTGCCATTAGCCCCACCCTACATGACTCTTTTGAATTATGGTTTTCTCAGGGTATATGCCCAGTAGTGGGACTGCATTGTCTTTAAAAGGCCTGGAGGGATACACTAGTAAATGGTAGGGAAGAGGGGCTTCCTGTTGGAAAACACGATGTGGGTGCTAATCAAAGGGAGTTCAACGGTATCAGTAATGCACTGTTTCTTTGAGTTAAAGAAAAAAGAGATGAAAGAAATATGGCAACCTATGAATAACCGACAGAACTTTGTTATAGGAACATCGGTGTTTATTATATTATTTTTAATGCTTTTCTTTGTTTTTAAAATCTCTTGAATAAAAAAGGAGTAGAGACGGTCATCATTCATAGAATTATTATACCTGCAAAGATGAACATCAATTTGTAAGAATGCTTCAGACCTGCCCTATCCAATATGGACCACTAGCACCATATGGCTATTTAAATTTTAACTGATTAAAATTAAATGCAAATAAAAATTCAGTTCCTTGGTTGCAGTAGTTACATTTCAAGAGCTCAGCAGCCACATGTAGCTAATGGCTACCATATTAAACAGTAGATATAGATCATTCCAATCAGCATAGAAAGTTCTATTGGACAGCACTGACCTGTGGCATACTTGTAAGAAATGTGAATATCTGAACTCCTTATCATTCTTCTACACTTCTGGTCCCAGATAATTCTGCTGCATTGTACACAGGGCATGTGCCCCCCCCCAAATTATTTTTTCACATTTCTACTTGATATCCTGTTTCATCTACCTTCCAGTTACCTGTGAATTTAAAGGGAAGCAAATGCTGACACCACTTACAAACTGGTTCCTATCCCAGTTTCTTTCTGTTTGTTGTAGGTGAACTGCTCCTGCTCTCAAGTATGATTTTCCTGCTCCCAGTGGTGTGCGGCTGCCCAGAGAGGTGCCGCTGTCACTCACCTTCGAATTTTGTAGACTGCAGCCGGCAGGGTCTGGCTGAAGTCCCTTCCGATCTGCCTCCGCAGACTCTAACCCTGCACTTACAAGATAACCAGATACGTCAGCTTCCGGCTTCTGCATTTAAGTCAGTGCCACAGCTCACAACCTTGAACCTGTACAACAATTCTCTTTCAAATCTGACCTCCGGAGTTTTCCATGGACTTCAGCACTTGCGGGTCTTAAACCTAACCCAGAACTCCCTGCATTCCCTGGAAAGCAGACTTTTCCATTCCCTCCCACAGCTGAGGGAACTTGATTTATCATCAAACAACATAAGCCACCTTCCCACATCCCTGGGTGAGCCTTGGGAGAACCTAACTGTATTTGCGATCCAACAAAACCAGCTTCAGCAGCTCGACCGAGCCCTCCTAGAATCCATGCCCAGAGTGAGGCATTTATTTCTCAAGGACAACCTCTGGAAATGCAACTGCCACTTGCTCAGTCTTAAACTCTGGCTGGAGACGTTTATCTATAAAGGTCAGTAACGCCTATCTGTGTGTTACCAGCCTAGGATGAACCTCACCTGTTCTCTGCATTAGAAGGGATGTTGAGGAGTGTTTGAGGGATCCATGTAAGCTTTTTCACACTGATGTCATTTCATGGTATGGCAAAAGAGGCAAGTGAGTCATTACAGGGTGTTTAAATTCAGGTATTTAAATTCATCTACAGATACGATTCATGGAGATAACTTTCCACTTTTTTTTTCCCCCCACCCCAACTTTCCACTTTTTGATTAACAACACCATTAAGTTATTAATCTGGGAAATGTAGGCCCTTAAGAAAGAGAGAATTTCAATCATCACCTAAATAATTACTCAACTCTGAAGTGACACCAAATTTTGATTTTCAAGTGTGATCCAAGTGGGCATGTTATCTCTCCTTAGGACTTTCCCCCCTTCTTTGTCTGCTTCTGACCATTTGACAGCTGTGAATCTTCCCTGAGATTATCCATTCTGCTTTAGCAAACACCACTGTTACTGACACTGGATACAGTAGGGTACCCTCTCCAAAGGGAACTACTCTTTCTTTAACCAGGTATCAAAAGCAAAGCAAGAGATCCCAGAATATAAAAGATGAGGGGATCTAGAAATCACTCAGGGGTCAGCAAACCATAACCCAAGAGCCAAATTTGCCCCACCTCCTATTTTTGTAAATAAAGTTTTGTTGGAACACATCCACACCCATTTATTATCTACTGTCTGTGGCTGTTTTGCATTATAAGGGCAAAGTTGAATAGTTGGGACAGAGACTATGGCAAGGCTTAAAATGTGAACTATTTCTGGCTCTTTATAGAAAAGTTTGCCAACCCCTTCTAACTCAGTGCTAGCCTATTATCAATGGGAAATGGAGGCTCAGAGATGTTCAGTGACTTGAGCAAGGTCACAGAGTAGAAGCACAGACAAGAGTAGAATGAGTGGCTTTAAGTCTTGGCTCTGCATTCTTTCCTCTACATCACAGTGTTTCTTTCCTCCTAACTTTTAAGTATCATTCATTCATTCATTCATCCTATACTTGAGTGAATCTTATGTGCCAGGGACATTTCTAGGCACTGAGAAAAGGTCAGTGAACAAGAAAATCCCCACCATCATGGGCATTACATTCTGACAGTAGAAACATGTTAAAAAAGACAAATATATACCATGTTCAGATAGCAGTTAGTGCTAGAGGTGGGGTAAGGGGAGAGAGTAATGGGATGGGGGTTCCACTTCAGATGGGAAGGACAGGGAAGGCCCCTCCAAGGAGGTGACATGGGGGAGAACTGGAACAATGAGGGGAAATGAACCATGAGATAACTGGGGGAAAGAACAGCAGTGGAAGGCCCTGACGGGAAAGTAAGCATGGCTCCAACTGAGGGACAGAAAGAGGGACAAATGAGTGGCTAGAACAGAGGAAGGGAGTGAGAGAGGATACGGCAGCACAAGTACCCAGGAGTTGGGTCATGTTGGAACGTAGAGAGCAGGCTGAGACATTTGGATTTTATTTTAGGCGAGATGGAAATCTCTTGAAGAATTTTAGTCAGGGGAACAATATGATCTGATTACATTTTAAAAGGTCACTCTGGTGACTCTAGGGAGAGTAGACCAAAAGCTACAGAAGAAGAAGCAGGGGGATGAGGGAGAAAGTGATTTCAGTCATGCAGGGAAAAGATGACGGTGGCCCAAACCAGAATGATAAGAAATTATCAAATTTGGGAGATATTTAGAATATTGAACTGATAGAAATTACTAATGGGTTGGCGTGGGAGATAAAGAAAAGAGAGTATATTATAGGAAATTCAATTTTGTTTTGTCCTTCAGGAGTAACCAGATAAATGGTGATGCCAGTAGCTGATAAGGGGCAGGCTGGGGAATAGGGGAAATGGGCAAGTATGTGTAGGAGGTGGTAAATCAAGAACTCAATGTGGGGCGTGTCAAGTTTGAGATGCCCATTACATAGCCAAGGAGTGCTGTTGAGTTGGTGGCTATATATTTGAGCCTATAATTTGGGAAGATATCAGAGCTCCAGAAATGAATTAGGGAATCAACAGGGTCTAGATGGTTGCAGCAGTTACACAGAAGGAAGCGGAAGAGAGCACATGAGTTCAAATAAATAATATTGAATTAAGAATCTCTCTCAACAGTATAATAGCCAATAGGTTATCATTACCCAGCTGATCTTCAAGCTGACCTACAACAGAGGCCATATAATGTGACAAAAATCTTTCTTATAGGAGGTTGCAAATAAAAGCTTTTACATCTAGAGGTGAAGTGGCTTCAGCTATTGTGTTCTAGACTAAATGGTAAGCGTAAGCCAAAGCATCAGAGAAAGATGGTTTTCATCAATTAAAAATATTTCTTGACAAAAAATATTTCTCAGGTCTAGGATATTAGAAGCAACATAGGGTGTGATATAGCTCCCCCTACTCAGCCACAAACTCACTGGTGATCTTCAGGCAAATTAATGCCCCTCACTAGCCCCCAGTGTCACCAGATGGAAACTGACAGTGTTAAGCCAGGGAGTTCCTAAGGCCCGTTCTGGTCCTCAGATTCCACAGTGCAGTTCAACGCTCCCTCATGGTGGAGCTGCCCCGTCCAGATGACAGTCTTTCTCTGGAGGAAGGCAAAATTTACTTGGGATAACAAGACTTGGGTGTCCCAAAATAACTAAATAAAACCCCCGAGTGAATGTAGGAGACAATCTGACTACTGATGCATTGAATAAAGGCAAAATAAGGGAATAGGTATTGGTCAGGACCTTAGTTCCCACGACGGGGGAACAAAGTATATGGAGGATGAAGCAGGGGGTTTTGTGGCCTGGAAGTGTCATTCATTGGTTCCATTGGCCAGAACTCAATCACGTGGCCCCAATCTGACCACAAAGGGTGGGGAAATTTCATCTTCCTGTGGACCCAACAGCCAAAAAACATGCTTTGATGAATACCTAATAATGTCTCCTCCACAAAAACATGCACATAGATTTCGTAATTAGCATTCCTCTCTCTCCGTTCATAACTAAACAAATCATCTTTATGCGGACAGCTAACTCTATTAAACATTTATTCTGGGCTAGGAATTGTGCTAAATACTTGATATACTTTATCCAACTGAGTCCTCAAAGCAATCTTGTGAGGTGGATTTCATTATTACCCCAGTCTCCCACTTTCCAGATGAGCAAGCAGAGGCACAGAATGGTCAAGTAACTTGCTTAGGGTTGCACAGCAAAGTAATGGTCAGACTCAAGATTTGAATCCCATTTCTTCCCAAGACAGGGGTTAAGAGCTGCTAGTGGACAGATGATGAATAATGAGAGCACTTGGAAAGCTGGAGCTTCTTGCACTGTCAGCTTCTCTGAATCCAGAAGAGACTGAGACCCTCAAGCTATCATCTGCAGATTTGCTTCCTGGGGTCATGGCTGAGGAGATGGTGGTGGAAGGCTGGGAAGTGAGTCCTGGCTAAGGACACAGGAGGCCACGGAGCTCTTGGTGGCCACAACCCCTGCCTTCCAGCAATATCCCAGACTCTAGTCTGTGTATTCTCCTGGCTCTGTGTCCTGAGGCCATGCCTCCCACCCTAATATTGAGCAGCAGGAAGCCTGGAACTGGAGAAAGACAGAGCTTACCCCTGAAGTTACTGGGTGAACCGCCCCAGTCTAGGTCTAGGTCAGCTGGTGGAATTGCTGGTCCCATGGCAGGTGGCCTTTCTTCCCCTGATTAAAGTCTCAGTGCTCTTTGGCTGGGTTAAATATGGTTACTTCTTCTCAAGCCCCCACACTTCTTTCTGCTCTCTGGCCTTCTGCTTTACAACCAGCTTCCAGGCAGAGTATTGAAACGGTCTCTGAGACAGGGATCCTTAATCATGGTGCAGCCTGATGGCGCCTTGGGCTCATCCAGAACAGGCACCCCGCACCTCTGGCCTCCTGCACCTCAGCTCAGGAAAGGAGAAAATTCCTGTTATCTTTTTCACTTTAGAGTTGAGGCTCTTGCCTCAGGGGATCACTGAAGAAGCCAGGACGGGCCCAAGAGACTCTGGCAATAGGTGACTCAGTTCAAGCAGTAAGAGCAAAAAAAGGTATGAGTTGAATTTTGTCATGGCCACTAACCCCAGTGTGACCTGGGCCACAATAACCCTTGAACTGCAGAATGGCCCCATCTACTAATACGGCCATGGTAAGACTCGGCTTATAAGGCTCAGACAGAATGGATGTGAAGGCATTCCCAAAACTCTGAAGTGTTATACAAAGGAAGGTTCTAATAACATTGAAGTGACAAGCTCCTGCACGGGAACTTCTGGTATAGTTTCATAATTCACCTACGATGTGTACAAAGAATCTCCAGTCTAACTTGGCTAAAACTGGTGCCAGGCTTCATGGGGGTGAGATTCTACTGAGGGTCACGTGTTAACTCCACTGACCTCAGGATGCTCCAGAGAGGAGGAAGTAGAGAGAGGCGGTAAGTGTAGCGGGGGAAAACTGGGATCACAGGAGAGGGCTGGGTTTCGGTGTTGATCTATCCACTTATGACCGGAATGTCCTTGGATAAGAATTACCCATTAGAGCAGAGTTGTGAGGACTTATCTAACAGTGCTTTATAAACTATCAAGTCAGATACAAATAGGATGTTTTCATGGCAAAAAATTTAGTCAGAGAAGTTTATCTGCCTGAGGTCAAATAGTAAATTGGTGGTCAAATTTGGCCAGGATGAAATCTGTTAGCTCAGTGTTCTTTCTACAAAAGAACTTCTAGGCACTCAAATTCTCCCTGAACAATAGTAGTCCACACACCTGAGGAAATTAATCCCCTTAGAGAGAATGGAAATTGAGTCTAATAACCCATTAGAAAGTTCGATACTTGGGACTTCCTTGGTGGTCCAGTGGTTGAGACGCCACGCTCCCAATGCAGGGGGCTCAGGTTCCATCCCTGGTCAGGGACCTATGATCCCGCATGCCGCACGGCAAGGCCAAAAAAAAAAAAAAATTGAGAAAGTTTGGTACTTGAAGTACTAAATGTTTCGAGGTCTGAGGAGACACGTTAATTGTATTTAATCCCATGAACGTAACTCATATTCCCGTCAAACCTTCAGATACACAAAGCACTCACAGGACCACTGACCTCCCGGTTTGGTATCACTGAAGAGTGTTGGTAGAGACAGAGGGTCTTTGTAATTAACACATAACATCACAACGAAAGACACTTGTTTTATTTATTTATTTTTTAGATCTCCGGTGGGAATTTGGCATAATAGATTTCTTGTGTGGCAGGGCTCATTAGGGCATGCAACAGTGCCCTCAGGCTGGCCTCCAGCGCCCCTTCCTGTCAGCTTTTGCATTGTTACTCCCTTGGCATTTATAAGGTAAAGGTGACTTGGCCTCTAATGAATTCTTGGTCATACATAATTGTCCATTTAGTGTGTGGCATTTTTAGCATTTAGCCAATTTAGAAATCCTAAAATCATAAAATACGGTTGTTAAATTCTTTGACTCCAGGAAAAAAAAAAAGGTGTTTTATAAATTCCATCTGCCTAAGTGTTTACAGGTTGAGGATTTGGGAGTTTGGTTGTATCAGGCTCTGTTATCATTCTTTGCTTTTGTTTCTCAAAGGGGGAATAACAGACAGCATCATCTGTGCCTCACCGGACACCTGGAAGGGAAAGGACCTCCTTAAAATCCCTCACGAGCTGTACCAGCCCTGCCCTTTTCCTTCTCCAGACCTGCAGTCTTCACAGGTGCAGCAGCTAGGTGCTGCCCACGGGGCTGTCCCCAGGCCCCCTGAGAGCCACAGCTCAGGGGAACGAGACCACTGGGGGTGTGAGATCAAACCCAAGCCGAGGCCAGCCAATCTGCGCCACGCCGTGGCCACCATCGTCATCGCAGGGGTGGTGTGTGGGATCGTGTGTCTCATGATGTTGGCGGCTGCCATTTATGGCTGCACCTATGCAGCTATTACCGCCCAGTACCATGGGGGACGCTTGGCTCAGATCAATAAGCCCGCGAAGACAGAAGGAAAAGAGCTGTTTGACAGCTCAACGGCCTGAGAGCTTTCATCTCAAATAGAAATAATCATTATAGGCCAGAAGAAAGTTTCTGAGTAGGGCTGATATCAGGTTCACTGTTACTGCCTCATTTTCTTTTTCCAAAAGGAAAAAAAAAAGAAGATGTGTCTTTAAAAATGACAATACTCCTGGGAAGAAATTTATGTTGAGGTTTTTTTTAAATGCCATAGTTGAAACAGAGATGATAACTTGTGCTCTGCGCCTGAGAAGTTATGACAATATTCTATGTGGGGAAGGCTGTCCACAGAGAAAGGGAAGATTCATCTCTTTCAAGGTACTCTTCCCTGCATTAAGTTGCCTTTACAGGGCAGCAGAAATACAAACACGCGTGCCAGCATTCCTGGCAGCTTTATGGTCCACTGGAAAACTGCCCAATTTTGAGTGCCTGGGAAGAAGTTGGAAATCTTACCCAATGGGCACTGAGTGCTTCTATAGTCCAAGTTCATGCTAGACCGGTGATACTTTTAGATGTTAGGTATGTTATATATTTAGCGAAAGCGTCTGTTGGTTGGGAATTTTGTAGCTTGCCACAAGAGTCAGATTATATTTAATTTTCTAAATCAGAAAACCATTTGGGGCTTTCCAGGCCACAGAAGAAGAAGAGGGCTCCATGACTGGATAATAGGACTCAGGCCCAGGGTCTGGGGAAGTTTTCTGATGCAAGGGTAAATAACATATAAACAAACACAAAGAGGATGGGGTGGCGGAATTCAAGGCACATATTACCCAAAGGCCATATCCACCAGGCGATTGGAACCTTCCATTTATAACTCTCACAGCAGGAATGAATTTAGGGTGGGCTGAGAGCGAGATAATGGCTTATGTGTATCTGTATCTACGTACATAGTGTGCAGAGTGCATAGGCTTGTTCAACCACACCCACACATAAACATACTCAGAGCAATCAGTTTACCCACTAATGAAATGCAGCCGCGGCAGGGTGGAAGCCAGCAGCTGTTGACCACCACCCAGATTGTCTACTCAACACTCTGGGATAGGAAGTCAGAGGAAGTCTGAAGAGAGTGGGAATTATCAAGAGGCTGGAGATACGTGGCAGCAGCCGTCCTGAACATTATTTAGGCTGGGGTTTGAAAAAATCAGGTGTGGCTTGCCTGACTCCACAGACACGGTCCTGAAGAGCTGCATGCAAAGGAAATTTTTGTAAATTGAATCATCATTTTAATGCAGTAGGGGAGCTTGCTATTTAAAGGAACCTTTCATGGAATCTTTCTGTAATGGCAATAATTGGCTCCAGATTTATGTATTTTGTAAATTTGCATTTTCTCATGCTAGGATTTCTTAAAGTAGAATCTACCTGCTCTCTCTCGCTCTCTCATGATGTCCCATCTCATACTTAGTCACCTGTTAGTATTAAAATCATTTTACACAGAGGAGTTACGGACTTGGCAAAAGCAAAGAATAGCAAATACAGGGCAAGCTGTCCCTCCAGAGGCTTTGACAGACATCACTAATCAATCCCAGCACTCCTCCCTGAGCCCTGATGCACCACAGATGCCTTCTTAAGACAGCACTGGAAGGCAACCAGAACTAATCAACTGGAATTGGTTCAAAGGATAAAACATATTTGTCATTCAGGGTACTGGCCCTATATTCACTCTTGCAGGCCATGTAAAAGTTGCTTGGATCCTAAATCAGCAGTCCATTCCATAACCTGGCATGTGAATGGGCGGTCCATTCAGTCTGGAATATTGTTTCCCTGTCTGATGTGGCCAAAGCCTTGCCCAACAGTATAAAGAGGCCAAGGGAAGGACGGATGAACCTACCCTAGCCTACCCTGCAGGACACAGAGGCCATCTATACCCTGCTCACAGTGCTTCACAACTAGTGTGGGCTGCCCACACCCACAAGTTAAAGATGGGCCATCTCTTTGGAGCAGCAACTTTGCTAAATGATTCTTCTGGGGAAAAAAGTATAAATTTGATGTTAATTTTTTCTGAGTATTAAAATAAACCTGGGTACGTTAAAGAGTAGTTTGAAAAATTAGCATGGATTTTAAGATCAAAAGAGATTCCAGAGAAAGTCAGTTGCTGCATCAGCTCCATCCCAAGCCTGGTGCCTCCTTTCTGCTCTGCTTCGTGCACCACTTCAGTGGGCGAGACTGAGCATCCGGTCTAAGGTTGTAGGGATTACTTTCCAGGTGGAAAAAAAATCTTTCTTTCCCTTGCCCTGGACCATGAGTCCTTGGCCAAGAAAGCACTATGAGAAAGGAAATCGAGAAGATCTTTTTATAT
Organism: Balaenoptera musculus; assembly: GCF_009873245.2. Classification (NCBI taxonomy): domain Eukaryota; kingdom Metazoa; phylum Chordata; class Mammalia; order Artiodactyla; family Balaenopteridae; genus Balaenoptera; species Balaenoptera musculus. Next base: position 69,892,950 of record NC_045795.1, on the reverse strand, counting down.
GTCGTCCTCATTTCACCAAATGTTTCTGGAGTTCGTACTACGTACCAGGCATGGTGAGAGGTGTTCTCGTGAACATTCATGTAATCTTGGCAACCATGCTGTGAGATCCTTGAACAGATATTACATAAGCTGGGAACTACTGAGGCCAACCACAAGAGCCTCTTCTCATTGCTGTGATTTAAGACATGCAGTGCACTGTGCTCTGCCAGAGGCCTGGTGACTGTACAGGTCAATCCCGTCCCCCTGGCCACAGTGATTACATGACAGAGCTTCCAATCCACCGCTGAAAATCCTGAATGTGGCTAGAACCCTCACTCCTCAACACCCACGTCCTATTAGATTTCTAAGCACAGATGATAACTCAGGCAAACAGATTCCTGCTTTATGAGAAGCCTTTAAGGAGAATGATTAAAATGATGCCTTCATGTATTCAGATTTCTACCTTTTGCCTATAGTCACCACAAAGAGCAGTTAACGATGAAAATAATTACCCTAAAATATCAACAATTCTCTCAGCACAGAAAAATATAAATCAAATTGTTTAGATTAACAATTCAGTGTTATCATTTGTTAATACGAGAAATGAAATGTTTTCTCTGTTAAAAACATCACAGATGAAAGACCCAATTTGCAGGGTATTCTGTGAGAACCACAAATTATCTTTCACATCCACTACAGCTCATGAGGGGTAATTTGCAAACGCCTCATAGATTATTTTCAGCTGTTTATTGCTGCTGTCATATTTATAAATTCCCCTATAAAAATGCCCTTCCATCAAAGAGTCATAGAGCCTTACTGAAGGAATACTGTGAACAAATATCACGTTTAGTGTTGATTGTTTCTGAGAAAATCATGTAAAATATAGTTTCTTCATTATATTTAGCGGAACAGTATCACTATTTTTGCTTTGCCAGAGATCACAAATTCACAATAGCAGGACCCAACAGACATGAGGCATATAAAGAGGGTGTAGGAGGAATTTCTGCCACAGAGATCGTGGAGAAAGACCTAGTGTCAAATCTATACCTGGAAAGCTTTTAAAATTAAGGCAAAAATCCTTGACCCTGGGGGAACAATCTTGTGCTTCAGATGACCATATGCCCACAGACAACTGGGTATTTTATTTTTTTCTTACAAAAATGGAAGACTGAAAAGTGAATCACAGGATTTCCTCCTGAAGGTTCATGAAAATCAAATATCATTACTCAAGTTAACCAAGTTACCCCAGAAATATCACACTCGTCTTAGATCCAAAATATCAAAGGAAGTGGCTCAATTTCTAAAATGATCTATCCATAGCACCCATTATCATAATTATACAACTGTTAGAAACCTATAACTTTCTATCACAGATCAGGAAATAACTGTTTTCACTTGGGTCAAACCCACCAGTGTATCCATTGCTAAATGCTATTAGACAGAAACCTACCAGGCAAATGATATTCCAACCTCACATGGCATCACTGGGGTGTGGTTTATATGCACAACTTCAGGGAACTATCCTGTTTTCCCTTGTGATGAAAATGTTTTATTTATTTATTTTTTTATGCTCAAAATGCAATAAAATCTCAAAGAAACCTCCCTCCCATTGGGAGAAGCAGCTTTGTAATCCCTCACTTTCTTTTCAGATTCTTGACTGGAGTATCCACACCTACTTTTCACTCCAATGACACTGAGTATTCATTTGGATGGATAGGATGTGACCCAGTTTCAAAGACTCATCAAGAAGAGCCAGAAAAAAGAAAAAGGATTGGGAGTTGGGAAGGTCCTTGGAGAGCATTTAGTCTAGGTCTGGCAAATTTCAGAATAGCTGTGACCAGCCTCCCTACCTGTTTCAGACATTGCTAATAGATCATGGCAAACTTATCTACTGAGGCAGCTGGCCTCAGAATCCTTTTTAATCTGTTTTCTAGGTACCTACTCCTGATCAACTGGAGTCGACTTATGAGACTAAACCTATTTCTACCCTCATATAGTTCCATATTCTTATTTTACAAATAGGAATTGGAAGCATGGAAAAGGAAAGGAATTATCCCAAAGTCGCACAGATAATTAATTGCAGTTTGCAGGAGCATGGGGTTAGAATGTATAATACAACCCAACCCCTGTCATTCTTCATTCATTCTGGTGAACCACAATATGAAGACTATGGAATTATTATATTAATTATTTGGAAAAGAACAATTATAATACCACCATCAACATTTATTGAACACCCAGTTTTGTGCCAGTTGTTTTCAGTGTAGTATTTTCATTTTCCTCTAAGTCTCAAATTAACCAAAAATGTGAGCATTTTACTGCCACATGACAGATGAAGATACATAATCATTGGGTTTGGGTCACTTGTTCAAGGTCATATCATTAATTAGTGGAGTAGGGGCTTCGCTGGTGGCGCAGCGGTTGAGAATCTGACTGACAATGCAAGGGACACGGGTTCGAGCCCTGGTCTGGGAAGATCCCACATGCCGTGGAGCAACTAGGCCCGTGAGCCACAACTACTGAGCCTGCGCGTCTGGAGCCTGTGCTCCGCAACAAGAGAGGCCGCGATAGTGAGAGGCCCGCGCATCGCGATGAAGAGTGGTCCCCGCTTGCCGCAACTACAGAAAGCCCTCGCACAGAAACGAAGACCCAACACAGCCAAAAATAAAAAATACAAAAAAAAAAAATTAATTAGTGGAGTAGGAATTTGAATGAAGGATACATGGGTTTCTTCTTATGCTTCTATCTACTTTTTAGTATATTCAATATTATCCATAATAAATGTTTAAAAAAAAAGAATGACTCCAAAGTTTTTAGACTGAATAACCAGATAACTAGAATGACTTAAGTGTGGAATCGATTGCATTTGATGGGCCTATTTGAGAGGCAGGGACACTGAGTAGTCAAGGGAGAGTCAAGGGAGAGAGGTCTGGCTTGGGAATCACCAGCTCACGAATGATGTTTAAAGCCTTGAGAGTGGACAGGAACCCTGGGGCCCTCTGACATGTACAATCAGGAGATGAACAAAATCAGCAAAGGAGGCCTAGGAGGGTGGTCAGTGAGGTAGGCAAAGAATCAAGTAAAGAGGTTTGCAAGGAGAATGTGATCAGCTTGGTCACGTGCTGCTCACAGACCAAGAAAAATGAACATCTGAAGTTCAATTTTGGATTTGGTAATGTAGGAGCTACAGGTAACCTTGATGAGAAATGATTCACTGTGGATGAAACCTGGCTGGAGTGGGCTCCGGAAAGCATGAAAGAGAGGAAGTGAGACGAGCATAAAAAATGAGGAATAACACAAATAAAATAATTTGATAACAAAAATAATTTTGGCTTAAAAAACCTGACTATATCAGCAAAAATCTGGAAGTTGATAGACGAAGGCTAGTGAAGTAAAAGCATATAAAATGCCCATGCACTATGTTTTCACTCTGAACTTTCTTTTTATGTTTTAAGACAATTGTACACTCCAGTCTGCCTGAGCCTGGTCACATATAATTTGGCCTTGAAGTAGGAATGACATTCAGACACTGATCTTGACCTCGTGCAGATCTTTTCACCCAGAATAGAACGTGGGAGCTCTTGGTGAGTGCAAACTGTGTGAGGCCATGGGAATCAAGAGCCTTTGATCAGCACTGTCCCTTTCCCACCACAGACTGGCAAAAGCATTTTCCATGAGCAAGAGTCCACTGACTGACTGTCAAAGCATTTATGCTGCAGCCTCTGGTCATGCCCTCTCTTCCCAGGGAGGGGAAATGTACGTCAGATATTTATCCTCTCTGGCCCTTCACTTAGCCTGAGTCATATATATTCTAATCTTCACCGAGATCAAAATCCCACTAAGGTCACTAGGAGATTTGCCTGGATAAGGGTGGCTAAATAAATCCCCAAATCTCTCATGAGCCATGTTGGGGGAAAAAAAGTATCCCAGAAACTGTTTTCCACCAAAGTATGTGAGGGCATTTCCAATGTTCTAACAAGCATTATGCTGATTACACTGTTCAGAGGTTTATAAACTAGAGCGAAGATTAAGTAAATCACTCTCTTGACTGACAGTGAGAGCATATATTTTAGAAAGCTCAGGATCTTTGATTGGAATTTCTCTGTAACCACATATATAAAAACATTAGGCACAATGATGGATACCTTCTGATACAGGAAGCTCTGTCTTTAATATCTACTTACACAGCCTCTGATTTAAATATTCCCTTCATTTTCATAAGATAAGAAGATGGTGAAATAAGTGAGTGAAAAAATTAGCATTTTAGGTGTTTTTTTAAAAAATGGACTGTGACATATTTTTATCTAAAGCAGGAGTTGGCAAACGTTTTCTGTAAAGAGTCAGGCAGTAAATATTTTTGGCTTTTTAGTCCATGTGCTCTCTATCCAACATTATTTACAAAAACAGCTGGTAGATATCTGACAAGGTACTTGTATCCAGCTTATATAAAGAACTTATATCTCAACAATAAAAAGACAAATAACCTAATTATAGGCAAAAGATCTGAATAGACATTTCCTCAATGAAGATATGCAAGTAGCTGACAAGCACATGAGAAGATGCTCAGTGTGGTTAGTTATTAGGGAAATACAAATCACTTCACGCTTACTAGGATGGCTAAAATAAAAAAGATAGACAATAGTAAGCATTGGTAAGGATGTGGAAAAATTGGAAGCCTCATATGTTGCTGGTGGGATTATAAAAAGGTGCTGCCACTTTGGAAAACAGCTTGTCTGTTCTACAAACTATCAAACCTAGAGTTACCATATGACCCAACAATTCTATTCCAATTTCTACCCAGGAGAAATTAAGACATATATCTGCACAAAAACTTGTACATGAATGTTCATATCAGCATTATTAATAATAGTTAAAAAGTGGGAACAACCCAAACGTCCATTAACTGAAAAATGGATAAATAGGATGCTATACATACATACAATGGGATATCATTTGGCAGTTTAAAAAGCCAGAGTAGTGACTTCCCTCGTGGTCCAGTGGTTAAGACCGCCCTTCTAATGCAGGGAGTGCGGGTTCGATCCCTGGTCAGAGATCCCACATGCTGCCCTCATGGCCAAATAAATAAATAAAATAGAATTTTAAAAAAAGCTAGAGGACTGATCCTTGCTACAACATGGATGAATCTTGAAAACATTAAGCTCAGTGAAAGAAGCGAATCACAAAAGGCCACATGTTGTATGATTCCATTTATCTGCAATGTCCAGAATAGGCAAATCCACAGAGACAGAAAGTAGATTAGTGGGTTTCCTGGGGCTGGAGAGGGGAGTGGGATATCAAGAATGAAGGAGTGTGCGTGTGTGTGTGTGTGTGTGTGTGTGTGTGTGTGTGTGTATGGGGGGTTTTGGGGGGGATGTGACATTGTTCGAAAATTACATTGTAGAGATTGTTGCACAACCTGCAAAATACCAAAACCCAATAAACTGTACACTTGAAATGGTGAATTTAATAGTATGTGAAATATATCTCAATAAAACTCTAAAAGAAGGACACAGGTAGCATCCTAGATTTGCTCCTATGGGCTACAGTTTGTCAACCTCTGTTCTAAGGAATAGCTACATGAAAGTGTGAGCTTCAAGGTTTTACTATGAAACATTTCAAGATACTATAATGACATTCCCTATGCAAGTTTTTCACAGGGGATGGCACATGGCAATAAGCACTGACTAATGAGAGGTGGTGGGTGTAACATAAATCATTCTTACCAATGGTAACAGCTGCAATAATAATTTAGCAGCTAACCATTACTGAGCACTCAACTATAAGCATTCACCAAGCACTTTATTTATATGAATTCATTTATTTCTCTCAAAAGGAACCAGAGGGGTCCCCCCAAAGTCAGACTGAATCTGGGTGCAAGACATACTCCATTATTGGTTAATTCTTCTCCTTTTCTGTGGTGATGAAACAAATCTCTGCCTTTAAAAACTAGGCTCTTAGAAATCCAACCAAAGCACCAATCAACCTTGTTTTACAAATGTGAAAACTCAATCCCAGAGCAAGAGGGGAGAAATGGCCCTCACTCCTAAATCCTTGGCTTACATTAGGGTTAATGTCCAAATCCTACTATGACCTCAAAGAGGAGTCTTGCCGATACAGAACTCGAAAACCGGGTATAAGGACCTGTAACTCCAAAATTCTGCGGCTGATTTTGGGGTGGAGAATGTGTTGGGGCTTTTGATAAGGTTTATAAAAGGACAGTGGCTCATGGGAGTGAGTGTCCTGGAGAGTTAGCACAGAGGATCCAGTTTCTCAAAACTCTGGGCTATTTTTATTTCTGGAGCAATGATCCTCGGCGTGCTCTGTCACTGGCTACCGCAGTATGCAGAGCAGCTGTTCTACGTGGCCAACCCTAACTCAGATTCTGTTGCAGACTTGAAATACAGCATAATTGGTAGCTATGTCACTAATCCATTTCTATGAAGTTTGCTGTTGTCATTCCTACCGGCCCTGACCTCCTTTTGTCCCTTCACTGCACCCACCAGTCAACTTAAAAAAGCAAATGTCAAATATCTAAAAAGCCCCACCTCATAGCTGACATTTAGAGCAAAGACTTGCCTTGGGTTCCGCACCTCCCCCTGGGGCATCTGCCCATCTGCCCATCAGTTGTGCGTTTAGATCCTAGTAAATACCACCCAAACCTGAGAAACTCATTTGGGTCTCACAGAACCCATCTAGACACAACATGTATGGGGGATCTCATTCAAGATTCCTGGAATCTTGTTCCCTCTGCCTGGAATGCTCTTCCCACAGATCTTTGCATAATGGCTGTATCTCATCATTCTGGTCTCTGCTCATGTCACCTTCTCAGGGAGGCCTTCACTGAGCCCCCATCCTCCCCCAATCTGGAGAAGCATTGCCTCTGTCACATGCAAGTATGAACATGAGTGTTCTTCCCTGCCTTTGCTACTCCCAACCACACTTCATTTTCTACAGAGCATTAGCCACTGCCGGAAATTCCCCCTCCCGCCCGCCCTCCCTCCCTTCTGCCTTTCTTCCTCCCATTCGTGCCACACTTGTCTGTTGTCTGTACCTCCCACACAAGTGGAGGCTCCCCTCCACTGGCAGCAACTTAGTCGGAATGGGTCTTCACTGGGCAGCTGCCACCCCAGCCTCAGGGCGGGGATGCCAACAGCGCCCTCTCACTGTATGAATCATCATCCCCTGACTCGCCCCAAAATGCCCTCTGGGATGCTTGTTCTCAGTTGTATCCTCAGCATTAGGTACGTAGTCGATGCTAGATATATATATATTCATTGAATTATTTAATTAAAAGATGAAGAAATGAAACATCTTTTTGTAAATGAGCCTATAAGGGAAAACACTGAATTTGAAAGCACCAAGAATTGAAGTCTGTCTGTCAGTTTAATCCAGCATTTCTCAGCCTCACCTCCACTGACATTTTGGACTGGACAATCCTTTGTCGTTGGGGGGCTGTCCTGTGCCTTGTAGGGTGTTTGGCAGCATCCCTGGCCTCTACCCACTGGTTGCCAGTAGCTCCCCTCCTAACCAGTCGTGACAATCAAAAATGTTTCCAGATGTTGTCAAATGTCTCCTGGGGGTCAAAACTGCTCCTGGTTGAGAACAACTAATCAGTAAGTATTAATTTCTGCTATGATAAAACATTCCTTTTGCTCAGATCTACAAACTAGAAGTTTATCCATGTAGACTTGACACATAATTCCTAAATACTAGTTAACTCATATACACCAAATATATGAAATCCCACCAAAGGAATGTTGATAAGCTGAATATTTGCCTATAACATTTTGGCAACATTATTTACCCAATTCTAAGGAAAGCTGAATATTAAATAGTACACTCAGTTTAAACAGCACGTACCTGACAATAGCTAATGGTCATTGATGTTAAGCAATCTCTTTCTTAATCATCTGGTTAAAATGAGATCCTTTGTCCTAATATCAAGCATCCCCCTTCATTACACTGCCCAGAATTATGCAAATGAGACCATTTAACCCACATTTTCCAATTTCCCCCAGTGAATGAATCTAATGTGGTGTGTGTTCCTTGCAAAGGAATAGACCGTCAGATCGGAGGCCCCCCAAATTTACTAGTAATCATTAAATTTTATACTTAAAACAGGTGAATTTTTGGTATGTAAATCATATCTCAATAAATCTGTTAAAAATATTAATTTCTATAACCAATGCCTCTAATGCCTATAATCTCTGTTGCTGATCAGATTAGCTATTCTAAGCATCAGGTTAGATGCTTGGACCTCAGAAAAGACATCTGCTGATGCAGGGACAACTACTGGGCTAACAGTTGCCATTAGGAATGGACACTAAACAGTTTTTCTACTCCTTAAAATATCCATATTGGTCTGTATCATTTTGCTATGGTGTGGATTGCAGTTTTAGCTGCTGAGTGACTCTCTTAGAGTTTTGGTCAAGTACTGTGTTCCTATTGTTTGGTCAGTAAACTGTGCAAGTGTATGTACCTACGGAGAGCAAGTAAAAATGAAACCCATCTTTCTCAAGTCACTTAGTCAGTATTTTGACATATTTACCACATCAGCCCTCACACTTGGCACTAGGAATAAAAAGGTAATTGGGATGGTCCTTGCCTCTGGAGAGTTTACAATTTATTCAAGAAATGAAACTAGAACATCTTAGAATAGATTTTAGATTTTGATATGCTAAAATTTACATTTTAAAGCAAATGCAAATAATTCAGAATTTATTACCTAGTACTTAAAAAATTCAGAAATATGAACTTCTTATCAAAAATTGAGATTAAGTATTTTGTATTTGTCAGAGCGAGAGTCTAGAAGGAGAATACAGAAGTTCAGACAAACACCCCAAGGAGGGGAAGAAATTCCCTGAATGTTTATACCTTCCAACTTGGCTCAATTCCTCCCCTCAATGCATTTCTTTTCTTCTCCAGGTCATTTCCACCCTAGCATGATGGAAACAGTGTCTATGACTCTTGTTCTACTGGGCCTGGTCTCTCCATTGAGAGTGGAGTGGAGAATTAACACCATGATCTAGGTAATTTATGGAACTCAAGTCAATAACAACTAAGTAAGGGCAAATAGGTTTCTGCAAGTTCAATTCAGTTTATAGAATCCTCACTGAGGGTCCACTATGTTCCAGGGACTCCATTGGGGTAATGCTGTGAAGGACAGAAGATGAAAATTACGAAGTCTTTGACCTCTAGGAGCTTCTAGATGACTGTTCAGCTTTTCAATTCACTTGTCCTGGGTAGACATAGCTTTAAAAATAGCTGCTATTTTAAAGTTCTCTGGTGGGGAGGGACAGGGGGCTGTGGGAGGAACTGTCAATTACAGGGCCCAGTTATTATTCACTTGTATCTAGAGTGCTGGCAAAAGCACGAGGTCAGGAAATATTTATTGAATAAATGAGTGAATGAATGCATAGGTATACTGCCAACTTAAAGATAAAAATGGGCCACCTCAAATCCTAGCAATTTTATACTTCCGCATATCCAGATATTTTCTTGTTTGTTTTCTCATTTTATCCCCAAGTCAACCCAGAGTAAGGTGCGGGAAATAATAATCCCAACCCTATTTTAGATAGAACTTCAGGGACCCAAGGCCACACATTTAGCAAGTTATAGAGTAAGTGACAAACCTACGTGGACCTTACAGTCCCAGGCTTGCATCTCCAATAACAAAAGAAAAATGGATTAGGGGCCTGACACACACAGCAGGTTCCAGGGCTCTGGAGAGACTTGGTGGGCCAAAGAGAAAGTCATACCACTTCTTCCTTTGCAGTGGGAAAGCAATTAAGCAAATTTAGCATGCTAGTGGCAGCTGGAGAGTTGGCAAGTTCCTCAAGAGAAGGACTGTAAGCAATGTCATAGGCCAAGAAGATGGATGGGGCCCATTTATGCACAGAGGCTGACGTACAAATGGAATCCGGCCCAGTCTGACTGACTGCCCTTTCTTCAAAGATGTCATTGACAGATGATTATCTAAATGTTTTTGTTTGGAAAAAAAAAAAAGAGAAAGAAGAGAATAACACACACACACACACACACACACACACACACACACACATACACACACAGATACACACACAAAACCAAAACAAGAAACTCTTTCTATCCCAAACAGACATATGTAGCCAATGAACATGAGAACACCAGATCAGATCTGGGAGCAGTGCAGGCTTTTCAAAGTAGTCCTTGATAATAAACTGCAAAATTGTACACCTTTCCCTTCAGATAAATTTCAATTTAACACAAGGATTTCATTGAAACCCCAAATTACTGCCAGTTGGCTGTATCCCATCTGCTGTTGGAAATACACTGGTGGGGGACAAGCCTGCTCACCTATTCATCTTCACCTGCCAAAACAAGGTTTCTTCCCCAATTAAAACGGGCTTTTAAATTTTAGAGTAGTAAACAATGTCTACTTAATTTGCGGAGAATACACAGAAGAAAGTGACCAAACCTAATTACCCAGTGACATGATGGGTGAGTCAGAGTCAATGAAATTTGGGGGAAGTGCTGAAGAGGACCCTCTGCTTTTGGAGACATAAAGGACCTTTTGAAGTCATTGCCTTCACGGTGCTGCATCCATGTCAGCCTTCAAGATCAAAATTGAGCAATTCTGTTTTGTCTTATGTCTATAAGACCCAGTTTAAAAAAGAAGATTAATAATCACCAGATTTAAAAGGTAAGGACTAAATACAGTTCCTTGGATAACCTTGTTTCTTTGTCTTGCTCTGTAATTATCTTCTGAAAATGGGCACCAGTTGACACATATTGAGTCGTAGTAAACAGGAATATGTCTCTTCCACCCACTCAGGGTGGGCCAGCCATGTCTCATGACTTGCCTGTGGTCTCTGGCCAACTGTATAACTCAACAGTAGGCAAGCACGCCATTTGGAAAAGTCATGGTCTTCTCCACACTGGATACACAGTGCCCAGGCTGAGTCCATGTTTTGCCCATACTCAGCCAAATAGACATTTATGAAATATAAGCCATTTGGAAACATTTGAGCACACAGTTTGTAAACTTGGACAGATGTGGCTGGGATGGGCACAGTGATCTTAGGGCCAAAACAGAGCATCCTTCATGATGACTTAATGAGAAATTCAAGGAAAAGGTTTTAGAAAGAAATTTCAAACAGACAGACAGATAGTTTGGTTCAGACCATGTCGTTATCAGCTGTTGCATGTGGCCCCAACTCCAGGGAGATAACATGCCTCCAGAACTAGCTGGCTGGCTCAGCCTGGAGGTGAGTAAGGCTGACCTTTAAGCAAAAATAAATCTTGCTGAGTTAAATGATCCTGTCTCCTATTTTCCTCAAGGAACATGAGACAGTAAGAACAGCAGCCCTGAATTTTCACAGTCCTTATCTCCTGGCTGATTAGTTATAGGTCTGCATAGTTCAAGATGAGCTTACAGGCCGGATACATAAGACTGTCTTCCTTGCTATACCCAATAACCCAGGAATAACCAGGGCACAACTGTCCCCAAATCTTTCAATCCCTGCTAATCTATGAGAATACAATTATGATGTATAGGCTATGTCAGAAATAAAGTGGGGGGGGAAAGGAATATTTCCTAGCCAAAGAACAACCACTTCAAACATGTCTGATCCATCTGAATTCCTTCCCACAAATATTCACAGTGTGTGGAGCCACCGCAGAAGCTGATGTTCAAAACCACCCTACGGTACAACTTACTGAGAGAGGCTACTGAAAACAAAATGACTCCCTTTGGTAAATCTAGCCAATATCAGGATGACACTTGGAGTGTCTCACCTATCCGTCAACCAAAGGCTCCAACAATTATTTATCAGAAATAGACAATGTGCCAGACACGCTCTTAGGCTCCATTTTCTCAGCAGCTGTCCTCAAAAGAGGGCTTGTGGCAGTTTCTGGTCCTTTAGGCCAAATACCACCAATGAAAGCCGCCAGCCAGCCACAAAAATCTACTGACACTCGTGAGAGTGAGAGAGATGGGAAAAGCCAGAGACAGGGTTTCTTTGACAATTCAAGACTCAATCATAAAATGTTTTGGCTTTCTCCTGGTCCCAAACCCAGCACCTGTAGATACATCTAACTCTAGTCACTCAGGGGGATTAGGGCGATGAAAATCTCACGCTCTCCAGAGAAGTGCACATTTCAGCTTGTATTTTGCCTAAAACAAACCCACAATTTCCTTGTATGGCCCCTGTTATCCTAATGACATAGAAGTGGAAGATCTGGAGCTTACTTTAAGTGTTCATGGCACCTACTGTCAAGAAATGATCTTCTGCACATACCAACAATTTCTTACTGGCTCAGAGTTTAAGAATAAAATCCTGGGAAATATTTCAGCTTTCACATCAAATTCAACCAGCTGTCAGAGCCCTCGATTGGAGGAGATGATGCTAAGATGAAGAGGAAGTAGTTTTTAACGTTTTTTACCTTTCAAAGCCAAGTTTCTGATACGTGGAAGTAGTTGACAAATGATGAATGGACACCATGCTTACTTTATATTCATTGATTGAAAACCATCATTTACCTGCCACCACGGGAGACTTCCGTTCATCCAGGAGCTGGATGGAGGTACTTGCTGTCACCACATTGCTTTTGTTGACTGTTCCTGTAAGAAGAAACAAAACAAAACACAATGACAAAATGAAGATAGTCATAGAGCTTATGTTAAGAGAGTGATGGTATTGGTTTGCAGTCACCAGTTCTGCAGACTGTGCTGGGGCTTGCTTCCCAGAACTCGGAGCTGGTCGGCCCTGTTAGGCGATAGGTGCTGGGTGGGCGGTCCTCTCAGCTGAAGGAATCACTGCACCGAGTTATGACCACCCCCAATGGGGAATGTCCAGCCGCTTCACATCAAAATTATTAACCACCATGGAGGGACCACATTTTAAAAAATTTGTGGTTACTAATATCAGTGTTTACTTGTGTCAGTTTTCATATTTATATTGCCTTTCTAAATATAGCCATGGAGAGCTGCTTGAGATAAAGTTTTGAAATTATTTTACAGTGAGTTGAGAACTTTAGCTCTGATTTGTTGGTTAAAACTTTACTGATCTATAAAATTCTAATTTCAAGCCAGGTTTTTCTGAACAAAACCATTCTAAACAGGGATAGAGCTGGAATGCAATCCTTACCCCAAACTCTTATTAATGTGATAACAATATGGTATTAGTATAAAGAGATTTTTAATTACTAACAATGTTTCTAATACTCATGAATTAAAAGATGCTGAGCACAAATTCCTAATGCCCGTAGTTAATAATTGTTAGTCCAGTGCCTGCCTTTTAAAAGGTTCAATGAATGTCAGCTGAATGGAATCCAATTGAATTTAGAATCAGGGAGAAGGCAGATCTGAATCTGAATACACTTATGACCAAAGCAATTAAGAATTCTCTGGCCCGAGTCTAAGCTGTAATAAAAACCGGCTTCTTTTCCAGTGTGTACAGGTATTCAACACACAGGAGAAAAAAACGAGGGAGAGCTCCACCACAACACCTGCATGTGGTGATCTTTAACATTTTCTCCAAATCTAAAGGGGCCACGAAATCTCCTAAGATATTATGTCATCCATAACTTTACCATGAACAAGGTAAATTCCTTTTTTATTATGCGATTTCATTGAAAGTTCAGTAAAAAACCCCACCTGCCAAAAACCAATTAGACAACAACCTTAATTAATCAGAATTTTTTTCCAGACATAATTCTTTGTAGGAAAAATGGTGAATAATAACAAAGCAAACTGACACGAGGAGCCATCTCACACACACACAGACACACACACACACATACAGCACTTCTGGGAGATGCTCTCATTACCCATAGCTCCTCCTCTCTGTCCAGTTTTGGGAAAAAGCCCTTCTGGATAACCTGATGGCTCCTGTCCAGATCTAGCAAGCTAAGTTCTATTTTTTTCTTTAGAAGACTACAAAAAAGAAAGTATCATGAGACTGCACGACAAAAGAAGACATTATTATTGACAGGTTTGCAGTAGAATCAGAAAGTCCACTGTCTCTTAGTTGATATTTTCAGCAATGAAATGTGATACAGATAAACATATAAAGAAAGAGCCTTAGTACCTGGAAATTTATATTTGAGAACACATGTATGTGCATGGCCGTGGGTAAACACAGGCCTGTCACCACAGGAGCACAGACTCCAAGAATCTTGGTCCTTAAAGGAACCTAATTGATAATCCCCTCTAAAACCCCACCTAGGGCGGGAATTTCTACAATAACACTTGGCCTTTCCTTGAATATCTTCATTAATGAGGGACCCTCTTCCTAAGGAGTCCATTTAAATAATTATTAGACAACTCTTGTCAACATTTCTTCCACAAATTTTGAAAGCCTTATTTCTAAAGATGTTTTCATTCACGGAAATGAGCAAGTGCCAAAACTCAGGGAGGGGCTTTGACACTAAGCGTTAGAGAGTCTCCATTAGGGTTGACTTGGGAATGCTTGCAAGAGATTAATACAAAAGGCCCTAATATAAAACATAAGTATATACTGAACTGTCCAGAGCAATCCAAGTTTATAGAACTATGTCTTATTCATCTCTGAAGTTTCTACAATGCACGGTAAAGAGCCTTACACAGAATGAGCACCAAAAATATCAGATGCATGAGACAAGAAAAAGCCAAGGGCAATTGAAAAGATTTTCCAGTTTGTCTTGCTTCTAAAACTGGTTGAAATAAGGTAATGTTCAGTTCTTTTTTGGAGGGAGGTGACCTTAGTTTTTTTGGTAATATCGTAAAACCTTAAGACTGGAAGAATCATTGGCTACGTGCCTCTCGTTGGTCACTGCAGCTCCCTGTCAGGAGAGCACGAGGCTATACAAAATCTTAGTCCTTACTCTTGCGTGTTGATTTAAATCAGTTCTGATGGGGAATTGTGGGCCTCCAGAGTGATCTGACTTGCTGAAGGTTCTGGCAAAGGATGTTATGGCTGCATGAATTTTCTCTAAGTAGGGCCATGATCACATTTTAGATAAACAAAAATCTATTAAGAAGTTTGTATTCAAATTCCACATGGTACAAAATAACAGTCCTGCTTCCTGACATGCTTTTTACACAATCTGGGTAAGTTAAAGCTTCCTTTTATTTGGAGCAGCAGCACTTATGGAACCGGTCGCTGGTTCAGAGCTAGGCCAATATTCAACATTGGCTCTCAAGACTGAATTTGGCTCCCTTAGCATCCAGGCTGCTCCCTCCTCCTCTGCATGCAATGCCCAGGCCAGCAGGACCAAAGGGACAGAGCCAGCCTCCAACAAGGGCACCCACCTGTGCTGAATGGGATCGAATAGACAAAGCTCCCTGGAATCTGCTCAGCGGCTCTTCGGTACCAGAGAGGGAAATGGTCTGCATTAAAGATGTTCTCCTTGTCTCCAGCTTTCAGGAAGTCCCTTGAAATAGAAAAGAAGAAGAAGAGCATGGCACCACTCAGCAAGGAAAAGCCAGACACGAGTGCATGCCAGCAGCTTTTGTTGGGTAAAAACAGTGTTGGCTTTTAGAACCCCAACCTGCTTTTCTCAGTACAGAGAGGACCTGTGTAACATTGTGCAGCCCAGATTACTCAGAAATATCTTGTAGAGTCCTGGCAGTCAGACTCCAGTGGGTGAAATGATTTTTCCTAGGATATCTAGTGAACTAATAGTCTTAGTATCTGAAGCAAGCAAAGCCTCCAGAAATCACACCAGAAGACCAAAGGTAGTCAGAAAGCTTTGTCTTGCCTTAAAATCCAAACACATAGATACATATCCTTGAGAGGATCAACATCTTAGGTAGAGCTCTCTCTTCTTATAAAAAGGGTAAAGGAGGTAAAATGGGTCCACATGGGGATCTTTGCTTCTTTCCTTCCCTCCCTACCCTCCAGCCAAACAGGACTGTTCTTACTTCTGGATACTAGGGGCTGTTGTGGTGTTGGGTGAGACAGGTCTAGGTTTTAGGCAGAGCTGAATGATCTTGGGTGAGTTACTTCGGTTAGTTACTGAGTCTCTGAGCCCCATTTGTTCACCTACAAAGTGGGAATAATAATATTACACTTACCACGATACTATCAGAATAACATAACACCATGTGTGAAGGGGCTAAGTAAACTGAAAGTGGCTCACACAAACATACGGGATTCTTAAAGCCCAAGAGTTTCTTTCATTCTCTATGGTTTAAATGGAAGCTGTGAAGTGGTAATTTCTTAGACTTAGGACTGTCTTAGGACTGACTTAGGACTTAGGGGGAGTGCAGTAACCATACAGTGGAGGCTGACATCACAGGTTGCTATATGTGTGCTACTACACGGGCTCCAAAAGGCCACACTGAAAGCACAGGATATATTAATATTGGGGATGGTGGCAGGTTACAGAGGCCATGAACTATAATGGATCTAATTCCAAAAGCAGGTGGTGGGGACAGGAGATAGAACCTCAGTGTAGGAGCCTGATGATAGTATAGCTCTAGGATGGGAACTTTATATTATCCAGACCTATCACCAATACTTTGAACTCTTCCTTGTATGCTCTCTTTAAAAAAAAACATAGAAATTCTAAAACCTTTCTAGCCCTGGCTAATAGAGTGCATCCCAATAGTTGGGTATCAACAAATATCATTTGATTGGAGTGGGTAGGCAGGTATAAGACCCTAAGACAATGGAAGTCAAGGTGCCTCTACATGAATCAATGATAGGATTTTCCTAAAGACAAGAATTGTTTCATCCAACCAGATAACCAATGAGTATTCACTTTGAGTCACAATAATGTCACAAGGAATAGAACTCATAGTTGTAGATATTTTTAGCTTCCCAAAGCAGTTTCACATCCGAAGGTTTTCTGATCCTCACAGTAAACCAGGGAGATCATTAACCCATTTTTCAGATGTAACAAGTGAGGTGAACCAGGTACACATCCCAGCAGTCCTGAGTGTGGTCCTGCCATATTTCAAATCCATCACAATCACCTGTATATCAGACTAGCAAGGTGTTATGTTTTGTTGCTGTTAGTACTTTTCTTGTTTGTTTGTCTTAATCTCAAAACATACAACAGTTATTCTCTCTGAGCATTAGAAAGTCTATTCCTGTGTCTCCCTTTGCCTCTCTGGGTCCTAAAAGGAGAAGGCGATGTGTATCTCAACACTTGTAGTCCTTCCTAGGAACTTGCCTTCTGTTAAAGTAATTGTTTGGGGGTACAGGGGTAAAGAGGACTTGAAACGAATCAAGTCACAACTATAGTCAACTTCATAAATGACAAATTTGAGAAGCTGAGGAAGAAAGAGTCCTCAGATGGGAATTAAAAGCCAGTTCATAAAACATCCAAAAATCTATGGATCTGCCACTTACCAGACCTGGTCTTAAAAGATCATATGGTGGGTGTCCGGGCCTCATCTAAGAGACACAAGAGCACAGCTAAGCTGGGCTTAATGGGACAGGAGTGTTTCCTCATTGGGCTCCTGATGGGCCAAGCCCTCTCAAATTGGTGGCCACCCTGTGCCTTGGTTATTCCCACCTCCCCCCCCACCAGGGACCCTGAAGGTCAGGATTTGTGAGGTTCCATGGTAACCTCTGGAATCACAAACACACACTTTGCAAACTCTCTGAATCTCAGGCTCCATTCATCCCTGGCCTAATAATGTCTCTTACTTCAGAGAAAAGAAATTGAGAAAACATATTAATGGGCTCAGGAAAGACTTCCCAGGCTCACACCAGCTCTGGTCAAACACCAATTTGAAGAATTAAGACCCTGTGGCTCTCTGAAGACAGACACAGGGGCCGAGCAGTGGTTTAAAAGGGCATCTGAGGGCTTCCCTGGTGGCGCAGTGGTTAAGAGTCCACCTGCCAATGCAGGGGACATGGGCTCAAGCCCTGGTCCGGGAGGATCCCACATGCCGTGGAGCAACTAAGCCCATGCACCACAACTACTGAGACTGCGCTCTACAGCCCGCGAGCCACAACTACTGAGCCCGTGTGCCACAATTACTGAAGCCCGTGCACCTAGAGCCTGTGCTCCACAACAAGAGAAGCCACTGCAATAAGCCTGCACACTGCAATGAAGAGTAGCCCCCGCTCGCCGCAACTAGAGAAAAGCTCGCATGCAGCAACAAAGATCCAACGCAGCCAAAAAATAAATAAATAAATAAATAAATAAATAAATAATTTAAAAAGGCATCTGGGTACTGAACCTGGTGACACTCTGCCCACTGTCCATCTGGGTCTCTTTAGAAGAACAAGGAAACATTGTCAAACCCGAGAGCCACCAGAATGCCTGCTCCCGAGTGTGGGGCGCTACAGGCCCTCAGGCTCCGAGCTGAGGCACAGAGATTTACTAAAACGTACACAAACAAATAAACACCAGACTTGAAACACTGCTTCTCGGGACAGGCAGGAATTCCTCAGCAGACCTGCGGGACAGCTGAAGGTCCTCTGGTCATTTGTCAGGAGGTGAGTGAGTCCTCCCACTGGCTGCTCCCTTACCAGCCACACCATCTCCAGAGCTGAGCGAAATGACTCACCAGGGCAGGAGAGGACTCCAGGACAGTGGACAGAAGCCAACAAGCGTGAAAAACACAGAGTCGTGGAAGGGCCAACAATGGGCAGGTGAACACACACACTGCGGCCCCCGAGGTAGAACGGAGAGGAAAAATGTCAACAGGCCTGGGGTGGCCTGAATTTTGTTTCTACTGCTGGTGGAATCAATAAATGGTAGAAGCTTCCCTTTCAATGTCCCACTTCAGGAGCTCCCTACTTACTGATTGGTGAGCTGCTCGGCCCCAACAAACAGGTTGATTCTTGAGAGGCCCGTGCGAGTGCCGAGGAAGGCCACCTCCACACCCTTGTCAGAATTCCTGAAACAGAGCAGAAGGAATCAGGGGGGTTCTGCCAGACAGTAAGCAGATAATGGCTTCTGCATTTTAAGACTCATGGAATGTTTTACGAAATAACAGTCTTGAAGCCTGAAATTTTGGGAGAAATGATAGAAACATACGCACACATGCACACACAGGATGCAAACTCTTTATTCCTTACAAAAGTTTTCGTGGTAATTCTTGCCAGAAAAAGTAAGAAGTCCATGACCAAAAAAGCAGCATGAGGAAATAAATGCATCCCGAACGCTAAATAAACACACCTTTATCTCAAGGTTCTGGGTGCAAGTTCAGAAAGAGCAGGCCAACTTTAAGGAGAGGAAAAAAAGCCTTAGAGCTAGCTTTTTGCACTGATGCTACCAAGTCTCTTCTTGGTTCTGAGACCGTTAGTGGAATCTGCCATTAGCGAAAAGAAGCAACTGAGTCACTGACTCAAGTCTGTAGTATCCCACAGCCTGGAAGTGTTTAGCACTTGAATTCTACACCATTCTGGGGGCACCAACTGGTAACTTCTACTAAAGAATAGGCCTTATCCTCACCACCAACGCCAGAGGGATGAGTAAAGAAATGACTTCTGTAAATAGCCCTACAGGATGCCACACATAGGAACTCTAAGGACAGCCTTAGCAAAGAAAACTCATTTGAAAATTCACCAAAGATTTTACTCCAACATTCAAGGCAAATTTTATATGTTTGAACATGTTCTTCAGGGTTTTCTCAGTGGATACTTCTTCAAAAAAACAGCAAATGGTCTTTCTCCACAAATATACAATTTTATTCTACAAAAAAATATGAAGAGAATACTGATTCCTGAGTTTGCTTCCCTGCCCTAGATGCTAGTAGCAATTTGATTCAAAGCTTCATCCATGTCGTCTTCAGTATAAGATAATTTAGTTACTTGATCTCTGATGGTTGTCAAAGTGGTCAATACTACCTTTAAGTATTTAAGGGATGAATCAAAACAAACATTATGCATTTGTTTCTGCTTGTAGCCTACACCAAATTGGAAAGCCAGGCTGCCCAATCAGTTACAGATGTGGACTACAAAGCAAGCTACCATTTTGGAAATCTTTAGCATCTGTTAGGGGTGAACCAGCAATCTTTCCAGAGGATTTTGTGTTTCATGAGAACCTAAAAGAAACATTTCCACTAGAGAATGCAATCACAGGAAAGGCTTTGACTCTTTCCAAACCTCCCAGGGAATAAGATCCATGCAGGTAAGCAGTCCAAGGATACCCCCAAATATAATGAGAGTGGTTATATCTTTGGGAGTCCAGACTCATGTGTTAAACTACCTACCTTACATCTATGCTTAGGAGTCATTTTAACTATAAAATGTCTAGAAAAGAATTCTGGCCATGTCCAGTCCCAAACCTGCTCTTCCTTCATTGTCTCCTGTCCTAGGAAATGGCACCACTATCTACCCAGGTATTGATGTCATTAACCTGAGAATGATCCTTGACAGCTCAGCCTCCCTCCCCTCACACCATGAACCCATCACCAAGTCCTGGGGGTCTTACTTCCAAAGCATGCCACAAGTACATCCCTTCTCTCTGTGCCCACTGCCACTGCCTTGGTCCAAGTGGCAAATCCCTTGAACTGCTGTAGGAGCCTTTACTATTTTTCTTACCCCCATTACATTCTATTATCCACATAGCAGTAGAAGGGTCTTTTTTTAAAATGCAAATCTGATCATCTCCTTCTTAAAATCTTAAAATGTCGTTCCTAAAATTCTTCAATGATTTTTCAGTATCCTGAGTATAAAAGCCAAAATCCGTAATCTGATTCCCAAGGTCCTGAACCACCAGGCCCTACTGTACCCTTGTCTCTTGACATCTTCCAGCCTACCCTCTACATTTCAGTTCTGTTGGCCTTCTTTAAATTCCTCAACCATGTCAAATACTCTCTCACCTCAGGGCCTTTGCACATACTGTTCCAATTCCCCGGAATGCTCCCAGGGAACCCTTGAACTAGTTCCTGCTCAGAAAAGCCTTTCCTGTCTTCTATCTCCACTCTAGTTCTTGTTACTGTCTACATGTCTAATTTTCCTTCATAGTTATCACAATTCTTAATCATATAGCACACTATATATCACAGGTACCATGATGGTGAGGACTGTGTTTGATTGAGTTACCTCGATTTCACCAATACCTAGCCCAGTGCCTGGAACATAACAGACGTGCAGTCAATATCTGATGAATGAATGAATGAAAATGAGAACAGAATGAATAATAGACCTGATATAGGAAAATATACAAAAGGGAAGATAAAAAAAGGAAAGGAACTAATAAAGAATAAAAAAGGAGAGAGAACTGAATAATGTATGACATGAAGGTATAAGGAAAAAGGAATAATTTTTTTTCTTATTTTTAATTGTTAACAGCCTACTTAAAATAGTAAAATACTAGTATTAATATTAAAAATAAGCTGCTGAAGCAGTTCTCACCCTAGTCTTTGACAACAACTACCGTTGCCTGCCCTCCTCCCCCTACATCCTCCACTTCAGAAATAAAACTGCAGGGTTATATCTGACACCCTAATGAGATAGAGCTCTCACTTCCCTGTCCTCCTTGCAACCTAGCCTGGCCCAGATCCCAAGTTCCCTCTAGACGGTGAAGGTGAGAGAGCCACGGCAGGGCAGGAAGCAAAATGCTCCTTCCGCCTCCCTCTCTCTCGGAAGTGTCACCCTACCTCAGCATACCAAATTTCATGTAATGTTAAAACTCAAACAAATTATATGTCAAACCCGGGAGCTTGCCATCCAAGCCAGAGCCGCTAATCTGCTCTAGCTCTTGTGGTTTGGAGCTTTGGGGAAAATTAAAGAACTTTAACACCAGCCTCCTAAAACAGTTTAGTTCTTTAAACCATAACCATATTTCGGACGGCTTGTGGGGAAATGGCCATGAAAGGGGGACACGTGCAACCACTTACTCAGATTTGTTGAGGGCAAGGCTGGTCCAATAGGCTTCAATGGGAGCACTCACCACAGCATCAAAAAGGACTTCTTGTATCAATTCTTTATCACCTGTTGGGAGGGATAGACTTGAGAAGATGGCTTTGGCTAGACCCCAAATTGTAGCCTGAGAAGTGCTCACTGGGCTCATTTTACAGTATCTACAGGCTACTTTCTCCTACGGTGTGTTCCTGCGTTAACCTCCCACCAGCTGAAAATATGAAACAGTTCTGACACCTGATATGCTGCAATACAAGGGCCCCCAAAGCATTTGGATGAGACGATAGTAAATTGAGAGTCTTGGGTGTCTCACGCTTCAGTTTTCTACTTTCCCTCCCCATCTAGTAGTTCATGCCATAGACCAGCACGCCAACTCTGGGATTCGGAGATCAGAAGGCAGCACTCCTCAGTTTGCTCTTTTCATCCCCATTTCTGTCCTCTATCAAAATTTGCAATTCTTCAGGGCCCTGATCTTGGTTGTAAGGGAAAGGGATATGATAGCGTAAGAACTTCTGGGACTCTTATTTTGTCATTCCTAAAAAAATCTAAGATTTTTTTTTTTTCATTTTATAGTAGGACATCTGTCCTTATCCAAATGAATTCTTGATAGAGCTCTGTGGAAGAGGCCAAGGAATCAGGAGGATATCATGAGTCTAGCAGAGGCGTCCTAAAGCCCTACAGCTTTATCACCTACAGCAGGCCAGTCATCACCTTAGATGGTGGCCAAGAAGACAGTGCAGCTTTGTTGTAAAAGCAAAAACTGGAAACAACTCACCATCAAAAAGGCAATGAATAAACTGAGATATAGTTACATAGTAGAATACTATATAGTAACTCAAATAAATGCATCAGAGCTAAATGATCAACACAAATATATCTAAAAAATATAATGTATAATGAGTGAAACACAAGTTGTAGAATAATATATATTATACCATATATATAAATCTTAATATACAAAGTAATGAAAATAATGGCACATACTGTATATGGATATATATACATATATCCATATATTAGCTACTGGAACTAATTTATGCTCGTTCAGGGACTGTTCTTGCACTCGGTGAGCATCAGGCCCGCTCTGCTCTCTCCCTGCCCCACTTTCCCTGCCCCCCTCACCAGATACTGGCCATTTCTGACTCGCTGAGCTCCCTCAGAGGGCACTCTGTAGGAGGAGGGGCAGCAGAATATACAGTGCAAGAAGCAACATGTCACAGTGGCAATCCCACACTGGACAGAACCAGGAGGCCTAGATTATGGCCTTGGATGAGACAAGTCCTGTTTCCAGCCCTTGTTTCTCTTTGTAAAATAAAAAAGCAGATATTGACAGTCCCCTCCCAGTTGAAACATTTTCATGTTACTCAGGTGCTTGACTAAATGGTTTGGTAAGGGGACAAATCCAATGTGAAGGGTTAAACTGGGATTGGGGATTCTGCATGACTCTTGGTAACCCACATTCCTTTTCCTGTTCCTACAGGAAGCAGACATTTGGCTGGATTTAATGTGACTGATCATCTCTGGCAAAGCAAAGCTTCCCATGAAAACTGAGGGGAAATATGGTCTTGAGTTCACACACACACCCCCCACCACCGTCTGACCGCCATAGGCACACACACATGCATCTGGAAGCACACTCACATTGGAGCAGAGGTTCTTTGCCTTTGAGGTAGAGCTTAATAGCTTCTAGTTGAGACAGATGACGGTGCTCTGGGTGTAGGTCAGTGTTGCAGTAGGACCTAGGAATGTGACATGGCCCAAAACAAGAACATGTACATATTTATGGCATCACTTTCCTTTGCCTTTGAACCAGGAGAACTGGGCAAGGGAGTACAGACAACTTGAAATCAAAGAGGGCGATAAACACCAATGCTGAGGAAGAATTGTTCCACTCTTACCATTCGTCTGCCAAGGACACATCAGGGTGTTCTAAGTCATGCAGGCCTGGAGGTCAAGGAGAAGGGAATCATGAGTAAGTACCATCTGTGTGGGGCACTGACCACCCCCCTCATCCTCTCCTGTGCTTCAAATGGGCAAGGCCATGGGGGGTGGGGGTTAAGGGTAGACATCAACCCCAAAGATATCTGCCTGAGAAAAGGGACTTTGCACATAGGAAACAAGTTCTCTTCCCAGGCAGAACCTTCCCCCCACGTCCGCCTCACTCAGCCACCACTGCAACTTTCCCTGGTAGTCTCCCAGGAAAGCCTTAGCTCCCTGAACATAAATGATGCACCAGTGAGTCCTGGGAGAGAAGCTTAGCAAGATGGTGGAGACACCAACTTTGGAGGCCCGTATAGTACAGCCTGAGTTGGGAAATTGGGTGGGCCACTAAACTCCTGTGTGATGTTAGCAGGTTGATTTACTCTTTCTTCATGTGCAAAACAGTAATAATAATAGTCCCTAACTGACAGGTGGTTGTGAGGGTGAAATTATAGGTTGAATGATATGAGATTGCCAATACTCAACTGTTTTTGACCAGCAAAAATTGCTAGTTGATACAGGATGCTAAGTTAAAATGAATCATCAGTCTGGAGAGATAGCTAGGAGAACTGAGGCCTGCAGGGAATTGGGGAGTTTTTATATATAGAATACCCGAGACACCCTAACTCTGTGAAATCACTCTTTTTCCTTGTGTCTTCATGTGACTTCATTTTGATGGGTCATCAGCAGACAAACACTTCTGAGTGACAACCTCAGGAACTCCAATTTTTGAGAATGTCAGTTTCCCAAGTGACCAACAGTATCTTACTGCACTCAGGATTCCAGTTTCCTCCTCAAATACAAATGTACAAAATAAATAGCAAAATACTAGAACTATCATCACACACTCCTGTTTGATTTTATAGGAAGCAGGCAATGAATTATATAGAATATCATACTATATGACCCAAGTGGCCATATCCTGGCTCCAACACCTTCTGGTTGAATGATGTTGGGAATGTCGCTTCAACTCTTTGACTTATACCAGTCAGAAGATGTGGGTAATAGTGCCTAACTCACAGACTGCATGAGAGGGTTGAATGGAATAGTGATTAGTCCCTAGGACAATCTATGCATCCATCCATCCTTTCTTCCCTTTCTTGCTCCCTCCACTCCTCCCTCCCTCCCTCCCATTCTTCCTTCCATATATTTACTGAGCATCCATTATGTGCCAGGTACTATTCTAGGTCCTGAGAACATAGCAGTGACCAATACAAAAATCACTGCTGCTCTCATGGTATTTACTTTCTAGCGGCAGAAAAGAGATAAGTAAATAAAGTTAAAATACATAGCCTATCAGTAGTGAGGGCTATGAAGTTAAGAAAGAGAATGAAGCAAGGAGAGGGGGTACCAAGAGATGGGGAGGGATGAGGGAAAGAGTTTCATTGTTAACTGTGGGAGTCAGGATGCTTCACTGAGACAGTGACTTTAAGCAAAGACCTGGAGGAGGTGAGGAGAGAACCACGTAGTAACTGAAGTGCTTGTAGCAGAAGAAACCACAGGTGAAGAGGCCCTGAGCTGGGATCTCACCTTCCTGGAATACTGGGTTAATGATATCAATTCTATATATAATATATTTCTAGTTTCTGTTCTCATCAACCTTCATCTGCAAAGCCCTCTCTGCCTATATTTCATAGGACCTATCAATGAGACCCTGAAGGGAAGATCTTTTTGATTGCTTCCTCTCTGAGTTCCTAGGCCACCAAGGAAATATGACTGTTCTCTAACTCTCTCACCTCCGATTTTGATCCTCCTGACAAAATCACACCTACTGTTTGATTGATAATGCTGACAATAATGACATAAGCTCTAATTTATTGAACAAGTACTGTGTACTACATATATATAAAGACAAAGTGTCAAGGAGATTCAGAAGAGAAACGATTTCAGCAGGTAGAACTACAGCCTATACCTTCAACCTCAGTAGCAACTCCTTACATTTTGAGCAAAATCAGCCTGTTCACCATCTTTGTAATACCTGCCATTGTCAAAGCAGGTTGAAAATTCCTACTGTCTATGGGAGAGCATTCTTTATGGGACAACCTTCAGAAGCGGTCGCCATCCCTAAGAAACTCCTGCCTTCTTTAAGAACAGAGCAGAATGGTAATCAAGCCATGGCCTTTACGGATGACAAGCCCCTCTACTAGTTAGCCCAGGGGAAGCAGCTTTCTCAGGCTCTGTCACTCAGCAAAGCTGGCAGGATTGGAAGCCCTCCTATTTACAGAGGACCAACAGAGAAAGGAAGATCTGACCTGATTTGTGTGGATAACCAGACACTCTTCCCCTTGCCTAGGATTCAAACTAATTTCTTGCATGATGGTTGCAGTTGGCTCTGAAATTCTCTCTGTGTGAGCTCTTAGCCTAACAGAAGATGATAGTGGCTAAAGAAATGAAGAAATGATCCAAAAAACAATGCAAAACAACTCTGTGTGTGTGTGTGTGTGTGTGTGTGTGTGTGAGGGAGAGAGAGAAGATGGAGGGCCAGGTCCATTGACTAAGGGAATGAACACAAGAGAAGCAAACAATCCATTAACAATCTCTCCTTTTACTGTTCTGACCATGAGCTATTTCCTCATCTTGACCTCAGATGGCTTAGATGTGAATTTTCTGTCTTTATGAGCAGTGACATCCACAGAGCCACACATGGCTCATGGAGCCAGAAAATTAAAGAAGTTAAAAAAAAAAATGATCCCTGAGAATACATCCTGTTGAGTATCTTGCCCAAATCACAACGTTGCCTGTTTTTTCTTGCCTGTCTCTAGGAAGAGGGAGCACATGATTGATTATCTCTGCAGTGGGCATACTCTGGGTTCTGCCCCGGTCAAGATGACCTCTTCACTATCCTTCCTGTTCCTTAAGATCTCACAGTCAGTTGGGAGACAAAACCCAAAACCCATGAAACAATGCAGGGACACTCAGGAGTAGACCAGAAGGCCATCTATGAAACCTGGCATCTCAGGGACTTCCAATCTCCTTCTTCATTCTCCACTGCATCATCAGAGTGCGCCACAAGGCGGTCTAGCTTCTGGAAGTTCACCAAACTCATTTGTAACCAGCTCTAACCCATTAAAACCCAGCTTGTAACTGACCTTCCCACTCTTGGCCACACTCCCTGAGAATACCCACAAAGAGCACGGGTCTGGTCCAACTCCTTCTCTGTCAAGATGCAAAACAGAACACCTAGGTTGGGCAAGTGACTAACTCAAGGCCACTCTGGGAGTGAAGCCTTTCAGAGGTCAGTCCTACTCCTCCTTGTGAGCTGGTGATACTGGGAAAGATAACTTCTCTGAGCTACTAGGTTGTTGGGAGATGAAAAGGACAGTATGGGGGTGAGAGCAGTTTTAAAGTTTAAAGGGCTGTAACAACTGCTACCATTTACTGGGAGTTTCCAGTGCACTGGTGCTTTATGAAGACAAGAAGAGGGACTTCCCCGGCAGTCCAGTGGTTAAGACTCCACACTTCCACTGCAGGAAGTGCGGGTTTCTGACTTACTAAATCATTTGAATGATCACGTTTCCCTTGGACCCAGGCTGCCTTGAAACACAAGTGAAATTTGTGGCTCAACTGTGTAGAAGACTAAGGCTCGCACACCTCTCTTTTCTTTTTCTTTTCCTGGGCTTGAGTTTTTACACTAATTCGTATTTTTCTTGGTACTAATTTTTATGTATGAGAAGAATACAGTTGGTGGATGGATGATTCCTATGAGTTGCCCCAACAACTTTGTGGATGAAAGCAGAACATAAATAAATGGAATCATAAGGAAGGCCACCACTAGTTGGGAGTCCCACCATTCTGAATCAGTCTAGGAGAGCAAGGTAACATCAGGTGGGTAAATGGTTGAGTCACATGTCCAGGGATTGGAATAAGGGTTGGATAGATGAGCAAATTCTTCAGCTAACCCAATAGCTGGCTTCAGGGCTTTCTTCCCACACAAAAGGATAAGATGGATGAAGGCAGCATCTCACCTTCTTCAATGGTTACATTCCCTCGGAAGAAATATTTCCCATGGCCTCTAGAGAGCGCCACACCTAAACTGTGCAGAGAAACAAAGCAGACCTTGAAATCCATGACATTGACTGGAATAGACTTGCAGGTGAACTTTATTTTCCGTTTTCACATTTCCATTTCATGTTCTGTAAACAATTTTTTTCAAGTTTACTTTCAAAACCCCACTGATTATAGTTGGTGTTGGTGTTTCTTAGATTCAATCAGCTGCTTCAGTGTAATTTCTGATTGGAAGTGCAACAGCAATGGGCGGCTCCCGTGTGTGTTTAAAGAGGTGTGGCAACTCCTACAAGCCCTTCTAGCAAGCCCTTCTTCTGGATGCTCTTGCAAGAGCTACGTGTCCTGCTCTTCACTACCACCTTATGCACCCCTGCCCTACATTCAGCCACACACGGCTCTTTCCAGACTGTAGAGTTTGGGACGAGGGAAAATTAACCCCTTCTCAATGGCAAAAATGAACACTTCCACTGCCACTTGAACGTAGCTACATGACTGTATGGTGGGCTTCTCTGCCCAACCTTCTCCCTTGTCTGATAGATTTTTCACACTCTCACACTCTCAAAAGTCTTGATTTAAGCTCCTTCCTTCATTGCCTAAAGTCAGAGAGTATGTTTTGATAACACAGTCTCTTCGTTTGGTAAACCCACTTAGCAGTCATGTGTTCCATCAACTGTTCTGGCTCCAAATGGAATCCACCCATGATCCCTGGCCGTATACAACAACAATGCCACATTTTTTTTTTTTTTAAAGATTAATCTATAGTTAGTAAATTCTTTCTCTCCTTAGCTCTGCAAGGCACCAGTTCAGGAACACAAAGAAGCCCTACCAACATAACTTTTTACAAAAAGTGTTATCACACTAAGTTAATAGCAGGAAACTTTAGAATGCCACATACACTTCTGAAAGCAGGCAAGGGGGCAAATGCATTTTTCAGGATTGTTACAAAGAGAAATAACAGGATTCAAAGGCAGACAAGCACAGAACAGTTCAGAGAAACTAAAACGGAAGCACGACATGTAGGGATGAATATGCTACCTCCAAGTGTGAAGGATCATGGAAATAAAAGGCAGCAAGTTAGATGGTTAAGGACCCTGGTAACCCTCTGAATTTATCTATCTACCCTTAGTTAGAACCCCAGAAGCTTATTTGCTTGATAATGAGATGCAAAGCCATGACAAATTGAGTGAGTTCTCCTAGGTGAGCCTGAACCATCTTCCCCCTTCTGGAAAACAAAAGCAAAAGCAGCCTGGGAAAAGCCCCTTCCTCACTCTTTCCGGCCTTTCGGCAGGGTGTTTGGTTATCTTCAGATGATGAGCTCTGAAAGCGTCAGCAGGTTTTGTACAAACACAACTGATGGGTCTGATGGAATGTCCATGTATTATGGTCAGCTCTACCTGAAAGGAGTACCCTTGATGTCTGTATAATAGTAGTCATTTGTCATCACCAAAACCCGTTTCTAGATTGAAAAAAAAAAAGTCGTAGAGAAAAGAAAACATGGTTAGTCTGCTAGGTGAAGTTTTCAGAAATAAATAAAAATAAATGGACACACTATGATCAGGTTAACAGTACTACATGAATCTTGTTTGAGATAAGTAAAGACAAGAGAAAAATGATCTCAGCGAAAGATATTTACTCCAGATAGAGCTTTCAAAGCTAATTTTTCACAGTGGTTTGTTTTAAATTAAGCGGCAAGAATGTTTGAGAAAAATGTACCCCTTTGTCCACTGTCTTCTTCACCTCCATGGAAAACTTCCCCGTCTTCCTATTCACCATGGCATTTCTTAACTAAAACGATAAAAGAAAATTGGAGTTAGTTCTTCCCAGGGTTACCATACTGTCTTGGACACCTTCCACCCTCCAGCTTGGGAGCACATTTGGTGGCTTGTGTATGACAGAGCTGGGCTGTTTCCCCATTGACTCTTGGGGTACTTTCGCAGTAAGTCTGCATACTACACTCAGACCTCTGAAATGGGGCTTCAGAAGAATAAACACCCAACCGCTCTTGTCCAGGGGAAGAGAGGTTAACAACAATAAATAAATGACCATCAACTTCAATTTGGGGTGCTCGTGTAAACCTCTGGGCAACAATGACCAAAAAAGCCTGTACAATGTTGACAAATCCTGAGAGTCAGAGAACGGACCCCCAGCAAATGCTAAAACACTCAAGAAGCAAGGGGAAAAAAAAAAAAAAAAAAAAAGAAGCAAGGGAGACGAGTTACTTTTTCAAAAAGGGTATTGGTTTGTCATGGAGAAATCATTTTTCAAAACATAATCAAGTTAAAGATATTTTCCTACACAGTAGTTTTTTTGTTTTGTTTTGTTTTTTTTTTGAAAGCCAACCATTTGGAAGACAGGGATTAGTTTTTCACAGCATGAATCATCTTCAAATACTCTGAGAAACCTGGGCCAGTGAAAGGCCTGGCTGAGGCCGATGGGCAGTGAATAGGGCGACCCTGTATTTGATTTTTGGAGGTCCCATCTGGGAACGGTGAGCCTCCCTCCCTTCCCCCACCCCTGGCTGATCTCTGCTAATTACTTGTGGCCCTTCCGTGAGTTCAGAGAAGGACAGCAGACACAGTGATGAAAGATGTGCCGTCATGGGCACCAATAGGAGACGACGGGAAAGCCATTTAATGAAATAGGAGCAAATGCTGACATGCCACAGCCTGTCAGGAAAGGCTCTTTCCCAGCCCCACGGCTTGTTTTTATTTTCTTATTTTTATTTTTTAATTCTTTCCTTTCTTTTTCTCCTTTGAGGAGCTTGAATAAGATCTGGCTGATAGAGAACTACAGTGCTTGCAAGCAACCTAAATTTGATGTGGGGCTGTCTAGATTTGGGTTCATATTCTCATCTTCTGTGAGAGAGGGTAAAAGCATAATTTTTAGCTGGAGGCATGTATAAAATAAAACATATATTTTACTCTAGATATTTTTTAACAACACATAATGGGCATTTCTGGAAATATTTTCCCATTTTAACTTTTGTGGTTTTGGATGGGGAGAGCTGGTCCTAATTAAGTCTACTTTCTAACTCTTAAGAACGGCTCGATTTATCTTTGACATGGTTTTCATTTTTCCTCTTTCTGGTGCCTGCCTAAAGCCATTTGGGACCTTCCCCTCTCACATTCCCCAGGCAAGTCAGAGATTAGGTAAGCTTCTCCATGCCTCAGTGCCACCCCACCCCCAACTCCCAGTAGCACAGAACAATCAGCGTCAGGACCTGGGAGGGTCCAAGGCCAGGGTCACTAATGCTTTCTGGAGGCAGATGCTTAGATGATTAGTCTAGTCTTTCCCTTTTCTTCAGTTATAATGGAAATAGATTACACTTATTGAACACTGAGGCAGGATAGCCCTGGAGTTCAGAAATGGACTCTGGGGCCAGAGGTTTATGATCTTGAACAAATCACTTACCCTCTCTGTGCCTCAGATTCTCTTCCTGCAAACTGGAACTAATGACAGCACAGACTGTCTCATAAAGTTGTAGTGGGAACTAGATGAGCTCATATGTAGAAGAGTGCCTGGTAACCCCTGAGCATTCAATAGATGTTACCTGTCCTGTATCATCATCCTCACCAGCATCATCATCATCTTCATTATCATCCTCCTCCCTTTTCTTTAATGTCAGACCCCTTTCAATAGCTCAAAATAGTAGGATTCAAACTCCAGTTTGTTTGACACAGATATGACCTCACATCTTTTTTGGAAGTACACAGGGTCTATGTTATAAATGTGGTCATTAAATTCAACAAGATCCTAGCTGCCAAGAGAAGCAGGATGGTCCTTCCAAGAACTTCTCTGCAGCTGGGCAGACTCAATGCTGCTTCTTCCTCAGCGGGCTCTGCTTGTCTGGTCTTTCCCAGATCTTGACCTAAAGTCTGCCCTCTGCTACTTACATGCAAACCCCACTGGTGGACACATGGGCATGTGGGATCTTGTGTAGCCTTCACAGAGATGCTTTGTATAGGTTCCAGAATTCTCTAATCAAGGTAGTGCAAATCCCTAGGAGAGAAATGGTGACTTGGGTTTTCCCAATCAAGCACGTTGGTAGTGAAGGAATTCATGTCTCAAATGTACCTTATTTCCAAGGAGACAAGAGACCGAAACCAAAGAGACAACCAAAGGCCAACAGGTGAAGAATAAGAGCAATGAACTTTCTGGAGGTGTGGGAACTCTGAAGGTAGACACTCAGAACCCAGTCCTGGGAATCAGATGAAGGTAAAGAACATGGCACAGGCTGGGAATCCGATGACAAAGGAAGAAAAGGGCAAGGAAACAGAAAGCATTTGTCAAATCATTGTTAGTAAAAGGAGATACCAGCTCATGGAAATTTAACTTGGGCACAGGTGATGATGACTAGACAACTGGGGTACAGATGAGCCAAGTAATAAATCTCTTCAAGTAACTTGCAAAGGAGAAGTGCGAGTGTCAGCCTAGTGTTAACTAGCAGAGGGCCTGCTTCCTGGATGCAGGGACTCCCAAGTATGAATGAACATCAAGCTTGCCTCCCATATCAATTAAAATGTAAAAGATGAAAGGGTGGAGAAGCATGTTGATGACAGGGTTCAAACCTTCTGGGAAAGAAAACAAAAAGATTCAGTGAAGTCAAAATAAAGCAGCTGATAAAGTGAAGAGGAAAGAGAAAGGAAAACAATGGAATGCACCCTTTAAAGTTTCATGATACAGTTTAGCAACTGACATTCATTAATGAGAATGAGGGTTGACGATGCTGAGGATAATACTAATAACAGTTACCACTCAGAATGCTCACTGTGTCCATGCAACGATGTTGATGTTGACACTTTTCACTATAGTAACACATTTAGTACTCACAACAGCTCTGTGAGGTAGGTACTATTGCCATCATACTCATTTTACTGAGGGAAAAAAAGGAAATAAACCAAAATTGAGATGTAGAGAAGATAACTGCTTACCTGAGACCAACAGCCAGCAAATAGCAGAGGTGGGGTCTGAACCCAGGCAGGCTAATACCTGAACTGCATTCCTCAGGACTGTGCTAGCTTGCTTCTTGGTAGAAGCAGGTTGAAAGGGTAGGACATGTACATTAGGTGCAGTACAATTCAAAGACCCAGACGTGAATCCTGATGACAATGTTTAAAGAACAAGAAGAAATAAAACTCTACCAGGTCACTGAGCTGACACAACGTCAGGTCACTGGCACCTGGGAAAAGAGAATGGATGAGGAAGTAACTTTTTATCAAACAGCGAAGTTACTCTATCTGAATGGGGTTTAAAAAAGACTGAGTCCAGGGCTTCCCTGGTGGTGCAGTGGTTGAGAATCCGCCTGCCAATGCAGGGGACACGGGTTCGAGCCCTGGTCTGGGAGGATCCCACGTGCCGCGGAGCAACTGGGCCCGTGAGCCACAATTGCTGAGCCTGCGCGTCTGGAGCCTGTGCTCCGCAACAGGAGAGGCCGCGATGGTGAGAGGCCCGCGCACCGCGATGAAGAGTGGCCCCCGCTCGCCGCAACTAGAGAAAGCCCTCGCACAGAAACGAAGACCCAACACAGCCAAAAATAAATAAATAAATAAATTTGAAAAAAAAAAAAAAAAAAAAAAGACTGAGTCCAGATGAAGAAGGAAATAAGTTAAATTTCTAAAACAGATATGACTCTTGCATTTTATAGGCAAGGAAAAAACTCAGAGATTTATGCTAGCTGAGACATCCAGGTTGCAGAGGATGTGAAGAGAAGAAAAGCAAGCAGCAAGAGGATTGTGATGCCAGACATATTTCTGAAAGCACGAGAGCCCAGCCTGCAGGTTTCAAATGGTTCCCCTCAACATCCCTTTGGAAAGCAAGACAGAGGGAGGGATAGAAACACTGCTGACTCAATGATGAAGCTCAAGAAAGGACTCCAGACAAATCAGGGAGATGCAGGCAGAGAAACATAGCCTGGGCATGAAGAATCCATAGAGAAAGGGAAGAGCAAGTCTCCAGATAGGAACACCTGGGAAGTTAGGATTTAATCAAGGACAGTCTGCCTGCATTCACAAAAGGTGGCATGTCTAACAAATCTGATCTATTGAGGCAGGAACAAGAAGACTGATGGGGCTAAGTCGTGGGCATAAGGAAAGCCTTTGATACAGTCCCACAGACTGAATCTGTGTAGGAAACAAGCATGTGTTACTGCAGTGTGGCCTGGAAAGGGGAAAGGCTGGGGCAGCCCTGGAAACAGGGCGGCCAACCAAGCAGGAGGAGAGTGGCTCTGCCAAGCCCTGGGCTGTCACCCTGACAGGTGAATTCTGGCCCTGACTGTGCAGCTGCCCGGCGAGGCTCGGCCAGGCTCCCCTGAGGGAGACAGATCCCATTAATGGCACTGAGGAGGAGTCTGGATTAATCGGCTGCAGAAGAGACTAGAGCCTGGAAAGGGATGGTTTTAGCAGACTGCACAAAGCAGGCAGGGTGGCTGGCCCGTTTGCAAGTGGCCCTATGGGTGGGAGCATTACAAAACTCCAAACGGGTACAAGGGCCCGTGCTCTCCGCGACCCTCTGGCGGCCAGGTGTCCCTCTGGTGGGACTCTCGGCTGGCTCCCAGGCAGCCTCTAGGTACAGAGGAGGGTACAATGGAGCTCCCTCCTCACCAGGCTTGAAAACAAATCACTTACCACATCATCGCGGTCCTCCCACTCCACCTCGGAAAGGTCAACACTACTGTAGTTAGGTTTCCTCCGCTTCTTCCCTTCTTCATACTGGCAGGAGGGAAAGAGAAAGAAAACAAATGACAAACAAAGAAAACATTTCCGTGAGATCACTGGCCAGGGCAACCTTCACCATCCGAAGTCGTGGTTCACGCCTGAGGACTGTGAGTGGAGTGTACTGGTGAGAAGCCCAGCAGCGGGGGCGGTCCTGGGGTTTCCGTGGCAGGAAAACCAAAGCCAGTCACCTGTAAACATTTGCTCCCAGCTAGGGGGAGTATACAAGCCAATTCTTTTCTCCCTATGAATTTACCTAGCGGACTCCTTACCTCTAAACATGCCAGATGCAAAGCAAAGCTTTTCCCCTCCTTGGACATCCTATGTGTGGAATGCAACCTTCCTCCTCGACTCCAACGCTTTTAAAGCCCACCCCTTCAAGACACAGGAAAGGGCATCTCACATAGTTTACAAAAAATCTAGTTATATCCCTCTGTGTTTTATAGTTCTCCCATCCCTACCTCCTGCCTCATACCTACCTCATACTCCTTGGCCAGGAAACAAAAGTACTGATCTCCACATTTGGGCTCAACATACTGGTAACATTTCACAGACACACAGAATCTTCTACTTGCTATCACACTGGCCACAGGAGTGCTGAGCTAAGCACAGCTACTTTACCTGGAGTACATGTGGGTATTGGGAATCACTACCAGATTTAATGGCCATTAGGGCATTTCTCTGGAAAAGCTGATGAGTGCATTAATAACAGAGAAAGTGGTTTTAGTTTTTTTCCCCCTAAATCACTGGTGTTAGTCACCTGGAAAGCCTACACTTTATCAACTGGACAGTCCTGCGTCTGGATGTTCCTGTATCTAGGGCCTTTAATGCTGTGTTTATAATGTAGGAAAGTCTGCCCTCTGCTGCAGGCTCAGGATAAGCAACCCCTTTGCCAGTTCATAAGACATGGCTGATGGCATATTGGAAAAAATACATATGTATGTATAGTTTTTTTCTCTTTTTCTTTTATTTCTAAATTAGTCATCTTCTGATTTGATTCGTAGGATTCTAAGTGAGACACAGCATCACTCTAGGTGTTTTAAGAACCCCAATCCACAGGTTACCATTTTGGACACTGCTTGGCTACCATGGAGACAGGTGCTGAAGGCACATGGTGTGAAAGAGAAAATCACTGCTGATGTACTGAACCAAACAGGTCCAAACTGGCCCCCAGTGGAATCTAGGGGAGAGTGGCCAGACAGGATAGATCTCCCGTCACTGTGAGGCCAAACAGGGCCCAGTGGTTTTCCTGCCATCTTGTCTTCCCTCAGGGCTGCATTTCAGGAACCCTGAGATGTCCTTGGAGAGCACCCACCCTCACCACCCAGGAAGGCTGCCTTGCCTCGAAGGGGCAGTGGGCTCTGACCACCTTGGTCCACTGCCCTTCCACTCCCTTCTCTCAGGTTTCCAATTAACAGACAGTCACGGTCAGTTTTATGACATCAGATCCACTCCAGATGAAGGGGAAGCGAAGTGGTTCCCTCAGAAGCCGCTGTAAACGATAGCGGATTCACAGTTGGATCCTGTTATGGAAAGTTCGCTGTGCATAGAAGCTTTGGTCCTCGAGAGAGTCAGGCTGGGGCTGAGCCTGTGGGACAGGAAAGAGGTCAGCAGGGCTGTCACCCTCTTCTCAAGGTGAGGAGGTGTGATGGGGGAGGGGCACATGATGCTGAGAAGCCCACTTGTCCCCCGAGGAGCTAGAGTTGGATATTCTTGGACCTCTGTTATCTGTGCTAATGGCCCCCAAGTCCCATATTGGTAAGAACCATTCCTGGGAGCCACTAGGCGCCCCAGAAGTTCCTACAGCCCAGCTTCTGACCATTAAAGGCAGAACTTTCACAGTTTCTTGGATAGCCTAGTGCTAGGTATATACTGTCTTTTGGAGGAAGTTCTTCCATTGGTCACTTCAAAATCCTCCTTTATTCACTTATTCAACGTACATTTATTGGACACCTAGCAAGCACAAGGTCCTAAGGAGATAAGTAAAGTCAATTAAACGGTGCTTCATTCTTTCCCAAGGACTTGTTTGTCGTTTATCACTCTTAATTCTGCCTATCTACAGTCAATTTATTGCCCATGATGCCTGTAGCAAGTTAAATATCAAACTAAACAGCAAGTTAAATAAGATCATAGAGCCAGTATGGAGGAGGACACCCCGACCTACCCACAGCCCCTGACCAAATTTTCATGGCTAAGCCTCATGTCATTTCAACCGCTGCTGAAGAAATTAAAAAAGACCTCCTAGGTCCTTCATCCTCAGAGAAGGTGTCCCCCTGTCTTTGTTAAAAGAGGAGAGCACAGTGGTTCTGCCACTTACTGGGCATGTGACACTGAGCAAGGCACCCAGCTGCTCCGAGCTTCCTTTTTCTCAACTGCAAAATTGAGAAATACCTCCATAGTCAAGGTAGGTTGAGACAATTAACTAGGTACTGTATGTAAAATGGCAAGCACATTCCCGGCACAGCATGGAATAAACCCTTAATATGCATGTAGCTAATGTGAGTCCTGAAAAAGTCACAACCTTCTTGATGAAGACACAGGCTCATTGTATACAATTGGCTACTATGTCATTTCCTTGACATGAAGGAGACCCATTCAATAATTTGTTGGGTCACTGTTGCACAAGCCATAGGGAGGCAGAAGATGTTTGCTGAAGATGATGGTGCCAGACAGTCACACTCATATGCCTCCTCTTGGTATGTAAGATACTTCTGTAGTAAACATCAGGTTGGGACTCAAGACTCTCCTGGCAGAAAACTTCATAACTGTGCTAAAGAGCCCAAGTCCTTTTAGATGACACGTGGCAAAAGTGGAATCCACAGAGATAGATCCCTTGACTTTTGACCATTCCTAGATATCTTCCTTCATTGTTGGTAATAACCACTCAAGAAATTCAGTACACTGCACTATTGGTATTCAAGAAACTAGCAGAGATTAGAGAGTGAGGGGAAGGAAGATTTCCCAGCACATCGGTCTGTAAGTCACCATATTCCAGTAAGTCTCTAATTTAACTGCATTGAAAGAAACAGACGGGACTGGGAATACCCCCTCTGGAACTCTACTTTAGGAATGCCCCTCTACGATGTCTGCTTAACCAGTGAAATAGGTATGAAATACTTTCTATTTGGGTCTTTATTAATGAGTGAGCTCCTTTAAAATATAAACAGTAGTGTCGCAGAGTGACTACTCTGAGTAAGAAAAGAAAAACTCAGTAGGCTGTTGCACAGATAAAACAGGTCAAGGACAATGAGGAAACTCCAGCATGGTGACCCTAAATCCACCTAATCTTTTCTCCCGTTAAGAAAACTTACTAGATGGCTAGAGACTAGACCTCCACTCGGAAGACACCTGGGCTGTGGACCACCACTACCCAACCCCCACATTTTCCAGGGTAATCACCTTGGCTTTCCTACAGGGAATCCCCTTGGACCCCACACTCAGTAAATATAGTTCTAGCGAAGGCAAGACCATCCTGGTTCAGAAGGAAGCCAGTGACCTGAGTACGTGAGGGACACCCACAACTCTCCAGGACACAGTGATTGGTTCAGGATTGGGGATGTAACTCATACCAACCCAAATGAGACTCAGTCTGGTATGCTTTCCTGGATTTATCCAGAAAAAGTAGCTCTCCATCTACTAGCATCACTAAGGCAGTAGGATGTGAACTTGAGCTCCTCGTGGCCATCTCTGCCACTACTTGGAGAGAGCCTTCCTGAGAATGAAACCAGTGCAGAGAAGGCAGAGAAAGTACATGAAGAGAGTCCTGAAAGCACCGTGTGTGTCCCTGGATCAAGCTGTGCCTGAAATCTTTATACCCTTGGGTGTTTCACGTACCAACACATTCTCTCCACATTACCCACCTTCCCTTTTTAAAGATTTTTTTAAAGCTGGCTTGGGTTTCAAGTGTAAGTATTCATCAGAGTTCCAACTTGTATATATTTAGTATCTTTATTTTTTTCTTTTTAAATGAACCATTTTTAAAATACATTTTAAGTGAAGTATTCACAAACTCTGGTACTTTAATGATTATTTAGAAACAAGTGATTTGCAAAATACCTCACTGCTAATCAAGGTAGTCCACTGTGTTTGAGCATGGCTTATCCTCTGTACCTGCATTCCCCGTGGGAGGACATAGGTGTGGCCACAGTGTCAGAGAGTGACAGAAAAATAACTAAACCCTCGAACCTCTGACTCCCAGGCCAGATTGCCCCTCTCCCATGGGATCTGGAGTGGGACGAATCCCAGGTCCCCCAGCCCCACTCCCTCTTCCCCTTCGTGAGGATCTCGTTACTGGGGCTGAGGCATCGGATATGGCATTTGTTAGTGTATCTATAAACTGTAACTTCCTTTGAAAATATGATTAACGAATTGCAAACGGTTTCCAAAGGTTTATAAACAGATACTTTGAGAGCCACGGGTAGGTTTGTAGTTTTTGGTGCCTGTTTTATGAAAAAAATATGTGGGGGAGAATTTAATAAGGAAAGATATTCTGTGCTATGAAATACTTTGAGGTGGAGTTTCAAATAAAGGCCAGATGTGGTGAACACACAAACCAGCCTGTGGCCTAGGAGGATGGGGCAAGAAGGACACCTATCTGAGGAGCCAGCAGAACCATCGGGGGTCTGCCGTTAAGTGCCAAAACCTTTCTGGCAGTGTTGAATTGTCTGGATGTGAGTGCCCCTTTGTGTTACCTACAGACTGACTGTGGAAGCGGAATGGGGTGGGCTAAGGTGATGGCCATGTTCACGTGGGTTTGAACAAAACAAAAATGCCTTTGCTTTCTCTGTGTTCCTTTGGGAAGGACTAAAGGAAGTCAGCTACACACATCCATGCAGCCTCTGTGAAACAAATATTATGTGTGCTAATAATTGATAAACAGTACGTGCTGTTCCATGCTGCCAACAGGAAGGAAGGAGTTGGGGGTGGGAGGCCCACAACTGGAGAGGAAGAGGCCTTGCCCAAAGCCAATGCCATCTGGAGAAGGGGTGTGGCCAGGGGCTGGGAGCCAGCCTTTGTCTGGGCAGATGTTTCTCTTGGGAGGCAGTCACGGTCCTCAGCTGGTGAATACCTTCACCACCTCCTCCGAGGCCCCGAGTCTCCTCTTGTCTCAGAGGCTGAAGTGGCCATTTCAGAAGAAGGAAGGGAGGCACATCTTCTTTCCTCCATGTACAAAAGAGGAGGACCTAATGGCCACTGGGCTCTTCATCCCTTCACTCTTTCATTCAATCATTTGTCCGTACGCATATCCAAAAATACTGTTGGACACCGATTATTTATCAGGCCTTGAGCAAGGCCCAGGTGAGCCTCGGGAAAGCATGGAGAAGCTGTTTGAGAAGGATCATCTTCCGCCCTCCAATTGCAGATCACGATTCACCAGGCCAGTTAGGAGAGCAGGGAAAAGCCAGGGCCCCAGAGGGAAACTCTGGTTCAAATCAGGTCTATACCTACAGGCTGGGTGCCCAGGGCTCACCTGCACTTCTCTGAGCCTGCCTTGCTCCTCTGCAGGATGGAGGTAAGAGCACTCAGCTCACAGGGCCGCCACGAGGAGCAAATGGGCACAGAAATGGTTGAGCAAAGCAGATGTCCTGACAAACAGGGCTGGGGCAACCTGCCACCCAGACAGCGCGAGTAAGCGCTGATGTTGCCCCAACTGATGAGACAGGGCAGTGCACGTCAGCATGCTCATGCCTAGAGACGACGTTCATGGGGTAAAATGGTTCTTAACAGTACAGCTGTTTATTAATACTTCTAGTCCCTTAAAGAGGCAGTTCAGCTTGGCTCGGGGGCCCATTCTTCTCAAAGTCAAAGGGAAGGGTCTCAAACAAGGACGTGGTCCCAAGGCCAGGTGGCCAGATGGGCCTGTGACAGACTGATGGCCTCTTCCCCTAGAATTTGCAAATCAAGGTCTCTGACTGTCACAGCATGTCCTGCCCCAGAGGAGATGGCCGTAGGGAAAGGGAGTCTCAGTGGTATCAGCCCCTGCTCTACTGGCTATGGTCTAAATGGTTTAAGCGTTTACAGTTTTTTAAGATCCCCCCCACCCCGGTTATACATGTAACAACTGCTCATTTTAGAAAATTTGAAAAATAATGAAAAGTGCAAGAAATGGAAAAAATATTGCCCTCGCTACCACAACCCAGGGATCGCCACCCGACATTCTGCTATCTTTCCCAAAGGGCAAGTACTTTGAAGCGGTTACTGTTTTCAGTTTTCTAAGCTCATTGTTTCTCCAGCAAGGAATTTATAAAATGTAGCAACCAATCTGTTCTGCTTTCCAACTGACTGCTTTAAAAAAAAAAAAAAAGCAAATTTGTTTTTTTTCTGCTGGCTAGCTTCCCCCTCAACTCCCTATCATTCTTCTTGAAGAGGGTATTTCTTGTGCCAGGCACGGTGCTAAGCGCTGTGTGTGTATCTCCTGCAATTCTCACAACTCCAAGAGAGGAGTAATTCTTCACAGACGGGAAAGACGCAGAACCCAGGGATGTCGGTCACGCAGTGGCATGGCTAGCAGGCACTGGAGTCTGATTCCTTCCTTCTGCCTGCTTTCTGAGCCTCCAGTCTTCACCACCCTCTGCACTGCCTCCCTTAGCTGGTCCCTTCTCATAACTCACTAACTCAGGGCAATCACTGATAGCACTTCAAGTAGCCAGCATGTTAATGGTGGCAGAACCGCCTTGGAAACCAAATCCCACCAGCCATTCATGTCTCTGTTAACAGCCAGCTCACTGGGGCTGCCTTGAAACTAACCTTGATGGCCAGGGGTGCAAGAATCAGCTTTAGGTGAAGAATAAGTACACTACTGAGTGAGTACAGTAAGCTAAGGATCATGCCACATGTCTAACATACAATATGTATTTACACGATACCCAATAACCAATATCCAACTCAAGGCCTCAGAGAAGCCTGGTAGCACCTGATGGTATCACTGATAAAGGATTTCCAGCAAAAGTGTGACCCTCTGATTGTGTGACCCCACCACAGCTCAGATAAGCACATGGTTGGATGTCATAGGCACTACGGCAGGAGAGAAATTCTGATGAATCTGTATTCAGAGCTGAAATCCTTTGCATTCATGGGAAGATGAGACGCCCAGATACACCAGAGGGAAACAGGGCCACAAGGGTGTGTATAAAGGCAGTCAGAAGGTGGGAGAGAGGCAACAAGGGCATGCCGAGACAACAAGCTTTTCCCTTTTTCTAAAAGGCACTGTGCTCTTATTAATGAATGTTTTTAAGTGTCTCGAAGACGAAAAGTTCTACATGCTCTCCTAGTGTGATTACAAAATCCTTTTGATTGCTGTAAAACTATAACAGCT
Organism: Balaenoptera musculus; assembly: GCF_009873245.2. Taxonomy (NCBI): domain Eukaryota; kingdom Metazoa; phylum Chordata; class Mammalia; order Artiodactyla; family Balaenopteridae; genus Balaenoptera; species Balaenoptera musculus. The sequence goes on along the minus strand of NC_045795.1, from coordinate 69,851,170 downwards.
CTGGTGGGTTTTTTTTAAAACAATTAACTGGCCACTTTGAAAATCCGAATGACCTTTATCTTAAACAGTGTCCTCTGAGTTGCTGGAAATGAGTCACACACGCTGTGAGTGGGGAGGAGGTGGCCAGCCCCACCACCATCGTTTTTGCAGGTCAAATGTGGTTTACTACACAGAGGTTGGATTTAAATTCTCCTTCTCAAAAAGCCAGTCTGTCTTGTAATAGCAAGCTCGTCATAAACATGAACATCACGCTGAGTGGCTGGGGTGGGAAGAACTTGCTGCACTAGCAAAGGGACAGGGGACGGGGACTCTGATGGGACAGGAGAGAGGCACCTTCAGACCTGCTGACTGAGGTGCAAGAGTGATGCTAAGGAAAGACCGCCTCTCCACAGAGAAGAAAGAAGAGGGTACACGAAGGCTACATACAAAATAAAAATGCATGTGGGCGCCTGGGAGACAGCTAGTCTAATAGGTCACAACACTTTTGAGACAGAATGCTCTTCAAAGCTTCCTGGGCAAGGGTTAGACGCAAGACAGCATTCAGAATGAATTTCAAAGTTTCAAAAAGTTGCATCAAATTCTTTAGCATGGAAATGTGCCATGTTCCAAAGCTGATTTGATAGAAAGATTTCAGAGACCACTTGAGTCATTAGGAGATAATATCTAGGGTAAAAAGAGGACCTTTATAATTTGAGAGTATGTCTGTGACTTTTGACAAGCCACTTTTTTTTTTTTTTTTTTGCATTTACAGAACTTTATCTGGTATTATTCCTTTGAGAAGTTAATTATATATCAAAAGACTCTTGGGTATGTGGAACCTGTCAGACCATTTTGAACACGGGGTACAATTAGGCACCACAAATTGATTCCAGTTTTGTTTTTTTTTAATTTTTATTTATTTATTTATTTATTTATGGCTGTGTTGGGTCTTTGTTTCTGTGCGAGGGCTTTCTCTAGTTGTGGCAAGCGGGGGCCACTCTTCATCGCGGTGCGTGGGCCTCTCACTATCGCGGCCTCTCTTGTTGCGGAGCACAGGCTCCAGACACGCAGGCTCAGTAATTGTGGTGCACGGGCCTAGTTGCTCCGCGGCATGTGGGATCTTCCCAGACCAGGGCTCGAACCCGTGTCGCCTGCATTGGCAGGCAGACTATCAACCACTGCGCCGCCAGGGAAGCCCTGATTCCAGTTTTGAAATGGCAAAGACAATGAATTTCCTTATTCACTCAAGTAAAATCACAAATTAGTATCAACCTGCACTGTAACACAGTAATGTGTCAGCCTTCAAATGATGCTGCAGCTAACTATTTACTGTAGGGTGAGTTCTCTGTGGTGCTGGCTTTTCTCCTGCCCTCAGTAACATTCCCAGTGCCTCTGCCCAGCTCAATCACTGGGAAAAGGACTCTAGTCTCATCCCTCGTTGGAGGGATGGCAGTCGGAACAGAGAGATCTCTCAACTTCAAGGTCCTTGTGCTTACGGACATGAAGGGCAGGAAGCTGGCAATGATTTTGCAAGTGAAGTAAACAGAGGGATGCAGAAAAGAAGGAAAGGAACCATTCCTTCCAAGCCAGCTGCCATAACCCTGGACTCAGGTGTATGCCTTATGCCAGTAATGGTATCATCCTGCATCACACTGCTGAGCCTTCATCACCCGTGCATGCATGAGTGTATGTGTGCAATTTTGGGAGCTGCTTGGCAGGATAGCTTTATTTTGTTTTGCTTTTTTCCTGATAAAATTTTTAAAGATACTTGTGGAGGAGGAAAAGACATGTAGAGATCCATCTTTGTGGCCACCTCTTCCATGGAAGTTTCTCTGATCCTCCCAGCTAGAGTCTCTTTCCCTTCTTACTCAAGGTAGCCCTCGTTCTCCACTCCCCTGAGGACACAGGGCTTTGCAGCATAAACATGCATGTGGCTATTTTTCCCACTGACCTGATCTCTGCTCTAGCCATGTCCTGACCACCAAACACAATGGTCTCATCAACCATTGGTCCACCCAGCCCTCTGGACTGGTGACTGGGCAAAATGTTTAGTTTTGATTTTTTTTTTAATATATGATTCTCAATTCTACTGATATATCTTTAAAAGAGTGTTTCTGAATGCATGCTGGTCTGAATAAGCCCAAGAGACTTCTGATATCATTCATAACTTATAGGAAAACCAAAGGTCCCCTGCAAGGCTGACTGAGTTTTCTTATATTTGCCTGTGACAATGGAGATATGGGCAAAGGCTGGAACAGGTGACTATAATAAAGAAAGAGGCCAATGGGCCAGGCAAAGTAGCCAGGCTCATCAAACTATCACATCCATTGCTTCTACTAAGTGTCTCCTAGAATTGAATTGCATCTCTCCATCCCTCTTGCCATCACCTTAGTGTTGGCCACCATGATACTGGTGTTGATGAGGGCGCATGTCCCCTAAGCACCCATGCCTGGACTCCACCCTCCAATCCATTTTCCCAAGTCCAGCCAGGGGGATTCTTCTGCAACCCTACTCGGATTACACATCACCACTCAGTCTGAAATCCCTGTTACTTCTCATAGGATGATGTCCAATGTTCCCGAATGCCACACATCCCCATCACCCTGCCTCTGCTTGCTGCTCTGGCCTCTCACCACTTCCTGCCTCTCACCCCATACTCCCCAGCTAGACTGCGCTGACTGCTAGAAGGGTCATTGTCATTCTTGCCATCAGGTCTCTGCACATGCCACTCCATCTGCTCCCAACACCCTTCAACCCGACTCAGAGTCAAGCGGCCACTCAGCACTCAGCCAAGACATCAGCTTCTCTGGGAAGTCTGCACTGGCCTGTCCCCAGTCAGTTCAGGTCCTTCCTGTATCCCCTTCAGCGTCCCGTGGTAGCTCTATCTCCATGACTAACACACAGTACTGCAAAGTCATTGCTTCCTTGCCCATCTCCTCCACTATGTCCCAAGGATCTTTGGGAAAGAGGCTACTTCTTGTTCAGCATTGAACCTACATTGCCAGGAGAGTGCCTGGCAAAGAGCAGTTTCTTCATGAATATTTGATGAATGAGTAAACAGAGTGAATGAACAAATTAGGATGGGTCCTTACTTAATAAGTACATGTTATAACACCAATCACATGCCTGGCCTATTCTAGGCATTTCGTGAACATGAACCCACTTAATCCTCATAACAATCCCACGCAGTAGGCACTATTTTTGTCCTCATTTTTCAGTGGAGGAAACTGACTAGAAGGAGGTTGAGTAACTTGTCCAAGGTCACACAGCTGATAGTAGCAGAGTTGAGGGTGACCCTAGACATGTGGCCTCAGAGACTGCTCTGCTCCATGGAGAAACATGTACTGGTGAACCTCCCGTAGGTGGACCTGAGTTTGCTGCCCGGTGCCTGCCTAAGATGTGTCCTTCGAGGACACAGCAAGGGGATCATGGCAAAGTGACCTGTAGTCGTCATCAACCAGCTGCCTAGAATTCCACCTTGAGCAGAGCTGAGTTTCAAATTATTAACTCTCAAAGGAATCTTTCCATGAAATATATATGAATGTACTATTTATACTTATATTTGAACCTGGATGAAATAGGCATCAGTTAAGGGCATCCAGCCCATAGCACTCTCAAACCTGCTGCAGTACTGGGAGTCAGACAAATGTCTTTACCTGTCCCAGTCACACGCAAACCCTCTTCCTGGAGTGTAGCTAGAAACTTAGAAACTCCAGAGGAGGTTTTTTGGGGGAGAGTGGGGGGAGAAGCAGGCATCTGGGAGAATTAGAAAATTTTAACTGATTCTAATACCTAGGATACACTTCTGAAATCCTTACGTTTCTTCACTGGGGAGAGGTAACAGCACCCCTTGATGCCTGTCAGCTTCTGAATGTCCCAGATAAACTCTCCACAGGATTTTTTCTCCTCTTTCCTCTGTTTATCCTTCCCAATCCCAAGAAATTAAGCTTAGCTCACTGGGCACGTCTTTCTACTTGAGCACATTTCTGCCAAGCAGGGTCCTTGTCTATTTAAATCTGCCTTGAGCATTCCTTAGCAGAAGGGTTCTTGGGCTTTTGATTTAATTTGGAGTGTCTGTATGTGTGTATGTGTGTTCCTTTTAGAGGATGTTCTAGATTTGTTTCCTGCAGAGTCTGGCCACCACTCTGCAGGGGTTGAATTGCGTGCATTTATCTGTGGGACTTCGGTTTTGTAGTCATTGGGTCCAAAAAGAGGCCATTGTGACAATGCTAAATGCCCCTTGACTTGCTCCTCAGGTGGTCTCAGTCCTTCCAGGGAGAGACAGGCACACAAAGCATCGAATTTCAGACTTGAACCCAGAGATCCCTGGGGTGAGGCTGGCAGGCCAGCCTGTCATTTGGGATTTCTGGCCCTGGCCAGCTGGGGCACAAAAGCACTCCATCCTGTGAAATCCCCAGCCACAAACCAAAGAAATGCCAGCTACTGGGGGGGCGGGGGTGGTGGTGGTCACCCGGGTCCTGTTCCAAAGAGAAAGGGGCAAGTGAGGCTGAGAAAAGCTTTCAGCAAAAGCCCTGCCTGGCTTAGGCAAACTGCTTTCTGGCCTCAATATCCCAAATCCATTCGTGATTCCCTTTGCTATGAAAATATCCATGGAGAATGTGGAAATGGCACCTGGGAGGTGTTCAGAAATACATGTGGCCTGTCACCTGATTACAAAAGTTGAGTGAAGATCATAATCGTTTGGGCACCTACTTAATGAAGGGCAACGGTCAGTTCAGGGGTGTGGTGGGGATTAAAAGATTGTGCCCTAAAGCCCATGTTCTCAACCTTTTTATTTGCATTCTTTGCGTCTTATCATTTAGGATTATGTAAAAATGACAGCTGCTTATAATTATTTGGAGGTTTGAGTTGCAATAATTAAAAACATCTGCCTTTATCTTACCGCTACCAGACTTAACCCCTCGAGGTTGGGTCTATTGAACTTCAAAGAGGGAAGCAAAAAATAAAAGAAAACTCCACACATTACTAACAAATTTCTAGTGATTCATTTAAATGTATAACCAGTTATTCCAACAGCCTTCAAACCTTTAATTATCTCTGAAATATATATAATTTGGGACTGCTAATTAGATAGCAATTTAATGCTCTCATGGGGATTCAGATGCACTGTCTTTCTAAAATGTAAACTCACAGAGGAATCATCATTGGCATTCAAATGACTGAATTCTTCAGTTATTCAAATGAGGGTGGGCGTTTACACTGTTGAATCATTTGAATATTCTGCTGTCAGCCCCAGCTGTAGGTTTTACAGGGGTCCTCAATACAGTGAGGGTGAGGCTAGATTTCTCCCAACTCTCTGGAGAGAAACAAGTCCAGCTCCTCCTCGAGGAAACCTAACCTCAGTCTCACAGGCCAGTCTGGCCTCTTCTTAGATGAAGATGGCTCTGTTTTCCTATTTTAAGGAGGAACAACCTTTCCTGGAATTCATAGTTATGAAAGCTTTAATGCTTGCTTCCCAGCATTCTTCATGCTGGTCTGCCTGCTATTGTCTGGGCAGTTAACATTTTAATTAATAACTCTCCCTACAACAGACTGCTGCAGATGGAGGAGGTGAGGGTTTCTCTTTGCCTTGAGCTTCCACTTCCTGTGTATTCCTACCCCCGTTGAGATGGTCCTTTAAATTATATAAAGATGTGCATCACATGGAGAAAAGCAATTGATCAATTAGATGACATTGGACAATGATGGAAGCCAGCTCTCGCATCTCAGTCTCACAATGTGGCTAGGCTTTGCATTCCTGAGCCCAGGCTAGTAGCTAGCAGCTGAGGCTCATTTCCCCCACAAGGGGAAGGAGGTGCAGACAAATCTATAGGAATTTTTAACAGATCATTATTCAACACATTGCCTGTAATTACATTTTGATGAGCCTTTTATTGCTAATTCATCATCCAAGATGGGGCACTCTAGATATGAAATTAATCTAGTAAAACAAAGGTCAGAGTGTGTCCAGTGAAAAGAAAAGCTTTGTCCTCATCAAATCCTTTTGCCAAACAATAAAGCAGCAGAGAATCCTATCTCTAAACCATATTTCCTTAAAGTGCCTTCTCCATTATTAACAGCATAAAGCTAACACTCCCTGGTGCTTCTCGGCGCAAGCAGGCCAATGTGAGGCGAATACACATGCAGCGCCCTGAAATAGAAATGGGAAACGTGCCTGACACCGTCACTTTAAAGCTAAGGTATGTACGCACACAGAACTGTATTTGAAGCTCTAGTCTAGAGCAATCAGTTTTTGCAGAGACATATCAGTCCACTGGTGTCTTGGCTTGAGTCCCCTCTGAAGCAGACCCTAAGACCAGGATTCAAGGGCAAGGTTTTTACTTGGGATGGGTTCCCAGGAAATGCCTGTAGAGACATGGCAAAGTGACTCAGAGACAGAGATGATGGGCAGGCAGCCAACACAAGTTGCATCATCGAGCATGTTAGCGCTGTGGGCACCCCAAGCTGAAGCCCACTGCAGGGGTCTGGGAGCCAGTGTGGAGTAGGAGTGTGGTACAGGTGTGGAGCCCACCTGGGAGGTGGGAGTGCTCACCAGTCTTTGGTGGAAGGATGCTAATTCCTTGGCACATCTCGTCGGCTGCGTGCAGGAGAGGAGTGAATTCCAGAAGTCAGAGAAAGTCTTCACTAGGGTTTTGGCAGCCGCAAGCTAGGCTGGCCCCCACGGAGGTGAGGGCCGAGGGGACATGGGTGGGGCATCCACAGAACTACTCCACTAAGCATGTTCTCCAATAGGAATTTATCAATAAAACCTCAAGGCACTTTCTCTTGTCCTTTGGAAGTCTGTCCTAAATCTACCCAGATTGCATACACAACATCTTAAATCTCCCCATGCCTCAGGCTCTTTGCATACTCGGTTCCCTCAGCCTGAATTAGTCTCCACTCTCTTGGCACAGCAATTTCTTCTCCCCCTCAGGGCTACAGGGCTCAGCTTAAAATGTCATCCCTAACAAGGGTTCTCCTTGACCATCCAAATAAAGGTAGGGCATGTCCCTACTTTTTTTTCTCAGGTCCTTGTTTCCTTTGGAGAGGTTATCCAAAATGTGTAATACTTTTAATTTGCTTACTTATGAGCTTAAAAAAGACATATCTTCTCCATGACCAAATGAGGGAGGAATTATGTCTGTCTTATTACTTGATCCCCAGCATCTAAAAGAGTGCCTGGCACAGGAGAGGTGTTCCATAAATACGTGCCAGATGAGGGAAGAAGCAGTCGGAGGGAAGGTGGGCTACAGCAACACAAGGAGGAGCAAGCTACACATCTAGGTGTCTGAAGAGCCTGTGGTTGCTCCCTAATGTGCCGGACTGGATCACCAACTGTGAACTGAAGCTTACAGGATGCAGACTAACTCCCTGCAGACTTCTCTAGCCGCCCCTTCCACAGCTGACACCAAGTCCTTTTATAAATTCTCCTTCTTGTCAGTATTCCCACCCTGGTACTTAATAATATACTGTGTCATTGTGTAATCAATTTCCTATACATGGGTCTTCTCTCCTGTTTATTTATTATTCCACTTCATCTGCTAGGTATCTCTCCAGGCCCTGGATATGCAAGGGTGAATAAAATGCTATCTGATTAGTGTCTTCAGGTTACTTGCAGTGCAGTGAGGGGACAGATGTGTCAAGGGATTTCTATAATGTAGTGTGGAGCCTAAACTCAAAGGCCTGTGCAAGAAGCCTGGTGGGATGAAGGGGTAGGGTGGTGTGGAGAGGAAAGTTTTGCGGGGTGGGAGTGGGAGAGAGGGAGGCAGTAGACAGCAGGGGTCAGAGCCACACCCAGCAATGGTTCCCAGACTTGGGGATTTCACAACTATATCAACCAGGCTGCTCTGGTTGTAAGCAACAGATACCAATTCTTTATCACGTGAGCAAAAGAGGAATTTACTAGAAGTGTATATGGAAGCTCTCTGCTCCTACCACAATGAGAGATTAATGAATTAATTAATATGAATGAATAAATAAATAAAGGACCTGATAGAGGGCCTTTTGCTCTTGTCTTTTCTTTTCCTTCCTTATTTCCTTCCTTCCTTCCTCTCTCTTTCCTTTTCTTTTAATTCTTCCTCTTTCCTTTCTTCTTTTTCCTTTCTTTATTGGCATACTAAGGACTTGAGAAGAACAAACCTTCCATGTGTTCTTACCTTCGTATCAGTCAGGGGCCCAGCAGGGAGCACATGGCATAGTCAAGCTGGCTAATTAAGGAAGGTTTAATAAAGAGGCTATTGGAACAGTGGGGTAGGGTGTAGGAAACTATAAGAAATGGTGCAGTACCCTGAAGCCAGAAGCAGTGAGGACCTTCTCTTCCACTCTGCACGAAGGGACAGAGGAAGGAGCAGTCACAGGAGCCCACAGAGAAAAGGAGGCTAATGTGGCTTTTGATTGGGTGCAGCCAGTCCCAGAGGACACAGGGCTGAATATACAACCCCACCCCACTCTCCTCTCTCCATTTCTTCTGAGTGTGTGTCCCCCACTAGCTAAACTCCATCCATAGCCGAGAGCAAAGGAGCCACCCTGAGTGCCATGCAGGTGGTGTGCGGGGGCAGAGAGCAGAGGCAAAAAGGAAAACTGTCCACAGGAGCCAAGGGAAGTCCTCTAGCCCAACTCTCATTTTATAAAAGAACCTTGTAACACTGCTTCAAATTAAGGAAGTTTGTTCAATTGAATAGGTTTAACTTTATGAAAAATGACACTGTTCATAGTTGTCTTTTTTTTCCTCTGAAGATTGAGCCAAATTTGCTTTCTGACTGACAGAGTCCTTGGCCTAGGCATCAGTTAATCTCTCTGAAATAAGCACTAATGCACAGGATGCTGTGAGGACTTAAAGAGGCAAAACATACAAAGGGGGTAGGCACAGACCCTGGTTCTTGACACTCTAAGTAACAACTGCATTGTCACTGTTAGTCCCCTCTCTGCTAAACCCCATCTATGCCCTATGTGTCCATGTACACACCCAGCCACAGAACTTGGGGACCAAGAGGTTGTTGAGTTCTTGAGGTTTGCAGAACAGAAAGCCAGGCACCCCTCTAATCTACTTAATTCTGAAGCTCACGAGGTGTAAGCATTCCCTGCTCAGGGCTGCAATGCTTCCAATCAAGTGTCCAGACCCAGGCAGTTCCAACCGTTGCCCTCAACAATTTCATCAAGTGGAAAGCACGCAAGGCTCTGTTTTCTCCTTTGCCAAATGATGTATTTCAAAAAGAACAGGCTCGCTACGTGGGGGTCACGCAGTCTTGTTTATTTTTTCTCCGAGCACACACTCCTCTGAGCAGACACACTTACTAAGCATCTGTTCATTCTTTCTTTTAAACTAAATGGGATGGATTCAGACCTGGCGTTAAGAGGAGTCTCCTGGGCTGTGTTTTGAGAATGGGCTCAGGGACCAGGCACATTGCGGTGCCCGCGCGCCACCTACTGGCCGGTCTCGTTCAGTTCACAGCAGTCTGAACAGAGAGTGGGCTGAGATGGGATTCCAGCCTTTGGGAGCCATAGAAAGGACTATAAATGAGGCTAGGTCCCTACCCACTACACCACGACAGGCTGGGGCCAGCATAATGCATGGTTCTGCGACCAGAGAGAAAAGTCGTGCCTGGTCCAGCCTGAGGACAGAGATCCCGGGAAGCGTGTGGGACCCCCCACTGAGTAGGAAGAAATGGCCTCCAAAGTGGACTGTGGATGCAGTTGGTGTGCATATCACCTCCTCTGGGAAGCCCTCCAGCATCTCAGGGCACCCTTTCTCAAGAAAAGCAGATGCTTCCCCTGCAAGCACATAGCTCTTCTTGGCCTCTCTCGCTATCAAGAACTCTTGCTTTGCTCAATGAGTTCCCTGTGGGCAGAGACATTCTTCTACCTGCTTCTACGTCTCCATCAGCTAGCACAGTGCCTGACTTGAGGAACATCTGATGAATGTTTGCAGGCCAGCAGGAGGGCAGAGGCAGGGGCGGAAAGAAAGGAGGGCTTGACCAATCACATGAGCTTCAAGTTTTGCGTCCAATGTAGCAAGGACTCAGTAAACGTTTGATGAGTAAACATGTGACACCTGCACTTCTCATTTATTGTAGGAAATTGGTACCCAGATATTTAGTCACCAGCATCCTTCAAACATCATCAAAATCACTCAGTAAATATTTACCAACCACGCCCTCGATACAGCAGCAAAGTCACAGGAAGTCACAAGGGATGGGGCAGGAGAGGCTGAACATACAGACCTTTCCCAAGAGTGATAAGTGATCCTGAGGAAACTAAAACAGGGGATGTGATGGGGAGTGATGGAGGAGATGTGTGGCTCCTTCGGTCAGAGAGCAAGGATGCCTCTCTGTGGGGGTGACATCTGAGGTGAGACATGGAAGCTGAGAACAAGGCAGTCACAGGTGTATCCGGGACAAGATTCCAGGTAAAGGGAAGAGCAGGCACAAGGATTTGGAACAGAAGGAGCTTGGTGTTTCTGAGGAACGGACAGAAGGGCCGGAGGATACCTGGAGCACGGTGCGTAGCCACACAACTCTGGCAGGTCAGAGGCGAAGCCAGATCTGGCAGGGTGCTGGGATCATGGCCTGGAGTTTGGGTTTTACTGTAAATGCCAAGGGAAGCCAGACCATCTGAGTGATGCCTGTGAAAGCCCCTGCTGACTGCTGAGTGAATAATGCTGGGGTGGGGGATGGGGCGAGGGGGGTACAAAAATAGGTGTCCAGAGCAGAGCTCAAAGGGAACTGAAGTCATCCAGGAAAGACAGGACAGAGGCCCTGTCAAGAGTGACAGAGGGGAGTGGACTTGGGGTGCATTTTGGAACCAACAGGACATGAGGGCGGATGGCATGGGGAGGGGTCCAGAAAAAGTCAGTGCTGGAGGCCACACCCACACCTGTTGAACTAAAAAGAACCCATAGCATTTGCAATGAGTGGGTGTGGATGGGAAGAAGAAATGAAGGAAGATTAGTTGAGGCATTCCTGGTCCAAAAATTACACAAAAAGAAAACGATTAGATGTGTGGGATAGAAGCTAGTCCTTGCATGATTGAGGATCTGCATCATGATATAAAAATCATATTTAAACGTCACATTGAACTTTTTGGGAATGATACAGAATCTCCTCACATGGCCCACTGCTTGAACTAAGTCAGTGGATTTCAACAAAGATTCTGATAGCGGTCCTTCCTTTCAAGCTCGCATTTAAACTGGCGTTTGATATGCGCTGTCTGCTTAGCATTTAACATATTTACATGTGTCCATAGGCATGTTCTTTTCATTCCTTATGAGAGGACTTTGGCATAAGAATATTTACATTTATTAGCCTGTTCACGTGTCAATCTGTGTTATCAATGACCTTCTGCCAGGGTCCATCTATAACCCATGTGCAAAAGCAAAAGGGCACAGAAAAATGAACTGCCTGGGCGTCCATGAGAACAAAGAAACAGAATCAACATTTGGAGTGGGGCGGGGACAGTCAAGGAGTAACACAGGGACTTGCTGGTGACATCAGGCAGAACTCAGGCTGTGGGAAAAGCAACAACATTAACTTCCAGAGGGAGTGGGGCAATTCTGTAATGGGAAGATGACTGTTATCTGCAGAACTTGGGCTCGTTAAAGAGTTAAGCTGAGTTTGACAGGACAACAGAAACGGTCTGGTGTCTGAGTATTCTGATGTAGATAACCTGACAGCTCAGTCTTCCCACCCCCTGGCCTGGGCAGCACAGTTTGGTTTAGGGCATCTACATGGGTTAGGTGGGAACCCGTGGGGCTGAAACAGGCAGAGCCAATCTGTCCTGACTATCGACTCGATGACCTTGAATTCCAGACAACTCCCGACAGCCTGGGAGGCCACAATGGAGGAGACTACGTAGCCCCTGACTGTTTGCACAGACTCCCAGGATGAAACACTGGTGGTAGTGGTGGAGCTTGTTCTAATCCACTTTAAGGAAAGAGGAGGTGCTACCATCTGTTTACACTCTAGACTGGGTTTAAAACATCTGGTTCAAAACGTCTGGCCACACTCTAGACTTGTTTTGTTCCATAGGGCAGCCTCAAGCCACATGTGGCTCTTGAGCTCCTCAAATGTCGGAATTGAGATGTGCTGTGGGTGTAAAATATATGCCAGCTTTCAAAGATTACTATGAAAAAAATGGCCAATAGCTCATTAATAATTTTTATATTGATTGTAAGTTGAAATAATGTGATTTGGGATATACTGGGTTAAATAAAATATAGCCTTAAACTTAATTTCACCTATTTCCTTTTTAGATGTAGCTACTAGAAAATGTTAACTTACACAGGCAGCTCATGTTTGTGGCTTGCATTACATTCTTCCTGGACAGCGCTCGTCTAGACAGATTCTCACTATAATCGCCTAATGATGACCCTGTTATTCATCCATGTGGCTGCAAAGACCAGGCTTCTCGGTCACTCCATCCTCCAGCCACTCTGCCTCCCATTTCTTGAAGAACCAACCACCGTAGCACAGTGAATTTAGCACATCCAAACTGATCTGGGGGCTCCTGGTTCTGGCTCTTTCTAGTCATTTTACCACCTTATCACTTGGTGTCTCACCTTCTTGTTTGTAACATGGGGATATGCACTGCCTCATGGAGAACCCCAGCTCCTCAGCCTGGCACCCCCAGTTGTCTACAATCTGACTTCAGGCTGTCTTCTAGACCTACCTTCCACCCAGGCCTGCCGTCATGCACACCCCTCCCTTGAGCCTCTGGGCCTTTCTACTACTCTAGCATCCTAGGCTTGCTATTAAATTAGTTAATGATTAAAAGCCTTAAGAACTTAAAACACTTTGAACAGTGTCTGCCACACAAAAAGGAATCAACGAATGTGAAAAATATGACTAAGACCAACAACAACAATAACAAATACAAAATGCATCTTCCCTAGTTGTGTCTATGGTTACCCTTACACCCTACATATAAAATCGCATCCATTCTATTTGATTTTGAGTTCTCCGAGGTGGGGCACTTCTCTGCAACCACTCCAAGCAGCTTGCTCAGTCCTAGAACATGGTGGCCATCTAGCAAACGTTGAGGGAAGGAATGAAGATTTCTCTCCATCGTTCCCAACTTCCATCTCATCCACCACTACACCCAGTGGCCCATGTGACTGGTTAATTTTCATCCAGAATAGAAACCCTTCAGCATCCTTCCTCATCTTCTGGGCTTGAAGATACAGAGCAAACAGCTTTTGGCAAATGTCAACGTGGGTTTCGTGGAAGTGAGTCCTAGATTTTGCCTGCCCCAGGCTCCTCTGTGGAGGCTTGCCTGTGCTGTGGCTGCTGGAAGGGAGCCTTCTTTGTGTTCTCTTGGTGGTTTGACTAGGCCCGCATTCCAGGGCTCCTTGGGAAAGGCAATCAACTCAGATGTCCCTTTCTTCTAAAACCGAGGGGCACATGGATTACCAAAATCTCAAAGAAAATAAGATCATGGCAAAGGTGGTCCCTTCCTAGTCTTAGCTCCCTCAATGCTCTGTAGGGCAAAAGAAAAAGAGGTATTAGGGGCTCCACATTTTAAGAAAAATTCATAAAGCTCTCAGAGACATGGGAAAAATAAAGTGCAAGAAGAATCAATTTAGACAGTAACTCTAAGTAACTATGCTTTGAAATAGTTTTAACCTGAATGTTAAAGAGGGGCAGAGAACAAGAAAAAACTTCCAGATGTTTAATAACTACTAAAAAAGCATTCCTCAAGGTCTGACTTGAATCCTTTTTGCTGTGCTACTGTCCTATTCCCCACCCGTGATATGGCCCCCAGCCCACGTTAAGATAGCTCCATCAGCCCCCAGTCTAACACACGGGACCCAGCACACCGGGAACCGGGTTAATGTTTGTTGAATCAACATCAGTTAGTCTACCAGAAGTCACAAGCAGGTGGCAAGGACAGAGTGGCTGAGAAACACTTGGACAAAGACTACAGAGAGCCCACGTATCAACAGAAAAGTCTTACTTGAGCAGCTTTGCCAATTAAACCAAAGCCAGTCTGCTGAGTAAGGCTCCTACATCTGAGCTGTTTTTGGAGATACTTCATGATTCACACCCAAATCATACAAGATGAAAGAAAATACTGGATAAAATCAAGCCAAATATTAAGTTTGGGGGGAAAATTTTATTGGACAAATAAGAAAAATATTGGTATTGTGCTTCATGAAACCCACTTCTTTCCTCTGCCTGCAGGGGCAGAAACAATCTCAGTGGCAGATGGAGAGGGAATAGGAGTTATTTTAAGTGAGTCTGCTCCATCCTCTGCACTGGCCACAACCTCCCACTCGCACCCGCCGTGCTAAGCTAGCAGCCTTGGCCAGAACCGAGGGGAGCATCCATTTGTAACAAGGATTCGATTATATGGCTGGGCTTGGAGAAGGCCAATCAGGTTGGAGTGAGGATTCCCTGCCCGAGCTGGCCAAGGAAGCTGCTGGCGGCTGGCTCTCCCCAGCCGTGCTTGAGGGCCTGACCCGGTGCATTTACATCTGGTGCAGACACCGGGTTTCTCGGGGAAGCACGCCAATTACATTATCCCGAAGGACCCAAAGTAAGAGAAAAGCGAACAGTGGCTTTGGAGGATCCCTTCATCCATTCCCCTCCTGAGTTCCTCCTCTGTGCTGAGTGGCTGGTGGTGAGGGAGAAGGAGGGATGAAGCTTTCTGCTTTTGTTGCTCACGTGAACAAGACAGAGAGAAACAGACCACTTGTATGCGCCAGAGCTGGGGTTATTCCCCCCATATGGATTGATTCTTAACTGTCATTCTTCAGTTACTGCAGCTGCTAGTATATCCTTATTGCTACTCTGAAAACAAACAGACAACAATAGCAACAACAACAAAACCCTTCAGTTTCCTCACGTAGTAGGGCTCACACAGAACATCCCAGTGTAGCTACTGTCTGCTTGTCTTCTAGCTCAGAGTTGGCCCAGAAAATTGAGGGTGTGTGTGTGTGTGTGTGTGTGTGTGTGTGTGTGTGTGTGTGTGAGAGAGACAGACAGATACAGAGAGATAGAGGGAGGGGGAGAGACAGCAGGCATAAACAGGCTTAGCTGAGGTTGCACAGACTAAGTTGATACCAGGTTCAAAGTAGAACTGCATGCAGACTGCATGATTCCAAGGACTCTGTATCTATTCACTTGTTTGTGTGTGTATACAATCCCTCACCAATGTTTATCATAATAATCTGAACCAATTGAATAATAAAAAGTGTTCTTTAAATCCACCCCCACTCCCAAGCATCCACCACCACCATGTCCTCCCAACCCTTATAGCAGCCAGGCATAGTTCAATAAAATCAATAAAACACAAACAGGGTGCCGTATAACCGCCACTGTCCGCAAAATGTCCTGGGGCCTGCTTTGTCACACAAGGCTCTTTACTTGCATTATCCCATTTACACTGACAACCAGTAATATTATATACATTGGTTATGGCAAGATTACAAGAGAAAATGATGCTCAGAGAGGCTGTGTGACTTGCCCAGAGTCACACAGCTGGGATATGGCAGGACCAGGAATCAAGGACAACTTGTGTACTGCTGAAGTGGAATTCCTTCCACTTCACCGCTGTTTTTTTCCCAGTAAGAAAATGCAAAACTCAAGGCAGGGTCAACACTCACTACTGATCACATTCATATGGGTTAGTTCATGTAATCCTCAATGGTGGGCATCATGCCAAACCTCTTCTAAATATGTCAGGGCCTCAGGGTCACAGACTGATAGATGGGATAGATGGCTCACTGACCTGGCCACTCCTTATGTTCTTATCATGGATCAATTGCAAAATGCTTCATCTGGTTTGGGCTTGGGTTCTCACAAGTGAGATGTGCAGCATTTGCTTGGGTCACCCCATTTATGGGAATTTGACCCTAGCTACCATTTCCAGTGAAATCATTCAGTGCAATGTTTCAACAGTGAGAAGAACAGAAATGACTTGTATTTGTGAGTATTTGCACTGTCAGGAGATGATCAGTGTTGACTGGTTGGCCTGTTTTTATAAGAGCCTTTTGGCTGCCCTCTCAGTGGCCACAGCTCTGGAAAGTGCATGAGATGGATTATTTGCAAACAGACCATTTGCTGCATGACCAGGAGATATAAAAGACCAGAAAGACTTCGTGAGTTGACTGTGCAGATGGGACCTGCTCATTTCCATTGCTATAGAGAAAGGAAAGGTACCTTGGTGACTTCTGACATCTGGTTCCATTTTGTTCCTTCTTTAAAAGCTGATACATGGAAAGTTAATTCATTCACTAGCGGAAGATCCAGGTTTGATTGTTTCATTTACTTTGATCCACTCCAACTTGGAATAAATAAGCACTGGGAGCCCATACTCAGCCACACCAAATACGTAACTCCTACCACCCACCAACAGGCAACCCCAACTGGAAGGCTTGGAAATGGGTAATGTGTTAAGCTTTTTAAACTTAAATATGTTTTTAGACTTAAATATCCTTAAAAAGTTAGTAGCTTTTTCAATCAGACTTTTCAATGATTCTGAGTTATGTTTGGAATTAGCTAACCAGTTAACTCAACCCTTTTTTGATAAAAAGATTGTTGAAGTCAGGTATTACCTTAAGTCCCATCCTGAAGCATGCATATGGGATCCACATGATGTGGCCATGACTCCATTAATACCAGGGCAATTAGAGCAAAGTTGGATGATGATGGAGCTAAAACATGGACTTTTTCTAAACAATGATTCAAGCGAGAAGCAAACTGGTCCCCACGATGTTTCACCAATAAACATTTGCATAGCAGGCACTGCTGCTATTTTCTAATTTTGATGAAAGGGAAAAAGACATGTGGGGTGGATGTGCGTGCGTGCGTGCGTGCGTGTGTGTGTGTATAGCTATAGGAAATGAACTACACTTTCTTAACATTCAAAAGCAGAGTTTACTATATTACTCTTTATACTTTTATATCTTCTTTAAAATTAGCTAACCGCAGACCGAAAGGGATGTCCTTTTTTCAACACATTATAACTAGTCCAGGGATGGCAAACATGCGGTGCACTCACTGCCTGTGCCCCTCCAGAGTCCACAGTGGACCAGGGCCTCCTATCTGACAAGCCTGGCTGCCCTTCAGAATCCTCCTCAACACAGTACTGCAGGCAGCCTCTCCCCAGGGATCAGAATGGACCGTGATATTCTGGGCTGTCCTGGATTTGACCTAACCCCACTCACTTCAGAGAGAGTGAAAACGATGCTGAAAGAAAATGGTTTACACGTCAGCTCACCAAACTATGCTACTGGATACAGCTTAGGCAGGACAAGGAGAAAATCTCAACTGTTTCAATTAAACACAAAAGGTACTGTTGAATACCTTCAAGGCAGCAGGCACTGGGCTTGGGTAATGTATTTTGGGGGCAAATCCCATCAGAATAAATTTCCAGGGATCTTGGATCTAATCTGTTGTATCAAATGTAACTTTCAATAAGTTGGTCTCAGACTGAAGTGTTAGAGACCATTTGCTATATAAAGGTATCTATTATGATAGGTTTCAAGCTGTCCAGAGTTTAAAATTTTTCCATATATTGGCAGGTGTGAAATAAATATATAAGTACATATAGAAATATATGGATTTATGTACAAAACCATGATAGTAAATATATTTACCCTACATTATTTACATATTTTATGTCAAAATGCTAGTTATAAACTGTTAAAACAACATTTTAGAGACGGTATTATGAATTGAGCGTTTCAAGTGAAAACTGCAAAGTGTAATTACTGTAGAACGGAAGAAAATCTTTTAAAATCATAAAGGGATAAACACAGAAATAAGTATGTCTCTTACCAGTGGTCTGAGTTCTGGATGCGTCAGGATATATCCATTATTTGTGATTGCAAAGGCATAGCCGTGAATCCCTAACTGTAAGAAGAAGTGAGAAAGAAACCTTCATTAGCTTGCTCCCTGGTGAATTCACAAAGCAGAAAGCAGCCCGACATTTAGTAATTTGCAGCTTAAACTTGGCATTCATAACCCTTATCAGCACAATATTTCATTAAAATGAATGCAAGGCACTGATCCTTGACATTTGGTGGAAATGAAGACCTGTCACAGGATAAGCTCAGCAAATAGCACAATTTAAAATGTCACAGACCCACGTTGGCATCCAAAACCCTTACTCTGATTTATTTAAAACAAAAACAATTATAGTTTTTAAAAAGCAAGTGGCTAATGTTTCTGGAGACCCTATGTCCAAGTGAACAGAATTCTGTCAACCTGGGTGTCTTCTCTCTACCTGAGATAAGGCAAGAGGGGCCTCCCTCTGAGGCACATCTCGGCTCCCTACAATTCCACACCCCTAGGGGCCATCGCAAGCATGCACTCTCCTAGGCAGTCATTTTCCATAATTCTTCAAGGATAAAAGTGTCCCCACCAGCCTATATAGGAGCCTGCCAACCCTTTTTATATCCTTTCGTCTTTAAATTGTGAGGCTGCCAAGCTTTTCCATGCATGCTTCCATCGACACAAAGCCTGGGTAATTTTCTATGCAGAGCCTCACTTAATTTATGTTTTCTGACTAAATGGGACTATGGGAAATAGTTTGAGAGCAATGAAATGTTTTACTAGCTTTAAAAAGTATGTAATCAAATTTAACACTGCACTTATTTAAATAATAATCCCAGCTTTTTGACAATATTTCTATTACACAGTTGACTGCACCCATTGGCTACAATAAATTTACCTACAAATCATTCATGTATTAAAATGGCCTCTGGCATAGAACCCATACTGATCTCTCTCTCTGAAGAAAGAAAATGTAACTCACTTTTGCCAGAGCAGTGAAAGGGGAGAAGAAAAAGAAATCCTCTGTTTTTTTCCAACGAGTTATTTCATAGTTCTGAGCCCTCACTGTTACTTTTCTTGGAAATTCTCTGCTGCTCACATTCTTGAATATGATACTATTAAATGATCCAGACAACAGAGTTTACAAACCAAGAATGACCCTGTCTGCTTGTTAGCTTAACGTCAAGGTGATGTGAAATTAACTTCAGAGAATTTAACACCAGAAATTAAAAGTTTTCCTTGCATTACATAAAGTAAATATGCACATGGTAGTCAAGGGCAACAGGCATTTTCTTCTGGAGTTACCTTGCAAAGCAAGTCTTAATAAGATTCTACTTGATTCTAATGATAAAAGTGTATTTCATTATGCTGTGAAAGATAAACCAGCTATCCTCTGAGATGTATATCATCTCTTTCATCTTGTCTCTTGGAAAAAATGTCAGACACAGTCAACACTGCATTAATTACCTTTATTTATGTCCCAGTTTAATATGGACTGCAGGGGTCAAAAAAGACTCAGAGAGTTTGACTTTTTCCATTAAAGGCAAAAGTGGTATTTGGTTGGAAATTCAAACTCACAATGAGACCAAACAAATAATATTTTATAGTCAACTAATACATTCAGTGCCTTCTAATTTACATTCCTTCACTTCTTGGTTTGCTTGTAGGAAGTAATACTCAAAAGAAGGTAAAACTCCATGCATATGCCCCTCTAATGCCCTCTACTTTTCTTGTGTCAAAATGATAATAATCAATTATTTGTGAGGTTGACTATAAGTAATCAAGGCATCGGTCAAGGCCTTTAATTACTTAATGCCTGTCTCCCTGCCAGAATATAAGTTCTGTGACAGCCAAGGTCATACCATGTGGTTATGGAGGGGTGGCTGCGATGGAGGGAAGAGGGGTAGAGAAAGGAGAAAGCAGAAAAGGAGGAAGGAGGGAAACAAAAGAAACTGAATTGAGTGCAGATCCTACAAAGCTATCCTAAACTCTCCACTTCCTCCCTGGGATGCAGAGACTGAGCTGACCTTCCCACACAATGTCCTCTACTCACTGTTCAACTGCCATCTCTACTTCCTTGTTGCTCACTCATGCCTGACCCTACTAGAGTCTGCCTCTGCTGTGACCGAGGCCTCGCCTACCAAGATGCCACCAGAACTCCTTTCTTTACAGTTGCCAGTGGCCTCCTAACTGCCAAACCCCATAGAAAGCTCTCTCTCTTCCTGGTTGTATTAGCCGACTGCCCCCTCCTCCTTGACACTCTCTAGTCCCTCAGCTGCCAGGACCCACATTCCCGGGTCTCCTCCCTTTCACAGGACCCTCATCCTCCACCCACCCTGGAAGCATTCATTTTCCCTAAGTTTCTGTCCCCAGTGTCCCTTGTCTGCTTTAGCTCTCTCTCCCGCAACACGATTCATTAACCACCTGGATGCTGTTGATCTCCAGATCTGTGCTCCAGCCTTGGCCTCTCCCCTCAGCGGCAGATCCCAGTATCCAAGTGTGTGTCGGCCATCTCTGCCTGGACATCCCACGGGCGCCCCAGACTCACCCAGTCCAGCATGGTGGCTCTTTCCCTTAGCGCTGCTCTTCCTGCTCTTCTCTCGCAGTCGGTGGCACCACCAACCACCCAGACTCCCAAGCTGCAAACTCCTTTTTCTGTTTCATCCCCAACTTCTTGACCTAAGTAATTACTAATTTTTCCTCCAGAAATCACTCAGATTCAACTCTGCTTCCCCACCCTACCATTCATGTAGATTTAATATAACAGATTGCCATAATGGTCCTACCTGCTCTTCCTGCCTCAAAGCTTGGCCCCAACAAAGTCATCCTTCAGATTAATCAAAGTCAAAGGTAACTCTGACTCTGTTGCTCCCCTTTGTAAAACCCACTAAAGACCTCTTTCATGTGTAAGATAAAATCCATGGGCCCAGCCATCAAGTCTCCCTGGGGTCTGGCCCCTACCTAGTTACCCAGCACTGCCTTCTTTCACTCATTGCCTCTCAAGGGCACACGACAGCGACACCACCACCCCTGCAGTTGTTTTCTCCCACTCAGACTTTTACTCACACGGTGTGAGCTGCCCAGAGCACTGCTCCTTCCCACCTCCCCTGAGCTAATTCTCACCCATGCTATGAGCTCAGCCTCAGGATCTTCTCTTATAAAAGGTCTCTCCTGTTGCACCGTCCTTTCCATACCATGTCTCCATAAAACCCTGAGAATTTTTTCCATTATTACCTTCACCCTAATACATGAAAATGCTACACTTACTTTTCTGCCTGCTTCTCAACCCTAGCTGGTTGTCTTTCTTTCCTCTGCCTTGTTCTAGATAAGGCAGCGCCTCCCCCATAAGAATGGGCTCTTTGTGGGGAAGGAATCATCTCACTCATTTCTGACTTCTCCAGTCTCTAGCATAATGTCTAACACATGACAGGTGCTCCAGTTAAGGTTTGCATGTATTTAAGACATTCACTACTTTACCCAAATATTACCTAGTTCATCTTTAAAGTTTGAGCTAAAGTAAATATTGAACATGAGCTGAAAAGTAGAAGCTGATTTGCTATCGGAGGTACCTAGTCAGTCCTCCTCAAGCCTGTACCTGAGAAAGTCTTCTGACATTCAGAAACTATCTGGTTAACATCCTTCCCAGGAGAACAGTCTGAGAAAACAACATCAGAATGTTTTGTTGGTTGGTTGATGGCATATGGATATAACCTAATGTAGATGTAAGAACAGAAACTGAGCAAATCTCAAAACACATTCTGTGGATGAGTCTCTCAGAAACCTTAAACTTGTGTATGGCAATGTCCAACATTTGTTTTGGGTCCCAAATCAATATACAGATGAAATCTCTAATTTTTGTTTCATCTGAAATAGAACCCGTCTTCCTGTCCATTCTAATGTGCAGTCCCGTGGAGTAATAAGAGAACAGATGGGACACAAGGCCTTCCAGCACTTGGGGCTGCCAAAGGGGCCCTCGTCCTGAATCATACTCTTCTGGAGGCCAGGAGCCTCAAGATCCAACAGCCCGGGGAAGGAGGTGCTTCCCTTCCAAGTGCAGAGACTTTGGGCTAATGAAGTGAACCCAATTATAAAATGGCTCATTACATTAACAGGGGCTGTGGTGTCTGGAAATTATTGCTGGGATGTCTGGTATTCTTAATAAAAAGTACAGGAAGTCCGATTGCTTGTGGGAAAATCTATGAAGCTAAGGGAAAAAAAAGAATTCTATCTTCTGGGAAAACCCCAAGAGCAGACTCGTCTTTACAAGGTGTTAATCAAGAGAAAAAGGTGTAATTTGCACTCTGCTCCCTGGAGCTCTCCTCTCCTAGATGAGAGAGCCATGTTCAACCACGGCTCACTCTGCCTGCCATGCACACCTTTTCCCCAAGGCTCTTGGGGGAACCAGAGGAAGGATAACTTAGATTAAGGTATGTCATAGCTGGGTCTCTCGTTCCCAGACCTTAGGCAAAGCCTAAAACAGAAGTGCCTGTATTTCAGACACTGCTGGTTAATTTTCTGTAGCTGATCTTCCTCTATCCCCTTATTATACTTTGTTTCATTTATCTTTTACTAGCTGAGTTATACTGAGAAAGTTGTTTCACATATCCTCATCTAAAAACGGGGCCAAGTGGTAGCCACTTCATGGGAGTGTAATAAGGATTCAGTGGGAATAGTGGATATAAAGCACTTTTACCATACCAAGCACACAGTAAAAAGTTCAATGAATGCTTTATTGTATTATTTTAGCTACTAATATTATTTTTAATATTTTAACTATTATTTAAACTATTACTATTATTGTCCTTTATTGTTCCTAATGGCTCTAGGGTAATAAAGGCTAAAAGTTTGGATTGCTAGTTGTGAGACTTGGCGAGATATTTAAACCTTCTGAGCCTCTGTTTCTTTAGCCAAGGGTAATAGCAGTGTCTACCTATTATTAAGTGAGATATGCTATAAAGAGCTTAGTACATTGCCTAGTAGAGGAAGCTTTGAGAAACAGACTCACAGGGTAATTGTTATCAGTTCCTATATGTTCACACTTTCTTGATTTACTGGGCATATATTAAATAGTGGCCCTATATATGGGCTTCTACATCTTCTTATATGGTGCAAGAGGATTAAGAGTGGTAAGGAAGGTGGGATGCCCTTCCTTAAGCAGTAAGCCAGCAATTCTGGGCACCTAAGTCTGGGGATTTCAATAAAAGTAAAGTCCACTATCTTTAGGGGCCTCAAATACCTCCCTAATCCCCTGAGTTTCCATCTCGGGCAGCTATACTGTTTCCAACATGTGCTTATGCGAGTTTGGATCAACCAGATGTCCTATCATGCTCTGGAAACTTAACTTCAACTGTAAAAGCCTTGTTGTTGAATGAACCTGGTTGTCAGGGCTCCAGGGTGACAGTAGGAAGACTTTTGTCATCTCAGTAAACCCAATCAGGAAAGTTCTTTTGTTAAGGAGGCCACCTTTTGTAAGCCTGATTTTAGATTAGAGTTCATTTCCTCTTATCATGAAGGTAGCTTTCTAATTTGATCACCTAAATGGAATTAGCATATGGGAAGAGACATGCCTTGCTTGTTTAAAGAAGTTTCCTCTTCTAGGAGTGGAGCATTGCTAAGGACCACCTAGGAAGCGCTGGGAAGAACTTAACCTTCTGGGTTCTCTGAGAAGCCTGGACCAACAGGTGAGGGTGCAGCATGGGCTTATGGAGGGTGGTGATGGCGCTGATGTCCAGGGCTAAGGGGAGCCCTAGGAGGCAGGGATACATACCCCAAGTCTGAACAATCCCCTATGGTCCTCACTCCTCAGCCCTCCATCATTTTCCCATGGCCTATTTTGCTTCCTTAGGAAAAACAGTGTAGAGCGAGATGATTTTAGGTGGCATACAGGGCCTGTGTTAAACTTTATAGCCAGAACCACTAGTAAGAGTCAGCCCTTTTAAAAATTTCTTCCATCCTTCTAATTATATCAAAAAAAAACTTTCCATTAGTATATCTTTAACATTTGCCTTTAATACTAACTTCAAAGAAAAAGAGAGAACAGACTTCAAGTTCAGAACCTTGGAATCAATCAATTATTTAATACCATTATTTTGTTTTTATAATTTTTTTTACAATTATCTTCTATAATGCAAATTGACGTTAGCTTTTCTTTTTAGAAATGATGTGTTTCCTATCAAAATTTAGTTAAGTGAAGAAAGTTTCAGGCTGATTTACAAGTCAAGTATTAAGTAAATAATGGTGCAGAGAGTATATGAAGTAGTATGTGAATGGCTTAGATCTGCTCTAAGAATGTGGGTCTAGGCTCAAATCACACTCACCACTTCCTACTTATGTAGCCCTGAGCTCTGTGAACATAAGCCCTGCAAACCTGAGTTTCCTTATGAGTAGAATGGATACAACAGCACTGCACTTACCTGAGGAAGGTTTCACAACATGATGGGGGTAATGTTCTTTGCACAGCACCGAGTACTGGGCAAATGTTATCTGCTAATATTATACCTTGAGACATCCCATTTTGTACCACAAAATGGTGCTTTTTTAAATAGGTGTTTTCTGCACCTGTCACTTTGCATCCAGCCCTCTGAGGGGTGACCTGATCAATTTGGCTGCAGTCATCCATTTAGCTGACTTGCTTGGATAAGGGTTTCCTGTGATGCCTGGTGATCTGTTCTCTTGCTCTTACCCTGGCCCTCTGTCAAAAGGTGGACCTATCCTTGTCGTCAAACTTAAGAATCTTGCCTAACACACATGACCTTGTATCATAAGCCTTTCCCCGTGTCTTTCAAAATTCTTGGAAAACCCCATTTTCAAAGGTGGCTGAGGATCCCAGCATGTGGCTGCCTAGCCCATTGTTCAGTTAACCCATCGTTCTGTTGGGCATTCTGGGTTAGCAAAGGATCAGTGGATGTGAAGCCACAGGTGTCAGAATCTGGGGTAGGAAAGGTGTCAATAGCTCTCTGCAAGCAGTATCCCCTGTGGAAGAGGGCTGCAGGTACCAGGGGCTGGGGGTCAAACCTGTCCTCTTGACTAGTGTGTTACCATTGCTCCTGACTGATGACAGTGGTCAATGCTTCACACAAGTCTACAAGCAGGTTCTATTGTTATCACCATTGGACAGAGAGGAACTAAGGATTTGAGAGAGTTGTCCATACCCAGCTCCTCAGTGATGGAGCTGAACTCCACATGTATCTGCTTCCAGAGCACTAACCACTGCCTCTTCCTGCCAAGGCCCAGGAAGAAAGGCCTCTCACAACTGTGGTGAGGCAGGTTCAGCACATCAGGGAATGAGGTGGTAAGGGAGGGGGCCCTGCCAGTTAGCCAAGAATCTCAGATTCCCAGCCCAAAGGAGCTTGCCTCCCTCCAGATGGGAACAAAAAGAACCCTCGTCAGTCTGTGAGTGGGCCAGAGATGGAGATGGGCGAGCTGGTCTGCTTCGTGTTGGGGGAAGAGGGGACAGGTATGGTTTCAACCCTTGTGCAGTCAGGGGAACCATGTCAGTCCATGAACTCCTCCTAGGACAAGGAGCAGGGGCTGCTTTCTGCCCCCCTGCACTCCCATGCATGCATACACAGAGACGACTCTTGGGCAGTTCCATAGCACTGGGATAGGGCTTAAGGGGACCTTCCTCTTCTCACCTCTTGATTTGCTTTTCTGGGGAGCCCCCACTAGGGAACAGGTGAGAGTTTTCTGCATGGGGTTCAAGGACTCTCTGGGCCATCTTTTTAAAAGGAAAACCTGGTCATGTTACTCCCCTGGCTAACCTATGTACCAGAAAAATATAATGACCATATCTCAATTTACGACTTCACATGTGGCTGTTCAGGCTGAGGTTAGAAGAGATAATTAAGAAAAAGTGCCAGTCAAATGAAATTTAAAAAGATCTGTTCAGTAATTGTGCAGGTGGTACAAAGAAAAGACAATGTGTTACGATGGTGGGAAGCAAAAGGCTGAAGCTGGGACAACACTGCTCTAAAGGTAGTGGAGTGTGAACTTGACTTGGATGGAAACCAGGCTCCTGGCATGTCCGTTGCTCTAATTTCGTTAAAGTGCTTATTTAACCATAGCAGCCAAAGAACATAAATACCAAGTAATATCATCCCTATGGACCACAAAATGGTTACTGCCACCATGTCCCCTTCATAGCAACTTGCCACCTCCTGCACCCAGCCTAGGTGGCAGTGCAGTCTGTCACTGTGTGTGCCTGCCTGCCCCAGACAGGGCAGATCCAATCCGCGGACCTCTGGGAAATCATGTGGAGCTTGGGATGCTTGTTCTCATGGAAAGACGTTGGGCTGCGGGTGGCACTGGGATGACCCATTAGAGCCCCTCTTTCCCCAAATGTGGAAGAACTAAATAAACCAAAGAGTAGTTCTGGGAACAGAGTGCTGGGAATATAGCCAGGTAAGGGGGAAGGCATGACCCTCTCTCCCGAGGCAGGGCTGGCCTCACACGCAGAGCTGGTTCTAGCATATCCACCCCCCGCCCCACCCTTTTCTGAGCCCTTTCCATCTAGTGTTTCTTTTCCATGTTGTTCTGAACTCCCAAGGCAGTGGCCTACCAAGGCCTGCCCTAATCTCTTTGTTCCAAAATTACCTACTCCACCCTCTCAACTATCCCCAGAATTTAAAACAAACTTACAATTCCCTTAGTGCCATAGGTTTAATGCAGCATTAGGAAAGGAATATTAATTTGTACCCCATCACCTTCCAAGATAAAGGGAATACGTAGTCGAGAGTCAGAGACCCCTTTTCTTTGTGCCTCACTGGGTTCCTGTTAAGAAGTAACAGATATTAGAGGGTCCTCAGATTGGGGTGAGTCAAGATGGGCTTAGAAAACCATCAGAGATGTAAGACCTGTGGAGAACTGCACAGACTTGTGTAGATTTCCACAGACTCACACAAACCTGGGTAGGCACGTGTAGACCTAATCAGACCTGCCTGGACTATTATTATTCTAACAAAACAAAACAAAGCAGAGCCCTCTAGAAAGACAGTAGAAGGGCCTCTTTCCTTCGTGTTTTCCTTGTCACTATGGCAGGTTGTGAAATTATCTTGTGCATTTGGCCCTTGACTATTAATTACGTGATGCATTACCTTGTATTTGGGGATGGTCTTCAGAAGTTCTTTCACTGGGACATCTGTGCCGACCACACCCAGAAGAATGCCTTTCGATCTCTGTTGAAAGGAAACATTAAACAATACCAACAATAGTATGTTAATTTGGTAGAAGAAATAGAACCTCCTGAAAAGCCACACACCATATATCACTGTCTGGTGCCTTCTTCAAACTGAGAGAGATTGAAGATTAACCTGGATCTCTATGAGGGAACCTCTTCTATTCCCCATCCGCTACCCAAAATATTCCTAGGCAAGAATGGTAGCTTCTCAGGCCAAACATTACCTACTATATATCCCTCAACACACACCCATACCAAGACACCCTAAAAACTATTTTCTTCTCTCTCCTGAAAATCAAGAATCTTAAGAAGCTAAGGACTTATGATCATTAATCAGTTTCTCTTATGGAAACTTTTTATAGGAAACACTTAACATGTTAACTACTTTCTCAATTTACACTGCCATCTGGTGCCCATGAGAGAGAGACTAAATAGCCAGAGAAAGATACAATAACCCTAACACATATTTAGCAGCAAGTTGGAATCAAGGACTAAGGGGAAGGAATAGGCCTCCAGGGTCCCAGGTCCCAAGGTCAATGTGGTGTACTAAACTTTCTAATGTCAGAAAGGGCCTTCTAGAAGAAAATACACATCGTTGTTGTCTGTTGTTTCCCCCCAATTCAAGTGTCCCCAGAACCTCAGGCTGTGTTATTTGGAAATAGGGCCTTTGTAGATGTAACTAATTAAGGATCTCAAGGTAAAATCATCCTGGATGTAGGATGGGGCTTATATCCAATGATTTGTGTCGTTATAAGAAGAAGAGAGGACAGAGAGATAAGGAGAGAAGAAGGCCACGTGAAGACAGAGGTGGAGATTGGAGTTACGCTGCCACAAACCAAGGAACTTCTGGGGCCACTGGAAGAGGCAAGGAAGGAGTTTTCCCTAGAACTGACTCCTTGATTTTGGACTTCTAGCCTCTGGAATTGTGAGAATACATTTCTATTGTTGTAAGCCATCCCGTTTGGGGCACTTTGTTGCCACAGCCCTGGGAATCTAATTCAAGGCTGGTACCTGTAAATCAGAGAGAGGTTGACCCACCACAATCAAGGATTCTTTCTGGGGGTTTCCTTCCCCTGGTCATTTAAACACTTAAATTTTGGAAGAGTGCTACAAACTGTAAAATGATGCCTGCTTGAATTCCTCTCATCTATTCTTTTTTTTCTGGCTGTGCTGGCTCTTAGTTGCGGCATGAAGGATCTAGTTCCCTGATCAGGGATCAAACCTGGGGCCCCTGCATTGGGAGCATGGACCGCTAACCACTGGACCACCAGGGAAGTCTCATCTCTCATCTATTCTTGATTTCATGATGCTACCAGCAGGATTAAAAGTGAGGAAAAATTATACACCCTCCATCCTTAAATTAAATGAGTAAATAAAGAGCACCAAAGCTTGAGTCAGAGGGGGTCTGAGATAACAACGCTCCTAGCATCAGGTAGGAAATCCAGTCACTGTACTCACAGTTTCGTTCTGCTTACTAAACACAGGCATGGCGACCGTGGTCATCAGGACGGGGCCCTGATCATTGGCAAGCTGGATGGAGACAGAAAAGCCAGTTACCTGAGAATGATCTGGGATCAATAGTGCTGGAGGCCATACCCTTTGACTATCTCATCCTTTCCTGACCAGGGGCTGTTGGGAATGGACCAGGGTCCACTTGAGCCTTTATAGCGTAGGTGGGAGTGCAACATTCCTCCACCCTGACTTGTAGGTGAAGATCCCAGCCCCTCCTCCCCAGCAGGGGAAACAACGTCAGTTACCATCAGTCACTCCAGCTGATCTGTTTACTGCATTCAGCTATTTGAGTTCAAATAAAGCCCTGTTTTAATCTCAGTGATTCATTTTATTTTATTACTACAGACGGATTTTACTGTTTTACTTTGCAGACTTTTATGTTCAATATGTGCAATATTAATGCTTCTCCTTAATCTGGAAATTGAGGATCAGAAAGCATGAGCATAAGGGGTTTTATGAGTTGCCCCTGCTGGAAACAATGGAATCTGGAAGCATTTATTCTCCCCAAGGTAGCTGAGTCATGGCCTTTTTGAACTTCTGCATATCTCTGTATGCCAGTCCCAGATGGAAAACAAACAAAATAAAAAAATAATTTGATCAGCTCATCTTTAAATCACTGGTAAGAAGCTGAACATCCCTCCCAGAAGAACAACCCTTGAAATTTGGCACATAATACACTTCTGTAACTCACTGAATTGCATACAAATGCATTGAGACCACCATCACATCCGTCCTTCACAACAGTGTTAGGAGAAAGGCAGGAACCCCTACTCTGCCCCATTAACAAATGGGGAAACTGAGTCCTGGACCACAGTAGGCTTTGGTCCAAGACAAACCTCGCTCTAATTCTCAGCTTTGAATCTTTATGAACTGCATTATCTAAGCCTTCGTGTCCTCATATGAAATAATGCCAACTATTCCCCAGCATTGTTGCCATGAAGATAAAATGTGAAACTGCCCAGCAAGGTACCTGGCATCTGCAGGTGCTCAAAAGATGCTAGTTTCCTTTCCCTGCCTTCAAGGTCACATGGCTAGCAAGTAGCAGAGTCTCCAGTAAGATCAAGGCATGTGGCACTGCGGATAGAGACCAAAATTGGCAAGTCTGGTGGGAGAGGTTTACTTCCTGGTTTCACAGCCCATTCAAGCTTCAAATGAAGCAATCTGTGAATAAGAATCCACTATCTTCAGTCTAGAGTGTTTTCTGATGTTTGGGCACTTCTCTGTCACTTTAATTCCATAGAAAAAGCAGATGTTGCTCCCTCAGTCTTCTTGGGAAAAGGCATTATAAAGAGAAGATCCTAAAATTTAGAGGTCCCCATGGACTGAGGTCCCCACGGACTGACTGGCCTCCTGAGAAAAGGTCATTAAACTCAGTCAATCTTCTACCAGTCTTGTTCTTCCAATAGGTTATTTGAGCAATAGGACCTCATTACTTGTAATATGGTACACAGAATGGCAGTACCTCTGGCACCTGAGTGCCCTAGAAATGCATAATCCCAAGCCCTCTCTCGATTCTCTGAATCTGAATCTTCATTTCAATAGTTAGTATGCATATTAAAATCCAAGAAGCACTGTTAAAAGGCAATGCTCTCCACCATCAATAACCATGATAGTTAAAGAGAAACTTATATGCGTTGGGAAAACTCCTAACAGGGATAGAGGAGGCCATGTTTTTATTAGTTTTACCTCTATATCAAGATGGGCCTATATTCCTCCATGACAAGCAAAACAACACAAGAATCTCAAGATCCCTCAAGGACTGGGAATTCATGATGTGATGGTTAATTTTATGTGGCAACTTGGTTAGGCAACGGTGCCAGCTGTTTGATCAAACACCAGTCTAGATGTTGTTGTGAATGTATTTTTTAGATGTGATTAACATTTAAATCAGTTGGGTTTAGAGATGGCCAAAATGGTGGAGTAGGAAGACCCAGAGCTCGCCTCCTCCAAAAGGACACACCAAAATTACAACTACTTACAGAGCAACTATCTATGAGAACAAACTAAAGATAGCAGAAAAGATTTTCCACAACGAAAGACAAAAAGAACGAACCACAACGAGATGGATAGGAAGGGCGGAGACGTGGTAAAAGTCAAGACCCATACCTCCAGGTCAGCAACCTACAAACAGGAGCAATATCACAATCGCAGAGGTCCTCCCCAAGGAGCCAGTGGTCTGAGCTCCACAGCAGGCTCCTCATCCCAGGGATCCTACACTGGGAAGACAAGACCCCAGAACGTCTGGCTTTGAAAACCAGCAGGGCTTATGTTTAGGGGAGCCATAGAGTTACAGGACATGGAGGCTCTGCTCTTAAAGAGTGCTCGCAAAATCTCACACTTTCCAGGTCCCAGCACAGAGGCAGTAGTTTAAAAGAAGCCTAGGTCAGACCCATTTGCTGACCTTGGAGAGCTTCCTGGAGAGGCAGCAGGCAATTGGGACTCCCCCTGCAGATAGAGATGCTGGCAGCAACCATTTTCAGGAGCTTGTTCCACAACAACACTGGCACTGGCAAGCCCCGTTTTGGAATCCTCCCTCTAGCCTAGAGCAACAGGGACCCAGCCCCACCCAACAGTGGGCTGGTAGCACCCTGAGCACCTTGGGGCTGTGCAGAGAGCCACATGCAGGGATAGAGCTGGAGGGATCATGCTCCCTCATTTCAAACTATACTACAAAAGGTACAGTCATGAAAATATTATGGTACCGGCACACAAAAAAAGACACATAGATCAATGGAACAGAATAGAGAGCCCGGAAATGAAACCACACTTACATGGGTTCATTATATGAATAATTATATGGGCAATTAATCTATGACAAAGGAGGCAAGACTATACAATGGGGAAAAGACAGCCTTTTCAATAAATGGTATTAGGGAAACTGGACAGCTACATGCAAAAGAATCAAACTGGACAGTCTCACATCATATACAAAAGTAGACTAAAAATGAGTTAAAGACTTAAATGTAAGACCTGAAATCATAAAACTCCTAGACAAAAAACAGGCAGTATGGTTTTTGACATTGGTCTTAGCAATTTTTTTTGGATGTGTTTCCTCAGGCAAGAAAAACAAAAGCAAAAATAAACAAATGGGACTCATCAAACTAAAAAGCTTTTACAGAGCAAAATAAACTATCAACAAAAAAGAAAAGGCAGCCTACTGAATGGGAGGAGATACTTGCAAATTATATATCCGATAAGGCATTAATTTCCAAAATATACAAATAACACATACACTCAACATCAAATAAACAAACAACCAGACTGAAGAATGGGCACAGGACCTGAATACACGTTTTCCCAAATTAGACAAACAGATGGACAACAGGCACATGAAAAGATGCTCAGCATTGCTATTACAGAAATGTAAATCAAAACCACAATGAGGTATCACCTCATCCCTGTTAGTGAATGGTTATTATCAAAAAGATAACAAATAACAAGTGTTGGTGAGGATGTGAAGAAAAGGGAACCCTTGTGCACTGTTGGGGTTGTAAGTTGGTGCAGCCACTGTGAAAAACAGTATGGAGGCTCATCAAAAAAATAAAAATAGAACTGCTGGGAATTCCCTGGCGGTCCAGTGATTAGGACTCCATGCTTTCACTGCTGAGGGCTCAGGTACAGTCCCTGAGATCCCACAAGTCACGTAGTACAGCCAACAAATAAATAAATAAATAAAAATAGAACTGCCATATCATCCAGCAATTTCACTTCTGGGTAATTACCTGAAAAAAATAAAAATACTAATTCGAAAAGAGATATGCACACCAATGTTCATTGCAACGTTATTTACAATAGCCAAGATATGGAAGCAAACTAATTGTCCATTGAGAGATGAATGGATAAAGAAGATGTGATATATACACACAATGGAATATTAGTCAGCCATAAAAAAACCTTGCCATTTGTGACAACATGGATGGATCTACAGAGTATTATATTAAGTGAAATAAGTCAGAGAAAGACAAATACTGTATGATCTCACTTATATGTAGAATCTAAAAAACAAAACAAGCAAACAAAATAAAATAAAAACAGACTCACAGAAACAACAAACAGATGGTTGCCAGAGTGGGGGGCGGGTGGGAGCGAAATAGGTGAAGGGGCTGAAGAGATACAAACCTCCAGCTATAAAATAAATAAGCCACGGGGGTATAATACACAACATAAGGAATATGGTCAGTAACATAATAATTTGTACAGGGACAGATGGTTACTAGACATAGTGATGATCATTTCATAATGTTTGCAAATCACTATGTAGCACATCTGAAACTAAGATAATGTTATATGTCAACTATATTTCAATAAAAAATTAGACTTTGATAAAGCAGATTATCCTACATAATCTGGGTGTGTTTTATCCAATCAGTTCAAGGCCTTAAGAGAAAAAAAGGTTCCCCAAGGAAGAAGAAATTCTGCTTCCAGACTGCCTTCAGACCCAAGACTGTAAAATTCCATCCTGCTGGAATTTCCAGCCTACCAACCTGCCCTACAGTTTTTCAGATGCGTCAGCCCCCCACATTCATGTGAGGCAATTGCTTAAAATAAATCTCTCTCTCTCTCTCTCCCTCCCTCCCTCTCTCCCTCCCTCCCTCTGTGTGTGTGTATGTGTGTGGGTGTGTGTATACTTACCTTACATTTAAGAAAAAAAATACATATATATCTCATATGGTTCTCTTTCTCTGGAGAATCCTGAGTAATACACATTGTAATCATGTAATCTATTATTTGGGACAGCCTTATTTTGGTGTTAGTATAAATAAACAAACTTGATGTATCATATTAAGAACCAAATAACATTAACTATGAGATGATGCTGACAGTTATTGTTGCCAGGAACCAAACCAACTGGTATGTAACAGTTTGTGGAACCATGGTTCCAACATCTTGCTAAAAATACTTAAAGTATACTATGGCCATCAATGGGGGCATGCAAGGCCATTTTCAAAGGCAGAACCAACCCACGATAAACATCTCCCTCAAAATCAGAAATCTTCCCATATTCTGACTCCTTGATTAATCCTTAATGCTACAAAGAAAACTGAGTTGAGCTGATCCATAACCCTGGGCAACTTCCACTTTGCAACTCAAATCAAAATTTCAAGCAATGCCAACATGTATCACGGATAAAATCAAAACATACCATTGACAATAATGAGAAATGAAGCTTTTTTCCTGTAAACAGTAAAAATCAGTTATAAATCACTGGTACTTGTCCTGGCATAAATACAAGATCACGGGAAACTAACTTCCAAATATTAAGGCCAGAATATAGTAACAACTTCACTCAGGGGCTAATTCCAAATATAATTACTGCATCGTTACTTAAAATTTTCAAAAAACCCATAATATTACATTTGTACAGAAACCACTCATTTTTAACCAGCCCCAGGTAAACAAGGGAAATGCAGTGAACTCAGTCTAGCCACTACTATGAGCTCACATGTTCCTCTTTCAGGGACAATTCTGGCCCAGATTTGCACTGGCTTGGCCAGAACCCTAACCTGTAGCCTTTCTGATGTTATACCAGCTCATCGGTATGGCCATGAGGGCTGGCAACACTCTGGAAATATGACTTGCACAACATGAAGATGCTCTTCTGCACCCACCAGATCCATCTTTCCCACTTTCCACTGGGTCTGGGTTCTGTGAATCTTAAACATTTTGTGGAGAGTGAACATCAAATTGAAAGTTAATTTGCACAGTAAGCACTTTACGATTGAAAGGCATTCTGTACTCCTGCCATAGGAAATAGCAGCTGGTGGCAAAAGGTTTTTTTTTTTTTTAAGACCACCAAGCAGGAGTTATGCAGCAAACCACAGCCAGACACCCTCTGTCCCCACACTACAGTAGGGGGTCCCTGCTTTCCTGTGGCTCCCTAACCTGTAGTAGCCACTGAGGCAAGAGCACTGCTTATGATTCACAGACATGGCTTCCAAGAAAAACTCAGAAATAGAGTCAACATTCATTTTCCAAGGGTAGGAGTGGGGGGGGGGGTGGTCACAATGGTCCATCTGGGCAAAATCCCATTAACTTAAGTCCAAGTGGGAATCCTAAAATGAACTGCCATTCAATTACACTTGCCCAGGCTTTGAACAGGCCTCTGAAATGCTTGGTTGTGGTGTTCTGCTGTATAATAAGTGTATATTATTCCATATCCTTCATTTCCTATGCTACATAATGGAGACCATTCTGGTATCAAAGGAAATGATGAATAATAATACCAAACATCTGGTTTATAAAACACAAACTTGCTCAACAGATTGACTGCTTCCTGTCAGCTTCCCAAGTTAATCATGCATGTGGGCTCATATGAATATGCATTTGTGAGGTACATGCAGTGATGCCAGGCCTCTCCTCCTAATGCCTGATTAGTTTCCCACCAGTGGCACTAGCTCGATGCAGGCAGCTCTAGGGTGTGGCCCCAGATACGATAACAGAACCAGATTTGTGGTCTATCAATTTTGCTGCAGGTCTAGTCATTATTATTCATTGATTCCCTTGATAAACATTCCTTGAGCATCAGCTATGTGCCAAGTTCCATGCCATGTGCTGGGAAGACAACCAGGAATAAGACATAGGTCTTAGTGGGGACAGGAAAGCTAATGAGGCAAATGGGGAAGAGCTGGCTGGGGCGGGTACACTAGCTCTCGATACGTGAGCACAAGGCGATCTTCTTTATGACCAGCCTTAACTAAAATTAAAATGTCCAGCATTTACTGATATCTTTCAGGGCTTATAGGACAAATGCAGAAGCTTTCTGAGAACCAGTTTAACAGCACTAGGAACAAGTTCCCTGCCGCACAGCAATTTCATCACTTACTCTATACTTAAAAATATTTACAAATGGAACAATGCAGGGGAGACCTTTTTAAAAAATTGCCCGGCACTTTTCTTTTCCTTCTTTTGCAAATATCAACCCCTTCCTTTAGGGAAATCTTCTTCACCCCTTCCATTCACAAGGTTTTCTTGACAGTTAACCTCTCCCATCCTGCATGTGTGGCTGGGTATCCAACCCAGGCTGTGCCAACCACAGCACTACACACACACACACACACACACACACATACATATACATATATACATACACACAAAAATACACACAAACTCTGCCCAGGCCACAATGATTGGTTTATTAATTAGACACATGATTCAAAATGGGCTATTTGGGGATTTTTCCTTTTTTCCATCTGGAGCAAATAGGAAAAACTCTCTACACTCCTTTGTGTGTGGTTTTAGGAATGTAAGCCTGACAACTATGTCCCCTCCTCACAGAGAAACAATTGAGAAAATAAAGTCAACCCAGAGAGATGAGGAGAGATGAGAGAGTGTGAGTGTGTGTGTGTGTGTGTGTGTGTGTGTGTGTGTGGTGAGGGAAAAGCAGAAGGAGAAGGAGGGAGGAACGAGGAGAGGGAGGGAAGGTACCAGTCCTGAATGCCTTCATCCCTAAGATCAACTCCATCCATGCTTTCTTCTATTGGGTTAGTTGAGGCAGTAAGTTTTTTCTCTTTGCCCAAATGAACATGGATTGGATTTGTGACTTTTGGAGGACATCTGCTATGTTGCCTTCTTTCATATCTCCAATCAGAGGAAGTTTGCCAGGGCCAGTGGCAGAATGCTCTGTTTATTCTACAGCTGGAGACCCCTGGTGGTGAGTGCCAAGCCCCAGAGAAAGAAGGCAAGCAGGACTCCTGGCCCTGAGGAGGCATCTGAGTGAGTTAACGGCAGCAGGCTTGGAAGCCCGTTTGAGGGCTGCCAGGTAGTTTTCAGCAGAGCCTCCTGCCAGATGTGTTCAGCCCTGGAGGCTGGGACTCAATGAGAAGGTTGTGCACAAATGGGGAACTCAGCTTAGGAAGAGAATGGCTCTAAGCCAAGAATAAAGGCCAACTCACTAACTCTCTGCAAATATATTTCTTCTATACTTTGCTCCTCCTATGTTTGTATGTTTTTCTTTTCTTATTAAAGTTGATCAGCATATTGACTACATTAATAGAGTATATCATATAAATATATAACAATACATAAATATTTTATATATGTTTATGTAATTTGTGAGTACACAGCTGCATTTCTTCTGTGTCTTCCTTCCAACACCTGGTATGAACACTAAATCGCACTCCAGGAAAAGACACTACCACCATCTAGAGGCAGTCAGGGTGAATTGCAGGCACAAGGTCCTGGGTGATAAGCCATTTCCAGAGTATGGGCCTTACCAATAAAAATGTATTTAAACTGTAACTAATGTCACTTAGTTCCCCACTGAACTGAAACACAGATAGGCGATATCAACTATTCCTTCTGTCAATAACCTTTGGTGGAAAGATGCAGCTGTGTACATTTTTAAATATCAGATGAAACATTTTGAAAGGAGAACCACTGTTTCTTTAAAGTGTTCAGGATCTTAGAATGTGATGAGGGCATGCAGGAAAAGGGGGGTTCTTTCACACCTACTTTCTCAAACACAGATTTAACAGAAGGGAAGCCAACTCCTTGGCATTCTCTCCTTTCTACATGAGCTCAAGTTTACAAATGACCTCGGAATCCCCCAGGGGCCATTCTCTGGCTAACACATGATGAGGGGCAATGTGGGTGGGACAGATGGCACCCATGTTCTCCAGTTTTCACACTCCATGGTGAGGGGAGAGCTGGAGAGTAGAAAGTCATCAGAATAACACTCTGTACAAATTAGTTGGTGAGACAGCACTAAGGAGAATAGCAAGGAAACACAGATCTAGAAAAGAGGGCATGTGCAGAGTATGTGGCTATGTAGAGATCACCACCCCCCCACCCCAACCCTCTGGTCACACACACAGAAAAGACACAGAAAAGATCCCTGGACCTTTCCACCTATTCCCAGATCAAAAAAAGTGCTCTGTACCTACTCCTTTTCAATGTCTGCCTACTTCCCCTCCCCCAAATCTCCCTCTCCTTCTACCATTACAACATCCCTTATCCTCAGTACTGGACAGAAGTATCAGGGCAAGAATATAGTAAGAACCATACTCAATGATCTGTTTTAACTTTTTGTACTGGGTATATGCAGAAGGACCTTTTCTCTGGAGACACATATAGACACACTTCAGAGGTAGAAAACAAGTGAGACCCACTGAGACATGGAAACTAAATCCTATTGGTGCATTTTATGCCTGAAGAGGGAGCACAGTATCAACACTGTCTGCTTGGCTAATGTTAACGTTATCTGACTCTGGCTGTGAATTTTACTCTCACATTACTTAGACTGCCACAGCTATTAGTGATGATCATGAAATTTGCTGGCTATTTCAATAGTGGTTAGTTTTAAATGAGAGGATTTACATACACAGGCACATTTAAAAATTCATTTTCTCAATAATCTAAGAAGTCATTTTGAAATGAGAAGGGAAAGCAAGAATAGCTTGCTTCCGTGATAAAGCCAAAAGATTCCTAAATCACTATTGGCTCTGTGTGTGTGTGTGTATCTTTGATTAAGTGTTTTTAAAAAATTTGTCTCTTTTCTGTATGATTATTTTAATAATAAGAACATCCCATAAATTCTCACTTACAGAAAACATAAATAAAACCACCCAGTAACATATGCTTGCAATGAATATTAATGCCTTAAAAATAAATAAATATAAACAAACAAATATATAACAGTAATCCTATTTTTAAAATCCCTTTTTGCATAAAGATCAAAAAGTCCTTTAAACAAACCATGGTAACACTTTGACATGGAAATGCTATCAGAATAAAGTTTTTATATTCTGGGTTAAACATATTATATTTGATTATCAGTATTTTGGATGTTCTTCATAACAAGAGATTTAGAAAAAGCAGGCATTATTATTTTTAATTGAGGAGTTGATTCTTTCAATGTAAGCAATATGAATTACCTGTCTTTTATGATACTACTCAGATGAACTGCTTTCCTTTTTAAAATCTAGACAAATTAAGAACACCAACCATTGTTTAGATTCCCATTTTGTACTGGCATTTTTCAATATTTTTGCAAGATGCCTGAACCCTGAATAATTTAAGGCATTAAGAAAGTAGCAGTGGAGGGACTTCCCTGGTGGCACAGTGGTTAAGAATCCACCTGCCAACGTAGGGGACACAGGTTCGAGCCCTGGTCCAGGAAGATCCCACATGCCACGGAGCAACTAAGCCCGTGTGCCACAACTACTGAGCCTGCGCTCTAGAGCCCGTGAGCCACAACTACTGAGCCTGAGTGCCACAACTACTGAAGCCCGCGCGCCTAGAGCCCGTGCTCCGCAACAAGAGAAGCCACCGCAGTGAGAAGCCCGTGCACCTCAACGAAGAGTAGCCCTTGCTTGCCGCAACTAGAGAAAGACTGCACGCGCCAACAAAGACCCAACACAGCCAAAAATAAATAAATAAAATAAATTTATAAAAAAAAGAAAGTAGCAGTAGAGAATAAGAATAATAAAGAAGAAGTAAACCTTCCAAGTAACATTTCTCCCTTGCTTTGCATTTGACTGTCTTGGTAAAGTGTCATCACTCAGTCCTTGAGAGTGCTACATAAATGACACTTTGCTTTTAGCCAAAACTTTTCCTCTTTTTATTGAATCATTATTACTTGCATCTGAGATTTGGAAATCCTGAATTCTTATGAGATTCACTGTATTTTAGGTTGTCTAAATATAAAAGTAATCAGATTTCCCTCTTTGAACTTTAACTGCATCTTGTATGAACTAAATTGTTGTATTTGTTTGTTCTCTCTTTCTCTTTTTAACAACCTAAAGACAACTTTGTGAATGATACTGCTAGATAATGTTAGATCATCTGGATGAGAATCTCAAAATAACTTTCTTCTAATAAAGTTGTTATTATTCAGGAAAATTTTTATGTTGTTTCTTTTTCTCCCAGTGTTTCAAAGATCTAAGTCATTGAGCAGGGAATACATTTTATGGGTAAATATCTAGACAGAGGGAGGATGCTGCCTTTGACCAGGGACACATATATAAGCAAACCCATGGACGAGAGAATATTACAGATTAACATATCTGAAAGTTGTCTTAGGGAACTGCTTTATTAGTGTACAACATGCTTACTTCAGGAATGCCCCAAAATAAGGACAATAGGAATTATTATGGGGCACTGGATTTTGGCCAATATTCATGATCAGCTATGACACATAACTGACCCCCCATTGTGGCCAAAGATTTATATTTTCACAAACTATGGTTTAGACGCCTCCCAAATAGATGCCTGAAAACAGTGCCAACAGTCAGGGCTTCGGGGCCCTGGGACGAAACCTTTCCCTTGTTTAAAGACCCCCTGAAATGCTGCTTCCTCCATAAAACCTTCCCTAACAAAGTGGAAATGGGAACCAGATGTTCTCAAACTTCACTACAAAGATAATCATATTTACTCTACAACCTAAGATACAATCTAGGACCAAATTTGTGCAAACTGTTAATACAGCTAAGTCACTGAACACTGTGGCTGGAAGAAAAGCTGGGGATTCTGTAGAGCCTGTGAACTCCAAGGGCAGAAGTGGGAATGGTTCCTCCTTTTATCCATAGCATTTAGCACAGAGCCTGGTACATAAGAAGCACTCAGCAAATGATCCTTGAATGAATTTATTCTAATCCTGTCCTTTTATTTACTTTACAAATGAGGCTCAGAGAGGAAGAGGAGTCACAGAGAACTGGTACCAGAATCTGGACAAGACTCCAGGGCTACCGCTGTCCATTTTATGTTGTGCATCCTCTACTTGCTCTTGGCTCCTTCTCTTAGTATCTTTCTTTGTGTATCTTGCCTGTGCCAGTGAGGTCAAACGTAGACTGTAACGAGAGTCTGGGAGGCTGGTACCTACGTGCAGCTGCTGATGATAGGGGCAAAAGGTTTATGATGTCACAGAGGTAAAGGAAAAGGACTTAAAACAAAAACTGCTTAGTTGAACACTATGATTTCCTTGGAAAGCAGCACAGAGAGAAGAAATGAGCTACAGAAGCAAAGAGACCTGAAATATTCCTGAACAGGTTACTCACTTCTTGAGTCATTTGTATTTATCCATCCTTCCATTCATTCATTCTTCTATCTGTCCATCCACCCATCCACTCAGCCATATTCTATTTCCAAACATGTTTTGCTATTACCAAACATTGCTTTAAACATTTAACATCTATAAAGCTTTAAATTTAACCCTGTAAAATGTCTATACCCATCTTACAGATGAATCAATTAAAGATAAAGGAGCAAAGTACCTTGCTCTAGGTCACAGAGGGCAGCAGGGTGGGGGGTTTGAGCCTTGGCCTACCTGACACTAGAGCCCCTGTCCAAATCATTCTGCCCTCAGCCTCCTGTTTTAGGGGTACAAAGACAAATGTCATGTTTTGCCTTAAGGATCTTGGAATGAAGTAAAAGAGGCAACCAAGCAAAGCATCCCTAAAATAGGAATATCTCCAAGAGTTTTGGGGAGAATTAAATAGAATTGTAGATGCAAAGCATCTAATACAGTGCCTGACACATCCAACAAGTGCAGCTGTTCTCATAAAGACCATTCTAGGCTAAGCTTCTCTGAAATCCATCCACTGCTCTACCAAATTTGAACTTCATCCATCTCTGCATTCAAATTACATATACAAAATAAAAAAATACTTCTCCTTTATTCCATGATATAGACAATATGCTTTAGGAAGCAGTTGGGGGTGGTGGTAATTGTAAATATTAAAGAAGGTTGGGAAGGATGCACGTTGGGAAGGAAATTGTTGGAGAGGAAGGGGGTCAGAAAAGAAAGGACAGATGCTTCAGAAGCACCCGGCCAAATCATCTAATGTGTCCCAGGCCTGGGCAAACATGGATGGGTCCAATCCAAGCACACAGGGCTCATGATTCAGCAAGTGGTTCAATTCCATGAGTCATTTCTGGAAAAAGAAAGTCCATACCATGGCATTAGTCCTTTGCCTGACATTTTTCTACCTCATGAAACTAGGCTAGGTTTTCCAAAACCCTTCCAGTTAATTTGAAGGGATAAACATCTAACTTTCTGCTTTTGGACTTCTCAGTAGTGTTGCTGTACACGATTGCACAACTGCTCCAGTTTGCCCCAGAGGGTCATTTCAGTTGAATCCTTTGGCATGTGATGCCTGGAAGCTTGCACAGAACCGTGCCTCCAGTTCTCATGGAACTGGGCTACATTTGGGTTTGTAATCAATATATATCCATTAATTGGGGGTCTAACCTGGGAATAATGTGACTGGAAAAAAGATCAGGCAGCTGAGCTATGACCAGATCAACAAATACATGACGTTAGTACAAAAAACTGAAAAGGCAGACCAATTTTCCAATTTTGATGTGCAGAAACAATAAAAGTAGACAAATTCTGTTGATGAAAATTAGAATTGTTTGTATCAAAAAAATTATGCCAAAAAAAGTGAAGAAAGAAAAGGCAATGCCTATGAGTATATAGTGCAAGTGTATGTTTTCTCTTGAGTAATTCATGAGAGTTACCCACTACATCTGCCACTCAGGAAAGTCCCTCCTGTGAGGACCTATATAGTCAGATTAAAATCACTGATGGTTATTTGCCATTGATTTGATATAGATTTGACTTATATTTTGACAGAGATTTAGTT
The DNA here is from genome assembly GCF_009873245.2 of Balaenoptera musculus. Classification (NCBI taxonomy): domain Eukaryota; kingdom Metazoa; phylum Chordata; class Mammalia; order Artiodactyla; family Balaenopteridae; genus Balaenoptera; species Balaenoptera musculus. The sequence continues at coordinate 69,809,153 of NC_045795.1, read as the reverse complement.
TTCAAATTAGTCACTGAATTATATTGATTTTGCTTAGTCCTGTGTTGAAATGTTGTTCATTGTGTATTCTCTCTCCCTCTCTCCTTTGAGCTAGTGGAAACATAGTAACACAGTCAGAAAAAATTGTATTTCTGGCTCAAGTTCACACATTCTAGGTTGCTTAATTCTTTACTTCATTAAGCTATTCCATGCAGCTGTCCTTTAAACGGTACTCATTTCCAGGGTCTTGACCAATAAACTGTAGATTCATACACTGCTTTTTCAGGAAACACATCTAGTGTGTCAAGTGATGGATACAGGTGTTCTAAATCTATCAGTAAATACAGAGGGGGGCCTCAAAATAGCAATCCAGTTCTTTGAGTTCAATATTGCCTGAGGATCAATAAGAATGACCTACAGAATTGCATCTAGAAGCAAGGAAATCAGAACATCGGGTGTCCTGTAATACCCTCTTCAAGACTGTCCCAGGCTTAATATGGGTTATGCTGACATTACTGCCACAATACCCCCATTCATTGGGCTTTTTGAAAGAACTTTTCTCAATCCTCTGCCTTCCCTTCTATACGGAAGGAAGAAGGGTATATAAATTTCTTTGGTGCGGGTGGGGGGTGGGGAGATGTAAGAACAATTTAAGTTTTAAAATTCCACTGTTTTTATTTAGATTTTTTTTGACTTTCAAAAGAAAAGGCAATTTCATTTTAGCAATATTATGAGTAGAGTTTGTGTTGTTTTAACACCTCAAGAGAGTCATATTTTATAGTTGTGCTTAATTTAAATAAATAGTAGAAGACATTCACATATCTTAACTAAATGAGAATTTTTTGAAAGAAGACTTTAAATTTCTAAGACACTAAAAAGTAAGTCTGGGACTAGAAAGCATTGATATATTAGGGATTTTTAAATCAATTCTTAGTTTTTGACTTTACAACGTCTAGTCTTTTTTTTTAAAGAACACATTATACCAGTGTTTCAAAACCATTTCTGCTTTATTTGTATCAAATGTGTCTCTTTTAAGGTACAATGGACTAGCATGATCAGTACTATTTCGTTGAGTTAAGCATTCATCGTGGGTGGGGCTTGGCAAGTGCTGCTCATGTACTTCTCGGTTGTCACCTTGCTCTTTTCCTTATTATAAAATAGTACAGGACTTCCCTGGTGGCGCAGTGGTTAAGAATCCGCCTGCCAATGCAGGGGACACAGGTTCGAGCCCTGGTCTGGGAAGATCCCACATGCCGCGGAGCAACTAAGCCCGTGCGCCGCAACTACTGAGCCTGCGCTCTAGAGCCCACGAGCCACAACTACTGAGCCCACGAGCCACAACTACTGAAGCCCACGCGCCTAGAGCCCGTGCTCCGCAACAAGAGAAGCCACCGCAATGAGAAGCCCGTGCACCACAACGAAGAGTAGCCCCCGCTCACCGCAACTAGAGAAAGCCCACGCGCAGCAACAAAGACCCAATGCAGCCAAAAATAAATAAATTAATTAAAAAAGAAATAGTACATAATGCTACAGAAGTTCAAATACATATGAAAATGGGTACAAATTGAACATTTTTTTCCAGATACACAAGTAGACACACATTATGAGGTTGTTTAAAATTAACAAATTTGTTCTCTTAAATAAGAAATGCAAATAGCACCCTGCTTCCAAAATGGAGCTCCCTGGTCCCCCATCAGCCCATATAGGGGTTCAGCCAGAGCCCCTGTGCACTGTTCTGCTGGTCATCCCGCCATCAGGAAGCCATACGCTTTGAATCTGAGGGTCTTGCATTCATTTATTTATGGTCTCAAACACACAGTTGAACAGGGCCAATGGGAAAGGGACTGGCCAAGATTCACACGGCTGTGAACCTTGCAAAGTTCACCTCCTTTCTCAGCAGCAGGGCAGCTTGTCTGGAATGCCACAGATACACTCATATGGAACTACCGCAAAGAATAAAACGTTTGGTTCTGTAATCATCATTATGGTGGACCAATATGTTGTAACTCAGATTTCCACAGAATCCATCACACTGACCATGGGGGGAGCTAAAGTGACTGGACTTGCTCCGCTTTCTATTTCCCTTGCCTTATTCACAAAATAAATCTACTAATTTAAGATGTAGTTATCATCTTTTGCACTCTGAGGATAGTCAATCTTAACAGCCCGAGCTTGGGAACGCATATAAAAGATGTCTGTATGGGTTCCTATAAAACAGTAAATGATGAGGAAGAAAACAGGAGTATCAAAACAAAATATAATAATTTACACAGAAAGCCAGTCAAGGTAAAAGCAAATGAGTCATAAACCAGATCCAAACGTAAATAGTTATCACCTCCCCATTTTGCACTTCATTTGCATCGATTTAGCTGGTTATATAACTGTAATGAAACACTAAAATCACTAGACCTACAGTTCTCTGAAATCAGCAGCTTTGCAAACTTTCAAATTTCTGTTTTCAATGACAAGTCAACATTTCAAAGTGCAGAAGTTAAAAGAGACAAGGAATGATAAATGATGCCCCACAATTGCTGAAATCTGATTACAGTGAGATAAGAGCTGGCCAAATTCTGCTTGCATGAGTCTATACCTAAAGAAAAAGAAAAAGAAAAGAAAAGAAAAGTCTTTAGATAAATGACTGCTTCCATTTATTCCTCCTAAATATAATATAAACAAGGAAACAAAGAAAATGCAAATGGATTCAGGATCCCATTTACACTTAGGGGGAGAAATTAATAAAACAGTTCCATCCTGAAAGAAAAACCAAAAATCGACACTTTTTTAAGAAGCTAATTTATGCACTCCTGAGTCCTCATACAAGTTAAGCAGCACAGAATATCACAGCAGGCATAGAACAACAGATCTCAAGCCCTGCTGTGTTTGTTCAAGAAGGCAAGTTAAGCTATTCCTAACAGGAAACAAAACACACGGTCTGGCTATTAAACAGGGATCGTTTTGCCATACTGTGCAGCCCTGAATCCATCAATTGCTGTTCCAAACAGGATTAGAGATGTGGTTTTCTTTAACTATGGTTTTGAGAAAAATGCTTATGCCTGCTCAGAATTTTCGGGCTGATATTAACTAATATAGTGCCAGGCAAGACACGGAGTACCTTCAAAACTTTCAAGACACTGTCTTTGACAAATTCCAAAGCTGTTTGAAGACAGCACAAAATGAAGGGGAGGGGAAAACCTGTGTGTGGAAAAGTTAACCATGTGAACAGCCAAATTTGGAATACCCCAAAGAGTATTTTTTCCTTTAAGTATTCAAGGCTCCATGCTATAGTGATTAATCACACAGTGAACAACTGATGTTTAGTTCCCATAGACAGAACCTACATGGATGAATACGTAGTACGAAAACTGGACTATTTTTGTGACTACTGAACATACATTTGCAAAGGCTTTGGGTAATTCTGTTATTATTATAAAATGGAATCTCCCAGCCATTTTTGTAGAAGTCAAGTACCACGTAAGGGAAAAAAGGCAAACCTTTCTTACATATGGACCTCTCTTCATTGTTGAACTCAAGAACAATCAATCCATTGGAGAAAGTGGTTCAATTTTCACTAAAAAGAACAGTTTTGTGATGGCCTGAAGGCATCAGGTCTGTATTGCTACATGTTTTTTTTAACCAAGATTCAGGACACTGCCTATGTATTTGGTGAAAATATTTATTGGTCAAGTGTATAACCAGTTAGTACTACCCCTATTTTGTATTAAGGGTTGAAATTTATAGAGTCTAGAAATTATCTCAGAGGTGCTTAAGAATCACAGGAAAAACAAAACTTTTTTTTTTTTTTTTTTTTTTTTTTTTGTGCAAACCATTGTTCTAGAAAATAGCCAAAAGGGCTAAAAGAGAAGTTTTGGAAAACCCTCAAATTATTAGCATCACGAAAATGATAATTTATAGACAACAATCATTAATGACTGCTACACATAAGAGGGATACCCAAATGGGACATTTTTAGTTGTAGATCAGCCAAGAGATTAAAATAAGCATGTTTACAGAGACATAACTATTTAAAATATTTATAGAGAAAACAGTTGCAGATGATACAAAGAGAGATTCCAACAAAAACACAGCACAAATGCAGACACCATATGGTGCAATGTATGCACTCATGACCTCATGTGAAAAGCTGGCCAAAGACAGAGCAGCTGGAGCTACCTCCCTTTTACCCCCGGAACAACAAACTTTTGGGTTTGGAAGGGACTCATTATAATCATGGCCATGGATGGGTGAAATCTATGGGTAATGTCAAAGGCTTTGGGAAGAAATCTCTCAAAACAATTGTTTCTGAAAGCCTTTGCTTTGTTGGGATTTCAAGTCCAGTCTCCATTTCTTTCTGACTCCATGTAGGAGGTACAGGCAGGTGATACACAGAGTTTTTAATGAACCAAGAGAAGCATCACATTCCTTCTAGGCTCTTTTGACATCTCCTGATTATTCATTAGGCTTGAGTCAGGACCACAAAACACTATGGAGGTCCCAGACCACCGCATCACGTCTGACTGCACTCTTCATCTGCTCTAAAGCACTGGGGGCCAAGCTGAGCAAATGGTAATAGGAACTCTAAATTTTGTGAGTTCCAGCATATGTCAGGCTCTGTGGTAGGTGCAAGTAAGAGAAATAACTCTCATGACAAAACTACAAAGTTAGTCTCTCGTTCTTGTTGAATAACAAGAGGTTAAGTGACTTAGAGATGTTAAATGACTTGCTCATGGTCACAAACAGATAAAGGCTAGAATGGAACCCACCATCTTCTTTTGCTGGTCAAGCAGCAAGACAATATATTTGAGGGGAATTGATGATTGTAAGAACCTTAACCTTCTAGCAAAAGCCTTTGGTAACATTGGGGAGGGGAAGAGAAGGAACATGAGGGGCAGGGATGCTTATACATCAACAATGAGACTAGTGGTCCTGAGGGAGAATGCCTTCAATCAGCAATGTGTCTCTCCTCAACCCTCCTCATCTTCCAGCCCGGATACCCGAGGTTTATAGTCAAACTCCTTCTCCAAAGAGCTGAATTTCCCAGAAACTATCCAAAGAATTCTGAAATCATTTCACACACGGCTCTTAATTTTTTGTTTAAGGTAAATACCTTTCTCTATTATAACAGAAGACCATTTGTAGCCATAGTGAGGAATGGGAGGCAGGGTGATTCTTTGTCATCTAGGGTTGCAGAACAAATCTGCTGGGCAGTCAAACATCTTTGGGACACAGGAAAAGCCCCTGGAGCATCTTCCTCACTTCTGAACTTTCAATGATCATAATAATAAGCTTCACTTTTCAGGGCATGTGATGTGAGTCAAGATAAGATATGATGATAGAAGAAAAGAGTGTGATGAGCTAAGTGCTACTGAAGAATCATATGGCCCAGCAACATTTGTTCTTACCATATTCTGTGTTGGTTTGTTTTGAAATTTGTTTTAAATTCCATGGCTGATGGCACCTCAAATTCATGAGGAATCTTTTACAAGCGAATGCTTTTGTCTATGGATCAGTGGAAATTTGATGAATAAATACTAGTAAGTTGAGGCCAGTCCATTTTTAGGCACTGAGTTTAAGTCGCTTTGCAAAGAAATTTCAAATGTGGGCAATTAAGCAAGCATGACCTATCAAAGATGCCGAGCCTTCCAGATAATGTGGAATTCTGACCATATATTTACCCTGGAAGCTGTTGCTCTACTCAAATACTTTAACTTTTAATGAAGTGTTCAGTCCTTTTGTGATGGCACTGAAGTGTAATCAAACATTACCACAAGCCAAGTCACACACTAGCATGTCTTGCCTTGTTTAAATATCTCAAATATATTTGAGTAATTGTGTAATGATTTCTGGGCCTCTGGTTGTCCATATGGTCTGAACAGACTGTCTTTTGTAGAGCAGTTGTGATATCTCTCTTAGTGAGAAAAAACCAAATCATCTCTGATTTGGAGAGCTTAGGAGGTACTGCTTAAATTTCAGGGTGGCGCCCTACCTCAACTCTTGAAATGAAACCAACTCACATCTGGGCCCCAGAAATTACTCTTATCTTCTGAAAATCTTGCTTGTGTTTGTGAAATACACAAGAACAACGCAGCAGGCATCACGTGACATGTTTTCTGCCATAACTGTCCTTAGGATGCAGTGACATGCCATGGGAATGATACAGCAAAGCCAGCACTGCAACCACATGGAATCTTTCTGGACAGAGAACATTCTAGATGGTGGCACCAGATCATCTCAGACAGATAATGAGGACCAGTGAAAGGGTCTGACCATTGGCAAGAACTCTGCTTTAATGCTCTCTGGGTGGTATGGGTGTTGAGACAAGCAAAGCAGCTGTTGATTTTGCAATTAATGAAACCCAAGGTGAGTTTCAGGGATTTGGATTAAGAGCCCAGAATCTAAACATGGTTACTGGGCTTAATTAATTATTCATATTATCTGTCTCCCCAGGAAAGTATCCCAGGGAAGATCTGGAATGCTATGTTGGAAGGAATGTGCCAAACTTACACTTGACCTATTATTTGAGAATTCTTAGCAAAATGGTTGGGCATAGATTCATCCCCAAACCACTGGCCACCATACGGCTCTCTGGTGGGACTAAGTTGGCAAGGGGCTAGTGGACAGCTAAGTCTGTTGGCCTTTCTGTTCCTGCCCAACTTCAGGCTCCCGAAGTCCTAAGAGGAAAACCATTTCACTGGTCATGAACAGTGCCGAATGCACAAGACCATGGAGGCATGCACAATTCGTGAGTTCTGGGGATGACTGGAATGTGATGGAAAAGAGTTTACCTTTTGTGCCTGAGGGAGCTGAAAAATAAGGGGGAAAAAAGAAGAAAAAACAATCATTATATAAGAAGTCAAGATTAACTGTAAAACTTCATTTGGCTGTCATTGGCAAATGGAAAGACCAAAACGGGGAGAGAAAGAGGAAAATAAAAACTAAAGCCTAGTCACTTCCCCATATAAAGCTATGGTGCTGGGACTTCCCTGGTGGTCCAGTGGTAAAGAATCTGCCTTACAATGCAAGGGACTCGGGTTTGATCCCTGGTCAGGGAACTAAGATGCCAAATGCCGAGGGGTAACTAAGCCCGCACGCCACAACTACTGAGCTTGCGCACCTCAACTAGAGCCCGCGTGCTGCAAACTACAGAGCCCATGCGCTCTGGAATCTGTGCGCCACAACTACAGAGCCCACGCGCCCTGGAGCCTGCACACCACAACTAGAGAAGAGAAAACCCACACACCACAACTAGAGAGAAGCCCGTGCACCATAACGAAGAGCCTGTGCACAGCAACAAAAGATCCCATATGCCTAAACAAACACAACTAAGACACAACACAGCCAAAAATAAATAAATAAATAAATAATAAATCTTAAAGAAAAAAAGTTATGGTGCTGATTATTCCACCTGCTATCTGAATCTGCTGAATCTGTAGAGTCAACAGATAATCTGTGAGTTTGACAGTGCGTGTTTTGGGTAGTTCTGGACCTGCAAAGCTGGACCTGAGCTTATTCTGTCCAGTGGCCCAAAGCACACACTATGAAGGCCGAGTTCTTTCTTCCTGTATGCCAACAGTTCCCCAATGCGGAGGACTGTCTGAAGACATGTGGGGCTGCCAAAACTGGGGGCAGTGGAGGGAGCAAAAGCTATTGGCCTCTAGCAGGTGGAGGCCAGGGAAGCTGCTAAACATCTTACAATGCACAGGACAGCCCCCACTACCAAGAATTATCCTGCCCATCTGTCAACTGTGCCGAAGTTGAGAAACTGTACTGTACATAAAGGTAAGACCATTAGAAGAATGTTGTTTTTAAAGTCAATTTTTCTTGCTTTGTAGCACAGTAACTGTTCCCTTTATTGGTGGTTAAGGAAGCATGAACAAGGATTTATGCATCTGAAGTAAGGCTGATAGTCTAAGAACAACAGAAAGGCAGTCAGTCAATCCATAAAATAAGATATAATAGCTTTCCCAATGGCACAGGCAAGGAATTGAAATTATAGGTATGTGGAGAAAGATTGAATATTTATGAGATATATTTATCTATTTTTCTACATTGAGTCTATTAGGCTGCGGTTTAATGTCACGGTGTTTGTGATTGCCATTACAGCGTGCAGTGTTTCGAAAAGCATTTTCTAATCTGGAATGGAAATAACATTATCCATATATTAAATACCAAATCTAAGAATTACATCATTTTCAAGACTTACTTTTCATAGAGACTAACAGTTATTGAGTGTGAACTTGTCACTAGGCACTTTGTTAAGCCCTTTATTTGCATCACCCCACTAAATCACAACAACCCAATACTAGGTACTCTTATTATCCCCATTTTACAGATGAGAAATAAAATGGCATTTAGAGGTTATGTAATTATACGATGTTCCATAGATAATAAATTAGAGAGTGGGGTTTCCTGATTTTAGAACGTACAAAATCAATTCAACTCACATGTTAATAAAGGCCACAAACAGTTGGGAATTGTGATGACAAACTCTCTCTGTCTCTCTAGAGTTTATAACCCTGCAAGTGCCAGAAGATGCAAGATAACTAAACGAGATATCCTATGGTCTTCATTTGAATCTTCTGCCTTTTCCATTCTTTTCTCCCTGTGAACAATGCTCTCTCTTCACAGACACTAAGACTGGGGCTTTCTTGAACCCATCGTAAGGCCCTGCCCTGTGGATGGAGCCCAACAAAGGCTAGAAGGGATAAACGCAAACCAACAAGGTGTCTTGGATCTCAGAGACTTCTCCAGAGAATGGTACAGAGAATGTCCACAAAGGGCGGACCCCAACCTCCCAACAATACATTTCTAAGCTCTTTTATGCCGTAAGGTCTCCCAATTTAAGAAGACAGGAATGCAATCATGTTTTTCTGATTCTTTGCTCCTACTTAAAGCTGCCACTATTAAAAAGGAAGCTCACATGTTTCTCTAGCACTTCTCAAGAGTGCAGAAATGTATCAAGAGGTGAGAAATTGAGCCTAAAATGAAGAATCACTTAAAGAAGGGTCTCTTAAATATTAAACATCTTTTCACACAACGGAAAAGAAACCTTGGAGATATGAACATTAATAGAATGATAAATGTATGTTTCCTTAGGAAAGCATTTGTGTTGAATCACAGCTTATGTCATATGAAATGCATTGGGGAGCCATGAGAATTACAATTGTTTGATGAATTAAAATAAATACCAAAGTTAAGTCCTGCACAAATTGTGGGATTTGACAGGCCTTTTAAAAAGGAGAGCTGCCTGCCCTCTCTCTCTCTCTCTATCAGTTTTATCTTGGTGGAGCAGGAAACACCTCTTTTTGACTCACCCGTTTAAGCACATGAGAAGAAATCCTGGGAAGGAAAATGAGAGACCAGGCCTTTGTGGTAATGTCCTCAGTTTAAGACTGCCCTCAAGTTCTCCACAAAACATATATTTTCCTCAAGAAATAACTCATGAGAACAAAGAGCAACTTTCCTACCAGAGCTTTTAAATAACATAAATTACAGCTTGCAATGCCCTATACAGGTTGCACCTCAGAGAAGGAGCCTCAGAATAGAACGTAACAAATTAAGATGGGCTCACTGGCAGCCACAGACTCTACTGCTCGGGAGTAGGCTCTTCTGATGACACATGGTCACCGAATACTCACAGTGTGTAGAGTCCTGAACTGGGAGCCAGACCAGCTGGACGTTAGATCCACCCTGGCCTCTGACTAGAGCCTTGAGGCACGTGCCTTCCAGCCTTTAGCCAGAGTGCTTATCCTTAAAAAAAGATGAGGGAGGGAGGGCTTGGGAATGGGCCAGTCCTTGTATGGCAAGAAAGGTTAGCCTCAAGAGCCAAGTCTAACTGATTGGTAATGGATTTCTATAGGGTTGTGTTGAGAAGGATTCTGAAGTTATATCTGAGTTTTGCTGTAAAGAATATTATAAACAATTAGCAATGTCTGCTGTGGGCTCAAAATAAGGAGTGGCAAAACATATCCCTGGACACAATGATCCCTAAAGGTCTCATTGTACTTTTTCTTTGTAGTTCTGAGCACATCTATAATTTGTATGTAAGTTAGTTTAATGTCTCTCCCCTGCTAGGTCACAAGCTCCATGAGGGCATGAGGGTACCTGCTCTGTATGAAAGTCTCTATTAAGTTCTCTATTTGTGACTGTGATATGGTGCTCACCTGGTTAAAGAAGGTAACTTATTATTAGGGTACACCTAGGGTGGATGCCAGGGAAAGACAACTGGGGTAACTGACTGCAGTCTACACCCCCCCCCAAACACAAAGACCATGTTGATAACCCAAGATAATGGCTTTCAAGAGAAAAAGAAATATCTCTGCCAGAAGGATGGATATGAAACTCAGATTTCAATATGCTTGGTACAGATTTCTGCAGATGTGCAGATTGTCTCACTGACCCATGGATGTGCATAAAACCAGCCTGGGAACTTCCCATCATCACTCAGCCTGAGGCAAGGCAACTTCTCTTCCTCGAAGACCTCTTCTTCTTCAAAACCACCTTGTCAGGCATTGTCAACTGGGCTCCACCTCTCTGGGTCTGTTTCCTTACTTACTACAACAGGGTCTGCACAGGCAGCTTCAGATTCCTTCAGGCCAAATGCCCCCTGATTGTATGACTCTATATCCAACTATTCACATCCTCTAGTCACTTTTTAAAAGGAAGGATAAAGAAAGAAAGAAGTTGTAGTACGTGATGGGCTTGTACATTCCTAGGGAAAATTCCAACGGTGTAGAATGCATTCATGGGACACTTCACATTCAAACCTGGAAAGACTAAGAATATGTCATCCAAGAGAGTGACAGGGATGAAGGGCACAGTAGTAACAGAAGCAGCCACTCTTGAGTGACTGCTCTCAATAGACCAGGAACTTGACTAAGTGCTTTACCATCTTGAGCAATTTTGGTCCTCACAGCAGACCTCTGGGTTATATATTAGTATCATCCGCAGTTTATGGATGAGGAAATAGAGACTATTTAAAATGGCTAAGAACCTCGCCAAGGTCACCCAGTCAGGAAATGCTGGAGCTGAAAGTCAAGTCAGAGTCACGTCTCTCTGCAGCCCTCACCTCTGCTTTAACTGTCAGGCTCAAGGTTCTGCTTCTCATGCAGACCAAGGGCGCTAGCACCAACCCAAGGTTTTGGGGGCCTCTCAGGCCATTCCATCCACGAGTCCCCCATATGAGGAAGGGGGAATGAGGAATACTGGCACCACCCCTTACAGAAGAGTCTGGATGGAGGATCTAGCCTCCCACGCTTCTCAGCATGTAGTGTATGATGTATGGTGTAGCACAAATAGTTACCATGTCTTCTCCTGTCACAGACACACTTGTTCTTCCCTCATCTTGGAATGCTCCCTCCTACCCTCCCCCCTTGTCCAGCAAACACCTACTTCACTGGTCAGTTGTCACTGTCTTAACAAAGCCCTGTCTGACGTCTCATATCAAATGTCCTCATCACATGCCCTCATAATATCACCTATTGCCTATTCATAGCATAGTTACTGCTAGTTGCAGTAACTGCCATTCTGCCCTTTTTTGGTAACAGAAACCCACCTTTTAGCCAGGCTCAGCTAAACGACCCTATTAGAAACTTGGTGTGGCTAAATGATTCAGTTGTGGTCAATGAGATATCCATGGATGTGGTTTTTCCAGATAGTACCCTTGAAAGAACTCCTTCCATCCTGCTGCCAGGAAGGTAGATGTGATGGCTGGTGCTTTAGCAGTCATTCTGGACTATGAGGTTGTCTTGGATGGAAACCACATGCTGCGATGTTGACGACAGCAGTAATGACAGGCAGTTATAATAGCTATGACATACTATCCACCATTCTAAGTGCTTTACCTATATTAATTTATTGAAAAGTCACAGAAACTTTATTAGGTAAGTTCTATTATTACCTCAATTTTCCATGAAACTACAAGGTCACATAGCCAGAGAGCAGCAAAGATAGTGTTTGAGAAGGGAGACCAGTAAGAAGACTATTGAATAATCTGAATGAGAGATGAAAGAGACAGTGCTGGTAGTGCAGGTAGCAGGCAGTGGTCTGACCCTAGATCTACTTGAGAGAAGAGATGATGGACTGGATGATAGATAATATGAGAGAAGGACACATATCAAGTCTGCATCTAAGGCTTTTGGCCCAGGTAAATGCAAAAATGGAGCCTCTGTTTACTGAGAAGAAGACTATGGGAGAAGCATTTTTGAGGAAAAAAACCCCACAGAGTTCAGTTTTGTCTAAAACGGACAATTTGAGCATGTCCCCTAGTCTTGCAGGCAGAGGTGCAGGGTAGGCAGCTTGATCACCGTGAGCATGCAGACAAGGTCACCCAGGGAGTGAGTACAGGGACTGAATCATGGGGTAATTGTGGGGCACCAGTTAGAGGCCTGTGTGCTAGGGTGGGCCAGGGAAAAGAGCTGTGAGGAGCCACAGGGGAGGCGGAAGAGATCCGAGTGTGATTGGAGTCCTTGATGGTAAGTAAAGGTGTTTCAAAACGCAAGACATTTTCTGCACCGAGGGGAAGGGAATGTTTTTGTTTTAACTTTCCTCATTTACTTCATTTCTATCTCAGAGTCCCATAGAGAGCCAAAGGGGCAAGTGAGGGGACATCCATCACTCCAGCTCAATGAACTTCTGGAGTTGAGTGGACTCTTTTTCAAAATAAAACTCAATTAAAGATCTATTGATCAAAACAACACATTCACTATGAAATATGTAAAGACCAAATGGGACATAAAGTATTTTCCTGCCAACTGTATAAAACAAAACAAAACAAAAAAAGCCGGGTCTACATATGTTTATTCCATTTGTAAAACTGGCCCTTTGCCTTGGGCCTTATGAATGAGTGATAAATCCCTGTTTGCTGCAAAGGTTCCCTGTGTTCATTTTTTTTTTCTTTTTCTTTTTTCCTGTGCATGTTTACATTTATAATCTTCCATTCTTCTTCATTAAGCAATGTGGATAAAGATTCCTACTCCTATATGTATCAGAGGAAGTTCTGTTCATTGGTTCAAACTCCAAAACCTACACCAGGCGGAGAAGGCCTCTGATGAGCTAGGATCCAGTGGTAGAGGTTCTGTCCACATCCACCCACTTCTGCCACCCCACACCAAGCCACCATTGCTGCTCATCCATCTCCTCGGTTTCACTCCTCCCCCTGGTCCTTCCTCTATACTGCATCCAGAACAATCTAAAAGTATAAGCCTGGTGCTTTGCTGGCCCTGTTGTCCAAGCCTCGCTTGCCTCAAAGCCTTCATGTGGCTATTCTTCTGACTGGCTGATGCTCTCCCACCATGTCAATTCCCTGACACCCCCCACGACCCCCGCCTCACTGATTCCTACCCATCTGTCAGATGTCAGCTCTGAAGGCACCTCCTCTGACAGCAGTTCCTATCTCAACCCCAAGTACCTTTCTATGACATCATCTTGTTTATTCCTGTCTTAACATTTATGGCATTCTGTAATCTTGTTTATATTTTTACTACTTCTCCACATAAGAACTGAAGATCCATCTAGGGGCCACATGAATGAACAATTTATTCATTGCTGTATCACCAGGAACTAGACCTGTACTGTACCTGGCCCTTGGTAAGAATTCACGAAGGAGTATTTGTTGAAGAAAGAGAGGGAGGGAACAAGGAAAGAGAAAGGAAGGAAGGAAGGAAGGGAGGGAGGGAGGGGGGGGGAGAAAGGGAGGGAGGAAGGAGGGCCTTTGAGTTTAGTAGAACAGGTTTCCAATCCCACCTCTATCTCTTATGAGCTGTAAGGACTTAGGCAACAATATATCATCTCTGAGCTCTGGATTTCTCATCTGTAATATTATAGTAATAATACTATTTCATGGATTACATGAGATAAATACATGTTGAGCCCCTGTGAAAGCCACTGGCCCATAATGGCTGCTGTTTTTACCCCATGACCTTGTAACCTCTAGAGTTTTCAGGGGTGCCCCAACCTGGTGTTGTGTGAGAAGTATACTAATAAGCAAGGGCCTTATGGTCCACAGATAAACCCACAGACCTAAGATCACAAACATTCTCAATGGGCCATCACTTCTTCACAGTGGGTTATGTGAAGAAGTGATAAGGACTGAATAACGTGCTTACTCTTTACAGTGGACATGTGTCTCTTTGCTCTCACCATCAACTCCCTTCTTTCCTAGTAGTGGCCCTAGTAGTAGGGCAGTGGTCCCCAACCTTTTTGGCGCCAGGGACCGGTTATGTGGAAGACAATTTTTCCATGGACGGGGGCGGTGGGGTGGTTCAGGTGGTAATGTGAGCGATGGGGGGCAGGGATGGTTCAGGCGGTAATGCGAGGGATGGGGAGCGGCAGATGAAGCTTCACTTGCTCGCCCACTGCTCATCTCCTGCTACGTGGCCTGGTTCCTAACAGGCCACAGACTGGTATCGGTCTGCGACACAGGGGTTGGGGACCCCTGTAGTAGGGTAAGGCTCTACTCCAAGCCCCATGATGTGGGCAGTGCCCAGACCTCAGTCAATCAATTCATCACTGGCCCCAACAATTGGCTCAGGGTGGACATGTGACCTCACCTAGTCTACTCAGGACTTTTACAGAAGTAACCAAATATCAATCCCCCATCCTCCTTTCTCTCCTCCTCCCTTTCCTCTCTCTCCACTAGAGTCTCAGAGGATGTGCTGCTGGGGACAGATCATCAAATGGGACCTGAGAGTGAAGCCAGCACCATGGAAAGCAGGGCAGTGAGACAGATAGAACTCAGCACCAGTGGTGTCACTGGAGCCCATGTCCATCCATGAGACTTAGCTTCTAGAGGCTTCCAGCTCAGTACGAGGCATGGGGACATCCTGAGTGAACTGAGTTTTTCTCATTATTTCCGCAGATACTTGTAGCTGGCCATCTCTAGGTACAGACCATGGCTACTCAGAGCTAGATTTTACTCATACAGATCAAGAGACTTATCAAAATATTTCTGTACCGTTTGCTCAGCTTCAAAAATACTCAGCAGTAATTTCCTCAAAAGATTTCCAAGGGTATGTGTGAAATTTCCTTACAGACACACATGGCATCATATTTCTCCAAAAAACAGAAGCTATTTTGGCCTCTCTGAGAATATTAGGTAAGTCAGGAGATAAAAGGGTATCTCTCTGTGTCATTTTCCTTCTTAGAATCTCCTCCTCCCTGGGCTTTATCATGAGTGTCACTTTACTCCCACTGCCCCATATTCTTTCTCTAGCTCCTTAAATGAGGACGCCAGGCTGCTCCCTCTACAATCCCTAGTCCCGTGGCTTTATCTAGTCCCTTGTCATGGCGGTGGTGAAGAAGGATGAGGAGGAAAGAGTAGGAGTAGAGGTAGAGATAGATAACCCTGCAGAGTGGAAGACAAGAACAAGAACAGGGCCAATAAAAGAAGATAAATATAACTGACTTTTCTACTTTGAAGTAATTTAAGTACCCATTCCAATTTTCCCTTCATACCCTATAAGTTTTTCAAACCTTGTTGGAAAGATCATGAAGAGAATGGTATGTATGTATTCCAAATTGTCTTACTTTTATTGGTTTGGGTATTATCTTGCCTAACCATATATAATTTAATAGTGATTTCTCAACATCTAGTTTGGGATACAGATGGAACTTTAACTTCTTTTTCCAACATCATATTTAAAGTCAAGAAAAATACAGACAGAAAGCCCCATCTTTGTAATACACATGTTGTTTAAAATGTTTTTTTTAAAAAAAAATCACACAAGCAATGCATGTTTCTTATAGAAAATTAGATATCAAAGATAAGCAAAAGAAGAAATTTAAAGCCACTGATGATGCTAACATCCATTGTTGATTTCAGTTAATGCCAATTATTCAATTATTTGAATATAAAAATATTACTTATTGAATTCCTTATTATTAGCTATCTAGGCTGTATTCACCTTGTCACTAAATGGATGACACTGTAATAAACATCCTTGTAGTGAAATTTTTGCATACACTATCAACTTTTCAAGAAGTTGAATAATTGATCAAAGGGCATTGCGTATTTCAGTGCAAGTGTTCTCAAGGAAAGTTGTCCTGATTTACACTCTGACCAGGATTCTCTCTTTCCAATGTCAGTTTCAACACTCCAAACCAACACTAAGTATTATCTATCATCTTAAAAAACCTCCCAGGAATTTAAAAATACAGATTATATGGATGAGTCTTTTCCATGTTCCAAATGAGTTTAAAGCAGAGAAAATATTAAACTTCAAAATGCCTAAAGGGCGAGGGCTCCCTCTGTTTCAGGTCTCCAGAGAACACTGTCCTGGCCACTGCAAACTAGCATCCTCAGGTTATTTAGTAGAAAAGATGTAGACTGATAACTAAGGGTCAGGTTTTTCAAACTGAACTCTGAATGAAAAAATCCAGTGTCTTTTTTTGCAGCAGTAGAGCCCTGCCTAGATGAAAGGCAAGCCCGCATAAATTATTCACTTGATGGCAGACATTTTTGGGGACATGGAAAATGTGGATTATTAATGGGCAGACCAGAACAATTCTCACATTACATATAGCTGAGGACTATTGGCTGGGGGAAAGCCCCAGACATTTTTGCTTGTTATAAAGGTCTGAAAATTCTCACAATAAGAAGTTATTTCTCATCAGGCATGAACTCTGCACTGTATCAGAAAAATACATTTCCAATTAAAATTGTCATTCTTC
Organism: Balaenoptera musculus; assembly: GCF_009873245.2. Lineage (NCBI taxonomy): Eukaryota > Metazoa > Chordata > Mammalia > Artiodactyla > Balaenopteridae > Balaenoptera > Balaenoptera musculus. The sequence continues at coordinate 69,792,509 of NC_045795.1, read as the reverse complement.
AGCCTTATTTTGGGTGGCCATCTTGCTGAAAAATTATCTGGAGTTCTGGCAATGTGGGAGAGCCCAAGGTCCTGACAGTTCCCTGTGAGAACATGGAGTTGGTAGAATCAAAAAGAAATTTGGCAAAGTTCAGATAAAACCACCACCATGATGTGTATGTATTTCCTGCTTGGAAACCACATTGTTCCACATGGCAGGCCAGGGATCAGTGTAGATTAAGGAGGATCTGATAGGGAAGGAAGCTCTTTTCTGCAGGATTCATTTTGGAAATATCTGAACAGGATGCAAACCCACTCAGACCTTCTCCTGAACTCCCACCCTACCAGTGTCACTTTTCAACATTGTGACTGCTTCCAGTTGGATACTCTAAGCTGCTGGTTTTAATTAAAACTTAATTTGCAAAAATGTTTCATAATTTATGCATGTCATGTAATTCCTCTGAGATGAACTTGGAGCCAACTCAGGGCCATATAAGGAGACACTATACTGAGAAGGATGGGGGAGGAAAGGGATGTAGGAAGAGAAGTACCAACTGGCTCAACAGAGGAAGGTCCTGATACTTTGTTTCAGCCTCCCACCACTTGGAGCTGCAGACACCTGGGAGAGACATGGGCTGTGATATCTAAAAGCAGGGAGCCATTTGGCAGGTCATAGACTCAGAGAACCAGAAGGGTCAGAAATGACCAGAATGGCCCTCCGAGAAAGGCCTTACCAGGGGAAATGGTGAGCCTAAGAACTTGAAACCCTCCAAAATAGATGAATGTGTTCCTACCCTCCCCACAGAAGGAGACAAAAAACAAAACAAAACAAAACAAAAAACCCTCAGAGGAAAATTAATGAAAACTCAAGAGTCTGCAATGAAACCGTTACTTCACTCAACAGATGTCTTCAAGAGAATTTGCAGGGATCTGCCAAACTGGTGAACCACAAAGAAATCTGTGTGGCAACTTAACTAGAAATATTGGGCCCCCAAGAAAGACAACTTCCCCTCAACACACATCCTTTATTAATGGCAAAATGAATGATGTGCAGTCAACCTCCATGTCTGCAGTGGAAAGAGTATATAGACAGTGTTTGACATAAAAAAGGAAATCGATGCAGCCAGAAATAAAGGTAAATGAGTGGTCTGCATACTCACAAAGGATGGGCCATGTCAATGCTATATTTTTAGTGGCCAATCTGGTAAGTTACACATTTCATTGATAGATTTATTTCTATCTTTATTTCTATCTCTATCTCAAAGTTTCATCTTGGTCTGTCCATTTCCTGTCACCTATGAAAAGCTTAATAAGCTGTTAAGTAAAAGCAAGAGACTATACAGTTCTTTCATCCATCAAGCCTGTATCTCACAGAAGTGGACACATTAAATAGAGAGTCAAGGGTAAAGGTATGAGCTGTGGGTGACAGATGATCTCTGATGACATTCTCAATTAGGGGACCCTTCAGGAAACCCCCAGCTCTGTGATTCTAGTCTATGAGAAGTTCATTTCTACGAAAAATCCATGAAAATTTCCTTCTCTTACATATTGTTTTCACCTTGGCCCATCAGTGCATGGATTTTTCACCTGAACAGAGAAGGAATGGCCAAAGCCATGTGTTGAATGATATTGGTTCTCTTTTTGCATCTAAGCACTTCTCAAGTCAAGACTGGATCCAATTTACTAATGATGAGAGCTTGCACATGCTGAGTGCTCATGCTAAACCAGGCCAGGAGCTAAGGGCTCTGAATGTGTCCTCATGAAAAATTCTCAAGACAACTGTAGGGGCCAAATACAGTCATTTACATTCTAAAGACAGGAAAACTGAGTCTGACCCCAAACCCTGTTTTTTGACCCAATAGGATTAATAAGTCAAATAATCCTATTAGTCTTTCTCTAAAAACTTAGAATAATCTATTAGTGCATAATTAAGGGAATATGAAGTAAAAATAAAAATGAAACAGTCTGCTTGCCAATAGGGTAGAAGAGAGCTTTGTCCTCCACTCAAGCCTGCTGACACACTGAGCACCATACTACTTCAGGCTTATTTTTCTCATGTCTAGAAAGGAGATCTATTAATATGCTGGGACTGCTAATCTCTCAAAATACACTTGCTCCCCACCCCACCAAATCTGGGATTTGGCTATCTTTTTTTGCCAAACCCCAGATTTTTTTGCCAAACACATTTGGTTTTTTTTTTTTTTTTTTTTTTCCAAACACATGTTTTTCCACATTTTGCCAAACACATGTTCCTATAATATTGAAGTCCATGTGTATTTCCTAGGGCCTTTTTTTCTTGTCATCTTACAGAATGACAGTTTTACAGTTTTTTTTTTTTTGTCTTAGTTAAGAAAGTCAAGTGCTATCAGTGCCACTTCAGTTCAAATCTCAAAGAGGCCAATGTGCTTCTGAAGCTCACCTTTAAAAACCAGAGAGGGGACTTCCCTGGTGGTGCAGTGGTTAAGAATCTGCCTGCCAATGCAGGGGATATGGGTTCGAGCCCTGGTCCAGGAAGATCCCACATGCCGTGGAGCAACGAAGCCCGTGTGCCACAACTACTGAGCCTGTGCTCTAGAGCCCACGAGCCACAACTACTGAGCCCACATGCCACAACTACTGAAGCCCATGTGCCTAGAGCCTGTGCTCTGCAACAAAGAGAAGCCACCGCAATGAGAAGCCTGCGCACCGCAACGAAGAGTAGCCCCTGCTCGCTGCAACTAGAAAAAGCCTGTACGCAGCAATGAAGACCCAACGCAGCCAAAATAAATAAACTAATTAATTAAATAAATTTATTAAAAAACAGAACAAAACAACCACTAGAGGAATCCAAATGCCAAAAGCTGAACTATAAAATTCTGCCATTCATACTGAATATATGAGTTACGTAAGAGGATCAAGAAATCAAAAGAGAAGCATAAAAAAGGGCTATCTCACAATTAAACTGACTTAGTATAGTATCATATTTAAATAAAAACTATCTCACTGTCATATCCAATAAATTGTCATTGTCTTAACATTTATAAGATACGTATTACCTTTTGGTAAAATTAATCTAAAGCTAACATGTTTTAAATCTTGAATATGAATAAACAAATAGAACAATTTAAGTAAATAATCTTGAAGATAAAACAAACTAATATTCATGTCATCTTTTATTTCTATTTCTACTGTGGTCACAATGGAATAACTAGTACTGCATTATCCCTCCTGACACAAACAACTAGATAACTGGATATAGTACAAAAAAGAAACAAATGTCCTTTGATATTGGTCAATAATCAGCACTGACTTTGCTTCCTGAAAGAAGGCAAAACAATAAAGTGAGACTCAAGATCACTCTAATACTCTACCTGGAGGCATTTATGTGACCCCAGAGCAGGGAAGGTAATGCCAAGTAGAAACTGGAAGTTGCACTGAATTGACAAGGAATGAATCAAAGTTTATAGATGCTGAGGTGGCTGGAATTTGCAAGGTAGAGCACTGGAGAGAGAAAGCTATACAGAGAAAGAGCTCCAGAAATCTACAGAGAGGGTCTCTTAGGTCTTTGATTTAATACTAAAATGAGCTAGGGGAAGACTCCATGAGGCTGAGAAAAGCACAATTACAGGGGGTAGGAGAGGGGAACTACAGTGAAGTTGTAAGCTAAAAAAATCTATTGGGCCTCAAACAAGGCTGAGTATTTACAAGTTCCAACCAGTCAGAATAGAACACCTTGTTAAACACCTGGGACATTCAGTAGGAATCCCAGAAAGATTGTGCCTAGCATTAGAGCTAAACTAGACCTAGAGTGAAAGGTACACCATACCTGCCAACCAAAGTTTAAAAACAAGTGTTTAAAGGGCTAAGCTGATACATAAGTAAATTAACTGTCAGGACATAACTCAACACTCCTTAAAGGAAGACAACAGAATCCAGACACGCAACAACATAATGCCCACTATCATGTGTCATTATGCTTAATGCCTAATAAAAATTTACTAATATAGAAACCAAAAAAAATGTGACTTATAAGAGGAAAAACAATCAATCATACCCAGAAGAAGAAAATGATTTATAAAGAAAGAAAATATACCCAGAAATCATATAATTGGAAAATATAAACTTTAAATTAGCTACTACAAATATAATCAAGAATTTAAAGGAAACTTAAACATTATGAAGGGAGAAATAAAACTAAAAACAATGCCAAAAACCATTAAAAATGGCTAAATATCTCAAATTTGATAAAATTTATAAACACACCAACCCAAGAAAGCTCAATGAACCTGAAGCAAGATAAACACACACACATACAGAGAAAATACCAGAGCACATTATAATAAAATTGCAATTATAACAACAAAATCATAAAAGCAACCAACAAAATAAAAGGACATAGGTAAAGGGCATCAAAGATAAGATTTATCACTGACTTCTCATCAGAAACAATACAAGCCAGATGATAAAGGAACAACTGCTTCAAAGTACTGTAAGAAAAAAAAAGGTAAACTTAGAATTCTTTATCCAGTGAAAATACCTCTTGAAAAGACAGTGAAATAAAATGTTTTCAAGTAACAACAAAAAAATTTTAAGAGAATTCATTGCCAGCAGAGTTGCACTTTAGAGAAGATTAAAGGAAGTTCAGGTGAAGTAAAATGATTCTAGATGGAAGTCTGAATCTATACAAAAAATAAGTAGCATCAGAAATGAAAAATATGTGGGTAAGTATGAGATTTTTCCCTCACTTTTTAATTTAAGCAAAATAAAAATAATGTATTGTGTGGGGTTTATAATATATGTGGGAGTAAACAGTATGCTAATAATAGCACATAGAATGGAAGGGGTGCATGGCAGTATACTGTTGTAAGTTGCTTCCATTATAGGGAAGTTAGACTCTGAGAAGCTAAAGATGGAAATTGTTACACTAGAGCAACCACTCAAAAGACACAACTAAGAGGTATAGCTAATAGGCCAATAGTAGAGATAAAATGGCATTTGAAACACTAAATTAATTCAAAAGGAGACCAAAAAAAGAAGAAAAATATAAGAATGTATAGCATAGTATACATAAATATAGTATATTTGTTTATAACAATACGGTAGAGTTAAATAAAGAAGAAAAATAAAACAACAGAGTAGATACATATTTACAACAATATGGTATATTTAAGCCAAAAAATACAGATAATTACATTAAATGTAAATGATTAAATGCACCAGTTAAAAAGTAGAGATGGTCAGGCTGGATAAAAAGGGAAAAACATACAACTATATTTTATGTACAAAAAGTACACTTTCAATAAAAAGATATGTATGTTAAAGGTAAAAGAATAGAAAATACATACCACGAAACAATAATCATAAGAAAGTTGGGGTAGCTATATTAATATCAAACAAAATAGACTTCAGAACAAGAAATATGGGAGATAAACAAAAATATTTCACAATAACAAAATGGTCAATTCATTGAGAAGACATTGTGTATACTCCTAATATTAACGCTTCAAAATATGTGACACAAAAATTAGCAGAATCAAAAAATGAAACATAAATTTAGAATTTTCATTGGTGATTTCAATAATCCTTTCTCAGTAATTCATAAAGTAGTTGCTTTCTAGTTGTAAAGAAAATAAGTAAATATATAGAACACTTGACCAACACTATTTCAACCAATTTCATCTAACTGATTGTTCTTGAACAATATGCACAATAACTGCAGAATACACATTCTTTTCAAGTACATATGAAATATTCACCAAGAAAGTCCATATGCTGGGCTATAAAACAAGTGTCAAGAAACAAAATTATTGAAATCATAGGATATATTCTCTGAACACAAGAGAATTCGTAACAATAATTAAATTAGAATTAGAATTTATAACAATAATGTATCTAGTAAAATCTGGAGTTATTTGAAAATAACACATTACTATAACCCAGAAGTCACTAGATCCCTAAATCACAAGTGGCATTAGAAAATATTCTGAACTGAATTAAAATGAAAACACAACATATCAAAAGTTGTGACATGTGGCTAAAGTAGTCCTTAGAAAGAAACATACAGCTTTAAAAGCTCATAGTAGAAAAGGAGAACAGTTGAATGGTCAAAGCTTCACCTAGGGCTTCCCTGGTGGCACAGTGGTTGAGAATCTGCCTGCCAATGCCGGGGACACGGCTTCGAGCCCTGGTCTGGGAAGATCCCACATGCCGTGGAGCAACTGGGCCCGTGAGCCACAACTACTGAAGCCTGCGCGTCTGGAGCCTGTGCTCCACAACAAGAGAGGCCGCGACAGTGAGAGGCCCGCGCACCGTGATGAAGAGTGGCCCCCGCTCGCCGCAACTAGAGAAAGCCCTCGCACAGAAATGAAGACCCAACACAGCCAAAAATAAATAAATTAATTAATTAAAAAAAAAAAAGCTTCACCTAGAAAGGAGCTAGAAAAAAAGACCAAATTAAACACAATATAATGAGAAGAAAGTTTAAAAACTAAAAACAAGAGCAAAAAGCAATGCAACCAAAAACAGACAGAAGAGTAAAATTGGTAAAAAGCAAAGGCTAGTTCTTTGAATATATCAAAAAAATTGAAAAACATATAGCTAGATTGATAACAAATTGCCAATATCAGGAATGAAAGAGGAGCTATCATCAAGGATCCTAAATACATTAAAAGGATAAGAGAATATTATGAACATATTTATGCCAATAAATTCAACAACTTAGATTAAGTGGACAAATTCCTAAAAAGACAAATGAGCAAAATTCATATAGAATATAAAAATCTTTAAAGCCCTACATCTATAAAGAAAATTAATTTGGAATTAAAAACTGACCCCCCCACCACCAAAATATCTCCAGGCCCAAATGATTTCATTAGTGAAGTCTAACAATATTCATGGAAAATACAGCAATCTTACACCAACTTTTTCAGAAGATAAAGAAGGAAATTCTTCTGAACTCATTATTTTAGATGGACATTATCATAACTTAACAAATTACAAGAAGAAAAACTACAGACTGATATCCCTGGTGAACATAAAAAGAAAGATCCTTAATAAAATGTTAGCAAGCTAAATCCAGCAATATATATAATAAATTATGACCAAAATGTGTTTATCACAAGAATGCTAAGTTATTATGATATTCTTATAATTGATATCAATCAGTACAATTTGCCACATATGGAATATTTTCCAAAGTGGGCATAACAGTATCTCCCATGCCATGCTCTATTTACAATGCAATGTTGACATTCTTCCTATGAAGAGTTGGAGTCTATGTCCCCTCACTTTGAAACTAGGAAGACCTTTGTGATTGCTTCAATCTAGGGAGTATGGGGGAAATGGCACCATGTGACTTCCAGGGACAGATTATAAACATGTCATGCAGTTCTGCCTTGCTCTGGAAACCTGGCCACCATGCTGTGAAGAAGCTCAAACTACCCTATGCATAGAGACCACATGGAAAGATAATGTAGATGCTGCCAGTGTAGGTATCCTGCCGATAGCTCACCTGACGTCCTAGTCAACAGCCAGTACTAAGAACCTGACAGGTGAATAAAGACGCCTCCAGGTGATTCATTCCCCAGCCACTGAGTCACTTGAATTTGACTCTTTACAGCTAGGACACTAGATGTCCTGGAGTAGAGGTAAACCAGCTTTGATATTTCCTGTCCAGATTCCTGCCACAGCATTTGTGAGCATATGAAAATTACTGTTTCACATCACTATGTTTGGGGGTGTTCAGTAAGCAACAATAGTTAACAGATGGTAAATATCATGATCCCTGTTTTACAAAGGAGAAAACTACCTCATGAGAGTGACTTAAACAGATTAGGGTGGGTGGCAGTGGCAGAGCTGAGGTATCAACCCATCTTTCTCTGCAAAGTCACTGCACACCCTGACCTAGACAGAAGTCCCAAGTGTGATACCACCTCATTCACCAGGGTTCTAGGCTCAGGGCTGTAAGAGGCTTTGGCCCCTTCATCACCAAAATAATGATCTGGCCCCGGTAACGCTGCTTCTCTCAGAAAGACGCTTGAAGTCAGGGTTTGGTATGCATGGGTTACACAGCCAAAACCATTCACTATTAAACCTTTAGCAAAGATATATACCCAATGTCTACATTTACAAAGCTCAAGTAGCTCAATCAGCCATGAATTCTGGGCACTTATACAAGAGTTGGTTGAAACAGGAGCTTAAGAAGACTCTAGCCAAACAGCTGCAAAGAGCACAGGAAGTAAAGGACTAAAACTGATTAGAGTCTTGGCTCCCACTTTGGTGCAGCACAGGAGATATCAGGGGTTGAACCAACAAGTATTTATGATAACAGGACAAAAATAATTGATTCATTTCCCTCCTAGAAAGATGACTGATCTCAGGATGGTTGAGATGGGTTGGTATTTTCTATTTGCTGTCATCTTGTCCTCTGTTCCCCCCAGACTCTCACCAGTCCTTTTTCCCTTTATACAACACGAGTTTATTCTCTGTGGAGGTGTAAGTCCTATCACCAGACCTGAACACAATCTTCACAGATGCAGAAGAAAAGTAGTAGGATTTGCTTAGATTCATAGGTCATTAGATCTGGAAGGGAGATGGACAGAACAGCTTTTTGCCTGAACAGAATTTGTCCCTTCTTTTGGTAATAGCACTTTATTTGCCTGTGAGACAAAACCCATCCCCTACACTCAGGTCTTGTCATAAGAATGGGGCTGACTCCACCCTCCTCCAAATCCAAGGGTAGACATGTGACTCACGCATGGTGAATCAGAACTCTCCATCCTATTGACCACTGTGATTGGTTCAGAAAGAGATAACACATGGCTGAAGCCATGAGAGTCAGCACCAGGGTCTTAGCTAGAACCATAGGGAAAGAGATTTCTTTCTTCTGGGGGCAAGGGGCTCCACTAGTAGGGTATAAACCTAGAGCTGCTGATGGCAGTCGTGACACCACAAGGGGAGGAGAGTCTCACCTGAGAATAAAGGTATACAGAGGAAAGCAGAGCCAAGAGATGGCAAGAGGCAGATTCCTGACTGCATTTGGGCATATAGATCCAGCCATGCCTGAAGAGATCTACACTTTGACATTTCAGTTTCTCCTTAATCACGTAAGTCTGACTGAGCTGCATTTCTGTCATAGCCAAAGAGACCTCATTCACTAAGACAACATATTATCAACTATCTATACCAGTGGTTCATGAACTCTGCTTTGTGGAACCCCCAAATTCTGTGAACCAGAGGCCCTGACCCCAATTTAATCAAGCTGCTCTTATTTTACATATGATTTTACTTGAATAAAATAGCTTTGCTAATTAGGAAGAAAAAAAAGATGGCTATTCAGTTCAACCACCTTATTTTAGAGGTCCAGAAAAGCAAGTTTGTGACAGGAATAGGCCTGGTCTGTACCAATCCACCCAGCACACAACCCATTATCCCCAAACGCCAGTACTGCTCACATCAGTTTTGGGTCTTGCTTCTGGGATGGAAGCAGGTCTATGGCTCCCAGGCACTTCACCCCAATACATGGGAGGGTCCGACATGGACTTCTGGCACTCCGTACCTGTACACCTTAAGAACAGAGCTGAATACCTGTCATGCTCTGAGCAAACAGTCCAGGTGTCACCCTTCCCAGAGTATATAGTGGGACCATAGACATTCAGGGAACTAACCAGTGAGTAAAGGACAATAACATCCTGAAATCATGGTAGGTTTCATTGAAAGAGCCTCTTTAACTACAGTGAATGGTGTCTCCTAGAAAAGCACCAAGCACGTACAATGTTTGGTATTTTTGTACAAACTGGTATTTTTAAAGATCACAGTATTGGAGAGCTTTGTTTAGAACCACCTTCTTTGACTTGTGCTGGGCTTGTGAGGAAGTCCCACATGTTTGCCAGGGAACAAATTTATTTCTGTACCCACTGCCTGTCAGAGTAAAGGGTAGAATTTCTTTTCAGTATTCTGAAATGATGGTTTGGTTTTTGAAAAGGCTTTTGGAATCTATCTTCTTTAAAATTAAAAAGAAAAAGCAAAATCTGGTCACTTTTGAGACAAGTCAATTAATTCCCATCTGTCTCAATGTGGCTGTCCTCTATTTTGAATTGGAAAAAGAGAGAGAGAGAGAGAGAGAGAATCCAAACAATAATGTCCTTTTAATTGAATAAACCAACAGTTTTTTCATTCTAATGTGCATAAACTGTTTACAGAAAAGATTTTATTTAAATTACCCAGAGTGATTACTATTTAAATGCACAGTTTGGTTAAAAGCTACAGTCATAAATAATTAATTTTTCTTTTTAAAAGAATTATGCAAATTTAAGCCAGAAGGCTAAAAATGGAAAGTGTCTAATCACATGTGAACTGAGCTTGCATTTCTCTTCCTTGCTACCTCTCCTCCATGTTTCTGTCTTTGTACCTGCTCTGAACACAAACAATGCCTGCCCTCACGCTGCCCTGCCCATGGTCTAGGGTGGTTCCTACGCCCTCTGCTAATTCTTTATATTCCTACTGAACACTGAGTGAGACCAAGAAATGGGTGTGAACAGCTTTGGGTCATGCCCCAAATAATGCCATGTGCATGTGAACCGTAGCAAATTCTTGATAATGAAGGGAAGACAGAATCAATTGATCAGAACACGTTTCCTAAGCATCTATCCTGTGCAGGCATTCTGCTGAGTGAGCAGAGCTCAGAGGAATTAACTTCATAGACTATCCATAAGAGCAAGTGAAATAAAAATACAAGGATAAAGACTAGACAGTAAAATCTTCAAGCGCCCAGAGGCAGTGGCTGGTTAACGGTGCACAGTGGGAGACACCACAGAAGCCAGGATTCTGAGCACTGAGTGGGGGTTTTCAGGTCAGACAATCTGAGATTCCACAGTTCCTTTCACCTTGTCTGCCACTGCCTAGCAACAGAGACACCCCTGAGCAAGCCAAGTAAGAGAAGGTCCTTCTAGACAATAGGCTGCTGCCACAGGACCACAGGACACACAGAGCAGTGCCACCTCAACGTGGCAAAGGGAGCACAGTGGCAGGCAAGAACAGGCGCCAGAGGTGTGAGCACTGAGGGACATGAAGGGTGAGCTCTAAGTGCAAAGACTGAGCTGTGTTCTGCCACCATGCTCGCTGCCAGTGGTCTTGTGTACAGGAAGGGAGGTGCCTTCAATAATTATCTTCAATAATTTGAGGAAGATAGAAGCAGATTCTGGAAGGCAGGAGGTGAAGGGGGGCAAAGCAAAAGTTGTGAATGACATAGTCAGGCATAAGGAATTTCCAGCTCCTAGCAGATTATGCCCGTAGAGCTTCATTTGACCATTGGCTGTTTTCAAAGTTTTGAAATGAATACATTTAGGTGGTGCGTGCATGCTCTAGTTCACCACACTCCCCCCATCCCAACCACCATTTTCTTCTACCCAGAGTTCTCCACGCACTTAGTTCACCAGCCTGGCTCCTGAGAACATTTATGGTTGCACCTCCTGGCGTGGATGATCAACAGCACATGGATGTTAAAAGTGTTGGCTTGCAGTAGCAGTGGACAACCCTGCCTCAGCTGTCACAAAACCACCCATGAGAGGGGAGTAGGCAGGCCCCTGGAGAGGACACTGTATCAGTTATCCCTACAACATCGCAATGGGGTAGAGTCTATAATTATCCTTCTGTTACATATGATAAAACTGGAGGCACAAAAGGGTTAAGTAAACAGTCCCAGATGACACATCTGCTAAGTGGCAGAGAGGATTTGAAGCAGCCCCTCACTCCACCACTGTGTCTTCAACCAGCGTGGCAAACCCCTGCCACCTCCATAAGTGACATATGCAGTTTATTAGGAAAGAAAAAGAAGACATTCCTCATCACAGTCATCCCTCAGTATCTGCGGGGAATTGGTTCCAGCCCCTGGACCCCCAATAACAAACTCCGAGGATGCTCAAGTCCCTTATGTAAAATGGCATAGTATTTGTGTATAACCTACATACATCCTTCCCTATACTGTGAAACATCTCTAGATTGCTGATAATACTTCAGACAAATCTAAATGCTATATAAAGAGGTGCTGGCACAGTAAATTCAAGTTTTGCTTTTTGAAACTTTCTGGAAACAAATTTTTTCCAATATTTTCAATTCGAGGTTGGTTGAATCCATGGATGCAGAGTTCAAAGATGAGGGCCAACTGCATACAAGAAGTTTGATTCTTTCTCCAAAAACTCCATTTTGCAATTCTTTGGGAGAACAAAGGGGGTGGATCTCAAAATGCAGAGCAATAGGCCATGGTGCCTGACACAGTCTTTGTGCCTTCACTTTCTCAGCCTAATGGAACCCTCAAGCCCCAGCTAGGGCTCACTTTAGTCCTGACTCAAATTGGCCTCACTGAAGGTGGCCATAACCCACCTTTGGTTTAGAGGAGCTTTAGAGAAAGCTCTAACAGCTCATGTAGCTAGAACTAAATAGCAAGTTAATGAGCAATGAGTAAATGAATCAGAGGCACAGATTAAATTTTCATCCAAATAACCATAGGTTTCTCAATTAAGAGGGGAGAAAGCATGCTTGGCAAAACAGTTTGATTTTGGTCCTAGCCACATGGATTTTCCCAGCCTATTTCCTGAATACGGCAGTGCACCCAGATCCAGGAGAACTCAGGCCTTAGGTATACTCACAAACTTTATTCAGAATCAAGCGTATGATGATAACTTTACAGTGTCAGAAATCTCCACTTGGTTATCATAAAGGAATTCCATCACACCACTCAATGCTTACGTAGAGAGCAACCCAAGGGGGTTCAGGCACAAGGCAAGTCTCTTAACCATCAAATAAGTCACTGGTTTTATTTTAAAATATTATATTCTACTGAAGAAAGGACAGATGTTGTTATTTTTTAAAACAAGTATCTCATGTGGTGCGATGGGGGTGGGGCAGCAGGATGCCCCTGACCCAGGCTGGCAACCTAGAGGCTTTCCAGTGAAGCAGATTCTGGTGTCTTCTCCCCAGACCTCGTGGAGGCTAGCTTCATTCTGGGAGTGATGCAGGAGGATTTTTACCCTCCAGTGCCTACTGTGTGCCTGGCCCATGCTGAGCACTCATGCTACTTGCCTCCAGGCCTCCCTGCACCCAGGCAGGGTCCTCACACTTTTCCCATTGGAAGACACTGGCTGGGAGTCACCAAGGCATGCCAGGCCGAAGGGCTAGAATCTCTGTAAAATGGACAGGGAAGGACCCAGTGTCTTCCTCTTCCTCGGTTTACTTCCTTGTTTGGATGAAGAACATCCTCCAGTAGCTTCCTGAGAAAGAATGCCTGATTCTGATTTTGGAGTTGAGAAGTCTCATGCTATTTTGATTCCCAACATTTTGAATTCACTTTCCCCCACCCCTACTTTTAGGACTTTCTCTGTTATCCCTGATATACTAAAACATCACAATATATCAGCATGGGTCATTTTTCATGGCACTTCATAGGTCTTTTTAATCTAACAGTGGTTTTCAAAATGTGGTCCCCAGACCAGCACTACCAGCATCACCTGTGAGAAATATTAGATGTGTTAGAAATGCAAATTCTGAGCCCCACCTCACATCTACTGAATCAGAAATTCTGGTGATAGGTCCCAGCAATCTGTGCTTTGTTGTTGTTTTTACTGAGGAATAACTGACACATAACATTATATTAGTTCCAGGTGTACAACATAATGATTTGATATTTGTATACATTGTGAAATGATCACCACAATAAATCTGGTTAATATCAGTCACCATACATGGTTATAGGAAACTGAGGCTCAGAAAAGGGAAGTGATTTACACAAGGGCACATGGCCAATGAAGAGCAGAGCAAAAACTTAACCCTCAGTCTTCAAACTCAAAATTCAGTGATTTTTTCCCCAATTTCCATTCAGTTGTCAAGAGTCTCAGAAATTCTTCGGAGTGGTTACTGACAGCACAGTGTTGAGAAGGACAAAGGTCAGTTCCTCAGTAACCCCAGGTTTCCCATTCCTTCTCATTTGAGGAATTTCAAGTGCTTTTTTTTTTTGAGACACACCTGACTCCCCAGTGGATACTAAGAGTAAGGCAGTCACTACAGAGACATCAGGAGTCTTGAGGGCAGTGAGGTAACTGGGCCCCCCGACAGATGTTTCCCCATACTTAGACACTGAGTACTGGAGTGGAGATGGGACCTTCCTGAATAAGCAGGCAAGGAATAAAACCCGTAGAGTCCTTTCAAATAACAATGGCTTCCACAGCTCCATATTAGAAAATTTGAAAATCTATATTATAAAAGCAAGTTTAAGTCATATATTTATGAACTCAATCACACAATGAACATTCATGAGTACTGGGTATGCAGGCCACATGCAAAGATAAGGAATATGCAGGCTCATTGAGGTATCACCACATTGTCCCCAGTTTCAATATCCCGTATGTAAAATCAATCAGTTGTGCTTTTTTTTAACCATGCATAGATCAGATGGATGTGAAATTGCAAACTGTTTATCCACTGGGTTATAATTAAGTGATAAAATCATTACAAGTTTTTTACTTTTAAACCTATCAGAACAAATAATGTAGTTCTTTGCTTTTTATTTACCTACTAAATATCTATTAAGCATCAGCCCTTAGGCCATGGAAGAGTGATAGACATAAGAGATTTAATTATTACTCTGTGCTGGGATGCTACAAATTGGGGAGACATAGGAATAAACTAAAGATAACCATACTGTATAACTGGGCCATGAACTCAGAGCAGGAACGAGTCCCCAGAGGAGGCAGTACTTAAAAAGAGACTTTAAGAATGAATAAGTGTTAGGCAAATAGATTCAACTACAACAAGAATCAAATCACGTTCCTTCAAGTGGAGACTATTTTACCTATTTTATCAAGGGGATCAGAGTATACCACCCTGGAATATGACACTTTGGCATATGGATTATTTTGAGCTGAAGGCAATTGAGAAACGGCAGATGAGATGCAGGAAAAACTCTGTACCCTCCCTCTTTCTGTCTAAAGGCAGGGTATAAATTTCCTTTTGTGGACGTGTCCCCCCCATTCCCTCTCCCATACCAGGAATAGGAAAACAACTCTTAATCATGGTAAATGCTCTTATCACCTCAGAGACTGCATGAGATTGAGTCTGCAAAGTAATCCTTACTAAAGTAACCCTTCCATTCCATTAGTTTTCCCCTGTATATTTACCCTCCCATACTTTACCACCCCTAGAAGCCCAAACACATTTTCCTTTGTCTTGTCACTTCTCCACAAATTTATCTCTCTCTGTTAAAATGGTATATACAAATCCCATCCCATTCTCCCATCCCCAGATCTAACTGCCTCTTTGATTCTTTACTTCTTTTCTATGAAGACCTCCATATGCACGCATAGTAAACCTTTTTTCCTGTTAGTTCATTTTTTGTCAGTTTAATTTGCAGGGCCTATATCATTAAACTTAAGAGGGCAGAGGAATAAGTTTTCTTTCCTATATACCATTAATTTACCCATCATACTATTTGTGTGGTACTGTGTTGGATATGGTGAATACAATGGCAAAAAAAAAAAAAAAAAAAAAAAGTCACTACCATGTATAAGTTAGAGTAAGCCAGAGAGACATAATCTTAAAATTAGCCCAAGCAATATGCAACAATAAGCTGGCTAAGTGCTACCTAGCACAAGAACCGATTCTATGAGAGAGTAGTAGGTGGCCTCTTTCTATTTGGGAAGTCATGGAAGGGGTTTGTAATTTAAGACCCAAAGATTAAATAAGAGTCAGCCAGGAAACAAGTGAGGGCCCCAATGGCAGGTGTTGGCTGGGTGCTCACCTCCAAGGAACTGAAAGAAAGACAGGGAGAAACCCAGAGGTATAATAGTGAAACCAGAAGACCAATTAGGAGTCTACAGCCATGGTCTAGTCAGGGTAGAGGGTGGATGGCACATTACAAAGGGCGAGAAGGGAGAAGATTTGAGATATACTTTGGGAGCGGAATCAAAAGGACTTGTATCTCAAACCCAGTGACATAGGTGTTCGCCTCACTTGCCAAGAATAGGGAATCACAGGGTTCACTGGGTATTCCGGGCCACTGTTCTTTGGTATCAACCAGGGCTGTCTTCAGTGGGCCTATCTCCTGTCAATGGCATCGCTGTGTAATAAGACATGCAGTGCAGGGTCTGCATTTGGGCTTCTGCACATCCCTACAGCAAAGGATTAATGTGTTTTACTTGCCATTTAAGTAGATAACGTGAAACCATTTACAACCAAACAAGACAAAAACAGGCCTATACAGCTAGACTGATAAGTCTTAGAGATCTAGTCCAGTGGTTCTTAACACTGTGGGGAAATGATGGAGAAATTATACATGTTTGGGGACAGGTTTTGATGGGAGGGATCTCAGACTGCTTGAAATTCACTCATGGCTGGATGTCAGATTTTGAGATGTCCTGATCTCGAACAATCTCCCCATTTCTCAGTTGGAGAAACTGAGGAGCAGATGTTATGTAACATGGTAGGAGATAGAAAACTTAAAGTAATATCTCCTGACCCTTTCTCTACATTTTGTAACCTACCGAACTTCTGGTAGAAACATACATTTCAGCCAAGATATTCTAACAGTGGGACTTAGATACACCTGACCCAGACCCATCTCATATTGAGGGAAGCTGCTTGGTGCTGCTGGAGTCCTAGGGGAAGATAGTGCTTCTGGATTCCAGCCACCCTTGTTCTGAGCTCCTGCTCCTGCTGGATTCGTTCTATTTGTGGACTACCTCACCATCCTACGTGCACAACCCCTCATTCCCTTCCCGGGAGTAAACAGATGTAGAAAACTGAAAAATTCCCACAGTTTCCCTTCAAAATTTCTCTGAGGCCTGAGAAAATGTAATGGACTTTTGGTAAAACACGGGACGTTACACTGCATCAGAGAAAATAACATAAAATTAAATAAGACTTATCCCTGCCCTTGAAAAGACCTTAAATTCCTTTGCACTTCTGAGGTCAGGCCCCTACCCTCTTGCTAAGGCTGCTGTCCTCCCTCTTCTCTCAGGAAGCACGTCTGCTTTTTCATTTGTCCTATTTTCTTATACAGAACAATTTTGTTCCGCACTCTTTCATCCCAGGCTCTGCCCTGGGGCCTCTCTTTCATTTCCTAATGGTCCCAAATCTTTCCTGAGGAGTTTTGATTTGGAGGGGAACATTTGGCAGTGATTGGGCATGGAGGGAAGAGGTTAAATGTGGTCATCTTGTCTTAAAAAAGAGAAAGAACTTAAAGTTGATTTGAGGGGGTTAGAAAAGGCAGAGTTCTGAAAAGAAATGCCTGATGAGGTCACTGCTTCGCCTCCTGGCCCATCCAAAGCAGTCTGTGAGCAAAGATTCAGACCAGAGGCAAGGTCTGAGAGAGACGAACTCTTAGCCCCAAGGTTAATTAGACAGCCTCCTGGAAGGCCTCCAGCATGAACCACAGATCCTGTTGCTCTGGGCAACGTAGGGTCTCCTAGATTGCTCAGCTTCCTAAATCCCAAGGTTCAAACACCCTGTTATGGCCTGCCTTCAGGACACCCTGTCTAGTTCAATTTTGTATCTGAAGTTTTGATCTACTTATTAACTCACTGCTTGGCTTGCCTGACTACCCATCAAGGTGGCCAGACTTTCCATTCAAAGTCATTAGTAATGCCTCTAAGGAGTCTGATTCAGGACCCTCAATTTCCTTCAGGAGAGAAGCTATATAGATCAGGAATAGCATATCATGATTTTTGACATAGTGACAGCAGTTGGCATTATATAAATTACAGGATGTGATTACAGCCTTTGCTGTGATAACACCATCAAAATCCTTTTGTGATGTATAACACATTCAAAATGCAAATTCCAGGATATTTAAAAGCCCATCAGATAGAATTGTTATGACTCCAGATTTAAACCCAGGAATGCTGCGGTTTCTTTTACAAGTGTGATGAGCTGAGTTTTCCTTCTGTCATTTAATACAGCACAGAGAACTCTCCATGTGAGAGATGCATGTTACAAAATTTAAAGTTTCCTATCTTGGGTTGCCAATGCTATGCGGAACCTAATTCAGGATAAGTCAGGCTCCCTGTCTTCATATCCCAAAGCAGTTCCGTGAGTTTTTCAAAATTCAGTAGAAGCAATGTAACTCAGGCTTGTGGGGATGGGAAGGACATTTCTAAGCTCACATTAGGCATTTTAAAGACTTTGGCATCTGTAATGTAGCCAGTGGGGCTAGCTCCTCATGACAGCACATACATAAATGTGAGACACCCTCCCATGCCCCATGGGAGAGAACAGGCCTCACACCCAAGCAGGCAACCTAGGGTTGAATCGTATTTGTTCCACTAATTATCCCATCTCCTTGGGCACATTCCTCAATCTCCCTAAGCCTAGGCTTCCTCATCTGGAGAATGGAGATAAGGCCCACCTGACAGGGATGCAAAAGCACTTAGTACAGGGTCTGGGGTGCATTTTAACTGCCCTAAACCGATGGCTCTAGCATTCCGGTTATTTTTACTGTGCTGCTCAAAGGAGGCCTAGCTAACTGCACTGTTGGGAAGGATGCTTCTGAAGATCACCATTAGTTTTCTCAGCTCAGCTTTTCCTCCTAAGCTTCTTGATTCATACCTGCCGGCCATAGCATGAGATTCTGGCACTGTAATTACTTCTTACTCTAGTTGTTTCTAAATGACACAGTCATAAAGACTTCTGAGACAATGAGGGGCAATGGCATGTAGACCACGTTTTTTTTTTTCTCTCTCATTCCCAAGCATGGAATGGAGCTTCCAGGCAGGACAAGCTGGACACACCACTCAGAGTAGGCATGTGGTTGCAAAGAGCAAAGGCAACTCGAGGATGCCCTTCTGCTGGGAAAGGAAATAAATGCATGACCAACTGTCTCCCCCTTTCTTTTGGAGAATGTCAGAATTTGGCAAGTCTAAAATAAAACTAAGGCAGAGTTCATTCCATAAGATTCTATGTATGGAACAATAAATAATGTTATTTGGAATTTCTAGATAATAATGATGAGTATTTATGGAATACTTGCTATGTGCCTGACATGGTACTAAGCAGTCTTATCATTTTTAATCTTCACTCTGTGAGATCAGCACCATTATTATTCCCATTTCACAAAGAAGAAACCCTGATTGTATATAATACACAATTGTTATGTGGTGTATAATTTACTGTAGAATACTTCAGCATAGATGGTGTGATACAGATGTGTATGCTCATTGCAATCTATATCTCAGAGGTAGTCAACTGCCCTAATCAGGAATACATATTCCAGCTAGTATGTAAGCAAAAGGCAACATATGCTACAGTTATTTATCTCTGACTAACACCAGAGGTTTTGTCAATTACCATAATAGGCATTAGAAATGATTTTCATTGGTAAATGGAGGTATCCATTCTTTCTGGATTGGTTCCATAGACTGCAGAGGCCCCACCTTTCTCTGCATGAACCCACATAAAGACTTTGGGAGCTCAGCGGCCTCTGTCTTTAGGAATAGTGCCCCAGGCCTGATTGTTAAACAGTCTCGCCTCCAATTGCTGACTCCTGCTTCTTGGTCACCTGACTCCAAATAGAATGTTAAACTGACTCCTGCAAATAATGCATTTGTTCTGATGCAAGATGCCATCAGACCACCTAAAAGGATAGAGAGCTGGGGCTTGAACTTTCAGAAGTTGGTTGGCTTTTGTGCATGCTTCCAATAAATGTTCCCATGGATGGCAGAATTTGTCTGAGACTTGTGTTCACCATAGCCTGGTAGATTGTGAGTGAAAGGATGGATAGCCCTTGCCCCTAAATGTTGGAGGCTGCCAATCCCTACCAAAAATAATCTAATAATTTTAAATTACCTAATTGGCTTCGATTGTTCACTGAAGGGACTTAAACCGTATTTCCTAAAAATGAAAGCTATGACACCCTAGTGCCCAGTATAGGGACTGACCCTCAGCTTAGGAGGTGTCTAGTCAATGAA